>NW_023425562.1:75434999-76634999 GCF_014108245.1 Pipistrellus kuhlii | reverse complement strand
TCTCTCTCTCTCTCTCTCTCTCTCTTCTTTTCCTTTTTTGGTGGCTTTTGTCAGCGTCACCGTGACAGGAGTCTGAAAAATTAACACATCACTAGGACTTACCATGTGAGATTTAACTTTTGATAAACAACAAAGTGGGTTACTGCTGCGCTAGCTATTTTTAATCCACCTTGTGTGTGTGCTTTTTTTATTGCTTTATACAGCATATCTGATTCCCTCTAAAGCACCAACTAAAAAATCTATCCAGCTGTCATTTGCTGCCCGGTAACATCTATCATCGCACAGCCTGGCAGGTCTAGTCTATGAGGCAGAGGGGAGAGGAGACAGGAGGCAGAGTCAAGGACTGTCACATGGGATGGGGGGAAAACTTGTCACAATTATTTATGACTCTTGCTGGGGCACATAATAGGACACATAAGCCTGTTTCAGTTGCAAGCACCCTTGCACGGCTGTTCCCTTGTCGGAGTTGGACGCAGGCAGCTCTGCTTTACACATACAATTTCCTGAACAATGCCAGGCACTTGCGAAGTGACAGTGACAAATACTGGAGTTGGTGGCTGTGGTTCTGTGGGCTGTTGGGAGCACAGAGTGGCAGTAATCAGGAGGACTGCCTCTCTCCCTGGCTCCTTTCTTCCAGGTGAAAGGCTCCCCGTCTCCCCCTCACGCCTCACTGCTGGGGACACGTGTTTGGAGAATAGGAAGTGGTGTGTTCCAGCCCGTGTTTTATTATGCTAAGCCTCGGTTATCCTGCCCGAGGAGAAGTGGGCTTCTGGAGTCATTTGTACCTTCCCTCACCCCTCCCTCCGCACACAGAACCAGAAACCACTTCCGCGATTCCATCAGTAAATGTTCGCTGGGTTCCCGCCTGCTGAACAGCCAGGTTTCTAAGCAGTCGGTTCAGTAAAGACCTGCCTCCAGCAGTAGCCGCAGAAGCGAGTCCTGGATTAGACGGTAATGTTTCCAACTCTGTAACCTAAACCCTACTACAAGCCCCCTTGGCCTTAGCAAGCTACCTCTAGAGGGACTTAAAGGGAACGCCAGCACCATTCTCTCTACCCCACAGACCGTGGCAAAGGGAACGCAGCTTGCAACATTTAAGCTAATTAAACCTAAAAGAGAGGTCGGGTCCAGGGAGTGATTCTTGCACACTGTATGAGTCAGACAGGGCCCCACATTAACCTGGGTGCCCACTCGGAGCCCTTGGCCACCTCGGCGTCACCTGCCCCCACCCTGCTGATGAAGAATGGCAAAGACCTTAATTAAAAATAATAGGAACATAATGTCCTGTGCCTCCCCGGGAAAGCCAAATCAGAAATTAATGTGAGGAAAAAGGAAACCTGTGCATAGAAGTACCTGGAAACATCAAAATGTCTCCAATTACCCCTTTAGAACTTGCTAAAACATCAGCCACCTTAATGTAGAAATAGCATCGGAGACCAAGATAGGAAAGAGAAAATGCTCATTTCACTGAATTGGTCCCAATCCATGCATCATTCATAGTCCACAGGAACCAAGCACCATGTTATTTGTGCAGGTCTGCACACCACTGCCTTAAACACAAACGGGAATCTATGCTACTTTAAGGAACGAAGAAGCCGATGGGGGTCACCCAAGATCCGCCATCTGCCCAGGAATCAGTCCTCTTGTGCCCCAACCTCAGCTGTGCTGACTCCGCTCCCTCCCTGTCTCCATCTTCTGGGAACTGCCAAGTTGGATTCCAGGCTGCCATTGTGCTGGCCTATGTCTTGTTGATTCTACAGAGTGATTTTTTTTTAAAAAACAAGCCAAATTTAAATAACTTTAGGGGGAACTCTCCAGGTCATTAAAGCCCTCATCATTCCCTCTTTTCACACATTTATGTTAAGCACTTGGCCTCTGGAGACAATCCGCTTTACAACACCTCTTTCCCTTCTCTTCAGATTATGTTTTCATAGTCCTTTCCTATATAGCACATGTGTCAAACACAAGGCCCGCGGGCCAAATCCGTCCCGCCAGGCCTTGCAATGTGGCCTGCACTGCGCTGTCATCACTGCACTCCGCTGCGTTTCCATCACAATGACAGTTTATGACTGTTCAGTAAACCATTCGGCCCGCGATTTAGGCTGGATTTTAGATTTTGGCCCCTTCTCTGATTGAGTTCGACACCCCTACTATATAGTGTTAGAAGATCATCTTTACCTACCACACACACACACACACACACACACACACACACACTTTTCATGTTTCCAAATAGGAGCAGGACCTCTTCCCATTGCAGGCAGGAGCACTACAGAGCGTGAGCACTCCCCTCCCTCCTTTTACTGCCTCCCACCAGATTAGTAAATTAGTGGTAGACCAGATATCTATGAGCCACACTGCTAGGTGTGGAGTTAGTTCCTGCATTGAAAACTCTAACAGGCCTCCTACTAGAAGGCCCACATACCCAACTCAATTGACAGTGCAATAGATATCATCGGGATGCAAACTTCACTCAAAAGTGTCCTCCTCTTTCCTCATGTTTTATGCAACACTTATTCTACAGATGTTCATTGAGCACCTATGGCCCAAGGGTGGTGATAGAGGGGTGAATGAGAACGAGAATAAATTTTGCTTTCATAGAGCTTTCTTCGTGATGACTCTTTAGTTACAGAAGTGAAATGTGCATAGCAGAGCAAATTAGGGTGTAAGAGCAAACACATTTAGCGCAGGGATCTGACCCAGTTTGGGGGATAAGAGAGGTCCCTTTTGGGAAATGACAGTAAAGCTAGATCTTTGAGGATAAGTAGGAGCTGTTCAGGCTGGTGACTCCAGTCAGTCCCTAGTATCTCTGCTGGGAAAATTAAATGATCCCGTATAGGCAGGAAAGCACCATCTAAACTACAAAAGAGTTAGTTGGTGATGTTGCCTAAAGGAGAAATGTGACAATATATCTAAATGTCACTAGAGGTCCAGGTCAAAGGTGTGTAGTCGACCAGGTCAAGACCTGACACTGTCACTCTCTCTCAAGAGAGCTTAGCTATTTCTTAACGTACCTCAGTTTAGGTTTCATTGCCATTAAAATGGAGATAATAGTGCCTGATAACTCAGTCAGAGTAACACATGTAAACCCTCTCAGATCTGTCCCTGGCATGTGTGTAAAAGTGCTCACTAAATGTACATTTGATGTTCATTGTTATATGTCTGGCATCCAGAAAAATGAAAAGTGGGAGGTTAAGATGTAATTAAGGATCATCAACAGAATTCCATTGTAAAATAGATAATCTAGCCTCATATTTGCTCCATAAGCACTTGTACATCCAGGACCTCATTCAGCCACGCAATAAACCCTGTGAGCAAGACAAGCCAGCGCCTCTATCTTCATCACAAATGAGAAACCCTGGGGAAAAGCTGCCTATTTGAGCTCTTACCAATTCATCAGATCTGCAATGTGGGTGTTCCGGTTCTTAACGCACTGCTTCCAAACAGGACATGCCAGTTCCAAGGTGGCACTGGTTGACTTTTTCTAAAGTCAGGCCCAGCAAACTATGGCTTAGGGGTTCCCGGTTTTTTGTTATAAAGTTTTATTAGAACACAGCCATGTCCATTGATATATTTATTATCTGTGGCTGTTTGTGCTTGCCATGGCAGAGTTGAGTAGTCATAGCAGAGACCATATGGGCAGCAGAGCCCAAAATACTTATTATCTGGGCCTTTGCAGAAAAAGCTTCCCATCCTGATCTGCACCATGTGCGAGAGGACAACTCCAGAGCACAGATTGCCAAACTCAGTGTGGAGTGGGTGGTAACTAACAGTTTACCTAAAAAGGCTAGTTACCAAAGGCAAGGTTTTCTGATAGTTGTACATACCTCTACTACTTAAAAGGCCTTATAACTATTTCTGTGGTATTAAAAAATATTCTTAAGTTATGGTTACCTTTGTTATAGACTTACTCTATAAAAATATACACAAAGTAGCCAGATTATTATGATCTCTGAATGCATAGTAATCTGGCTACTCATATATATATTAGAGGCCCTGGTGCATGAATTCGTGCATGGGTGGGGTCCAGCCAGCCAGGCCAGGGGGAATGGACATGGGCAGTTGGCTGGCCTGTCTGCTGGTTGAACTCCTGTTCTAGGGGACAATTACATATTAGCCTTTCATTATATAGGATATACACTAAGTAGCCAGATTATTATGCGTTAGAGATCATAATAATCTTGCCACTCAGTGTATATTGAATAATTTACAGTGAAAATATGCAAAACCTGGAATTTGCTTTAATATACACCAAGGAAAAAAGCAGAGGGATAGGAATCAATAAGGCAAAATGTCAGTAATCATTGTTGACCCTGGGTGATATGGTATTTTTCTCCTTATTTCAGTATGTTTGATAATTTCCATTACAAAAAGTTATATTTAAAAAGAAAATTTCAAGAGGCTGAATTAAATCTTTTTTAAAATCTCATCTGACTACAATAATGCATATTTTTATTTTTGCAGAATAATGTTTATTATCTGCAGATGTGGCCCAAATAACCAACCACATGGTTTGCTTTCTCTGGAAAGGGAGACTTATTGCAATGCTCCACGAAAGACCGTTGCTCATGCTTGACCTGTGATGTCCTCTCCTCCCACCCTCCTGCCGCTATTGGCTCTTACCTTTGTACATTTTTAACATGATATTAAATATTTAAAGAGTCATTTAGGGAACTAAAGTTCACTGTGGTTTGACATTTTATAACCACAAAATAATGTTGCTCTAACTGATCTTTCTCATCAATAGAGACAAAAGTGCTTTGGTATATATGGTTAAGATGCAATCCTGCCCAAATCAAGCGGTTCAGGGAGAATGCCTTGGGTGTAGGAGGCCATCAAGAGGAATGAAAACAAAGATGGAGTTGCAGGTTTCTATTTCTTAAGTATTAGAGTCTGTTTATTTATATTATACTAGAGGCCCTCAGCCCAGCCTGCACCCTCTCCGATCTGGGACCCCGTGGGGAATGTCTGGCTGCCAGTTTAGTTCCAATCCTGGGGATCGGGCCTAAACCAACAGTCAGACATCCCTCTCACAATCCTGGACTGCTGTCTCCTAATTGTTCACTTGCCTGACTGCCTGGTAGCCCTGAACTGCCCCCTCTGCCAGTCTGATCACTCCTAACTGCCACCCCCCTGCCAGCCTGGTCACCCCCAATTCCCCCCCCCTGGTCACCCCATGCAGCCTGCTGTTCAGTCGTTTGGTCATCCCTCACTAACTCTCCTACTAGCCTGGTCATAGGCAGCCATCTTGTGAGAGCATGATGGTCAATTTGCATATTACCTCTTTATTATATAGGATTAATTTTATTGATTAAAGAAAGAAAGAAATATTGCCTTATGCTTGAAATTTTCCCCTTCTTTGTCAGTGTGGAAAATCCTCCAATAATAAATATTGGTCTAAGAAAACTGATTGTGGTTAAAATCTTCAAATCATCATTATTCATTATCATCATCTTCATCCTCATCACATTCTTCATTATTATTTTCATCACCATCATCTCTACAATCATTTATCATCTTCAACATCACCTCTTTATCATTTATACAAAATTTAGCAACTTGAGAGAGAGAGAGAGAGAGCAAGAAATAAAAAATAATAATCTAATGACATATATAATATACTATAAAATTGTTTTTCATATGTGCTCTCTATTTTATAGAGCATACATTATTACATGCATTATTATACATTTACAAACACTTCTACAATATAACTGTATACATAAAACTACAAGTAATCTATTTTATGGGTGGTATAAAGGTTCTCCAATGACAACCTTAGCCACATCCAATTTATACCTTATGAATTCACTTAAAATCTAAACTCTGAGGAGGCAGTGACTCCACTGTTTTATTACAACTGTTGTATAGATAAGGAAGGTGGGGTTTAATGAGCCAAATATCTGTGCAAATATTTAGACACAATAATGAACACATCATGAGGAGATCCTAAGCCCGTCTGAGAACAAACCCGTGCTGTCACCCACTATACTGCCCTGTCTTTTGAAAGAAGTTCATGCTGACCAAGTATAGAGAGAGAAAGAAACGGAGAGGGAGAAAAATGGAACTTTAATAGCTTATTTTTTGCTTGTTTTCAACTGGCAAACAATAGCATAGGGCTGAGGGTTAGGACCAGAATTAGCCAAACTGAACTAGGAATTGTGGCATCTCAAGGGTGATGCATCTCAATTGTCTTCCACACTGTGTTGTGCAATAAGGCAGTTCTTCTAAAGAACAGTTCTTTTTTTTATTCTTACCTGAGGGCTATGTCTTGATTTTAGAGAGAGAGTAAGGGAGGGAGGGAGAGAGAGAGAGAGAGAGAGAGAGAGAGAGAGAGAGAGAGAGAGAGAGAGAGAGAGAGAGAGAAAGAGAGAGGTGAGAGAGAAACATCATCGGTTGTCTCCCACACACACCTCAACCAGGGATTGAACCCACAACCTAAGTATGTACCCAGACCAGGAATCAAACATACCAAAATGACACCCCAACAAACTGAGCCACCCAGCTCTAAAGAGGAGTTCTGAACTCTAATCAGTGGCAAAGCACAATTAATTGAAACAGTAATTGAGCAGCTCTCCTAAACCATCTTTACCCTCTGCCTAGAAGCCCTTGCTTGCTTTGCCAATGTCTAGGTTGCCGCCTACTTGTCTTCCTGTTGTGGCAGAACAGTACACCATGTAAACCCAGTAAAAAATGGATACAGTAAAGCCGAATCAACGTAATAGGGTGGTCTGCCTAGAACTGTAACATTCCTCTAAGAGAGATTACAGGCCCATGCTGCAAGGTGTAGAATGCAGAGCTTGGTCTGTGCTCTGCTGTTCTCATAAACCCGGGGGCAGCATTTGCTGATGTTATTTCCAGACCTGGGCAAATAGGAAAGTTGCCTACAGACAGACCCTCCACTGCATCAATGGAAGGGACAGTTGGGAAGGGAACAAGTTGTAGGAGTGGCAGTAAATAAGCTGAGATCCTCAAACAGAGCTGGAATCATGGCTTCCCAGTCTTGTCCGTGCTTCAGTGCTTTAATAACACTCCAAGTTCACTCCTCAAAGTTCCAATGAAACCCCCACGTCCATGATATCCTCTTTGAAATAGTGTACCAAATATGGGATACATGTGAATTATTCACTCTCTTTTGGTGCCAATATCAATACCATTTTTATTTGGAAAAAGAAAAAAACAGAACTCAAATAAAATGAAAAGAAGTCATGAAGGGAGGGCCATAAAATTTGTCATTAAGGAAAGGACAGACAAGGCTCCAAGGTTCCATAGGTCATAAAACACACTTTCATTTATTTGTCGAGCATATATTTCCTTAGTGTCTACTATCCAGAGAAGAACTATGACGGTGACCCTGGATACACACTGAAATGGCTTCTGGAATGGTTTTAACTTCCTGGAATTCATGTATAGGTGCTCAGAACAAAACAGGGTGTGAGGATGAGGGGCAATTTAAATACTGTGAAATATTCCACGCACAGTCTACCCAAAGAACATATGCCCAGAAGTGTGAGATGGAAGATATAAATTCGCTGTATACTTGGGGGAAAGGGTCTCTATTCTACTTTTTGCCATGAGCAATCCTGCATTTCATTGAATGGAAAGCATATCTGTGGCTCAGATAATGAAAGCACAATTGGTTTCCATGGCAGAAGTAAAAATGACTGTGCTGGATTTATTGAGGGTTGATAAAGGACTGAAATCTATTGGAGATTTGAGGAATTCTCAGGTGTCACTGGAAACAATTTAAGTTTTACTATCACCAACTTTTGCCTTACAGATTAACTTTACATGTACCTAAGAGGTGATTTTACTGTTTAGTGACAAATTCTCTGCCTCTTAAAATTCAAAGCTAAATGTGTAAAACAAGAATACAAAAGTAAGCAGGTAAATCTGTTACAATTTCTGAGAGCTATGGTAGGGGTGCTATGCAAGTAATTCCTAACTCTGTCCATGAAAAGGATGGAGAAGCAAAGATGCCAAGATTGTGACCATTCTTGGCTTCTAACTGCCCTTCTCCAATAAAGAACCCAGGAACACTTTGAGAAAAGGCTGCTCCCAGAGCTGGGGCACCTCATGATACCAAAATAATGATGGGGACATGTCAAAAGGACACTAGAGCATCAAAATAAATAATAATGTTAACACATTAAAATCTGCTCAGTAAAACAGGAAACTGTGAGTCCATACTGATAAAAAATAAATGCATAAGTTGACATTTGGATGAAAGAGAATAAAGGCCCCAAAGATATATGTGTGGTAAGCAGAATAAAGGCCCCAAAGATATATATGTCCTAATTCCTAAACCTATGAACATACCACTTAGCAAAGGGAAACTTTTAAGATGCAGGTGGAATTAAGATTGCTAAGCAACTGACCTTAAAATAGAAATATCATTCTGGATTACCTGGTAGAGCCCCATGTAATCACAGGGTTCCTTAAAAGTAGCAGAGGGAGGCAGAATAGTCAGAGTGATGCGTCAGAGTGATACAAGGTAAAAAAGAATTGATCTGTCATGGTTGGCTTAGAAAATGGAGGAGATCACAAGCCAAGGGATGTGAGCAGCCTCTACTACAAAAGGCCAGAAAAACGGATTCTCCCTTGGGGCTGCCAGACAGAAACACTGGCCTATGCACCTTGATTTTAGCCCAGCAAGACCCATTTACAGTCTGAACTAAAGTAATAGAAGGTAATAAATTCATGTTGTTTTAAGCCACTGAATTTGAGATCACTTGTTATAACAGGAATAGGAAACTAATATAGAATATTTATATGGTTTCAAAGAACCCTCCTATGGGATGCTTGTTAATTACAAAAGGAAAAATGGTGACATTATGGTGAAGAAACCTGATAGACACTACTCACACTGAGTAATCAAAGTTAACATCACCAATGATAAGATGGCACTCCAACCAAGCCACATGGCCAGAGTTAAGACAAGGTGACAATGTAAGACAAAGTGACATCACTTACTGCCTGAAATGATGCACTAGGAGGGTACAGCATCACTTCTGTGAAATCTTCCCCAATAATCCACCACACCAGTTTAATCAAGAGAAACCTTCAGACAAACCCTAATGGAGGAGCATTCTACAAAATAGCTGTCTAAGATCACAAAGAGCAAAAAAAGACAGAAAAATTGACCCAGATTAGTGGAGTTTAAGGAGACAGGATAATTCAACGTAATGTGAGATTTTGAACCAGAAAAGCGGCATTCATGGGACAGTTTGGAATTTCAAATAGGATCTGTAGTACTGAATCAATTTTAATTTTGGTTTTGATCATTATACTATGTTCATGTAAGATGTTAATATTTGGAGAATCTAGGTTAAGATATACCCTGGGAACTCTGTGTGCTATTTTTGCGATATTATTTCTAAATAAAAAACTTTGTTTTAATCTGAAAATGATCTCATGCTAAGAAGACCTGGGAGTTCAAACTCCCTTTTGAAAATCCCCACTTTTCTTTCTTTAAAGAAGTCGCTTCATTGGGTGTCCCTCTGTCCATGTATCTTTGAGCCTTGGTGACCTCTTTCAACAAGAATGTAGGACTCAGCAAAGGCTTCACAGATATTATGATAAAAAAGCAAATATTTATAACATTAGCACTGAAGTCCTGGTTCTATAGAGGTTTTCACTAAAGAACAAATAAATGAATGAGATACTCAACAAAAAAATATTCTGCTATCCCTTCCCTCTTTGGGCCATCCTTCATATCAAGTAAAAACTGTCAAATTTCATCTTGTTTAACAACTTATTGATTTTTCCTATGGCCAGGAAGGCCCGGCATGACCTCTTCATCTCCCTGCTACCCATGTCCTCACATCCTAAGACTCAGTGTACTAACCTTCAATGGGCCAAGTTACTCTCACCTCAGTATCTTTGCACATACATTTCTTGTACCTAGAATGTTACTTCCTCTATTGTTGACCTGAGTAAATAAATTGCTTAAGGATAGGCCTCTTATAAATGACAAAGTTGGGATTTCAATACCTTATTAATAAGTTATGGTATTTCCAAAGAATGGAATATTAGTTAGCATTAAAAAAAATGAGATCTTCAAAAAAAAAATGATATAAGCATATATTTATATATAAATATACAATTAAAACCTGCTTCTTTTTAACATATTAATTATACACTTACCTATTATATTCCCCAAAAGGAAAACATTCTGAAAAGCTATATTCAGTGATATTAACAATTGTTAATTTGAGGAAATTTTTTAAATGTTCACTTAAGAAATAGTCTGGCGATGATTTTAAACTGTGGATAAAATGTCTCGCACATTTTCAACTCATCTTGTCCTGGAGCTGGGCCGCTCATGGCAGAACTGGCATGACTTGGCCACAGACTCCACCTCGGGGTTCCTGAGCCGTTGCTGTTGCTGAGGCTTCTTTCTTGCAATGACCTCTCACCTTCCCAGTTTCCACGTTAATGAGGCATCAGTTCCATCAACGGTCCAACCAAGGGGAGGACCCAGAACTGCAGAAACACATTGGAGAAACTCAATATGGGGTGACATAGATGGCACTGGTTGGGAGGGTGTCAGACGCATGTGGCTCCGGGATCCTGGAGCCACCATTAACGCTGGCCACTGTCCTCCTAACACCAGCTCCTCCTCACCAAGCCTGGCAGCTGTGTCCTCTGCCAGAATCCCTCTACCTTTGCATACCTGTATAATATCTATATCTTTGCCTGGTTGGCTCTTTCTCATTCTTCACTTTTCAGGTGAAATACTACCTTTCAAAAGATACTCTCCACAACAAATTACATTTATTTCTCTAGTTGAATCAAGAATAGTGGCTCAGTAGCCTTCTGTTAGTACATGCATTCAACTTTAACCCGAATTAAAATTTATCTCCAAAAATATAACTACTCCACATGTTCTAAGTATGATTCTTGGGTTTGAGGTTAGATATCGGTCAATGCTTGCCTGCCTTCAAAATAGGTGTTCAGTACATAATATAACTAACCAAATATAAGATTTGATTTTTTTCTAGTACTATACCTTGCAGAAGAGGGGTACAGGGAAGAGTCTCTCATATTATGGGGTGCACCTTCAGTGACTAATATCACTTGCCTTTCAAAATAAAGTAACTATTCAAATTAGTGAGCACCTTCTACTTTACCCAGGCACATTCCATGTGATCATTGTGTTTCATTTCCTTCATAGCATTTATCATTGTCAAAATTTATCTTGTTTGATATTGGAGATTTTTTTAAATTACCTACTCAGTAAATATGTGTTGGAAGGAAAGAAGAGAGAGAGAAGAAAAAGGGAAAATGGAAGGAAGGAAGGAAGGAAGGAAGGAAGGAAGGAAGGAAGGAAGGAAGGAGAAAGGGAGGGAGAAAGAGAAGGAAGAAAGGAGGAAGGAGGGAGTAAACAGAGCCCACTAGTGTACAGGTGTTAGTTATTAACTAACTAAATTTAACAGACTTCCAGGTAAAAGAGAAGCTTCGATATACATCGAATTTCTCCTTTTATGTAGGAGCGTAAAATCTTTTGCTCTTCAGTGTGAACCATTTGCATCATTTTACATATATAAAAAAAATACCTCTTCCACCTGGTAATCTTTAACAACTGCTCCAAAAGTTTTACAACTTTTTTGGCCACAGATTCCTGTCTTCACACAAAACATTGCAGAAGTCCAATGAATAAAGCATGATCTGCAGCTGTTCTGGTTGAAGCCGGGGGTGAGGGCTGGTGAGCAGGCAGGGCCTGGACATCCAGCCATTTAGCAACCCCCGTCATCGGAACCCCAACACCCTCAGGTGCCACTTACATTTGGAGAACATTCTGGAAACAATGGAATGCTGAAGTATGGAACTTTACTTTCAAAATACAAAAGAGCTTTCGTGAAAAGTGCTGCATCAGCAGTTTCACATGAAGCTGCCATTTTATTCCAAATGGTTATGATTTGATTATGAGCCCACTCAATCGGGTGGTGATGCTATGCTTTCTTATAATTAGAAAACAGAAGGTCTGCACACCCACGATACTCATCTCAGCCATCGCCTTTGTGCAATCTCTCTAGGCAGCACCCAGATACTACTAAATACTGACTTTTCAAAACTTTTATGCAAATTGCATGTATAATAACCCACGATATACTTTAGCATTAGTTGTTCTTCAATTTGTGGAAATGCTGATTTAAAACATAATTTAACAAATTATTCAGTCAAGCATAATAAGGACAAAATTCTTCCTCCCATAAAATTTTCTGAGACACTTGGACAAAGAAAGCAATAGTTCAGTGAAATTCGCTGAGAAGTCGATCTCACATTCCTTTGCTTAATTCCCCAAATATACGCTTATGAAGTATACACGCCCAAGCACAGAGCATGTCCATTAAGAAGCATCTATCTGATGCAATCTTTAACAAACTTTTTGGAGCTACAGTGATGACCTCAAAACCCACAGCATGAATTTTTTAAAACCAATCTGATGCTATTCAAATGGGATGGATTGACAGCCCTGGAGCCTGGAGTCTTCTCTTTAACCGCAACCCGGCTGCAGCACAGACAGGCAGAGAGAATAAGAATGTTTGTCCCTGCCCTGCCCCCACCACTGCTCCTCGAACTTCCAGAGGAGACACGCGTGGGGAGACTCATGCTTGTGTTTATCCTGCAGCCATTTCCCAGGTGGCTTCTCAGGGGTGTAAGTTCTTGCCCAGTGAGGCAGAGACCCGGGTTCTCACACTGGGAAAAACAAACTGGTCAGAGACCTGGACACTTCAGTGGCCTCTGGTCAAACTCAGAGAAGCCAGAGCAGAGGAGGACACACCCATGGCACCACTTCCTGAGGAAGCTGGAAGCGTGGAGTGTTGGGCCTCCAGCAGAAGCATCGTGTCATCTTCCCAAGGACTTGAGCTGACTCCATCGTGTGAGTCGAATCTCACACTCAGCACCAGGTCAGAGTTGAAATCTCTACACCAGGGTTTCTTGATCTCCACACTATTGACATTTGGGGCTGGATAACCCCTTAGTGGGCAGGGCCTGTCTGTGTACTGTGGGATGTTGACCAGCATCCCTGGCCTTTACCCATTGGATGCCAGTAGCACCTGCCCAGTTGTGACAACCCAAAGTGTCTTCAGACATTGTCCTATGTCCCCTAGTGGCTGAAGTCACCCCTGTTGATTCTCTGCTCTGTGCACCCTGGTACCTTCTCTTCTTTAAGGACAAAGATAGTCACAGTTATGCAAATGTCTGACTTCTTTTCACATGCTTTTCTTCTTTTAGCCCTGGGGGGCATAGTCCCCAACACCTCATTTGGCAGGTGATATTATACACAGGTCGGGGCAGGGCAGACCCAGCGAGGAGCCCTGGACCGGGTGCTGTCTCCTGCCCTTTGTGGGAGCACCTTCCTGTTTTACAATTGGTTGAATTATGTGCAAGCTCCCAGGCAGGGCGGCAGGGGGAGATCTGATGAAAAGCACATTGTTCGGTTCACGGAATGTGATTTACGCCCCCTAGATACTGGATTTTAATTTGTTATATGTGTTTGCTCAACTCTGCCTTCCTCTTCCCCTTTCTTAGGATGAAAAGCAGATTATTTAGTGCACAATCTGGAAATCGGTCGGTTATTAAATTTTCCTTTTCGTTTAGTTTTGAAGCTTTTATGCCCCTGAAACTTATTTACATGCTGCACATATTAAATAAAGTGTGATCCATAGTACTCACAGATTTCAAACATGCTGAGGTGCTTGCCCCGTTCTCCACACAGAGCCCACTGACTCCTCAAAAGGGGGAGACATGGCATCGGTGGGCCTCAAGACTACACTTCAACCAAAGCAGCAACTTACACCAACACTAGGGAAGTACATGCAATGCAGTCAATAGAGCTGGCTCCATGTTCTACCTCAGCCATTGCCATATCGATATCTAATGCAATAAAACACAGTCCTATAAAACACTAATAAGAAAAATACAAGTACTTGTATGTTATTGCATATATGATATATTACACACTTCATGTTTTATTCAGTTGCATGCTTAGGAAGCAACAAAAACAAAGACAGGAAAAGCTACAGTATTACATTTTAGTTATATTTTTCCTTGTCAAAGGTAAGTCAGCCTTTAACATTCTTAAAAATCAGATGCATTCATTTGCATAGTCATTAGCAAGATGCATGACTGCTTTAATAAATATGGCTTCCGAATATTCAGTACCTCCTACACCCAGAGGCATGTGACATGTTTCTTTTTTTAACTTAATGCTCCCAATGGCTTGGAGTGCTGGGTAGATTCAGCCCCATTTTGCAGATGTGAAGAAAGGTAGGGGGAGGTGAGGCCACTTTCTAAAGCCACGTGGTTCAGGCTCGCTCTGCCTCTTCCTTTCCCTCCTCTTTGGTCCACTCTCTAAGGCCTCAAGCTGCTTGAAATGAAGTCAGTGTCCTAAGGAACATCCAAGTAAACTGCAGCTTAGAAGTTGGGTAAAATTCTATTTACTAGTACAATAGATAGAGGCTTTAGAACTTTTTAATTTTTAGCAAAGTCTGATTCTCAAATTCGTGGAAATTAATCGCTGCATATACTATTTTGATTTGCATTTCTATCTCTCCTCTTTCTATGGCCCTTGCTGTCCCCAGTGCAAGTCCACAACCCTCACACTCCACGCTCATATCTCTCCACCCCCACCTCAGCTCGGGGCTCCAGCCTCGTTGAGTCTCTGTGGTTCCCAGAGCACCCTGGGCCTCTTGGAGCTTATATCATGGTCACCCATTGTTTACCCTTATAGGTGCTGGAAGAACAGAGGTAGTAAGACCAGGCACAGCCCTCGGGTAGCTTCCAGTCTAATCTGTCTAGTATGTAGGGTTGTGATAAGGCTTTGGTAGAAAAACAAAGCTGGAAGCTGGGGAAGAGGATCAGTGAGTGCAGGACGTTCTTGTAAGTTTCCAAAGAGGGGCCAGGGAAGAACACCATAACAAGATAGCATTTGAACAAAATCCAGAAGGAAGTGAGGATGTGCTGTGGGAAACAGTAGGAAAAAGTCCCATGTGATTGATATGGAGTGAGCAAAGCAAAAAGTAGTTTGAGATGCCATATGGTAAGGATGGGGGAAAAAGGATGTCGTGTAGGGGCTGGAGGCCTTTATGCGGGCTCTGGCATTGACTCTGAGTGCCACAATGATATGTCAATGGCTCTCTCCATGTCATTGGTAACTGGAGGCTATGTCCTAACATAGTCTCTTAGCTATTGTACATACACACTCAATGCTTTTTATGCAGAAATTGAAAACTCTGCCTAAGGGGCGAGAAGCTACTGGAAATATGAGGGGAGACTGGAGATGGATGTTTAGTCTCATTGAGGCTCCACTAGGCACCGCCATCTAGACCCAGCCATCACTCGTCTCTGGGCCAGTCACTCAGTGTGTTTCATGAATGAGTCAAGATGAAACGCTGCAGTGTAGCATTTGGGGGAAATGTTGCATAGCAGCAGTGTTCTAGAACTTCAGTATCCACGCTCAGGTAGCCTCCTGCTGTGGACTGAATGTTCGTGTCCCCTTGAAATTCTTAGGTTGAAATCTAAGCCCCCAGGTGACAGTACCTGAAGATAGGAGGTGATCAGGTCATGAGGATGGAGCCCTCCTGGTGGGATTAATGGCCTTGGGAGAAAAGGCCGGAGAGCTACTTTTTTCTGTCATGTGAGGACACACGGAGGACAGTCACCTGCAATGCAGGAAGGGGGCTCGCTCTTGAACCAAATTGGCAGCACTTGGATCTTGGATTTCAGCCTCCAAACTGTAGTACTTTGCTGTTGTTTACAAGCCTATGGCATTCTGTTCCGGCTGCTTCAGCGAACACGCCTTCCATCTCACTGACAGATCAAAAGTTTAAGCGTATCTCTCTAATGTGCTATCAACCAGCCCTGTTTTTGAAAAATGATGCTTCCTACGTTCTGTTTCGCGAGATTACCGCATCCTCCTAAGGTTAACGAGATGCTTCTTGCCTCTGTAACTCCTTCCATGCTTCTTCGGCGAGAGCTGTTAATTTAATGGATTAGGACTAGCCCTATGTATTAAATTTCCTTAATTGTCACCAGGAAGGATTGCTATCTTTAAATGCAGATGTAAACAAAAAAATAAAAGGGACTTTGTTTAAAAATGAATCCACGTTAAACATGAGTGTGGGCAGGATTTTCTGATGGCTTTAACTGGAGAAATGCTGAATATGCAGTGACTTTTTTTTTTTTACATTAATAATAATAGGAAACGGTAGATAGTGGCACCTCAGCACAATTCTAATTTAATGAGAAACAATAAAATAGTTTTCCAAAGGGGCCTATTTAGGTCCAAGAAAGGGGGATATTAAAGTTCCAAGATTTATTCTGCTTTCGTTAAGGTATGCTGATACACATTTTCTGAGGCTATATTCTACTCACTGATTAGATCTCTCTCTTTATAATTTTCTTACTTGTGAGGGAATTAGATTGGTATTTTCCAAGCCAAATAACTTTTAGACAAAGTATTTAAACTGAATCAATTCATTTCCAGCACAAGTAAAGGTTGATCAAAATCCTATATCACTTGGACGGCCCTCTGAGGCATATTTTTAATATATTTAGATATTATTAACTGCAAAACCATGGGAATCAACTATTAAAGAAATGGTTTTTTAGAGAAGAATTGAATATACAGCAAACTTCTGGCAAAGCACTGTCTTTGAATTAAACCCCCCTGATTTTTTCTTGGTGTTTCTCAAATTAATTGCACTAATTACCCAAAATGTATTAATCGTTGCAATGTTCAATCAGCATGCTGTGTGGGGGCAGACATGATGATAATAATGGCGAGAATTGACATTAACTGAGTTCTTTCTACATGCTGGACACTGAGCTAAGCATATTACATTCTTGCTTAATGTGAGCCTAACATTCCTTATAAGCTAATATCAGTCTTAAATGTGTAAAGGACCTTCCCAACACTGTGCAAGTTACATTGCCACCCCCATTTTACAGATGAGAAAACTGACACTGGGAGATGTTGAGTCACCTAACTGACAGTTCACTGGGAGAGATGCCTAAAGGCTGACTAGATGGGAGGCCCCGCCTTGGGGAATGGCAAAGCCTCTGACACATGTAGTGCACTCACAGACCTCATAATAGCTCCAATGAGGTAAGGGCCCTGGGCGGGGGGAGATATTCCCTAACATTTATTATCCACTTACTACCTGCCAAGCATTGTTCCAAGTCCTTTATTCCTATTATTCTCTTTAGTTCCCAAAATAAGCGCATGAGGAGGCAGAACTGATAGTCCACTTCACAGATGGGGAAGACTGAGGCACAAGGAGTTGTCTATGAGCTTGTGGCTATAAATGCTAAAGCTGGGCTTGACCTGGGACGTTTAACCTTTAGCAAGTTCAGTTCATAGCTGTTCATCAGACGGCATGGCGTAGGAGACACTGAATATACAAACCCCCTGGTGGAAGATTTCATGACAGCCCCCAGGGACCTTGAACTAAGGAGTGGCAGCAAGAAGAAAAAAAAGGGCAATACAAAGAACAAAGTTCAGAAAACTTGGGGGAAACGGCTACAAAGCTGTGCATTTTCTACGAAGGATTTTAGGGTCTCAGCCGGAGGCTCTGGGAAGTACAGAAAGCAGCATGAATCCTGACTTCACCACGATATAGTCATTGGGCAGCTCCTCACCTTTTCTGAGCATCTGTTTCTTCATCTATAAAACCAATGTAACAATACCCTACTTCAGGCGTCTATTATGAAGTTTAGCTAAGTATACAAATTATTTGGCACACTGAACAAATATGTAGCGAGCACTCAATCAATTCTGTTTGCGCAATGTTTTTAAGATAAATAGCAATATTCCTACATTCCTCTTTTAAAGGACTTCCACTTACTAGGGTAGGAAGGAATGAGGGGAAGACATCAACAATAGCAAAAAGGAAAAACCCACAAGGAATCTGTCTTTCATATTTTTGCACCTAAACTGTACTGTGTGAAGGTTCCAGATGATATCCACTTTGAGTCCCTGACCAGAGGAAATGTATAAATGAGCAAATGCACTATAATTAAAGCCCCATACATGATTTATAATCTGGGTAACACTCATTCCTGAGGAATAAGTGTCAACCTGATAATCTATCGAACCTAAACGAAGTTTCAAAAGCTGGAGGTGGTGACCGTAGGTCTAACCACATCTTCAACAACATGTCTGCACCCCACTGCAATTCCTACTCAGTGACACCCTCGCTGTATAATCCATGCAGTACTATTGATAGGTTGCTCTTATTTCCTGAGACACATCTCCAAATTAATCCAGCACAGTGGCAACAACAATTAGCATTTATCCAGCGCTCACAGTGTGATGGACTTATACTAATGGGTTCCCATACACCTTTTTCTTTGAGAGAATAAAAGTAAATCAAAACATGGACTGCAAAATCAAAACAAAAAGCTGGTCTTTCTCTTTCTCCATCTTCCGCTATGGGACAACCATTACACTGAATCCCTTCCATAAAAACTTAAACTGATACCGTGTTTCCCGGAAAATAAGACATCCTCCGAAAATAAGACCTACTTACAGGTTTTCTTCTGAGTGAAATATAAGGCATCCCCCAAAAATAAGACCCCCCCTAGGCTCTGTCTCAGAATGAAAATTAATTTACGAAAGAAAAATAATTCACAAAAGAAAAATAGATCAGATAATGATTCCCGCAGGAATGACGGCCTATCTCCAGACTCTTGATATTGCAATAAACAAGCCATTCAAAGACAATTTGCGCATGGAAATTAATGAATACATTGAAAATAGAATGGAGAGAAATCAGCGTGGAAACTTTGTGAAACCTAAACTGCAAGAAGTTGTGACTTGGGTGAAGAATTCATGGGAGAAAATCTCTGACAGTTGCGTTGCAAATGCACTGCAAGCAGGCTACCTTGACAAGAAGTACTCATTTAAAGACAGTGGTATCACTAAACATGAGAGATTTGGTCCACTGATTCTGAAAGAAATGAAGTCACAAGAAATTCACCAGGAAATTCAGGAATTGAATTGTTATGATGATGTTCCAGAAGATGATGACATGATTGTCATTGAATAAATGAGTAAATTCTTGATACTATAGGATTCACAGTTTGTCTGGTTTGTGTTGACAACTACCGTACTACCATACGGTATACAGGTAATGAATTTCCTTTATTTTCATTTAACAATAAATGTGTACCGTATTCTTCTTCATAGAAAAATAAGACATCCCCTGAAAATAAGACCTAATGCATCTTTGGGAGCAAAAATTAATATAAGACACTGTCTTATTTTCGGAGAAACAAGGTAGTAAATCACCTGCTTAAACCTAATACAATTTCCCATTACATTTATAATGTAATCTAAACGGGTTTCCATGGTCTTCAAGACACTACATGACTTAACCATCGCCTATCTCTGTTATCTCATCATGCTTTCCATTCTGTCGTCTTGTCCTTCCGCATCCTCATTTCCTCTGGGGAACATACTCAGTTTGTGGACTTCGGGACTTTTGTACTTACACAGCCACTCTGCCTGGAGAGCTCTTCCTCCTGGTGGCCAGCTCCTCGTCACTCACATCGTGGCTCAAACATCACTCTCTCAGAGGTCTTGCCTCACAGCCCTCTCTGAAAGTACTATAAACACTCCTTGAGATCTGGAGCTGGTTTACACTCTGGGCCTCTCTTCCTAAACTCCTAGCCATGTCCACTTGAAATCAGTCACGCCAAAACGAGTTTGGCTCAATGGATAGATCGTCCGCCTGCTGACTGAAAGGTCCCGGGTTTGATTCTGGTCAAGGGCATGTACCTTGGTTTTGGGCACATCCCCAGTAGGGGGTGTGCAAGAGGCAGCTGCTCGCTGATTCTCTCTCATCGATGTTTCTAACTATCTTCTCTTCCTCTCCGTAAAAAATCAATAAAATATTTTTTTTAAAAAGAAAGAAAGAAAGAAATCAGTCACGGTGGGAGTATTTACACCAAATACTACAAATGGCAAACACTACAAATGAGGGTTCCCCCAGCAGAAAACCAGAGATTGGGTTTTTACCAGCACACCAATGCCTAATTCTGTCCCCCTACCTCTGTACAACAGATGGCTTTTCTCATCTTCTTTGTAGCATCCATCCCATCCCACTGAAGTCATATTTTCTATGTGTAATGTATTTTTTTATTAACTCTCTCTTTCATATATAATCCAAAGACATTTTCCAAATTGCTTGTTGTGATATCCCTAACCCTTAGACATGTGTATGAGAACTTTAAAAATCCTCTTTGAAAGAATGAATTTATTCCACAGGCTTTCTTTACATTATGTGCCCCCATGGTATTTAAGATTCTAAATTTCCTAACAGAGGTCTTTCATGATTAAGACATTTTCAACCTAGAATTTTCTAATAGCTGCCGCTTCCAGAACTATCTAAGCTGACCAGACATGTATGTGTGCCTTACCAGTCACCAATTAAGAACTAGAATGATGATTTAAAACATCATTTGCTGGTTTCCTACTCTATAATATCTGTTTGGAAATGGTGAGGAGTTTCCCCCTGTCTCTTTTCGTTCTAGAGCTCAACACAGAAAAAAACGTCTCCCTTCTGAAGGGCACTTAATCCCTTTGTTAGGATAACAGGACCATCTGGCCCCATCCATCTTGCTGTAATTTGATCCTGGGTTAATTGCATCCTGTCACTAGCCAAGATTGACACTGTATGTTTTCTCTCTTCAACAAGCCTAGTTCATTAGGAAGGCAGCTTTGTTAAGACTCAAATTCTTGAAGACTTTTTCACAGCAGTGTGAATGGGACCAAGGGCTTTTGCTGGGGTTTTCCTGGTGGCCCCCAGGATCAAGACATCACCAAAAGTAAGATATGAGGGGGGAAGCAGGCCAGAGGAGGAAACAAGATCCCAATCCTTGTGGAAGGTTAAGAAGCAATATCTAATAACGGGCAAAGGGAGAGAAGAGCAAATAAACAATCAGCCTGATTGATGATCCAAGCATACCAGATGATGTAGATGGAAATGCCACTTAACAAAAGTATGGCATCCCTGATACGTGAATATGGGTCCCAAATGCTTATACGAGCTAAGCAAGTAAAGTAAATATTGAGGCAAATGGGGTACAAAATACTATCTGGGGAAGTACTGTGGCAAATTGAAGACTCCTTGAGCCCTGTAAGAGGCAACATCTACCCAGCTCCAAACGATTTTTGCAGAGAAGAAATATGAGGCCCATAAGAACAAATTGTATTGGGTATTATTTATTGCCTCCCAATGTCCATTCTCTCCTTCTTTGACCATGTAACTGCCCTGCCCCTATATGACCCACTGTAAGTTAATCTTATTCTTATTCTTGTCTCCAGGGCTGTCTCCAGGGCTCTTGGTCTAAGCCATTAGGAGAATTTTGTTTCCCTTGTCCATGATTTGTATAATAGGCATGTGACCCAATTCTAGCCAATGAGACATCTTTGAAGAAAGGCTACTGTAGTGCCTGGGCTCCCAAAGAAAGAGACAAAAGGCAGTCTTTCTTTCTCCGGACAGAGCTGTGTTGACAGAAACTGCTGTCTCCATCTTGCTGACAGAGCCCAGGGCACCCTGAAACACCACACCTGGAACCTACCTCTGGAGTGTGTGTTTATGGCTAAGCCAGTGTAAGTAAGGTTTTATTTGTGATTTGCAGACAAAAGTACCCCCAAGTGATATACCAATTTTCCAATTTTTCAAGAGAAATGAGAAATTCCATTTTTTATAATTCAATTTTTTAAATCGTGGCCACTAATTTTTAATATTGTACAAGAAAGTTCCCTCTGATTAAGATGACACAAAACAGAGCACATTGCAGGGTGACGGTGGGCACTTATTTTCAACTCATGGCCTTGCCTGCCACCTTTTGTCCCAGTCCTCAGTTCAGTCTGTCCCAAATTGCACATCCAGGGACACCTAAGTTCCTGGGACTTCGCATGTTGCCTCACCATTGATCAAAGGAACACTCATTCCTGCCTGACTGTTAGAGCTTTCCTTTTGCATAATTTAAATAGAATATCCATATCCAAATACACCGGAGTGTGTGGCTCAGCAAAGAGATGCAGGGCTGCTGGAGAGAAGATCTTCAAGCAATGAAAAGGTTTGCTAATTAAGTTTCTTGCAAGAAAAAGGTCATGAAAATGAGAAAATGCCTATCTTATTAAAGTCCAGCAAAACCAATAAATGTGAATTACTATGTATATGTATTAACATGGTTCGTTCTGCAAATATGACCCATTCCTGTCTTCTGAGGTTTGTTTGTGACATGTTTCCCCATTCAAAGCACCCTCTCCTGTCCCCTTGCCCATTCACACTGTACCCAGATTTTAAGACCCAACTCTAAGGCTGCCTTTTTCAGGAAGTTGCTGCAGATGGAGATTTCTCAACCTGTTTCGGTATGTGTGGGTCATACCGCACATCAACTAGTTACAAAGTCACCTGGAGTCACATGTCTGTTGAATAGCAGATTTCTGACTCCAACCAGAATTACTGGATCTGAGCTTGACAATTCACAAATTATAAGCTCTTCAAGTGAGTCTTCTGAGCATTATAGTTGGGAACATTTTACCAATGTACTCAAAATGACATCATTTTAATGGAGTTTGAATCATTACCTGGGTTTATTTTCATATAATTGTCTCCAAGGAGGTCATATCATCTCAAATAGACCTTATTTTATACTTCCATATTCTTATTTATGCTCTCTGAGCTATAGTCTCTTCATCAGCAAAATGTAGTTCAGTGTTGGGTGTGTGTTTTTCAAGGATTAAATGAAATAATAAAACAATTAAAATATCTTGAATCCCAACTATGTACGTAGAGTTCTTATTTCATTTAATCTTCAAAACACCCCGGTGGGTGGGGAGGGAGGTGGACTCCTCCTCTTGCCAAGGAAGAACTAAGCCCCAGAGGAGTTAAGAAATCTGGAAAAATTCACACAGCTAGTAGTGTTGGAACTGGATTTTGAAGCCACATTTCTTTCATTTTACTCCTCTCCTGTGTCTGCACAAATATAAATGTGATATGCACATCCTTGGATATACAATAGTTCCCAAAGACCCAACATACACTAGTGCCTAGAGGCAAAGCATGTTAAAACATCCGACCTAGACCTTGCAGCTGGAGAAAAATTGCTTCACTCTTCTTGTATCAAGGATTACGTGTTGGCATCAGAGCTTATCCCAAGAATACAGAGCTGAGTCCCAATGCCAGGACTCTGCTACCCGGGTCCCCGTACAAAAAAACTCAAGGAAAACAGCAGCTCGAGTTGAAAAACCCATCAGAGTGGAAACAACAGCTAACGTCCTAGCAACAGCTTGAGCAGAACACCTCCCACATTTATTCTAACCATCATCTAACCCATAAAGTGTCAGAAGTGTAAGGCTTACTAACTCAGCCCAACAGCTGCACTCTGCTGGGAGGTGGCTCTCTGGGGGTGTCTCATGTTTCTGCATGCCCTGTGAGCTGAGGCCTTACAGCTTTTGTTCGGGACTACTTTTTTTCCAGGATTTTCATAAAGCAAACAGTCTGGGAGACAGAGAGAGGAGCTTCCTCCAGGCAGGAGGCAGGTTTGTTTCTTGGCCAGTGTGATAAAGATAACATAGGGCAGCCGAAACCAGTTTGGCTCAGCGGTAGAGCATCGGTCTGTGGACTGAAAGGTCCCAGGTTCGATTCTGGTCAAGGGCACGTACATTGGTTGCGGGCACATCCCCGGTAAGGGGTGTGCAAGAGGCAGCTGGTCGATGTTTCTCTCTCATCAATGTTTCTAGCTCTCTATCTCTCTCCCTTCCTCTCTGTAAGAAAAATCAATAAAATATATTTAAAAAAAAAAAAAAAAAAAAAAAAAGATAATGTAAGGCAAAGGTGTGGCCGGCTTGCTAGCAGCCCCATCTTAAAAATAATATGTTTCCTAATCTCCAGGTTCCTCGGCCGTGCTGAAGGCCCACTGTGTGCAGCAGCTCTCTGGGCCGTTCCGCTTCAGCCCCTAGACCAGTGGTTCTCAACCTTCCCAATTCCAGGACCCTTTAGTACAGTTGCTCATGTTGTGGTGACCCCCAACCATAAAATTACTTTCATTGCTACTTCATAACTGTAATTTTGCTACTGTTAATGAATCGTAATGTAAATATCTGTGTTTTCTGATGGTCTTAGGCTCTACAGCAGGAGTTCTCAACCTGTGGGTTGCGACTGAGCAGGGTTGCCTAAGACCATCGAAAAACACAGATATTTACATTACAATTCATAACAGTAGCAAAATTACAGTTATGAAGTAGCAATGAAAGTAATTTTATGGTTGGGGGTCACCACAACATGAGCAACTGTACTAAAGGGTCGCGGCATTAGGAAGATTGAACCACTGCCCTAGACCTTGGAAGGCAAGGAGCCAATGCTAACGTCAAGCTCACGCTGCCTATTGTGCTGCGAGTAATGAGTCCTTGCTCTCTGACCCAGTGGACACCTGTCTCTGACAGAACCCATGGCTCTGCGATAGGTTCACTCATTCACTCACACGCAGAATAAAGATCCCAGATCCTTCCCAATTCTGGAAAAACTCCTGTCCACCTTTGAAGATTCCCCTCTGTGCAGTCTCCTTCACCACCGCGGCCCCAAAAAGCACGATGCCTTCCCTTGTGCTCCCAGAGCTGTGACAGAGCTTTATGACTCAGTGCAATGGCTACATTTACCAGATTGCAGGTTTGCCTCCCTTACTAGATTCAAAGTTACTTCAAAATCAGATCCCACTGCCCTGGCTGGGTGGCTCAGTTGGTTGGAGCATCTTCCTGTACACCAAAAGGTTGTGGGTTTGATTCCCGATCAGGAAATTACCCTGGTCAGAGCAAGTACAGGAGGCAACCCAACAATGTTTCTATCTATCTATCTATCTATCATCTATCATCTATCTATCTATCTATATCTCTATATCTCTATATCTCTATCTCTTCCCCCTTCCTCTCTCTAAAATAATAAAAAATATCCTTGGATGAGGCTAAAAAGAAAAAGAATGAAGTGGTATTGATTAATAGACCTGACACCACTAAAATAAAACCCTTTGTACCTGACCTGCATATCCTCATCTTCCTGCACCATCTCACTGACCTTGTTTCTCCCTGGCTCATTCTTTGTGACCACACCCGCCCCCCAGCCAGGCTCTTGCCTCTGAGCTTCGCCCTAGCCTGGGATGTTCTTCCTTCTGATTCTCACATGGTTCCTTCCCACACTTCCTCCAGATCTCTGTTTCCCACAATTATTCATGAGGGGTGTCATCTGTTTTGCTCACGATTGAATTCTCAGTGCTAAGCACTGCTCTAAGAACAGTGCCCAACACAAAATAGACATCAATAAACATCCATTGGCTAGATGAACAAATTAAGGAAGAAAATCACCTAGCACGGCTCCTTGCGCATAATAGGTATTCTGTAGAAGTAGCTGCCCTTAATGTAAACACAGTGAATATGTAAATTTTATTCAGCAATACCCAATACACAAAATGTCACATTTATTGATTTCTCTCAAAGTTTATTCTGCTTCAAGCCCCCTCTGCCAAGCGGGAGAGAAACTTGAACTCAGTCATAGTCATGATCCCCTCTCTAGGATCATGCAAGAGCCCCAGGGGTTCTGTGCAACTCAGAACATTCAGAAAAAGGATTTTTTAATTTTAGATGATAACTGTCACTGCTGATATGTGCTGCATTCCCCAAACACACACATACACACACACACACACACACACACACACACACACACACACACACACACCTTCTAAGGAATAGCAGGTTCAGCCACCTGCTGGGCACTAAGAAAGAGGGGTAAGACTCCTTATACCAGCAAAACTGCAATACTGAATCCCCTACACCAACTCATGCGCTCGCTCTCTTTCTCTCTCCTTCCCTCCCCCCCCAAGTCTGCTTGCTCCTACCTCCACCTTCTGAGAGTGTTCCTCTCTACCCCCTCCAGCACAATACCCTTCAACAACTTCAGATTTTCCAAATTTTAAGCTTGGAAATTTTTGCCTTTGGCCTTACTACACACAAGCTGCTGTAAAATGCTAAATGAGGCATTTAAACAGACTTGTTGAAATGCAACCAGGCAGATTCAAAGCCTCAGTTCCCTTCTTTGCATGGCAGGGGAAATACATAAGAGAGAACAGAGTACACAATGATACCCAGTAAATTACCTGCCACATTAGAATTCATCTTGGTGTGTGTCCCCGCATTTAGCACGGTGCCTGGCTCATCGGTGTTGAATGAACATTTGTGGAATTTATGTCTGAATGAATAAACTGAACTTATCTAAAGTGAATTTTCCTAAACACATGCCTCTCGGATGGACATTTCCCTACAGATGGTTTGTTCCCCCAAACTCTCTGTCTACTCTTCTCCACTGGTCTCCAGGAGGCTGATCTTCTGCCTCCTAGTTGGGTTTGCTTAATGAGATGCACAGCAGGATATCTCAGAAAGGGAGGAGAGTAATCAAGGCATTGATTGTCTCCATCCCTGGTCAGTTCCAAGGGTGTCCTGGGAGCTCACTGTGTTCCTTGTTACAGTCAGAGATTGTTAAGGTCTCAGTGTGTCTAAAACCCAAATTCCATTGTGATGGTATTTGGAAGTGGGTCTTTGGGTGTAATTACATCATGATGGTGGAGCCCTCATGAATGGGATAAGCACCCTTTCAGGAAGAAGCCGCAGGACCAGCTCATTCTCTTCCTGCTGTGTGAGTATAGAAGATGCCAGCAGTCTGCCATCCAAAAAAGGGCTCTTACCAGAACAGAACCGGAATGGCACCCTCCTCTTGAATGTCTACCCTGCAGAACTGTGACACGGATATTTCTACTACTTATAAGAGTCCTGACCTGTGGTATTCTGTTACAGCAGCACAAGCTGATGAAGGACAGAGAAACAGAACGACTATGAGGTGTGTGTGTGTGTGTGTGTGTGTGAGAGAGAGAGAGAGAGAGAGAGAGGGAGAGAGAGAGAGAGAGAGAGAGAGAGGATGCACACATAAACTTCCAACTGTATTTGTTTCAGGGATTTGACCTTGGGGCCTAGAAGGACAGGATAAAACCTTCATCATTCTTGCTGTCTCTGCCCACAGTGATGATGGTCCCAAAGTGGCCAGGCCTTTCATCACAGAGTTGAACACACACCTAGCCTGGGAGTGGAAGCAGCTGAAGGAGGAACCAGGGGGAAATGGATCATACTTGGCCCAGACTCTGCCTCAGGCCAGGAGCTGAGCCAGCAGACAAGTGACGGTATGTGAGAGACAAAGAAGCTCATCACATCATCCTCAAATTCCACTGAGCATCTCGCAGTGGCCCTCCCTGGCCACACACCTCCAGAGAAGGGGGTTCTGGGAGATGTCCTTCAGCCAGAACACAACAGAACATGCAAAGCCAGCACCTCCCTCAAGGAAAGCTCATAGCTCTGCCCCAGAGTCCCCTCCTCTTGGCCAGCTTGCTCTCTTGCAGGATCCCTGTCCATCAGGAAACTCTCCTGCCTCTCCCCCTGAGGTCACAGGTGGAGGCCAGTGCCCCATGGCCACCAGCCTCGGGCACTGCACTGTCCCTGGGCGCTCCCATGCGCACTGCTGTCAATGCACTCTTTCGTGCTTTCTCCTCAAATTAGCCCACTGGAGTGTGCCATCTGTTTCCTGCTGTGATCATGATGAAGAGAACACCCCCCCTCGGTGCAGAGGAACAAACAGAACATGATTCGGTAGGTGTATTTACTGCTTTTCCCTGCTGGAGATATATTTGTTTAAAAATATTAATTGAGCACCTACATATGGAACAACTACGCGCCAGGAAAATGTGCTAGGGACACAGGGGTGGCCCAAAGACACGGGTCCCCTGCTCTAATAAAGCTACCGTCTAGTAGAGGAGATGGGTAATAACTCTATCTGCTTCTAGGGCCTCATAGAATAGACAAACGCATCTGCTGGCATCAGTCATTATGTTTCTAGCAACTATTGAAATTTTAAGGTGATTTATGAAACAGAGTTATTGTAAATACTTCAGTTCCAAAGATAGAGTCTATTTGTCTCACTTTTGAGAATACGCCCTAAATAAAAGAAAAAGGGGCACAATGTGAATGCATGCCATGTGGCTGACTCAGTACCTGGTAGAATATCTCATTTCATCCTCACTTGTTTAATGTCACAAAGTGAGTGAGCAGAAATATCCACTGAGCAAATGGAGAAACGGGAAGGGAGCGGTGAGGTGGCCAGCTCAGGATCAGCCAGCTGAGAGGAGGAAGGGAGATTTTTATTTTTGGTCTCCATACGTGTGATAAATTATACCAAATGTCCTTTATTGTTTAAAAACCTTACAACAAGCCTAATGTGGGAGGTTTTGTAACCACCCCTCCTTTCATGCAAGAGGGAACCCAAGGATGGAGACACACAGGTAAAAGAACCCAAGGATGGAGACACACAGATAAAAGACACACTGATCCCCCGCCTCCCCTCTTCCGACTCCACACCAGAATCCATAAAACACAATTGACATGACATTTTTTATGGCTGTGTTTCATTCCTTGGATATCTTTCTCCATAAATACAGAGAAAGATCTACATATCTATGGAGATAGAGCCTCACATATCCATTATATCCTATTCAACACGTAATACTGATATTCCATCTACTGCTCTGAGCTGTTCTACTTCCAACATTGAATTATTTGCTTCTCACAACCTCCATTAACCAAGTTTGGGGAGGAAAAGCTAGCTGCCACATAAGTCTTGATGAGAATAAAGTCTCTTTATTACTATTATTATTCCCCTAATGGTCTGTGCAGTATCGTACATAACTTTTTAGGCCCTCATAAAACCCCGTTGATAAACATTTGACAACTTGTTACAATTTTAAAACTTTCATTGCCCGTCCGCGTGGCACCACTGGAAACTGACAGTGCGATGTGAAGGCGGCCACAGGAGCTTTCCGTGACGCTGTAAAGAGTTTTGCAGCCCCTCTCAGCTCCTAATTTATGACATGTGCACGATGAGTGATCAAGATTCACTACTCGCCATTATGAGAAACAGGCCAACCAATTCATAATTTTCAGGAAAGCTGGTTTTAACAGCCCTATTAGTTTTACAATTCCGACTTTTGTAAGCTTCAATTCGTTATGTTTAAGTTATTTGCTCTGAGGAGTTTGAGTGCCCTTACTGGGGTCTTAAGGTCTGTTTTTCCCAAACAGAATTTGCACAGAAAGAAGGCAGCAGCACTGGGAGTTCAATTAAGATAAAAGTCAAAGGGGAAAAAAATCTGTAGATGTCTATTCAAGTTGACGATACACAGAGCCTCCTCTGTTTATTAAAAAAATGTATACAAAATGGGTGATGAGTCGTGCTGGGGTCTATGGACTACATTACAGTTTTTAGACATTTGCAAAACCTGATCCTATATCAGACTTCACAAGATTAATCCCTTTGTCTATTGTAGGTGGGGCAGTTAAAATGTTAAAATGAGTAAGACATATATATATTCAGAAGGCATATTTGATCCTGGTCTATTTACCTGTTATACTATGTAGACTTAAAAATTGGTTTTTATATGTGCATGAAATATTTATTACTAGAGGCTCAATGCCTGAAATTCATGCTTGGGGAGGGACTCCCTCAGCCCGGCCTACACCTTTCACAATCCAGGACCCCTCAGGGGATGTCCGACTGCTGGGGCATCAGGCCTAAACCAGCAGTTGGACATCCCTCTTGTAATCCAGACTGCTGGCTCCTAACCGCTCACCTGCATTCCTGCCTGATCACCCCTAACCACTCTTTCTGCCTGCCTGATCACCCCTAACTGCCTCTGCCTCAGCATCCGCTGCCACAGCTTCATCCAAAAGGACATCCAGAATTACATCGAAAGATTATTCAGCTGTTTGATCTAATTAGCATATTATGCTTTTATTATTATAGATATATAGATCATAATTCATTCATTCACTCATTCATGAGACAAATGGTTTTTAAGTACCTATTACACGACTTGGTAAACTATAATCTGAAGATCAAATTCAGCCCATTGCCTGTTTTTGTATGGCTTGAAAGCTAAGAAATATTTTTGCATTTTTTAAATCAAAAGAACAATAATATTTCCTGACATGTGAAAATTGTTTACAATTCAAGTTTCAATGTCTTTAAATAAAGTTTTATTGGAACACAGTTAGAGTCATTTGCTGACATGTTGTTCCTGGCTATTTTTATACTACGGTGTCAGAGGTCAATAGAAATGACAGAGCCATGTGACCCACAAAGTCTAAAATACTTACTACTTGGCCCTGATCCATTTTATTCCAGGTTCTGCAGATGAAAAAAAAAAAAAAAAATACAAACAAACAAAATAAAAAACAGTGGTAAAATACAGCTAGCTCTTCCTCCACTCAGGGCAGCAGTAAATAGGTCAACTCGTTATAAGTTCTAAGGAGGAAACCAAATCAGTAAAAAGTACATCAAGTACAGACTGATAAGGTGTGTTGAATAGGTCACTCAACTAGCAGATGGCATTGCCATCAGGGACCTGATTTTTTGAAACAGTGAATAACTCTTGGTGAATTTCCAAATAAAATAGAGTACAATTCTTCAACTTACACAGTGTGCATTGAAAGTGTACAAAGAATACTTTGTGCTACATATAAAGTGGTTCTAGGTCCCGATAATTATAATCAGGCTTTTCAGCTATCTGCCTGACAGGATGCTAGAAAGTCGTACACAATGTGGAACAATCCTTCGTTGTGCTGGACTATCCCTCACACGGCAGGATGTTGGGTAACCCTATCCTTCACCCACTAATTCAACATAGACGTTGAAATCTCTGAGAGTGTTGTCAGACTTGGAGGGAAGACGGAGGTTGTGATCTATAAGCCAACTCTTTGACAAATGAGGAGAGTGGCCAGGAGGGAGGTAGATAATCACAGAGGAATGATCAGTGGTGTGCCGGTAAGTGTTTAACCACTGGCTCTGATTTGCAGCATTTGCCGATTTTTATGGTGTAAACACTCCTGCCATGGCCATTCTCAAGTTACCAACATGATGTCATTAAATGCAGAACCTGTACAGGCCAGTTCTAGCAAACCACTGGGAAGGGTAGAGATTTATAGGCAAAGGGCATGAACTTCAAGTGAGCAGTCATTTTTACATGAAGGTGTAAGTGCAACCATCTAAAAGATGCATGTGAGTGGCATATTACCAACCCAACTTCCCAACCCAGAAGGACACAGAGGAGACAGAAATAAATTCCTTCCCTTGACTAAGTGGTGATCTCAGGGATCAGTCAAGGAGGGAAAGATAGAAAGCACTTTTTAAAGCTGATAAGGATTCAACAAAGTTTGTTTATCAGGAAACAGAATTCTGGGAGAAAAAAACATGGGAATGTTCTGGAGAGAAGGTGGCCTAAGGATGCTGGGTAAGGAAATCTCCAGCACAGGACACACTCTGGGTGTGACCAAGGGTGACAGAGAGCCTCACCCTTTTCCAAACCAAATCTGACAACCATCGAAGAGACAGTATTTCAGCAAATTCATCTTCCACAGAGTCATCAAATTATGATAATTTTGCTTCAGCAACTACAGTAGCTGCTCAAAAAAACACATTATTACAGTGGAGCTCTGCGAAATATTTTGCACATACAGCAAACGTGGCAAAATTTGCCACTTCATTGACTTTGTAAAACTGAAAGATCTCCCCCTTTGTCTTGTTCAGTTTCACTAATTGCATCATTAGCAGAAGGCCATTTGACCAATATGGAGGAGATAAAAACTACTTTTTCTACATTTTAAGTGGAAATGTAAGTTAAAATATAAAAATATCCAGGCCTATGTGGTGCAGAATCCATACAAGATAAGATAGTGAAGTAATTATAGAGATGTCGTCTTCAAAAAATGAAAAGAAGTTACTTCTTTCATGTCCAATTGGCGTGATTATACGACCAATCTCAGCTTCTCAATCTTCATAACCTGGACACTCTTTGATAAAGAAAAAAGTCAGACTGAATACAAAAAAATCAGGCACAAGAAGTAAAGGTCTGAAGAGACAGGAAAGGATGTGAGAAAGCAAAGATAGAGTCCTTGAGACTGGACATGGCAGAAGTGGGGACCTAGCTGTGCTGAGGTAGGTGATCTCTGAAGGTAGGACCTGCTGAGTCAGTGGTGATGGGTGGAGTGGCAGGCCTGAAGGCAATAATGAATGTGAATACCTTGAAAGGAACACACAATTAATCAATGCCTTTTATGACCACCCAAGACTTTAGTCCACTATTCATATGGCAATGAAGAGTAAAGTATATGGCATAAAGGAAACCCGGACTGGATAACTTTATGCCTGTAGTTTTAATTACTAGTAAAAGTACAAATGATCTGGCTGGATTCCATTCCAGTTAAGGCAGTAGCATCATTTGGTGTTTGGAAATGTGACTCAATCAATTCCAGTCACTTCTACAGCTAAATTATAAATGGGGACTCAGCTATGGAAAGACATGAGGGTCACATTAGGAGAAGCCACTTGAAGAAGACTCTAACAGTCTGAAGAGGAGCCCAGGAGTGAAGAACAGACTTTGAAATCAGACCTGTGCTTGAATCCTGGCATCCCATCCCATTACTGCATAAGTCAATTAAGCCCTCTGAGCCTCAGTTTCCTCATCTGTAAAAGAGATTAAATAGCACCTACATTCTAGTAATGGTATATGGGTTAGATTAGATAATGCATTGAAGTGGTTAACACAGAGGGGAAGAGAAAGCCTCAGGCCAAGAAAGCAGGTTCTTACAGCAGGAAGCAATTCTCGGGGGAATAGGGAATGTGGGGCAATGGGGAGGGCAGAGAAGAGATCATGGACAAAAAGTGGCAGGTGAACAAAGACCTGGAGGGAAAAAAGGGAGCAAGCCCTGCCTATATTTGGGGGAAAACTTTCCAGGCGAAAGGAACAATGAGAGCAAATGTCCTGAGATGGGAGCATGCCAAGCTTGTGAGCAGAACAGTAAGGAGGCCAATGTGTCTGGAGCAGAAGAGGGAGGAGGTGTTAAGAAATGAGGTGGTAGCCCCCAAGGGAAGGCAGATGAAGGGCTGAATGGGCCACAGCAAGGACTGTGGGATGAGATGGAAGGCCATTGGAGGGTTTGGAGCACAAAACCCAACGTAAGTTCAATGAAGGCAAGAACAGAACAGGAATGCCAGTGAGGAGACCACCGCAAAACTTAAGGCAGAGATGATGGTGACTTGGAATGAATTACAGCAAAATCCAGATGTTCCAAAAACAACATCAGCAGTCCATTTTTCTCAGTGTCTCTTCCTCTACTTTCCTCTGTATTGGCTTCATAGTCCCAAGAAGAAGTAAACTCAGGAGTAGCTCCAGGATTACATTCAACCAGGGAAGCAACCCCGGAAGAAAAAGCAGTCTCTTCATCACTGGTTGAAACAAGGACCCAGGACCAAATCTCTTTGGCCAAACTTGGATTGCCTGGGCAACCATAAACTAATCCTGACAGCCATAATGATGAACCAAGTATGCTCATATGCCCATCCCAGGAGGCTAGAGGTAGGAACAGCCCCACAGCAATCACATATTCAGTAAAAGGAGGGAAGAGGTTCCCTCAAAGGGAATCTCATAGAGATTATCAAGAAGAATCTCCATCCTCCTTTATATCATAACTAGAGGCCTGGTGCATGAAATTCGTGTATGGGTAGGGTCCCCAGGCCTGGCCAGCAATCAGTTCTGATCTGGGAGGGCAACCAGTGGGGAAATTGGGAGTCCCCTGCTCACACCTACCTTGGCTGGACTGGGGCCTATGGGCTGGGGACAGCTCCTACATTGAGCTTCTGCTCCCTGGTGGTCAGTGTGCATCATAGTGACCTGTTGTTCCACTGTTCAGTTGATTTGCATATTAGGCTTTTATTATATAGGATAGAGTTTCTAGCTGAGCACATGGCCACATAAGCCTATCTTCCTCAGTCTTGCTTGCAATTGGGCAGGCCCATGTAGTTAAATAATGTGTGAACAGAAGTAACACTGTACAACTTGTGTATATTGCCCTTAAAAGGAAGGGGTTCCATCCACCTTCCCTCTCCCCACCGGCTGGAATGCAACCCTAGTGGCAGGGATCCTGGGTCATGGGGACAACAGAAGCATTATAACAATAGGAAGTAATGGAATGGAAGAACCCAGGGTTTCTAACAAATTTTCAGAGCAGGATCACCCTCTCAGTTTAGACTTGTATTCCTGTGAGACTAAAATAAAATTCTATGGTTTTAAGTCACCATTTGAGGGGGAGGAGCTTATGCAAAGCAGACCATAATCCTAACTTTCACAGTTTGAATTTTACTATCACAAGGAGAGATAGAGAATGGAAAGAAAAAGAAAGAAAAAAACAGTAATGATCTTCATAGTCAGCATACAGTAAGATTGTTAATTCTAGAACTTTAACAGTCACTGATGTGGGATTTTTCCATAAAAATTTCACAGTTCTGCAAGAGTTATACCCTACTTAAGATCTATTGCATCAATTTTTTCAAACAAAGCTTTGAGCCTTTTCAATTTACAAATGTAACCAACCTTGCTTAATCTTGGCATTACATCTTCACTACTGAACTCATAAAGGGTGTTTCTTGGGCCCTCTGAGATGGGAAGGAAACCTCCAGATTGTTTAGGTAAGCTGAGCCAGTGCAGCTGGAATAAAACCCAAGATCCCACAAGAGCCAAAGGGAACAAAATACAAAAATCCGATCATCATGTCATCTCCCAAAAAATTTCATTTAAAGGCAAGAGTCAAGATTCTGCTGCTTTTCTAACAAGAAAGAAATATGAATACAGACCATGAACTATACTTTGTCTAGGAGTGAGGAAGCAAAGATGCTCCTTATATGCAGAAAAATAAAATTTTTATTTACAATATCATTAGTATGGACAATACTGCTTTTTCTTTCACTAATATCAATAATTCATCATCCCAATGAGTTCCTACATAGAACAAAAGAAGACTCCATTTATTTTAATAATTTTATTATTTGGATTTTGATTATATAATTACATAGGATATTATTATAATATGAATCATAATAACTAACCTTTATTAAGCACCCAGTCTTCATCCAGTGCTGGCACCATATTCCCAAAACATCTTGTCAAGGAGATATAATTAACGTCATAATGTGGATAAGAAGACTGACCCACAGAGAAGACAAATAACTGGGCAAGGTCACTCAGCCAGGAAGTGGCTGATCCAAAAATAAAAGCAAGGAAGTCCAATTCTGGAGCCTACATCCTTAAACATTATTCTTCTTGGCTCTGAACCACCCATGGTGGACACGGAGAAGTGCCACTCAGATCTTCCTTCAAAAAAGGTTTTGCTGCCCAGCTTTGGAAGTGTGGTCAACAGCCAGCCAGATATTTGCTCCCTCAGCGTCTACTTGAGCAGAAAGCCACCTCCTCAAGGTCATGGCCCTCCCAGCACAGCCTACAAGCAGAGACCAAGAAAGGTTTCAGTATAAAGTCCTGCCACTTTGGCCAAACCCAGGACAGTCTGAGGGACCGTCTGAGCTCTGGAAGGGCAACCTGCCTAAGGATTCCACTTCTGTGTCTGTCCAATCTCCTTTCCCCACTCTTCTCAGCAGATCCTGATTCCAGCAAACATCTCCAACCCTAAACTCTATGTCAGTGCCTGCGTCAGCCACCTGTGCCACCAAATTTACCAATAAAGCTGTCTATTAAATGAATGAATGAATGAATGAATATGTGGTTATATAAAAAATACATTATTTAAGCCTTGGGTTTTCTGTCACAATCCATTCAAAAAAATAATCTTCTGCTGTGTTTCAAGCATCTTCCTAGGCAAGAACAAAACATACAAGGTCCCTGTCCTCATGGTGCAATGACATTTATTGGGTTCAGATCAGTGGTTCTCAATCTGATTCTCTCCTAGAACCACTGGAATTGAAATTGAATAAGAATAACATGAAGGCAGAGAACCCGGGGCTAGGTGACAGATCCCAGGACTTCTTGTACTTTGCCGGGTATATGAATCAGCTAGGGCACTAGCTGAAAGGTAGATTGATTCAGAAGGTCTTGGATGCTGGTGCCAAAGCAAATGGCTTGAGGAAGTAAAAGGAAGCATAAAATAAACGTAAGTAGGAGAACCTAGAGCAATTATTTGTGACTTGCAATTATTTGATGACTTTAAGATACAGATTGAGACCCTTCACATTACGATATTTATCAGATTTGGAGAACCTACTGAGCATGCTTCTATCACCTTTGTTCCTTAAAGGATAAGACACAGGCTCACCTGACCTATATCAGCAATTTTCAACTGGTGTGCCATGAGAATTGTTAAAGCATGTAATCCCCAACTATTTAGTCAGGGGCACTGACCTCTTTTCCCTTAGATTGTCAAATAAAAAAAAAATGACAACAGCCCTGAAGGTGTGGCTCAGTTGGCTACAGAGTCATCCCATATACCAAAAGATTGCAGGTTCATTTCCTGGTCAGTGCACATACCTAGGTTGTGGGTTCGATTCCACATACGGAAGGCAACCAATCGATGTTCTTTCTCATACTGATGTTTCTCTCTCTCTTCCCCTCTCTAACATAAAAATAATATTTAAAATGACAACAGCCAACACAACCATAGCCATCCAGTATGAATGAATCAAAAGTATGCCTATTTTTGCCATATTTTTAAAAAAACAATGATATATTTTTTGCTGTGTGACAGAATTTTAGTAATTATTTTATGTGTGCCATGAGACGAAAATGGTTGAGAATCGCTGAGTTACAAGAATCCTATATAATATAAAAAGGCTAATATGCAAAGACACTGAGCAGCAGAACAACCAGAACAACTGAACAAGCAGTTGCTATGAAGTGCACTGACCACCAGGGGGAAGGGGAGATATGGAACATGGCAGGCGTTGGCCACAGTGGGATGGTGGAGCAGGTGGAGGGTGGGAGGGGCAGACCAAGGCAGGGTGCCAGTTGCTGTCTTCAGGGTGAGTCTCTGATGGTACTAAAAATTCTTTGCTCCCAAGGGCTGTGGTCCCACCTGGCACTGGCCCCGCTCACACCCACATCCAGCACCAGAGCCGCCACTTGCACTTGCTGGCAGTGCCTGGTGCCCATCTCAATCACTCGGTGCCATCAAAGGGTGCAAGCATCGACTGCTGGCCCTAATTGCCCCTGAGGGTTTCTCCACCTCCCCCTGCTCCTGAAGTGTGATCGGGGCAGCAGCCACTGCTGGCACCCACTGATGGTGCCAGCCCCACTCACACCGGCTGCTGGCCCCAGCCCCAATCGCTCTGTGCCATCAGCACATGGGAACAGTGACGGCAGTAGTGAAGCAACAAGGGGTTAGGGACTGGGGGCCACTGTGGAAGGGGCCAGGAAGGGGTGCAGAGGATGGGCCTAGACTCATCCCTGTGCCTACTGCAGCCTCAAAGCCCACAGTTCCTTTCAAGGTACACGAATTTGTGCACTGGGCCCCTGTGAATGTTATAAGAGAAAGGACTATAGAACACCAAACCATTCTTCCTTTACTTTTTATAAACCCAAATAAAACTTTCTACCATTTACTTTTTGCATTTCAGATCTAAGATTACAAACTCTGTGTGTTCATGTGTGTCCCTGTCAGTGTGTGTGTGTGTGTGTGTGTGTGAGCATGCGCAAATGCACCTGTGTCTGTGTGTCTTGCTATTCTGAATGTATCAAGACTTTTCTTCTTTTCTAAACACAGCCATCTTCACAAACAACTTTGACAATACACTTTCATTTTGTCAGAGTTGCTTGGGAGGAAATTCGCTCAGCCATTAAAGGTGGGAAAGTGTCCTGCTCCTGTGTATATGAGAGAAGGCCACTGTTTTGTCATATGTCAGCTACCCATCAGTCGAATCAGAGAAAGCAGTGGTACATGATGGGGTCAAGAAGAAGCCCTTCAAGTCTCAATTATCAGAGTGCCCCCCCTCCCCCCCAGTTTCCCTGGGCTTGTCAGAGACTCATGACAAGCTCAGAGGCAGACAAAAAGACAGCGGTACATCACCAACTGGTTAATTAGCAGTGAGCACAAAGCGACCCAAATTACAAGCTCAAGAATATATACCACAAACTTGCATTTTGTGTATTGGGTTAAAACAACACACGCAAAGGGAAATGGTGAATATTCCCAAGGTATCTCAGTTGTTCTTTTGGGTCCAGTGAGGATGGCAAGTAGTTCTTTTATGCCTCAAAGAGTTCCTGAGGACCTACTGTGTCTCTGATCTAGAGGCTGCAAAGAGGAATATAATGTGGCTTGTTGGTTCATTCTTTCTTCCATGGATTCATTCTACAAATATGTATGGTTGTCTATTACCTTTTACATCCAGGCCCTGAGCGAGACTCATAAAAGTCCAAGACACATATTGACTCATGGAACAGCAGGGGTGCACCTGGAAGATGTTGTGCTAAGAGAAATCAGCCAGAAACAAAAGGACAAATGTTGGATGATTCCATTTATAAGAGGTATCCACACAAGTCAAGTTCATAGAGACAAAGAAAAGAGTGATGGCTGCCAGGGACTTTGGGGATGGGAGGATGGGGAGTTAGTGTTCAATGAGTATGAGGAGTTAGTTTGAGAAGATGAAAATGTTCTGGAAATGGATGGTGATGATGGTTGCAAACCAATATGAATGCATTTAATGTCACTGAAGTGTAAATTAGCATGGTTAAAATAGCAGGTTTTATGTTAATGGATACTTTACCATAATTTTTAGAAATTTTGAGAGAAAGAAAAAAATATGCATAATTCCTGCTTTCATAGTAATGACAGTCTATGGGGAAGATAGATGTGAAATAAACCGAGAAATTAATATATAACTATGCATAGTAAGATTGATCTAAAGGGTCAGGTCCCTCTCATCTGGGTCAACATGACTAATTTTCCTAAATGCAAAAACAACCACAATATCATTTGCTTTATAGAAGCATTCTTCACTTTACAAATGAATCCCTTTAAATATTGAACTCTGGAGTGCGCCGAAGGTTTATAGATAAATCCTTCACCAAATAACTAAGGGACCAAAAGAGAATTTTCAAGATAAAGTATTATGAGGCCGTGCCCACTGAAGATCAATCAGAAATTACAATAAGCATCTTGGTAATTACAACAAAAACTAATGGAAAAAATGATTTAACTCATAAAAGTTTATGTGAACCCAGCCCCCCACACACACACACCTATAAAATGATGCAATGAAAAAAATCTATAGGATGCTGCCTCGTTTGCATATTTCACAGGCACAGTTATTGCTCGTGAGCATAATGTTCCATATTTACTTGTCCAATATTCTTGCTCCTGCTGATTATTGGAGCATTGGAGTTTTTCAAAATATAAAAACAGCATGTCACTTCAATACCCACTGTTATTGTGCAAAAGGGTTTAAACTTTTGTGCCTTTGTTTAAAAAAATCTTTAGCAAATGCACTCATTAAAATGTAGAAACGATAAGCATCCAAAAAATTTAACTTGGAACTTGCATGGGGAAAAAAGAAAAAAGAAAAAGACAACAAAAACCCACACAAACCCCTTGAATTGAACACTGTGCTTTTATCCCCTGACAACATGGCAAACTTTCAGCATTTCCTGCAATATTTCCCAGCTTCTCTAAGCACCTGAAGGGTTTCTTGCATGCTGGATTGGTTGGCGGGAAGGGTGTGAATAAAGAAAAAAAAATAGCACAAGGGGTGAAAAGGGAAAGGGTGCCTTTTAAATGACTGCCTCCCCCCAATAATCACATCCCCGAACAGTGACTTTATCGGGTCTAACGCAAAGAAAACAACTGCCAGGATAATTAACAATTCTGGCTTTAAAAAGCCGAAGTTGATTATCTAAAAGGGCAGGCTGCTCTTTAAATTAAAGATGATATCTGAGGCATCTGCAGCCATATATGTGATAGCCACTGTATTATACATAAATATATAGGTCAGGAGTCCTCTCTCAACTGTCGGGAGGAGCCAGGCAGGTGAAATAACTGAGCGTAGTGGGCTGGGTAGAAACAGAGGCAAACTAGAGAGAGCACATGCTGTTAAAATGGGCAGATGTGCCAAGATCGGTTTGTCTTGATGGATAGAGCGTTGGCTTGGGGACCTAAGGGACCCAGGTTCGATTCTGGTCAAGGGCATATCCCCAGTAGGGAGTGTACAAGAGGCAGTTGATCGATGACTCTCTCTCATCGATGTTTCTAGCTCTCTATTTCTCTCCCTTCCTCTCTGTACAAAATCAATAAAATATATTTTAAAAAATAAAAAATATATTTAAAAAATGGGCAGATGTTTCTCAGGCAGATGTGGCCCCATATAGAAGAAGCCCTCAAATTGCGGAAGCCAGGGATTCTTATTTTCATGTAAAATCTCCCATTTTCAAAGTATTGGCACTTATATAGTTAATTAGGTATTTAAATACATAATTTTAGAATTGCTGTGCAGGCTAAACAAAACGTATCTGCAATCTAAACTTACTGGGACTGCTCATTTTGATCTATGTCCAAGTTCATTCCTGTTCCCCGGACATTGTGTTGGGGCAACCATCAGGGGTGGGTCCCCCTCAGATGGCAGGGGCATCCTGAGTGCCAGTGAGAGGCTGGCTCACCATGACAAGGCCTTGAGGAATGCTCTGGTGGGCAGAGGCTTTCATAGCCCTGGCCTTGGATGCCCCGGTGACGTCAAAGAATAGCCCTCCGGGGAGCTTACCAATTTGCCCACACCTCAGACATGCCAGACAGAACACTCCTGGGGTTTTTTTCAGTCTCTCTCCATCTCCTCCAATACCAAACAATATGGAGGTGGGGCCCAGTCTGCTCTCTAAGAACTTTTCTGAAGACTTGGATTTCTGAAGGCAGAAGCAAGCTGAAAACACAATCTTGAGAATTACCTTTGGCGAAAGAGATAAAGGTATTTCCTCTAGCTAGTGCTTTCCCAGTTTCAAATGAACGGATTTTGGGGTTTGTTTGTTTGTTTGTTTGTTTGTTTAACCAAAGAACTACTTAATGAAACAGAGTGGGAGAGATATCTGACATCCTAATATGTTCTTTTAAAAAGAACAAAAAATTTTTCCTTCTGTATGCCCACATCTTCCAAGCTCTAGTATCAGATCCCCACACCAGCAGGTCTCAAGGAAAATCTGCCCTCAAATACTTCAATTTGACTAGCACAGGTTTATGTTTCATTTCCAATGGTTTTAATTTTACCATTTAGGGGTACATACTCTCCATGTTCCCCCACTCCCATTTGTCTTAAACCCTGGTAGGATCCTTGGTAGGTACCTGTGGACTTGATTCCTTTTCTTTCCTCCATTCCTCTATTTATTATTCTAAAAAGAAAGCAATCTCAAAATGAACTCTAAGATCAGATATAGTGCATCTAAACCAATCACACAAAAATAGACCTACTGTGTGTAGGACTGAGCCACACACTGACGGAAAAAACTGTGAGTAAAGACATGAGCCCAGTGGTCCAAGAGCTCAAGGTCAGAATGGGAGAAATAAATCATCAAGGACACGGGGTCACCACCAAGGGAAAGCCCTGCAGGGGAGATGTACGTGGGTGCTAGGGACGAAGCAAAGACCACTTCCCACTGGATTTCCGGGGCTCTGGCTGCCCAGGGTCATTCTGGGCCTGCTTTATTTGTTTATGCCTGTGAGGAGGAGAAAGCAGGCTTTAATCAGGGAAGGTCATGCCACTGGTGGGAGGGGTTCCTCCCTCATCACGGTTGGGCTTGGCCATGTGCTTTGGCCACTGGCATGTGAGCAGATGTGTCCAGGCAAAAGTTCAAGAATGAGGAGCCCATGGAGCAGAGCTGGCCTGAACCACAACCAACCTACATTTTTGGTTTAACAAAAAGTCACCGAGATTTGGGGTTTGTGTGTTACACAGTAAAGCTAACTAATGCACCAGACAACTTCTTTTTAAGAGGAGAAATGTGGACACTTCTCTGCATCAGCTGACCCACTTACAGGAACAAGAGGATCCACGAGAGTATTAATACAGAAATGGAAGAAAGTGAAAGGACCTATACTAAGAGTTATTTTCCCCAAAACATGCCTGTCCCATTGATTTTGCCCATTTCAGGAACTAATAACTCATCTCTCTTGTTGTACAGAATGCTGTGGTCATCCTTGACTGACTCCTCTTTCTCTCACACCTCATGGCCCAATCAACAACAAATTCTGTTGGCTCCTAGCTACCATATTGCTGGCCTGAATTATTCCAATGACCTGATGATTTCCTACTTCTGTCATATTCCTCAATAGTCTATGTTTTACCTACCTTTCAGATTCATGATATTAAAATCAAATTTACACGAGGTTTTCCATTTCTTCAACACTTTGCAATGACTCCTATCTCACTCAGAACAAAGCCAAAGTTCTCACAGCAGCCCCGCCGGTCTCCTAGCCTCTCCCTGATCACTTGAATTGGGCCCACGAATAGCCTTGCTGCCCACCAGCAGACCAGGCACGTGCCCACTGTGTTTTTCCACTTGCTGTTTCATCTGCCTGGACCGCTCTCTATGGAGAAGCCACTGGCTTGTTCTCATGTCCCTCGGTTCTTGGCTCAGCACCTATGGACGAGTCCTTTGCTGACAGCTCTCTGTGAAGGAGCAGCCCAGCCCACAGCCTCCCTTTCTGTTTTCTTCACGGGGTTCATCTTTCCCCACAGCACTTCCCACAACCTGACAGCCCTGAGTCCCTCTACCAGGGGAGAGCCCCGGGTGGATAACAATTTTATTTTGTCCCCTGTTATCCCAGCTCCTAGAAATGCTGGGCATGCCAAGACTGGTTTGGCGCAAAGGTCCCATGTTTGATTCCGGTCAAGGGCACGTACCTTGGTTGTGGGCACATCCCCAGTAAAAGGTGTGCAGGAGGCAGCTGACCGATGTTTCTAACTCTCTATTCCTCTCCTTTCTTCTCTGTAAAAAAATCAATAAAATATATATTGAAAAAGAAAGAAAGAAAGAAAGAAAGAAAGAAAGAAAGAAAGAAAGAAAGAAAGAAAGAAAGAAAGAAAGAAAAGAAAGAAATGCGGGGCACATAGAAAGTACTCAACATATATTTCTTGAGCAAATAAATTTTGGAGCCAGACAAATTTACATCTGAATACCAGCTCTGACACTTACTGGCTGTGTGACCCTATACAGACCCCATTCCCTCTCTGAACTTCTATTTAATCACTTGCTAAATGTGATAATAATCTCTCCCCTTCAAAGTGTTTGCAATGTAAGTGCTCAAATCAACAAATAGTAGCTGTTCTTATCCCAGACCCAGCTTATCTCCCACCTCTCTGATGTCCTTATTCACTGGGCTCTGGCCACTGGCCTGCACACTCCGGCTCAAACACACCAGGCGAGTTCCCACATGACCCTTGCACCTGCCGCTTCATTCGCCTGGAACAGGGGTTCCGAACCGCTCTCTGCATCACTGGTCCGTGTCATCACTCAAATGGCAGCTATGAAGGGACTTCCTCGAAGAAGACATCCCCGGCCTCCCGGCCTCAAGTACCACATCAGTCCCCTCAATCACATCACCGGCTAATTTCCTCCATAGACTCGCCCCTCGTTACTCACTGGGGCACTCACCCTTCGCCTGGCTACCCCACCAGGAGATCAACTCCAGCAGGAGACAGCTCATCTGTCACATTCGTTCACCAGCACTTCCGTCATACCTGGCACATAACACACACTTAATAAATACCTGTGGGAGAGGCGGACCAAAGACTTAATAGGAGAAATGCACAGGGCCAATAAGGTATAAGCGTAATAATGCATTTTTATGACTATCATGGTAGGATCTCGGTTCTCCTATGGATTGAGCATCAGGTGATGATTGGGAAGAGGGAGAAGCAGAATGGTGAGAAACTCTTCTGCGTACATGGGAAGAGACCTGGGAAATACTTTTTACTTTTTAAAAGACAGGGTAAAGTGAAAGTGTAGTGTGAAGTAGGCACGAAAATAGAAAACTCTCCCTTCTTACCCAGATGACACCAAAGACCCAGGAGGGCCAGGAGCCTTGGCAGGAATCACAACCCTAGTCCTTACAGCAGAGCCTGGCACCACAGGAGGAAGCAGGAGCTCTGCCCGGTTCATGTATGAACAGACCCACTTCAACATGGAGAACTGGGGAGCGGCCGTGGCTGGATAATTCAGGGCCAGCCTGTCTTCATTCCACTATTGAATGGAGACGGTTCTGCCTTTGGGCACAGAGAGTGGCAAGTGTCTTGTCTTTACACTTGTTCGAATTAAAGGCAGAGAGATACTGAGGTGAATTTCCTATCAGGGACAATCAGCGAAAATTCATTTCTTTCTTTCCCTTTAGTGTTTCCTATAATTCACTCTGATTGCCGGGTATAGGCAGCAAGAATCGCCTGTAAAAAGGGGAGGGAGGACTTTGAAACTTTTAGTTGTTTGCAAAATATTAGTAACACTATAAAAAGTGTATGTTAATTAATGCTGCATTTTAATAGATTTCCTGGAAGTTTGTAACTGCGTACTATAAAGGCTTTCAAGATAATGTATGATACAGTGGTTATCATAAACTCCAAAGCGGTTCAAATGCTCCTTTTATGTCTCAATAACTTTCCCCCAAAAGTTACAGTATTTAAAAGATTCAAATGCAGAAATAAAAAGAAAAATTTTCCCCACCACGGGCTATTTTAAATGTTTATATCCCATCGTGATCAATCTCATGTCTCAGCAACGCTGTCCTTAAGCTTGTTTGTAAACACAAAGCCCTCTGCACACTCCACCAGTCACATTAGGACAGACCGGCCCCTGAACAGGTCTCCAGGGCTCTGCCGGGTCAGACACCTCACAGCTTCCAGAGTCTTGTGGGCCAGGACTTTCTACATATGAGCTTTCCCTGACCGTTGTTTATCTCTCTAAGTTTGAGCAAAAGGAGTCATTTGCAATTTGAAGAAACTGCATTTTTCATGTTCCACAGGCAGACCAAAGGGAGAGTTTGAATGTAAGTGGATCGAGAGAGCAAATTCAATTCAATGTCAACATTTAGTTTAGTGCAAGCATGTCAAACTCATGGCTTGAGGGCCACATGCAGCCCACAATGAATATTTTTGTGGCTCAACCATTACAACAGAATGTAAGAAACATTTTAATAAAAAATTTGTAACTTAAATTTTATAATATCCTGTTATACATAATTATTAATAATGAGCTATGAATCAGTCATTCACTAATCATTGATTACTATAATCATGTTGCATTCATTTCCCTTACCCACCTTACATGCAGGCCCACCACTTCCCTCCACTAATACCAGCAGCGAATATTTTAGCAGCCAAGTGCCCTGTCATTAGTCTTGGACTGACTTGTTTGGTGTGCACAACAGGAAAGATTTCGCTTTCAGAGAACAAGAAAAATGGGTTTATTTGCATTACACTTATTAATTTGTGCAGATATTCAGTGCCTGGTAAATTAATGTTCAAGAAAAAATATTAATTTCTATTACAATCTTCCATTACTCATTTATTTCATCCCTTTGTATTCAGCATGTTTCTATGGAAATAAACCTATGTTTCTATGAAAATTGAAGCTTTTGTTTTTTGGGGGCCCACATGCACTTAAATCTTGTTTATTTGGCCCGTGTTAGCCTCTGAGTTTGACATGGTTTGGGGTGTTGACTTTAAACCCACAAAAGGCAAGGCCTCTGTGGATTTTTCAGGGAAAACAAATGGTTGGTCCCTATTCCACTCTGGAGGAGTTGGAAATCTCATTCCAATATGAATCACCATTTCTGATGAAGATAAACAAAAGGTTTTCTTGTGACTTTAAAGAAGAAAAATAATAAGAATTGCCAAAAATAGATTATTTTTCATGTAAACAACTTGATTAGTGACAACACTGGGAAAACTTTAAGAACAGAAACCTGAAATAGGTTATGCACGTGAGGTTCCATTTCATTCTTACTTACAGCCGTGAGTCAAATTAGGCCACCGGAAGCCTCTGAACAAATAAACCACACTCATGCACACATATGCGCGCACACACACACGTGCACACGCGCCTCACCTTTCACCTGCCACATTTTACACACAGTATAATGAGAGCTTGTGGCTCTCAGAGAAGGCCTTGGAAGCCTTGTGTCTCTTCCTTCTCTCCACTCCCCAGGTCCCAGTTATAAAGCCTTTGTCACCTGGGCTCTGTATCTGACAGCATCTGCATAATCTGTTTAATCTCAAGTCCAAGAAAATAAAATGTTTTCTGAACTTCTGAGCACCAGTATGATTTTTCCATCAAACTTCAAAGTTCTCACCCTGGCCTGAGTTGCTCAGTGGTTAGAGTGTTGGCCCAGGCACCTAAGGGTCTCAGGTTCAATTCCCGGTCAAGGGCATGTAATTGGGTTGCAGATTCCATTCTCTGCCCCAGTCAGGGCATGTGCAGGAGGCAACCTGTGGATTTGTCCCTCTCACATCAATGTTTCTCTCCTCATCTTCCTCCTTCCCCCTGTTCCATTCTCTCTAAAAATCGATGCAAATAATATCCTTGGGCCCTAACCAGTTTGGCTCAGTGGATAGAGCGTCAGTCTGCAAACTGAAGGGTCCCAGGTTCAATTCCAGTCAAGGGCATGTACCTTGGTTGTGGGCACATTCCCAATAGGGGGTGTGCAGGAGGCAGCTGATCGATATTTCTCTCTCATCGATGTTTCTAACTATCCCTCTCCCTTCCTCTCTGTAAAAAATCAATAAAAATATATTTTGTTAAAAATATCCTCCGGTGAGGGTTAACAAAACAAAAACACGCTAAGCCCTCCTTGTGCCCTTAACCCAAGATTCTTACTAGAATCTCAACATGATCAAAATATGTGTGGGTGTGTGTGTGTGTGTGTGTGGGTGTGTGTGTGTGTGTGTGTGTGTGTATCAACTTCGCTAGTTACCATGGCCAAAAGTGAGTAATTTGAGGTTGCAAATACTTAAGAGCTTTAGCAACGGTCAAACACTCAAGTAACTGAAGTGGAAATCACAGTAATCGGTAGCAGGTTGAGCAACCACCCCGATTTTCCCAGGGCAGAGGAATTCCCATGACGCTGAGATTTTCATCGCTACACGTAGGACAGGCTTGGGCAAACTGGACAGCTGGTCAACTCAAAAGCTGTGTAATGAAATTAGCAATAGAGATTTCCTAAAAGGTCAAAAACTCCAAGTTCCTCTTAGAATATAGGATCCTACAAGGGGAAAAAAATATGTATACTTTGCTATTACTAATCCTTTATTATCATCTGGGAATGCAGATATTCATGTAAACAATCTCTCTCTCTCTCTCTCTCTCTCTCTCTCTTTCTCTCTCTCTCTCTCTCTCTCTCTCTCTCTCTCTCTCTCTCTCTCTCTCTCTCTCTCTCTCTCTCTCTCTCTCTCTCTCTCTCTCTCCCCATCTTTCTGCATTTCTTTGAAAATGTCTAATTTTACAAATGCCACTTTGAATCCATCCTTTAGAGACTTCATTTAAATATTTGTCAATAACACTTTTCTCTCCTCCTCCCCAGGCCCAGCGCCCACCCCCCAATAACATAAACACAATTAGTTGACTGAAAGCACATTTCCCATTTTGCTTTTCTCCTAAGCGTCTCGGTTATGGGGTCCACACTGTGTGAGTCACTCATGCGTGGTCCTCCAGGAAGAGCCAGAAGATGGAAGGGAAATACAGCCCGAGGAAAAAGTCTATAAAGATTTCTCGCTTTCCTAATCCCTTTTCTCTAATGTTTCTTTGTAAATTTGTCAGATGGGAATGAAATTGCCTCATAACTCTCCAGACGTGAAGAGCATCTCTGAAGAAAATTACGTACTTGTCAAAGCAAGGGGGAATTTATGTTGGTGTTCCTGAGATGTGATTTTATTCCTTCTATTTCCTTTGTGCACATAAGAGCAACGAGAGAGACAAAAAAAAAAACAAAAAAACTCGTTTATGGATATTTTTTTCACTCTAGTGCATTTTTTGCTTCTATTTTTCCCTTTTGTTTTCTTATTCCCCCCTCCTTTCATCTATGTTTATTGCCAGTGACAGTAAACTTCCATACACAATCCTGGGATGATAGCAGCAATGATTTCTACCAGCATAAGGCAGTCCAAGCAGGCACGAAGATGATTTCCCCACGGACACTTCAGGAAGGTGCCGGCTACATTTCTGAGTCCTTCCCAACGCCAGCCAGGGATGATCTGGGTACCAAAGTCTTGGCTGTTATCCCTTCCAGGCAGAGGCATGCTTCCTGAAATTAAATTCTTTTCCCTAGACTGCACATTACGGCTTGCAGAGCCTGGATTTTGTTTAGATGCTGTAGGATCATCCCTGTTTGGTAGGAACACCGTCCGTGGGAGAGGAGAGGAGCAGGGAATTGAAAGGTGAGCATGCCTGGGTCTATTTCCCAGCTCTTCAACTAACCGGCTGGGCAGAATGGTCCATTTGTATGAGCTTCATTTTTCTTATTTGTTCAATAGGAACGCCTCCTTCGTGGGGCCAGTGTCAGGATAAAAGAAAAGGTTTCCAAACGGTGAGGTTGTGTTCCCGGGAGCCTGAGCTCTGAGTCAGACAGCCCGAGTTCTGTCCCGGCTCCCATCATCCCTAGCTAAGTGGTCGGCAGCGAATCACTGCCCCCTCTGCTGCCTCAGTTTCCTCATCTGTAAAGTGGGGAGGGTAACAGCACTACCTCTGAAAGCTCTTAGGAAGACCATATGAGTCAGGCCAATAACTTAGGGAGATGCCTCACATTGTGTAACTGTTTGCTATCTATAATAATCTATAATAATAAAAGCATAATATGCTAATTAGACCGGACAGCTGAACGACCTTCTGGACGTCCTTCTGGGCCAAGCCAGGGCAGCGAGGGCTGAGCCCCTTGCATGAATTTCATGCATCAGGCCTCTAGTTTCTTTTTGTTTGTTTGTTTGGTGTTTGTTTTTGTTTTTTTAATATATTTTATTGATTTTTTACAGAGAGGAAGAGAGAGGGATAGAGAGTTAGAAACATCGATGAGAGAGAATCATCGATCAGCTGCCTCTTGCACACCCCCTACTGGGGCTGTGCCTGCAACCAAGGTACATGCCCCTCACCGGAATCGAACCCACGACCTTTCGGTCCACAGGCTGATGCTCTATCCACTGAGCCAAACCGGTTTGGGCTCTAGTTTCCTTATAATATACCAACTGCCCAGCACAAAGTATTTGTTCCATAAACACTTTTCCTGTGCTCCTTTTCATAAGCTCCTCCTCTGAGAGCCTGTTTCACTGCCAGCATCTCTACGGCATCTGCCCACAGCCTGCTCACCCAGGAGCTCGGGAAACGGAGAGCTCATTCATGTCCAGACGCCGCGGGTCTAATGCTATTCTGTATGTGCTGTTCATTTCCTATTGCTTTGCAATGCATTTTAAATATGAAAGGGAATAAGGAAAACATTCTCCTTTTAATATTCAAGCTTACTGGAAAAGGTTCACCAAAAACTCACGTGAATGCCTTAAGGCAGTGGTCGGCAAACTCATTAGTCAACAGAGCCAAATATCAACAATACAATGATTGAAATTTCTTTTGAGAGCCAAATTTTTAAAATTTCAACTATATAGGTAGGTACATTGTTATTAACTTAATTGGGGTACTCCTAAGCTGGCCTTTGCTAAAAACTCAAGGGGCCAAAGAGCCACATGTGGCTCTCGAGCCACAGTTTGCCGACCACTGCTTTGGGAAAGCTGAGAAAGGAAACAATAGTGTATTTTTAAACCAGCCGACAGTCTCCATGACCACCATGAGTGGTAGTTCAAATCTCTCCAGAAGCCCATTCTCACTAAATAAAAATAAATAAATAAGACAAATACTGCATGGATGGGTCCAGCTGGATTCATAAGATTTTTCCAAAGGGGTTTCTTGAGAAAACATTCATCGGGACGTAGTGGCTAAGGAACTCCACCTCGTTCCGTGAGCGAGGGCCCTGCGTATCCTTCGCCTCAGAGTTCTGCCCGGGGCCCGTCTGACACTCAGCTGGAGCTGGGACAGCGCAGAGAACGTCTCCCTGGACCCAGACCTAACACTGGATCCTCACAGACAAATCCTCGCTATCCCACGAGCTTTCTGGAAGCTGGCACACTCGCACCTCAGGCCTTTCAGGTGCAGGGTGGGGGCTGAGTGTTCTAGGGACTAGTTCAAAGCCTTTGAGACGCCGGAGCGGGGGTCCCAAAGATTGGGATGCCAAGGCAGTTTGTAATTACATTCTCCTTCTGCTGGATAATGTTCAACCACTAAAGTAATTATAAGGCTTCTGGGAAGAGCGGGCTTCCCCCCCACTCTGTTTCCCCTGCCGCTGTGATCAGAGCATCCATTGTTTATTACCCCCTCCTTCACCAGCCCCCAAATATCATTACGGTGTCTGTGCCGTGATATACGTATGGTTGTTACCCTTTTAATGGATAAAAAAAGATTTAAGTACTTCATTCTGTTGCATTTTGACAGCTGTTAGCCATCATTTTTCCATTCACCTGCATTTAGCAATCCCATAAAGGCAGGCAATCTCCGAAGGCACTGGCGCCCAGCCTCACAAGGTGATAATTCTGCATCACTCCGGCCTATAAATACCTGCCAAGCTTCTGCTGAGTCAGCAGGCTGTGACGGAGTGGCAGCCATGCCCTTTTATCTGTGTGAGTGTCTCACGCTATTGGACCACCGGCCCCTGCAGTGAAAATCCATAGTATCGATCAGGCCATTTCTCCACTGTAATTCTTTTGTAGGAAATCCCTGATGACAAATTTTATCTGCACCACTTTTTGATCGCTGCTTTGATGTAAAGGATCTCCAAGGGCAGAGTTAAGCGCTGGGCCGTTCCACGTTATCAAGCAGCCCTTTTATTTACTGAAACTACAATTGTGGTCACACGCGCGCGCACACACAAAAGGGAAGAGAGACGGAGAGTACCGGGAGGAAAAAATAGAACCAAATGATATTTCAAAGGGGACAGAAGGCAAGGGGAGGGTGCACTCCAGCAGAGGTTGTAAAAGGCCGGTGCACATTTGCAACCACATAAATAGTGGAAATGGTGTTTGGATAATGACGCTGAGATGATGTGGGGCCGTATATTGAAACTGAGTTGGTCTATTTCTCTCCCCAGGCGAGTCGGGCTTCTTGCTCTCTGTCCTCAATATGTTAGAAGGATCTCCTCATCTGATGGTATCCGGCAGAGATTAGGATCAGATGAATCCCAGACGCAGGTGACCTTCTGCCAAATACCGAAACCCCCAAAGGAGGAAGGGAAAGGTTGCCTCCGAACCTGTATCCTCACGGAGTTGCTGGGCTTGCTGTTTCTGGGCACGCGTGCCAAGTGGAAAGAAAAGTTGCATGACCCTCCGTGGCTCCCTACGCTGACACTTCCTCAGCCGCAGGCTCAAGACGAGCCCCCTGACCCCACCCCCACCCCCCCCAGCTGTCGAGGCGGGCAGGAAACGCTCTCCTCCCGGACTGCTTAGGTGAGCAATACGCCTTCCACGGCCAGGTTTGTCAGCTCGGCTCTGTGAACGCGGGGACCAGAACATTCTTCCTCGTGGGGCTTACCCTGCACCTTGTTGGTGGGCAGCATCCCAGGCTTATATCCACTACATGCCAGGAGCTCTCCCTCCCCGGCTGTGACAACTAACCATGACCCAGGCCCCGCTACACATCCCCTAGAGCCGGGAGGGCAAAACAGCCCCTTGGAGAAGCAGTGATCTGTAGGGCACTTGTGGGGCGCAGGGTGTGAGAGGTGCCCCGAAAGTGGGAGGTCCTGGCTCCTTCCGTTCAGTTGGTCACACGGAGAAGGGAAACACATAATCACCCTCCACCCAATAACGGCCAGGCCGACTGTTCCCTCTCAGGAGGGGCAAACTGGATTCTCTGAACCTGCCTTCTGCCCGGGAAGAGCTTCACTTGCCCAACAACTTTCATCACTGAATCTGAGCATGTGAGGTGGGACCTGGGCACCCCCTCACCCTGCCGGTGACCTTAAACCTGACGTTTCTGCCAGCCCCTGAAGCATCGGTGCCCTAATTCGTCCTCCTGGTGATATTTCTAGGACGGTGGTTCTCAATTGGGGATGAGTCTGCCTCCCGGGAGACACATTTTGGCTGTCTCAGCTGGGGTGGACAGGGAGGGCCATGCTGCTGGCACCCAGCAGGTGGAGGTCAGGGACGCTGCAGAAGATCCTACAATGCACAGAACACCACGAAGACGTGTTCGACACCAAGCGGTAATAGGGCCGAGGCTGAGAAACCCGATTCTGATCTCTCGGTCTTTCCCGCTAAGGCGCCTGTTTGCAGAGCCTCGGGGCTGAGTACGAAGCAGTCTTGCTCAGGTATCAGCGCCTCCTCGCAACCAGATGTAAGGACAGCATCCCCAGCGGATCTGCCTGGCCCTGAAAGATGGCTGTTGCCCAGGGGGGTTATCAGGCCCGATTCTTTGTCTGAAATCGCTCCAGCAGCAGCGAGAGGGAGCGCAGCGGCCACGGGTTCTCTGGGTCAGCTCGCTTCCCCCGGCGCATCAGCACTTTCTCGCAGGGACAGTCGCTCAGCACCCATCGATGCTGAGAGGCATCAGATGACTCTATGCCCCGCTCTGGCTGTATCTCTGTCCGCGTGGAAAGGCCCCACACTTGAGGAAAGCTCATTACACAGATGGAAACAGTATGTCAGGGACGACACACAAGTGCTGCCGCTCAAATAGTGCCCTCAGCTCAGAATTTTACCGCTAATCCCGGTCCCGTGGGGATGGATGCCTGTGGAAGTCCAGCTGGGGTCATGGACCAGGGAAGCTGGAAGGTGTGGGGACACGCGGAGCGCTACCAGGTAAAATGCAGGATGCCTCCTGATGTTGCAATTTCAGGTGAAGACCAAGTGATGTTAGTGTATGTAGGTCCCATCATTTCAGAACATCCAAATAAGTCTTTTAGTGTAAGTATGTCCCAACTATTGCATGGGGCCTACTTATGCTAAAGAGAAACACCATTCTGTTACTCGAAATTCAGATCTCACTGGGCATCCTGAGTTTCTGTTTGCAAACTCTGACAACATGCTTTACAAATTTGACCAAATGTTGCCACTCGCTGAGGCAGGATAGCCAGATCTTCTGATATCTGAGGAAAATATTTGTATTATTTTCACATAAAATCTACTGATTTTACAATGCTGGAAACTCGTTTTTTAAAAATCTAATTGTTCCCCATAGAAGGAAGCAGTTCAGGCCTGTGGGCTGCCTTCAGCGTGGAACATTAGCTGAGTCTTTGTGGCAAGCCAGGCCTCTTGCAGGGGCCCATGCATAACTCACTGACTCCCTCCATCTGCTCACCATGGAGACAGCAAGAAAGTGAGGAAGGATCCCTAAGTGTTTTGGCAGAGTTAATGGCGTAGGTGGCCCAGTTAGGATTTAAAACCAGGCAGCCACACCAGCACCCATGTTTCTACCCATCACACTGCACCATCTTTCATAGCTTTCCAGAGGGCGAAATAATAATATGGAAATAATAAAGCTGGTTCTGAGTACCTCCTTCCAGACACAAAGTATGTGTGCTCGAGGCCAGAGGGGTCAATAACAGCACCATGACTGGTCATATTGGAGCCCAGAGCTAAAGAAAAAACCGGTGATACTGACCTTGCCTTTATTTAAAACTAGTTGCCCGGTGTATGAAATCCGTGCTTTGGGGGAGGGTGGGACCCCAGCCTGGCCTGTGCCCTGTCACAGTGTGGGAGCCTCAGGATCTATCACCCCAAAGAGGTAGGTCCTGCCCATCCATCTGGGGCTCCTCAATGGATTGCCCCAAAGAGGTAGTCTGGAGCTGAGGCCCCTGAGGTTTCCAAGACACACAAGGGTCTGCCAGCCCTGCCTCCCCCATGCCCCGCAGAGGAGGCTGAGCCCCCCAGGCCTCTGAGCTGCACAGACATCCGCCAGAACCCCCTCCTCCACACTGCAGAACTGCAGGACCCCCAGGCCTGGCTGTGCATGGAGCTAGGAGGAGGCGGGACTCCCAGGCAGGCTATGTGCCAAGCACACAGTGTCAAGCCCAGCTCCACCTATCTGCACGTGCCCACTGTATGCACAGCCATCTTGTGACGTTGTAAGGGCATCAGGGCATAACTACATGATGACCACCGAGGCTTTTATTAGTAAGACCAGACGCCTGATGGACAAAGATTCATGCAAGAATTGGCCTTCCTCCCCCTGGCTGCTGGCAGCACCTTCGCTCCAACCCAGAGCTGCCTTTTTGCTCCAACCTGGAGACACCTTTCTGCCTTCCCATGTTGCCTAGATACCTGGAGTGGCCAGGAGCGATGCGGAAAGCCTGCTTCCCACCCTGCCCTCAGCCACTCGGCACCTGCATTTGCAAATTAACCTGCCATGTTTGTTTGGTAATTTGCATACTCACTCCTGATTGACTGGTGGGCCATGAAGGAACGGTCAATTTGCATCTTACTTTTTTATTAGTGTAGATGTTGCCATTTTGCTCATCATGGATTTGGATTTTTATCATTAATTATATTTTTCTCTAAATATTGCACTAAGATATTACTTTATCTCAATAACTAAGATTTAGGGGTGTCCCCTTAAATTTTGCACCCAAAGCAAATATCTCATTTACCTTATCCATGCCTTTTACAAAATAGCATTTCCACATTTCTTTATAACTTTTCAGATTTTTTAAGTTTTATGGGGGGAAATGTATCATACACAAATGTGTTCATTACCCTTTTATTCAAAACAGTGAAAAACTAGTGATAACTGAAATGTTCAACAGAGGGGAGTTGATTATATAAATCACAGTTCACTGATACAAGGAAATAAAAGGGATGCTTACAAAGAGGTCTTGAAATGATGGTTAAACAATAATGTAAAATGAAAAAGCAAATTTATTTTTACAACACGATCTCACCTATCCTTTTAAAAATAAAAGGAAAAAGAACAAACTGGGGGGAAAGGCAGCAAAAGGTGACAGCAGCTTTCTCTAAGGGAGACTACAGGTGATTGCTTTTCTTCTTAAAGGTAGTGTGATGCCCTAAAAAATCAAGCATAGGTTTTGGAATCAGAAAACTCTATGCTTGAGTTCTACTTCTTTAAAAAAAAAAATATTCATTTCTGAGAGGAAGAGAGAGAGAGAGAGAGAGGCATCAATAATGAGAGAGAATCACTGATTAGCTGACTCCTGCATACCCCTTACTGGGGATTGAGCCCACAACCCAGATATGTGCTCTTGACCAGATTGAACTTGAGACCCTTCAGTCTGAAAGCCAACACTCTAACCACTGAGCAAAACCAGCCACGGCATTGAGTTCTACTTCTAGTGGGGGAAGAGGGACGGGCAAATGACTTTGGGCAAGTCACTTAGCTTCTTGTTTAAAACTATCTTAGTCAGAGTCCTGTCATGAGTCTTTAAGATTATGTATATGTAATACACACACACACACACACACAGCACCAGCAGCAGCACAGTGCTGACTCACAGAGATAATGATAGGTTACTAAAAATTATTCATACTTTTTCAGCAGTTGCCAAACATTGGAAGAAACAAATACAACTATTATAGTCAGAAGAAAATAAATCCTTTGCCATCCCTAGCACTAAGGAGTTGCAAAATCAATTTTCTACAAGGACCAGGAAAGTAACATAAATAAGTAAAATGAGCTTTGTGTCCTACAACTAGGACTGGGGAGGCTGTGGGGAACAGGGGAGCCCATGTCATGAGGAGGGTGCCTTCCACTCATCCCAGGGGGATGCAAACTCAGCATTATCACATCCTTCCTCTGATAGAAAGAAAGGAAGAAAAGAAGAAAGGAAGGAAGAAAGGAAGGAAGGAAGGAAGGAAGGAAGGAAGGAAGGAAGGAAAGAAGGAAAGAAGGAAGAAAAGTTGACTTCCTGTACCTATGTAAAATGCTAGCAGCCCATTCAAATTAAAAAAAATAATACTCTTAGAAAGATCAAAACAAACATGCTTATGACCCTGTGTTTCTCATGCTCAGGAATACTGACATTTGGGGCTGGATAATTATTTATTGGGGGACCTGACTCTCCCCAGACATTGTGATGACAAAAAGTGACTCCTGACATTTCCCAGTGTCCATAGGAGGTAAGATTGCCCCTGCTGAGAGCCACTCTATTGCTGAACCTGGCCACGGGCCACCTGTTGCAAAGTCTGAGAAGTATTAGTCTCAGCATGGTCCTCATCTCTAAATATCTGTCTCCGCACTGGTCTTTATTTTTTTAAATATATTTCAGCTGGCTTTGCTTCCAGTTCCTTTTTGACGAAGATAGAAGAACAAAACAAACAAAAGGAAAGAACAGAGAAAAATGGGAGAAATCAAGAAGACACGAAGGACTAAGGGAAAAAGTAAGTACCAGTGGAAAACAATAATTCATAAGGAAAAATGAGAAATGGGGGATGTTAAACACCTGAATCTCAACATATAAGACCCAAATGATCATAAGAAACCCATCCTAGAGAAGCAAACTTATTTTATTATTTAAAATAACTCCCAGACCTCTCACAAACATTCTTCATCTAGAGATTCACAACTAATAAAACCGGGGGAAACCAGTTCTCAGGTACACCTTTATGAGGTTTCAGGCAAATGCTATAGATCCTTCTGTGTTCATCTTCCTCTATATCAATCACAAATTCATTTTTGCACTCAAAACGTCTTACTTTGCAGAAGAGCATGCAAAATGCCTATGTAACATCAGTGTTGCTCTTACTATTTAAGTACTCCACTTTCTGCACTCTATCTCAAATACTATATCTGGATGAACAACTTTAATTTAATAAGTTGACCCAATGGTCAGCTAAAATCAAGTAGCTTTCCCCCTCTTTCTGAACCCTGAGCTTGCTTTAGAAACCTAAGCTGTTGAGTTCTCACCAGGAAAGCTGAATTCTTTTAAGGTGGAATTCGGTCTCATTTGTTGGTGTTAGAAGAAGAAGAAACCCCACCAGGCAAACTTATGCACGTTAATATGGAGGTAAATATTTTGATAGGTTAAGGGAGGTGTGTTTTGATTCCTGGTAATTTATTGGCTTTTCTTCATTCAAAGTTTATTCTTGTTATAAGTGAAAAGGTTTCTATACCTTGTCATGTCTTGAGATGTGCATAGAGAATGGCGGACCTTGCCTCACTGAGGTTTATCTTCGAGGATCTGAAGGACAAAGTTGTCACAGTCTCAGGTTTTGAGTTTCAAAGTCAAGGACCGGGAAAAAATAAAATTTAGAGAAAAGTTATAAAAGGGCATATGATTAGGCAGAGCAAGATTTTTCCACCCAATTAGAGACAGGGGAAGAAAGAGCCAAAGCAAATAGATTTAAATGCTGGTGGAACCACCAGTCCCTAGAAAGGGTCCCCACATCCCAAAATAGCCCCCAAATGAAGGGCAATGATAGAAATCGCAGAGAATTTTGAGAGATCCAAAGGAGTAGGTGCAGGGCTCTTCCTGGGTGAAACTTAGAGAGGTGGCAAGCTTTGAGGAAGGAAACTTTCTCAATTCAGTTGGTGTGATAACAATGCAGAATGGGTCTGATAACAATGCGAATCCCATGAAAATAATGGCCTTAGGAAGTTCCGGGATGCCTGTTTCTGTCAGTGGCCCACAATGTTGGGTGTGGGGTTTTTTTATCTTATGGCCAAGAATGATGCAAATGGGGCCCACAAAGTGAGCAGATACATCAGCCTCTGGCTCAGGATATGCAGAATGCAGGGCAATGTGTGCACACTGTACAAGCAGAGACCAAATAACAATATTAGGTAGTTCATCCACTGACAGCCTGGATAGATGATGGAGATAGCCCAGGTGCTATCCCCATTCCATTCTAACCGTCCACTGAGCCTGTAGTCTTACATAAGTCCCTTTAGAATATGCATGCTTCTCCAGAGTGTCATGCCTGAAGAATGTCCCCTCAAATCACATGTTGAAATCCTAACCCCCAGTTCCTCAGAATGGGACTATAGTTGGACATAGGGACTTTAAGTTAATGATTAAGCTTAAAATGAAGCTGTTTAGGTGGGACCCCATACAATGTGACTGGTGTCTTTATAAGAAAAAGAATTTTGGTCCTAACTGGTTTGGCTCAGCAGATAGAACATAAGCCTGGGTACTGAAGGGTCCCAGGTTCTATTCCTGTCAAGGGCATGTACCTTGGTTGTGGGCACAACCCCAGTAGGAGGTGTGCAGGAGGCAGCTGATTGATGTTTCTCTCTCATCGATGTTTCTAACTCTCTATCCCTCTCCCTTCCTCTCTGTAAAAAATCAATAAAATGTATTTTTTAGTTAAAAAAAGAAATTTTGGACACACAGAGAGAGATTGGGGACATGCACACATGTAGAAAGAAAGAAAGAAAGAAAGAAAGAAAGAAAGAAAGAAAGAAAGAAAGAAAGAAAGAAAGAAAGAAAGAAAGATAGATCATGAGGATGCAGCCATCCACAAGCCAAGAAGAGCGACCTCAGAAAAAACTAAACCTGCTGACATCTTGATCTTGGACTTCTAGCCTCCAGAGCTGTAAGAAAATTGATTTCTGTGCTTTAAGCCCTCAGGTCTGTGGTATTTTGTTATGGCAGCCCTAGCAAACTAATACACTGGGGGAAAGAGTTTGAAGCAGGGAAGACCTTAATGGAGAAAATTTGGTGTATCAGTCAGGATAAGCTAGGTTATGCTGTGATAACAAATGATCCCCAACCTTAGTGGCTAGAAACAAAAAGTTTAGCTTTTGATCATGAAAAGCCAACTACAGGAGCAGGTAACTTTTGGGGGCTGCCGACCTCCTTGTGATGCAATAGCATTCGAGGCTAACTCACTTTTGCAGCATTTATGTATCTATATGTTTCCACGAATGAGGGAAGGTGAAGAGAGAATGTGAACAATTGTATGACAACTCTTAAATGCTCACATTTTATTGGATAAAAACAGTCCTATGGTCATATCTACCTTCAGGGAGGTGGGGAGGTGCCATCCTCCTGTGCACTCAGAAGGAGAGAAGAACTAGAAGTAGAAGAAACATCTCCCATAAACATATGAACCTAAAGTAGTGGGAATCAACTAAAGATTAAATAACTAATTTTATGCCTCATGATGGAATGGGGCTCAGAACAGTAAACAAATGTCATCAAGGAAAAATAAAGTTACATTGCCTTCACACCTGAATTATCCATCTGTGATTCTGAGATCGCTAACACAAGTTTAAAGTCAGGGCAGTTAGATTTGTAGGATTTCCATCTTGTTTCAGCTGTCTATTGCCACAAGAACTGTGTATTCAAATACCCAGAATACCCAGCAGCCCAGCAGCTTAAAGCAATGCCTGGGCTGGTTCTCATGGTTATAGCAAGGCAAAGAAAGGGGAGAGAGAGAGAGAGAGAGAGAGAGAGAGAGAGAGAGAGAGAGAGAGAGAGAGAGAGAGATGGGGGCTGAGTGGTTTGAAAATAACACCCTATCATTTCTAGTACAGTCTATTGGTCAAAGCAAGACACAGGGAAGCAAATATTCAAGGGTTGAAGACATAGACTCTACCTCTTAATAGGAGAAGCTTGCAAAAACGTCTGAACACCAATAGTGATGCATACCTGGGATCATTTTCTACATGGAAGGGATCCTATTCCAAGTTTCAATAATTCTCACACCTTAGCAAGCATCAGAATCTCCTGGAGCACATGTTAAAAAAAACACTCTCCTGGGGCCATCCCAGAGTTCCCAATTCTGTGGTCTATACGAATCCGCATTTCTAATTAAATCCTGGGAGAAGTTAATGCTGATGCAGCTGGCCAGGGGGTGACACCCTGAGAATCACTACAATAGCCTCACCTGCAAAAGAGGAAAACCTGGAGACATAAAAGAGTCACCGGGGTTACAAGTCATGTTTGGGTTGAGGCCAGAAGCAGACCTGCAGACCCTGGCAGTTTGGGCTTGCTTCCCGGGACCCCTCACTCAGCTCCACAAGTCGTTGCCTCGCCTTTGTTCACCTCTGTCTTGAATATTGTCATTAGTTTTACTATCATCGTTAGTAATGATTAAGAATTGTGAGGCCTGACAAGGTGCTTAACGTTCTGCCCAGGGCATACTAAAAGCTCTGGGCCCTGTCGGAGAAGCACAGTCTCAATCAGAGCCAGGCATGCAATACTCTGGCTGAGAAACCCCCTAATATAACCCTGAAATTAAGCAGTCCCTGTCAACTAAGCCATTCGTCTACACAAGAGGTCAAATATGTCCCTATGAATCACATGTGAGCTGTGTTCCCAGGTGAGAGCAAAGCCAGTCCATCTATATATTCTCCAACCTAGACAGATGGCTTTCATTATGTCTCCTGTTGGCCAGCACTGGGGACAATCTCCTTCGAAGCGACATGACATTCATTTCTCTCTGTAACCATGCTACACAGCAGATTCTCCTAATTATTCCCTTTACCCATATCCCTTGTTCCTGGATCACAGAATCTCCAGGGAAACTTCTCACTGACTTCCTTTAATGGCATGCCCCTGGATTTTCTTGAACAATGCTACAAGGTACTATCCCATGATGATCACCCTCTTATTTGTTGTTGTTATATATATATATATATATATATATATATATATATATATATATATATATTATTGATTTTTTTCAGAGAGGAAGAGAGAGGAATAGAGAGCTAGAAATGTCGATGAGAGAGAAACATCGACCAGCTGCCTCTTGCACACCCCCTACCGGGGATGTGCCCGCAACCAATGTACATGCCCTTGACCGGAATCGAACCTGGGACCTTTCAGTCCGTAGACTGACGCTCTACCACTGAGCCAAACCGGTTTCGGCACACCCTCTTATTTATTAATTCACATATCCCTCCATGACCCTGTATAAGATGCCACTCCAAGTTCAGGTTCTCAAAATGCTTTGCATCCCCTGAGAATTAGCAACACTTGGGGTTTCCTTGGTAATGAGAATTATGAAACCAGTTGTGCCATCCACACCCTTTTTTCTTTGGCTCCTAGGAAGCTCAGAGCCAAAGTTAAAACTCAGTGTTAGCTGAGCTTACTAAACATTTTTTTCCCCCTGAGTGTAAAGTTTACTTCCTATTTTCTCTGATTCTAAATGTCTACAGCTTTATTCATTTCGTTTACTACTTTTGTCTGGATGGATTACCTCATATTCCTTTTAGGACAAGCAGGGTATAAATATATAAACACTTTCTCTGTTTTCCTAAGTAAAATCAAACACTGATTATATGCTACCCAACAAACATAAATCCTCCTCAATTGAATTTCTTGGTATGTGGGGAAACAGGGAGGAGTGTGGGAGGAAATGAGACACCTCTGTTTTGGGGAAAGACAAAAACAGATCTTTAAAAACACCCATATTCACTTGATAGGACTCAGAAACATTAGAGAAGCAGGAAGTTAGAATGGGAAGCAAGTCTGAGTGACTCTGAAGCCCTCTCCGTACCGGTGACCACAGCGCATCCTGGCGGCTGTGCCCGTGGGCTGCGGCCTTCCACTCTCCACAGTTCTGCCCCTTCCCGAGAATCCGGGCCAGATTGCTGGGAAAACAAAATGTTCTGGTTAAAAGCACTGTACAGTGTCATATTACCCAGATGCACGATTTATGATGTGCTTATGAGGTTAATCGGGAACAGATCCAGAGGAAACAGGAAAGAAGTAAAAAAACAAACACCTTTACTCTTACTTTTTTAAAAATCCAAAGAAGAATGAGTTTTTTCAATCAAAATGGTACTTCAGACAGTCTTGCGTTTTTAAAAAAAAGTGAAAACTTAAGCCCTGGATGCTCTTCTGGTGGTTTCTTTTTTGATGAAAACACTGACCTCATATCCAGAAGGTCAAACAAGCCTGAGATTTTGGCTAGTCTAAAAATACTGTGTGCTTCCTGGACCACTTAGCATGCCAGCCTTTTAGAAACATGTGCTTCTAAACCTCACTCTGCCATTTCCCCAAAGATGGGCAGATGATGACAGCGTGGAGTGATGTCAGCAGTGGGGAGTCTCAGAGATGGAAAGACGGTGAATGTTGCAGGCCAGTGCCGAGAGAGGCAGGAGTGAGCACAAGCACACACACACACACACACACACACACACACACTCACCGGCTGTCACAGAAACTCTGCTTTGTCCTGTTGCATCCCCTCAGCCCTAACCTGCACAGCTGCCAAATCACTGAACATGAAGTGATCAGCTTTACTTTTCAGATTTGAAAGTCATTTTTGAAGCATTCCGTTAAGAAACGGTAGAGAAAAACTCGTCTCTCATTAAACGTGATAGGAAGGGTCCGAGACATTCTTTATTCCATTCACCTTCTCATTACAAGAAAAGCTGCAGCCAGTGTCACTCAGCCACAGACTAAAAGGTCAGTTCTCCACACAGAGGCTTTGTAACGGGTTAGAGAACACGGCCATGACACCAGCCGAAGCAAGTGGGGGCCATCGCCCTACTGGTCCACAGCTTCCATTTCTCTGCTCCATGCAATGGAGTTGCATTTCTTGGGACAAATGGTTTTTCTTCTCATTGTTGAGACATTTCCTATGCTTCACATCAGAGAATGGCAGTTCCATCCCGCCCCTAATCTAAGAGATGCAGCCTCACCTGAGCCCCACAGCACAGTTAGCTTATTCCTACCATCGGTCTCCAAGCACATCACCTCCGGAGAACTTACCCAATTCTTCCTTCATCCCTCCCTACAGGCTGCCAAGAGCCGTTTCTCCTGGCCATCTTACCTGGAATGCTCACCTGATATGCCAGCATGTTATCTGCACGTCTGTGGACGATGAGCGGAAGTGGGTTTGAGTCTTGCCTCAGAAGATTCATTCATTCACTCACTGAATGAATACTTATTGTGTTATTTTCTAGCACTTTCCTAAGAGTTGAGGACACCTGTAAATAAGCCATCCAGGAAACCTGCTCCCGGGAAGCTTACAGGCTGTCAGAGGGACAGGCATTCAATCAAGTGAACGCGCTATGTTAGCTGTTTGCCGGTATAAGAAGGGCTTCAAAGGAGAACAAAGACCTGAAGGATGTGTCACAGCAAGGAGAGCTCTGAGGAAGTGTCCAATGGTCAAGGGCAGGAAGTAGTGCTAGTGAGGCCGGCATGTGCAAAGGCACTGAGGTGGTATGGAGACTCGGAGGCCCAGCAAGTGCTGGAAGTGGCTGTTAGAGGCTTCATAGAGGCTCCATACTCGTGTGACACATTCTTTAAGAGCAGTTGGGAATCACAGAAAGTTCTGGTTGCTGATGTGATGGGAGTACTTCCTGAAAATCAACTGTAAGAGAAACATTTCCAAAGTATTTCTAGGCCCTGGATCAGCTGGCCCCCTGCTTAGCTTTCTGAGCTCATCTCTCCAACCTCACTCACTATGCTCAGTTACTCGTCCTTAAACAAATAGGCCCTTTGCACGTGTTGTTTCCTCCACCCTCCAAGCACATGGCTTCATTCATTCCCTCCCTTCCTCCATTCACATTTCTGCTCAAATGCCCTCTCTTCAAACAGGTCTTCTCTGAGGGCCTGATATAATGAAATACCCACTGCCACTTCCTGTCCTTCACCTTGCTGTGTCCTTCAGACTCGTGCCTTCCTGATACCAAAATAGATATCCACTTTTCCATCGGTTGTGCTCATTCTCCTAGACTCTGAGCACCATAGTGGTGGGTTCCTTGTCTGTCTTGTTCACGGTTTAACACCAGTGCCCAAAGTGCTGGCTCTGGTAGGCACTCGATCACAATGTGTTGATAAATGAATTAGTAGAGAATGAGTCCAAGGGGGACCATGCTGGATGCAGGACATTCATTCAGGAGGTGATTCGTAGTAACTGAATGGAAAAGAACCTGATTTTAAAAATTTATACAAAAAATATTTAACCATGCTTTACCTCGTACTAAGTACTGGGCTGGGATCTAGAGACAAAACAGGGCAGATACAATTCCTGTGACTACAGAGTTTGCAACCTACAAATTTATGACATGATATAATATGACAGGATATGAAATGATGTGACATAAAATGACAGCTTCCATTCATTGAATACCTACTAAGTACCAGATACTGGGCTCACTGGTACATACATTCACCCCTTCAACCTGATTCACATATCAGTATCATTCCATTTTACAGAAGAGAGAATGGAGGTGAGAGGTGGAGACTAAAGCCACACAGTGACTGAGCGATGGAGAGAGGTTTGGGGGTTACATTTATATGACCCCACAGATGAGGCTGTTAGCCAGGACTGCTTCTGGCCTCTCCTCACAGCCTCAAGAAAAGTGCTGTGTCTTGTCCATGTGTGTGTCCCCCACGGCACAATCCCTGGCAAACCAGCACTTGCTGATGTGACGGGTGTTTGACTGACAGTGGAGCTCTACTTATCATATGTCTGCCTGTAGCCACCATAGACCCTTTTAAGTTCCATTGCCTGAGAAATAACATGTGTCCACGTTTTCTCTCTCCAATAATAACTAGAGCACCTAGCATTAATCAGACGCTGACTACCTCAGCATTGTGCTAAGGATTTCGCATGAATCATCTCATTTTATTTTCCCAAAAACCCCAACCCCAAAGTGTAAGAACTATTACTATCAGCAAGGATTTTTTTTTTTTAATTCAAGGAACTGAACTTTACACTGAATCACTTTTTAAAAAAACCGAAAATTTAAGGAAACACTTTGAAAATGACTTTTAAAGAGACAACAGCAAAGTCTCACTTACAGCTGGCTTCAGGCAGGATGGATGCAGAACCTCCGCCAGCTTGGGAACACTGCATCCAGAACCAGCCACTGAGACAAGGGAAACGGGGCACCTGACTGGTCGGGCCGGGTTGCACAGGGTGTGAGCACACCTCAGTAACCTGAAGGAGCTGGTGCTCCCGGGAGAAGTCACCGCCAGCCACACCACAGGGAGAGGAAGGAAGGGCAGTTCCGAGAGAAATGGGTTTTGTCACCAGATGAAGGGGACAGAGACTATGGGGCAGGTAAAAGCAATAGATGCCCATTCTACATACTGTTCCCACTTCACAAGTGAGTTTGCTCAAGGTCACACAGGTAACAAGCAGATATGGCAATCCACATGGCCTACGCCATGTACTACCTACTCAGGTATTTCTGTGTCCAGCAGGCTTGTGAGAAAGAAAAAATTCTAAGACTGCTGAAAAGCTCAAAGAATCACCAAATATTAGAATTAAAAGTAACTTTTTAAGTCACCTGGTTTAGGGTTTTAAAAGATGGTAGGTAACTTACTTGAGGACACATAGCAATTCTAGACTTGAATGCAAGGTATTTTAATCATTCCTTCATCAAATGTTTATTGCACAGCATATTTTCCCTATGTGCTAGGGACTGAAATGAAAGTTCAGCATCTTTGCTGTTGGGAAGTTTATAATTTTGTGGGTCATCTGGATCTTAGCCCAAAGCTCTTTAAATGTGACATAGAGGTCCCCTTTAAACTACAATCGTTCTACAGTATTCTTATGAATGGTTAAAAAAAATGCTTTCTTTACTGTGAACTTACTATGTACCAAACAGGGTGCTGACCATATTACATAGGACAAACATTTGATTCTGTCAAGATGCATTTAAAGACCAAAAAGCTAAATACACAACCTTCCTAGGCATGTCATTTAAGCACTGTATAAATTAGGGAACTGGTGTGGTTGATTCAACAAAAGCAAAAATAACAATGGCTTAAAGAAAAGATATATTTTTCCATGAAACAGCCCAAGTGCCAGCATCCAGGCTGGTTGAGGGTTCTTCGATGGTAGCCAGGACAAAGGACACCCAAAGTGTAAGGCCCTGAAGATGCCGTTGTATCTTGTTCATTGTCTTCCTCTACAAGCAACTTCTCATGGGCTAAGATAGCTGATCCAGCTCCCACCATTCACTTCTGCATTCCAACCAATGGGAAAAGGAAGAAGGCTAGAGGAAATGCCCCCACCTTTTAAACTTTAAAATTTAAAGAGCTGATTAACACTTTGATCACATTCCTACATTTCCCAGCCTCCTTTGAGCTGGCCAGCACCCAGCTCAAAGGAGGCTGGGAAATGTAGTCTTTAACTCGGCCAACATGTTTCCCAGGTAAAACCAAGAGTCCCATTAGTAATGGATCAAGAGAACAACTGATATTGGACACAAATAGGTTCCTCTGCCCAGCCAACATGAAGGCAAGTACGGTAGACAACATGGCCATAAGACTAGGCGCTCATAAGGGGTAAGGACAATGCTTTATTCATCTCTGCATCCTCAGGGCCTTACACTAGGGGTATCTCCTTCAGAGTAGGTATGCTCATAGAGTCTAGGGAGAAAACAGATAAAGGAATTTACACACTTGTAAGAAATAAATGTTTGTAATGTTTTCTCCTTTAAATATAGCAGGTCAGTCTTTACTATAATATAATCATTACCTGACAGATCTGCTCCTATAACCTGATTTCCTAATTCAAGGACTCCTAGGTGGGGGGATGAAAACTCTCTGAGACAGGTGAAAAACACCCAAATTAAACAGAGGCAGATACACAGTGGTAGAGAAAACCCTGAATCTGGAGACCAAAAGACAGATTTGAATCTTAACTTAGCTATTTATAAACAGTTTGGTCTTGGGCAATATTCTGAGTTTGTTTTATCTGAACACTGGTTTGGTCAATTATAGAAACTGTGAAATTAATAAATTAGCACCCACTTTACATGGTTGTCACTCGGGTTAAATTAGAAATTGTATGTAAGAAATTCAGCATAGTACCTGGCACATATCTCTATTTACTGAGTATAATTATTGTCATTAACAATAAAAATAATAATCAGCAGGGTGCTAAAAAGACTGTGTGTAACAGAGAGGCATAGCTAACATTTTGAGCATTTTCCAAGTGCCAGGCACCATTCAACGGGCTTTTTGAGAAATTGTCATTTAATCCATTGATTCAATTCAATCCCTGGGAGGTGGGTCACATTGTTTTCCCCGTTTTATGAATAAGGAAAGTGAGTCCTGGTGTGGCAGGCAGCCTCCATGATGGCCCTGCTTCCTGATATTCCTGGACTATCCCTCCATGGAGCATCACAGGAGTGGGCCTAACTTCCGTGAGCCAATTCCAAAGGCTGTAACTTTCCTCTCCAGTGCAGACTCTCTCCCTTGATGAATTTTATAAACCAAGTGGCCATGTTGAAGAAGTCATGGCAAGAAACTGAGGGCAGCCTCCAGCCAACAAGATGAGACCTCAGAGCCACACCCTTAAAGAGCTGAATCCTAACAGTGTCCATGAGTGAGCCTGGGAGTGGGTGTTGCCCAATTGAGCCTTTGGATGAGAATGCAGCCCCAGCTAACACCTTGATTATGACCTCATGACAGACCATAAAACAGAGGAGCCAACCAAGCTATGCCCAGACTCCTGACTGATAGAAACTAAGAGGATAAATGTGTGTTGTTTTAAGCTGCTAAATTCGGGGATAATCTGTTAGACAGTAATAGATAATTAGACAAAAGGCTATGAAATGTGCCTAAGAAGTTCTGTAAAAGCACTGGCCTGCAACGCAAGAGGCCCAGCAGATACCAATTATTTTGTGAGCAGGGCTGAGGTTTCAGCAATGCAAAGCATGGTGGGAAAGGTGTTTCAAGAAAAAGTAGCAGCACGGGAAAAGGTTCCCAAGATGAGAGAATGAGGTTTGATCTACTTAAGCAAGTGCTTCTAAAATTTTAAGAATTTTTGGGAAATTGTTAAGACGGTAACCCTGACTCAGTAGGTCTGGGGTGGGGCCTGAGATTCTGCATTTCTAACAAGCTCCCAGGAGATGCTAATGCAGTTGGTCCAAGGACCACACTGAAAGCAGAGGGTCAAACAAGGACACTTACTGCTTAACAAAAGGATCAAAACTGGATGGTCCAATGTTGACCAAGCTGCTAGGTCCATTGGCCAGGGTCTGACAGTAGGAAAGACCAGCTATATGACAATATATGTATAATATTATATAATATAAAATAATTTTATATATGTAATTTATACATGGACATATTTCAACAACTGGCACTGGTGGTCATTGACAAATCAAAACAAATGAAAGCTGTGAATGGTATGAGCATAATTACATTCAGTAACATATGTATGTGTGTATATATATATATATGAATATATAGAAATATATATATACATGCACATATGCATCGATATACACATAAACATACACATGTGTCTGTGAGAGAGAACAAGAACCCAAACGTGCTTAAACTCTAATTTCTTAGGAATAAAGGAGTCACACACACACACACACACACACACCGTGCATGTACCACAGTTTCCTTCTCTGATAATGGCACCAGAACAGGACCCCTGTGGCATTGTAACAGGTGGTGGCAGTCCTCCTTACTAGCCCACCTGAAATAGTCATCGTTCTTCCTGCAGGCCAGGTCTGTTCCACCAATAAGTTTCTAGCTTGTACAGTGCTCTCAACATTCCTTAAATTGAAGATTCATTGCTTTAAAGTTTAAAAAAAAATAGAAAAAAGAAAATTTAACATGAAAACCAAGTTTTCAGGCTTCTCTAAAACAAAAAACAAACAAACAAACAAACAAAAACAGAATCCCATGGAATGCTAAGCCGACATCCCCACACAATAACCATTGACTTGAGCCAAGAGTTCATTCCCTTCAGTGGGGACAGGTCACCAACTGCCCTGCCTTGGCCCCTGGAGGCTTTGAAGTCTGCAGCCCCTGCTTTAATGCCTCTGTTTTCTGGCCATGGCTCTTCCATGGTCCACACAGGGGACTGAAATAATTTAGCGGCCTTCGTCTGACTTTGGGTAGCAACTGTCCACTGCATCTCCTGCAAAAAGAACCCTGGACTCAGCTCTTCCCACCTTCATGTCTGCTTGGAGCACAGGGGCAGCACCATGCCCATAGCCCAGATCCAAATGCAAATGCTTTTGGACAGGATAAGGCCCTGCCATTTGGGTCAGCCCTGATGCCTTTTCATAGGCTGTTGACCTTCCTGATGACCATCACTGTACAACGGGCCAAGGGCTTTGAGAACATCAGTGATCACAGAGCTGCTGGGTAGAAACTGCTATTTCTCTTTCCCTCAATCCTCCTAATGTCAACAGAGGTTACTCACAAAGAGTAACCCTCAGGGGCGGGCTGTCTTGCTTTATCTTGATATCTTTATGATAACCAGATGGCGATGTCATTTGCCTTTTGGTGTGATCCATGGAAATTACTCCTAATGGCTATCTGCAAACACACAAACACTTGAGATGAAGCAGCTCTAGTTAAAATGCTTACAAATTACAAGAGAGGTTAAGCCAGGCCCCCAGGTAAGTGACAGGTATAGATACAAGTTAGGTGTTTGGGGCGTTTCTAGGTCCTAGGGTCATTTATAAAGGGTTTCCTAAGCTTATGGATCAGAAGGGTCATGTGCATTGTATGTCAAATGTGCATATTCCCAAGACCCTCCTGAGGGGAGTCTCAGATCATGGAGGATGGAACCCTAGTGCTTCTGCTTTTAACAACGAGTCCCAGGTGATTCTGATCATCAGGCAAGGCTGGGAGACATGCTGATGGACCTGTGGGTCCCAGACCTGGCTGAGCCTCCGGCCCTGGGAGGCTTTTTGAAGCATGCAGGTGATCGGCCACATTTGGAAGCCATCACCGGGGCCTCGCATCTCTGATTCAAAGTGCACAGGAAATCACAGGGGGTCTTCTAAACAAGCAGATGCCTCGGCAGCAGGTCTGGCGTGGGCCCTGAGCTTCTCCCAGGTGACCCCACTGTTGAGAGTCAGCCAGGACCCGCACGTAATTTGTAAGCCTCATGGAAGGGAAAATGCTTGTACTTTCTTCAGTAGTCTCTCTTTCCATTGGTCATGATGTGTTTTAATTTGCTTTCTCATGTTGCACGCTCTTGAACACGGATGCTGGTGGGGTGAGTGCACCCTGGTCAGGCACCCATCGAAGCAGAGGACAGGAGCCAGCACCTATCACCGGGAAGTTCTGGGAAATGGGCTGGCAAGAACCCACAGGGAGGCAGAGGAGCTAGGACGAGCTGAGGCTCAAGTTTCCAGCACAAGTGATGTCCATCGGATTTTTTTTAAAAAAATGCAAATTAAAGACAAATGTAAGGATTTCAAGGTGACAACCAAGAGCATTGCACCCCAATGATGGAAATGATGCAGCAAAGTTGGCAAACTATGAGCCCACAGTCCACCACCTACTTTTTGTAAATAAAGTTTTATTGGAACACCATTGTACTAATGTATGTATCATCTATGACTATTTTTGTACTGCAGAGCCGAGCTGAATAGATGTAGGGCTGAAACATTTACTGTCTGGCCCTTTACAGGAAGAATTTGCTTTGGGAGAGTATAGAACGTTGCCATTCAGGATCTGTCTTCAAGAGGCAAGGTTTCACATAGGTTTTTACAAGGTCGCTTCACCTTTAATTTGTTTAAGTTACATCTAAGTCCTCTTAAAATTGTAAAGAGAAACACACACTCTCATCTGTGTTGTAGATCACCCTACTACACCACTAAGGCCACCATTGTCCTTGTTTGAACAGCCAGCATAACTCGATTTTGTGCAGACCTTGGAATAAATCGTCTAACTATCCGTGGAAACACAGTTGGAGTACTTGTAAAGGTGTCATTGTTTGAGAAGGCTGTAGCTCTGCCCTGGCCTTTTTCAAAAGTTCTGAGCTGCACATATCCACTTCCATAAATTCATACAGGCAACGGCAGAGGTAGGGCACATGCAGAACAGCAGCGGTTAAATGCCAGGTGAAGGTCGGGGCACCGGCTCAGAGTGGGGGCCGGAAACAGCCAAGGAGCCATGCAGAAGGGATAGTTTTACCCAGCTGTGCTAGCTAACATGCTCATCAAAACCACCCCAACTTCATAAGATAAATATTATTTTAATCCCCATTTTACGTATGAGGAAGTCCAGGGTCAGACTGGTTATGTAACATGCCCAAGGTCACACAACCAGATTGGCATAGGCAGGATGGGAACAGGCAGCCTTGTGTGAGGGTCAGCCTCCAATCCAGGGACCAGTGAATGTGTTCTGTGAAGGGCCGTCAGATAGAAAACATTTCCAGCTCTGCAAGCCGTACAACCTCTGTCATAACTACTCAACTCTGCTGTGGTGTGGGAAAGCAGTCACAGACAATACGTAAATAAATGGATGTGGCTCTGTGTGTCCCAATAAAACTTTATTGACAAAAGCAGGTGGCTGGCTGGATTTGGCCCATAGGCGGTCATTTACCCACTCTCACTCCAACCACTAAATTTCACTGTCTCTAATATGTATATCGGGAGCCTAAAATATGTCTGACCACACAACAGGAGTGGAATAAATAATATTATTGACTACCATAATGAAAATAAGAACTGTGTGTCTTTCCACTACACGACGCCAGTGGTCTTTTTTCCCCCAGAACTACGTTTCTTTCTGAGGTGAAAGACTTCTTGATGTCATTTCATCCTGCCGCCACCCAAGAAGGGGGTGCTCCATCGACACCCTCCTCACTGGTGGGATCAGTCAATCACATCGACAATGCAGCTGGCCCCTCCTTCCACCAGGGCAGGCGTGGACATCCGTAGCCACTCCTGGGTCACAGCACAGCATGCTGCTACCATGGCCAGATCTGCTCCTGGATTTCAGCCCGAGTCCCATGGGCTGAGAATGCCAAAATGCACCCCAAACTACCTGTCAGCAATTAGGAGCCCAGGAAAGAGCAGACAGGCAGGCATTTTAAGCATCAGGAAGATTTGCAAAATTTGCACCAGGGCAGGCCTGGTGTGGGGGTGGGGAGAGGGACTCAGAGCCATCAGATGGCAGCGTCCAAGACACTCCATTATGGTGATGCAATGCAGCCTCAGATAAGGAGGGACCATCAGTAACCCAAGCCGACAGAAATGCAGGAAAACTGGTTTTTAGATTGAAAAGCGGTGATCAGGCTCGACAGGATCGTTTCTACTCATTTTACCCCCTGCACTTTCCAGAAGCAAACGCCAGTCAGCAGCGCGTTCTCCTTCCCCCAAAGGTCAAAGGGTGAGATGTGAACACAAGCCGTAAAAAGCCCTGCATGTCGGTGGCTCGCCGGGGTCGTAATTCTCTCCCGCAAAGTTACCTTTCCTGTTTCTATGAATTACTCTTACATTCTTGTAAGAGATATGGTTTGAGGTATTTATGGTGCATTCAATTCTGCTATCATTGATTTATTGAACGAGACCAGCTCAGGGATATGATGGAAAGGGCCCTAATTCCAAAAACTCTTACATCTCGGCACGGAGAGCATTTTCTGCCCTGCTGGCCTCCCGCAGATGACCAGCCGAGATAAACAGAGGGCACTCCTCTCCCCGCTGCCGTGTGCGTGCCGATGCGAAGGAATCAATCAGACAAAAGCAGATTATTACAGTGTCTGAGAGAGATCAAACAGGGCTGGCATCCGCACCCACACACGCCTGATTTACAGGCGAGCTGATAAAGTGCTACAGCTCACTGTCAGGAGAACATGACAACTCCTTGAGCTCTGTGGATAAATTATTGCTGAAGCCCATGATAACATTTCTCCACCTAGCAACCAAACATAACAGGATGTGGCTTTGAGTGCTAGGAGCCAAATGATACAAAGACGCCGAGCTCTGAAGGCTTACTCCAAGATGGAATGGTAAGCAGCGGCCTCATGAAAACCTGCGTGAAGTCTGTGGGTAATCAGTGACGCTGCAGAGGATCGCCAGGCCTTTCCTCCCCGGCTGTGCACAGAGGACACGTCCTCTTTTACAATGAATGCTACCGCAGCCAACAGTTCCCCGTGGTGCCAGGAACTGAGCTGAGGGCGTTTTGTTGCATCCTGGTGGTGACTCCAAAGATGAGAAAGGAAGTCAACTTGGACAACAGAATTGAACAACACTGAGTCCCACACAGAGCAAAGTTGCCCCTTTTCTGGTTCTCTAGTGATGCTCCCAATGGCATGAAGGAGAGAGTCTTGGTGAGGCGTTAGCACCTACAACGGCAAATCTCTCCTCTAAACAAAGGAAGGGCGGGAATCTCTGTGAGACCAGCATTGTTTTGCTTTTCTAGCTTCATTTTTTTAAATCATCATCATTTTCAAGTGATACTGGTTTTCAACTGATGGAGGCGGTACCAAGTGCCTATTTAAAATAAATGGGGATGGAAAGAGACGTGACTTTGGATAGTGAACATGCACTACAACATACAGATAATGTATTAGAGATTTGTACACCTTAAACCCATATAATTTTATTAACCAGTCACCCCAATAAATTCAATAAAATTTTTAAATAAATAAACAAAATTTATTTTTTTAGAGCTTCATGAGGGCATGGAATTATGGAATTTGGTCTTTTTTCTTTTTCTTTTTCTTTTCTTTTCTTTTTTTTTTTTTTTTTTTTTTTTTTTTTTTAGAGCGAGAGAGGGAGGAGGGAGAAAAGGGGCATACATCTATTTGTTGTTCCACTTATCCATGCATTTATTAGTTGGTTCTTGTATGTGCTTTGACGTAGGATGGAGCCCACAACCTTGGCATATCGAGCCAATATTTTAACCAGGTGAGCTACCTAGCCATGGCTATGTCTCCAATTAAGTATGTTTACAGTCTGGCCCTACAGTGTGTATTTTAAGAAACTCCTATAATGATTCTAGCATTGATAGTCTATAATTGTATATTAAGAAATGTCCAGTTTAAGTAATTTAATCCATAACTTTTGGGAAGTGCTTCATTTAAAGAGTCTATCACTTGCAGGAAATGAAAACTTGGACTCAAGCTGGTTTCAAGGATGAAGAAACCTTAACAACAGAAAGAGAAGAGGTACAGCGGGCTCTGGGTGAGCTGACTCAGGAGCTCAGTGCTGTCTGCACCAGTGAGAGAGGATCTCTCCATCTGCATTTCCACCAACGGGCTAAGACAACATGGCTCTAGAATTCCCGCACGTCACCTCCTGGCTCAATATACAAAGGAAGAGAGAGGCTTCCTTTTCCGTGAAGTGTTCCTTTCCCAGAGACTCCCCTCCATCACCACCTTAGCAAACTTCCCCTCACAGCTGATTGGCCAGCATATATCAGGTGGCCATGCCTGAGCCAATCACTGGCAAGGGGAATGGGAAGACCTAACACCAATCAGGCTCACTGAAGATGTGGGGTGGAGTGGGCTCCCCTTGAGGCAACTAATTGAGCAGAAGGTATGGAGATCTGAACAAAACTAGGATTCTATAAGCAGGGCAGTATAGAGCGCAGCAGGGACAAAACAGGACAATATGGGTGTCTTCACAGTCATTCATTTCAATTGTCTTTGCATTTCTATTGAGAAGACTCTTGCCCTAACTAGTTTGGCTCAGTGGATGAAGCCTCAGCCTGCGGACTGAAGGGTCCCAGGTTTGATTCCAGTCAAGGGCATGTACCTTGGTTGTGGGCACATCCCCAGTAGGAGGTGTGCAGGAGGCATCCGATTGATGTTTCTCTCTCATTGATGTTTCTAACTCTATCCCTCTCCCTTCCTCTCTGTAAAAAATCAATAAAAATATTTTTTTTTAAAAAGAAGACTCTTGTTTGTTCCATCAAACATTCCATCTACTCTATTTTTATCAACTTTATAGGTTACCAATTTATTCTCTATGAATAAATAGAGAATTTGTGAATTTATGAATTCTACTTATGTCCCATAAGATTCTTCCATACTCATTATTTATTCTTCACACTGCCTATGAGTATCACCTATACCTCATAAGCCAACTAGCTTACTTACCCTCCATGCTTAAAATGCTTTCTGAGTTTCACCTATCCCATTTACTTTCTTGTGTTGTCTAGAAGATTTTAATATATTCAAATAATACAACAAACCCACATTATAAAATATCTAAAATGTTGTAATTAAGGTGAAAGATAAGAGAAGGAATGACATACAGATTAAAATAAATTTAAGAGAAATATTAATCAGATACAATTTTAAAAAAAACATTTTAGATCACTGAAGGAATTGAACTTTGTCAGGTTGCTTGATGATATCAAGAAATTATCATATATATTAGGTGTGAAAATCATATTTTAGGTGTGAAATAATAGTTTTTATGTTTTAGAAATGCATACTGAAATATTTATGGATAAAATTACATGGTGTCTGAAGTTTACTTCAAAGTAATCTGATGTTTTGCAATTCAGATCAACAAATAATTCTTGAGCTTATGCTAAGTAGAGTTTTGCAAACTGAAAATCATGACTCATTAGTAGATAAATTGTTTAATGAAGAATAGAACAGAATAGAAAATACCAGCATGTGTGGCATTCTGTCATAGTGAATTTTGTTCTGTGAAACTTTTGTAACAATTGTGTGTTTGTGTGTGTGTGTGTGTGTGTGTGTGTGTGTGTGTGTTAGGAGCACATGTACTAAATCATGGTGTACAATGTATTTCTTCCCCTGGGCTGCAGCTGATGAAGTTTGAAGATGACAGAGGAAAGCAGAGTCCTGATCATTGATGGGCACAGCTGATACAAGGAACATGAGACGGCACCTCCTGTTCCTAGAGAGGCAGACATGACAGACAGTATGGAATGCTCTGAGCTCTGCCAACAATGAGATCCTGGCACTGTGGGAAGACAAAAGAGGTTCTGAATTACTGGCATGGGCTTCACAGAACAGATAATATGTGAAACTAGAGGCCTGGTGCACAAAATTTGTGCATGGATAGCCAGTGATCAGAGCTGATCTGTGGGGCAACTGGTGGGACAATCAGGGGGCCACCACTGGCATCTGCCTTGGCTGGCCTGACACTGCCCTTTTGTTGGCCCTACCGCCCCCCCCCCAATCGCCCTACCAATTGCCTCCCAGGTCCAGCCCACTGACCAACCAGCCCTGCCTCCCACTGCCCATTCAACAGTTAGCCCCACTCCCCCTCCACCACCACCCAGTCACCTCCCTTTTCGGGTGACATGGGGTGATCAGAGAGGAGGGGCCCGCTGACACCCAGCTTGGCTGGCCTGGGCCTGCTGGCTGGGGGCAGCTCCTGAAGCGTCTGCCCCCTGGTGTCAGTGCCCGTCATAGAGAACAGTCATTCCACTGGTCATTCCCCTATTCGGTTGATTTGCATATTAGGCTTTTATTCTATAGGGTGAGTGTTGAGGATGAAAAGGGGTGAGAGAATAAAATGAGGAGGGGATAAAATGGCACAGAGGTGGAAACACGCACGTGGTATATTTGGGCAAAAGAAAGTAACTTGGAGAGGCTGTGATCTGGCTGAGCAAAATGGTGGCTTGGAGTGGCGCAGCTGAAGACACAGATTCAGAATGTCTCACGCTTCCTAGGACCCTCTGGAGGCCCTTTCCATGCAATGTCCATTTGTCACATCTCAGGTCAGAGCACTCAAGTCACCTTGATGCTTTATTAATGGGGAGACTGTCATCAATCCACCCAGATGTCCTTCAGTCTTTCACAATTTCTGTGCACTCGTTCCTGGGTGCAGGTCTCTTTGCTTCTCTCTTGGAAGACTGCTTCTGACATCAGAAAGCCGGAAGTTACACCCCGCAGGCCCCACTGGCCAATGACGGGCTGGTGTGGGAGTGTGGAAGCTCAGCTCCCTTGGCATAAACTGGGACCAATGTGGGAGTAGAACTCAGGTCCCAGAGTTCCCTGTGGGGCAGGGCTTCTGCCACCCGTGGGGGCACTGCCTGAAATCACTCCTTTATGGTTTCTCCTGGGAGCACAACCCTAAGGAATAAATCACTTGCACGTGAACTCTTGTCTCGGGGTTCTACTTTGGCAGAACTGGAACTAACACATGTCCCACATACACAGAGGCAGGAAGTTCCTTTAACTCTGCATTTTCTAATTCTAGTAGACTAAGTTAAACAAATGGATATATAGTTTGCTGTAGCAGAGTTATAACTGGTTTACTTTTATTTATTTATCCAGCACATTGTTTTGTATCTCTACTACCCTGTTTCCCCAAAAATAAGACAGTGTCTTATATTAATTTTTGCTCCCAAAGATGCGCGAGGTCTTATTTTCAGGGGATGTCTTATTTTTCCATGAAGAAGAATACAGTACACATTTATTGTTAAATGAAAATAAAGGAAATTTATTACCTGTATATGGTACGATAGTACGGTAGTTGTCAACACAAACCAGACAAACTGTGAATCCTACAGTATCAAGAATTTACTCATTTATTCAATGACAGTCATGTCATCATCTTCTGGAACATCATCATAACAATCCAATTCCCGAATTTCCTGGTGAATTTCTTGTGACTCCATTTCTTTCAGAATCAGTGGACTAAATCTCTCATGTTTAGTCTTGGGGGAGGGGGGGGCTTATTTTCGGGAGATGCCTTATATTTCACTCAGAAGGAAACCTATAAGTAGGTCTTATTTTCGGAGGATGTCTTATTTTCTGGGAAACACGATATATTCTAAGTATTGCTGCTCTCTCTTAAATTTGTCTTTTATTAATTTGTCCTCAAACACCATTGTCACAAGGTCACCTTATTGATCAAAACTTTCCACTGGCTTCCCTGGCCAGGTGGCTTAGTTGATTGGAGAATCATCCCATACACCAAAAGGCTGAGGGTTCAATTCATGGTTAAGGCATATACCTAGGTTGTGGGTTCAATCCCTGGTTGCGGTGCATACTAGAGGAAACAGATAAATGTCTCTCTCTCTCTCTCTCTCTCTCTCTCTCTCTTTCTCTCTCCAAACATATCCTCAGGTGAGTATTAAAAAATCAATGGCTCCCACTCACCTCAAGAGGTTTCTCCTTGGGCATAAGTACTTTCCTTTATAAAAAAAAAAAAATTATATATATATATATATTTTTTTCATTCTCATGTACCCTCAATGTAATTTCAAAAATTCATTATAATTTAATTTCAATATGTATAAATATAAAACTAGTTATAAACTTCTTATACTGACAGCTTTGATATAACCATAAATCCAGAATAAATTTTCAAATTATATTCAAACACAACTACAAAACCAATAAAATTTAAATTCCCAACATTAATTTAATGTGACAGATGATGTTATTTTGCTGGAACAAAATTGCTGATATTTGGTTTAATAGAGGAAAGATGTAATCTCAGGTTTGTTTATTTAATCTGTTTCTGTATTTCAACTTCAATAATATTAATGCAAGGAATAACCCTTCTCACAAGCATGCTGTCTAACATTGTATTAATCACTGCAATTTTTAACTTGTATTCAGGATAATCAGAACCAAAAGTCTGCCTAAGAATAATCCTTGCCTGTCAGATGTATTGAGGCATATACTAATAATGGCAGGACTATTTTCTCACTTAAAGATAACGTTAGCACCTAGCCAGCATGGCTCAGTGGTTGAGCATTGACCTATGAACCAGGAGGTCATGGTTCAATTCCCAGACAGGGCACATGCCCACGTTGCAGGCTCGATCCCCAGTGTGGGGTGTGCAAGAGGCAGCTGATCAATGATTCCCTCTCATCATTGATGTTTCTATCTTTCTCTTCCTCTCTGAAATCAATAAAAAATGTTTTTAAAAAACATAAGGTTAGCATTGTGTTGTTATGAAAATCTCATCAAATAAATCTTTATTTCAAATGCTTTGGAATCAGGATCAGGCTAGTTTCCCTCAAAAGCAGAGGTTTGGAACAGGGGCTTATTTGGGACGTGATCTTGGGTAGTACGCAGCTGTACACAATGAAGGAAGTGATTCAATGGAGGCAGGGAGGACGATAAAACATGCATTGGTAGCAGGTTCCCACACAGGCAGCTGGAGCTCAGGGCCACTGAAGCCTCAGAGCTGGCCCACCACGGGGTGTGAAAGCTCGGGTATTTGTCCTCCAATTCCCATTTGCTGTTGGTGGATGGCTGCTCCCTGAATTAAAGCATAAAGCCTAGGCAGACTCAGATCTACTGCACATGCCTGAACAGTGAGGGCCAGTTTCTTCACTGGATGGTCACAGCTCCATCGTCCAGCACTGAAGGGTTTCGAGGTGGTAAGTTCCATCACAGAATCTGCTCACGTGGGTAGGACACACTCTTGGAGGGCATGCCTCTACTGGGCGCTGTGGCAGATTAAATATCCACGACTCTTCTCTGCAAACAGCTGTGAGCTCCTTATGCATTCAGCTATTGTGACATCATTTAGCCTTCCTTGATTGGTTCTCCATGATATGTTTGTTCCTAATGTTTTCTGGTTATCATGAAAATTGGGAGAATAACAAGTAAAGTTTCATAGAAACCAGAACTTCACCACCATGCTCAGACCCCAAAGTGGCAGGGGGAATCCACTAACCCCATCTTTGAAAAACTGCTCTACTGAATGAAGGTCTGGATAGCCTGAAATTCAGGAACCACTAAAGTCTATCCTCAAGCTTCCTTTGTAAACTTTTCATGGGCGGATGGATCTATTAACAATGCAATGAGCACACCTTGCCCTTATCACTTACAAGATTCACACCTTCCCATCTGCCTAGAATTTATCTGGACCAATCTAAGTCCTACAGGAAAACCAGGCATTTCTATGTTGCTCTGATTCGCTACACACAACACCTCTCACTTGCCAATCAAATACTGCTTTCTCATATATTTGACCATTAATGGCTGTGTAACATTCCACATATGGCATTTCCTCTACTAGGCTGATGTCTGTAATGAATGAGAGCCAACATGGCTCAATGGAAGAATGTAGATTCTATAAGCCACCCCCATCTGCTGGTGGGAATGGGCTCAGCTGCTCACTAGTCATGACCTTGGGTCCCCATTTCTCCATCACTAAAAGAGAGATGCTAGTACCTTCCTCACCGTGTTGCTATGTGGATCAGTTTCTGAAAGCACTTTGTAGAGTTGCCAACAATAAGCCAGATGCCCAATAAACAGGTGTTCCCTGCCTGACTTTGCAGACTTTTTTTTTCCTTTCATGGTTCTTTTCCAACAGCCTTGAGAAATTCCCAGGCTCATCTTGAAGGTCTGGCGCTTATGATGAGTGGAGAGACCCTTGGCTCCTCTGTGATTTGCTAATAACCTAAACAGCCTGGAAACATGTTTTTGTAAGATACTATTCTGGGGAGAGAACATCTGGATCTCACTCATCCTTCTCTTAAAAATTATCCTGTCTGTGCCTGTAGACAGATAAAGAATCGATAAGCATGGTCTTGTGGCCGTGGTTACATGGTCTTTATTAGAAGCTCCTTTATTGGGCTGAAACAGATGGTCAGCTGAGTTTTTTTGCCGGTGTGCACCCTATCCTAAAAGCATTATTATTGATTCGTACAGAATGGCTCTGTAGCCAGGAACTGTGCAAACTTAGATCTTTCCTCTTCGTGGGAAAGTAGAATTTGAGAAGCTTGGTTTCCATGACCCTAACAACCAAAGGTAATTGTTAAGAATTCTATGAAGCTGACTCAGTACTCACTCATGTATTTTGTTGTTTTGTTTTTATTTAATATAGACGGCTGAATTTTGCTTCACATAGATGGTTTCATCTTGGCCTCATTGACCTGTGGTATCTCAACCCATCCACTGAGGATACCAATCATGGAGGTGCACAGGAAGAGAATGTTTAAAAGTCATTTGTGTTCCTTAAAGAACCAGTAATAAAAGTAATAAACTACTATGAATAATAGGCAACTTTTAAGAGAAAGACTCTCCTTGCATAAATGAGTGTTTAAATCTACAACACATGGCACAGTTTTCTGATATTTTTCAAATGAAAACCAAAAGCATTAGGAGGTGTTACAGGTCACTGAGTAATTATATCATTTGAATTGCAAAAAAAAAAAAAAAATCATTTTAAATGGAACAAGCCTTTGAAGGGGTTAGGAGGACTTACAGGTAAACTGCTTGTGGGACCAACAAAAGAAGCCTATTCATGATGTGCTCAGTATATAAGGCATTATGTTAACACCACCACTTCATCTTGGCCCATCATTGAAAAGCAGCAGAGCACTCAGTGCTGGGGGTGAGGTTTTGTTTTATTATAGAATAACGGTGTGGCTCCCTCAGGTCCCTTCTATTCCGTATGCTCTTCCAACACACTCTTCCAGGATTCTCCCAAAGCCTTACCAAGAGTTTTCAGGGACATTACCTTTTGGTATTGCCACTTTTGTTCAGTTTGTCTTGATAGAGCTAGCTCCACCCTGTGGTAGGATCTTCTTTCTTTTATCCTATATAATAAAGAGGTAATATGCAAATGGTCATTACGCTGACTGATTACCAAAAGGGCAGGGCACCAAGCTACAAGCGGGGGAGAACTACAGGAGGGCAGGGCAGCGAGCTATAAGCCTCGCAGAGCTACAGTGGCAGTGGGCTGGGCGGCCAGCTGAGGCAAGCGGCAGCAAGCTCACCATGCACGAATCCGTGCACAAGGCCACTAGTTTTTAAATAATGCCTGTTCATTGCTAGAAAAATATTTGGCTATAAATAAAAAGAACTCAAAACATAAGTCTTTTTTTTTTCATGTAAAGAAATTCAAGTAGACAATTCTGAGCTGCTTCAGCTGTTTGTGTATAGCAGCAAGGATCAGGGTTCTACACCTTGCTTCTTCATTCTTGAACTTTATGCTTTATCCTCATGGTCACAATGTGGCTGCTGAATCTCCAGGCATCTCAGCTGTGTTCTAGAAAAAGAATGGGGAGAAAGGCCAGAAAGAACGTGTCAGGCCTAAACCTTCTTGCAAAACCTCTCCAGAAATCCTGCTGCTTATATCCAGCTCAATAGAACTAGGTTGGCTGGAAGTCTAAGGCTGGAAATATTTTAGGTGGCATATTTCCTCCCAAAAGAAAGTCAGAGTTTTAGTACTACAAAAGAAGGGCATATAATTAATCCACATAACAGTAGTGTCTGTTATATCAGGGTCTAGGGAGAAGAGCCATCTCTTAATAGAAAATCACTCTCATTAAAAACACTAAAACCTCTTTTTCTGAAGACATATCTATTTTCAACAGGATCATAAGCAAAGCTAGCCCAAACCTCAAAATGGGGATGCTAGCTGGGTGGAAATAATGGGCTTCAAACATCAGTGAAGTAATGAACTTCGGGTCATAAATGTAACTCTGAAAATATTAAATTTAAAGAGGCCCTTTCCATCATAAGGTGAATTCATTCCTAAAACCATTTGCTTTAAAAAGCAAGATGCTCTGTGTTACAGCTCATCGTCCCGCTGTCTTCCAGTTTTAAATTAGAGTTCTATTGCCCTGGCCAGGTGGCTCAGTCATTGGAGCATCATCCCATACCCCAAAAGCATTTTTGGGCTCAATCCCCAGTGGGGAGAGTGAGTACAGGAGATGACAACAAGTCTCCCTCCTCTCTCTCTCTCTCTCTCTCTCTCTCTCTCTCTCTCTCTCTCTCTCATCAATGTCCTCAGGTGAGGATTTTTTAAAAATGCTAACCACCTAAAATCACATTCAAGAAAGCAGCAAGCCTGCCTGGCATGGCTCGGTGGTTGAGTGTTGTCCTATGAACCAGGACATGGCAGTTCAATTCCCATCAGGGCACATGCCCAGGGATGTAGGGTCAATCCTCAGTGTGGGGCATGCAAGGAGACAGCTGATCAGTGATTCTTTCTCATTATTAATGTTTCTATCTTTCTTTCCCTTTTCTTTCTTCTGTCTGAATTCAATAAAAACATATTTTTAAAAATAATAAGAAGAAAGCAGCAAACTTCAAAATCACACTTTTGTTTTCTTCCTCCCACCATCTACACTGGATTATCAAACCCATCTACTTTGTTCACGGCTGTATCTAGGCGCTCACCACAGGAGCTGAAGTATAGGAAATAGTTATTAAGTATTCTATGAACAAATTTGTGTATTTAAAATAAAAATTATTGTTTTCTTAAAAGTGCTGTTATTAAAGCTCAGAATGAATTTAAAATACATCTATAAAACAGGAACCATCATAATCGCAAACATCTTAATCTGAAGAGAAATGAGACAAAATTCAAGATTAACTTCTAACTGAACAATAATGATAAACATGCCACTTGAGGTGAAAGTGAACTTCTAAAACATGAAGATAACCATATTAAATCAATGCACAAAATTACACTTTTAAAACCCTAGCAGCCATCCCACTATGACTACAAACAAGACAAGTATTTTTTAAATCTGGCTAATAAAGTTAGACTAAAAAATAATTCTAAATACAATTACTGGAAAGGGTAAGACAAAAATTTTAGCTGATTATATGACTATTTTCTAGAAAACTCAAAAGGATCAACTAAAAAATAATACTTAGAAATAAAAAAGTTCAGTAAACTGACCAGCAACAGAATACATGTTGATAATATGCTGGCAATAATCAAGAAGTGTTTATGATATATTGTTGATAAAAAATGCAAGCTTTAACATATCTATACACATGCACAACTACCTCAATATTAAAATAAAAGTGGAAATGGATGTATAGAAATAGAGCAATGTAAATTATGTAACTTTACCAATGTTAGAGAAACAGCATTAAATTAAGAAATCCCTGATTTTTATTTTTATTTTTTTATTTTTTTTTTATTTTTTTTTTTACCTTTTAGCATTCTACAGACTGGCCATGTGAGAAAACATCATCACAGTAACCCACACAGGACATGGGAGCGAGACAACTGAGACCCAGCAGCCAAGGACCAACATTCAAGGCCACTTGTCTCCTCCATCCTCGAACCTTATTAAACATGGACCTCTTCCCGCTCACTCAGCTGCACATTCTACCTTAGTTTCAACTCCCTTAAACAATGACACTGCTTGCTGAATTGTCCTTCAAAAGTGTATTTTGGCCCTCCCTGGTTTAGCTCAGTGGAAAGAGCTGTGGACTGAAGGATCCCGGGTTTGATTCTGGTCAAGGGCACATGCCTAGTTGCAGGCTCAGTTCCCAGTGTGGGGCATGTAGGGCATAAATACTTCTGTCTTTCTCTTCTCCCTTCCTTTCTGAAATAAATAAAAATATCTTTTTTTAAGTGTATTTTGTAAATGGTACATAGCCTTTATTTAATGGGAAGTTATCCTAAATACACCCTCCAAATCCAATTTAAATCAATCCAGGCCAAGAGTCAGAAAATTAATTTTATTTCCATTGAAGTATCAAAGCTTGAGAGGAAATGCACTAAAACATTTAAGATGGGATTAGAGCTTTTTTTTGGGGGGGGTATGCTTTTACTTTCAGCTTTTCTACAAGAAAAGGCATTCCCTTTAGAATTTTTTTTAAATCTTGATTCATCTCTTTTCCTCATCCTTCACTTCCTACCTCTCAGCAAGTCTTGCTGGAATAGCTCTCATTTCTCAAATCTTCCAGCTGTACCTCACAAGTGGTCAGCACTCTTCTCTATGGCCACGCCCTAGACCAAGCCACTGTCGGCTCCTTACTGGGAGCTGAAATCCACTCCCCCAGTTCATCAATTCATCTCCTCACTCCCTCTCCCACTGCATTCAGTTCTTCAGGTCAATACAAACAAGAGCTGTTGTGCAAGTCTAACAGGACATAAGTACCGGGTGAACAGGCAACCCAGGTTTTATTGTCATCATGAGAGTAGTCAAGACCATTAAGTTCCAACCTCGAGCCACATTTACCCTCCTACTCAATTCTCCTTTTTCAGCAGGTCTCTGAACCCAAGAAATTCAGTAGCTTAATTTCAGTAGGTCTCTGAGTTCACAAAAACATTCTAAAATAAGCCAATAAGTGAAGACAGGACATTTTTTTAATCGAAGGATATTGAGTGTGCACAAAGGCTAATAATAGGTCACAGCTACTATCAGATCTGAACAGGCAACCCTGGAACAATCATCCTATTAATAAAAGCCTATGTGGTCATCACACCCTCACGCCTTGACATCCTCATGCCATAAAGAGTGATCACGAGGAGGCTGCTTGTGCAGTGGGCACATGTGGATGGGCGGAGCTGCATGTGCACTTGGTGAGCAGAGGCTTGATGCTGCGAGCACAGTGCAGAGACGGGGGCCCAAGGCTCTGCTCGGCGAGGCCTGGGATTTTTGTGGCTCTGTGTGGCACAAAGGCGGGTCCCCCAGCTCCAGCCTACCTCTTTGGGGCAATTCATTGAGGAGCCCCAGATGGGTGGGCAGAGCCTGCCTCTTTGGGGTGACCTATTGCGGGGCTCCCCACTGTGAGAGGGCATAGGCCAGGCTGGGGGACCCCCTACCAGTGCACAGATTTTGTGCACCGAGCATCTAGTCTATATAATCTATATAATCTATATAATCTATATAATCTATATAATCTATATAATAAAAGCTTAGGCAACCATTATGTGGAACAACTGGAATGACTGGTTGCTATGATGCGCACTGACCACCAGGGGCAGACCCTCAGCACAGGAGTTGCCCCCTGATGGTCAGTGAGCTCCCACAGGGGGAGCACTGCTCAGCCAGAAGCCAGGTTCACAGCTGATGAACACATCATAGCAGGAGCCTCTCCAAACTCCACAGCAGCAGGTGCAGCAGGATGAGCATGAGCAGCTCGGTGCCTGGCCCCTACTTGGGCTTCTCCCTGGTCAGCTGCCACTTGGCCCACTGCTGTATCCCCCAAGGGGTTCCAGACTGCCAGAGGGTGCAGGCTTTGCAAAGGAACCCCCCACCCCAGTGCACAAATTTCATGCACCGGGCCTCTCATAAGTCATATAAATGTCTTGTCACAATGTTATACTCCTGAAACTAATATACTATTGCATGTCAACTGTAATTGAAAAATAAAATTTTGAAAAAGAATTGAGTACACAATTAGCCAACATTAAAATCAGTATAAAATTATAAAATATCAAATGTATCTGGGCAAATTGGAGAGAGGAAGCAATTTCAAGTGAAATCCATTCAATAAAACAAATTTGAGATTTTTAAAAACATTTAATTTATATTTATTTCCAAATTTATAACCATGTGATTTAATTAATTAAGTCATATGTCACAAGTACCATAAGTAAAACTTAAAGACAAACTACTGGGTATTAAATGGCATTGCAATATATGTGATACAGCTATGATCTTAATAAAAAGTGCACTCATACTTAGTAACAAGAAAAAGAGTGCCTCCCTTTGGAAAATGAGTAAAGAATCTGAATAGACAATTTTTTTTAATATATTTTATTGATTTTACCAGTGGAATTGAGAGGGATAGAGAGTTAGAAATGTTGATGAGAGAGAAACATAGACCAGCTGCCTCTTGCAGCTCCCCGCACTGGGGATGTGCCCACAACCAAAGTACGTGCCCTTGACCGGAATTGAACCCAGGACCTTTCAGTCCGCAGTCCGACGCTCTACCACTGAGCCAAACCGGTTTTGGCTAGACAATTTTTTTTAATGTGGCAAATAAACATGAGAAAAGTTCAACTTTATCTGTCGTCAATAATTGCAAAATAAAAGAATGTGAATAAAAATGGCAAACAGGAACTAAAAGGATGGTATTTTTTACCATTGAGGGTACAACTATGAGACCAGGGAAAGTATAAATGAGAACCATAATCACCACTTTTCTTAAAATGTATTAAAATATTTATATCCACCGGGACCGGTTTGGCTCAATAGATAGAGCGTTGGCTTGGGGACTGAAGGGCCCCGGGTTCGATTCTGGTCAAAGGCATGTACCTTGGTTGTGGGCATATCCCCAGTTGGGGGTGTGCAAGAGGCAGCTGATCTATGACTCTCTCTCATCTATCTCTCTCCCTTCCTCTTTGTACAAAATCAATAAAATATATTTTTTTAATAAATAAATAAATAAATAAATAAATAAATAAATAAAATATTTATATGCACTCCTAGACGATTGTGTGTCCAACACAAACAAGGATTATTTAGAAGGGTGTTTATTGCAGCATTACTTATCATAGTAAGAAGTTGGCAACAATTTTTAAAAATTCATTAATAAGACCATTTAAAATATTCTAAGCTTATTTAATAACAAAAATTCATTAATTCAAAAATATTCATTAATAAGATCATTTAAAATATTCTAAGCCTATTTAATTTCTAAAACATCTTACAAAATAACAAATTCAGTGTAATGCCAATTTCTTTACAGTGTATTCATTTCAGGAAAAAAATGGATAGAAATATGGTGATATTATGAGTAAATATTGTATTATTCCTACTTTTTCTGTTTTTTTAAATTTTTTATAAAAATAAAGCATGCTTATGGTAATTAAAAAAACACTGAAAACACACACGTGTGTATGTATGTGTTTCTTTATATTTATAGTATTTCTTTAAAACTAATAAAAAAGATTATCAGGAATGGTCTTACGGAGAATTAAATAATGTTAAGAAATTTTATTTTCAAAAAACAGCTTTGTTTAAACTTTCTCTTACTCTAAATAAATTTTGTGCAAATTGTTCTAATTATATAAAGCCATTTGGGGGCTGTCCATCTGCATACTCCTGTGTGCAGTGCCTGGCACACAGTGGGTCCTTAATAGATATTAGTTTGAGAAATAAATAGATGCTGCATCACAAGTGAGGACAAGGGTCTTCTAAAGCTTTGATAATAATTTTCTTGATAGAATTTAGAACCCATCTAAGCTAGACTACTGGTCCTGCTATTTATAATAGCTACTTTTAGAAATGTCTTAATATTAACTGCTCTAAAAACAAAAATCATTATTTTTGACAGATGCTCTCTAAAATGTAATTGGTTTAACGGTGATAATGCCATCTAACAAGCTAATTTACTTAGCTACTTGGGGCACATTTTGCAATTAAATCTTTCCAGTGAGTTCACCATGATGCTCATTGCTTAAATTTAGATGATTCACAAAAGCATCATTGAGATTTTTCTACGACTGCACTGGGTGACAGCATCACCTGTGGTGAAAATTTTCCAAGATAAAATTACCTGGGCCCCCCCTCTGTAAAAAGGGAATTTCAGTAGTTAATTGATCAATCATTTATTTGTAAAGATGGTGCCGGAAATCATGAGTGAGCGTGAGAGAGAAGGAAGCGAGGACTCTAGCTTTACTTGTCGATTCTGAGGTCCACGTTTGTAAGATAGTGAGACAGCCTGACAAAGTGAGTTCCCAAAAATGTGTACATGTGATGCAATTTACCCCCACTGACCTAGCAAGGCAGCTGAGTCCAATCCCAGCAAAGACTTTTAGACATTTGACAATAGAATCTCATCAGAAAATGCACTTTCTAACTCTCTGGGTCTGATCACAAGCCTATTGAGAGAAACGTATTGTACAGATTTTACAATCACAGATACAGACGTAACTTTCCCTGAAGGTGAGCTTCACCCAGAGAAAAGCTAAATCTAGTCACGTGTGGAAACCAGTTGCCAAAGTGGCCTCCAGCGGACCTTGCCTTCGGGGGAGGGGGGATCTCTTCCTACACACAGTAGGGCTGCGCTGTGTAGTCTGTAGGATGTTGCAGAAATGAGGGAGTGCGACTTCTGAGACCAGGTCCTGTTCTGCCGCTTCTGCTTGGCTCTCCCTTGGGTAACTTGCTTCATGTTGTGAGGACACTCAAGTAGCCTATGGGTGTGTGTTTCCTGTTTGAGAACTCAGACCTCCCACCGACAGCCCCGCAGCCCCTGTCCCCTGCAGGCCTGGCCAGCATCTTGACTACAACTTTAGGACACTCCCTGAGCCAGACACCCAGCAGACCACTTCTCAGCAGCAGGCAGAGGCGGTTAATGTGTGTTGCTTGAAGCCACTGACACTGGGGGCAACTTGCTGAGCAGATAGATAGCCGATGCATCTCTTCTAAGAAAATTCACTCAAAGTGGTGACTCGTTAGTCATATCAGGGTTCACATTGGGCCACGCGGGAACCTGATTTCCTCTTTCAGTGTGGGGGTGGGATCTAAATCCCAGAGGCCTGACTGACTAACCTCTAGTTGGGGGAGGCCTCTCCTGCCATTCATGTCTGTCTCAGTGGGATGTTTTGGCAATAAATGACAGAATGACTGCGTCAAAATTGTTCAAGTAATATGCATTTTTATCTCCTAGAACAGTAAATCGGGAAGCAGGTACCCACAGAGCCACCTAATCCATTGGCTCCCCACCTCAGGGCTTCTGGTAGCTTCTGTTCTCCCCATTTTTCCTTCATGGTATTATTTTTTCCTTTTTTCTTTTTTTTTTCTTTTTTTATTTATTTGAGAGAGAAAGAGAGAGAGAGAGATGTGAGAAACATTGATCAGTTGCCTCCTGTATGCAACCAAACCAGGGATTGAACCCAAAACCTAGGTATGTGCCCTGACTGACAAACAAACCCACAACCTTCAGATCTAGGGGATGATGCTCAAACCACTGACCACCCAGCAGGGTGGTATCCTTTTTCCTGTGAACTGTCCTTCTTATCTTTTAGCCAATTCCCTTTTAGGTTGTCGGTCATTTCTTACCAATTTCTAAGGTTAGCTTTTATAAGTTGCAGTTTTGCCCAGATTGTCCTTTGACATTTTATTTTGTATTCACACTCATGCATATGTTAATGAATGCTTATTCTTCCTCCATCATTGTCTTTCAGGGTTTCTGGATTTTAAAACCTCTGCTTCCCAGCCAAGGTCACAAAACAATTGCTTCGCGGTCTCTGTAAGTGCTTTCTGCTTTCTTTTGTTTGCTTGTTTAACATTGAAGTGCTTAAATTATTTGTAATTTCTCTTGGTGTGTGAGTCTAAGGTATGGATGGATCCAATTAAATTTTTCCTTCAGAGGCCCCATTTTATTTCCTGGGTGGCTCCTCTTTTTCCACCACACTCCACAGGGGGTGCTTTCCAAGTCCTCGGTGGGTTCCTGAAACCACAGAAGCACTGAACCCTCTCTATACCCTGTGTTCTCTATCCGTGTCAACCTAGAATAAAGTCCAGCTTATAGATTAGGCACAGTAAGAGGTTAACAGGAATAATTACTAGTAATGATGAAATAAAACACGTGTACTGTAGAAAAAGGTATGTGACTGTGGTCTCTCTGTCTCTCTCAAAATATCATTGTCCTGTCTTTCTTGTGGCCAAGATGATAATGCCTCATTAAGTGCAGAAGTGCCCCCTTGTCCGGTGAAGGAACACTGGGCGGCCTCCCTTGGCATGTGGCATTGCCAGCATCACCAGTCTGGTGCTTTGGAGCCATCAGTCAGCAAAAGGATGGTGACCTGGATGCAGCACCTCCACAGCCAACCCGGCTGCAGAAGTACCCACATGGAGGCAACTGGACACAGTGAAACGTTGTGAGATTTCACCACGCTGCTCAGAACAGCAGACGACTTAAAGCTTATGAATTGTTTATTTCTAGAATTTTCCATGTAATATTTCCAGACCACAGCTGACCATGGGAAACTGAAGCCTCAGAAGGTGAACCCAGGACAAGAGGGCAGCTCTTGTAGTTGCAACAGAGACCGTAAGACCTGTGAAGTCTCAAATATTAGCTGTCTGCCCCTCTCCAGAAAGCTGCCAGCTCCTGTTTTAGAATTGGAGGGGCACTTTAAAGCACATTAGTGCCACGAAAGCCACAATCCAATAAGAAGTCTTCTTCCCACTTCATCTGGAAAGAATATGAGACTTGGGGAGGTTAAGTCGCTGGTGAGGAGCTGACCCAGGATCCAACCGAATCCTATGATTTAATTCCACGAATGTTTCTTCTATCACTTATACTGGGCTTTAAGATTCTCCAAGTTTTTTCACATACCCTAACTCTCTTGATATTTCCAATAATCCTATGAGGAAAATGTGAGTCCCATTTTACAGATTGAAAACTGAGTTACAGGGAGGGTAAGTAAAATTCTGAAGTACTCACAAGCTTTTAACTGGTATGGAACTTAGGAATCTAGCAAGTCAAAAACTAACAAAACTTGAACTCCTTCTACAATAGCTCCTTGCTGATAATGTTAATGCAAATCCTCCAAAAGCTCACTCCAACCCCAAAATACCCAGAGCATTCTAGGTATTCATTAGCTAATGTTACGAGGGCTATTTTTTTCTAATGCTGATGATTTGTCCAAGCCAAAACAAAAAAAAAGTTAAACTCAGAAAAGGAAAGGAATAATAGGAGGAGGGCCTGGAGGAGCCTGAGATTCAGATTTTTAAATACACCAATTAAATATATACCTATTCTTTGATGCAAACCCTCTTCTGAAAGGAGGAGTTGAGGGAGTGGTACTCGTTCCCTCAGGCTCTGGGTGCCACCTGCACTCCCTCTGTTGCTTCTAGCGAGATTAAGAAAGGCTGCTGTAAACCACTTGTGTGCCCACCACCCCACGCAATATACATCACGTGTCATAGAAATGTATACTTGAAACCTACATCATCTTATTAACCAATGTCACCCCAGTAAATTTAATTTGAAAAAGGGAAAGGCCAGCAGAACAATAAGTATAAGATAATATTTCAGGCATGTAAAGGAAGGAGGGAAGGAGGGAAGGAGAGAGAGAAAGAAGAAGAGGAGGATGAGGTGGTGGTGGAAGAGGAAAGGAGGAGAAGGAGGAGGAGCAGGAAGAGGAGGAGTAGGAGGAGGAACAGTAGGAGGAGGAGGGGAACAGAAAAGAGAAAGAGGAAGAGGAGGAGCAGACGGGAGAAAGAGGAGGAAGAGAAGCAGGAGGAGGAAAAGGAGGAGGAGGAGAAGGAGGTGGGAAGAGGACGAACAGGATGAGGGAGAAGAAGAAAGAATGAGAAAAGGAGAGAAAGCGAGAGACGTTGAGAGAGAACTCGTAGGTGTTGAGATTTAATTGGACCTCAGAGGGAGCTCGGCCTTTCATTGGTTTAAAAAAAGAAGAGAGCTGCAACATGCTTGCTAAACGCACTTTCTCAGGCCATGTTTGTCATTCTCAGGAACCAGGAGGGTTCACACTAAGGCCTGAAAGAGGAATATTAAGCGCATTTTTTTAAGCTTTCTTTTTAATAAACAGCATCCATAATGTCTAAGCAATTCGCACTATTCCCCCACAGACCCTCTGTGTCTCTACTTCACTGGCCCACTGGCTCAATAAAGTCACTTGTTTCCCCTGTTATTAATCAGGCAATTCACCTCAGGTACTTCTTTAATTTCCTGTAGTTTTTCCAACACAAAATTAATTTGCTTTATCCCTTACCCCAAAAACGATAACGGGGTTTCTATAAAAGTGAACATCCATGATCAAAGAGAAACTTGCATTATAAACAAATTATTACAACTGGGCTCTCTTTGAAATGTTGTAACTTAATTAGGCTCCGACACTTTTGGCAAAGGTTTAAAAACTTGAGAGTAATTAAATAGCCATCCAGCTTGGCCAGATTTTCTTTTAATGTTGGAGTAAGAGAGATAGTTTACATGGTCTTAGCCTAAAATGCTGCGCTGATATTATTTTTCAGAAGCTACTTTTTTAAACAAAAGATACTGGGCACAACTGGATTTGTTTAGGCAATGATGGAATCTCACACAACTTGCTTGCAGTTGTCATTCCTTGACTGTACACATTTCTCAAAACACACAGAACTGCCCTAGCCAGTTTGGCTCAGTGGATAGAGAGTCAGCCTGGGAACTGAAGGGTCCCAGGTTCAATTTCAGTCTAGGGCACATGCCCGGGTTGCAGGCTCAATCCCCAGTAAGGGGCATGCAGGAGGCAGCCAATCAATAATTTTCATCATTGATGTTTCTATCTCTCTCTCTCCCTCTCCCTTCCTCTCTGAAATCAATAAAAATATGTTTTAAAAAATAAGAGACACTCGGAACTATACACTAAAAGAGTTTATTTTACTGTTTATAAATTATCCTCTGTAAACATGACTTTTTAAAAAGTTGGATTGTGACTCCTCAGCTGAGCTGAAAGTGTCCTCAGGATATTTGTAAAAAATATATTTTATTGATTTATTTATTTTTTTTCTTACAGAGAGGAAGGGAGAGAAATAGAGAGCCGGAAACATCGATGAGAAACATCAATCATCTGCCTCCTGCACACCCCCTACTGGGGATGTGCCCAAAACCAAGGTACATGCCCTTAACTGAAATCAAACCTGGGACCCTTCACTCTTCAGGCCAACACTCTATCCACTGTGCCAAACTAGTTAGGGCTCAGGGTAGTTTTTTAAGCATTGCCTGTAGTGACCAAAACAAAGAAAAAAATAACTAGAAATTATATACCTGTTCATCAGTAAAAACTTTGACTTAAAAGAATGAGTTAAATCTATATACACTGAGTGGCCAGGTTATTATGATCTCTGAACTATATAATCCTATATAATAAAAGGCTAATATGCAAACTGTCCCCTAGACCAGTGGTTCGACCAGCAGGCAGGCCAGCCAACTGCTCATGTCTCCTCCCCTTAGCCAGGCTAGCCGGAACCCACCCATGCACGAATTCATGCACTGGACCTCATGCACCTATGTATATACATACATACACTGAGTGGCCAGAGTATTATGCATTCAGAGATCATAATAATCTGGCTACTCAGTGTATATTGACCTGCAATGCTCTGTGTAAAACATTGTTAAATGGGGGTGGAGGTGGGCAAGCTATAGAATAATGTGCTGATAAACCCAATAATAGCAACTGCTGAATTAGTGGTATAATCATGTTTAATGAATAATAGGAAAGCATCTTGGAAAGATCACAATAACTAATATTTACTGACCACTTCAATGTGTCGGGCATGATTCTAAGGACTTTACAACTATTATCTTGTTTAATTATCCCCAAAACTCTGTGAAGTAGGGAAGGTGGTAGGGGGCCTCAGTTTACCTTTTGCACTCTTCCAGAGTTGCCTCCCAACATGGCGGCCAACTTCTCTCCAAAAGAGGATGAGAGAGAGCACCCAAGATCCAGTCCAGTGGAATCTTCCAGGTGGCATTCTTTCACTTCTGTTACTCTTCATTTGTGAGCAGCAAGTCAATAAAGCCCGCCCACATTCTAGGGGGCTTTTGCGTGAGAGAATTCCAGGAGGAAGGGGTCACTGGAGGTCATCGTGGAGGCTGCTTCCTCCAGAAGCCCACACCATGAATTACCTAATGTCCACAGTGGGATTTTTTAAAATATATATATTCTGCATCAAGACATTTGAATAGTCTCTCATGCTAAATGGGCTCAGTACTGACCATAAATAGCCTCCAGTCAATTTTAGGACAGGTTTTGCTTCCAGATAAATGATGAAAACATTTTGGTTTTTCACAGCCTTTTGAGGTTCACAGAATTAGGAAACAAAGATCAGAGATCCCTATTATTATCCTCCGCTTGACAGATGATGGTCCTGAGAGGTTAAGTATGTGTCTATATGTTTGTGAATCTCTGAGCCGAGACACAGTATAGATGCATATGCATCAATCTATGTACAGAAGTATGCAATAGTATTCGTTAACTTTTAAATTTTAAAATAAGTTAATTTTTAGAAGAATAAAATAGTATTTCTCCCATAAGTCAAGGAGTTCCCCATGTAGAAAGCCAAAGGTTTTATACACTTTACATTGACTTCCAATGTGCTGGTCTGTCTATATCCTGTGATATCAGTCAATGGAAGAATTAGAGAACAGAGTAAGAATAACAGAATGAATAAAAGAAACAAAAAGTGTAACGAATTAGATCAATTTCCTCCGCTTACACATACTTGGGAATACGCAGGGGACAGAATCGAGCCTCCGGTTTCAGAAAATGTCTAGCTGTGTATCTGGGTGTGTAGGGAAGACTTCCGATTTGGTACGGTTTGGGTGTGAGTTAATGAAAAACACTGCATCACTTAAAGGTTGACCAACCTTGACCAGAACGTAAATGCTGGTCAGGCTGAACCGTTATTTCTGCCTTTTAAGTTATTCTCTCTCCCCTGGTTTGCACTGATTCCTAATCAGAATTTTGAGCATGTATTAAATATCAGAGTAGGAAGAGAATTGAGTCCTTTATTTCGGATTTTACTTTTGTTATGACCTGGTTAAACAGATAAAAACTGACTTTAATAACTGCAAGCTATATTAGATATACGGAATGGCCCTACTTCTGATTCTGTATATGTTTAACAAATTAAGCATTTCGTCTTTATGACGAAAAGTAAAGTACTTAGCCAGGCAAGCTGAGAAATTCATACAATCTCCTTTAAGCTCAAATGTCATTGGTTTCGGTTGTAATACTGTACCTTTAAATATAACACCTCAATCCCAAACGCATTCGTGTCAGAATAAGAAATGACTTTGTGACTATGACATGGCAAACATCTTTTTCTTTTCTTTTTTTCTTTTCGTTTTAAAGTAAATTTTAAAAACTGGGATAGAAAAGGGAATACACAGCAAATTCCCAAAGGGCAGTCAACACTGTCTTTTATGACTCAGCTTCCCACTAGGTGGCGATGCTTCTCAGCAGCTATGACATACTGGTATCTTTTATGAAGTAAAACGGGCTTTTCCTGCTATTTGTGATACAGATATTGTTGGCCTCGCAGAGCTCATTAGCTCTACCCTACAAGCACCACCTCTTCTTCCGAAAGTGAGGTATTCCTGAGTGGGTTCGCTTGGGCAATGTAGTTTGGGGGTACAACATGGAGTGAGATTAATAAGGAGCCAAGAATGTACTGAGGTGGGATGGGATGGTCCTCAAGTGCACTCTAGGCCAGGGCTGCCGAAGTTCAAATTGCAGCTCTGCTACTTGAGGCTGTGTTACCTGGGGCAAATTCCCAGACCTCTCTGTGTCTCAGCTCCCTTGTCTTTAGAAGAGATACGATAACCGTACCTAACTCAGAGGGTTGATGGAAGGCTCAAATGAGTGTGTCTACCCCGAAACCGGTGTGGCTCAGTGGATAGAGCATCGGCCTGCGACTGAAAGGTCCCAGGTTCGATTCCGGTCAAGGGCATGTACCTTGGTTGTGGACACATCCCCAGTAGGTGGTGTGCAAGAGGCAGCTGATCGATGTTTCTCTCCATCCCTCTCTCTTCCTCTCTGTAAAAAATCAATAAACTATACTTTAAAAAATGAGTGGGTCTAATAAATTCACTGGAATGGAGACTGGCATGTAGCAAGCACTGCTTATGAGGTAGTGATCATTCCCATGGACACCCCCCAAGAATGCAGGGCCAGCATTAGATCCATTTTACAGACGAGAACAACAAGAATAAAGAAGTGAAATGAATTTCCCAAGGTCTAAGTTAATGTAGGAGTTACAATATGAACCCACACCTACCTAACTCTAAATCCATGTTCGTAACCACTGTGCTATATCATGCAAATATTATAAGCAATAAAATTCAGAAAATGTGATGCTCAAACTAAGAGACAATAGCAATAGAACTCCATAAGAGTGTGTGTGTTTTTGTCTCTTTGCTTTCCCCTCTCCAACATAATTCTATTTCCTTTTATTTACATGGTTTGCCCACCAAAATTAAATGTTTGCCCTAATATTTACTTCTAAACCAGCAGGAGGTACCTATAACCTAAATCTTTAAAAAATTCTGGAGCTATGGTTTTGAGGTGAACTTAAGAGATATTCAACTAGAAAAGGTTAGATTATTTAAAAGTCAAGAAAAGGTGATTCTGCAATTCTGCACAAGGATAAAAATAGAATTCCAAGTCTCTGCCCAAAAACTCCACCACCTTCCAACCGCTTGCTTTTCCCCCCCTGTCAGACCTTGAAATGACCTTGGCTTAATTACCTGCATCTCAATGAGTGAATCTACATGGAAAGTGAAGGTTAATTAATGAAGGATCGTTTCTTTTGCTAAGCCCACCAGGCAGTGGCTGACAGCAAGCCAGCCATGCAGGATCATCCTCTATCTCATTAGAAATGGTCAGATTGATGTTCTCACTTTGGACCAGGGAAACAAAAGAAAATAGTTTACTAATGATGGCCACTTGCGGTGCGCAGTCACAAAGCTGTCCACCTGGCACCTCTAACCCGGAATGTCACTGGGACTCACAGAATCCCGAATGTTAGACCCGGGTAGAGAAGCAGAGGTCAGATTCTGATGAGGTTCCTTATTGAGACAAGTGTACATATAAAAAAATATAGATACTATATGCACATATAAAACATATATATAAACATATATATTAACTGAGTTGTTCTAGAACAGGGTTCAGCAAGCTCGGCATTAATGCCATGTTAGACCAGGTAAATGTTGCTATCAGCTGCTGCCCTACACATTGTAGGATATTTAGCAGCATCCCTGACCCCCATCCACTTGATGCCAGTACCATCCCCCCTAATTGTCACAGCCAAAACTGTCTCTTTACTCTTATTCCCTAAATGTTTCCATGTTACACAATCCTGGCCCAATTACTATCATACAAGCAGGAAACGAACGCTGATGCAGTATCATTAAGTAATTTATAGGTCTTCTTCCCATATCATTCTTTTCCTGGTCCAAGAACTAATAGGAAGGTCTGGGGACTTACTCAAGGATCCCATGTTGCATGTCAAATCTTGGTCTTTTTTGTCTCCTCCAGTCTGTGACAGTGCCTCATTTCTGTTTCATGATCTGATTTGTATGAAGGGCACTGACCAGTTAGTTATTTTGTAAAAACATTCTTCAATGTAAGTTTGTCTGTTGTTTTCTCACAATTACATTGAAGTTTCACATTTCTACAGGAATACCACCGTAGTGTGCGTCTTCTCCAATGGGCCATACCCTCAGGTACATAACGTGCTGTTAACTTGAACCACTCGATGGAGGCACCCTAGTGTGTCCACGGTCAAGTGACTCTTTCTTGTTTTGAATTTAATGCCCTGTGGGGAAATCCTTTGAAGCTATGCAACCATCCTTTTTCTCACCTTCATTTCACCCACTAACTTTGGCGGCCATCGACAATTCTTGCTTGAGATCCTCATTACTGGGGTGTTTGCCAAATGGTGATTTTCTATTTCCATCATTTGCATTGATAATTGGAATTCTACTATATGGAGTAGCTATTCCTTTTCCTCCAGTTTTTAGTTATTTTTAAATGAAGTTTTGTCTCACTACCATAAATGAGGGGAAAATAGGGTTAAAACATGTTAAATGTCAGACAATAACAGTAAAAAATAAATTCAGTGGGGGGAAAAATCTATCAATGTCTGCTGCCTCTGAGGCTTCCAGTCTGGTGTTTCCCAGTCCTTTCTCTTTGTTAAAAAGAGAGAAGAGAGAAGAGAAGAGAGTCTGGTATTTCCCAGTCCTTTCTCTTTGTTAAAAAGAGACAGCCATTAAGAAAAGTGTTAAAACATATAGACTAAAACTGACTTCCTCCTTGATATATCATCAGGAGAACTGGAAGACAATCAGAAAAGAAGTCACTATGTAATTCAATATTACTCGGCGTTGAATCTAAACAATACCTGGGATCTTCTCATCTTTCTCCAGTGGCCCATACCCTGCACTCTAGAAAATACTAACCAGCTTCTCCCATTTTACAGATGAAGTGGCTGAGGCTAGTAACTTCACTTATAGAGGATCTTTGTTACAAGGAACAGTAATAACTCAGAGGACAGGGTTGGAGGTAAAATGAGTTGGTAGGTGAATATTTATAACAGGATGTCAGGGTGTCTCATAAAACCCAAGAGCCACAATGCAGCCAGACCAGGAAGGGACTGGAACCTAGAACATAAGAAGGACCAGGACCTATACTTCTCCTTTCTATTTTCTCCAATGCACCTGTTCTCTCTCTCTCTCTCTCTCTCTCTCTCTCTCTCTCTCTCTCTCTCTATCTCTATCTCTATCTCTATCTCTATCTCTGTCTCTCAGCTATCTCAGCCACACTGCAAACATATGCCAGATAAATCAGGTCCACAGTCCATACTCAGAACCTCACTGGGTGTTCCTGGATCCCAATTCTAAACTCCTGAAAGGAGAATCTGATTGACTCATCTTAAGCCAGGGTACGCCTTTGATCCAATCAGCTACAACCAGGGGGCAGCATCACGGAATTCAAACAGGAAGGGTGACCTTTGTCAGCTGAAAAGCAAATGTGTGCATTCAAAGGACTGATTTCTTTCTAGGTTTGTTGGTAAATACTGTATGCTTGCACTTAAACTTGAAATGTATGAAGAGAATGAGACGGTCAGTTAAAATCAGAAATGAGAAGTGTTAAAAAATTAATGGCCTTGGTTTGTTATAGCAATAAAATACCAAGTACAATGACTTGATTTAATAAAATCACATTTTAAAAGAAAGGAGAGTCTGATTTCTCCATTTGCTGGGCCAGGTTCTTAAAATGATGTGTTCCTGGCATCCAGCCTTCCAAATGCCACATACGGTACATTTTCTTTATATTTTTTCTTTAACCTCACTCATTTCTGAAATAAAAACAGTAAGTCAGGAAACTTATGATAATACTAGAGGCCCGATGCATGAAGATTCATGCAAGAATGGGACTTCCTTCCCCTGGTTGCTGGCACAGCCTTTGTTCTAGCATGCAGCCGCCTTTCCCCCTTCCCTTGCTGCCCAGAGGCCTGGAGCAGCTGAGGTGGTGCAGAATACCTTTGTTATCACCATGGCAAAGACACAAGCATCCCGCCTCACCCCCAGCCATTCAGCACGCTTATTTGCAAATTAACCCGCCATCTTTGTTGGGTTAATTTGCATACTCACTCCTGATTGGTTGATGGGTGTCATAAAGGTATGGTCAATTAGCATGTTAACCTTTTATTAGGTACATGAGCTCATCTAAGAAAGTTAGGAGTTTTTCCAATACTGGTTCAAATCCATGCATATCATTAAAGCCCGGAGTACACTTCCTGGCAATACAAGTCCTCAGTGTATGCACCCCTTGCTCCAGTAAGTTTGAACCATGCTACAGTCTGAAGCCTTTGTCTTGTTTTCTCTTTCCCCTACAAGAGTTAATATTTAATCATTCCGTTTTCAAGCCATCCCTGCATTATTCTTCCTAAAATTAAATTCTTCCAACTTGGAAATTTGCGCATTGTTGAGAAACTGGCTTTTGATGGTTCTCTGAGCTCTTCACACTGGCCATTTTGAAAAATTAACCTTGTCCGGTCTTTACTGGTTTTTACCACAATTGCCTTAGTTAGGAATTCTTAAGGGCTGGTCTGGGTCACGTTTTCAACTTGGTTTTAAAGGGCAATGCAAATAATTACCCAAAATGTACTATGAAGGGTCTTCCCTTCTGGGGATACAAAGATGAGAAAACCCTGAACCTGCTCTCAAAGAGCCCTCAGGAAGAGGGGATGGAGGATAGCATGGGGACAAGGAGAGAAGCCCAAACAGACCTTGCAGTGAGCAGGGTAAGTCTGTGCAGATGTCCACCGGCATCCGCCTCTCCCAGGAGGTGTAGAATGGAAGTAAAGGGCTGCTTAGTCCAGTCTAGAAGCTGAACAGGCTTCGTGAAAGAGAGGGCACCCACAATGAGACTTGAAGAATGTCCAGAAGGCAGAAAAAATCAAGGTGAGAGGGAGGCTTCCTACACAGGAAAGATCTGCCTGTGTGAAAAGCAGGAAAGAGCCACGTAGATAAGTGACTGTCTTGGGTGATTCATGTTCTGCCAAAAACCTCTTGGAAAAGTTGAAGAAATCAACCAACCCCATTATCTGCAACCTACTCCTGTCACCCTTGCATTTGGGAACAAGGAGCATGCAAAGAATCTGCACTGTCTCTGCTCTCAGGGAGCTGTGGGTTGGCTTGGAAGCTGATACTTAATGACAAGAAGCAGTCAGTGGATAATAAAATTGCACCTACATAAAAATCATGTTTTGTTCAGCAAATCTTTACTGAGTATGCACTACATGCCTTCCCTGTTGGACGACTGGGGATATAGCAGCGAAATAAACAAAGCCCGTTGTCCTCATAGTTTTTACATTCTGGAAAAGGAGCAAGATAAAAACAAACAAGTAAATGCAGAGTAGAACCAACCTACATCAGAAGATTTGATGTAGGGTGTGACAGCAGTTATGGAGAAAGAGAAAGCCGAATGAGGGAGATGGAGCATGATGGTGGGAGTTGAGAAAAAGGTTATTTTATTAAGTAGGGAGGTTTGGGGAAGTACTCATGGGTCAAGTAGCATCTGAGTAGAGACTTGAAGGAACTGGAAGATGTGACATGTGGCTATCTGGGAGAAACTATCCGAGTCAGAAGGAACAGCAGCACAGAAGTCTTGAGGCAGGAGTATGCTTGGCATATTCTGAGAAAGCTCGGAGCAGTCTGAGGCTGGGACAGTGAGCCGGGGGATGGGAAATAGGAGTAGAACCAGAGGAGCAGCTGGGGGGTGGGATGCAGGTCACGTGGGACCTTATGAAGGACCCGGGCATTTCCTTGTCCTGAGATGGAAGCCATGGTGAGTCTTGAGCAGAGGACTGACTTTCATTTTAAAAGGCTTCCTTTGGATGCTCTGCAAAGAGTAGAGTGTAGGGGCCAAAGGTGAACGTATGAAGCCCAGTTAGATTATTAGAAATAAGCCAGATAAGCAATAAGGGCAGCGTGGGTTCTGGTGGCCCAGTGGAGATGGTAAGAAGTGAGTGGATTCTGGGTATATCTGAACATAGCACCAAGAGGATTTCAGAAGATTCAATGTCACGTGTAAGAGAGGACAAAGTCAAGGCTCCATGGCAAGTTTTGACTTGAGCAACGGAAAGGATGGAATTTCAGTTACTGAGAAAAGGAAAGACTTCTGGAGCTGTTAGGTGGGAGCTGGCAATCAAAGGTTTCATTTTGGACATGTCAAGTCTGAGATGCATCCATCAAAAAGACAGTTGGAAACACGAGGTTCAGGAGACGGGTCTACACTGGAAATAGGGGGCAGTGTAGACCATTAGTTCATGACCTGATATATAGTTGTAATTCAATAAATGGTAAATGCATGAGCACCATGGTTTAGATCAGCAGAAATATTTGCTTACAGTTGGAAAATAACTAGGCCTTCACATCCTACTAATGGCGGGTCAATAGCATTTTCAGATGAGAAGAAAAGCATTTCTTTTTCTTATCCCAAATGATCTGCGAAATAAGATAGTGTGGTTTCACTTAGGTTGCTTGCTATCTCTACATTAATAAACAAATTTGAGATCGCACAAGTACAAACGTAAATTATTTACAGTGTGTTTGAAGAGCTCAGAAGACTTTGTAAGGTAAATAATTCATAAACTCATAATTTCCTTTTTTACTAATTAAGGGTGAAAATTTTACCAATAAATCATGATAGGTTTCGAGAAGTACACGAGCGAGATCAATTCAGTGCAACAGGCACATGGCTGGTGATGGGCAGCGCAGGGATCTGTAAGATGGAGTTTCCTCTTGTTAGGAGCTGCCAGGGAGTGGGGGATGGGGCGGGGGAGGAGGTCATTCTGAAGGTCTGAGGGCACGAACTGCTCACCTCTGGGTTCTGATGCTCTGATTTGCAGGCACACAGTAGAATGACAATTCTCCACTCTCCTCAAGAAGAGGCATGACTGTGGGGCTTGCTTCACCCAATGAAATGTAGACAAAAGTTTATGTGTTACTTCCACGTGGAAGCTCTGAGAGGCGATGAGTGATTGTTGCTATGGACTGAATGTTTGTGTGTCTCCCCCCACCACCGCCACCACATTCATATGTTGAAATCTAATCCTTAATAGGATGGTCTCTGGAGGTGGGACCTTTGGGAGGTAATTAGATCATGAGGTGGAGCCTCATGAATTGGATTAGTGTCTTTATAAGAAGAGGTCAGAAACCTACTCACTCTCTTTCTGCCTTGTGAGGATACTGTGAGGAGTCGTACTCTGCAACTCAAAAGACTGGCTTGTATCGCAGCCAATCATGAGGGCCCCCTGACTTCAGACTCCAGAACTCTGGGACATAAATTTCTATTATTTATAAGCCACCCAGTAGCCTGGCCACATGACAGTGACAAGAATTATTGTTCAAGTGTTACTTTCTTCAACCTAAGCCCATGGGTGACGACTGTGGACATAGACTCCCCACCCCAATCATGTGACCTGCTGAATGTTTGGGTGTATTAAGCCACTTTGGGTGTATTAAGCCACTGATATTTGGAGGTTGTTAGTTACTGCATAATCTAGCCTGTCCTAAATGATACCAACTCTATATTGACAAAAGACACATCCTTTGTGCATTTCCATGTTGTAAATGCCCCTTTCACCCCCATCCTTTGAGTTTTCAGTATCTCTATTTTAATTTTGTTATGTTTATATAGACTTGAGAGAGAAACATTGACCAGTCACCTTTCAAATGCACCCTGATCAGGGATTGAACCCACAACCTGTGCATGTGCCCTGTCTGGGAATCAAACCATCAACTTTTCCTTGCACAGGATGATGCTCAGCTGACTGAGCCACACTGGCCAGGGCTGTGTCTCTCTATTTTAGAATAAAATTTCTGTCCTGAGTTTCCCAAATAATTTTTCTATATTTGATTTTAGAAACAAAGTCATAGATCCAAGCCATCCTTCTAATGTTTTTCTCCACTCCTTCATTAATTTAAAAATTCCATTTTTAGCCTGAATTGCTTTGTTTTCTTTCCTATTGCCCTTATACTTTCATCATCTGTAGCCTTTCTTAGTCATGTCATAGTTGTCACCCAAAGCAGAGTTTTAGTAGCTGCTGTTGTTTATTTTACAAGAGTTTCCAGGTGTATGACAAGGTCTAGGGAACCATGTGAATCCTGGATTGTGACTGACTACATGGCTCCCTCTGCACCCCCACCTCCTTTACTACATTGAAACTGGACCTCAGCGAAGGTTAGAAATACATATTTGTTAAGGGCCTTTCAGGGACAGGCAAGTTAGGAAAACTATGAAAGTCGTCCTATTTCTGTGTATCTTTTTGATGCCATCTATCTAGTGCCTTCAAAATGTGTCGCCCTAAGTAGGTGTTAAATAAATACTGTGATGGGAAGGAAAGGAGAGAGGGAGGAAGAAAGGGAAGAGTGGGGAGGGAAAAATGAAGGGATAAAGAGAGAGAGGGAGGGAGTGAGGAGGGGAGGGAAGAACTATAATACCGTTCAGTAAATGCAAGGACAGAGGCAAGGGGTAGGGCCGCCCAGAGGAGCTGGGAGTTGCAGAGTGGAGACGCACAGTGTGTGAATGCTTCTTGGGAACATAATAAAACAAAGGCCAAATCTACTCTTCTCACAGTTCTGGGCAAGTCCCACCATCATTAATTTCAGACCCTAAGAAGGATTTCTATAGGTCAGCAGTTCTAATGGTTCGGAAAATCTACTCTGGATCAAGGGCAAATGCTACCCACAGCAAAGGTACTGGGCATTTCTTTAAGAGCAACCAAGTGCCATTTCAACTGTTCCGGTAGACTGAGTTGAGAAAGGTCAAGGCGAAGAGAAATAAGAGAAAATGCGCTTGTAGCAGAGGAAGGGCCAAGATGGAGAGGGGGAGGGAGGTCATGGAGGGCTTGAGCCTGCCTCCCACCACTTAAAATCTTCAAAACTCGCCCCAAATAAACCATAATAAGATATCTTTATTTTCATTCATTGGCATTGTCTCAACTTAAGGAAATATGACTTTTCAAAACAGCTCCTCACCCCGATGTGTAATGCAATCTAAGCAAGTGATCTTTCTGCAGAAATCCCGCTTTAGGGCAAATCTCACCATCACAACCAGGTTGCTCCCAAACTGGATTTTGGAGCAAACCTTGGGATCTAGTGAATGATTCATTCTTAGCATCAGCATCAATGAGTACAATGCCCCATCCTCAGATGCCCAGTTCCAATAGGGGAACTGCTATTGTTTTCTGTTCACTTCCACCATTAGTTTAGGTGTTTGCTGATTGCAAGCCAGCATCCATTTTCATTTTTCTGCCTGGAGAGAGTAGAAATCCACTCTGTCTTAGTTAAGATGAGGCTTTTTTTGTTTGTTTGTTTTTAAATATATTTTTATTGATTTTAAAGATATTTTTATTGAATGGGCAAAGAAGTGTCCATTCTCTCCTTTTAAATACATGGCCCAGGGGTCTCATTGCCACTAATTGGACAAGAATTCAGCTTCACGGTCTCAGGTAGGAGCGAGGGAACCTGGGAAACCTTGCTTTATTTGGGGCTTCCACGTGCCACTTAACCATCAAAGGTCAGTTATGAGGGAACAAGAGGAGACCAGCATTAGGGACTCATTGGCACTTCCATCCCCTCCAATATGGTTTATGCCAGATTTTAATTTGTCTCCCTCTGCCTCTTCTCAAGTGCTAAGAAAAATAATGAGATCTATAAAGTTTTCTGAAAGCATGAAACTGAACTCATTTACCTTTATAATTTTCTATTAATCTACTACCAGGATTCATTGTACATTTAATTCCAGCTCCTAACACTTTAATGCCACCTCTTTAGTCTTCACACATTAAAGCCTCACTCATGTCAGACTTTTTCATCTCCTTTATGTCCATTTATTCTAACTTTTAGTGGTCTTCTAGCCGATCCTTTATTCTTTTTATTACAAGAGCATGAAATTTTATAATCCCCTAGAGCTTTGTTAGTCAGCTGCTACAAGCTTCTTAACCTTCACTAATTTATGCCCTCATTTTTTGACTTTCGGATCTGAAATAGGCCTTAATATTTTGTTTTGGAATATGAAAGTAACTTTTATTAAGTAGGCTTATTGCATTAATAGATTTTTATTTCAGTTTTTACAGTTATATTCCAGTTCTGCTAGTTGTGCTACAGATCACTTTAATAACAATTTATAATGCTATGCAATGTAATTTATATTTTAATATAATAAAAATGTGCATAGTATAATAAAGCAAGAGTAATTTTATAAAACTTTACCTGGAAATCATTTCGAATAAGCATGTATTTTTTTTAAACTGCTGAACAAACAATGTTATTGATATTTATTACAATAGAAATTCCCTAAACAATAATAGCTTCTCTTTTTAAGGAAAAAATAATAATAAAGACTGTGACGCCTGTTAAGAGACCCCATCCGTTTGGATGCTTTATTTGCCTCATGCTCTTTCCTCACTGTTTTGATTTCTCAAAGGCAGAGAGGGAATTGGTTTCCCTTCGTCATCCAATTACACAAATGATCAATACCCGGCTGTGAAAATTTCTAATTCAGGTTATAACAGCGAGAACAATCATGTCAGTATTAACTGAGATATATAAGTGACAATAAAATACTACTAATAATTATAAAACACTCTCTCCTCCTCCATTGAAAATCAGGAAGGGATTATAGGAAGACTGATCAAAATGCAAATGTAAGTCATATATTTGCACATGGGACAGGGCAGGGAGAAGAAGCGAGGAACGAACTTGGGGACTTGAAATCTTGATGGCTTTCATAAAGTGAGACCAATAAAAGGAAAACAATGGGTTCCCAGAGGCTTGGGCTCTGATGATATTTCTCTTAAAAGGTGTTCCGTGGTCAAATAAGTTTGTGAAATTCTAGGTCAAACAAAGGTGAGAACCTAACACTAGAGCCTGTGTTGCATAACACACCTCCCCCAAACTCAGTGGTTAAAACAGGAGCTTTGCCGAAACTGGTTTGGCTCAGTGGATAGATCATCAGCCTGCAGACTGGTTCACAGGTTCAATTCTGGTCAAGGGCATGCACCTTGGTTGCGGCACATCCCCAGAGGGGGGTGTGCAGGAGGCAGCTGGTTGATGTTTCTCTCCCAACGATGTTTCTAGCTCTCTATCCCTCTCCCTCTCTGTAAAAAATCAATAAAATATATTTATTTAAAAAAAAAAAAAACAGGAGCTTTTATCTAGCCCATAAGCCTGCATATTGGCAGTTGGGGTTGGGAGTTTCTGTTTGATCTCAGCTGAGACTCACCGGTGGGTCTGTGGTTGGTTTCTGAGTCAGCTGAGGGCTGGATGGCTGTTGGCTAGGACACTTCAGCTCTTGTCCACATGATGTCTTACCCTCCCACAGGCTAGCTCGGCCTTGTTCAAGTGGCCACAGAGTTCCAAAGCAGCAAGGGAGCAGGCCCTGTCCATGGGAGCTCTCCAACGTCCCACTGTCCAAAGCAGGCAGATTCCCAACCAGATGCAAATGGGGGGCGGGGGAAACACTCCGCCTCCTTGTGGAGGAGTGGACAGTTGTGGGCATTTTACACTCCACCTCATCATGCTCAGGGAACCAGGATCTTTGCTATCGGTTCTTGAATTCTCATGGCCCATGGAACATGCCATTCTCTCAAAAATAATGAGTGTTTCCTTTGTGCCAAGCCCTACTTTTAGAAGTAAGTGGGGCGGGGGGATGGGAGGGAGGGGAGGGTCTGGCTTTGTGTAGCTTGCATTTTAGTGGTTCTAAGTGGGGCCCCGTTTCCGAAACCCATATCCTTTTTGACCCTCTGCTTCCTCTGCGCAGTAGTAGAGCTCCGTGGGTTTTCCACATTTGATAACCCTTCCCTTTCCTTCGGGCAATACACCCTTTTCCTTCCTTTTGGGAGCTTCCCCTTCAGCCTCCTGGAGACTGTCAAACATGGGTCTCCCTTTCCTGCCACACACTGGATTATGAGACCCAGTCCAGCCAATTAGAATCCCTCACGTGGACACCGTGGTTGGTCCAGGGTTGGGCAAATGAGCCAGGAAACTGATACACAGCTATTTTTTCTAAATCTGGAATCTTTACCTATAGACTCAATATGAGCTAGCAAAGTCGGTGATCTTAGATACTCCCATGCAAATAAATCACCAAGAGAAAATCATGGCAGAATAAGAAGAAGAAAGAATCCTGGCAATGTTGCTTGAGCTCCTGCAAACAGCCATGCCTGAAGCTACTTCTACTCCTCTCAATTCTATAAATCAATGGCTTATCAAGTTAGAATTGGGTTTTTGTTATCCACAACCAAATGAGCTGTGGGTAATCCAGTCTTCCACCTTGAACATCATTGTCCAACCTCTCAAATCCCTGTGCTATCTGCAGAACATCATGAAATACACTGTATATATAACACTACCATACGAACAAAGAGCAATTGATTAGTCAGAAAATAACCACATAATACAACCACAATATTACAATCATAAATATATCTTTTGTTTTAAAAATGTTATTAAACTAACTGAGCTCTACCATTTCCAATTTATTATTAACAATCATTTGATTTTTATTTATCCACTGCGTCACATAGAGAAAGCCTCAAGAAACATTTACAGGAAAGAAAATAAAAATGAACCAAGTTCTGTCTGTGAGTCATATTTTTCTACGAAGTCAAAGAAAGATTAGCTCCCACCCAGGTCACAGAAAATTCTGTTCTTCTCCAGGCACCTTCAAAAGGAACTCCTGGGCATTCTAATGGAAGCCTCTTGAAAGTCTATTCCCCCAATACAGCTCCACCCAGCTTTTCTCAAAGGTGTCCTTTGAAATGTTACACACACACATACACACACACACACACTCACACACACACACAAGTTCTGAGTTCAAATGATCCCATGTACTCATCACCTTCTTAAAGAGAAATTATTTGCAATCAGTACATTAAAAGCCTGTTGAACATTGTTTGACCTAGTATTTCACAGACCTATTTGACCATGGAACACCTTTTTAAAAATCATGTTAATCTTCAGGAAACCAGGTGCTTGTGGAGTAAATACTAATCTAGTCTACCGTCTCCAATGGGAGTCAACAAGCTTTTTCTGTAAAGGGCCCAAGAATAAACTGCTTGGGCTTTGCAGGCCATGCAGTGTCTGTCACAACTGTCCAACTAGGCCACTGTAGTGTAAAAGCAGCTATCATCAATACATAGACAGAAGGGCATGGCTGTGTTCCAATAAAACTTTATTTATAAAAACAGATGGCAGGCCAGATTTGGCCTCTGGGACATAGTTTATTGGCCTAAGCCTAAACCAACAGGAGCCACCAAGTCTGAAACAGGGGGACAGATAATACCATGGGCTTAGAATCAGTTCCGGTGGGAGTCCCATCTCCACCTGCCAGCTGCTTAGCCTTGAGCAACTTCTTGAACCTCTGTAAGCCCTGCTTCATAGCTGCACAACCTTTCACACACCTATGGAGTTCTCTGAGTGGAGGGTGTGTGTGAGTGTGTGTGTGTGTGTGTGTGTGTGTGTGTGTGTGTACACATCATTCAAAACAAGGGGTTCTGTTCCCCACATGGGCTAACTGAAGTCACAGCACAATAGGATGATGGAAAGATTCATAAGCCAACGTCAGGCAGCAAACACAGTCCTCAGATCCAAGGTGGCAGATTCAAAATCCATAGCTCTTCTGGGAACTTCTGAAATGTGGAGCAACAGCTCTGCACTCTCAGTGTCTGGGGAGAGGTGTGAGCGAATCTTATCTAAGGGCCAGAGAGACCCAGTTAACATCTTGTTTCCATAAACCTACCGAAGCTATATTTGGGTTTATATCGCGTCTAAAGAGACAAAAGAAAACTGCCATCCAACTCACTTTCAAACACACATTTTCACTGTTTAATTTTCAACCAGAGCCTCTGATGACCAAATAGGCCATCCGAAGGCTCTGTTTTCCCTTTATTGGTAGGACAAAATGAGGCTATAAATTGTGCTGCGGTTCTAAAGGATTGGAATTGTTTACCCAAGTGTTTGCTTTCATCAAGTTTTCTTTGCACTCATAGTGGCAAAATTATATTTTTATTTTGCCACACTGTGTTCATAATTTCCACTTCTGCTGCCTAATGTAGATGGATCTTTCCCATCCATGCTATGTTTTACATGCAGCGATGACAGAGGAGGGAGACAAAATGCTCGAATCCCTCCAGAATTCCCCCTTTGGCTCCACAGGGACCTAACATTTATCATGATTAATTTTTTTCTTTAAAAAAAAATGAAATGAACATTTCTTTGTCAGGTAGAAGCTTTTAGTCATCCTGACACCAGGCTTTCACGCAGCAAAAATATTACTAATACTATTTTCCCTCCAAAGTGCATTTGTTATCAATATGCACTTAAACTGGTGATCAAGTCTTGCTAGGAGAGACACCTGCTCTGCATTTTCTCTCTGTTTAATACCTTGGGGATACATCACTTAATAATTTAGTGCTAAACCATTTAGCATCTTAGCCCATCATCGCTTATATTACACACAGGATTTCAGTAATGTCTGATAAAATTATGTGTTAGCTGCCTTATGTGTGTGTAAAACTTAATAAGTCTTCTTTCCCCCCTCAAGTTTAATAACTGATTTTCTTACATTTATGGATGTGAAATTTTATTGCTCATGGATATCGTTTGAACCTAAATCTTCATATCTTATAAATTGATTTTTAGTTTCCTTTTTGACCTTATGAATTTCAATCAGACATTGACCTCTTGTTGCTCATGAATCTGACTGATTTAATGCCTTATAACAATAACAGTGGAGAAAAGCATTATCATAAGAGCCCACGGGGCTTGCAGAAACCCATAACTGGATCTTGGAAGGCCTCAAGCAATAATAATTCTTGACCTAAGACCACTCTCTAACGCCGGCATTTTATACCATGTGGGATGGCCCGGCCTCGCTGCAGCGTGAGAGAGATGGGCTAACGTTTCAGAGATGCAGCAGTGAGCATGAGCCAATAGGCGGAGAGGCCGGGAAAGCTCATTTATTCTCAGTGCCAGCGCGATTGGAAACAAAAGAGAAATAATAGACTGGAACTGACTGCTGGGCAGGGGGAGGCGCTTTAAATATTTTAACTCGATAAAAAATGAAAAATTAATACTAATTGTCTTAGCAGACTGTATTGTTACTATCCTGCCTCATATTGTGACTGCTGAGCCTCTGGTATGAGTGGCTTGTTGAAGGATGCTTCCTTTGTTTCCCCGGCTATGCTAATTTAATTTAATTGGTTTACTGAATAACTGGGTGTTGATGTTCATTATTCCTTATTAAGAAAGACTTTTAAACCAAAAACAAAAGCAGCTCTTCCTTTCTTGTTCTTTCTTTTTCTTTTTTTCTTTTTTAATGAACACAGGGGTCCGATTTTTTTCTTGCACAGGGATCAACATTTTGCCAAAGATAAAACAGCTAACTTTCCGGCAAACCTAAGCGTTTCCCTACCTTCCCTCCCTCCCCCCAAGCCCCCGCCAATGATTCAGTCTCTCAAAAACCTAAGAACCCTCCACTGCTGACTGCAACTGACATTACTTGGGAGAATAAGTCTTGTCTGCTCAGACAACTGAGCCACTTGCTTCGGAGGCAGCTGCTTAGAATGAAAAGGAAGACCTTCGCGGCTCTGGCTCTGATGAACCTGCCCCACCTCACATCCCAGGTGGAGTTCCATGGCTGGGCTTCCAAGGTACCCACGTCACTAACACTCACATCCCGCTCACCCACCGTCACAAAGACAAGAATGGCAGTTGGCTCTGTTCGCCAGTGTTTCCAAGTCTCCTTCTGAGCATTTGACAGGATTGTGCTCTCCTGCCTCCCGGAAGCCAGGGGTATCTCTGGACTAATTTGAACAATGAAAGCTGAGCAAATGTAAATGCCCACAATCCATTCTCCAACAGCCCCTTCTGGTGCCCAGGTGAGAGCAGGCCCATTGACCTGGGGGTGCAGGGCAGGTGCCAAGGTGAGGGCGGGCCCATTGACCTGGGGGTGCAGGGCAGGTGCCCAGGTGGGGGTGGGCCCATGATTGGGAGTGCAGGGCAGGGCCACTGAGAGCCCCCTGGGATAGCCGGCGTTGTGGCTGACTTCACGTGAGTGAGAAATGCATGTTGTTATGTGAGCCCGTGAGGTGGTGTCATCGAAGCCTGTGTGACTGAGACACCTGCCTTTTGGTCTCCAGTTTGGGGAGGGGATCTCCACTGCCCACGAGGAGTGGGGCCTGGACCACGAGGAACAGAGGTGGAAATGACGACATGAGCCCAGATAGGAGCTCCGTGGGGGGCACGCCAGAAGCTAACACAGGTGCTGCTGAAGCACACTGCAACGATGAATAAACACTAGCTAGCAGTCACCCACTCCTCAGAACACATCGGCAAAGCTTTCTGGAAAAAGGTTGGGGTCCCAGGGTGAAACGGGTAGAAGAAGGGAGGCTGCCCCGCAGCCAGACAGGGGGAGCCCTACCCCTAAGTCTAAGAGAACCCGCGGCACCGCAGGCTGAGGGGAGGAACGGAGTCAAACGGAAATGTGTCCTCACATGGAAACCCGGACTCCAGAGCTGCTGTCGCAGTCATTTTTGCAGGCTTTCCTGGTGAGAGCAGACTTAGAGTCTCAATTGCCCACTGGACCAGTGACTAGCCAGCGATGGTTCACTTATCCTGGAACAAATAGCTATGGGACAACTGCTGAGGGCTACCCAGTGTCAGACCACGCTGTGAGGGTCCCTCACACTGACTTAGGCCTCCCACCTCACATCAAGGAGACGCATGAGGTAAAAGTATTCGCTCTGAAGTGCTCGTGGCAACATGGGACCCTGCCCAGGGCCGGTGTTGAACAATGAGAGTGAGTCTTCCCTCCCTGTCTCTTTTTATCTCTGACAAAGCAGCCCGGGGACTGTCAGGGTGACCCAGGCTCCTCAAGCGGGGTTCACCTTATGGGGGAAGTGACTCCAGAAGAGGAAACTGTTTTCAGAAAAACACAGGGCCACCAGAAACTACACAATACCACTCTATTCTCAACACTGTGAACAGCCCTAGCTGGTTTGGTTCAGTGGATAGAGCATCGGCCTGAGGACTGAAGGGTCCCAGGTTCAATTCAGGCCAAGGGCACCTACCCAGATTGCAGGTTTGATCCCCAGGAGGGGGCGGGCAGGAGGCAGCCAATCAATGATTCTCGGTCACCATTGACGTTTCTATCTCTCTGTCCCTCTCCAAAATTAATAAAAACATTAAAAAAAAAACACAAAAAAAAAAACTATGAACAGCATCAACATGATAAAGGATGACATCTTACTTCTACATTTTTCTTTTTAGTTGTTATATGTGTTTCTTTTTCCAAATGCACATATTGCCTCTGATATTTTATGAAAGGGGGAAAATACTACATTTTAAATCGCATTTCCTCTCCCAGCACCAATTGTTTTCATCACTAAGATTACAGTCTAAACTAAACAATCTGAAATTCAAAGAAAGGCAAACATCCTGAAATGCAGCCATCTATTCCAAAGTTATCCAAATGCCTCTGGCAATAATATCGAGAGAGAGAGAGAGAGAGAGAGAGAGAGAGAGAGAGAGAGAGAGAGAGAGAGAGAGAGAGAGAGAGAGAGAGAGAGAGAGAGAGAGGGAGAGAAAGAGAGAGATTCAATGACTTCTCGAAACCACACCAAATTACTTGTGGGAGATGGGACAAATTATGAAAAAAATAAATCCATATTTGTTTTTTGTAGCCTTTTAAGTGCCTCTCCTGCTTCTGTTTTCTAGGGTTCATTGGAGGTAAGTTCTTCCGGGCAATCTCACGGTGTCTGGGTCTCTTCCTCATTTTCTTTCCTGTGAGGCCAGACTCCACACAATGGCAGCGAGCTAGCTGACGGTACACAGGTGCACGCCCCTTCTGCCTATCCACAGCTGCCTGCCAATACCAAGAAGCCTGCTTTGCATTAGAGCTTGGAAGTGAAGTTGAGGGAGAGGAAGTCCCTCTAGTGAAGGTCATTGAGGTGCGGGAGCTCATACCCAAAGGAATGCCCAGGCCAACATCTGCCCATGTGGCTACCAGGCTGCCTCAGAGCGGGGAGGCCAGTTCCCCAAAGGCACACGCATATATGCAGGGAAGCCAGCTAGCTTTCCTAAATATGAAAACATCTGTTTTTTAAGCATCTTACCTTACCGAGATTGTGGCTGTAAAAGTTAACTCCCGAGAATGCCATTAACATAAAATAAGAAGAGAATCTCATTTCCTTCCTAGCTTCCTCCACTGCAGGGTCATAATCTTCCATGGCACCGAGTCCCTGAGAGAGTGTCCTTAGAGCACAGCACATGGAGACAGCGCCGGGGTTACATCCCGTCCTTCACCTTGAAGACTTATTTGGTATTTCCCAGAACACATTACGATGATCACACATTCATAACTTTACATTGCTAGGCCCTTAATATGTCTTATCTTTTCAATCCATACAACTCTAGGACGCAAGCATTTTTTTTTAATATATTTTATTGATTTTTTACAGAGAGGAAGGGAGAGAGCTAGAGAGCTAGAAACGTCAATGAGAGAGAAACATCGACCAGCTGCCCCTTGCATACCCCCGACCGGGGATGTGCCCAAAACCAACGTACATGCCCTTGACCGGAATCGAACCCGGGACCTTTCAGTCCGCAGAGCCAAACCGGTTTCGGCGGAGGCAAGCATTTTTGTACTCATCTTACAGATATCAAAACGGAGAGTCAATTCATTAAGTGATCTGACAATTACAATTCATTATATTGTTTTCCAAAGGCACATTAAAATATATACACAACTCTTCTAATCAAAAAAAGCATGCATGCATTATGTAAAATACCTCTCTCCTATTGCCTATTATATATGAATCCCAGTTTAGGAAATTCAAGAGGAAGGGAAAAGAAAGTATTTTCTTTCCAGATACCTCCACATGCCACGCCTTGCACCTGTGCTTTCCAAAGTGTTGCTGCACCTGAGGTGCGCAAGCACAAGCAGGCTGCTGCTAAGGTCAAGTGCAAGCTGTGGGCAGAGCTGGGACCTGAAGGCAGGTCTCTGAGGAGGGCATGGGAGGCAGTGTATCTACGGTCTCTGCGCTCAACTGTGTGTATCAAATGCAACCCCCGCTCCACCACTCACCAGTGGTGTGACCTCTGACGAATGAGTGAAACTCTGAGGTACAGTTTCTCAGAGTAGAGGATCCCACCAAGATCAAGGGCAAGGAGGCAGCGTTGGCTGCCCAGTAAGCTCTTACCATAATCAGCCTCCAGGGGGCTCCTGGAGTTCACACCGTGGTATGCACCCCTCCCGCACTAAGCAGGGCTGAGCTATGTAGGATACTGCGGTGGTGACTGCATGTTTCCTGAAACTGGGTCGTACACCTCGTGGTAACTTATCCCTTTGTCTTGGCTCTCCCTGGAGCAAACCACCCATCATGCTGCGAAGACACAGACCTCTGGAGGGGCGAGTATCCCAGGAGCAGAGGCCTCCCACTGGCAGCCACACCAGCTTGCTGGCCATGCTAGTGGGCCTTCTGAGAGGTGGGTCCTCCAGTCCACTAGAGGGCAGCCTTTCCATGGGTGCAGCCCCAGCTGAGATTTGGATTGCAAGTTCATGGGGCAATCAAGCCACTTCGGAATTCCTAACCCATGGAAACTGATGTAATACATGTTTATTGTTGTTTTAAGTCCATGAGGTTTGGAGTAATTTGGTATGCTGACACGGTGCTCAAAGATGCTTTTGGTAGAAGCAAAGTCCATGTTCTTTCTAAATCAATGAGAAACTTCCTTCTCAGAGCAAAGGCTTACTTTGGTTATAATGTCAGCCTTCCAGTACAGGGTGGGAGATGCCAGTAATGAGGGGGGTTTGCGTGTAAGGGTAGGGGCTAAGGGTGGTGCTATTCAGATGACCCTGTACCTTATCCACATGCCCACAGGATCACATCCACTGAGAAGTTCAAAGTCCCATTACTAACACCACCAGTTCTAGCACCTGCCCTAATACAACTGCAAACCAGTAGGCTATCCTACATTTCCAGTAACCATCTTGCCCCACAATTCCCGCCATCCACAGCCTAGTTTCTTTTCTTCCAATTTCTCCTAGCCACACAAAACAGTGAGAGATAAGTGTGCAAAGTAATATTTCTAGTAAAGAATCTTGTTTTCCTACATGTTGTATCTTTCCCATCGGAGGCACGCAGGGAGCAGGGACGGCTGAATATTTTTGTATTATCAAAACTCCAAGTAGTAACATCCCTCTGCAGCCCTCGCAGTCACATCCAAATTCATCACCATCTTATCACCCGGTCCATGCACTCCAGGTTCCATCGTCCTGCACAGCACTCCTCATCAATTGTTCCAGAAAAGAAGTTTCAGAGCCACGGAGAGGTCCTTAGCGTTTTCCCTAGGTCCTAGTGATGGATGGACTGATTTCCGCCTGCCCTAAATGTAGGGATATATATATATGAATAAGTGATCAAAGTCCTGGTACCTGGACCCTCTCTCTCCAGCATACACTGCTGATGGGAATAAAATTGGGTACAGCCATGGTGGAGAAGATTTAGTGACACAATGATTTTGCATCAAGCACCAATTTAACACTGACTTCAGACCCTAATGCACATGTCAGATGCAATCTCTCTGTAAGGTAAGGGGCGGTGAGAGCAATACCAGAGGCATGAGAATGATGGGGGCAGAGCAGGAAGTGACAATTTAGGAAAATGGCTAGCGACATTCTTTTTTAAAGAACAAAGTAGACGTCAACTTGAGCATTAAACAAAGAAAACACATGTGGAGCCCCTACTATACGCCTGGCTCTGTGGATAATTTGTTTTGCAAACATCCTTATCCCCTGGCTCCTCGGAGCAAAGAAATCTATTACCTTTACGGAATGGCATCAACCAAGGGTGAGTAACCTCGGGCCCGGGTCAAATCCAGCCACCGCCGGTTGTGTAAAGATGTAGCCCTGGCATCCAGCCACCCGCCTGGCCACACGGTGCTGTGGCTGTTTCCACACTACAGTTGAGTAGCTGGGACAGAGTCTGTACGGCCCGTGCTATGGACTGAATTGTGTCCCCTTCCCCCACCAGATTCCTGTGTTGAAGTCCTAACCCTCACTATGACTGTATCTGGAGAGAGGGTCATTAGCAGACAACTACGGTTGAGTGGGGTCATCAGGGTGGGGCTGTGGCCCAATAAGAAGAGGAAGGTCTCTCTCTCTCTCTCTCTCTCTCTCTCTCTCTCTCTCTCTCTCTCTCTCTCTCTTTCTCTCTCTCTCTCCCTACCACATTAGGACACTGTAACACGGTGGCCATCTGTTAGACAGGAAGAGTGCTCACCAGAACCCGGCCACCCTGGCACCCTGATCTCAGACTCCCAGCGTCCAAACGGAACATTAATTTCTGTTGATAGGTCACCCAGTCTGTGGTGTTTTGGAATATAGAGCAGCCCATAAAACCTAAAATATTTTCCAGCCCTTCACAGCAAAGGTTTTCAGACCTACAGAGACCTCACTAGCCAGACAGGCCCTTGAGAATTCTCCACCCGCTCTCTCTTCCCTGCAGGGAGATCTATCGTTTTCTTAAAAGCAGGATGGCCGGGTTTGAAGGGCCAAATATATGCTCACATGCTTCCCTCCTGCTTCTGTCTTTGTCCACAGCAGTTCCAGGAATCGGATGAGCTTAACAGGAATCTGAAGCACAACACATCTAGAATGTACTCTGACTCCCAACCCCTTCCCCAACCTGCTCTCCCATCTCAGTCCATTGCATGGAAAAGGGACATGTCCAAGGGTCCAGAGGGACTAGGAAGGCTTCACGGAAGTCTGAGGCCTGGGCTGGACCACACACAGCAAAGAAAAGACAGAAAACATTGTTTCTTCTCTGAACCTGCTATGGATGCAAAAGAGAAAACTAAGCTGAAATTGAAATACTTCACCCCAACTGTCTAGTACCTTGCTACTCAATGTGTGGTCCATCATTCAGCAGCCTATCTGTCAACCAGAAGAGTCTTAGAAATGCAAAAAAATCAGGCCCTATCCCAGACCTACTGAGTCAGAATCTGCATTTCAGCAAGGTCCCCAGGTAAGTCACAGGCTGACAAGTTTGAGAAACACTGTTCTAGATGGTTCAGTGACAGCTCTGACTAGGGAGTGAGCAGAAGAAGCCCTGACTGCCAACTCTCACTCGGCTGTCTTGCCAGAGCAAAGTGGCTCAGTTGGTTGAGTGTCATCCTGTGCACCAAAAGGTTTCTGGTTCAGTTCCCAGTCAGCATCTCACATACTCGGGTTGCAGGTTCTATCCCTGGGTAGGGCACATACAAAAAGCAACAGATCAATATTTCTCTCTCTCTCTCTCTCTCTCTCTCTCTCTCTCTCTCTCTCTCTCTCTCTCTCTCTCTCTCTCTCTCCCCCCCCCTCCTGCTTTCCAATTATGTCCTTGGGTGATGATTTGAAAGGGAAAAAAAGGAAGAAAAGAAAGAAAGAAAGAAAGAAAGAAAGAAAGAAAGAAAGAAAGAAAGAAAGAAAGGAAAGAAAGAAACTTAACTGTCTGTAAAATAAATTGATCATAATAGCAATTTACCAGTCACCATAGGCCACCAACAACACTATGGATTAAACGCTATTATTATTGACAGATGAGAAAATTCATCTGATTTTAGTAACTTGAACCAATTTCACACAACTAGTAGCTTGGCAGAAACTAAGATGTGAACCACTCCCGCAACATGTTGATTCTACAAGTTTCTTCTGTGACACTCAACATCGCCTAATTATAGGAATAAGATCATCTTTGCAAAGGACTTAATACGATGCCTGGTACTTAATATGCACAAGCAATGAAGAGAAATAATCTGACTCACTTTAATGAGACTTGAGCCAGGGAACTCTCAATCACTAAAATAGTGCTATCTCTTGAAAACTTTTAATGCCAGCCAACTTCTAATGACACTCAGAATACTTTTCAACAACTTTCCCATTGGTCCATGTTTTACCAAATGAAAATAAATGTTCCTACTGACCTGAACAAAATGCAATTCGAAGGGTGAATCTGCTGCCTAAAGTCAAATACTGACCTTCAAAGTCTCACATGAGTGATTTTGGGTTTTCTACCATTTTGAATTATCCACGCCACCGCTCCCCTTATTGGCACTGATAACAGAGTGTTAACTACATTACATGCAATTAAATTCAAAATATTTGTGCAGCAATTATATGGATTCATCAAACCTAATGGTGCAGTCAGAATTTCGTGTGTACTCATCAGTACTGCTCAGGAGGGGAAAAATTGGCATATAGAAATATATTCCCACAAACTGATAATTAGAAAGTAAACATTGTGTCTAATGTCCTCCTGTTAGCTGATGTCTATCAATAATAAACGAATTGGAAGTGTCTAACAGCATTGACCCTACTGCTGGTATTGTTGTGCATTCTTCACCAGAGATTGGATATATTCTGCAGTGGATGAATAAACCATACTTCTGTTTCCTCTTCTGTTGGTAAAGTTATTTTTATTCTTCTTTTGAGATCTTCTCGGCCTCTCACTTTTGGTCAGCCAGCACATAAATCCATTGAAGAAGACGTTGCCAGAGGCAACCCAATACCCATGGCCCACCTCCAAGTCTACCCAGAGCCAAGGTGGACAATTTCTGTGCACACCGACAGCATCCCACCTCAGACATTCATGGCTCTCCCTCTCTTTGGGTGTCCACACTAGCACCCGAGAGCGTACTCATCTAGGGATTTAAGGATAACCCTCCACCAATGAAGAATGGGAGTTGGAGGAATCATATTCCAGCTTTCCCACTCCTTAGGGGGCAATTCTGAAGTTCCTAAAGGGTCCCTAATGGGACTGAGGCCAAGATGCCCACAGGGGGTTCACCACGTTCCAATGCATCTTTTATTGACTGTCCTACCTTGCCTGTCTCATTTCCCAACTTCCTCCCTGGTGTTTCCCAGGATCATCTTCAAATCTATTCCTTGCATCCAGGCCTTCGGAAAAGGGTCTGCTCCGGGGAGTAACCCTGTCAATGCACCCCGTTTTGTTTAAGGACTTGACCCTCTTATGAAACTCGGTGGAGGTCAGAAGCAAATTCCCAGAGGGAGATTTGTGCTCACCTTCCTGAACTCCTTTGCAGTTAGGATGCACAGCAATGGGTGAGTCTTTCTGAGATTATGACACAGACAAGCATAGTCTACTCTGGCAGCAGTGGCAGGGCTACGTCCTTCCCCAGAAGTGGCCGTGGCTGCAATTCCAGCTGAAGCAATTCCAGCTGAAACTCCCTTTTTGGGTGAGGCAGCAGCCACATCTAGGCCCAAAGGTGCTGGAGGCGGAGTCTTCAGGACACAAGTTCCTCCACACCCCAATTTTGGCCCTTTTCCTGGTTTCTCTGGTCCCCCAGCCATCTGCAGATGCTCCAATAAATTCCTTTTCCTTTTCAATAAAGCAAGAGTTTGTTTTCTATGGCTCAACACTGAAAAGACCAACTGATATGGATTCTGTTCTGCTTATCTACACTAATAAAAGAGAATGATGCAAATTGAACGTACCTTCATGACACCCACCAGCCAATCAGGAGTATGCAAATTAACCCAACAAAGATGGTGGGTTAATTTGCATACATAGGCTCCGAGTGACCAGGGGTGGGACATTTGCATCATCACCATGGCGATGATGCAGGCCTGCCATACTGCCCTAGCTGCTCCGGGCCTCTGGGCAGCCTGGGAAGGTGGAAAGGTGGCTCTGGCTGGAGCTAAGGCAGTGCCAGCAGCCAGGGGAAGGAAAGCCCATTTTTGCACAAATCTTCATGCATCGGACCTCTAGTGTATGAAAATAACAGGAATTGTTCATTATGGAATTGTCTTTCAGGGGCAAATATTAAAGAAACTTAAATATTCACTAGTAGGAGACTGGTCAATGATGAAATAACAAGTCAACAGGCTAGCCAAAACTGGTTTGGCTCAGTGGATAGAGCGTTGGCCTTTGGACTGAAAGGACCCAGGTTTTGATTCTGGTCATGGGCATGTACAGTGGTTGTGGACACATCCTCAGTGGAGGTGTGCAGGAGGCAGCTGATCGATGTTTCTCTCTCATTGATGTTTCTAATTCTCTATCTCTCTCCCTTTCTCTCTGTAAAAAATTAATAAAATATATAAAATAAATAAATAAATAAATAAATAAATAAAAGCTGACAGGCTAGCTCTGATGTACATATATGAAATTATTGCAGGATTAACTTTTTAAAAATCAGAACCATGCATGTCATTTGTTATTCTTTGTTTCAAATAGATAGATAAATATGTGTGTATGTATTGTTATATATTGACCTATGTATGTGTGTATATATGTATATATATATATATATATTTGCATGTATGTGTGTGTGTATCCTATATGACTTACATGCTTGTACAAGTATTAACTGTAGAAGAAGGGTCTAGTAATAGGGAAACAAGGATCCTAAAAATAAAGTATGGGACCAAGTCTTACATCCTTTTAAATCTTTTGAGTTTACAATTTGAATATATATCATCTATGCAAAAATAATTAAAATTTAAATTGTGTAAATGAATGTAGCCATTTGAAGAAGAAAAATACAAATTCCAAGACCCTGACACAGTTGATCTAAAGCAAGACCAAAGACTGCATTTTTAGCGAGCAGCTCAAGTGGCTGTCCCAAGGGCACACTTCTGAGACCTGGGCTTACCTTCTCAGGGATCAGAAGTGAATTGTGCAATGTTCTGTTCCTTATTGTACAAATCTCTGCACTGAGCCTGAATTAATATTGTATCTGTTTGTGTAAGTCAGTATTTTTTAGAAGAGTTTATGCTGAGATGAACATTCATTGGCATCCAAAAATTTCTCTTGTGTGCAAAGGGAAGCATCGATACATTGACAACCAGCAGAGTTTCCTAAACTAGTACCAACTGCCCAGGCAAAGATCCTTAATTTTACTCCCCTATCTTTCCTGAAATATTAAGTGGAGATGATCATATATATATATATATATATATATATATATATATATATATATAGGCCTAAGCGACAGAATGATCAGAACAAATGGAACATCTGGTCATTATGATGTGTACTGACCACCAATGGCCAGACACTCAACACAGGAGCTGCCCCCTGGTGGTCAGCACACTCCCACAGCAGGAGCGCTGCTCAGCTGACGAATCAGCTGACTGACCCATCCCAGCGACCCACCAGCACAGCAACAGCCACTCACTCCCTCAGTAGTCCTGCAGGTCCAATCTCCAAAGAACCAGCCAGGCACTGACGGACCAGTGCCACCAGCAGGATCCCACCTAGAAGTCAGCCTCCTGCACTGCGGCTACTTCCCCTCCCTAGATGCTCCACAAGGAAGAAGCAATAAAAAAAACGGCCACCAGGTGGCTCCCAACAATCTGTGCAAATGTCAGCAGTATGGATCTTGATCCCGAGCTGACAAGGGCATCCCACCACCCACCCAGAGGGTTGATCTATCCCAGCTTCCCCTCAACCCCCTCCGGACCCCATCCATGCACGAATTCATGCATCGGGCCTCTAGTATGCTCATAATGTGCTTTTTATTTCAACATCAACATACATGTACACACAATCACACTCAGGCATGCTCACCCACATGCTATTCTTACCTGATTTTGGAATGTTTCCAACCAAGATATATATTTTACCATGAAGACAAAGATCACTCTTTGAAAGTTGAAAGGTCACTATTTTCACTGCATATTAGTGTGGTAGTCTTTCTCAACTAAATTGCTTTTCTGCCCTATCCCCACTTTTTTCTCTTTCTTACTTTTTCCTCTGGGAGTCATGCCAAACATATAAGGAAATGACCCACTATATCAATCTATTATGTATCTATTGTATTATATCCTTTTAAAGCCTCTGGCAGCCTGGCTGGCATGGCTCAGTGGTTGAGTATCAACCTATGAACCAGAAGGTCACAGTTTGATTTCCAGGGCATATGCCTGGGTTGTGGGCTGGATCCCCAGTGTGGGGTGTGTAGGGACAGCTCTCTCATCATTGATGTTTCTATCTCTCTCTTTCTCTCTCCCTCTCCCTTCCTCTCTGAAATCAATAAAAATATATTTTTTTAAAAATATTACATAAATAAAACCTTCTATTTCAAACCAATTTATTTTCATATGGCATCTTCCATAGAAATTATCTCAAAATACTTGGTTGAGAAGTAAAAGGTATGATAAAACAGTTGAAGCATTTTTAAAATTCTTGGATGTGGAGATCAAGAGTTAAGCACTCTTCAGTCATGTCCTGTAACTTCACAGCTCTTAATGTGAGAGGTTGGTTTTTTTTGTATTTAGCAATTCCTGTTTTAGAGAACAGTGACTGTCAAAAGCTTACACTTAGGTCTAGGTTATCAGAGTGTGATCATCGCGTAAGGGCTGAATTGGGAAAGTGCAGTTGCATTCACTTCAGACCTTCGGCCACTTCCTTAAGCCAGCATCCTACCTGGCTGCCTGCCCCTCATCACTGGCCTTGCTAATTCCCCTCTGCTTTCCTCAGTGACATGTGACTCTAGTCCTCTCTTGCAACCCTTTTTCTCCTCCCAATGGAATCATCCATTCTGCTGGCCAACATATGCTGCACAGATTATTCATCTTTTGTTCTGTTCAGAATCTATTCTTATTTTGCTCATTTCCCCCAAGATCGCTTTTGGAAAATTTCCACCAACTGCATTCCATGTGTTTTGGATGGAGTTTTGCCCCAGGTCCAGGTTACAGAGGAGGGGCAAGATCCTGGCTGGCCCAATCAAAGTGTTCCATTCCCCCAGCCTTGAGTCGTTCAAAGATGAGGATGTGGTAGTTTTTGTCTTTTTCATATGTGAACCAACCAGGGAAACACCAGAAGGGAAGTGGGGACCTGAGACAGAAAAGGAGGGGCAGCCAATACAGAGTGTGTTATCAATGTAGTTACCATGGTGGGGTACTTGGAGATGATCCTTCTCAGCAACTCTGGCACTCAGTGGAAAGCAGGTCCACCCGCAAGAGAAAGACCTTCGGCAAAGAAATGCAGCCCTGACTGCTGGGATTTGGGCCAAGTAGCAGAAAAATGATGAGTGCACAGGGACAGAGGGGTGGGTCGCTGAGAGCACCTGCTATAGCTTATCAGGCTTAGTGAGTGGCCATTTGCCATGCTTCTCTGCCGGACCCAAATATGAACTTTCTTTCATATATTTTTGGATGAACTCCTACTAATGAACCTTGCTGAGAAGTAGGGATCACCTGTAACTATAAGGGCTAAAACCATATAATAAAGAGGTAATATGCAAATTGACCATCACTCCAACACACAAGATGGCTGCCCCCATGTGGTCAAAGATGGCTGCCACAAAATGGCCAGCAGGGGAGGGCAGTTAGGGGTGCCCAGGCTGGCAGAAGAGGACAGTTAGGGGTGACCAGGCCTGCAGGGCAGGGCAGTTGGGGTCGACCAGGCCTGTAGGGGAGGGTAGTTGGGAGGGACCAGGCCTGAAAGGGAGGACAGTTAGAGGTAACTAGGCCTGCAGGGGAGGGCAGTTAGGGGAAATTGGGCTAGCAGGGGAGCAGTTAGGTGCCCATCAGGCTGGCAGGGGAGTGGTTAGGGAGTGATCAGGCTAGTAGGCAGAAGCAGTTAGGGGCAATCAGGCAGGCAGGTAGGCAAGCAGTTGGGAGCCAGCAGTCCTGGGTTGTGAGAGGGATGTCCAAGTGCCTGTTTAGGCCTGATCCCAAACAGGCAGTTGGACATCTTTCAAGGGGTCCCAAATTGGAGAGTGCACGCTGGGCTGAGGGACACACACACATGCACCTGTGCATGAATTTCATGCACCAGGCCTCTACTTTTCTTATATTTAAAACTAGAGGCCTGGTGCACAAATTTGTGCCTGCAGGATCAGGCCAAACTGGCTCTCCAATATCCCCCAAGGGGTCCCAGATTGTGAGAGGTTGCAGGCCAGGCCAAGGGACCCTCACCAGTGCACTACTGGGGCAGGGGAGGGACACAGGAGGTTGCCCAGCCAAGTAGGGACCACAGAAGGGCTCCAGGGTGTGTCTGGCCCAGTCATCATTAGTCAACAGAGCCAAATATCAACAGAAAATGATAGAAATTTCTTTTGAGAGCCAAATTTTTTAAACTTAAACTTCTTCTAACTCCAATTCTTCAGAATAGACTTGTCCAGGGCATGGTATTTTGTGGAAGAGCCACACTCAAGGGGCCAAAGAGCCACATGTGGCTCACAAGCCGCAGTTTATCGACCTCTGGTCTGGCCCATCTCATTCAATCCTGATTGACCAGACCCCAGCAACAAGCTAACCTACTGGTTGAAGCATCTGCCCCCTGGTGGTCAGTGCACATCATATTGGCTGGTTGACTGGTCAACTGTCTGCCTCCGGGTGGTCAGTGAATGTCATAGCAAGTGGTTGAGTGAACTTAGCATATCATTAGCATATTACATTTTGATTGGTTGATTGGCCAACCAGATGACCATACACATAGCATATTAGCCTTTTATTATATAGGATACGGGAACCCTAGTAGTCTTTGGTGGAATCTTCGGGGATTTCTATGTACAACATGATGTCCTGTGCAAATAATGAGAGTTTTACTTCCTCCTTTCCGATTTGGATGCCTTTTATTTCTTCTTGTCTAATCGCTGTGGCTAGGACTTCCAGTACTATGTTGAATAAGAGTGGTGAAAGTGGACATCCCTGTCTTATTCCTGTTCTTAGGGGAAATGGTCTTAGTTTTTGCTCATTGAGTATGATGTTGGGTTTAGGTTTGTCATATATAGTTTTTATTATGTTGAGGTATGATCTCTCTATTCCCACTTTGATGAGAGCTTTTATCAAAAACAGGGATTGGATTTTGATGAATGCTTTTTATGCATCTATTGATGTGATTTTTGTCCTTCGATTTGTTTATGGTGTATCACATTCATTGATTTTTAAATATTGAACCGACCTTGCATCCCTGGGGTCCCTTACATCCACTTGGGCAAGGTGTGTGATCTTTTTAATGAATTACTAGATATGATGTGCTAATATTTTGTTGAGGATTTTAGCAAATACGTTCATCAGGGATATTGGCTTGTAAGTCTCTGTGTAGTGTCTTTATCTGATTTTGTAATTAGTATAGTGCTGGCCCCATAAAAAAGATCTTGGAAGTGTTCCTTCCTCTTGCATTTTTTGGAAAAGTTTGAGGAGGATAAGTGTCAGTTCATTTTTGAATGTTTGGTAAAACACATCTGTGAAGTTGTCCAGACCTGGGCTTTCATTTGTATGGAGATTTTATTATTATTATTATTACTGCTTCAATTTTACCCATTGTTATAGGCCTATTCAGGTTTTCTGATTCACTTTTGAAATATTATATTTTTCTAGGAACTTGTCCATTTCATCCAGATTGTCCAGCTTATTAGCATATAGTTGTTCATAGTATTTGCTTACAATTCTTTTTTTTTCCCTTTGAAGTCCGTTATGTCACCTCTTTCATTTTTTATTTTATTTATTTGTGTCCTCTCTTTCTTTGTTTCTTGATGAGTCTGGCTAAAGGTTCATCAATCTTATTTACCTTTTCAAAGCTCTTGGTTTCATTGATCTTTTGTAATTTTTTTTTTTTTAGTCTCTATGTCATTTATTTCTGCTCTGCTCTTTATTATTTCCTTCCTTATACTTCTTCTGGGCTTTCCTTTTTTTTCCTTCCCTTAATTCTTTGAGTTGTAAGGTTAGACAGTTTACCCAGTGATCCCACTTCTGGGAATATATCCTAAGAAATATGAAACACCAATCAGAAAGAATATATACATCTCTATGTCATAAAAGCACTATTTATAATCGCTAAGATCTGAAACAGCCCAAGGTCCATCGGTAGATGATAAAAAAGCTGTGGTACATTTATACCATGGAATACTATACAGCCATAAAAAAGAAGGCTATCTTACCCCTTGAGACAGCAGGAAGAGTATTATGAGTATAAGTGAAAAAGCTAGTCAGAAAAAGATTAAGTTTCACATGATCTCACTCATATGTGGAATCCAATAAACAAAATAAACTGGTGAATAAAATAGATCTAGATACATAAAAGCACAGAACAGACTGACAAATCTCAGAGGGAAGGTAGGGATGGGAGTGGGAATGGGGAGAGATTAAGAAAGGATTTACATGCACATATGCATAACCCATGGGCATAGACAATAGTGTGGTGAAAGCCTGGGGAAAGAGGGAGGAGAAGAGTCAATAGGGAAAAAAATGGACATCAGTAAAATTTTCAATGATAAAGATAATTTTTTTTTAAATATGGGCCCCCTTCTTTTAACAAAAAAAAGTTGTATTCCCTCCAAACATGTTGTTTGATATTCAAAAGAACTTAAATACCATTGTGGAAAATAAACCAAAGCAATGAAATAAAACACTATCCTGTTGGGAAAACATGCCCAGCCCAATCGCCCCCGCACAGTATATTGGTGTGCCTACCTCCAGAAACCACCCCAAAATAATAGAAGCATTTGAAGATAATTTATTACACTGACTGGGATATCTAATTGAGCCTCACCCTGTTCTAGACTCTGCAGGAAGCCAGGGATAACGAGATAAAAGACAAATTCCCTGCCTTTCAAACAAACACAGATTAGGTGGGGAGATGCATCTGTAGAATAATAATTACCAACATGTTGCCACAAATATCTTTCCAGAGGCAATGAGAAAGCCAAGGCAGGGGGCACCTCACTCAGCCTGGGGGCACCTAATTACCAGTTGCTTAAACTGCGCTTTGAAGTTCAAGTAGGACTGAGCCAGAAGGAGTTCAGAAATCTGCTCAAGAAGAGGAAGTGGCCCTGTGAGAGGGTGTGAGAACTTCAGGCAGATCAGAGGAGGAGGGAGTGGGAAGGTGTAAAGAAACCCAGGAGCCTTCTTATCCTTTACTCGGTAGACAAATCCTATCATGGCTTCCTTTGTCCAGAAACGAAAGAGAAGAAGTGGGGAGGTTAGGAGGGAGGAAGACATTTTAAAAATATATATATTTTATTGGTTTTTTACAGAGAGAAAGGGAGAGGTAGAAATATCGATGATGAGAGAAACATCGGCCAGCTGCCTCTTGCACAACTCTCCTGGGGATGTGTCCACAACCAAGATACATGCCCTTGACCGGAATCAAACCCGGGACCATTCAGTCCCCAGACCAATGCTCTATCCAGGTGCCAAACCGATTTTGGCAGGAGGAAGACATTTGAGAGAAAAGATCCAGGCTGTTGCTTGCCATCCTCTTTAGAACAAACATTATCCAATACTAAAGGCCATCTTTGAACACATGTTGCACATTCCGTAACTTACCATGTGAGCAAAAGGTGACTGAGCTAATGGGTCCCAAGCATTAAGAATTGGAGTAAAGGAAGAAGGTGTGTGTGTGTGTGTGTGTGTGTGTGTGTGTGTGTGTGTGTTTAAAGAAAGATTCTTAATTATAATTTTTGTTGTGGTTAAGCCTTACCTGAGGGTATTTTTTCTATTGATTTTGTTTTTTGTTGTTTGTTTAGAGAGAGTGGAAGGAAAGGGTGGGAGAGAGAGGAGCATCAATATGAGTCATATTGATTGGTTGTCTCCCACACAAGCAGGAACCCAGGGATGTGCCCTTGACCAAGAATCAAACCTGTGACCTTTTGGTGCATCGGCCAGTGCTCTAACCACTTAACCATGCCGGCCAGGGCTTCATTATAATTTATTTTTAAGGAACATCAGTGTTTGAAGGTGTGGATTTCAAAGTTATTCTTCGAACTAGTCCATTACTCACAAGTAGAAGCCATCATTTTTAGAAACACATGCATATTAGTTAGGATGACTAAGCTTTCTAAGAAAATAAATACCTAAGCTCCACCTGGAATCTCATTTTGTTCTAGTGCCTGTTTAAGTGTTTGTTATTATTAAAGAGATTGGGTGGCTGTGTCTGTATTATAGATGTGTCCTTCCTGTGTCTTATTTGGAACATTACTGGTCTCATTACTTCAAGATATATTCAATTGTCTTCTAAAGGTTGACCTTTATTCAACTTCATCAGAAATTTCATTTTGGTCTTCACAGCAGTCACCAATATAAGAAATGTCAATTATTCATTTCTCTTTTTGATTTAAATCAAATCAATGAGCCTTATTGAATACTGGTGACTAGTACAGCACTTAGTACTGAGAAACTAAATTTTCTTCCTGTCTTTTTGTATTTATTACTACCTTTTTGGCAAGGAAATCCACTTGGGGGTCAAAAACAGGAATTCTATCCAATTTCCTATGATTTAAAGTAGGTAAATAATAAATGAATGTTTTCATTCTGAAAGGCCCAATATTGTTCAGCAAACAGATCACACATAATTGTGTTATGGAACACATTCTGTTTTGAATCTATGTAGGATTAAAGTTTAGATGGGATACTAGGTTTAAAATCAAATTTTCCCAAAATATTCAAGCCAAAACATAAATAAATAAAATGTGGACTAGATACATCTGTAATAGCCTTTGTGGTGACATTAAATGTAAAATCCATCTCCACCTTCCAGATTTGAGAAGTAATTTATCTGGCCAAAAGTCTAATTTAAACTTGTATGTAATTTTGGATTTGTTTGCAAGTGGGGGAACCCAGATGTTAGGGGACTAAGAGATTTGTTTGGAAGAAATGAAATGGATGATCCACATGTCGAACAAACAATCATATTATTTCTACTCTATAGACACGTGCTAGAAACTATCTGAAACTTGGGGTTAGCTGGGTTGATTATAGGGAGAAGAGACAGCATGATGAAATGTGGGGATTGTTTGATTTTAAAGCCCCCAAGGAATAACGAGTGACCTTCAGAAGAGAGTCTTTTGCATGGTTTCAGATGAACTTTCATGCTCCTTGAAGGCAGCTTTGCTGTACTGTGAAGTGTAAGGTGTGCTGTGAGCCAAGTTCAAGGTGCAAACAGCAACGTGGCTGCGTGCACAGGAGTTGGGTTCTGGGGGCAGCACAAGAAGTACAATTTACAAACGGTCAGAATCATCCTTAAAAAGTATCTTTAAGAGGATGACCTGTCTACACTTACACACCGCTACACCCAGCCACTGCCCAGTCAGCCCAACACCAACCATTTTTCTGCAAAATTGAAACAGACTTTTCTGTTCACTCTGTAGCTCACCTACATTTAAATGCCAGGTTATATGACCAGATACTCCTTTTTTTTATTTTATTTTTTATTTTTTTAAGTATATTTTATTGATTTTTTACAGAAAGAAAGGGAGAGAAATAGAGAGTCAGAAACATCGATGAGAGAGAGTCATCGATCAGCTGCCTCCTGCCTGCCCTCTACTGAGGATGTGCCCGCAACCAAGGTACATGCCCTTGACCGGAATCGAACCCGGAACCCTTCAGTCCGCAGGCTGACGGCTCTATCCACTGAGTCAAACCAGTTTCGGCCAACACACTTTTTTAAATGCTCGATCACAGAAAATAAGGTGGGACGCCCACTTTTTGAGTGAAATGCAGGGACTGGGACCCCCAAGGGAACAACAAAGTCTCTTTTTCCATCTCACCTGCAGTGTAGACCACAGAGTGTTACGTAGACTGGTGAGTGCATTTGCCAGGTGAATTTATTTAATTATTTTTCTCTTGCTTTCTTTGCTTCATACAATTTCAATTGACATATGTTGAAAGCATGTGTGATGGACTCCATGCGTCCCTAAGACAGTGGGCTGTGTGATCAAATGGCACACGGAACACATGAACCATGTGGAGTAGGTTTAAGGCAACATTTGGCTGGGACACCCAGGACCAACAGCTCCTGCCCTGCATCTGTTTGGATTGCCTGAGCTTCACCTCTGAGTGGTTGGGGCCTGTGGTTTCAAAGTTTAAATATTGTCAATGGGTACAGTTCCCTAAATTTAAGGTTACAGGAAAATCAGACCATTGACCGAATTTGCAGGGAAAGTCTTGCTAGGCCCCAGCCTAAACAATGGTCGGCAAACTGCAGCTCTTTGGCCCTTGAGTTTTTAGTAAAGACCAGCTTAGGAGTACCCTAATTAATTTAATAACAATGTACCTATCTATAGAGTTTAAGTTTTAAAAAATTGGCTCTCAAAAGAAATTTCAATCTTTGTACTGTTGATATTTGGCTCTGTTGACTAATGAGTTTGCTGACCATTGACCTAAGCAACCATTACAACCAAAGGACCAGAACGACCGGTCGCTTTGATGTTCACTGACCACCAGGGGGCAGACACTCAACACAGGAGCTTCCCCCTGGTGGTGCGCTCCCACAGCCAACCTCCCATGGTCCTTCCCCAGATAAGGCTCCGGGCACTGGAGAATCTGGATCCGGGAAACCTACAGGAAGAGATCAACCTTGATGCTGATCGATGTTGATCAAGACAGAGTAGCAGCTCAGAGGGGGCACAAGGGGCAAGGCAGCAGCCTAACTGCAAAGATGTAAAGTAAGTACAACCACCGCCTTACCTCTGCCACCACACAGCACCACTCGCCCTTCCACCCCTGTCAGCCACCTCTAGCTCAGCATGCACCTTTCGGGCTCCCAACCACTAGTGCTCCTACAGCAGTGTGTCACCATTGGCCAAAGTCAGCTACCTATCATGCCTGAGGGTGGAGCCCTGAGAAAATGTGTGGCTGAGGTAGGAGACACAACCTATCTATCAGCAACTCCACCCTGAGGAGAGTGAGACGCCCGAGGGTGAGCAGCAAAGTAGAGCTGCATTTCCACCTCTGAGCATAGCTGGTGTTCAGGCTGTTTGGGGGGCTCTGTCTGTGGTCTTTGCTTGCCGCTACCTCAGCACAGCTATACAACCGCATCGGGGCCTGCCAGCCGACCTCCCGTGGTCCCTCCCCATGCCCTGCACAAATTCATGCACCGGGCCTCTAGTAAAAGGAATGTTCTGCCCTCTCTGACCATCCAGGTGTGGTCAAGCGGGCTCATCTCCCCAGCTCTCCGCATCCCCAGGAAAGCCATCTCCAAGGACATGTGGGACTTCGCGGGCCTTGTGACTCAGCCTGATAAAGAGCCGCATGGTGGGAGCCTCTGACGGGGAGATGCTTGTCACAGGCCCTAATGGTCCCTCTGTCAGACGCTCGCAGAGTAGCTGTCAGCGGTGACGACCACCGATCGCCCTCTCCTCCCATCAAAGTGCGAGCCTTCCTTTGGCAGCCGCACAAAGGCAGCGCAGGAGGGAAGAGCAAGAGGGAAGGGGACTCAGAAAAGGCAAAGAGAAAGGCAGGAGTGCAGTGAGGGAACAGAAAGAGGCAGCGGGTAGGAAAAATTCTCCAGATCCCTCCCAACTGGGCACATCAAGCTTGGCAGGAAAACAATGGTGCTGCCATCTCCACGGCTTCGGCTGTGAGGAGCACCCTTCCTGCGCTCATTCCTGATGTTCTGCGGGGCAGCTGGCCTCCTCCTTCCTGCCTGGTCATGCAGAGTTCATGCCGTTTCCCGAGTGCCACATGCCTGAACTGGGGGGCAGGAAGACCCAATCTCCAGCCTCTACATGAGCACGGGCGGGGGCAGGGGAGCTGCCATCATCACATCCAATGGGCTTCGGTGGCACCTGTTCTTGCTGATAAGAAAATATTAGCTGGCTTCCAGAGGGAGGGCGCACGCGTGACCCCTCCGGCCTGTCCCGCTGTCTGCATCCCGGGGCTGGGTTTATTCAGAATCCAGGAACCAGCACCAAAAGTAAAGACTACATCTAAACTCAGCTTAACTTTCCTCCCCAGCCGCCAAAATCATCCTGCGTGCTCTTCCTTGTGGGAAGGGAGTGGGCTGTGGGCAGCCTGCCATGGGGATTTCCTGCGCTCCACCCCCCTGTCACGGTCCTATGAAGCCATCTGGGGGTGTTTGTGATAATACCACGCCACAGAGCCACATCATACGTACAGTAAACTCCTGCCATCAAGGATGTGTGCTAGGCCAGGAGAGACAGAGGAGGGAAGGCAGGGAACCGTACAGACTGGGGGGTGTTCCCCATTTCCCTCAGGGAGTATGTGCCCCAAATAGGTTTGCAAATGAGGTATGCTACCGTGTTTCCCCGAAAGTAAGACATCCTTCGAAAATAAGACCTGGCACATGGAAAGATAAGACATCCCCTGAAAATAAGACCTAGCGCAACTTTGGGAGAAAAAAATTAACATAAGACACTGTCTTATTTTCGGGGAAACAGGGTAGTAAATCTGACGTCCCTCTGCCCTTCTTCCCCACATTCTTGCACAGGTGAGCCTCTCACCTTGCTGAGCTCAGACTCTGTGCGGACTTTTCACACAATGTGGCTCCCAAACACAGGCCAACGCCCTCCGCGGGTCCCACCAAGAAGCTCTGGTCCGAACTAAGCCTGGGAGGAAGCCTGGCTCACCTGAGCTCCCTGGAGGAGGCTGTGGGAGGGGGTTTTGACTCTAGGAGAATTTCCCCTTCGGTGAAGGCTTTAGAGCCCAACTCCTGTACTGGATGAGCAACAACCTAGCGGCTGATGAGAACCTAAAGGAGACCCATAGGGGCAAGACTTCCGAAGTCAGGACTCAGGACCATCCCGTGCAGCCCCTGATCTGAGTCCCAGTGAAAGGAACATGCTGTACACAAGGAAGAGTGATTTTGAATGACGCCAGTCCTTTCCCTGTATTCGTGACTGCAAGAAATAACCCTTCAAATGCCTTTCCTGTCCTTCACTCTGCCTCGCATAGCACAGCTTCTCACTCAGAGCGCTCTGACATGTTCCTCCAGCTCAGTTCTCCACTTTTTCCTCTTCACTCTCCACCAACAAGACCCAAGTGACACAAGATGGCCTCTGAAGGACAGAGAAGAAGAGATGGAAGCGAGCCGAGCAGAGTCTTCCTTAGCAGGTGAGGAATGTGCAAAGGATGAGAAACACTCCATAATCAGTACTATTTTTATCTGTCACGTTTTCAGACTCTTGAAAATCTTTTTTTTCCTCTTTTTTGGCTCTGAGGATGTAAGTGCTGATGGTGGACTGCCAGGTAGTAGAGGCACCTACCTGGTGTCTCTTCAACGACACTCTGAAAGCCGCTGACTGTTCCATGTCACTCCATATGGACAGTGTGTAAGTCCCAGTTCGACAGCTTGGATCCACCAGAATTTACCTCAGCCAACTTCAGTCTTCTCGCTCACTGTTCTTTCTGTGCAAAATTTACCTACTCGCTGTTTCCCGCATACCCTCGTGATTACTTCCCGCACCCCTTTGCCTTCTCCCTCACTTCCACATGCTGAAAATCTGCCCCATCTCCAATTCTCTGTTCAAATGCCACCTCCTTCATGAAGCCATTCTTGAATTCCGGTACCCCTTTTCCTCCACCTCCTTGGTGACACTTACCACTGTCTACCCTGTGTGTTTGGAGACTCATTTTATTATTACCGAATGAGTCTGGCTTAACCAAGACAAAGAACTGGACAACTAATGAGCATCTGTTCATGCTACACATAATGTAAATGTGTAAAAGAGAAGACAAAGCATGTCACTGTCAAAGAAAGCCATGAAATGCACTGATGCCATCACTATCCCATGCTTCTAAATCAGAGTTTGCCCATAGGTGACATGTGTGCTGTCTTGCATGACTCCTACGCCCATAACAGACATTAGCAATCCATCATGGCTCAGTACCCCAGCACGAGCACACCTCTAAATCAGAGGTAGTAAATATGTAGCATGTGTGCTGACTTGCATAATGCCTAGACTCACAGCAGACATTATTAATCAATGATGCTCTCTTTCTGACTAAACCCTGGAACAACCTCAGCATCCCTCCAAGCAGACTCTACTAAGCAATCTGGATTACCACAAGATGAAACCCGTCGCCCTGTAAGCTCTCCTTACCCAGAATTGCTTACTCCAATTATTTGCTACAACACATTCCTTCTTTTCTCAATGCCCCTAGCTTCCAGACTTGTGCTCATCCCAACACGGGGACTTAGCGGTGGGCATTGCATCCCACACAAGCTCAGCAAGGCATCAGCCACAGGTCTGGCTTTCCAGCCAACTGGGCTGCTCCAGGTGTGCTGGCCCCTCAGTCTGACTTACTTGTAGGACCCTCGCCTCTCCTTGAGCTCTGTTTCTACCCAAGGAAAAGGAACTCCTGTTATGTGCTCACCCCAGAAACAAGAAATAGCCCCCTCAGTTTAGGAAGCATATAAACTGTAACTGTCCTTGCCCATGTCCAAGGCCAACATCACTGGTTAAATAAGGAACTCTCCTGTGAGTCTAGAGGCATCCTCAGAAGTTCTTTTTACATGGGACCCCAGACAATCATTAAAAACCAATCTCCGTTTCCATTTGAGATGAAATGTGTTTGCTAGTCATGCCCCATGAATCAGTGGGGATTCTGGTTCCAAAACCATTTAACCCTGTGGAGTGTATTGGGTTGGAAGACCTCTCTTCAATCCTGGGAGAGTCTTGGGATGCAGCTGGAGTCCAAACGGACCACACAAAAGCCACATCACACTGGACTAAGGACTCATCTGGAAACCGCAGCCCAGCATCTGAGCAGTGGATTACTACTGTGGCCAGCAGAAGCGTGGCCCGGACTCTGAGGTCCTGGGCAGTAGAAACCTCACGGTCACTCCCTGCTTTCCATTTGAGGAAACCTTACCAAAATGAAAATTACAACCTGTCACATTGCATTACATCAAAGCAATGACGTAACATCATCTTTTCTAAAAGCACTTGCTCTAATTTATGGCGCTGCATAATGCCTGCAGAATGGCTCATCTTCCCCGAGCGCCAATACATTTTGACAGTGATGGTTTCTCCCCAGACTTTGGCATGCTACAATGAAGGTTGGCCAAAACCAGGTCTTTAGAGGCTACTGAAAACCTGCGTCTGAGTCACTAGGGCTCTATCCATCTCATGTCCTGAGCTCACACTCTACAGTTCTGAGCTGTCCAATAACCAGCATGGCAAGTGAGGACTTGACATGGGACAAATCCAACCTGAGAAGCACCACAAGCATAGACTGGAAACATAGGATTTTGACAGCTTAGAACCAAAAGCACTTATTGTATCTCATTAGTAACTTTTTTCTCTACTGGGGGTGAGTCCTCCCCTATCCTGGGATGGGCACCCACCCCTTCATTGGCACTCTGTCTCCACCCAGCCGGAGGGACCCGCTAGGTTGGGTTTTGGTGCTGGCCTTTAAGGCTGGTGATTGGTAGGAATAGAAGACGTCCAAATGCTACCTAAGTTGCTTACCACAGGTCAAGCGCTGGACCAAGGGGCACTTTAATTACCTCTGATGCCCTCAGCCACCTTTCAGACTATGTAACGGGCACATATGCCCAGTAGTCACCCCCATTGCCCTTGGCTGGGTGTGTAGAGGAGTTTGGAGGAGACTAGAAAGCACCTGCACTTTGAAAAGCCCAGGAATGCACACTTCCTGCCATCACCACTGAGATCCACGGGTGACATTTCATTAGTAACTTTTGACACTGATTTCCTGTTGGTATTATATTTGGGACATATTAGGTTAAATGAATATATTATTTAAATGAATTTCCTTTTTTTTTCTTTTTACCTCTTAATATGGCTGCCAGGCCATTTTAAATTACATTTGTGACTTGCATTATATTCCTGTTGTTATTACAGAACACCTCACTGTCTCCATGAGCAGGAAAATGAAAGAGTTAAAAGATTTTAAATAAAAGAAAACTTAAATTTCCTTTGAGAGTTCAGACAAGAGACTGCAGTCAAAGTGAGGATTATAAGTCGCGTCAGATCACGTCACCCCTCTACCCAGGACTTTTGGGGACCTCTTGTTTCACTCAGGTTAATGGCCAGCATCCTCAACTGGGGTGATTCTGCTTCCATAGGACATTTGGCAATGTCTGGGGACATTCTGGTTGTCACCTCTTGGGGTCAGGAAAAGTGGAGCTACTGGCATTTAGTGGGTAGAGGCCAGGGATGCTGCTCAACATCTTCCACTGCACAGGATGGCACTCACAACAAACACTGACCTGGCCCAAATCATCGACAGTGCTGAGGTGGGGACCCCCTGCCCTCTGGGTCCCCGGGGGTCTCCCCTCTTCATCTCCTCTTTGAGACTCTCTATCATCAGTGCCTTTGGCAGAGCTCCTCTCCCACCCCACTCCAGTCGCACTGGCCTCCTAGGTATTTCTTCAACATGCTGGATGCATACTGCCTCAGGACCTTTGCACCTGCCATTTCCTCTGCACACAACACTTTTCCTTCAGAAATGTGCATGATCCCTCTCTCACCTTCCTTGTGTCTCTGCTTAAAAGTCCCTCTAATCACCAAGGCCACCCAAATTGAAGTGGCATCCTACCCAGAGCGCCCTCTCCTACTTTATTTTCTTCACTAGAAGCCCAGTGCATGACAATCATGCACTTGGTCCCTTAATCCCACTTGCACCCTCTAAACCTGCAGGCAGACATCCCCCGAGGGGTCCTTAGCATTGCCGCAGAGGCAGGAGAGGCTCCCTCCACAGCTGCTGCACTCTCCAGCCATGAGCCGGGCTTCTGGCTGAGTGGCACTCCCACTGACCACCAGGAGGCAGATCCCACGTTGAGCAGCTCATCATAGTGACCAATCATTCTGCCTTTGGTCGATTTGCATATTAGCCTTTTATTATATAGGATAGTATGTATCACCATCCCACATACTACATATTTTACTTGTTTGTTTTATTATCATCTGTCCCTCAGGAAGAGATGTTTCCCTTTGCTTTTGTATTGTGTGCATTCCCAGCACCTAGAACAGTGCCTGACACAGAGGACTCATAACAAATTTTTTGCTGAATAAATGAATAAAGTTGCACAATGACTTGTTGAGAAACTGTCAGAAAAGTATTTCAATGGATTATTTTTGCATGGAATTAAAGACAAAGAATGCCACCTTAGTATAGTCTGGGACAGACATACCTGATTTTAAACCTCGGACAGCTGGTATTACTGGAGATGTTCTGTTACCTATCTTTACACCTAAAAGACCCACCAGTTTCCTCATGTTCCACCTGACTAGCTCATTTTTTAAATGACCCCATTTTTCTCAAAAACTTGTATCTATTAAGATGCATTTCTAGTCCTAGCCAGTATGGTTCAATGGATAGAGCACCAACTTGCAGATCAAAGGATCCCAGTTTGATTCCAGTCAAGGGCAAGTACCTCGGTTGCAGGCTCCTCCCCAGCACAGGCCCTAGTCAGGGGATGTGCAAGAGGCAACTAATCAATGTGTTTCTCTCATATCAATATTTCTCTGTCTTTCCCTCTCTCTTCCACTCTCTCTAAATATCAATGAAAAAATATCCTTGGGTAAGGATTCTTTTTTTAAAAAAAAAAAAAAAGATGCATTTCAAAAACAATTATTTATATTTCCACTTTTAAAAATTAGTAGCATTGCACATTGGATCTCTTGATGAGTGGTAGCTAACTGTTATTTCCTCAATGAGTTATATATCCAAAGCAAAAAGTGAATAAATGTGATATCTCCATTAATTTACGAGTGCCACCTATGCTATATAAATCTCAGGGTTCAATTCAGGAGTTTGAAAAATTAAAATTGCCTTGTCTTTCTCATTTTTAATCTTCACGTAGCCTGAGAGTCTGACTACCTCAGGCTGATTTACTCCCAACCTTCCCATTTTACAGATGACAAACATGAATTTAAAGGCTCTTTATCTCCTCGTGTAATAATTGAGTAATTGCCTTGAAGCAAGATGGGCGCAGACTTCAGAGTCAGACCTGCGCTGCCCTTACCTCTGTCACCTATTGGCTGGGAGGCCCCTCTATTAGCATGCACCATGCACTCCTTTGATTTCAAGTGACAGAAACACCAACTCAAACCAATCAAAGCACAAAAGTCACAGCTGAACTGTTGGGGAGAGGGACTTAGTCTTTCTGCTGCTCCCTGTTCTGCTTCTCTCTCTCAGTTAGCTCTATTCCAATTCAAGCTTGTGCCTCCTGGTGACAGAATGGCTGCTGGCAACCCCAAACCGGCATCCTTGCTGCTCATGTCCAGCAGAGAGAGGGGACATCGTGCTGTTCTTTGGAGCCAGAAGGTGCTCCCCTCTGATTACGCCCTGGACCCTGTGACTGTCCCTCACACTGATCCTGCCTCTTCCTCCCACTGCCACACTCCCTTCTCAAGCCAAATGAGCAAATGCTTCTCTATTTCACCTGGGAACTTTTTTCCCCTTTTTCTGAACCTCATTTTTTAGCAACTAAGATTTTGAGTTTCAACTTCTGCCCAAACACATCTAAAATTATTTTCCCACACAAAGATAATTTCATATCTTAGGGAAATTCTAGTGCTGCTTGTCAGGAAAATGTTTCCATTGCAAAATTATTTGTTTAAATCCTGATCATTTTAACCCAAACAGCATAGATATAGATATAGATATAGATATAGATATAGATATATCTTCCATTATGCAGACTAAACTTCTGAATATGAGAAAAGCTAATGAAAGAAACACACACACACACACATACATACACACAAAAATAAATAAATAAATTAATTAATTAATTAATTAATTAATTAAATTAAAATTTGAGTTTCTAAAAAAAAAATTCTAGTTTCTTAAATAAAATAAAAAAAGGTGAGAGTATAAGCAAAGCCTTTGGACACATAAAAGCTTAGTTTGGCACAAATAAAGATTCCGGAACATTGAAAATAATGATGGTGCTCTGGCCAGTGTGGCTCAGTTGGTTGACCATCGTCCCGTGCACCAAAAAGTTGCTGGTTGGTTCGGTTCCTGGTCAGGGCATATACTCAGGTTGTAGGTTCAATCCCTGGCCAGGTCACATACAAGAGGCAACCGATTGATGTTTCTCTCTCACATCGATGTTTTTCTCTTTCTCTCTCCCTTCCTCTCTTTAAAATCAATTTTTTTTAAAAAAGAAAGAAAATAATGATGGCGACCGTGAAGATGATAACAAAAGAGCAACATTTACTAAACACGTACTAGACACCAGGCACTATGAAAAGCCCCTTAATACACTATTACATTTAAAGCCCTAATTTAATTAAAATTAAAGAGTATCATTATCTGTATTGTACAGATGCAGAAACCACAGTTAAAAGAAGTGAAATGCTTTTCCTAGCACCACACAGCCAGAAAACAGTGGAGCTGGATTCAAACGCCTTCCGTCTAACTCCTGACTGCCAGCTCCCACCCCCGCCTCGGGCTGCCTTTATCCCTCCCTCCTGCCTCCTGATGGCCCTCACGTTCACTCCTCCCTGGATATTTCTGTCAAGCTGTGACACCGCCTCGTTCTTGCAAAGCCTGGCCCCTTGCCTGGGTCTTCTAAAAATTAATTGAGTTCCCAAGACCAGGGCCCATTCCCAACCTGCTTTGTTTGCCTAAGTGCCTTCCTCTGGGCACAGAGCTGTCTCTTTAAATGCCTGACCACACATAACGGCACCTGACACACTCCCTGGATGCAAATCCCACTCGCTGCTCCCACAAGCAAGGCACCTGTGGAATGCTGAGGACGGGAAGCTGTCCTTGTGTGAAAACTTGGGATTCCCGGGCAGGAAGGGGAGGAAAAGGCATCGTGGTATACTAGGCCTATGGTCGGCAAACTGTGGCTCCAGAGCCACATGAGGCTCTTTGGCCCCTTGAGTGTGGCTCTTCCACAAAATGCCACGGCCTGAGCGAGTCTATTTTGAAGAAGTGGCGGTTAGAAGAAGTTTAAGTTTAAAAAATGTGTCTCCCAGAAGAAATGTCAATCATTGTACTGCTGATATTTGGCTCTGTAACCAGGCAAAGCCAGCAACCACAATGCAATGGCGGGCCCGGTAACTCTGTAACCGGAGGGTCGGGAGTCTTCCCTGTGCACAGATGCCAGTGCCATTACCCCAACTTGTACCAACCAAAAACGCCGCCAGACATTGTCAAATGTTCCCCTGGAGACCAGAGCCACGTTCACAAGGACCAGCGGACGCCTGCCACTTGCAGGAGCTCCCCATTGGAGGACCCCCTCTAAGAGGGTGTTCTTCCCAAATCGGCGCTCCCATGCTGACCTGCAGTTCAGCCACCATGAGCATCTGGCAGCCCTGCAACCAGGGAACTTGGCAAAGCCCAGCCCCGAGCTCACTGCAGCTCACACCTGGGCGTGCTCCCCCCTCTGCAAAGCCACTTAGCTATCTCCTCTGACGAGGGATGCTCCAGTTTGCCTGCTTCTCAGAACTTGATGCTTTTACTAGAAAAGACACACACACACACACACACACACACGCACACGCACACGCACACACACAGTCCTCACTATCACAGATTTCCTGGCTTTCATCTTCAGAGTCTAACACTGAAAATAAAAACTAGATTCGCTTTAACTTCCTGCAATCCATTTTCATGTCCCCTTTCTGGCCCCCCATTGTTTATGTCAGGGCTTCTCAACCTCTGACCCAAGGACATTTTTGGGGGGCGCAGAGGTCTTCATTGTGGGGCCACCCTGTGCCTTGCAGGGTCTTCAACAGCATCCCTGGCCTGCACCCACTTGGCGCCAGATCCGGCAATCAAGCATGTCTCTAACTGTCCCCTGCGTGCAAAATTGCCCCAGCCACTCTGTTTGAATTCTCTCTTCCTGGCTTTACCCCCCATCCAAGGCACCGTCCCAGAAGCCACTGAATCTTTCAATCCTTCATCACCATAAATACATATATACATAGTTTCTATTAATAAACCCAGACATTGCTTTTTGAAAAGATAGGCATTGCCGCATAACAGGAAGCAGCGGCTTCAGCCTCCTTCTGGAGAGTTTGCCAGCTCTCTCCAGCCCAGGAGCTGTGTGCACCCCCTGACCGCTGCGACAGCTGCGCCCTGACATCCGTCATCTCAGAAAAACACGGAAAGAGCCTCGAATCCTTACTGCCCCCTAGAGAAATCCCAGCAGAAGAGCTTAATCTGCTGCCGTCAGCAGAAAAGCAAGGCTGCCAGATGCACCCGCGCCGCAGCTGGAACGCCCAGGATTTATTTGCTGGATTTTTTGAAAGGCGAGTCCACTGGCCCTGCCTTTGCCATTGGCCCCTGAGCCCGGCGTGGGGCTTGGCTGGCGCTGACACCATCGTAATTTTGTGGATTCCGGGTCCACTCTCCCACACCAGGACTGGATGCACACAGATGAATCAATTCTGAGCTTCTACCCAAGTAACAGTAAACCGTATTTTACATGCAAATAAAATGTGCCCTCTGGTCTTTGTTTCCTACCTGCCAACCTACACAGAGATTTCTTTTTTATGCATTTCCAGGACCGAAGAAGGAATTTACTAAATCTTTATGCTTGCATTAGGTTTTTGGGGAGTGGGAACTTTCCAGCACATTTTGGAGCTAATCGTGACATCTTTTTCTTTTCTTTTTCTTTTCTTTTTTCTTTTTAAAGAGTTAATTTTTTTTAACTTTGGATATTGTTTAGATAAACACCTATTACTTCACGACCATCTGTATTCCAAAGAGAGCTTCAACACTGAGATTAAGGTGAGCTTTTCCTAGCAAAGTCCTGAAAAAGTTACCCAGGCCTACTCCAGGCCTCTTGAGCACAGTTGGAAATTAAACCAAATATCATTGAAAAGTATAGGCTTGAGGACATACATTAGATAGGAGATCTTGCTAGTTTAATCAGAACTTTCAAATCATTGCCTCCATTATGACAGAAAAAAAAAAATGCTGAATGTTTATGCCTAATGGGTTTGCCCTTTGCCAGACAAATCCTTTTAGCTACGGCAGGAAAACATATAATTTTATGGGCTTGTGGAGAGAGTGCACACTGCCCTCTGATGGTAACACATGCTCACACTTTTATGGGGTCCCTTGATTAGGTTCCAGAGGCTGTAGAATGTTACTAGCACAGGTAGATCAATAATCCCCTAGGTTAATGGGCACCAATGGCTATCTTTATTATTTCCATTTTCCACCCCTTTATAAGGAAGTAAGATGTTTCTTTCTTTATCAATAGCAGTGAGAACTATTTTGCCCAAATGGAAATATGTCAAAAAGTAATACTTAGGCCTGGCCAGTATGGCTCACTGGTTGAGTATAGGCCTATGAACTGGGAGGTCATGGTTCAATTCCAGTCAGGGCATATGCCCAGGTTGCAGGCTTGATCCCCAGCAGGAGACATGCAGGAGGCAGCCAATCAATGATTCTCTCTCATCATTGATGTTTCTATCTCTCTCCCCTCTCCCTTCCTTCTTGAATTCAATAAAATATGTATTTTTTAAAAGTAATACTTAGAATATTTCAACTCCACTAGACACAAAATAATATGCGCACACACACCACAGACATAAAGCCTCAATGAAATAATGTTTTACTGCTGAATAAAAGCAGTTTCTCTCTGAATTTGAACTATCAGTTAAGCTACCTATGGTCTCAGAAATGCAGAGTCAAAATTAGCCAGAAAATTTTTGGAAGGATTTTTGGGGTCAGGGGATGCTTTAGCATAATCTATAAATGTATTTTTCTTGTGTTAATCCTCACTGGAGATTTTTTCCATTTATCATTTTTTTAGAGTGAAAGTGAAGGGGAGAGAGAGAGAGAGAAAGAGAGAGAGAACATGCAACATGGATTGGTTGCCTCCCAAATATGCCCAGACCAGGACCAGGATGGAACCTGCAACCCAGGTATGTGACCTTGACCAGGAATTGAACCCATGACCCTTCAGTGCACAGGCCAATGCTCTGATCACTAAACAACACTGGCCAGGTTTACACAGGTGTTGTTTTCATGAATGTGACAGAAAGTACAGTGTAGGATAAATTTTCCCTGAAGCCCTTTTGGAAGATAAGATATTGGTTCATTTTAACCTCTTTAAAAAATACGTTTTATTGATTTTTACAGAGTGGAAGAGAGAGAGAAAGAGTCAAAAATATTCATGAAAGAGAAACATTGATCCTCCTACTGGGGATGTGCCTGCAACCAAAGTACATGCCCTTGACCAGAATTGAACCTGGGACCTTTCAGTCCTCAGGCCGACACTCTATCCAGTGAGCCAAACCAGTTAGGGCGGTCTTGTCCTCTTTAAAAGTGTGCAAGTTTTCCGAAACCAGTTTGGCTCAGCGGTAGAGCGTCGGTCTGCGGACTGAAGGGTCCCAGGTTCGATTCCAGTCAAGGGCACATACCTTGGTTGCGGGCACATCCCCGGTAGGGGCTGTGCGGGAGGCAGCTAGTTGATGTTTCTCTCTCATCAACGTTTCTAGCTCTCTATATCTCTCGTTTCCTCTCTGTAAGAAAAATCAATAAAATATACTTTTAAAAAATAAAAATAAAAGTGTGCAAGTTTATCATATCCAAATTATAGATGCCTCCTAATGTTGCTAATTCCCAACAGCCAAGAAAGAGAAGGGTTGGGGGGGGGGGGGGAGGAGCATGTTCACTGCGCAGCAGAGCTCTCGGAGTGGAATCCAAAAGGAACTGTTGATCTGTGGAAATGCAAATGTCACTTCTAAATATAGCCTCGGGAGCCAGAGAACCAGCATTTCTGTTGACGGAACACCTTTCCGGGAAGCAGCGCGTGCGAGGCCAACGCTTCTCTCTGACACCTGGAAGAGTCACGCATTTTCCGCTCAGCCCTCCGTCCGGGAGGAACCCGGCGCGTCCTCATCGATTTCCTCCGCTTGCCACCCCGCCGCATTGTGAATCCAAGCAAGTCATTTTCTGTGCCTCTCTCCTCTCACCTTAAAAATAAAAAATGGAATTTCACTCTGTGTCCAAAGGGTTCTGTGGTTCTTAGGGATGCTGGCCACCGCGCACAGAAAACCAGAAGCAGAAGCAGAAGCAGAAGCACGCAAGGGGGGTTAGAAGGAGGAGGTGGGGTGGACTGCACACACACCAGCTGCAAGGACACTGCCGTGGCCCGCTCTTCAGCCTGGCTGATGCTGTATGTGTCTGTGTGTGTCCTCCCCCGACCCCTCCTGCCTTCCCATAATGCTTCCAGGGTCTGGAATGTGCCGTCCTTTTTCGCACTTGAGGTCCTCTGTGCAGGCTGCTCCCTGTGCCCCCAAACCTTCCCTCGGTGCTTTGTGCATCTCGCTCTTTCTCCTCTTTCCCACCTCCGATGGCCACCTGCTAGTACTGTAGAAACATCCATAGGCTGTGGCTTTAGTCTATGGCAGCCAGGTTGGGGGCGCAACTTCTGCTCAAAAGGGCCCCCCAGACGAGGTGTAATGCTCTGCTGCAGAGATTTGAAATTCTTAATTTTCTTGACAAGGAAAGAGCCCCACATTGTTCAGTCCCACTGGGCGCCGCAAATCGTCTAACCAATCCCGATCACAGCCCTTCATTTCCTTCATAAAAAAGAAATCGTAATTGTGGATTTGTCTGTTTATCAGTGGCGGGAGGTGGGGAGCTGATCTGCTTCTCCATTAGGGCAGAAATGGGGTCTCTGTTTATTGCCTGACCCGGTGCTGGACCATAGAGTTTCCTGCACTCGTGACGTTCCGTATCTTTGCTGATATGGTAGCCACTAGCCACATGTGGGTACTGAACTCTTGGAGTGAGGCTAGAGCAACTGAGGAACTAATTTTTTTTATTTTCTTTAACTTACTATAAGTTAATATTAAAACAGCCTCATGTGGCTGGTGGCTGTCGTATTGGGCAGGTCTAGCCCCATACTAAGGCCCAGCGCAGTCACGGATAAATGAGTCTAGGATATTATTACTGCTGTTCAAAGAAGCTCCGTGACGGGAATAGGGCATTTTGGGGTGACTCAGCAGGATTTCGAGTCGAGGAGCATGTTGAAACTATTCGTGTCCCTGCCCCACCCTCTAAGACTCTGATTCAGCAAGTTTATAAAATGTCTGAGCATCTGGTATATCCCCAAATTTGAGAAGCACTGCGTATAGTTTATTGTCTTTACATCAATTATTTAAATCTCTTAAACTCTTCCAGGTCACATAATGTTGACACAAATACCATTTTTAGGAGGATTTTATTACCCACAAACTGTCCCAGCTACAACCAATGGCTGTTTTGAGCAATATCTAGCCCAGTAAAATTCCAGTGGAGAAAATAGATTTTGACCATCCCTTTAGCGGTGTTGTAATGAACTCTGACCTATGACCTTCACTTCCTGAGGCCAAGAATGATGGATAGCTCTTTCTTTCTCAAGACGCAAAAATAACCGGTTAAATATATGTCTAACAGCACCCAGCACTGGGTAAGTGGCAGGACTTTATTAAAGGAGCGACGTGGAATTATTAGAGTCAGGGGAGGAAATAGGAAAGCCTTTGTTCATAAATGTGGAGTGTGTCCTTTCTTAATGACTCCATCTCATCTTATTCTTCCTTCTCACACACGGACACAGTCATGCAAAAGGCTGTTAATGTCCAACCCTCTCTTTATGTACCTTTGTCTCTAACCGTTATTGTAATTCAGCCCCCTAACACGAGCCCTTTTTCCTCCACTGAGCTATCAAAGACACCTTCCTAATCAACATTACACACAGTAGCATAATGGATGGCGCCGCAGCGAACACAAGGATACGCCGTAATTCACTCCGGGCTCTGCTGATGTCACACGCCGCAGCCGGCTTTATGGAGAGAGGCAGCGCCCAGAATCTGTGTTCCGCTCTCGGCTCGCTCTGGAAGCCATCTGTTAAGGAAACAGATTTAAATGCAGACCTTTTCATCTCTGTCGTTCACAGAGATTTCAAACTTTTCCTGTAAAATGTAAACTTTTCAGCCCTGAGCAGATTAAAATTCCTTTCTGGGGGCACCTTTGGTTGGGTAGTCCCCTTTGTAACAAATAGGTTAGTGATCTTACCACCCATGGCGGCAAACCTATTTTATTTTATTTTTTTTAAATATATTTTATTGATTTTTTACAGAGAGGAAGGGAAAAGGATAGAGAGCTAGAAACATCGATGAGAGAAACATCGACCAGTTGCCTCCTGCACACCCCCCACCGGGGATGTGCCTGCAACCAATGTACATGCCCTTGACCGGAATCAAACCTGGGACCTTTCAGTCCACAGACTGATGCTCTATCCACTGAGCCAAACACCCCCTGCTCTGGTGGATGCTGTGGCTACGCTTGTCTGTTCCCAGTGCCCTGAGCCCTCCCCACTCCAGACACTGAAAGACCAGAGAGCCACCTTCCCAGCCTCCTTTCCAGCAGGTGCTGGTCACATGACCCAATTCTGGCCAGTGAGACCTACAGGTGTGTCTTCCTGGTTCCAAGGAGAGAAGCAGAAAAGACCCTTTCCACCTGCTGCATCTCCACTCCCGCCCCGACCCCTGCACGTCCAACAGGGGACGCCCAGGGGAGCGTGCAGTCTCTGAAGCTGCAGCAGCCGCCTGGCGCCATGAAGGGACAGGCCCCCAGGTGAGGGGCCACCTGCTTAGGAAGGAAGAGGGGGAGGATGGAACAGTATGGGTGCTGGGTGGCCTTGCAGAGCTGCTGAGTGAGCAGCCCTAGCCTGTCCACCTCCAGGCCTCCATTCAGTGAATACTTTATCCTGGCTTCCTCCAGAGGCAGAGCCTGAGACCAGCACTGGGTGGGAGTCATTTACATGGAAGAGGATCCCAGGAAGCACCAGGAGGGAGTGAGAAGTTAGAGAGGGAGGGAAGGGAATCAATCCTGAGGGTGTTGATGAGCAGGTAACCTCTGAGGGCATCCGGTGCCCAGTCCAGAGAAAGCCCTGAGGCAGACAACCCAGCTTTGAGTGATAAACCAGTGACATGTACGGAAACATTGTGCATGTATGAGGTGGTGTGACATGTATGGAAACAGTGTGCATGTATGGGGTGGGGGAAAGAGATGACATGAGGAGGGATTTCAATAGCTCAGTAGCATCTTCTACAATAAACCGTGAAAGTCTTACATTCGGAGTGACTATTTGCCAATAGTGTGCTGCTGGCAGCAGAAATTGTCCCTAACTGACGTCTCTGTGGAACTGTTCCTGAAGGCCTTTGTGCCACTCACATTCCTCTGCAATCCCAACCAGTGAAGTGACACAATGACCAGTTTAATCTGACGGATCCTTGCAGAGCAGTATCTCACGTCCACGACCCGCAGAAGGCGGTGAGCCGAGCTGGTGTGGTCCGGGCCAGCGCAGCGCTGCTCTCCGGGGGGCAGGTGGGCAGGAGCAAGCACCCCTCTCGGGCTCCAGCGGGAACACAGGGGTAGGTGCGCTAAAGACAGGAGGGAAAGGACGGTGAGAGGGAGCACCGATGTGCCGTGTGGAGTCAGGGTAGAGTCCATGAGTCAGAAATGGGAGGGAGGAGTGGTAGGCAGCCGGAGGGAAGAGAGGAACAGTGCCCCTAATCCCAGCCAGAGAGGGGAAGAGGTGCTGCCGGACACAGCATCATGAGGGCTTCACTAAGCAGGCTATTCAAATAATATACTTCATGGGAAAGAAAATAGGAATTGGACCTTCACCCAAAGACGTATCACTGGGTTGGTTTGACTGGAAAGTAAATTGAATCATTTCAAGAGCCATCTTTTCCCCTTGAAACAAAGAAGTCACAGACCAACTAAATAAATTCTGATCTTCCTACTTCTTCAAACTAGGAGACAACTTCTTTGGGACTTTATAGGGATAATAAGTGGTTATTCACAAAAACTCTATTTTCCTGTGGGGAAAAGTAAAAATCACCCTCTCTTTACCACCACACATAGACTCTACTGTACATTCGTGCATATACAAGGAAGGTCTGATTCCAAAGATGCTGTCTCAATGCCAGGTTCATGAACACACCAACTGCCTTGGGGTAATGCACCCCCCTCTCTGGACCTCATTGTTCCATCACCTCCCAGACTCTCATGCGACTCCATGGAGATCCCAGGGGAGAGAAGAGCACAATTTGAAAACACTGCTATAAGAGACTTTTCCCCCAATAAGAAGTGGGGGTCTATATAAAGATATTGCTGATCATCGAAGTCAGGGATAGGCAAATCATGGTTCGTGGGCCAAGCCCCACCTGTTTTTAATGAAACACAGACCTACCCAATCATCCACATACTTTCCACAGCTCCTTTAAAAAAATTATATATATATATATATATATATATATATATATATATATATATATATATATATTTCAGAGAGGAAGGGAAAAGGAGAGAGAGATAGAAACATCAATGATGAGGTTGGCTACCTCCTGCACACCCCCTACTGGGGATCAAGCTAGCAACCTGAGCATGTGCCTCTGACCAGAATCGAACCTGGAACCCTTCAATCCAAAGCATCGCAGCGTCCCTGATCTCTCATCTCTGGAGCTCGCACATCCTACTGCCTCGACCTAGAGCACTCTCCCCCACCCCTTTGCTTGCTAAGTCTGCATCTTCTAGTGCCATCTGCAATGTCACAGTCTTGAGAGTCTTGCCCGGGGTCCCTCAGCTCTGCTCCCACGTTGCCTTCCCTTTTCCTGCACCTTCGCCTGTCACTCTGTGTAATAGCTGATGGATTCCTTGTCTGGGGCCTCCACTGAGTATACGCTCCACAGAGTCGAGGTTGTACCTATCTAATTTATGGTTGCACTATTCCAAGACTGAAACCGTCCCTGGCAATACATAAACGTTTGGTGAGTGGATTTCTCTGTGTGGAGGGTTTGGGGCTAAAGAGGGGGATTTGATGCATAAGCAATAAGGACAACTACACTCTGTGTGTTAAGTGTTATTTCCCGGCCCTATTTCATTGCCCGTTTCCATGGAACGAGGTCTGAGTCGGGGACGCTCAGACAGAGAGGACAGCATGTGCAGAGGCCCTGAGGCAGGAAGAAGCATGCAGCATTGAGGCAGTGAGGCTGGACCACAGGAAGCCAGAGTGGAAGAAAGTCAGAGCCAGAGGATGCAAGAGTGATATATCATGTTAAGGATGGTTTATCTCATCCTAAGAGCCAAGAAGAAGCACCGAAGGGGTCTTCAAACTACGGCCCCGTGGGCCACATGCGGCCCGCAGAGGAGTCTGATCCGGCCCGCCAGGTTTTTTGGGCAGTGAGCGCAGCCGAGGTGTTACAGTAGGAATTAGTAGTTCATATAGTCCGGCCCTCCAGCTCTCTGAGGGACCATGATCTGGCCCCCACTTTAAAAAGTTTGAGGACGCCTGCTAGGCTATCTGATTCACTCAAGCAGAAGCTGTGAATTCAGAGGTAGTCGATAACATTCCTAAGTGATGCCTTCCACGGTGCTAGATATTAGGAAGAAGATGCATCAGGAGCCATTGTCCCTGCACTCAAGGTGTTTTATATAAACAAACATAATGACAGTTTGATAAGGGCTTCCACAGAGTTGAGCTAAGGGGCCATGGAGCAAGCACCTAAAGGAGCCGCCCCACGGAAGAGTACGTCCCTACAGGAAACCTTCGGCGCTGCTCTCCCCCTCCGGCGGACCAGTAGAGGCGATTCGTCCCACCCAACAAAATCACTCCAGAGCCGGAATCCATCGGAACAATTACAGAGACACCAAAAACACGAAACCGTTCTCAAGAAACCACGAAGGAAAAAGCACTTTTTGTAAAGAGCCGGTAGTAAACATTTTTAGGTTTCGCAGACCATCTGGTCTGTGTCACAACTACTGAACTGTCTGTTGTAGCACAAGGCAGCCATAGACAATCTGTGAGTGAATGGCTGTGGCGGCGTGCCAATCAAACTTTATTTACATCAACAGGCAGCGGGCCAAATTTGGCCCTCGGGCTATAGTTTGCTGACATCTGATCTATTTTGTATTATAATTCTAATCAGATAAAGATATAATGTGATGAACAGAGACAAAAGGGAATGCAGAAGAATGGAAGCACTCATCGTGTTTGGAGAATGGAATTCTGAGTTTGGTGGCTCTCTGTTGTTTTTTCCTAAGTAGCATGTATTTATCCTTCTGGGAACAATGCTCTGATGTGGGGGGAAGGGATGCAAGGGGGAGAGAGACTAGTTTTCCATCATCATTAATCCTTGGGGTCCCAGGGTTTACCCACCCCCAAGTCCATAATGAGGCGCATTCCCCAGTTGTGGCCCTCATAGGTCATTTTGTTGCCTTGGGCACGGTACTTCATTCAGAGAGAGATGACCAGTGAGAATCACTTTTATGGTGTGTTTTTTATATATATTTTTATTGATTTCAGAGAGGAAGGGAGGGGGAGAGAGAGAGAGAGAGAGAGAGAGAGAGAGAGAGAGAGAGAGAAACATCGATGATGAAAGGGAATCACTGAATAGCTGCCTCCTGCATGCCCCCCACTAGGGATTGAGCCCACAACCCAGGCATGTCGGCTTGGCTGGAATCGAACCCAGGACCCTTCAGTCTGAAGGCCGATGCTCTATCCACTGAGCCAAACTGGCTAGGGCCATGGGGTTTTTTAATATTAAGAAAAAGGAGACTTGCTGCCATGCTGGAGTTGGTCATGACCATCTTGCTACCCCAAGGGCCGGTCCTGCTCAAGAATGATGGCCACACACTGAGGAACAGAGTGAAGAAGAGAAGCAAGGCTCAGACCAGATGGACACTGAGCCTCTCGGTCCAGCTTTATCCGAAGCTTGCCCTCTTCCTGGATTTTTCAGTGACTTAAGCCCATGTGTGTTTTTCTACCTCATCTTACTTCAATTCAGTGCCTGTTCCTGTCAACCAAAAATCCTAAATGAGGTCATTGTTAATGGGGCTTTTTTTATAATTTGAAAAAGTCCTCCAGTATCTTTGTACTATCACTTTAACAACAAATAAAATTGAAAAAAGATGGATGGAGGAAAAGGTCACATATTTTAGAAATGCATTTCTCAAATGAAAGTCATGCTCCATTTTTCTCAGTGTCCCTTATCAGTCGAGAGAGAGAGCCAGTTGCAGTTCTTAAATTTGACCAAGAGAAGCCTAGCACACTCTCTAAAAATTGACTGGAAGCCTATTTTGAAGAAAATATATAAAGACAGGGCTATAGAGGAGATCACAAATGATGACAATAGAAAATAATTCAGGAGGGACTATCTGACTCTGCAAAATATAGTGACAGATGTGGGACAGCTGAGCGTCTCCGCAGGGATGGAAGTGCTCCGTGACCATCACATGGCCACCGCCTCCCGAAAAAAGACTCCGGAAGAACACACAAATCTGACGGCGCCGCTGCTGCTCAGAGGAGCGGTGAGTCCCAGCCTCCCATAGTGGATATGATTTTCACTGAGCCAAACTTGCATGTGCAAGAAATTAAAAAAAAAAAAAAATTCTATGCCAATTGAATTTCTTTATTTCTCATGTCCTCAGTCTATCTAATAGTAGATAATTTAGTCACTTCTAGGTAAATGCCATCATTTGGGGTTAAATACCATCAACTCAGGATTCTGGACACACACACTCTCTCTCTCTCTCACACACACACACACACACACACACACACACACACACACTTCTTTCTGCCCCTCCGCTGGCCTACTGCTGTGCTCTGGTCTCCTTTGCATCTGGAAATATTTTTTGGTCTTTGGTGTTATCGGCATTTCTCTCCTGGCATGTACCGAGATGCCCATGTTACCCCTGTTATTAGATCCACCAAGGTCAACACATGGCCTTCATGTCCAAGTGCAAGTGCGCCACTCTCATACCAAGCACCCCAGGCCTCTCTGGATAAAGATGCTCCCAAATCGTGGCAAAGAGCATTTCTACTTACAGCCCATTGGCCAGAAGACGGTCAAGTGACCACAGCCACCAAACAGCTGGGAGGTGTCATGATATTCTCAGTGACGCATGCCAGGGTAACCTTTGGAGGTTCAGTTCCTAAGAGAGGCGGGGAGAGAGAACCAGCAGCCTGTCTCTGGCGTTTAACATGCACCCCAGAACTGGCCAAGGCAGAAAGAGAACCCCAGAGAAGCAATGTACTGAAAACAAAGAACAAAGGAGCCAAGGAAGAGGACACAACGGAAAGAGGAAGTTAAATCAGTAATCACAGAGGCAAGGCCCTACGGCTCACCAGGACCAAAAGCTGAAGCAGGAAGAGAAAGCAGAGTCAAGCTGGGGGCTCGGGGTGGTGGTGTTTGGGAGCAGGGGAAGCGAGGGGGTTGCTTCCAGTGAACGAAAGTATAAGCATTGAGGCCACCTCCTAATGTGAGCCAATGTTTCACAGTCATTTTCTTGATCTTTCAGGGGAATAAACTGAGCGTGAGGCAGAAGTGAGGAAAACGCAGCTTATAAATGGCAACGCACAGAACAAAGTGAAAAATTCATATCAAGCCCCCAGAAAGTCTAGAACAAAGAGGAACATTTTAGGGCCAAAAAAAAAAAGGAAAAGGAGACTCTCACATAGAAACATCTAACGGTGCAGAGGAAGGTAGAAGTCAGGAAGGGGCTCTTACCTAAAACTGGCCCACATTTTGGTAAGACGTGGGTATTTGGATCTGCAGAAGAGAAGGTGGCATATGTAGGTTTCAGCTGAGAGCTTTAAACCTTGGGTTTCTCCACCCTCTGGTTTGCATGGATCTACTTCTCAGAAAGAGACGAAGAACCTGCCTGCTCTGAACAACACGCAGATGAAGGTGTGGCTCCTGGCTCCTTTTAAATTATGTATCACTGTCATCTGCTCCGGAACAAGCTGGATCTCTCCCACCGAGTTCATCGCTCCTTCTGTCTTTTTCAAAACGCGTTTTAAAGCTTCGCGTTTCTTTCTAGAAAATCCACCATAATGTAGCAACAGATTTTTTTTTAAAGCTTAAATGTATATTAATCATGATGCCAACAACCACAATCTAATATAGTCCTTACCTTTTACTGACAATGTGAATTTTAATTAGGTGCATAATGCATAATTAAGATCCGAAATGCGGAATATATTTTTGGTCCTGTTTACCGTGTGCAAGAAACTCCAGCAGGGAACGGAGTTTGCCTCCCTGCTACAAAGACCCCACATTGTACAGATTGGATGAAAGATGGCTACAATGGGGTTTTTCAAAGACACGTGGTTGACTCATTTGTGATGGCTGTCAGGAATTGGAAATAAGCTTTATGCTCATCAATGGAGTAGGGAAATGCTCAAATAGATTATTGTACATCCATTCTACAAAATATATGCTTTCCTCAAGATAACAAAGTGGCCCCATAGGCACTGTGATGGAGAAATATGCAAGATATATTATGAACATCATTATTCATAGTATGACTCCATTTAGCTAAAAATATATGTGTGTGTGTGTGTGTGTATATATATATATATATGTATACATGTGTTTGTGTATAAAGATGTGTTTGTGTACTAGCATATATACACACTCAGACATATCCAAAAACACGAAAAAGAGTCTGAAATAACAGACACGATACGTAAACATTGATTACTCTAGAGCCGAGGTTGGCAGACTTTATGTCAAGGGACAGAGAGTAATCATGTCCAATACTGTGGGCCATACAGTCTTGGGCACAACCATTCAACACTGCCCTTACAACTCAGAAGCAAATCGAAGAGCTGTGGCTGAGGCCCCATAAGATCTATTTTAAAAAGCAGGCATGGCGAGGGGCAGCTGCGGTCGGCCTGAGGGTTACAGGTCACAGTGTGCCAAGCCCTGCGCTAGACACACGGGTGCGCTGTGAGCAGACAAGTGAAAGGGGACTTCTCTTGATTCTGGATGCATTTGATTCGTTTTACAAGCTCTCTTAGAATTGCTTTTCAACATTGAGAGACAACTGCAGACACCGAAATTGGGTTAACTTCTACTTTTACATTTAAGTAAGTGAATAAGCTATTTTGTGTCCTCCTCCAGGTGGGTATCTCATACAGTTCCTTCTCAGGGGGGGGTTTTTACCCCCTTTTCATAGATGAAGCAGTAGAATGCATGGAGTGAAACTAGCAGACCTAGAGCATGGCAATCGAGGGTTGAACCCTGAGCCTGTGTCTCCCTAACTTTTAGACTTCACCCAAATCATTTCACCTCCCTAAGCCTCCGTTTCCTCATCCATAAAATGGGGATTACAGTACACTTTACTCACAGTGGTGAGACAACAGTGAGTAAATACATAATAATATAAACCTTTCACCCAGATTCTAACTCGTAATACACTCTCAGTAACTGCAAGCCATTAACATTATACCTTCAAATTACTGTAAATGAAAAATCTTTCATTAATAAGATAAAGCAGCCGAAACCGGTTTGGCTCAGTGGATAGAGCATCGACCTGTGGATTGAAGGGTCCCAGGTTCGATTCTGGTCAGGGGCATGTACCTTGGTTGCAGGCACATCCCCAATAGGGGGTGTGCAAGAGGCAACTGATGGATGATTCTCCCTCATTGATGTTTCTAACTCTATATCCTTCTGTCTTCCTCTCTGTAAAAAAATCAATAAAATAGCCGAAACCAGTTTGGCTCAATGGATAGAGCATCACTTGGGGACTGAAGAGACCCGGGTTTGATTCCGGTCAAGGGCATGTACCTTGGTTGCAGGCATATCCCCAGTAGGGGGTGTGCAAGAGGCAGCTGATCGATGACTCTCTCTCATCAATGTTTCTAACTCTCTATCTCTCTCCCCTCCTCTGTACAAAATCAATAAAATATATATATATTTTTTTAAATCAATAAAATATATATTTTTTTAAAAATAGGATAAAGCAGACATGTTTGTACCTTGCTTCTTTGGGGTTATAGTGAGTTAATGTACTCCTGGCTGTAAGTTCTGAGTAACCATTGAAGTTCTGTGTAAAAGAAAGACAGCAAGCCATTTCCAGGAGCCAGTTTCCCTTTTATCCTGTTAACAACAAACGTTCGGGTATGTCAGGTGGGTCCACGGCCACCCAACCGGAAGATATGTTTCCCCATCTCCTTTTGAGTCTATTGTGGCCTGGAACTCCCCAAGACCAAGAAGATGTGAATGGAAGTTAAATATACTGTGCACCTCTTCCTGCAGGTGGCAGTAATGACCAGATGTGCTGGTGTCAAGGGCAACATTCCAGGAGATGGTACAACCACAAGAGAGAAGGAACCTAGGTCATGGTCGACATCATGGAACACCAGGATTTCCTATCACCAAGGTCTTTAGATAAAGAGTGACCATACCTTAGTCAGGCATCTTAAATGGGGACAATATCTGTAAAAAGAGGATAATAGGACCACATTAGTTAGAGCAACTCTGGCTGATAGTACAAATTGACCCAAAAATATAAAATGGCTCAAACAACCCAGTCGGCGTGGCTCAGTGGTTAAGCATCAACAAGGAGGTCTCAGTTCGGTTACAGTCAAGACACATGCCCAGGTTGTATGCTCAATCCTCAGTGTGGGTTGTGCTGGAGGCAGCCAGTCAGTGATTCTCTCTCACCGTTGATGTTTCTATCTCTCTCTCCCTCTCCCTGCCTCTCTAAAATCAATACAAAAATTTTTTAAAGGCTCAAACATAATTGGCACATATTTCTTGCTGATGCAACAGTACTGAGTGGTTCCAGAGTGACGTGTCTGTGGTTGGGAGAGGAAAGATCTCGGCTCCATGCTTGTCATTCAGGGCCGGGATATTAGATTGCTGCCATCTTCAAGAGATGGTCCTCGCCATCCCAGAGGAAGAACCATGGAAGATCACATATAGGAGATTTTTATGGCCAGGCCTGGGAGTGACCCAAATTGCTTCTACTCACATTCTATTGGCTAGAATTGTCATATGGCCACATCTCATTGCAAGAGAGGCTGGGGAATGCGGTACGCTATTGCCCAGGAGCAGTTTTATTGAGCAGTTAGTTATCTCTGCTGCTGTTAGCTAGTAGTGCTGTGTAAGGTCCCAGAGGGCAAAGACTTTTGTCTAGTATTTTCACCACCCTGTCACTAGTACCTAGAACAGAGGTTGGCAAACGTTTTCCATAACAGACCAGATAGTAAATATTTATAATTTGTGGGCACACTGTCTCTGTTGCAACTAGTCAACCATGCCACTGTAGAATAAAAGCAGCCATAGACAATATATAAATGGATGAGCATGACTGTGTTCCAATAAAACTTTATTTACATAAACAGGCAGAGGGCCAGAGTTCACCCTTAGGCCCTAGTTTGCTGACTCTGTTTAGAACAGTGTCTGACACTGTGATTGGTACCCAATATAAGTTATTTGTTTGGGAGAAGGGGGGATTGTTTTTGTTTTTTATTTAATTTTGGGGGGTGGTATTGGTTAATAAAATTATGGATTTCATGTATACAATTCTATAATACATCATCTGCATATTATATTGTGTGTTCACACCCCAAAGTTTGCTAAACAGATGATAGGGAGCAAATATTGCACAGGTTTGTCCTGAGGAATACTTCATATATTGCATGAAAAGATTTAGCCAAGTGCCTGATGCATAATAAGAGCTCGATAAATGATATTTCCTCAATATTTGGAGATATAAAACAAAATTTATTCCTTAAGGAGTAATGTAGTAGAGCAGATTGCTATCTCTAGGAAAATAATTAAAATAGTGTTTGTGTGACATTATAGGAGCATGTCCAGGGCTCAGATACAGTACCAGCTGGCTAAATCTGGGGAGGAGTGAGTGAGCCACGTTCAAAATCACAGAGGGAGAGAAACCCAAAAAGGGGGTGGAGGAATGTAAACGGAACTGCACAGGCATTCTAAGAAATGAAGTTTTTTCCCCACCTCTCTGAGCCAGAAACTCATTAAAGGAAAGCTGATGGCAGACACCAGAAACTGTGTGCATGTTCTGTCTGCCTGAATGCCCTCCTCTCTCATCTTTTTACATTGAGTTCCCACCCTCCTTTCAAGGACCAGCTCAATCATCACCTCCTGAGGGTAACTGCTGCTGCCCAGCTCACCTTTTTCCATGCCTCACTGACCAGGTCAGCCTCCATGCCTGAATGCTCTTTATCATTTGTTTCTTATACGAGTAAATGCACTAGAGGCCCAGTGCACAAATTCGTGCACCAGTGGGGTTCCCAGGCCTGGCCTGCAGGATTGGGTCAAAACTGGTTCTCCAACATCCCCTGAGGGGTCCTAAGTTGCAAGAGGGTGCAGGCCAGGCCTAGGGACCCCACCAGTGCACGATCAGGGCTAGGAAGGGACATGGAAGATTAGCCAGCTGGGGAAGAATCATGGGAGGGCTCCAGGGCATGTCTGGACTGTCTCGCTCAGTCCCAATCTGCCGGATCCCAGCAAGCTAACCTACTGGTCATAGCATCTGTCTCCTGGTGATCACTGCATGTCGTAGCAATTGGTCAACGGGTCAACTGTCTGCTCCCTGGTTGTCAGTGCACATCATAGTGAGTGGTTGAGTGGCCTTAGCATATCATTAGCATATTACGCTTTGATTGGTAGAATGGACAATCGGACACTTATCATATTACCGGTAGGCTTTTATAATATAGGATATTCCGCTGACCATATGTACATGTGTGTACACATGTGAATGTGTGTGTGTGTGTGAGTGTGTGTGTGTGTGTGTGTGCAATATCCAGTTCTGCAAAGAACAAGGAGCAGGACTGACCCTAAGACAAATGGAAAACTTTGTTGAGTGAAAACTAAAATTTGCATTATATTCTCTTGACTGTAGACAATCAGAGCTTCAAATTAAGGTACAATCTATAACTAAGAAGCTAGACGGGCTGGTGATAAAGTTGATGATTTGGTAAAATCTTATCAGACAATAAAATGCAGTGCTGAAGGGGTGGGCTCCCATGATCTCTGCAACATTTTTGTAAATCTAAAATTGTTTCAAAATAAAAGGGTATTTTTTCAACAGCAAACTCTAGAGCTGGACAACTGTGGGGACTGCAGTGCTGGCCATGCCACGTATTTATTCAATATCATTGGGTGTTTACTCATGCCAATCTCACCTGTCGTCACCTGGGGAGGGAGGGAAGAAAGGCGTGGGCTTCTCAGAGGAGCCAGGGAATTTGCAGGAAATGCTCCCACACGGTGAGTTCTCAGAACTGTTAGCTGCTATTATTGCTTCTTTCCCCCAACCGCTGGGAGGAAAGCAGGAAAGCCATTCCCCATCCTGCCAAGGTGAACCCGAGGCCAATGCAGGTGAAGGTGCACGGGGTGGTAGAGACTCCGTTCCGAGCAACCATCTCATTGCATTCTCTGCATCTGACCATGACTTCATTTCCTTGAGAAGGATTACAGACATTCACACACCAAGGAGGGGAAAATTAGGTCAATATTGATCGAGAAGGCCAAAGGTCATTCAGACACATGGCCATGTGGGCCCATTAAGCTGTGATATAACTGACATCTCAGAATTAAGACCACAGGCATAAGAATGAGAACATGACTCATAGATATTATATATATATATATACATTCATTTATCAACTTCCTCTTACATATATGCGCATTCAAACTATGAATCAGTCACTTGATAATTCAAGATCTGATGCACATACAGACTCCCAAGTCATCAATATCACTTCTTTTTCAGTAAAGTGTGTATGTGTCCGCGTTTTGTAATAAACACTTACAGTGATCAAATGTTATAGGCATGGGACTAAGCATTTTACGTGCACTAAGTCTGTTTAATAAATATAAGGAACTATGACCTGGTTTCATTATCACATGTGCTTTATATATGAAGAAACTGATGAGAGATAAGGCAACTCAACCCAGATAACTCAGCCAGAAGAGGCAGGGTAGGGGCTCCGACACTGGGAAACAGTGTCGCACCATCTGACACTAGCTGCTATTGCTGTTGGTGGTGTCAGCAGCTAGTGTACAAAAAGGAAAGAACAATGAATATAATTGTAAAAAGAAATAAATTTAAAGTTCATTGTTAGGTATTAGAACCAGAATAATTCCAAAGCATAAAATTTAGCCCCATTTGCTGGGATGATCCATTTGCCAGATCTTTGAAATGAAGTCTAGCCCACCAGGTCCAAGCCTGGGTGGCACACGGCATCTTGACTGAAACACACACACACACACACACACACACACACACACACACACACTTATTTCTAGTTTACTAGAAGCTCTATAAGTTACTGAATGCAGCTTATAAAAATACGACAGAAAGAAAATAGGTTCAATAAAAAAAAACTAAATTCTAATTAAAGTAAATAGAATTAGAAGTAATAGTGGAGGCAAGAGAAAAAAAAATGGGCAGAACTCCCAAAGGTGTGTGATTTAATCTTCTTATCGTTGCATCAAAATTGAGACACCATGATGAATGAGTCTTAGCAGTATCTACTGGTGGGAGGGAAGGAATAGATGAGAAAATGCCCTTTTTCTAATTTTAAATATTTGCCCCAAGATAGTTCCCAAAAAAAATCCTATCTCTACTTTTGGCAAAACATAGATTTGCATTAACATTTTCTTTCAGTGTTTTTTTTGACATTGAAACAGGAAGAAGGGTGATATGAAGTTTTAAGTTAAGGACTTTGTTGGACAGAAACACACAAAGCTGTCTCTGGTAAGGAAGAGGAGTGGGCTGCCCAGTGGTATCTGTACCCATCACTGTCAGGACCATGTCCTTATCACCTGAGGGAATGATGCTGACATCCAATGCCAGCAGCACCTGCATTTCTTTGCCTGAGGGATTTTTCTGGCCTCCGAAGACCAGTTGGCCATGGGCATGGTCGATCAGAAGTACCAGCAATTAATACTCGTGAAGCAGCCTTCAGCCAAAGGATGGTGTGAGTGGATAAATACCCCCATTCCCTCCCTCCTCGGGGGGAATCACTGCATTTTTCTATGCTGGCTTCCAGAGTGTCCTCAGAATCATAGACTCCAGTCACCCATAGTGGTAACTATCTTGATGAGGAATGTTCCCTATCTCACTCCTTATCCCTTTCTCTGTATTTCCTGGGACCACCTCCCAACCAACTGTTATTTCAAGTTCTGCATCTGGAGGAGACCTAGATAAGACAGAATCTATGCACATGCTGAGGGGAAGAAACATACAAAGGTCCAATTTTGCTCGGATCCCTGATGGGAGTTGGAGAGGAGAGATGAGAGACACAAGAGGATCTGGAGGAGAAAATGGAGTCTATTGCTCATCCCACATCCTGTTATCTAAACCTTTTATGGAAGTTGTTCCTGCCAACGAAGCTGGATGGATGAATACTGATCCTATAGTTTGTACGCATGGAGACCACATGGAAACTCTCAGCAATGGTTGAGAGAGAAGGTGGTTCACAGGAGCTGTGTTATGACACAGGTGAAAGCTGTGATGCAGGTGCGTGATCAGCATTCTATTCCTACACCTGGTGGCTGAGGCCTGGGATTCCAAGGTGGTTGAGGGAACCACAGCTAATTGTCCTAAACTCACAGATTCACTTAAATTGGCATATTCTATGCAACATTTTTAAAGCTCTTGATTCCCTTTCCTAACAGATGGTAAACTTCTAGAAATCAAATCCCAAAAGGTAATACTGCAAATATATGTTGTTATGAACATTTTTAAAGAAAACTCATAAGTGATAGATTCATAGGGAGTGTTTTTAAGCAGCACTGTATAAATTAAAGGAAGAAGTTGGTGTCAAAAGCAAAACCATGTACCCCTCAGCCTAGGGTATGTATTTTGACCCAAATTTAAGTGAATTTTTAAACTTTCTAAAATGTATAACTGTATTTTTAGATTTGTTGTTTTTAGAAAATTCTGGTGTTTGTTTGTTTGTTTGTTTGTTTAGGTGGTTAGAAGCCTGGTCTATGGAGATAAATAGTCTGATTTATATCCTGCTTTTATCACTTATTGTCTCTGAATTTTTAGGCAAGTTGTTTAACCTCACTGGTTCTCAATTTTCTCATCCATATAATGGGAATTACAGATTATTTCTTTCAAAAGGCTGTGTTAATATTGGGCAATTTATTCAGCCTCTCTGAGTCATTAGACTGAAATGTGAGGAAGGACTGTCATTCCGATTTGAGATGGTCACAGGAGAGATTTGTCACCTCCTATGGAATTCCTCCCCCTTACACCCACCTCATTTAGGGCCTGTACTCCAAGCAGACACCTCTGCGGAGAGCAAATAGTTCAGGGGGCAGGGCTGAGGGACTTGGAATCAGATTGTCATGTGGCTTCCAGGACTGGTTCTCTGTATCCCCTAATATTTTGTAGGAGGCCAGTATTCACTTGATAAATCCAGGCTTTGTCCGTTTTAACCAGAGTTAGTTTCTGTTGCTTACAGCCAACAACCCTAACTGATTAGATGAAGCATAGTTTGAAACACACATTTCAAGTTGACTTTAAACTTTCATAACATAACTTTACATTTGCAGAATAATAATAAACAAAATCCATCGTGCAAAGTAGAGCAAATAAAGTTCTATGAAATTTCCTGGCTCTTGAGACTCCACAGAAGCCTGCAAGGCAAATGCAAAACTGGAAACTGGTTAAGAGCTCAAAATCTAGAATGAGACAGATATGGGTTCAAATCCAAGCCCCACTTCTTTTGAGCAAGAGTGTATCAGGGAATTTACACCTCCAGTTCTTGTCTTGCTCATTAGCTGAAGGCAGATAATCATTGTTCCCACCATATGGGATTATTGTGAGACTCAAATGGGAATTGGCATGCTTCACACTCAATGAATGTGAACCGAGAATGATGGAGGTGGTGCAGGCGATGAGTCCGTTGAGGATACGAGTGGCAAAGCCTGAAGCAAAACTTGGAACAGAGCTCATTGCAGTGGAAGAGGAATCAAACACAGTGAGGCTGAGCTGGCACAAAGCCTTTGTTGTCTAGTAGAAGGAATAGTTCTGAATAGAACATGGTTTGGGGTCCTTAGATTTGTCTCCTGGCCTAGACTCTTATTCCCAAGTCTGATGGAGAACTGAGAAAATGCATGCACAAACTGAAGATGCTGAAACATAAGTACTCTGTACAACATGAGGGTACCAACAAAGGCCTGGCCCCTTTATGAAAAAGCATTATAGGAGAGTCCGCTATAATATATATATATTCATCTTGGGGTCTCAATTTCTCAGAATTCCCCTCCACAGGATGGATTTGCCCATGAGAAGTTTTACCCAGTGCTTGCCCAGCACCTCTCACAGGCCCTCTGAGTATATGAGAGTCAGAGGGAGGCCACAGATGAGAACAAATTCCATGTGAGTACATGTGAGAAATGCTCATGGCCAGGACTAGGTGCAGCATAGAGGGGCTGCTAATGCACTCAGCAATCAACATAAATGATGCATTAAAGCAATCTTATCAAAGTCAAAATTTGTGCAAAAACTCCACAATGAACAAAATATCAAAAATTAACAGACAGGATCAGTCATAGCACCGTGCCAAGCCATCTTGGAGCCTACAGCTCAGGAAATACCAGTTGTAATGATTCTGTCTTCATTTAGAATTTTGGTATTTTGTTCCCCGTAAATTTTTGTACATCCATTTTGTTGGTGTTTTGTTTTTGTTTTTTTTAATACTCTATTAAAATGTTTTCTTGATCATTGAGCTTTGGGTACACCTTAACTTCTGCACCCAAAGCAAGGGCCTCACTTGTCTCTACCTGGATGGTACCAGAAATATTTATTAGGGAGGCTGGTGCTTGATGGGGAAGAGCTGAGCAGATGAAATCAAGAAGCAAAAAATGTGGGTCATTCCTATCACTGTGCCTCCCCTCCCCTGCCCCCATTTTCACTCACCAACACAGGTGGACAGTATCCACGCTGGAAACCATGGACAGGTTGGTACAGAGTTGAAAAGTCACCCTGCAAATTACATTTGCTCTCCCGTGTTTAGGGCCTGCTTCCCTGTCCTGCCCTGGCCGGCCCACCCCAGCCCCACCACCACCACTACACACACACACACCACACACACACACACACACACACACACACACACACACTCACACACACACACACATATACACACACACACACTCTCTCTCACACATACACACACACACTCACACACTCACACTCACACACACACACACACACGCACACACACACACACACACACACACACCACACGCACACACGCATACACACACACTGAAGTTTGTCAGCAGCTATTCTGAGCCCATCCACTGCTCCTTTGTCAGCCATGGCACATCTCTATGTGGGGACCGGCGCTGCATGAGGAGTAGGGCTGCCCGCCCAGCCCGGCACCCTCCACTCCGCAGGCGCGGCTGGCGCTGACAAAGGCTAATTGGCAGGCTCCGGCCGTCAGTTTCTGATGACACAGTAGAAATCATAAAAGACAGAGATGGGAACAAAGAAAGTTTAGAGGGAATAATAAAGGGAATATCTATACCGCGAACATTTGCAGACGAGAGGGGGGTGGGGGGGAGGGCAAGTGGGGCCCGGGGAGGCCTGCTCTGGGTAAACAGGGAGGAAGAGAAACAAAGACTGGCCATGCCCTCCGCATGGATCCCCAAGGAAACAGCAGTGCGCGGCCAGGTACACAAATGGGCAGAAACTCACATGAAACAGGCAACTTGGCATTGAGTGCTCTGAGCCTGCCATTTGCTAGAATTCAGTGACAGACAGGCACGCATATACAAGCCAAATTCCGTAATAGGCACGGAGTTCAAATTATAAAGTCAAATAGTGAAGCAAATGATTCAGCCTGAGGACGGGGCTACGCTATCTGTGTACACACCCACAGATGCCCCAGGGGGCTCGGGAATATTTTTATTTCTCATTTGTCCCTTCACCCATTTATTAAATTCCATAAAATGAAAAAACTATATATCCAGAGGGAAGGGGAAAATAAATAAAACAAGCCACTCCATTCCTTGCCGAGGTCAGTGTCTCCTAAGGAAAAGGAAGCAGTGGGCTGTATTCTTACAGGGAAACCGATTTCGGATTTCTGCTTAAATTAGCATGATTAAAAACGCGGCTTTTAAACTGCACGCGTGTAAGATTTTTGTCAGACTTGGTTTTATTATATCAAACTGTGTGCGTGTTGGGGGAGGAAGCATATGCTTTTTAGCAGGAAAATGATCCAATTTTTGCTGCTTTTGTTTCAGAGAATCTCCCTGCCCACGGAAATGACCTAGTTTGTGGCTTCTCTGTATTTAGGGCATGCTACACCAATGTGCACACAGAGAGAGAAAAAATGGCAACAATGGGAAATAGCCTTTGGATTTTTTTATTTTTATTTTTATTTTTTATCAGAAGTCTGGTTTTGCGTGTGGAAAGTACACCAGTGTCCTTTAACCAAAACTCAATTCAGTTCACATCTATTTGCCTGTCCAGGGTGAACAGGCCCAGGCTCAAACCTTAAAGGAAGTTGTGAGATAAAGCAGAGGTTGCAAACTGGTGGCCAAGCTGGGCTGCTTGGTTTCACCCTCATTTGGCAGCACCCCAGAGGACGTTAAGTCTTATCTGTTACTTAGCTGACAGCATTTACAACTTAGAAGACTGCGTGTAAAATTTCAGGTTTCTAGCTTCTCTTTAAAAACCTGACAATCTGCTCCCATTAGGCCTGTGTCCCCACGTGACAATGATTGCCCTTAAGTAGTGGCCGCCCCCGTTAGGCAGTGCAAGCTCTGTTTCTCCCCAGTCTCCACCCCTCCCTAATGTCCTCTCTCTTACAGGGGATCTAAGAAACCTACATAATACTCCTTGTACCATCAAAAGTCTGAGAATTAAAGTCAGACCAAGCAATTTATGTACTTCAAAAAAATAAATGTTCTCAATTTCAGCTGACTTGGTTCACTTAGAGAGCAGGTCCCTCTAAAAATAACAGCGAATACCTATACAGCTCTTACTATGTGTCAGACAATTTGCTAAATCTTTCATGTATTTAAATTAATGTAATCTGTATATATGCTCTATGAAGTAGGAATTATTATGATCTATTGTAGTTTCCCAGATGAGGAAACTGGGGTTTAAAGAAGTTAAGTGGCCAAAACCAGTTTGGCTCAGTGGATAGATAGAGTGTCAGCCTGTGGACTGAAGGGTCCCAGGTTCGATTCCGGTCAAGGGCATGTACCTTGGTTTTAGGCACATCCCCAGTAGGGTATGTGCAGGAGGCAGCTGATTGATGTTTCTCTCACATCGATATTTCTGACTATTTCTCTCCCTCTCCCTTCCATAAAATATTTCCATAAAATATTTTTTTTAAAAGAAAAAGTTAAGTGACTTGCTCAAGGCCCCTTTTGGCAGGACTCTATGCATTTGAACGTGTGCCTGGCACACACATATGATACAAGCCTGTAATAAAGATAAGTAACAGGTGTTACATGCTTAGTATGTTCCAGGCACCAGGAGAGGTCTTTAAAATACAAAGCAGTATAAAAGGCAACTTACAGTTGGTTGCAAAAAGGCTACAAATAAGATACTTCAATGGGTAAAAGAAGAAAACTATGGCATCGAGTGCACAAAAGGCTCTCAGAAGCTCAGAGGATGTTTCATTGAGGAAGTGAACTTTGCGATAGACCTCGAAGGCTAATAAAGAGGAAGATACGCAGACATGTGGCCTGGAACACAAGGGGGGAAACAGAACACATGGAAGATTGTAATTGGAAAATACAAGACACAGCCCAGAAAGAGCAAGGGCAAGACCAAGGTCGATCTGGATGGGATGTCTTCCCAGTTATTGAAATGCTAGAACCTAACATGCATGCTGAGGAGGCAGAGGTAAACAAACCATGGACACAGCCCTCAGAGAGTTCCCACTTTGGTAGAGAAGAATAAAAAGTGTGAAAGCAACTACAGTTCAAGGGGAAAGGTGACCTGTGTAGCCAACTGTTGGTGACACACTTGCTCATGATCCCACCAACAAGGGTGGGGAGGACCCCCCATCTCCCACCACACCCGCTCTTCCCAGGGTGCCCTACTCCCAGGACCGCCGCTCACACAGTTGAGCACCAGTCTTCTCTTCTCACTCTCTCTCGTTCTCAGTCATGCAGCTCTGCTAATCCTACTTCTCAAAGGTCTCCAAATCCATCTTCTCTCCTTGCCTTATCTTAATCCGGCTGGCATCTCCTCTTGTCTAGAATATTCCAACAGCCTTCTCACTGGACAGTCTTGTCATTTTCCCTAAGCTTACCATGCGTATTTCTATTTAGCCACAGCACATTTTTCTCTGCTACAGTCCTCTTGATCTTGCGAACGGGCATATTATGAATGAAGAGACACAAACTGACAATTTATCAACGTAGAAAGTCTATTTAATACAAACAATAGTAATTCAGAGAACATAATGGTCTGCTAATTAGTGGTAAAGTGGTTAAGAAGATGAGTTTGGGGAGTCTAATAGGACGGAGTTCGAAGGCCACCTCCATCCCTTACTAATGGGGTGTGACCCTGGGCAGCTTAGCCTCCCAGTTTGCCCTTCTATAACATGGGGTTCATAATAATATCAAAAGTCCAGGTAGTTGTAAGGATTAAATTAAATAGTCATACATAATAAGTTCTCAAAAGTTACACTGTTTTTATTATAAAGGTTATTATTGTGTTGTTAGGTCACCAAAAATGTTGGTTGTTTAATAAACCAGGCCAGCCACATATGAACTAGAGCCCAGCGCATCTGGAAGTCCTCAGAGCATGGGAGCTGGGAGCTCCCCAGTGTGGTTTGCCTCAATTAAGAGCAGAGAAATGGTTTCTTCTCTGTGTTGTGATTTTAAGTAATATCAATGTTTCATAAAACTTATTAGCGTAGGTCTAGGTGAAACAAAAATAAGCCAGCGCACTGGGAAATTAATTTTAAACAAATTACATGTAAAATGCAAGGATTCGTAATATTGTTTCTAAAGCACTCTAATCTTAATATCATATATTTTGCTTTATGAAGCTCCCAGCTTTAGATTAATCATCTTGTTTTTTTATTTACTACTCCATATAATAATTGGCTTATCTATGATATTAATATACATGAATTTTTTTTAGTTGGCTTCGTCAAGAAAGCATTCAGCCTGATGTTTATATGTTGATTTTAATATGCAATGGATGTGTTTATATGCAGATTAAATTGGATTGCATTTATACTAAACAAGAAAACCAAAATGTAGAGAGGTGCTCAGACCTGAGTAGCTCTCATTAGAGTATAAGAATCCATGATGGAGTTTTCAGCTCATTCACTCCTAATAGCATAACAGTAGCTCAAAATTTACTGTTTCCTCAACATGATGCTGTATATCTTTTTAGAAAGATGAAGAAGTATTTGAGTCTAAATTTGTCCTGTAGCCTTGAGTCTCAAGGGGGAAAGGGGAAAGGTTTTGACTCCCGTAGGACATCTGGCAGCATCGGAGATATTTATGGTTGTCACAGCTGGTGGGGTGGGCAGGGAGGATGTTACTGGCATCTACTGGGTAGAGGTCAGGAATAGTGTTAGATATCCCTCCGTGCACAGAATAATCTTCAAAACAAAGAATGATCCACCCCCAGCTTTCAATTATTCTGAAGTTGAGATCCGTCCTGTGGGAAGAAAAATCTCAAAAAATGACTAACAATTTTTTAGCCATACTGAATTGGAGCTACATGATACCAAATAGTTTCTACAACTCAACCTTTACTACTCAAAAGTAAAATTTCTGTCTGTTTACAAGCAGATGATTTCTATTCTATATCTCTACTTATTAGTCAACAGATACTAAGTTCCTACCGTGTGTCGGAAACTATCCTAGATACTGTCTTCAGAGAAGTTACACTGATAGAGTGAGACAGATGGTAAACAGGTAGATAATAAATAGGCACGATATAATGTGTAGGTAAGTGCTATGAAGACATATAAAGCAGGTTAAGAAGATGGGGACTTTCAGGAAGGTGTTTCTGACGTCGTGACCTTTGAGCAAGACCTCATTGAAGTGGGAAGGAACCCATTCAGGCACCTGGGGGCAGAGAGAATAGCAAATGTGAATACCGCGATCAAGGAGCAAGAAGGCCACTGCATTGCAGGGAAGTGAACCAGCAGAAGAAAGGAAGGAAATTAGGTGAGAAATAGTGAGGGCCCTGATAAGGACTTTGGATATTATTTAAGTGTGACATCTTCATAGGTAGATAAATATATATAGATAGATAGATAGATAGATATAGATATAGATATAGATATAGATATAGATATAGATATAGATATAGATATATAGATATATAGATATATAGATATATAGATATATAGATATGGGTATATGTATATGTATATGTATATGTATATGTATATGTATATGTATATGTATATGTATATGTATATGTATATGTATATGTATATGGAGGGGGGTCCAAAAGTAGTACATACTCATTGTTATTAAACATTAAAGATTTATAATATTTTAAAATGTACACTAATACATATTATATAGCATATAATACAGCTATAATGACATTTTAGTCAATGGCAGACCACATATACCACAGTGGTCCCATAGCATTTTGCTAGAGCTGAAAAATCTCTAACACCTAGCAACAACTTAGCTAGTCATAGTGTTGTAACAACACATTCCTCACATGTTTGTGTTAAGCTGGTGTATATACTGTGCTGCCAGTCATATAAAAGTACAGAACATACTAAAGTACAGCATAGAAAATGCAGTCAATAATATTGTAATAATTATGTATGATGCTAGATGGGTACTTGAAATATCGAGGGGAGGGAACACTTTGTAAAGTATATGAATGTCTAACCTTTACGCTGTATACCTGAAACTAGTACAAAATAATGTTGAATGTAAACTCTAACATAAAAATAAAAATTTTAAAGTGTAGCACATACAACTACAGTGGTAGGCTATAGCATCTAAGGTCATGTAAGTACTCTCTGTGTTGTTTGCACAATGACAAAATTGCCTAATCACGCATTTCTCAGAATGTATCCGCATGTTAAGCAGCCCATGATCGTGTATATATTTAGAGGTGTATATCCCTCCATTTCTTCCAGGTGTATACTAACACAACCATATGTACTAGTTACTTATTCATTCATTTATTTACTACAAATAAATACACAAATACATTTCTTTTTTTGGCAACTTTCCTTTCCCCCCCTTATTTCTACATCCCAGTGGTTTTGTTTCATTTTGTTTAACTTTTCCAGCTACTCACTGATGAACAGCAGTAGAGGACGAAATCTTTATTTAACTTCCTCTCCATTCCACATCTAGCAGAAAGGCAGTCAAGAGAAAAAACAGATAAGAAAATCAGACCAGCAAATACCACAAATACTGAAATGCACAGCCATGGGCTATAAGATGGTAGAGATGTCTATTTTTAAAGCACTCGATTTACTAGTATTTCCTTCACTACCACTTTGTAATTTCCTCTATAGATAAGCTACACATCTTTTGTTAGGTTTTTATTAGGTGTCATTGCCTTTCTAGAACACATCACTTCCCTCTTTAAAACATCTGGAAGGGCATGAACTGCTGGGTAAAGGCCACGCTCCTTAGCTTAACACCACAAGCTCTTCTTTGCTAAGGATCTTCTCAACCACACTTTCTAAATCTGAAGCCATTTTCACTGGCATTTCATGTTTCAGACGTCTCCCCTTTGGTGTCCTATTCCTTCTATCAGGGACATCCTTTGTTGTTGCTTTTTGTTGTTTTGTTGTTTGAGGGGTTTTTTACTTTACCTCAGAGACAAACTTATCCTTTAATACCAGCTAAAAAAAACACCTCTTTGAAAAACTCTCGATGGCCCTTTAATCAAGATCTCCGTCAGGAACAGATCTTGAACTATGATTCTGTGTTGTTTCCACTCAGCTCCCTCGCCCACTGTCCTCTCACTGGTATTCCAAGGAACAGTTTCTCCCAAACCAAAGGCAAAGACTCAAAGATGCCACAAGACTAACTATGAGACAAAAAAAAAAAAAAATCTGGATGCATGGTTACAGAGCAAGATTTCAGCTTCCAACAGCTATGGGTCAGACTTGGGCTGTGGGAAGGAGGAGGGATACACTGGTGACTCAGACTGGAGAAGTGGAGAACCTTCAATTCTGAAACTGCAGGAGGGAATTGGATGTTGTCTCCAAGACCACAGAGTAGAGTGTAAGAGGGCAACATGTCCTCATGTAGACAGTGCAATCCAATAATCCAAGATACCTACCAGTACTGTGAGCAAAGAGTGGGGGCCTGGGTAGCTGGAGTTGGGGAAGATGTCAAGGGAAATCCTTGGCCCCCAAGCAAGATGTAATGGGAGAAAAACAGAAATGTTCTCCTGCAAGTTTCCCTATGGGAGAGGAATCTCCAGCAGCTCACGGCGATTCCCCGTGGGAGAAGAATCAGCTTATACATCTGACTCATTGTTATTAAACAATCTGCTGGGTTCAGAGGCTAAGAGCCATCTCACAAAGCAGGCCCTTTCCTGTCCTCCCAACCTCTCCTCTATCCTCTTCTCTGAACAAGAGAGGTCAGAAACGCCTTTGAACACACGTGTAGAGTTGGAGGGAGGGAAGAAAGAAAGCGTCTATGGCCCTATTTGTTGGATGTAGGCTTCCCTGCAGACCATGTCTCGGGGAAGGAGAAGATTTCATTTTAAGTCAAGTTCAGAGGTTGGCTTATTATACAGCACAAAGCATTTAATCTCTGAACTAAGATTGCAGTTAGTAACTTAAAGTAACTGTAGAAATTTCTATTAAAATTAGTGATAAAATAATCATCTGAGACAGGAAAGAAGCCTTCCCAGTTTAATAAAGTTATAAGTGATAGTGGTAGATCAGATAAAATTGCTTTATGTTTACACCCCATTATTCCTAACTTGTTTCATGTTCTATTATATACATAAAGCCACTGCTTGGCATAATGTCTTACACATGGTAAGTTCTCAATAAATGTCCTTGAAAGAATAAAGACATCCTTGAAAATTACCATTTCAAGATGAGAGCAAAAAGGGAGAGAAAAAAAAAATCACCATGGGTAATTCTAGCCCACTTTAATTTAAAATGACATTAAAATTACTATTCCATTTATTCCTGGGCACTTGAAATTTTCTCCACTTCACCCATTCCTGTACATTATTAAATCAGTCAACAAATGAGGTTGACCAGAAGAACCCAGAGTTCCCGGGAGGAACAGGCTTAGGAAATGTGTCTTCTCCAGGGAGAAGAGCAGCGTAGTTCTTCCCCACAGTCCTAGAAACTCGCATTTTCAATCAGTTATTCCACCCAAGCATCAGCACCCAGAAAACAAGGACTTTTTCTACAGCAGCATTTTCAAGCAGTGTGACACAAGATTTTTAAAACATGCAATACATGACTATTTGGTCAGGGGTGCTGACCTCTTTTCCCTTCGATTTCCCACTTGAAACATGGCAATAGGCAACACAATAGCCATTCCTGTGAATGTATCAAAATTATACATGTTCTTGTTAGATCGGCAAAAAATAAAATATATTTTTGATGTGCCACAGAATTTTAGTAATTAGTTTATGTATATGTGCCATGAGATTTTTTAAAAAGGTTAAAGTCACTGGTCTAAATATATGTTCCTCCCAAAGTATTCCTCGAAACACTTATCCATATAGTACATATGCGTGTCGATGGGATTCCCTCTCTCCATTTCTTCTTTTTTTTTTAATATATTTTATTGATTTTGTACATAGAGGAAGGGAGAGAGATAGAGAATTAGAAACATCGATGAAAGAGAGTCATTGATCAGTTGCCTCTTGCACACCCCCTACTGGGGATATGCCTGCAACCAAGGTACATGCCCTTGACGGGAATCGAACCCGGGTCTCTTCAGTTCCCAAGCCGACGCTCTATCCATTGAGCTAAACCGGTTTCGGCTCCATTTCTTCTTGAAGGGAAGTTGGGTGATGGTCTCTAAGGGCTTGGAAGCAGGGGACCTTTCTAGCAGAGAAAATGATTGTGAAGAGAGATATGAAAGCAAGGAGATATTCCAGACACTTTAGCTGATTTGGTTCCTCTGTGACATAGGGTCCATGGGGGAAGTGGTGGGGAGGGGTTGAAGAGGATTTTTTGAAGCTCACAGAATCTCCCAGAAGCTCTAAAGAACCAGGCCTGGAGGCTTTGCAGTCAGAACAATGCCTACATTTGAGCTATAATGCAGGTCCCACAGCCCGTCCAGTGCTGAGCAGACACTGCAGTTTACACTGGATGCACTTAGGCCAACAGTGAGGGACATGGGACACCTATGTCAGAGCAACACCGGCTGCTGTCAGCAGATGACCTTGCTACTGGCGAAAGGATGCTGTGTGATCCCTGCCCTTCTTGTGGGAATCTGGAGCCGCCAGGGAGGCTCACCGCTGGTGGCTCCATGCAGTCGTGGGAGGCGAGCTGCCTTGGACACGGGAGGGCTCCTCAGACTGGAGAAGGGAGCTCGGATGCTTGGCAGCCACAATGACCAGTGTCCACCACAGGGGGGGACTCTTCAGAAAGAACCCAGTTTCATGTTCCTGACAACTCAGCTGGGTGGGAGCTCCAGGTTAACAATTCATTCCACAGGAATTGTGCATCTTCGTTTGGGAACTAAGATTTGTGGTACTCACTTCACCTTGATGGTGTTTTATCTTCAAAAACCTGAGAGAATGAGCTATAGGTTTTGTGTTCATTGTGATCAAACTATCTAGTCCAGCAGTAAAGAGAGCAGAATCTCTGGTACCTCCCTCATAGCTTGATGGCTGGGACTAATAAATCATACGGTGGGTTGAGTTAAGGGCACCAATGCTTCTCTGTCCCTGTATCTATACTCTGTGTCAGATTGCCTGTCAGTTTTTCTTGCAAAGAAGGTAGAGCCCTAGCCGGTTTGGCTCATTCAATACAGCATCAGCTTGTCTGTAGACTGAAGGGTCCCAAGGTTTGATTTTGGTCAAGGGCATAAACCCAGATTGTGGGCTCAATCCCCAGTGTGGGGCATGCAGGAGGCAGCCAATCAATGATTCTATCTCTCTCTCCCTCTCCCTTCCTCTTTGAAATCAATAAAAATATTTTTTTAACTTAGGTAGAGTCCTTTATATCTGAGTTGACCTTGTCACTTGCTTTGGCCGATAGAATGCAGTAGAAATGATGGTGTGCCTGCTCTTAGTCTTGGCCAGTGGTCGGCAAATTCATTAGTCAACGGAGCCAAATAGCAATCGCACAACGATTGAAATTTCTTTTGAGAGCCAAATTTTTTAAACTTAAACTTCTTCTAATGCCACTTCTTCAAAATAGACTCGCCCAGGCCGTGGTATTTTGTGGAAGAGCCACATTCAAGGGGCCAAAGAGCCTCATGTGGCTCGAGAGCCACAGTTTGCCGACCACTGGTCTAGGCCTCAAGGCTCTAGTGTGTCCTGCTTGGCCTTTGCCACCGTCATGAAAATGTGCCCAGGCTGGTCTGCCAGAGGATGGGAGCCGGGTGGAGTGGAGACAAGTCACCCATCACGCCGGGGCCCCAGCTGACACCCAGGTACGTAATCATCAAAGGCACTTAGCAGACCACCCTCCGGCAAGAGCAATACATGCTTATGGGTATGTCACTGAGCCTTCACAGCTGTTTGTCATGCAGAAATCACTTAGAGAATGATAGAAAATGTAATATTTAGCAAACAAAAAAAACTAAGCATGCTGTAAAAGCTGTAAATGTTAACGAGCAGACCAAAAAGAGGGCATCTTTCAAAATGCTAGCAGCCACAGAACTTGGCAGAGCAAAGGCTGATCGTCCATATAAAATGACCAACGAGACCCATCAGCCAAGGACACTGTCCAGGAATAGATACTCTGAATGTCACAAGTAGAAATGCCAGTCCTCTCCCTAGAACACAGCTCGGAGTGAAGGTTACAAAATAAAGAGCTCACAGGCCCCAGTTGTCTGGAGTTGATGTCTGCTGGAAGCATCTTTGGCCTTGCTGACTCAACACATAAGTCACGTGTGATAAAATAGACCACTGCACCTCAAAGTCCTATTTAAGCGCCAGATCAATGGTTTAACTCTTATGTCTGGACAGGTAGACACCACCATGTGATGGAAATGTTGTTTGGGGGGGAAAAAAGATTTTTAGTGGCAAAAACCTAGACAACCACATCTGTTTTCACTAGTTTAATGTCAAACCAACTCTTGAAAAGGTAAATTCTAGATGCCTGTGAGTATATTGTGGCACAAGAAGACTGTTTTTATTTTATTTTATTTTTATTAATCCTCACCCAAGAATATTTTTCCATTGATGTTTAGAGATGGTGGGAGGGAGGAGGAAGAGAGGAGAGAGAGAGAAACATCAATGTGACAGAGACACATCGATTGGTTGCCTCCTGCATGCACCGCCACCAGGGCCAGGATGCAACCTGCAACCCAGGTACGTGCCCTTGATCTAGAGTCAAAACCTGGACCCTTCAGTGCACTGGCCGACACTCTAACCATTGAGCAACACTGACCAGGGCAAGAAGACTGTTTTTATTATCTCTATTACTATACGTCTCATTGGCCCCAGTCCTTTTTTTTACAAACTCAAGTTTTCCTCAAAAAATCACTACAGTAATCACAAAATAGTTTTACTTTGCAAATCTACTGAGATTATCAAACTCTGTTCCCTATGCTTCCAACATAGGGGGTGTATAATGAATTCAGAAATTCAGTAAATAGAGCTCACTGGGCCGACATTTTTCTCCTGACTCCTATGATTATCATAATTTGATTTTATACTTTTCTGTCCTAAGCTAGCAGCCAGGGAGTAATCTTTACTGAGTCATGAACTTTCCCATCATTAAATGTCTGCACCTATTTTCAACATTTCAGAAGTGTCCAATAACTACATTTTATCTGCCTCGAATACAGTCAAGTGGAGACACGGGGGAGCACACATATAATAAAGCTTCCTTTGTGCCTTAGCAAGGTCCTTGTGGCTTGGAGTCACAGCTCCGTCTTTGACCCCTTTTCCAGGAGCATAAAGATTGTGTAACACATCTTCCGTGGAGACCAGGACATATGTTTACAAGGACAGAAATCTGAGTAATTTCCCACTGGCCCAGAGGGAATATTAAGCTCTTCTGTCATTCTGTAGTATATTATTTATGGTCCCTTTTTTGTTGGCTTTTTTTTTTTTCATTTGTAAGTTCCACTCCATGTCCTGATAGAAAGTGATAAAATGCTCAATATGTTAAAAAACCTTATCACTAAATCAGGAACAAAACTATAAATTTTGGCCTTTGAAATCAAACTGACTGGTGAGGATCATTTTGCTCCTGAAATATTACAGTGGTGATCAATTTGCTGTAAAACTAAGCAGTTTAGCTCAGCAATCTATAGTTGGAAAGCAAGTTGTTCAAGAGGAAAGTTTATGCCCGGCCCAAGGGATAAATTAAATTTTATGGGGAAAATATGCATTATTACATGCGTATCTGTTTAACATATTATTCTTTTCCACATCAGTACAATAAATATTTTTAATCTTATATTTTATCTCACACACATATAGTGATGGGGTAATTTTATTCCTCCTGTATTGGCCCAAACATGTCCGATTAATCATAGAATAGAGAAGAGCTTTCAGATCTTTTTTTTTTTTTTTTTTTTTAATGTGCTTAGCAAATGTACATTCCTGGTGAAATGGAGCTGGTTTGCAATAGAATAGCTCAAATTCTATTTCCTCAAAGGGTACACACCAACTGATTTGTTTTATCCTTTCTTTCCATTCCAGACCCCGCTCCTTGCACACAGCTTTCGGCTAAAAATGCTTCCATTCATAAGGAGCGATTTCACTGGAAAGACTTCGCCTCCGAGTACCTGTTGTAAGAAATCAGACACTGGGAACGCCAATCAGGGCTTGTACGTAAAGAAGGAGTAAGTCATGAGAGTTAACATTAGTTGAGCCTCAGTTCTTGTCGGCCAGCCTGACCTGCATTATTCCACATCGTTCCCACAAAAACTTTGGGGGTCGGAATGTTGCTGAGTCCGTTTCAGAGACAGGAGATTGGGCTTCCGGAGGCTAAACATGACGAGAGCAGAAGGGGAGAAGCACGTACAAAGCCGTAACAAAGGGTGGCAGCAATGGAAGTGAGGAAGAACAGGTGAATCCAAGAAATATTCAGAAGATGGGATCAGCAGACCCCAATGGTTTGGTAGCTGGAGCCGTTCCCAGAGAAATGCATTTTCAAATGTTTGCCGGCACGTGCTGCGCTTGGGTGAGAATAACGCAACAGAGAAAAACTCAGGCATGTTTCTGCATTTGCGCCTTCGCCCATCCATCTGGCACGTAAAGGAGTATATAAGGGAATGTTCCCTCAAACGTCAAAGGCTGGAAAGGAGGTTGGGTTTAAAGCTCATTCTGAAAACTTTATTTTTTTTTTTTTTACCTTTTCCACATTTAAATTTATTTTTATTTTTTAAATAAATCTTTATTGTTCATATTATTACAATTGTTTCTCCTCCCCCAACCCCCATAGCTCCCCTCCACCTGGTCCCCAATCCACCCTCTGCCCTTACCCCACCCCCCCATCCATAGGTATATGATTTTTTTTCAGTCTTTGATCAGTGCATCAGGTGGCTCTGGGGCAGGGGGACAATTCTCGGAGCATCTGTACGTGCCTCGTGACAGCTTTGACCCCGGACAGTCTTCTTAAGGACGTTTGTAGCGCAGATAGCCTCGAAAAAAACAGAAAGAGCGTCTGCCCGCAGGGCAGAAAGCAGAAAGCGCATGTGTTTCCTGAGCAGAGGAATATAGGCACTGCCTCCCGGTGAGGCAAAGACTGGGCACGCTTGCCAGCAGCCCTCCCGGTAATACGGGAGGTTTCCTAAACTCGGGGCTTCCACTGTAACATAAGCCCATTGCATGTGCAGAATCTACCCAGGCCACGCTCCCTTGCCGCCCTGGGACACGGGGCCCTGGGACACGGGCCGAGGGGAACAGACATGTATGTGAAGTTCATGCTGCTTGCCTGCTGTAACCATGTCCTTGTCTCTGACCCAGGGGGCTCCTGTCTTCGGTCAGCGTCCATGAAACCGTGGCGGGCTCCCTTGCTAGCTTCCAAGCAAAGGAAAATCTTAAGCTCTGCCCTTCACCCTGCAGTGCTTGACAGTTGCATCGCCCACTGTCCAAAGATACTTAGCATTAATTTATTTTTAAGACTTATTGTTATTGAATTATCCAGTATTCATCCACTCTCTCCAGAGGAACTAGAGCAACCTGTTCATTTCCATAGCTCAGATTCCACCATTTTGGGTGTCTACTCCCTTGCCTCATTTTTCAGTTGGTGTAATTGCATGGCAAATCAGTATTATCGCAACCCAGACGTATGAATTATCACACGTATCTACACTTGTAAATGTCTTGACGACATTCTAAATAGATTTCCACATAAACAAGCCAGCACACGTGTGCCATCCATCAACAAATATTTACTGAGCGCCTTCTGTGTGCCAGACGCTGCGTGTGCAAGCGTGGGAGGGACGCGCCAGGCCTGCCCTCCCAGGGCTTGGAGTCTACTAGGGAAGGCAGATCCTGGAGCAAACAATCGCATGAAAGGGAGTCATCCTCATGCTGGAGAGATGGGAGCTGCAGTCCGGGGGAGCTGACTGAAAACCGATACATTTTTTAAAAATATACTTTATTGATTTTTTACAGAGAGGATGGGAGATGGATAGAAAGCTTGAAACATCGATGAGAAACATGGATCAGCTGCTCCTACTGCGATGTGCCTGCAACCAAGGTACATGCCCTTAACCAGGATTGAACTCTGGACCCTTCAGTCACCAGGCCGACGCCCTAGCCACTGAGCCAAACCGGTTAGAGCGTAATAGCACTCTGGACTCCATAAACCAATGTTTGATTTTGTAGAGGAAAGAGGTGAGAGGGAAAGTAGACAAGAAGCAGGTGGGGAGTTTTTGCCATCATGAATAGGGTTTCAGATCCTACCCTGCAGGCCTTGAGAAGGCGATAAAGGGTCTTAAGCAAGAAAGTGACAGGCCAGGATTTATATTCCAGGAAGTAAAATTCATTCTGGCTGCCGGACTGGGGGCCCATGGGAGTGAATGGCTCCACCTTGGCACCATTGACATGTGGGGCCGGGGAATCCTTAGTTTGGGAGTGGGGCTGTCCCGTGCATTGCAGGATTGCATCGCCACCCCTGACCTGTACCCATTAGGTGTCAGTAGCATCCTTCCGGTTATAACAACAACAGCGGAAACCTCCCTGGGGAAGCACAATCTCCTTGGTTGAAAACCAATGGAGGGAAGGAGACCTGGTTGGGAGCCATAAGCCAGGAAAAGGTCAAGGCAACCTGGACTGTAGGAAAGGAGGGAAGGAAGCAGGTTCAAGAGAAGCATAGAAGCAGCCTTGCGTTATCAGACCCTGAGCAGGGCTTGCCGGAGTGACCCACACTCACTTGGGTAAGAAAATGAATTTTATGACTTGCTTCCGGCTCTTACTGGAAGCAAAACCTGCCATTGTGCTTGCCTGCCTCATCCCCGCTAAGTTGCATGCTTTCATACATATGTATGCATACATTACAGTCCTGCAAGCATAATTTAGACTTTTCAAAACAGTGACATGGTAACAAAGGAAATTGAGACGCATGCATTGTGAATATTGATCCCAGTTTCTCACTTCCTACCCCTGACATTCTCCATGCTGCTTTGTTTTTATGCATTTGTTTTCTCTGCTTTCCCATGTCTTGCCCAACATTAAAGGAATCTGCAGCTAACAGGCAATTAGGCCCACCATTACCCATAGAATGCAAATGCGGTCCCAGACCACCCAACCAGGAGAGTCTGCTGGTTCACATAGGGCTTCCACAAGCTGGTGAACAACTCAGTTGTTTTTCATAAAATTTATTTTTGTAGAATGGAAATTCTGTTCATTGGAGATGAACTGTGTGCGAGGTGCATTTTGCAACTATTGCATCAAGTGGTAATTCTTCACAAATATTATAAGGAGCAACTAGTTATCCCCATTTTATACTTGCAAAAGCTGAGACTCGGAGTAGTAAAGAAACTTATCTAAGACTATAACCGGACAATCAATGGGTCCAAGCTGCCTGTCACTACTTGAGCCAATTAAGCAGAGACAGGGTTGAGTCATTAAGAGTGCTTATGCCAATACTGCCGGCAAAATGGGAGAGCAGCAGGTCATCCACAAAAACCTGCTCTGCAGCACCCCCATAAACAAGCTGCTTATATTGGGTAGAAGGACCAAGATTACACGGGGAAGCAGGCAAAGGTTTTGTATGCAAAATGGGCAGCTTACAGGTAATGGGGGCTGGAGATTTGCAAGGGCCTGCAGGTATGCAGAGGCTGGGGGTTTTCAAAGGGCTGGTGCTATGCAAAGGCTGGGGATCTCTAAAGGGCTGGCAGCTGGATTTCTGGCTCTGGTTTCTGCCACAGGGTTGTTAATCTTCCCATGACGATAGGCAGCTCCCGGATGGAGAGGGTGGGCTGCATTTCCAGGGGAGCTTCCAGGTCCCCCTGCAACCGCGGCTCCTTTAATCAGAATAAAACAATCCCGGTTCACAGAGCATGATTCCTCTTTCTTACAATTATAGCTGATCCCCCATATTCTACTTCTGCCCCTAATAAGACCACCTAACTAGTAGGTTACAAAAGCTAGAAGGACTACGGAGTAAGGCTTAGCACACCTATTCTGCCAAGGTTTCTGATTATGTTTTGGCTTTTCAGGCCTTTCGGTGTCGGTCACAACTACTGACTGTGCCCTTGTAGCTGGAAAGCAGCCACAGACAATATGTAAATGAACGGGCATGGCGGTGTGCCAATAAAACTTTATTTATGGTAGCTGACATTCAATTTCCTATCATTTTTACATGTCAAGAATTAGGATGATGATGATTTTTTTTTTTTTTTTGACCGGTTAAAAAGGTAAAAGCAATTCCTAGCTCATGGCCAGATAAGAAAAAAAGCAGAGAGGCCATAGTTTGCCAGAGTGTGCGGCAGAGTGGCCGAGAACGCAGACCTAGGGGTCGATTCTTCACGTGAGCTCCTGCCCTCCCACATCTCAGCTGTGTGAACAGGCTGAGTTAGGTAAGCAGTAGCTCTGTGGTTCTGCGTCTGGGGTTGGGATCCCTAGAAACAGATCCTGAGACAGGTTCTGAGGGCAGGCAGTTTATTTGGGAGGTGACCCCAAGAAGCACCGGTGGGGATGCAGAAACAAGACAGGGAGTGTAGGGAGGCCACTATGGAGCATCATGAGCGGGGTCCTGCGGGGTTCTTAGGACAGGCAGTGCAGGCGCCAGCCCGGGTCCTGCCCGCCTGGCAGAAGCTGGAGGATGGATCACCTGTCAGTGGTGGAGGGCTGCTTCGGGGGCATCGGTGCACAGCTCTGCCTCAGTCTCCGTCTGCTGACAGGGGACCAGAGCAAGCCCCGGGGCGGAGAGGCACGGGGCCTGCGTAAGCCTTTGGCACCGCGGGGAACTGTGCATGCCTAGGGGACACGGTGGGGCACCAAAAGGTCTGCTGCCACTTAGCGCCCGCATCTGCAAAATAGGCATAATAATAAGGCCTACTCGGAGGGCCTATCAAAAGATTAAGTGAATAATATGTAAAGTGCTCTAGGGCTGGGACTAAGTGAGTCCGGGATTAAGCACTCGCCTCAGGCGTAGAATTTAAAGGGCCCCCAAAAAACTCAGTAATCAAGATCAACCCTATTGTGATGCAATATTTCTTAAAATCAAAATTAATGGAAAATATCCATGATGAGCAAAATACCAAAATTTCACCTATACACAGGATCAGCGCTATGTGCATCCACATGGCAGCCTGAGGCGAAGAGGAACGGAGTGTCCCCATATGTGTGCTTTTATGTATTTTTTTAATGGTTCATTCTTCTCAGAATTACATGTTGAAAATATTATTGAGGATTTTTGCTTCCATTAAAGCCTGAAGAGCAAAATTATCATCAGTTCTGTTTGGGGTAAAAATAAAATACTTAATCATAAGATAATGTTACATTTTAATACAACTGTTATCAATTTTTCAGTATTTTTTTCCAACTTCCTTAATATTTTCACACGAATCATTAAAAATTACATCAAAGCATACATATGGGAAGGCACATGTTCCCGCTTGCCTTGGGTTCCAGTACAGCCTCACACGGCACTGTTTCTGATTCTCCTTTATTTACAATTTTGATATTTAGTTCACTCTGGATTTTTACGTTCATTTTTTTAAATATGGCATTAAAAGATGATTATTGTAGGTGATTGAGTTTTGGGGTGCGTTGTCTCCTAATTTTGCACCCACAGTGAATACCTCACTCTCCATGCCCTAGCCCGGGCTCCAGTTAGTATGTGCTTAGCACATAATAAGCCACATGCTTAATGCATGTTAACTCTACAGCCATCTTCAAACCCAGGGTCTCCAGCACAGCTGCAAGTATTCTTTTTTCAGCCCACACTGCTTCCTGTGTCCATTGGGATAACCAGAGTCCCATCTTAGCAGGTAACCAGTCACCACAATAAATTACCTTTTTCTTTTTTTTCTTTTTTTTTTTTTTTTTCCTGGCATGTGGGTGGGAAAATGCAACCTTTGATTGAATGGTTCTGAGGCGTAAGTGTTGATAACTATTCACATAACCTGTTAGGGAGGGAAAAGTTAGCAAAGCCAAGGCAATTATGGCTGGATAATGTGAAGGGCCCACTTTTTCTTGACAGCAAATTAATTGATGTTATAATGGCTATGTCACCCTGTCATCCATCAACATTTATTGAGTTCTGACAATGTGCTAGGTGACACGTGAAACAGAACACACACACACACACACACACACACACACACACACATACGCCAGAATCCCAATTCATTCCTCCCCAAGTGTGATCCATGGATGTGGATGGTTTATAAAAGTGTATTTTTTCTGTATAAAAGGAAACAATATTGCCTGTACTCCTTGTTTCATTCTCTACCCCCCCCCCCCTCCCACCCCCATTCCTCCAATTATCTTAGCACAGTGGCTCTGGTTGGTTTAGAAAATGAGTTGTAATCAACTTCTGAAATGCAATAAAGAGAATAAACCCTGATTTGTGGGGGAAAGTAGATTTGTCTGATGATGCATTTTAATGACTCCCGTTTATTAATGGCCCGGGCTTTCTGGAACCACAGCCAGGAGCTGAAGCTGCGAACGACTCTACGGATTCCATCTCACAACCTATCACTGCGGAAACTGGGAGGGGATGGACAGGAGCTGTCTAAGTGAGGAGCCGTACTGTGCTCGCTGGGAGGCGCTGGGTCTGGAGGAGAAAATAATAAACAAGGGCTTTGTTGGAAGTGCTCCTGGGGAAGCAGGCCTGCAAGTGAGAGGGGGGAAATCACCAGGTAATTAAAAAAGAAACTTCATTCCCAGCCGCTGGATTAGCAGTGAAAGAAATGCAGGGCGAATGCCCCAGCGGGAAAGCAGCTCTTTCATCGCTAGAGCTGCTGCTGGGAATCAGACGAAACCACGAGGGGCGAGGATCTGTGACTTTGTCCAGAGCTCTGCGTCACCATCTTTAATTTATTTATTTGTGCGCCTACGTTTGCTCTTGGCAGCACGTTACGGTATGAGATGGAGACCTGCAGTCGTGAAATTGCATCCTTAACCCCACATTTCCTTTATTCCGGGACCTCTAAGTCACTGCCTAATGTTATTTTAACGGTTTTTCTTTAATTTAACGATATTTAATTTGCATTCACTCAACTGACATACAATAGATCATGCTATTACCATGATTTATATCAGATGAACTGGCATAAATTCAACATTATAAATGGCGCCTGTAAATGAAACTATTATTTTACAGGAATTACTGTAGCAGAAAGGGTAAGGACCCTCCAGTCAACCTTAGTCAAACCCACTCTTTAAGGTTTTATATTTTATGCCCGCAATAAATGCTTTTGTGAAAGCCCATAACCCACAAAAAAGTCATTCGAAGTACATTAATTACGATAATACTATCCAAAAAGCTGCAAGAGCCTATTTTTGTGACATCATTCTCTGATTTCTTGCTGCCTTAAATTATCCCTTTGATGGCTGTGGAGATTAACAGTCATACTTTTGTCATTAAATATAAGGCATTTTAAAGCTTAATCCACCTAAGTTCTAATTGATATTGCTTTCGGTTGGCAGATAGCGACCTGATTTATAATTTAAATATGCGGCATTATAGGCGTCTCTCCAGCCTAGAATGAAAAAGCAAAGTTCCTCTCATCTTTCTCGGCAATGTTAACATCAAGGAAAAGTCGCTTGCTTTTTTCCTTTTCTATCCAGAGCCTAATTGAAAACTGTTCATTGAATTTCAACATGATAGAAAAGCCTTTTTATCTCTCAATTTGTCCATTAGCGATTATAATTGAAAGGATCTGCTACACAGCTGAATTGATATTGTTCTTGTTTAAATTCTGCATTTCTCTCCCTCCCTCACAAGACACCAGCCCAGATCCGTGCATATATATGCGCGGGCACATGCGTGTGGATTAGGCAGTGCCAGCTAACGAGGCTGCTGAGATGGAGCATGAGGCTCGCCCTCCACACAAAGGAGGACGCCATCTCATTTCGAGGGAGAACATGTTGCATAATCATCTTACAGGCATGACCATAAGGTTTGCTAATTGCCACATCTGTTTAACAGCTGTCAGAGGCTCCCCACACGCTGCCGTCAATATTACAACACAGAGCATTACCAGGAGTTTTATTGTTTTCAACTGTTATTTGTTTGTCACAGACATTACTGCCGCTACTGACGTCTGTGCTCTGCCGCTAATCATTTGAGGTTTCTCGTGAGCCTCCGTGCAATGCGATTCTGCCTTTTGGAGCGTGTCTCTCTTCCCCGGCCCCACCCCGGACCCCTGGCTTTCTGTAAGTTCCCTGGCAACTTCTCCTGTTCACGATACACCTCTTTCTTCACCCACAGTCATAACGGCCCTGCTAGGTCTGTAGAATTTGGTTTCTTTTAATTGCAAAATGTCTTCATTCCTGAATGCCTTTGCTACGTCTCTAAGCCGATCTCGTGTTAGTTGTGATAAGTATACAAATACATCACTGTACGGGCTGCCTTTCCGGGGGCAGAGTTCATCGTGCTGATTTTTTGTAATTACTTTTATATTTCACCTAGTTCCTGACTGCATTGCATTTTTTAAATACGACATCTATTAAGTAGAAAGCCGAGATTGACAAACTGCAGACTGAGCAAAATACGCATGACCTGATTTAGGATGAATTGATAGGTGTCACTGATCCCTATTATACAGAGAGTGTGCGAGTTCCCTATGATGTATTATTTATCCATCGGAGATGCCTTTTTGTTTCATTAATAAACCTGTATATCAGAGATAAAACAGCACTGATGATTAGTTTGAGGCAGTGCAAAACGACATGGTATTTGCCTGCCATTGCTCAATTATTTCCCTCATTTTTTCCCCTGCGTCTTTGCATGAATTATTGAGAACTGGGCTGTTTGTTTAAGGATCTAATTTTAGTGCATGTGTCCAGCTGAATTCTGTTTTCTCCTCTAATGAAAGGAAAATGGTGTGGGAATTTCTCATCTTGGTCTCAAAACTTAGACCTGCCAGCCTTAAGGTCACTCTGTGTTTGAACCACAGAGCAGGGACCTGTGACGAGCCACAGTGCAGCGACCTGTGACGAGCTGGAAATCCATTCCGGTTATGCATCACACCGTCCCCACAAATTAAAGGAGATCTGTGTGGTGGAGTCGAGCACAATTTGTATGTGCTTAGAGAGAAATAGATAAAAGGAGCAAGGATCCAATTTAGGCAATCCTACAGGACTTCGCTTCTCCGAAGGCAGGTGGGTGATTGGAGATAACTTCCGGAGGCTGCCATGAATAGCCGTCGCTAATATCATGATATTGAGCATGGCTGATCCCAGTCATCAGGCGCAGATGTCTTAGGTTTTCATGTCTAGTAATGCACGTTCATTTATAATCAAATCAGGCCACACCTGCGTGGAATCCTTTGAAAAGGCTTATGGAGATAGTGGGTAGAAGATGAGTGAATACATAAAATATGCTTTTCTTTTCTTTAATGTGGACTGAGGAATAACATTTTGTTATCATATAAAAATGATTTGGGACAATATAGTTTGGAGGTTTTCTTAAGTTTTGGGGGGTTTTTTATTTTGTTTTCTCATTAAATAACTACCTCACCCTGGCCGGCATGGCTCAGTGATTAGATTGTCAGCCTGCATACCAGAGGGTCCTGGGTTTGATTCCTGGTCAAGGGCACATACCTGGGTTGCAGGTTCAATCCCACTCTTCCCTCCCACCTCATCCAGGTGCGTGAGGAAGGCAACTAATCAACCTGTGTCTCTATCTGTCTCTCCCCCTCCCTTCCATTCTCTCTCTTAAAAAATAATCATTTGGCCGAAATCGGTGGATAGAACGTCAGCCTGCATACCAAAGGGTCCCAGGTTTGATTCCAGTCAAGGGCACATACCTTGGTTGTGGGCACCACCCCAGTGGGAGGGTGTGGCAGCCAATTCACATATTCCCTTCTTATTGGCTGTGGGCGCTGCCATCTTTGTGAGGGTGGGATGGTCAATTAGCATATTCTGTCTTTATTAGATACGATGTCAGCCCAATAATTTCTTTTAAGTATGGCAGGATACTCAGCAAATTCATAAGAGATGAGGCACATGATTAGAGATGAGAGAGGCTTGGGAAGTTTTTGTCATTCTCTGCATAATTGGAGTCTTTTCAGAATGAGTATTTTTCAAAAGCCTTCCAAAACACAATGAAGTCACAAAACGGAACGCCATGCTGTGTCTCCCCTTTGAATTGTTTTGAAGACTGCAGGATCTGTCACAAAGGTCTTGCCCAGACCCTCCTTCTCCCAGCTCTCATTAGAACAGAGGGGAGGCAGCAGCTATAGGAACGACTCTCTGTCCTAAAGCTGGAGGGCTGACTCAGCACATCTGACCTGGTGGAATGCTCAACGGGAGAAAATTCAAAAAAAGTCATCAAGGACAGCTCAGTCAAGGTGTCCATTCAGGGTGGAGAGAGAAGTGGGATGGATGGACACAATAAAATAAATAGGAAGTATATTAAAGGACCTCTATGGTGGGTTGAATTCACTCATTTATCTTTTCTCCTTCTCAAAACCCCACTGAAATGACAGTAAAGGGATTAAAGATTTATAAACTCACGAGGACAAAGAGAATGGGAGAATGGGCCGGAGAGAAATGGCAGTCAAATTTGAAAGATGGAAAGTTGAATAAGCAAGTGGTCAATGAGTGAGTTCCAACGTTTTCCCAACAGCCTGGAGCTGGGGAGTGGGAACCAGGTGAAGCCAGTTCCAGCTCCAGGACTCTGGGCAGCTTCAAAACCGGGGGACCAGTTACTTCCGACATGAAGAGTGCAGGATTGGAGTGAAATCAGGAAAACCCTAAGGATTTCTTCCCCCCACCCTCACCTTCCTCCTACAGAACAGAAAGTTCTACTGGTATGAGTTTAAAGGCTCTGGCCTGGAGAAAAGGGGAGGCGGAGAACCCTGTCTGATGAAGCAGGCACACTGACAAAGAGGTCCTCACCATCCTTTCTCTGCTCAGCTCCGGTCTGGACCACCTGGTCAATACTCACCTCCCTCGTGGTGAGAGAGTCACTGTCTCCTCACTGAAAAGACCTGGTCTGTCCAAGAGAAAAAGCATATACAACTAGTCTCATTTGCAGGTCCTCTCCTATAAAGATACTCTCACTTGCAAGTCATCACCTGTTGCCCCACTCAGAAGCCCACCAGTTAGCACAACCCATCCCAGACATAAAGCTTTGAAATTGTTTTTGAGTCCTCACTTCAAAAACAAATGGACAGCCCTAGCTGGTTTGGCTCAGGGGATAGAGCATCAGCCTGTGGACTGAAGGGTCCCAGGTTCAATTCCTGTCAAGGGCACATGCCTGGGTTGCTGGTTTGATCACCAGTACGGGGGGGGGGGGGGGGGGGGGAAGTGCAGGAGGCAACCAATCAATTATTCTCTCTCATCACTTGATGTTTCTATCTTTCCCTCTCCCTTCCTCTCTGAAATCAATAAAAATATATTTTTAAAAAAGAATATCTAAGCATCATCATGTATTTGATTGAAACCTCTAGGATAAGCCAGCACTGGTTTGGCTCAGTGGATAGAGCGTCGGCCTGTGGACTGAAAGGTCCCGGGTTCGATTCCGGTCAAGGGTATGTACCTTGGTTGTGGGCACATCCCCAGTAGGGGGTGTGCAAGAGGCATCTGGTCTATGATTCTCTCTCATCGATGTTTCTAACTCTCTATCCCTCTTTCTTCCTCTCTGTGAAAAATCAATAAAATACATTTTTTTTAAAAAAGAAAGAAAAGAAAGAAACCTCTAGGATAAAATTCAAAAACGAAAACAAATGGGGAAAAAGAATGGAGGAAACTAAAACTGTGCAACATACAAAAAAAGGTCAAAATGCTGAATGAAATATTTTCAGAAAGATATTGCATTATGAATAAAATGCATAAAAAATAAAGTAAATATGAACAATAAATAGCTTTTGGAAACTAAAAGATCTAGTGCAGCAATGAGAAATTCAAAAGATAGTTTGGAAGACAATGGTGGGAACTCTCCCGGAAAATAGAACAAAGGAAAAACAGATGAACAATGGAAAGAAAATATTAAGAAAATTAAAGATACAACATCAAACAAGAATAAAAAGGAAATAACATGAGAAATTATTCAAGAAAATGTCTCAAAACTAAAGAATAACAACTTCAAGAAACCATCTGTTACCCAGCTGAATAAGTGAGAAAAGTCCCACCCCAAGTTATCCTATATAATAAATAGGTGATATGCAAATTAACCCTCATGCCCTCATAGGATGGCTTCCTACAATCAGGCCAGCAGAAGGGTTAATGAGGGACAACCAAACAACTGAACATCAGGCTGCATAGGCCAAACAGGCCAGCAGGGGGAGCAGTTGGGAACAACCAAGCAGGCAGGGGGGTGCAGTTAGGGGTGACCAAGCTGGAAGGGGGGACAGTTTGGGGTAACCAGGCAAGCAGGCAGGTGAGTGATTAGGAGCCAGTAGTCCAGGATTGTGAAAGGGATGTCCAAATGCCAGGATCGGTCCTAAACCGGCAGTCAGACATCCCCCAAGGGGTCCCAGATTGGAGAGGGTGCAGACTGGGCTGAGGTGATCCCTCCCCCCACCCCCATGCATGAATTTCATGCACTGGGCCTCTAGTCCTATATAATAAAACCCTAATATGCAAATAGACCAAACAGCAGAATGACTGGTTGCTGATGCATACTGACCACCAGGGGGCAGACACTCAATGCAGGAGCTGCCCCCTGGTGGTCAGTGAGCTCCCATAGGAACAGTGCTGCTCATCCAGAAGCCCTGAGCTGGGCTTACAGCTGGCAAGCACAGGAGCAGTGGCAGAAGCCTTGCCAACTTAGGCCTAAGTAGGCAGGCAGACATCCCCTGAGGCGTCCTTGACTGTGAAAGGGTACAGGCCAAGCTGAGGGACCCCCCTGAGTGTACAAATTTCATGCACTGGGCCTCTAGTATCATCATAAAATTTCAGATCCTTTTTTGCATGATCACAAGTCACAGCAGCTATGCTGGAAATTGTAAGACAATACCGGTACATGTCTTCAAAATACTAATGCAAAAGTGTCTTTTTCCAACCAAGAATTTCATATCCAGCCAAATTACTGTTTTCAATTGTGAAGGGCAGAATAAATGTACTTTACAACTTGCAACATCTCAAAAAAAACTTGCCCCCTTTCCCCAAAAAAATAGGAACTTTTTATTTTTCTCCAGATAAGGGTGATCCATTCCTGTCTGGGAATGAAACTACCCAGGAAGGAAAAAAAATCTGCTTTTAGGGAAAATGGAATCTCGACATTATCATCGGAGCCCTGGACCTACAAATTAGAAAAATAGGTGCAGGATCTGCACTGCAGTCTTTGGTTCACTCTGCCAAATGAAATTTCTTCTAGTAAGATCCCATTGCCTTCCATCTCTTTCATGAGGTTGTTTTTTGAATTGTGCCAACCAGAATTAATCTCTCTCCTTCCTGGTCACTAATTGTTTTAGTTTATGGAATAAAAGCAATGAGGTACTTTTTATTTCTAGGGCCTTGTTTCTTTTGCTTATAGCTTTTGGGGTTTTTTTTAAATAGATTTTTATTGATTTCAGAGAGGAAAAGAGAGAGAAACATCAATGATGAGAGACAATCATTGATCAGCTGCCTCCTGCACATCCCCTAATAGGGACTGAGCCCACAACCCATGCATGTGCCCTGCCTAGGGAATCGAACCCAGGACACTTCAATCCAAAGGCCAACACTCTATCCACTGAACCAAACCGGTTAGGGTAGCTTATAGCTTTTAAGTGTCTCTTTTATGGATAAGTGTGTTCTTTCCAATGGGTTTACGCTACTTTTAGACCAGACGGTAAGCATGCTCGTGGACTCACCTGTCCATCACAATCTATTGGCCACCATGTTCCTTCCGTTCCACCTCCTTGCTTCCCCCTCCTTCTCTGACTTGGATTCCTACTGACCTTTTGCTTTTAATTCCCCTCGTCTAGAATCAGTCTTCCACAGTGTTGCCCAAGAGACTGTTCTAAAACGCCAATCTGATCGTGATTGTCCCCACTGGAAGCACCGTCATCGTTCTCTCCATGCCAGCGGGATAAAATCCAACATCCTTCACACATCACGCAAGACACAGCCCCAGTGCCACCCTCCCCTCTCCCAGCTGCATCTACCTGAAACCACTTAGAGCTAGTCCACACCCCCTAACTCTGCAAACATGAGTGAGTCCTGCTCTGCAAAACTATCCCTAGTCCGCCCCTCCCACTGAGGTTGCCTGCTCCCCCCACGGACACTGTTCTTCTACTAAAGCAATTACCATATATTTCACACCCTCTTGTAGTATGTCAGCTTCCCACACACCAGGTCATTTTTGCCCCAAAATTGAGATGGGCTCTGTCCACGGTAGGTAATACATATTCGGTGAAGGATTATTGAATTCTCTTCTGGAAACTACTTCTTAGCAGTTTTGTGGGAATGACCATTCAATAGGTATTCAGCCAAGTGAACTGAAATTTCTTTACATTCTGTAGAAGGCGCCTTACGGTTTTGCTTGCACCACATCTATCCCCCATTTCCTAGAAAAATGATTGTCTTTGAGGAAACACCTCTCCCTTGGTCTCAGCCTCTTCCTCGTCTTACCCGCTCATGAAAGCTGACTTCAATGGTTAGCAACTTTCTAAGCCATTCAGCATTATGCAGGTAGTTTGGATCAGTCAAGGTGGGAGTATTCACATGGAAATGTCCCCACAGCCAGGTGGTAATCACTGGCTCACCCACAACCTCAGCCCCTGTGAGTTGGCAGGAATGGACCCCACCCAGGGTGGGCTCTCAGTTGAAGCCTGGCCACTCAGTGTAGGCCACACCTCCCAGGGCCACAGTGACTGGTTGATTGATGCGCACATCACTTCTGCCTGACCAATGAGAATCTCTCCTGAGACTGGATTGTTGCTGAAACTACTGAAGAGAAGTGCTCCTGGCATTGAGATGCTCCCAGAACTGCTGAGAAGATCCATCTGAGAAGGACGCCAACACAAAGGAGAGGGGGCGGGGAGGGGGCACGAAGGGGGAGGTAAAACAGAAGTCCTGACACCATCGTTTAAGTCCTGGAGCCAGCGATGACTCTCAAGCTGGTTCTCATTCCTAGACATTCATTTACCAGTTTGCAGGGAGGGTCGGCCTATCCCAGTTCCCGTGAAGGTGGAAGGCACCGCTACAGGTGGTTTCCTAGCTCAAACCCATGGCCCTCCCCTGGGGCCGCCCTGGACACGGACCGGAGCCCAGCAGCTGTCTGTGCTCCACAGCCCGCCCCTCCGGCCACAGGCGAGCCTCTTCTCCCACCGTGCTGGCCAGTCTCAGCCGGAGAGGCTGGAGTTAAAGCACATCAGTGGGGGCGCTGAGAGGAAAGGGCTGGAACCCTCAGACCCCCCGCAGCCCGCTGGCTGCCACGCTACGGCTGCTTCCTTGATTTTATGAGAAACCCCAATAAATTTCTTATTTTGGCTTAACCTATCCACATGTGCTTTCTATTAACCACAATCAAAGAATCGTAACTCAGCCTTCCCAAAGGGCAGCAGACCTACTTTAACAATTGTGTACATATTTGAATGCGTGTTCAGAAAAAAAAACAAAAACATGACTAACACATTAAGGGGATTCCATGGATATTAGTACTTGGGATGCAGCTAAAACAAGTATTTTCATATCCATCAATATCAAGAAAAACATTTAATAAATATGCCCATCAGGGTTCTTGGCTGCAAGCAGCAAGCCTGGTTCACTTCGCAGAAATGCAACTTGTTGGCAGGAAATCAGGGAGTCCCCCAAACTGAGGGAATGTCTAGAAAAGATGTGAATTCCCTTGAGGGAATTCACGTCAGAGGAACCACGTGGAGGTCCCTCCACAGGGACATCCTCCTGAAGACCCGTCCTTCAGTCCCCACAGGGCTTTGCTGTCCTTGGGCTCGCAACGCTGTCTCGAGGCCATCGCCGCAGATGCTTTCTAAACAAAGTATCTCAGTCGCTCTGAGATCCAAGTGCAGCAGGGCATGGTATGAGCCAAGCTAACATGCCAGTCCTGTCCTACCGTGGGCAGGGACGGGGAGCACTCACAGGGATCGCAAACACGACTGCCCGTTGGATCCCTGGGAATCTTTAAAACGTGCTGAGCCTCGCTGCGCCCACAGGCTCACGGCACTGGGCCGGAGCACAGCCCAAGCCCTGGGAGCTCACACGCCTCCCGGGGGTGGATTCTCATGAACAGCCTCAGTGGGGATCCTCCGGCCAGGACGTCTGGCTTCCACAGTGGACAGTCCTGTCCGACACAGGAAGCCTGGCCTCATCCGGACTCCTTTCCTGCATCTCTCCCCAGACGCCCTTGGCCTCCTTATATGCACTCTTGAGCTCACGCTGCTTGCGGCTCTTTCAATGTTGTGATTTCCTTATCTCCATACTACTGAGAATACCACGAGGTTTCTTCAACAGCCTGTCATTCCGTGTCCATTGGCCACGCCAGCAGTCTCTCCCGTAGATCAGGAGAACACGGCAGGTGTCTGGATGTAAACAAACCAGCAACAATGCACCCAGGGGACGTTGTCTCAGGTGGGTGTCCAGGATGTTCGTCCCTTCGGTGGCTCTTGTGTGATCTTTGATCGATTCGGGTGCTCATTCCAGCCACAAAGACTCTTCTCCCGAGTCCCTGGGTTTGTGTTCTTACCTACGGTTCCCTCCTTACGCACTCTCAAGCTCGCCCGGAATACCTGTTTCCTGGAGTGTGACTCTGGGGCCCACGTTTTGCTCCGTAAGGAAAGCAGCCGTTAAGAACGTGCACCAGAGGAGCACAGACACACGGTCACTGTCAGATGTTCTTCACGTCCATTGGGAACAGGCATCTGCTCCTCCTAGTTGACAGTTGATGGCTTTTAGCTAGAGAACGTCTGATAAACTGCAAGAATGTTGACAATCTAACTTCTGTCTTGCTCGCGGAGGGGCATACCAGCAAAGGCAGCCTGGACCCAAGTCACGTGGAGCCACGGCTGCCATGGCCCCTTTGGCTGCCTAAGTACTGCGTTCATGAATTTCTACTTCTGACCAGCCACTGCCTGCCCAGGGGCAAAGTCTGATGGTGTAATTAGCTGATCTCTGCTTCCCAGCCCAGGATTCCTCTGCAGCAGCACAACTGACATTGGGGGGCAGACGGTGCTTTGCTGTGTGCTAGGCATTGGAGGATGGTTAGCAGCAGCCCTGGTCTCTGCCTGCTAGATGCCAGCAGCACACACGCCTCTACCCAAGTTTTCACAACCAGAGTGTCTCCAGTCATTGCCAAACGCCTTGGGGGAGTGAGGGGACCGAATCACTTGGTCCAAAACCTCTGTTCTAGTCCTTACTGCATCTGATTTGGAAGCCTTGATCCCACTCCCCGGAATCAGCCCATCTGACTGTGGAGCCTGGGCACCAGCACCAGTTGGCAGAGCTGCCCAGGGTTCTGGAGCACAGCCTGCTGAGGGTCTCCGCCCTAGAGCAAGGAGCCAGCACCGCTTCTCGGAGGCCTCGACTATCTTCTGACCAAGCTCTCCACTTAGCAACCCGTGAGCAACAGCCACTGGGAACAATGTAGCTACAATGCCAGGCACTGTCTCCTGGAGTTTGCCATGGAATGAGGTCATGAGAGTTCGAGGGAAAGTAACTGTTTCTCGTGTGTGAGTACATATGGAAAAATGCCTAGAAAAGATATGCAGAAGAATAAGAGACAGTAAGTGCCGATCTGCGAGTGGAGGGCATGGGCGTTAATGCACAGGTTGGAACCTGGGACACTTATCAGGAATGGCCGTGTCCAACTTCCTCGAGGACAGGGGAGGCCGGGGACACTGGTATTTTTTCTAATATATTTTATTGATTTTATTTACAGAGAGGAAAGGAGAGAGATAGTTAGAAACATCAATGAGAAAGAAACATCTATCAGCTGCCTCCTGCACACCCCCCACTGAGGATGTGCCTGCAACTAAGGTACATGCCCTTGACCAGAACTGAACCTGGGACCCTTCAGTCCGCCGGCCGACGCTCTATCCACTGAACCAAACTGGTTAGGGGGACACTGATATTTTGAAGCTTCTTCTATAATTTTAAATGTAAGGGGTTACAAAAGTTATAGTATATGTTTAGCCTTTACCTTTAAAAAAAATAGCTCTGTTATGATTCACACACCATAAAGTTCACTGTTTCAAAGGATACGAGCCAGTGGTTTTTAGGATATTTACAGTCATGCAAACATCACATTTCAGAATAGTTTCATCACCCCAACAAGAAACGCTATATCCCTCAGTCATCACCACCCCATTTCCTGTACCCCTTCTCTGCCTCTCCCCGGCTCCTGGTAACCAATAAGCTTTCTGTTTCTACACATTTGCCCATTAAGGACACTTCATATTAACAGATGGTGCATTCTATGGCCTTTTGTGTCTAGCTACCTAGACAGAGTCTAAAAGCAAATGAAGCCAAATGAACAGGAAAACAAAGCCTTCCTCCCAAGAGGCAAGGACGCCTGGTGCTTAAGAGAGACCTGGCAGAGCTCCCACTCCATCACTCCCCTGCCCTCTGGCTGCAGGGTCTTGAGCAGACACCACTGGCCGAAGATCCAAGAGCATCCCAACACCTTCTCAACACCCAGCTCATAGCACAGAGCCGGGAAAGGCGACACGGGCAATGCCCTGAGGCCTCCAGTTTGGGCAAAAGGGACGTCTCGGTTTGCTCCTAGAAAAAACACTTCCTTCTGTGCTCAGAGGGAGCCAGACTTGAGGAAAGCTCACCATCTCCTGTTTCCAACCCTGCTCTTGCTTTGAAGACGCTGTGAGGGCCCGATGTGTGGCTGCCATGTTGTGACCATGAAGGAAAGGCCCAGGGGACCCCAGATGTGCCAGCCCCGGTTCTGATGCTGCTGAGCCAGCACCAGCAACTGCCTTCCCACAGATGGGGGTTTGTACTCATGACAATTAAGCCCTCATACCTCTCAGCTACAATTACTTGGGTTTGGGTCACTTAAAGCATCAAGGATGCCTCACTTGATGAGACACAGTCATTCTATTTCTTTGCATGAGTTCACAGGTTGATGGGTATAATTCCCTCACCTCTGAGCCAAGAGTTTGTCACCATTTGTTGAATATAAGGAGCAGCCTCCTTTTGGGGGGTGGGAGGGTCTCTTCCCTGTGTTTGCAAGCTCATGGGTCTCATGTCTTGTTCTCCTTCAGCCTAGACATGGGCCTGTTAGCCAGGCTGCTCTCATCAGCAGCCCCTCCGTGAAATCCGATTATTGAAATGGAAAGTTAATGGAGTCCATTCATTTCCCTGGGAGAGGGATGATGAATTAAACTTCCCACCACAGACTATTCCCACATTCCTCCGAACATGCATTCATTCCAAAAAAAAGTATGTAGTGAGCACCTATTATGTGCCTGTGTGAGGACATGGAACTGAAGAAAACAGACAAGTTAAGTAACATATACCCGAGAGAAGAGTGTTAGACTATATAACATCAGATGACAATGCGGCCATGAAGGAAAATAGAGAGAAAGGGATAGATGGTGAAGAATGAGGAAAGAGTGACTTCTATTTTAAAGATGATCAGAGAAGGCCTCATTGAGGAAACTATATTTGAACAGAGAATCTCTGGCATGAGTAGAAAGCAAAAACAAGCGAGACGCAGAACACAGAGCACGTGCCAAGGCCCTGAGGCAGGAGAATGCTTGGTGTGTCTGAGGACAGTGAGCAGGAAATCAGTGTGGCTGGAACGGAAGAATGGAGAGGACCGATCGGCGAGAAGGCAAGAGAGGTGGCAGGAGCCAAATCAAGTCAGATGAAGCCATTTACAAGACATTCTTGGGGAGTGACATGATCCAGCCCAGGTTTTACGACAATCCCTCTGGCTACTGTCCACTCAGGGAGGAGGGGAAGGCAGGGGGACCAGTGAGGAGGCAATGACAATATTTTAGGTGAGACATGATACAGCTAGAACCCAGAGTGTAACTGTGGGGCTTAAGGGAGGTAGTCAAATTCCAGCTGTTTTAAGAAGGTAGCACTTCCAGATTTACCACAGGACAGGATGTGGATGTGAGAGAGGGAAGGGTCAAGGATAATTCCTGCACATTGGCCTGAGGAACCCGGCAAAGGGAGGTACCATTTGCCGAAGTGGAGGACCACAGAAGGGCCAGGCTTTCGATAGCCAGGGCGACAATCGACATGAGGATGATGGTCATGACCGTGGGTCCCGCTTTGCAGTTATCTGGACCTGCCTCTTGGGAAGTCTGGTCACTCAACCTTCCCACTTATTCAGAACGCCCAACATCCTCCCAGTACATTCCTTTGGGCTTAAATTGAGCAGAATTAGTGTCTAGTAATTTCAACCAAAGCCCCTTTAATTGATAAAATGGGCTAAATGGGCTTCTATGTGTCAGCGCAGGATGGTAAGCTCCATTCTTACCATAGGAAAACGCACCCTGAGCTGAAACCAACTCAAATGCCCAAAGCACTCTGGACGCCACCCAGGTCTCCACTGGAGGCCGGCTCTCCCTTCGGGCAGCGTTCCCAAGGGACGGCTCCTGGCAGTGCGAGGTGGGGGCGAGTCAAATGCCACTAAAACCTGATTGCTAAACCAGGTGCTATTGTGCTCGCCACGCTGTCATGTAAGAGGGCGCGATGCCGCCTAATCAGACAAATAGAACTCCCTCCGAAGTGTGTTTGTCACGGGAGCTCTCAGGAAAACTGTCCCCATCGGGCGCTCTGCCTCTTCCATATTTTGTTAGCAACGCGTTTTTGAACTGGTCCATGTTTTGCAGAGAATGTGGGGGGAAGGAGAGGTGTTTAGATCTTTCTTGCATTTCTTGTAATTAGGAAGACCTCGACCAACTGCCTAATGATGCAGTTCGTGTGGGTCGCTGGGAAACCAAATCAAAGCTGTTTCGCTTCAGAGTCATATGCAATCAAATAAATAACCCACGGAGGTTGACGAAGCTAACTCGAAAATAGCTAATTATGAACACCAAGTCCAGACATTCATCTGTTCAAAGAAATGTTTCTTTTCTTCCTGCCGGTGTCCAACAAGTGTTTCCAGCCTGGAGCTCAAGCGACTCGCAGATTCACGTTCACCAACTGGATGGTGGAGCCAGGCTCTGGGCATAGCCAGGGTGGAACAGAAGTGGAAAAGTAATTTCTTTTTTTTTTTTTCTTTTTTTTTTCTTTTTTTTCAGAGAGGAAAGGAGAGGGAAAGAGAAATAGAAACATCAATGGTGAGAGAGAATCATTGATCGGCTGCCTCCTGTACACTCCACACTGGGAATGAGCCCTCAGCCCAGGCATGTGCCCTGACCAGGAATCAAACTGGGACCTCCTGGCTCATAGGTTGATGCTCAATGACTGAGTCTCACTGGCTGGATGAAAGGTGATTTCTTAGTGGTAATTCTGACAAGCACGGAGGGATACTGACATGAATGTAAAACTGGGTGGTCTTGGGGAATTATATAATCCTGGAGCTCAAGTCCTACATCTGAAATGGGGACAATACACTCCTCCTATCAAAAGCAGTGCTCCCTCATTGTAATAGAAAGTCCCATTCAAATGGGCTTAAGAAAGAAAATGGAGACTAACTGATTCCACTTTTTCACATTTTGAAGGTAGAGCTGGTTTCTACCCAGTTCGATTTGGGAGCTCGAGACTCTCATTAGGACCTGGTACCCCTGTTTCTTGGCTCCGCTCCCCACTCGCTGGCTTCACTCTTGGGTTGACCAGCTGCTCCTGGCCTAGAAACTTCCTAATGAAACATGGAACAGCCCTCTCCAGCCATTCAAACACTGGTCCAGATTGCCTCGTGCACCCGCCTCTAAGCCCTCAGTGATACTGTGGCTTTTCCCTAACGGAGCTGCGAAGGTGTCACTGCTGCTCAGATCACATGGCCCAACCACGGAGAGGAGGCTGCTGTCCAGAAGGAAGTTATATGCTGCTCCCCGGACAGGGAAGGATGCACACGCGATGGAAAATATCCACTGAATCAGGACTGTTGAGAGAATTCAGTAAGATAATAGTGGCCTCACCCCCGTGTCAGTGAAGAATTCTTTTGGTTTCAGGGTGATAAAAATATTTGGAACTGCCTAGAGGTGGTTGCATGACACTTTGAATGCAAGAAATGTCATGGAATTGAATTCACTTTAAAATGATTAATTTCATGTAATGTGAATGTCACCTCAATTAAAGAAAAAAAAAATCATGCTTTGGCTGCAAATATTAGAAAACCCTAAGCCAGTGGCTTAAAAAGTAGAGATTTGTTTGTCTTCCACAACAGGACATTGGGGGAGGAGGGAGGACCCGAGGGGGGGAGAGACAGGAGCTGGTCAATGACACCGTCCAGGACCCAGGCCTTCCTTCTCGCTCATCACCCTCGGCATGAAACACATTGACCCCATGGTCACAGGAGAGCTGCCTACCCCCAGCCCTCACAGCTGTGTTCCGGACGGAAAGAATGAGAAAGGCAGGGGAGCCCTGGCCGCTTTGCACATGGTTAGAGCATCCGCCTGCAGAATAGAGAGTCTTGGGTTTGATTCCTGGTCAAGGGTCAAGGCTACATACCTCTGCTGCAGGTTAGATCCCTGGCCCTGATTGGGGTGAGTGTGGCAGGCAACCAATCTCTCTATCTCTCTCTCTCTCTCTCTCTCTCTCTTTTCCCTCTCCTTCCTCCCATTTACTCTCTCTCTAAAAATCAATGGGAAAAAATATCCTCTGGTGAGGATTAACAAAAATAAAAATATTTTTTTAAAGGCAAGAGACAACGGGGGAGGTAGGAAGGGACTGTAATGCATCAGGCAAATAGAAGATTTATGGAAAGATCTGGATCTGTGTCAGATGGCCACCCCTGCTCGCATGCGTTTTATCTGGACACATTGTTTGCTTGAACAAAGTTGGGAAGGAAGGAAACCAGGACAACAGATGCTGGGTGGACAGCTAGCATCGGCTCCCATGCGCCCGGGACCAGGTGGGACTTCAGTATAGAAGACGGTGGAGAGGGAAGGAGAGGTTTTGACATTGAAATTCTGGAAGCAAGTAATACAGTCCTTCTTGTCTTCACCTCCTGAAGCTCACCGGTTTTCCAGGGGTGAGTTTAAATCGGTTCCTTTTTAGTCTTAAATGCAAAAATGCAAGCCGATCACACAGGGAACACACAAAGTTAAAGAAACGGAGGACATCTGTAGTACCGTCAACAATAAAAATTTAAAAAACATTCAAGAGACCATACTCCTCTTACACCAATCCTTTGCCTCTTTGCCTTAGTTTCTGTTTTAATGCAGCTGAACCGAATCTAGACAGCCCGCTACCCTAGCGAAATCCGGTTGCAGGTTTACCAGATTCCAGACTCACTGCCACTCGGTGCCCCCAAAGAGTAATTATTCGTAAACAACTTTAGTTTCAATCCTGATCCCGACCTGTAACTCATGTCTTCGCGCAGTAAATTAACGTGCTGAGAACGGCTTCTCACTCAGGGCACGACAGAAACATGAGAAATGGGTTTTAATAAAGACGGTTTGACAGGGGCTGGAGGGAGGGCAGAGGCGAGACCTGCTCTACCTCCAAGCGGTGCAGGGACATGAGAGCGCTCGGGAAGAGGTCTGGCCATGCTCTCCTCGCGGCCCCGCCCCTGTGGCTGGTCAGTGTTGAGCTAACTATAAAACGTACGTGTGCGTGATTAAATGCCATTTACATAAAGTATGAATTACACACAGTCTGAACAGAAACTTCATTTTCTCAAAGAAATATATTTCCGTTTTCCCCCCATGAAAAATAATTACTGTTTGCTTTTCAAAGTCAAGTCATACAGGAAAACCGAAAATCCTCCTCAAAGCCCCCGCCCACGGGGAAAACTCCTTAGTGCACACCGACCTCCAGCTTATTTTTTATATCCATTTACACAACCTACACACATTTTTAAAGACAAAAGGGAAATCGCGTGACATTGTGAGGGGCTGGGAGCACGTGTCCTCTACCCCTCATTGTCCCCGGGGAACCACAATCACAGTAACCCCCACAGAGGAGGGAGGTAAGTGATGGATGAGTGATGGCCATCGGTCCACACTCTTGATTGGGGGGGTGGGGAGGGGGCTAGCGTATTAAAGGGCCAGTCACGATGTGTTCCCTTTCTTCTCTGCCCCAGAACCCTGCAATCTCTGAGGCAGCCACCTTTGGCAAGTGTGACTTTTCCTGGGTGGGCTGTGGCCACATCCTCCAAAAACTCTTTCATCGGCAATAAAGCCGGCGCTTTTATGTCCATCTGTCGCCTTTCCTGTGCACCTACCCAGTTATTTCCCCGGGTGAACTCCGGGAAGCCGAAGTGCTGGGTCCAGGCGCCGGCTCATAGGACGTTGGCACCAGACGCCCTCTCAGGAGGTTTAGACCCTTGGGACCGTAAGCGTCTACTTCCACGTCTGTGCCAGCACCGGCGTTTTCCTTTAACCCTTTTCCAACTCTCTGAAGTAAAAAGAATATCTGATTTCATTTGCAGTTTGTTTTTTTCTGAGGATGCATCATTTTTCATAGGCTTACTGTGTTGTTCTGTGAGGGGTCTAAGAAATTAAATATTATCATAGCCAACTAGAGGCCCGATGCATGAAATTCATGCAAGGGTAGGCCTTCCTTTCCCTGGCTGCTGGCACCGGCTTCCCTCACAACCCCTTCCTTCAGGAAGGTTGTCTAGAACACATGTGTCAAACACAGGGCCCGCGGGCCAAATCCGTCCCGCCAGGCCTTGCAATGTGGCCCGCACAGCGCTGTCATCACTGCACTCCGCTGCGTTTCCATCACAATGACAGTTTATGACTGTTCAGTAAACCATTCGGCCCCCCGATTTAGGCTGGATTTTAGATTTTGGCCCCTTCTCTGATTGAGTTCGACACCCCTAGTCTAGAAGGACGTCCGGTCTAATTAGCATACTATGTTTTTATTATTATAGGTGACCTAGACACTCACTCAGTGTCAAACTACATCGCAAATACTTCGCCAGCCTTTTCTCCTACGCTCCTTCAGTGCACTGATTCTAAAGCCAGGTGTGGAGTTCCACAGAAGCCATCCCTGGTTCTTTTGAGTGGAGAAAGGGTTGAATAAGGATATCTCCCGGTCAGAGCATCTGCACTGGGCACAGGAAACCAAGCTCGGCAGGGGCGCAGCCGGGAGGATGCCCACACTGGCACTGCACAAATGCCCCCGGAGGATGCCCCCCTGGACTCACACCTGCAGCTGCACCAGCTCCACCCCCCGGGGCTCTGGACACCCTCCCCCCGCCCCTGCAGTTGCTGCCTCCAAGCCTGGGTGGCGCTCCCCTCACTCACCAGAGCGGCTCCCAGGTGGTGCCTGCTTCTTCTCACCGGCAGGGTCTCAGGAGCTGCCGTGGGGTCTGCCTGTGGCTGGGCCCAGGCTGCGGGGGGGCTGGGAAGGTGAGCCTTCCCTGGTGGACACTGGGACTTGAGATGTGGTGAAACTCCCCTGCGAGACAGGGTGTGAGTGGGTATGGCGAGGTTGAGCCACAGTCCCTGAAGACCTGATCTACGTATCACAGTACCTTTGGATTTCCAGAAGCTTCCGTCTGTTCTGCTGAATCCAGGCAATTCAGAGTCCTCCCACCCCCAATACACCCATCACCCGCTTTTATACCTGCTGATAGCTCTCTCTGAGGTGTTTTCCCCTGCTTCTGCCTGTCAAAACCCTGCTGGTCCAGGCTACACGCCATTAAAAATTATGCTTAGCCCTCGCTGGTGTTGCTCAATGGTTAAAGCATTGGCCCATGCACCAAAAGATCACAGGTCTGATTCCCAGTCAAGGGCATGTACCTGGGTTGAAGGTTCATTCCCAGCTCAGTCTGGGTGGGTGCAGGAGGCAGCCAATCTATGTCTCTCACCTCTCTCTCTCTCTCTCTCTCTCTCTCTCTCTCCCTTTCCCTCTCCCTCTCCCTCTCCCTCTCCCGCCCCCCCTTCTCTTTCCTCCATCCCTTCCACTTTTTCTAAAAATCAATGGAAAAGATATTCTCAGGTGAGGATTAACAACAAAAACGTAGGCTTAAAATATATAGTGGTCTCCCTTATCCGTGGTTTTTCTTTTGGCAGTTTTGATTACCCTCGGTCACTGATGTCCAAAAATATTAAATGGAAAAATCCCAGAAATAAATGATTCATATGTTTACTTTGCTCACCATTCTGGGTAGCCTGATGAAACCTCTCCAATCCAGCTCCATCCCACTGGGGAGGGAACTCATCCCTCATCCAGCGTCTCGGTTGCTTCCCATGCATCCCTCGCCACCACCACTCTCCGCCCCCCCGCCCCCCCGTGCTCCCCAAGCACCCCACCCATCAGCCATGGAGAAGCCGTCTCTGTGGGACTGACCAGTGCAGTATCCAGGTGCTTGCCTAACAACAGCCCCAAAGCACAAGACTACTGATGCTGGCAACTCCTTGTGCCAGAGAGAAGCTGTAAAGTGCTTCCTTTGTGTGGAAAAGTGCACGTTCTCCAACTAATCAGGCATTTTATTATGTCACATCGCTACAAGGAGGGTGGGTACATTACAGTACATTGTTATAATTGTTCCATTTTATTGTCAGTTGCTGGCAATCTCTGGGTACCTGGTCCACAAGGGGGCTTGAAAGAGCATGCACATAGACGATGGAACATTCTCCAGTGGCATAAGAATGAGGTAGAGATAAGGTCTGGTTGAGAAGGTCAGCAGTAGTCAAATGGAAAGCTTGCCAAGACACATTGTTAACTAGAAAAGGCAATATGTCAGTCCATGGGCTATGAGTCCATAAGGTAAAACTAATACAAACTAACTGTTCCTTTTAAACTATGAATATCCATAAAATAAAATAAAAAGTCTGAAATCTGCACATTTGCACGTGAACAGCGACTTCCGGGGCAGGAAGAGGATTGTCAGGGAGGGGTAAGGAGGGCCCATCGTGTTTACCTGTGTGTAAAAAATTATGTTACGCTCATTGTTTGCATTTGTAGGAAGGCATATGTTTCTATGTTACATATTTAATTATAAAAATTAAAAAGAATTGTAATTCCTGGGCATTGTCAGAATTTCCAAACATGTTTGGGTGAAGACTTTTCTAAAACGCCATGGAAATCAGTTTATTACACTTCAAATAACTCAAGTTTGCATGTCTGCATCCCATCCCTGTCATATCAAACTATAGCCCTACACTGTAACCATTTAAGAAAAATGCCATGCAGTGAAATAACTTAAAGCGAGAAACTCCTGTTGATTCATTTCTTTTTTGAAAAGTGGGGGGAAATCATAATTTATTTTTAAAAGTGGTTCCAAGAACACCAGCCCCTCCGGCAGGGCAGTTTGAGGAGCCCAAAGCCAAAGAGAATGGTAAAGAACCTAGAAAAACTGGAACCAGAGGAACGAGAAGCAGGCCGTGTGACTGGGGATCAAAGATAATACAAGCTAAATGACCAAAACCCTGAAAAACAAATGCAGCAGACATCCTGGGAGTGGTTTTAAGCCAACACTGCTCTGCAAACACCTGCAGAGCCCCCCCACCTAGACCACACGGGTTCTCTTTGTCTTTTCGCAAAAGCTCTTAGGAGACGGGATTAATATTTACAATACATTCTCTCGGTAAAGTAACATATAGAGAGAAACAATAGTGGAAAGACCTATGGGATTACAATAATTTAAACTTATGTCTTTGGTTCCTGGCGTGCCACAATACCGTGGGGATTTTATACATATTGAAGGATTCGGGATCATGTTATACTTCTTAAAGCCGAATTTCACACATATAAGCTGAAAATAAAACAATGTCTGGGAGAAAATTTCATAACATGCTCAAGCAGCATTGTATCAGAATTCATAGCCCTATAGTCATTTTTTTTATTAGTATTTTTGCAAACAGGAAGAAAATGTTAAATATACAACTAAAGACCGCCCTCTAGTGGGGTGTAGTGTTTATACAAAATACTCAGAATTTCACCTATTTGCAGAAAATGTTGCATGCAGATTTGCTGTTCATAGAACAGACTCTGCTTGGAATAGATTGCTTCAGATCATAGCATTTTTTTGTTAAAAAAAAAAAGCCATTGCATTTTTTAATGTTTCTTTCAACCACTAAACTAAGTGCAATTGCTTTGTCTTTGAAGCACCTTTTTCTTCTCAAAGCCCAGCAAGGCTTGAAACCACATCACTTTTTCTTCTTCCAGTGCCCTTCTTTGTTTAAAAACTGAACACAGGCACTATTCCAAGTAGATATAAGGTGGAGATACTGATGTCCCTCTCAAACGCTTCTCTTCTCGGCGCTGCAGTGCCAATCTGCTGACGCCGTCTTGTGGCCTCACGCAGACAATGGTAAGGGACATTTCAGAAAAATTCCCAGAGCTGGCCTTCTTTATCCAATCCTTCATCAGGGTCTCTCCCTGTCTGACACAGCACACAGTGAAGGGAAAGGGCTTCTCACACCCCAGCCGCTGAGAAGGTTTAACCTCTGACTGAGAAGGTCAACAGTAGGAGCTACACCAAAACAAGGCTCACTGAGCAGCACAGAAACTACCAACTTCTGAAGCAGAAGGACATGTAGGGTTTGTTTTAGTCAACATCATGATTTTTAGCATATTAATACCCCATCTGCGCAGCTAATCTACTTACTGTTTGTGGGTAATTAGCATGACTTTTGTTTAAATAAAGACCGAGATTGCAGGCTGTAAGTAGAATCTAACCATAAAAATAAAGAAAATGGTTGTATTACATTCTAGAAACTGTGGTTTGCATTGAGATTTCGGCCTGCTCTCTTTTATTAAGAAAAAAAAGATGGGGTGAGGAGGATGCCCTAACCCCATGTTCGGCAAACTGCAGCTCGAGAGCCACATGCGGCTCTTTGGCCCCTTGAGTGTGGCTCTTCCATAAAATACCATGGCCTGGGCGAGTCTATTTTGAAGAAGTGGTGTTAGAAGTTTAAGTTTAAAAAATATGGCTCTCAGAAATTTCAATCGTTGTACTGTTGATATTTGGCTCTGTTGACTAATGAGTTTGCTGACCACTGCCCTAACTGGTTTGGCTCAGTAGATAGAGCATCGGCCTGCGGACTGAAGGGTCCCAGGTTTGACTCCTGACAAAGGCATGTAGCTTGGTTGTGGGTACAACCCCAGTGAGGGGTGTGCAGGAGGCAGCTGATCGATGTTTCTCTCTCACCAATGTTTCTAAAGCTCTAGTCCTCTCTGTAAAAAAATAAATAAATAAATAAATAAATAAATAAAATATATATTTTAAAATAAATAAAATAAAATATATTTTTTTCAAAAGGAGGGAGGTTGCAAAAAAGAGAGGGGTGTCCAGGAGAAAGTAACCCCACCCCCTCTCCTCTCACTTAACACCCCCAATCCTTGACCCCACCCCAGTGGAGACTTTCGCATCTTGTTTCTGGACAAACAAGAACCAGGAATCATGGAGGGTGTAGAAGAGAAGAAGAAGAAGAAGGTTCCTGCTGTGCCAGAAACCCTCAAGAAAAAGCGAAGGAATTTCGCAGAGCTGAAGATCAAGCGCCTGAGAAAGAAGTTTGCCCAAAAGATGCTTCAAAAGGCAAGAAGGAAGCTCATCTATGAGAAAGCGAAGCACTATCACAAGGAATACAGGCAGATGTACAGGACGGAGATTCGCATGGCTAGGATGGCAAGAAAGGCCGGCAATTTCTACGTACCTGCCGAACCCAAATTGGCGTTTGTCATCAGGATCAGAGGTATCAATGGTGTGAGCCCAAAGGTCCGAAAGGTGCTGCAGCTTCTCCGCCTTCGCCAGATCTTTAACGGCACCTTTGTCAAGCTCAACAAGGCCTCCGTCAACATGCTGAGGATCGTGGAACCTTACATTGCGTGGGGGTACCCAAATCTGAAGTCGGTGAATGAATTGATCTACAAGCGTGGTTATGGCAAAATCAACAAAAAACGAATTGCCCTGACAGATAACGCATTGATTGCTCGATCTCTTGGTAAATATGGCATCATCTGCATGGAAGATCTGATCCATGAGATCTACACTGTTGGAAAGCACTTCAAAGAAGTGAACAACTTCCTGTGGCCCTTCAAGTTATCCTCTCCTCGGGGTGGCATGAAGAAGAAGACCACCCATTTCGTAGAAGGTGGAGATGCTGGCAACAGGGAAGACCAGATCAACAGGCTTATTAGAAGGATGAACTAAGGTATCTACTATCGTTATTTTTGTAATCTGGTCAGTTAATAAACAGTTCTTCAAAATTGAAAAAAAAAAAAAAGAACCAGGAATCCCTCTCTCGCTGTGAGTCAGTGTTCTTGCGCCCAGGAAACACTGAAGCCATCTCCCATACTGCCAGGGGTCCCTGCCCGCAGGCTAGGAAATCCAGCTTCTTCAAGATTGGAGCTGATAAAACTCCAGAGGGAAAGTGCCTCGCCCAAGGCTGTGTGGGGCCAGCAGTCCACACTGGCTCCCAGCTGCCACGCCAGTAAGGTTCCAGTTCCAGTGGTGATTCCCTCCATAGGACATCCTTTATTGGCTGCTCTCAGGCCTAGTCTCACTGCCCCACTCCTTCCCGTGTTCCTGAAGTCCCCTCCCAAATTATCTCCTTGCACTCAAATCTGTATCCCAGGGTTTGCACCTGGGGAGACCCAAGTGAAGACAATGAAGTAGTGATGGAGCAGTAACCAGTTTATATACCCAATGTTCCACTTCCACGTCTAGGATGGCTTTTATTTGGCGCCTTCGTGCCATGGCCACCTTGGCCCAACATCCGTGCACTAACTGGGCCAGCTCTGAAAAGAGAGTGGCTGTAAGTTATGAGTGTGCCAGCTGGAGGGTGGCCAGCTCTTCTGGTTTGCCCAGGACTGAGGGGCTCCAGGCAGTGGACCCTGCAGTGACAAATCCTGGGCAAACGGGGACTCTGGTCACCCTGAAACTACCACGCTTCCTATGGAGGGCGCTACACCGTTGTGAGTTTAGAGACCTTAACCACTCAGAGGTGACAAATAGGTGCATAAACCACTTAGTAGTGAAGCGTCTGGACTCCAGTGGTACAAAGGACGACTCTTGCACTCTGCCAGTTACACATTCATTTTCTTGTGGATGAGGGAAATGTTAGCCAGCACACCTCTGATAGTATACACATTCATGTCAAAAATGCATTTCCAAATACCATCTCATTAGGAATTAGGGCTTCAAAATATGAATGTGGAGGTGACACAAGCATTAAGTCCTTAGCAGACCCTAATGATTACCTATGACCCTTCTTTTCTTATTCCTGGGGCTGTTCCCCACCCTTCCCTACTCAGTTTCTGTCCCAGCCTCATGGTTTATGGCAGTGGTTCTCAACCTTTCTAATGCCAAGGCCTTTTAATACACTTCTTCATGTTGTGGTGATCCCCAACCATAACATTATTTTCGTGGCTACTTCATAACTGTAATGTTGCTACTGTTAATGAATTGTAATGTAAATATCTGCGTTTTCCGATGGTCTTAAGCTCTTACAGCAGCGGTTCACAACCTGTGGGTTGCTGAAAATAATTTTATGGTTAGGGGTCACCACAACATGAGGAACTGTATTAAAGGGTTGCAGCATTAGAAAGGTTGAGAACCACTGGTCTGTTGTGTGAATGCATGCACTTCCCCAAAAATCTCAGCAGCAGAGGCCACACCCACATGCCCCTGGTTCATTAACTTACACTCTACCCTCAAAGGGAGTAGAGCTGCTTTGTTTTCTACCACTGGCCTATTCTTCCTCTAGAGATTGGATTTCCAAATCAGCAGCTGTGAGCTACTTGTCACTATTTTAATTTAGATTATAATTAATTAACATTTCGTAAAATTACCAATTCTGTTCCTTAGGTACACTAATTCAACAGCCCACGTGGCTAGCGGCTGCCATATTGGACAGTACAGATGTGAACCATGTCCAGCATCACTGGAACTTTTATTGGACGGTGAGGCCAGGAGCCCAGGGTAGGGAAAAACTAGCAAACTTGGCCAGGAAGAGGTAGAGTCAGGATTCAAACTCTGAGACCTCCCCTCTGTCTACCTCATCTGCCTTTTATGTTCTTTAAAGTGCAGTAAATCTCCTCGCTCATCAGCATGGCCCAGCAGTCTTGGTTGACCATCACAAAATCTTTGTGGGGAACTTCTGTGCTGAGCTGTCCTTGGCCCTCAGAGTAAGAGCGAGCATATGTGTGCACCAGTGTCTTCTGCAGGCTCAGGGGAAGCAGGCAGCTGCTCTGGGAACAGCCCAACAACCTGATCATGATCCTGGTTCGATCCAACCAGGGCTGTTGTTCTGAGGGGTCTCCTCCATCTCACCAACTTTCTGCGGCTGAGGCACTATAGTTTTCTTCCCCCCACAACATCCAGAGATCCTGGCCTTCATGTTGTGACTCCTCGTTTCAGAATTACGTTTATTGAGCGCTTGTTACATGCCAAGCAGTGGGCTACGTGCTTTTGAGATTATTCTCTTACATGGTCTTTACACCAGTCTTTTGGAGTAAATATTATTATTATAGCATCCCCATTCTTAGGTGAGAGTTTCAGCCATTGCCCAAGATGCAAACACAGGACTGTTTGGTATTTAAGCCATGCTCTGCCACCAAGAGAAATGAAAATAACCTTTGAAGACATACCTCTGGAACAGAATCCAAAATAGTGGGAACAAATCATGGTGTGTCACTTAGTCACTGTGAGATTTCGAGTAAGTCCTTTGGCCTCTCTGAACCCACAGTTCCCAGTCTGTAGAATGCAGATGGTGATACCTGCTCATCACTCCTATCTACATATATAAAACCCTAATATGCAAATACACTAAATGACAGAACAACTGAACAACCAAACAACTGGTCACTATGATGTGCACTGGCCACCAGGGGGTGCATGAGGAACATGGTGGGCGTTGGCAGCAAGCAGAAGAGTCCTGATCATGGTGGGCATCCGCCACAGAGGGATGGTGGAGCAGGTGAGTGAGGGTGCCAGGCCAAGGCAAGGCACTGATCACTGTCATCAGAGCAAGCCACTGGTGGTTACTGAAAATTCTTTGCTCCCATGTACCATTGTCCCACGTGACACTCACACCTACTGCCGGCGCTGGCCCCACTCACACCCTGCTGCTGGTACCCGGCACAGGTCCCAATCACTCAGCTCTGACAACAAGTGTGAGCAGCAGCTGCCAGCCTCAATCTTTCCTGAAGGCTTTTCCACCTCCCCCTGCTCCTGAGGGGAGATCGGGGCATCAGCTGCCACTTGCACTCATAATGGTGCCAGCCCCACTTGCACCCACTGTTGGCGCTGACCCCCAATCACCCCATGCCGTCAATGGGTGTGAGCGGGGCCAGTGCTGTCAGTGCATAGGAGCGGTGGTGGCAAGAGCGGGGCTGCCACCAGACAGGGGACAGGGGCCATGGAGGGAGAGGGAGGGGCCAGGCTGGGTACAGAGGATGGGCCAAGACCTGTCCCCATGCCCACCGCAACCTCACACCCACAGTTCCTTTCAAGGTGCACGAATTCATGCACTGGGCTCCTATCGATAGTATGGTTAATAAGAAATATATATTTGTCCCAGCCAGGTGGCTCAGTTGGTTGGAGCATTGCTCTGTACACCAAAATGTTGTGGGTTCAATTCCTGGTCAGGGCACATATGGGAGGAGACTGAGATCTCTTAACTGATGTCTCTCTCTCTCTCTCCCTCTTCCTCTCTCTCTATAATCAATAAAAATAAAAGCATATCCTCAGGGTAGGATTTAAAAAAAAAAATTTTTTTTAAGAAAAAAACATAAACTCGATCAGAGTTCTTTGGCCACAAACAACAGAAAATGATACTGGCCAGTAAAAGCAAGAAAGGAATTTCCTGGAGGGTATTGGGGAGTCTCCAGAATTAATGGGAAGTCTGCAAAATCAGGCATGAACAGGATCAGGAACAAGGTGGGGCCTAGCATAGGCCATCCTTCAGGGGCCATTGCCCTTGGCCCTCTTTCCTTCTCCAATCAGTTCACTCCCAATTCCAAGTACGGGGTGAGACAGGCTGATTCACTGACGTTGGGTCCCTGGTCCACCCTGGGCTGCAATGGAATAAGAAGTTTCTGCAGAAGACCTCACTGGCCTTTTAGGGGAAGTCAGAACATTTTGACTATCTCTGCTCATGGAGGGAAAGATAATTTCTGAAAAATAACTCAAGCTCTTGTTAAAAGGAGGAGCATGCTGGGCGTGGAGGAGAAGGTAACTGTTAACTGCAATGTAAAATGCAAACTAGTGGTAATATCACCTTCTCATTCTTTGCAGGAAGCCCTGCTCTACACATTTCAAGTGATGGGGTGCGGAGGGGGGGCAGCATTCACTTCCCCAGAGTGATTTTTCTTACTCTTAATTTTTCCAGCATTATAGGAAAAAGGTAAAAGGTGAGCAAAGTAGGTTTACAGATGTGAGTGGGCAAAACACAGAGTTTATTCTTGTGTTGTTATTCATAACTAGAAGCCAGATGCACGAAAATTCGTGTTAGGATGGGCTTTCCTTTCCCTGGTTGCCTGCACCGCCTTTCCACTCGGCCCAGCCCCTATCCACTCCAGCCCCGCCTTCCCACACTGCCCAGAGGCCCTGAGAGACCAGGGGTGGGACAGAATGCCTGCGTCATTGCCATGGTAAGCATCCCACCCTCGTCACTGGGTGCCATCTTTGTTGGGTTAATTTGCATATCATTCCTGATTGGCTGGTGGCGTAGTGGAGGTACAGTCAATTTACATGTTTGTCTATTATTAGGTAAGATTGTTGTATTATTTTCCATACAAACAACCACAAGCCTGCTTTTGCCCCACGAGGCTTTAAGTTTTAATTTATACTAAATTCAAGGTATTCTCCAAACAGTATCAACCTTAGACAGTCAAAACGTCAGTAAATACGTGTACATTGAGCATGAGGAAGTCCGTGGGCTTCATGACTCATGTATGAAATTACTGACAACAAAAGAGAACCAGGCGATCATGCCTTTCTAAAGCAAAAGCAGTCAATCAAGTGGCCAGGATAGATGGCCATTCGGTTGGGAAAGAATGTTCTTGTTTAGGTTCAGAATAGAATAAATCATGGCCTGAAGGTCCAAGAACATAAATTTTACCATCATCATTTACCAAAATGTTATTCTTGAAGCATAGGTCATTATGCAAAAAGCACAGTTCCTCAAGAGAAAATACTTCAAACATTAATGTAAATAATAATGTGTTGAAGTGTTTTAAAATGTAACTCAGAGTGCAGGAGTTATATCCATAATGCTTTCTTTTTCTTTTCTTTCTTTTCTCTTTTGAATGCCATTCCAGGAAAAATTTCTTCTCTTGGGCACCAATACAACAGTTAAGAAATATTAGCAGGTTGTTTGTACATGCTGTTTAGTTTTTCTACCATAAAATAAGAAAAATGTGTAGGACAAATTAAAATTTTGTCATGCTTCATCTGAAATACATGTGAAATATGCCCCAAAGAGCAAAAGGAAGGGAAAGAAGGGGGGGGGGGGGGGGGGGGAAGAAAGAAAGAAAAAGAAGAATAAGAACCCAAATGTGTAAAGCTAAAACAACTTTACAACTTGAAAATTCATATGTGGCTATGCTGCAAACACTGAAACCAAGCTATAATAATTCACCTCTGAGAAGTTGTTTTTAATGTTTGATGGACAATATTTGAATAATCCATTTAAACACACATTGAATTTTAAAATGATTCGGCATGGCGTGGGGCAAACCTGCAAGATGGACTTAGCATTTTAAATTGCATGACAGGTTATTCTCAGTATGAGTGTATCCGACATGTCCCTTATTTTTGCCTCCGCAGTTCAAAAACAACAGGTAGCAAAAGCCTTTAAGAAACACACATTTGTATAATACAAGCTCTATTTTCTTTCCTCGTTGTCTATTGATGCTGTATTTCATGTTCCAATCCCACGGCTGTTCAGATGACACAAATTATTACAGAAACTTGCTCTCTTCTCCCAACCTTACTTGCCTTCAGCCAAATCCCAAAGGAAAGAAAAACGTCCTCTAAATAAATCCTAAAACTTCCTTCCCCTTCTGTTAATTTCAAAGAAGCACTCAGCGCCCAACAAGAGAAAAACGCGGTCTTCCCATCCCACAATTATGTTAAAATAGGATGTTCTGAGGGAAAAGCCCTACAGTGGGGCTGCTGTTCGGTCTGGATCAATAAGCATCGCCCGGTGTGAAACCACAGTGCTTTATCTGCCAGGCTTCGGCGGAAGAAGATTTGTAGAGTGAAATCTCCACAAAGGCTATCACTCTGGGTAAGAATTGGTGCGTCTGAGTTCATAAATTGCCGTCAGGCTGGCCCTTAGGATTACTCTTCCGTCTGAATTTTGGTTCTGTTTTCTCTCCGTCCCTCCCTGGTGGAGCTGAGGCTGGAAATAGCAGCACTCTGGCGCTCGTTAGTTTGATAAACTGGCCTAAGTGTGCAGCCACCCCCGGCGCTCCCGCCCGGGCGCGGGGATGGGCCTCCTGGCCATTGTGAAACCAGCAGGAAGTGTTTAGGCGCTGAATCACAGCGAGGATTCTGAATCTTTAATTTTTTTTCTCTCTCTCCGAGGATGTCAGCCTTTAAATATAAAACATGCTTTTCCCACTTGGTTTCCATTACTTGTAAAGCATTCAAGAGCGCCTGGGCTAGAATTACCTCCTTCAGAGGACAAGGGAACAGGCGAAAATCCCACACCCATTAACGGCTCCTCGGCCGGGCTTCTCTTCCAGTGTGGACCCAGCCATGTAATAAAAATGACTAAATACTGAACCTGAGCACCACGCTTCTAAATCCATCTTCTTTTTTTATCATATTTATCCATGCAGTGTGCGCCTCGTTGGCGGTTGAGATAGTGCAGGTGGAAATAAATTCCAAGGCATAACTAGTTTGTTTTTAGATAGGACGTATCCATCACCCAAATAACCAGGCAATTATGACAGAGCAAACCTTTGCAATAAGTGATTTGTTTTAAAGGTGGTTTAGGTTACAGTTAAAAATTAAAGTTCCCAGCAGAAGAAGGGAAAACAGGACACAATGGTGGGGGGGAGGGGTGTTTTCCAGTCACATTTGTGAATTTCTATGTTGTCTCTTTTTAAAATAAGACTCTAAGACTGAAATTGGGGCTGGAGCGTTCTTTTGTTTGGTTCTTTTTTGTTTTTAATTAAGCTCATTTATTATTTATGCTAGAATACCTCCGACAACCGATGGGGGGAAAGAGATTACGACTGTATTGTCTCCAATCTTAACTTCATCTTTGTTTCCTGACTGCATTCGTATTTTTCAATGAATTACCCCAACAACTGAGCATTAAGATATTTATCCGCATACAAATAAACACAAATATAGGTATGAAGATGCTGGGTGCACCAAGAGTATAACATTAACAGATTGGAGACAATTGCTCATCAATAGGAAATGGCCAATAAATTCTGCTGGAGTCCTGTAATCAGGGTAGAGAATGCTTTGCAACCATTTTGAAAAATTGAGCCGTTCTGCATATACAGTGTAAATGTTTATGCGTGACATAGTGTTGAATGCCAAAAGCATTCTGCATTGAGTAAGAATAATTTATAAATGAATGAGTATTCATAGGTATATTTGAGCACTGCTTGCATTTTAATAACTCACTGTTATTTGCTTATTTACAAATGATTATTTAAAGGGTCCGGACGGATACCATACAACCTGCTAATGGTTATTGTGCTGAGCAGGCTGCAAGAGAAAGCACGTACCCTCTTTACCTGTGTCTGTTTCTCTTTTCAAACAAAAGACTGCAGACTACTTCAAACAATACTCACTTTGTCTACACACTGGCTCCTCCAGGAATTAAAAATGTCATCTACATGAAGTACCGGGGAATAATGCTAAAAGTGTGACTATCAGGAACTCAGAAAAAATAGATATATCTGGTAAAAAAATGTAAAATAATAATAACAATGCTAATCTAACTTGACAAAAGGGATATTTAACATATTTCAGCTGATGGTGGAAACAGAAATCGGCTCAACCTTTCTAGAGAGCACTTCTGCATTGTATAGCATGAACTTTACGAACATTTGCATTGTTTTTATATGTTTTTATTAATTGCAGAGGGAGAGAGAGACACGTCAGTAATGAAAGGGAATCATCCGTGGCTGCCTCCTGCATGCCCCACACTGTGGATCCAGCCTGCACCCCCAGGCATGAGCCCTGGCCGGGAATCAAAACATGACCTCCTGGTTCATAGGTCGATGCTCCACCACTGAGCCACACCAACAGGGCAACATTTGCATTTTTGGATCCAATATTTCCACTTCTAAGGACTTGAACTAAGAAAAAGGCGATGCTTACAACACTACCTTAAGAAGCAGAGCAGAAAACAACCTAAATATCTAGTCAGAGAGGGTTAAATGATTACATTGCTGTTGATGACATGTAGCTCTTATTGATTACTTATGATCTGCTAGGCTTTCTTCCAAGGGCATAACAGACATCCGCTCATGTGTGCTTCATGACAACCCTGTGACATGTCTGTTACTTTCTGCTTGACAGGGAATGGAACAGAGACATGAGTGGTTCCGATGCCTTGCCCACAATCCACAGCTGGTGAGGAGCAGAGCGGGGATCAGGCCAGGCAGTCAAGATGCTCACACCTGCATTCTCCAGCAGCACGCTGACCCGCAGCCATTTGCCGGGACACGGGCAACCACTGAAGACCAGAGACCATCACTGACCTCAGAAAATAACCCCGATCTCTTGTTGCATGAAGATATAGAACACAACGTGGTACCATGGTGTGCACATTTGCAAACAAGCAGGACTTCCTAAAGCTAGCATCTTGAACATAAAAGAAATTATTTCTGAATGTTCAATGACATAATATAGTGAACAAAAAAATGGGAGGGGTCAATTGCATAGATTATAAAATATGATCACAGACACAAACAGCAAACATGGGATACAAATACATAAAAATATCATTCGTGATCCTCTGAAAGGTGGCATGTAAAGGTAAGTTTAATCTTTTTCATTATACTTAGAAAAATATTTTCCAAAATTTTACAATGCTATAAATATAGAAGTTTTAATGTAAGAAAAAAATGCTGTCATGAATATTTAGGTTTATATATAACACATATAAAACAATACAAGTCTTTCTTTATTGCATACATATGTATTTGTGTCGTATTTGTAAAGTTGTATTTTTTTAATTGGAAAACCCCAGGCAATACAGATCAATACAGACAGTTGGATGCCCCTTACGCTCATTCCCCGGACTCGGTCACTATCAGGGACTGTCGAGACTCTCAGGAAAGAGCTGGAAGAGGGCCAGGCCAGGGTGAGACACATAAGAACTTTAAGGTGACACCAAAAAGCTCAGTAATCCAATTAAATGATATTGTAATGCAATAATTTCTAAAATCAAAAATAATGCCACCACAAAATCTATGAGGAACAGATGTCAAAAATGTAAATATGAATAGATCCACCCCTCTCTTTGCATGACTCACCCTCCATTCAACCCTGCCTTCCAGAAAGAGAGATGTGGGCAGAAGCAGAGGCCAAGGATGTGGAAGAAGAGAGAGGAAGAAAGAGCTCAGCACTCAGGGGCAGGTCCCAGTCCGGGAGACAGGGGGGGCGATTGCCAAAACCCACCGGGAGCTGGAGGTGAGCTTGCCCTGCCAAGGGAGGCGGGCTCCAGCACTAGGGTTAGCAAAAGCCCTGAGAACCGGCCAACAGCCCCATGTGACAGCTCTCATTGCCTGTGCTGCCCAAGCCACACAGTGTGCCTGTGGTCTTTGGTAATACTGCCACATACCGGAGAGAGGATTGGGGGGCTCCCTTTCAATATGCACTGAGTGGACAGATTATGATGGTCTCTGAACGAATAATAATCTGGCCATTCAGTGTCTATCCTATATAATAAAAGGCTAACATGCAAATTGTCCCCTGGACCAGGAGTTCGACCAGCAGGCAGACCAGCCAACTGCCCATGTCTCCTCCCCCTGGCCAGGCTGGCCGGATCCCACTCATGCACAAATTCATGCACTGGGCCTCTAACACATATATATGTGTGTGTGTGTGTGTGTGTGTGTGTGTGTATGTGTGTGTGTATATATATGTTTTTATATACACACACACACACACACACACATATATATATATATATATATATATAGAGAGAGAGAGAGAGAGAGAGAGAGAGAGAGAGAGAGAATATACAGGGCAATATACATATGAAAAATTACAATATTTGTGCAAAAGTGATTAACTAAGTATAATAACCAAAAAATAGAGTTTGAATTCATCTCTTTATGCCATATGAGATTATGTCAGAGGATAGTACCAAAAATGTTAAGTCTAAATTGGGATTTTCTGAAGAGATATATTTAAGTTAATATTTAAAGGATGAAATGAATCATATGTGCTCCCACCCACAACCCCCCAAAAAAAAAAGTTTGCATGAACAAAATGTTCTGGTAATATTGCTATTGACACCTCCTAACCACTGGTTGGAAATCTAAGACATTTCTGGAATTTCCCTAAAGCTTATTGAGTACCAAGTAACAGATCCTGACAAAAAGGAAACTCCTGAACAATACATTTCAGAAGAAAAAGTAAACATCAGTTCAGAGGTTGAACCTCCACTCTGACAATATGCTTAATATTTTCTGCACACTTCCCCCAAAATTAATAATTATACATACTAGGAAGGAAGCAGACAAATTACTGTTTTACCATAATTAATTTGACACTTATTCATTGTTGTAAAATTATTATTGTCACCGAAGTCATACTTTAATGTTCACATGTCAATAAGGCAGGCCAAGGACGGGGGTTTTAAATAGTTTCAAGAAGGAAGACAATTAATTTTTGTGATTGTTGCATAAACATTGCATTAAGTGTCAAAGTAACACATTGGAAGAATTCAAAGGGCTTCATAAAATCAGAGGAGGAATGTTATAATTCTGCTTACCAGAGGATGACTGACTATTCTCTCAGTGGAATTCCTTCGCTGAAAATTAGCAAACAGTGGTTTTTTTGCCAGAATGTTCCAAATGAGGCACCATTGGTGGGACAAGAGAGGAATATGGTTCTATTTTAACAGTAGTGTTTATCTTAATGTGTCTTAGAAACAACTATTACTAGCATTCCAAGCACGAGATGCCGCAATATTATCGCTTCTGGTGAAATTCTCTTTCAAAAGAAGCCCATGTGAACGGACATGTAACATGGTCACAGGACAAGTATCACATGGCTGGAGCAGATGCCGCTCCATGGCCCTGTGCACCCCTCTCCCTCTCCTGCACATGGACCCCCAGGGCTCCTGCTCCCCAGCCAAGCACTTGGGCTCTTCCTTCGTCCCACGCTCCCAAAGCCACTTCTGCTCCAGGGGCAGCTAGAAAGGCCTTAACCGGTGACTGAGGGGGCAGGGGTCTAAACCAGGTCTGCCCAAAAGAAATACTTTAATGCCTCCGTTTTACAAAAATAAAAGGTGAAATAGTTTTTTTTTTAATGTATTTTATTGATTTTTTACAGAGAGGAAGAGAGAGGGATAGAGAATTAGAAACCGGTGAGAGAGAATCACCGATCAGCTGCCTCTTGCACACCCCCCACACCAGGGATGTGCCCGCAACCAAGGTATATGCCTTTGACCGGAATCAAACCCGGGACTCTTCAGTCCGCAGGCCAACGCTCTATCCACTGAGCCAAACCAGTTTCGGCAAGGTGAAATAGTTTTGACTATACATTTTGTTTAACCCATTATAGTCCAATATACCATTTCAACATCTAATCAATATTAAGAACGACTACAGAGATCTTTCATGTTCTTTTTTCTACCCCTCTTTCTGGTACTGAGTCTTCAAATCTGGTGTCCATTTCACATAGCACATTTCCGTTTGGACTAAGCACATTTCAAGGGCTCAATGGCACATGTATTCAGTTCCCCGAAGCTGCTGTAACAAAGTGCCACAAACCAGGTGACTTCAAACAAGAGGACGTATCCTCCCGTAGTTCTGGAGCTGGAAGCCCCAGACCAAGCTGTCAGCAGGGCCACGTTCCCGCTGAAGCTCCAGGAGAGGGGACCTTCCGCGGGCCTTTGCTTAGCCACTGGGGCTGCTGACCATCCTTGGTGTTCCTTGGCTGGTGGCCCCTCTCTGTCTGTCTTCCCAGGGCCTTCTCCTTGTGGGCATGTCTGTCTCTCTCCTCCTCTTCCAAGGACACCAGACATACTGGATTCAGGGTGCACCCTACACCTGTATGATCCCGTCTTAATTATATCTGCAATCACTCTATTTCTAAATAAAGTCACATTCATAATCAGGGTCTAGACCTGTAACACGTCATTTTTGGTGTATCCACAGCAAAAGCCGGGCCCTTCACCAAATTCTTCCCATGTCTCTTGTGCTATTTCCCAGGTAGGAGGCCATTAAAAATAAATAAGTGAGCCAAAACTGGTTTGGCTCAGTGGATAGAGCGTCGGCTTGCGGACTAAGGGGTACCAGGTTCGATTCTGGTCAAGGGCATGTACCTTGGTTGCGGGCACATCCCCAGTGGGGGGTGTACAAGAGGCAGCTGATTGACGATTCTCTCTCATCAATGTTTCTAACTCTCTATCCCTCTCTCTTCCTCTCTGTAAAAAAAATCAATAAAATATATTTTAAATAAATAAGTGGGATGCATGCCAGGAATGAGCTTGGAATCTCCTTGTTCAATTCTGTTCCTTTCTCCTTTTCCATTTCACTCTGAGCCTGTTCAGCCAAGTACGCAGACCCAAACTACCCCTTCTTCTCCCACCTCACCCCCCTTTTAAAAAAAAAAAAACTTGAGCCAAATATGCTAGACACAGGACTAAAGAGTAATGACACCTTGAAGTGCTGAATAAGTTTTTCGTGGGGGGAAAAATATGTCACCCATCTGCCAACAAAGCAGTGAAGCGAGTGGTGAAATCTCTGGTAAAAATCAAAAAGGAAGTCCGTTGTGATGTTTCAACCATCAGGTCGCATTTGGAAAGCAGGAGGAGAGATTAAAGCCTGTGGCTCCGGCTGCAGAGCTTCCCCCGCCAGTGACACCTCCGGCCGTGGCCTCATTAACACCGGCTTGGTTTCCTGTGACTGTGGGAGGCCGGAGCCTTTCATGTCCACGGCCAGACAGGACTGCTGACCCGACAAGATCCGTGTTGCTCACACTCTCGCTTGAATTTCTGTTACATTAATAGTTTGGGGACTTGAACACATTTCAAAATCCATATAAGTGATCCCGATACAATGAAAGCTTACTTTTTAATTCAGGCTGCGGGCTTCATGTTGAGTTATTTATTAAGTTAGTGAGCTCCTCAAGCTCATCTCCACACCAACCTTTTCGTCTCCGGCACAGGGACTAAGATGATCTTTGTGTCCCCAAGGAGAGGAAGTTTCCTCTTGCTGCTTGTACCAAAAGTGTCCCCAAACTGAATGGCTAGGGACAAATTTATCATCTTCCATCCCTGGAGGTCCGAAGTCCATACGCAGTCTCACTGAGCTAAATTCAAGGTCTGGTTGCATGTGGAGGTGGCACAGCCAGGTCAAAAGAGAAGTCAGAGAACAGACACAGTCACAGACCGGGAATCTTGAAGTGGATGCGCAAAGAGGTATATTAGTTTTCTACTGCTGCTGTAACAAATTGCCATGAATGTAGTCGGTTATTACCCTCTGGTTCTCGAGGGGACAAGTCCTAGAGTGAAGCCAATGGCAGGGCTGCATTCCTCCTGGAGGCTCTGGGGGGACCCACCTCCAGCTCCTACAGGCTGCCTACATGTCTTGGCTCCTGGCCTCTTCCTCCATCTTCCATCTCTGTCTCTCCCCCTCACCTCTTCTTACCTCCTCTGACTGATCCTCCTTCCTCCCTTTAATGAGGACCTGGTGATGACAGGGGACCCATCCAGACCATCGGGGGAAAGCTCCCCATGTCACGATCTTTCACGTATCACATCTGCAAAGTCCTTTTGCCATGGAAGGTAAGGAGTCCGTGATTGCCTGAACCAGGATGTGGGCACCTTGGAGGGCAACTGGGACTAGGAAGCCAGCCTGGCTCCAGAAGGAAGCAGCCTGGGTTTTGGGACATGAGACCTCTTGAACCATCAGGTAACAAGCCGCTTCCTGCCTTGAGGCACCACGTCTGTGGTCATTTGAGAGGTTTTTAGAGACGGTCCCTGGACAGGGGAATTCAGGCACAGAGACTAAACCAGAATCAGAGGGGACAGGGGAAAGGGGTACATACTGGTTGCTGACACTGCCCTGACCTTCCTCCCGCACACACACCAAGACCACCAGCAAGAAGGCTAATACCCTTTAGGCAGGTAAGTGGGCAAGAATATGCTAGAGAACTTGCCCAGCATAGAAAAAAGAAACCTAAGTATACTGGGGTGTGGGTGTAGGAAGTTAAGGGTCTGGGCAGTGACACAGCCCAGATGCTCAAGTTTCTCAAGTCACCCACCCGCACCCCATGCTCTCTGAGCTGCCAATCAGGTCTTCCGTGCCTCTTTCTAGAGCAAGATTGGAGAACCAAGGGCACAAGACCTTTGAGGAAACCGAGAGGACAAAGACCAGACAACCGAATGGAAAAGGGGCAGGCTACAGGGAGGAAACCAAAGCTGTGCAGAATGGGGAGCGGGGGAGGGAATCCCTCCCCAAAGCACTGACATGGTCAGACAAGAGGAAATACACCGAGTGGCCAGATTATTATGATCTCTGAACACATAATAATCTGGCCACTCAGTGTACTTATGTAGAAGGGAAAGCTTGCAAATCTTGATATGTCAAGGGACCAGGAGGTAGCGGCCCCCAGCCTCTGGCTAGTAAGTCCTCTGCTTCTTTCTAACTACCCACAATGCAGTACTTATACATGGAAAAACCTTATTTTAAAATCCCAACTCTGTGGTCAGTCTACACTGAGTGGCCAGATTATTAGGGTTCAGAGATCATAATAATCTGGCCACTCAGTGTAACGTGCCCACAGGTGAGAATCAGGCGCCATTCTTAAAAAATCAGATAAGAGCAAAGAGTTCTAGGAAATTAAATATATGAGAGCAGGAATATGAAACTAAGTTGAAAGCTTGAAAGATACTTTTGAAGAAATATCCCAGAAAGTAGAGCAAAAAGACTTGGACATGGAATTGGAAGGAATGATAATAGGAAAAGGAGAGGACCAGTTCCCATCCCAAACATCAGGAGTTCTAGGAAGAGAACAGAGAAAACAGAGGAAGAAAAAAATCATTCAAACGTCCCAGGTCTCATATCAGAGGACATCAGTGATGAGATGACAGGAATCCTCTGAGCATCCCATGGAATTCAGGCGTCTTCAAACTACGGCCCGCGGGCCACATGCGGCCCGCAGAGGAGTCTGATCCGGCCCGCCAGGTTTTTTGGGTAGTGAGCGCAGCTGAGGTGTTACAGTAGGAATTAGTAGTTCATATAGTCCGGCCCTCCAGCTCTCTGAGGGACCGTGACCTGGCCCCCACTTTAAAAAGTTTGAGGACCCCTGCAGGTGGAAACAGACCCAAACCATGACTGTTACCATTACATTTTAGGTGGCCAGGCCGGTGTGGCTCAGTTGATTGAACGTCACCCTGTGCACCAAAAAGTCACAGTCAGGGGCACATGCCCAGTCAGGAGCACATACCTGGATTTAAGGCTCAATCCCTAGTAGGGGGTGTGCAGGAGGCAGATGATATCAATAGATGTTTCTCACTTTCACTCTTCTCTCTTTCTCTCTCTCTCTCTCTCTCTCTCTCTCTCTCTCTCTCTATCTCGTCAATATAAACATTTTTAAAAACATTTTAGGCTACTAAAGGACTAAGGAAAGTAGCTAAAAGCTGTTGGAAAAAAAACACACAGTTTTCATCTAAAGTACAACATCAGCCAAAACCAGTTTGGCTCAGTGGATAGAGCATTGATCTGCGGACTGAAGGGTCCCAGGTTCGATTCCAGTTAAGGACATGTATATTGGTTGCAGGCACATCCCCAGTAGGGAGTGTGCAGGAGGCAGTTGATTAATGTTTCTCTCTCATCGAAATATCTAGCTTTCTATCCCTCTCCCTTCCTCTCTGTAAAAAATCAATAAAATATATTTTTTAAAAATAAAATAAAAGTACAACAATCAAAATGGCGTTGGACTTTATATTATCAGTAACATCAGAACCTCAAGGACAATGGAATAACGCCTTCAGATCTCTGAGGGACTGTTACAGTGGGTTCTGCACTCACGAGCTCAGTATTTGTGACTTTCCTGCTCGCCAACATTTACTTTTAACACTGAAACCAATGCTCATTCAGGGCCAGGTGCAGAGGGGCAGGAAATGTGAGCAACACACATTCCCAGCTAAGGGCCACCAAGGAGACCACACCCTTTCAGCTCTCAGCTGCCAAGCCAGTGTCCGCCTCACTATCCATTCTCCGCATTTTTTTCTGATTTTTGTTAGTGGTTTCCAACTGTTTAATATGGTCCCCACACAGAGCCCTGAAGTGCCTGCCACCTAGTGCTCCTAAGAGCCAGAGGCTGGGCTGAGCTTACAGGGAGCACTGGTCTGCTTCCGCTAAGTAACAGCGCTGTTGGCAGAATTCAACACCAACATATCAGCAATATGTATTAAATAAGGTGTCTTTAAACAGAAACACACAAAAAATAAGGTGTTGCCCTGATGGTTGGTGGAAATGTCATGAGAGCAGCTGGAAGGAACCCGGCCCTGGCTTTCCTGCAGGAGGGGCTCCGTTTCCCTTATCTGGCAGTCATGTGACTACAGAACACAAGGACTGCAAATAACAATAGTCAAGTATAATTTTATTTTTTTTACTAGAGGCCCGGTGTATGATATTCATGCACAGGGGAGGGGGTGTGTCCCTCAGTCCAGCCTGCACCCTCTCCAATCTGGGACCCCTCAAAGGATGTCTGACTGCCTGTTTAGGCCAGATCCTGGGCAGTCAGACATCCCTCTCACAATCCAGGACTACTGGCTCCCAACTGCTTACCTGCCTGCCTTCCTGATTGCCCCTAATCGCTTCTGCCTGCCAGCCTGATCACCCATGCCAGCCTGATTGATGCCTAACTGCTCCCCTGACAGCCTATTTGGCCCTAACTGCCCTCCCATGTAGACCTGGTCACCCCTAACTGCTCTCCCTTGCAGGTTTGATTGCCCCAACTGTCCTCCCCTGCTGGCCTGATCATCCACAACTTCCCTCCCTTGCAGGCCTGGTCCCTCTGAACTTCCCTCCTCTGCTGGCCATCTTGTGGTGGCCATCTTGTGCCCACATGGGGGCAGGATCTTTGACCACATGGAGGCAGCCATCTTGTGTGTTGGAGTGATGGTCAATTTGCATATTACTCTTTTATTAGATAGGATTGTTGACACTATTACAGATGTCCCCCAAATTAACTATCATTTTAACTGAGAGTGTTTTTCTTTTATAATATAGTGAGGTTTTTCTGTCAGTGTACAGCTTTGTGAATTTTAACTCATGTACAGGTTCGGGTGACCATCATCACTGTCAGGATACAGAACATTTCCATCGCCCCAATATCCCCTTGTGCTGCCCCTTTGTAGTCAAACCCTCCTCTCCCCCTTAACACTGGAGACCACGAGTCAGTCCTCCGTCACCACTATGCTGCCCTTTAAAGAATGGCACATAGATGGAACCATCAGACAGTATGCAACCTTTGGAGACTGGCTTCTCAACATAATGTCTTAAATATTCATTCAAGTTTTTACATGTATCAGTAGTTCATTCCTCCCCACAGCTCAGTGTAATATTCTACCAAGCCTAGAATGTTACACACAAGCCATCAATAAAGTATGAGGATATACATGTTCACTCTTACCATGCACCCCCTTGTCCTTTATCAGGGGACTAGAGAATAACGAAAGAAAAGCTCTAAACCAAGCAGGGGAAGGTAACAGATTTGCAAAGCCAGGGGTTCTGTCTGGAGAAGAAACATGAGAAATCCCAGGATGATGGTCAAGACCCAAGACAAGAACTGCCGAGCTCCCCAGTCCAGCTTGAAGAGTCTTCTTCAAAAGATGGAGCCCACAGAACCATCGTGTGTTTGGACGCATTGAGAAGAGATTCCGGCAACTCATGGTGACTCATCGGAGGAATGAGGACACAGGAAAGGAAGCAGACAGAAAAGGAGATTCTTTTAGACCAGTGTTTCCCAACCTTCTCTCATGATGAGAATCACCTGGTGGATTTGTTAAAACACAGATTCCTGAATCCCAACTAAGAAGTGCTAAACTAGAATTTTTGGGAACATATAGGTAAAATTGCATACCTAACTTAGTGCTCTGTATATAAAATCTGTCTTAGAGCACTAGTTAAGTATACAATTTTGCCTATATGTTCCCAAAAATTCTAGTTTAGCACTTCTTAGTTGGGATTCAGGAATCTGTGTTTTAACAACTCCACCAGGTGATTCTCATCATGAGAGAAGGTTGGGAAACACTGTTTTAGACTCTCATGAAAACACAGAGTTGTGCAGATTAGGAAAAGTAACCAGAATATGCTGGGGCTCAGCTGCATAGGATTTACACAATGTAAACATGGACAGTTTGTCTAAACACAATTCCTCTGGGGCCCAGGGAATAGCGGGGAGAAGACACTGCCTTTGTAGAATCAATTAACCCTGGAAATTATGTGTCTATATAACATAGACACAAATGAAAACTATATTTAAAATGGTAACACGAAAAAAAATGTTTCTTTCTAAATCAAGGCCAAGAGAAAAGGAGTGAGCCATCCCTGACAGTGAAGCTAGAGTCATACATTGCTTTCAGTGCTCACAGCATTGAGGATGACGCTGGAATGGAGTGGGGACTGGCTTCCTTTTTACATGCCTCTTTCTTTTTCCTTTTTTTTTTTTCTTTTTTTATATATTTTATTGATTTTTTACAGAGAGGAAGAGAGCGGGAGAGAGAGTTAGAAACATCGATGAGAGAGAATCATCGATCAGCTGCCTCTTGCACACCCCGTACTGGGGATGTGCCTGCAACCAAGGTACACGCCCTTGACTGGAATCGAACCTGGGACCTTTCAGTTGGCAGGCTGATGCTCTACCCACAGAGCCAAACCGGTTTCAGGAACATGCCTCTTTCTTTGGGGGGTGGGACATCTTTCTCAGAAGCTGCAGATCCTCTGTGTGTCATACAGAACAGGGCTTAGTCCCATGTTCTGATGTGTGTGTTTTCTCAACACCTCACAATTCCCCAACACCAGCTGGGTGTCCCACTCTGCGCAACTCTGACGCTGCCTGCAGAGAGCAGCAGATCCCACAGGCCAAGGGCTCAGTCCTACGAGACCATCCTCCCCGCCCCAACTTCTGAAGCCCGTAGCAGGCCCAGGGTGTCACCTGTGGTTCTGATGATAGCCACTGACCAGAGGTTCCATTATCCCTCACTGGGTCTGATTAATTTGATAGAGTGTCTCACAGAGCCCAGAGAAACATCCTACTTTCTAGATTCCCAATACACACACACACACACACACACACACACACACACATTGGCTATATATATATATATATACACACACACACACACACACACACACACACACACACATAAAGCCAGCGGCCATAACGACCATAATGACTGGTCTCTATGATGCCCACTGTGGCCAGCGAACCGGCCAATCAGGGGGTGGGGCCGGCCAGCCAACCTCCAGGCCCCTTCCCCCTACCAGCCGGCCCCTGATTGGATTCTCCCACCTCAATCAAGAGCTGGCCTCCAGCTAAATGTCCCTTCCCTTCCCCCCTGGCCAGCCCCACACTCAATCAGTCTGCCCCATCACAATAGGCCCAAAGCCCCTCCCTCCAGCTGCCCACCCCTGATCACACCCCCCACCCCAATAGGGAGCAGGGCTGGCCAGCCAACCTTCTGCAGCCCCTCCTCCTGGCTGGCCATGCCCCTGATGGGTCCCCAACACCCTGATCAGCCTCAGCACCCCCTTCCAGCCCCACCCCTGATCACCCCTCCACCCAAGTAGGAGGCAGGGCTGGCCCGCCAATCTCCTGAATCCCCCTCCCCCCAGTGGGCTCCCCCACCCTATCAGAGACAGGGCTGGACAGCCAACCATCCATGGCCCCTCCCCCAGGCCACTGGCCCCTGATCTGCACCCCTCACCTGATTCGGGAGTGGGCCAGATGGCCCACCACCCACAGCCCCTCCCTATGGCCAACCCCACCCCCAATTGACCTCCCATTCCCAATCAGGGGTGGGGCCAGCCTGCCAATCACCCTTCCCCAAGCCAGCCTGGCCCTGATCTAACCTTGATTGGGCCAGCCAGCCAACCTCCTGCCATCTCCTCCTCCCAACAGGCCCAACCCCAATTTGCCCCAATTGGGGCCTGGCTGGCCAGACCCCACCCATGCACGAATTCATAGATTGGGCCTTTAGTCCTATATAATAAAAGGCTAATATGCAAATCAACTGAACGGCAAAACAACCGGTCACTATGATGTGCACTGACCACCAGGAGGCAAACACTCAATGCAGGAGCTGCCCCCTGGTGGTCAGTGCGCTCCCACAGGGGAAGCACCACTCAGCCAGAAGTGGGCTGATGGCTGGCCAGTACAGAGGTGGTAGTGGCAACCTGTTTCACCTTCAAGGCAGCACTAAGGATGTCTGACTGATGGCATAGGCCCACTCCCTGCAGGGCCTAAGCTGTCAGCCGGATATCCCCCAAGGTCTACTAGACTGTGAGAAGGTGCAGGCTGGGCTGAAGGACCCTCTGAGTGCATGATTTTCACGTACCGGGCTTCTAGTCTACACTCATAAGAGGATAATATGCTAATTAGACAAGATAGACCAGACATCCTTCCAGATGTACTTCCTGACAAAGCCAGGGCCCAAGAGAAGCTGCCCAGGGCCCCAGATGCCTGTGGCCAGCCAGAGGGAGGGAAGCCTGGGTCCTGGGTGTGGGGGGCTGAGGCAGTGATGAGGAGTGATGAGGCAGGCAGGCAAGTGGTTAGGGGCGATCAGGCAGGCAGGAAGGCCAGTGGTTAGGAGCCAGCAGTCCTGGATTGCAAGAGGGATGTCTGACTGCCGGGATTGGGCCTACAATGGCAGTTGGACATTTTCCAAGGGGTCCCGTTTGCGAGAGCACAGGCCAGGCTGAGAGACCCCTCTTCCCTCCTCCCCTTCCATGCACAAATGCCATGCACCTGGCCTCTAGGTTATTATAATAGGGTACAACCCAGGAACAGCCAGAGGGCAGGGATGCCTAGGGCAAGGCCTCTGGGAAGGGCCACTGAGCTTCTTGTTCTCCACAAATCTCCATAGGATCAGCAACCCGGAGGCTCTCTGAAGCCCACCCTCCCCCAGGCTTTTGGTTCATTAAATCACTGACCATTGAAGACTGAACTCTATAGTCAGCCCTTCTTCCCTTACACCCCTAACAGGAGCAGGGGGTGGGGATGGGAAGGAAGTTAATGGGGTTGATTCTCTAGGATCCTAGAGTCCCTAGGGCCGTGGTCAGCAAACTGCAGCTCACAAGCCACATTGACTGTTGACTAATGAGTTTGCCGACCACTGACCTAGACTCTTGATTCCAATAATTACAGGCTGTTGTTGTTCCTTGTGAACAGCCCCTATCCCAGTGGTCGGCAAACTCATTAGTCCAACAGAGCAGCAAACTTCGGCTCAAGAGCTGCATGTGGCTCACGAGCTGCAGTTTGCCGATCACTGCCTAGGGTCTTTCCAAAAATTACTTCATGAGTATAACAAAAAACACCTTTATGGCTCTCAACATTTAGAAAATCCCAAGGAGTTCTAGAAGATAGTTTCTAGGATTTTGAAACTTTGTATTTGGGGGAACACTAATTTCAGTGGAAAGTGTGACCCTAACCGCTTCCCAGGACATTTAAAAATGTATTTTTTTTATTGATTTCAGAGATGAGAGAGAGAGAGAGAGAGAGAGAGAGAGAGAGAGAGAGAGAGAGAGAGAGAGAGAGAGAGAGAGACCAAAGATGAGAGTCATTGTGTGGAGAGCAGCTACAGCGTTTGGACAGGTTCAAGCCTCGGATGGATGAGAGGGCACAGTCCTCTCATGGCCACGTGCAAGTCCCAGCTTGGAGGGCAGAACCCTCCCAGCACAATTATAGCCAACAGCTGTAGTTGTAAGCATGACCCTATGGTCCGAACACGTGGCCCCACGTGTCTGAGTGATGTGGGCTTGATAGAGTTCAGGTGCGTGTCATTGAGTAGATCGAAACCCACGGGAATGTTGTGAACATCTTGACCACGCCCTTGCTTTGCCTTGTGACATCTGGCTATAAAATAAAGACACAGCTTGTGGTCCATGGCGCTCTCTCTCCAGGAGAGGGGCCAGTATCCCAACCAAGACCCAGCTTTTTTCTCTTGTCTGTCTTTTCTCAATCCTTCTCCACCCCCTCTCAGGGTCACTGAACCTGGCTAAGCTGGTGTGGCACATAAGGTGCCCTGGGGCTGAGGATGCCACGGCCGTGCCAGCCTGCCACACGTTGAGTAGCTTCCTCCTGCTCACCCCACACTGGGGATCAAACCCATAACCCAGGCATGTGCCCTGGACTGGGAATCAAACCGTAACCTCCTGGAGCCACATTTTAATGAAATGTCTGGGTTATCAGTACAATCGTGACATAGCTGTCTTCTATATTTTCTATGAACTTGGATGGGTAAAGAGCATTTGAAAGTTTTTGCAATTCAAAAATCACCTGAAACTATTATTATGGGGATCTGGGTGAAGGGTACATGAGAACTCTCTGTGGTATTTTTGTAACTTTTGGTGACTCTTAAACTATCTCAGAATGAAAGGGTGTAAAAATATATTCCAAAAGGTTGAAAAAAAATTTTTTTTCATTTCCACCAGTAGCTTTGGATTCCCACAAGAAGGGAAGGGCCTCCTCCGTTTCCTCTTCTGTAACGTGAGAACTAGATCAGCAGCTTTCAAACCGCCAGTGTCACTGAGGGTGTTTAACAGCTCAGCCAATATCTGCTTTGATTTTTATCTTATCAAAGCCATCTGAAAATTCGCAGTATTCGTCCTGACTTTTAACTTTCTGAGGACCCCGGCAAGTTCACTTGTACTTTCAGATTAGCTCTTGGACTCTCCAACTTTGAAATTGTCTCCTTTCCGAACCATGCGCCATACTTGAACCTCTTTGGAGTCGGTAGCTATACAGACTGTGACTGCCTTGCATTGCTTTTTTGGGAATGGATGTGGAGAGTTTGCTTTCCTTTGCTTAAATTCAAACCTTGCATCGGTTTAGAGAAATGCAAATGAGATCTACCACAGAGCATTTTTCACCGGTCGATCAGAAATGTGATAGTACCCGGGAGCGAGGCTGCAGGAAACAGGTGCGCTGACGGGCTAGCCCGGAGTTCTCAGCGGCACAACCCCCTGGCACACCTCAACATTTCCCATGCATGCACTCTTTGACCTGGTGATTCTATTTTAGGAAATTATTCTATAGACACTCTCTCTCGTGTACAGATATAGGTATAGATATTCGGTGTCTCTTTGTAGTAATAAAAGAACTGGAAACAAACTGAAGGTCCGTTAATAGGGATGGCTGAAGCCATTTTCAGTATATGTACGTACACAATGGGAAACTGAACTCCTCCTGAAGCAATGATGCAAATCTAGACCCACATATAAGCAATATTTCCCACGATACATTGTTATGCCAAAAAAAAAAAAAAAAAAAAAAAAACAGAATGTAAAAGGTTGTTTGCATTATAGTATAATTGGGGAGGGGGGGGGGATGGACAAGAAACTGGTAATAATTGCTGTTTTCTGGAAAGGAAACTGGGGGCCAGGGGAGGTGGAAGAGGCACCCACTTTTCACCATGTATCCTTTTTTAGACAGGACTTTCATGTTCCTGCGCTAATTACATAAGCGTGAAAAGAATCAGGCCTGTGTATGCTTGCCTGTGTGAATTATCTCAAGTGAACATACTGTTAAAGCACAGGTGTGCCACCCTCAATCAGGTGCCAGGGAAGACTCGGAGCCAGCTCTTATCAAATAATCGGTTGTGCAATCGCCACTCAGTGCCCAGCAGGCTGAGTCTGCTCACGTCCTGTTACAGAGGGTCTCAGCACTTATGTTAACTTTCACACGAGTCTTCCTTAGCTTGTCTGTTTATGTCAGGATTGCAGGCAGTTGGTAAATATGGCTGGTGGGTCCGTTTTGGGACAAATTTTTCCCTCGTCCCTTCCCAAGATTTCAGCTCAGTTTCCAGGGGTGAAGTGAGGAGTGCCCGCTGGAGTCACCCAGGCGTGTCTCTGTGCTGCGTGTCTCTGTGCTGCGTGCCTGGACCGCACGCCCTGCCACCATCCGCCCCAGCAGCACGTTCTCCGGGAGACGCTCAGGCACTCTCCGGATAAGAACCACCTGCAGCGTCCAGAAAAGGAGGGCACACCTCAGAAGCTCCACAAACCTTCCTCCAGCTGTCAGCCAGGGCCCAACCAGGACAGAGAGGCAGCCCTGAGGACTTAGGTGCATTTAATGCAGGAAGAGGATGCACAGGTGGTGAAAGAGCTGGAAAGCCACATGGGAAAGTTAGGCAGCCGAGAGACTAACAGTGGGAAGCTCTACCGCTTCCACCCAGGGAGGAGGCTGGGAAACAGGAAAGGAGGTGGCTTTTCAGAACTGAGGAACCAGAGCCACATGGCGGAGCCTGAGGCCAAAGGGCACCCCTCTGGGACCTGGGCCATAGAGAGGTTGGTTGCAGCCACTGTCGCCAAAACAGGGAGGGAGGGCAAGAAATACTCTGGCTTCTCTCTTCCACCCATTAGCCAAGCCCAACAGGAAGCCAGAAGCCCCAGCCTCCTGGACACACACACAGGAGCTGCCATGTGCGGTGCTGAGCCTGGGAGCGAGGAACGGGTCCGAGGGCAGCGGCCTCACAGCCCTCCCACCAGCTTCGTTCAATATGCAGCTGAAATCCTGGGCCACACTTTTCTGAAGTACTTCGGAGAATTTTTGGATTTGTTGAAACAAGTGCTTTTGAGACTGCAAAGCCCTGAATTAGCCCGTCGTTGTCTAGAAAAATAAGGAAGGCATAAGAAAAAGGAACCCTCGTGCACTGCTGGTGGGAATGCAGACTGGTGTGGAGAACAGTATGGAGTTTCCTCAAAAAGTTAAAAATGGAACTCCTATTTGACCCAGTAATCCTACTTGTTAGGACTATATTCCAAGAAAGTAGAAAAATGGATTAGAAAGGATATATACACCCCTATGTTCACAGCAGCACAATTCACCATGGCTAAGATTTGGAAACAGCCTAAGTGCCCATCAGCAGATGAGTGTATTAGAAAACTGTGGTACATCTACACAATAGAATACTACACTGTGGTTTAAAAAAAAAAAAAAAAAAAAGGAACGTTTACCATTTGCAACAGCATCGATGGAACTGGAGAGCATTATGCATGCTAAGTGAATAAGTCAGTCAGAGAAAGTTAAATATCACATGATCTCACACATATGTGGGATATAATGATCAACATAATTTGATGAATAGATCGATCTAGAGACAAATGGTATGGGGGGGGGGGAGTTCGAGAGCAACCAAAGGACTTACATGCATGCATATTAGCATTAACATGGACACAGACACTGGAGTGGAGGGGGCTTGCCCAGGCTGGGAAGGGATGGGGGAGGGAATCAATTATTTTATTAAAATAAATAAAAGCATACAATAAAAAATATTTGAATACCAGTTACCAATTTAAATGGGATCTATAATTTTTCTAGATTCTGTCATCATATCACATTCTCTGCATGTTTACTAAAAAGGGAAACATGCATTTCCATAATAGTCAAAGATTTGCTTTAATAGTGATCTTCCAAAGGAACCTTGATACCATCTATCTGTCTACCCATCCATCCATCCACATATATTAATACATGCATGCATCCATCCGGGCACGTCACAGGGTTGATGTATAACACAAGGAAATAAAAGCTCCTGTCCTGAGAACTTAGATTTTAGTGGACTATGCATGATTGCTATAGAAAACTACACCTGTTATGTTTGCTGGGGACCAAATTTTGATCACCTGCAATTATGAACTATTTTGTTAAGAGAAGGATATCTCTGCTCACAGAACATATGACAGTTAATCCAGTGACTGTGATCTCATTACTCTTCAGATTAATATTAGCAGAAGAAAAACTGTATATTCTCTTAATGATTTAAGAAAGTGTATGGAAATCTCCTTCCAGGAATTATTTAGGCAGGGAAATAATTCTAACAGGTTGATTTTTTTGGAACGCCAGGCCAATCTCTGTTCCAGGGGGTCTTCAAACTACGGCCCGCGGGCCACATGCGGCCCGCAGAGGAGTCTGATTAGGCCCGCCAGGTTTTTTGGGCAGTGAGCGCAGCCGAGGTGTTACAGTAGGAATTAGTAGTTCATATAGTCTGGCCCTCCAGCTGAGGGACCGTGATCTGGGCCCCACTTTAAAAAGTTTGAGGACGCCTGTACCGTTTCTGCTACTTGTCCTCAAAGATGCTTCACTGAGCTAGTCCTCCCTGGCCTTTTGACGGGAGGGAATTTATTTAACGCTTGTGACACTCATGTTCTGCATCCTTAAAATAGTGGGAAGCGTCGCCTCTCTGCTTTTCAGGCATTGAATGACATCGCACACATGATGCTGGTAATTCCTTGGTAGAGATTTTCAGTCGAAAGAAAAGTTTAAACCATAGGCAAGGATAACTCCCGTCTTCTATTAGAAACACGTGGGAAATTTTGAACAAATTCAAATACATGGGCAGTGACCTAGCAAACGGATATTCAGGCTTATGTCAGAAGTGTAGGGAGGCCCTGGCTGGTATGGCTCAGTGGATAGAGTGTCTGACTGCGGAGTGAAGGGTCAGGGATTCGATTTTAGTCAGGGGCACATGCCCGGGTTTCTGGCTTGATCCCTAGTAAGGGGCATGCAGGATGCAGCCAATCGGTGATTCTCATTTATGCTTCTCTCTTCTCTCTCTCTCTCTCTCTCTCTCTCTCTCTCTCTCTCTCTCTCTCTCTCTCTCCTCTCTCTCTCTCTTTCTCTCTCTCCCTATCTCTTCCTCTCTGAGATCAATAGAAGTATATTTAAAGAAGTGTAGGCAGGAGGGGGCAAACAGGAGAGACCAGACTCCACACAGCCACGTGTCACTACAAGATAACCCATGCTCAGATTTGCCAGATTTACACTTAAAAAAAAACTTTCCAAATTTTGCCAGATTTACACTTAAAAAAAAAAACTTTCCAAATCCCGATTTTTATGAGAGATCTATCATCTTTTAAGCATTGGCAACAGATTTAAATTTATTTTACATTCTAGATTTCGAACATGGGGTAGGATTGCCCATATATCTGAACCTCAAAGGAAGGTTGCCATTTCTAAACTGTATTTCATCTATTAAATGGGAAGAGGTAAAAAACTGGATAACAGAATAAACCATGCACATTCTAGTCAAACAAAGGCTATTAGCTTTGTAAGAAATGTCATCCTCCCTGAGCAAGTCATTCTGGAAGGAACCCGCATTGGAAGAGCGATCTGAAGGGGGGGGAGGAGGAAAACGCCCTTCCCTCTGGTGTTGGAACATCGGATCCTGCAGCTCTGCTCGGAATGGCTGGCGTGGACACATGCTCACACCGACCGATAACAAAGCCACTGCAGATATGTTACCTACACCCAAAAAACAACTGGCACCCAATAGCACCCAAAATGAATCACGATGCAACCTTAGAATGAAATATCATGCAACTATGACAAGAGTGGGAAGGGGAGGTTTGCAAGTATCGAGTGCCCAGGTTCACCCGGGGAGCTTGTCACGTGTACCAGACTTCACAGCAGACCCTCCGAAGCAGTCTCCACGAGTGGGGTCGGTGTGTCTGCACATTAATTTCTACACAGGCCCTCCTAACCCACCAACCAAACTGTGAAAACGCTTCAGAATCAAAGCTGTTATGAAGCAGTATGCATCGTGTTGCGTTTGATTAGGCTTTATTCAGTTGCATGTGAAAGAAACAATACACACAAATAACAGAACCTGACACAAGATAAACATGCATTTCTTGTGAAGCTCAGAAGTAGGCAGTCTAGTTGACATCTCCATAAAGAAGTTAGCGGCCCGGCCAGCATGGCTCAGTGGCTGAGTGTCAACCTATGAACCAGGAGGTCACAGTTTGATGGTACATGCCTGGGTTGTGGGGCGTGCGGGAGGCAGCCTATCAATGAATCGCTCTCATCAATGGTGTTTCTATATCTCTCTCCCTCTGCTTTCTTCTCTGAAATCAATAATATAAAAAATAAAAGTTAGCCAGCTTGAAATTTTTAATAAATTCTTATACATAGAGCACAAGGGCAACGACCTAGCAAATGGATATTCAGGCTTATGCAAAAAAAAAAGGGGGGGGAAAAGAAAAGAAATTAGCAACCTGGACTACGTATTGGTCATAATATATATCCCCAAAGATTTAAAAACAGCATGTAAGTTTTAGTCATAATTTTATAAAATACATGAGGACAACACACACACACACTCACATATCTGTATATATGAAAGCCTGATATGCTAAGTGTCCGACTGTTCGACCAGTCACTGTGACACACACTGACCACCAGGGGGTAGACACTCCAACCAGTAGGTTAGCTTGCTGCTGGGGTCTGGCCAATGGGAACTGGGCTGGACATGTCCTAGAGCCCTCCCTTGGTCCCTCCCCATTTTGACCCTAAAATATTTCTTCTAATGAATTTCCTTTCAATGTGCACGAATACGTGCCCTGGGCTTCTAGTATACATATAAGCAATGAGAAACAAATATTGTCCTTTGCAGCACACATTTTTAGTCGTGTTCCCTAGGGACAGGTATAAGGAAGGTGGCCTGCCGAAACTGGTTTGGCTCAATGGATAGAGTGTTGGCCTGCGGACTGAAGGGTTCCAGGTTCGATTCCAGTCAAGGGCATGTACATTGGTTGCAGGCACATTCCCAGTAGGGGATGTGCAAGAGGCAGCTGATGGATGTTTCTAACTCTCTATCCCTCTCTCTTCCTCTCTGTAAAAAATCAATAAAATATATTTTTTTAAAAAGGAAGGTGGCCTGGTAGAGTCCCACAGGGCAGGTGCTTTCCATAAGATACAGGAAAGCCTCCCTGGGAAGGGACATTCCGTTTGGCCCTGACTGGCAGAAAGAAGTTAGTCCTGCAAAGACCAGGGCAAAGCAGAGAGAGGGCCTCAGGGGCAGGGAGAGCTGGTGTTTGAACAACAGCTGGGAGGCTGTGGTAGGGGCCTGGGCACAGCAGGAGAGGACTGGCCGGCAGGAAGCTGGGCTGGAGGACAACAGCCAATCCACACCTAGCTCATCCCTGCCTCAGGGCTCTTGCTCTGCTGTCCTCCATCCCCACTCAAGTAGTACCTGCTCAGAGAGGCCTTCCTTGACCATTCCCACAGCCACCAGCACGTCCTTGTCTTATGTCTTCTGAGACCTCATCACTGTCAAGCAAGAACCCTGCTGATGTGATGAGCAGTGCTAGCCACTCGCAAAGCTCTCTTTTTGGATCACCCCTGCACCTCCGAGGTCTAGCACAGCGCCTGGCACACTGCAAAGACTTATAAACAAAGAGTCTCTAGGGCAGTGGTGGGCAAACTCATTAGTCAACAGAGCCAAATATCAACAGTACAAATATTGAAATTTCTTTTGAGAGCCAAGTTTTTTAAACTTAAACTTCTTTTAGAGCCATTTCTTCAAAATAGACTCGCCCAGGCCATGGTACTTTGTGGAAGAGCCACACTCAAGGGGCTAAAGAGCCAAATGTGGCTCCCCAGCCACAGTTTGCCGACCACTGCCCTAGGGGAAGGGGTACATCCTTAAAGGAAGCATAGAGGCAATTCCATTAGTCACAACATTATTTACCCAGTGCCTGTTCTGTGCCAGGCTCTCGGCCAAGTTGTGGCGGACAGATATATCAGTGAAGCAGAGATTTCTAAAAAAGAAAAAAAAAAAATCCCACCTTCAAGGGGACTTATTGAATGTCAGGGGGAAGGGGAAATGTAATACATAAATAAATTATGATCTGTCAGACACATAGATGGATATGGATACACAGACTCCCAGATAGTATAAAGTTAGATATAACGAGTTCTAATAAGAAAGCCAGCCCTAACTAGTTTGGCTCAGTGGATAGAGCGTCAGCCTGCAGACTCAAGGGTCCCAGGGTCGGTTCCAGTCGGGGGGCATGTACCTTGGTTGCAGGCACATCCCCAGTAGGGCGTGTGCAGGAGGCAGCTGATCGATGTTTCTCATCAATGTTTCTAACTCTCTCTCCCTCTCCTTTCCTCTCTGTAAAAAGTCAATTATATATATATATATATATATATATATATATATATATATATATATATATATATATATATTTAAAATAAAGTCTTTTTAAAAAAATGCTAAAGCAGAGGAAGGGAGACAAGGCGGTGGGTGGGGGGAAGAGGGCCGCAGTGTGAGACTGGACAAGCCAGGGATGGTCTCTCTAAGCAGGGACTTTCCCTGGGAATTGAGAAATGCTCGTTCCCAGGCCTCATCCCGGCCCTCCTGAGTCAGAAACTCTGGAGCGGGCCCCGCAGACTGCTCTGACCAGCCCTCTCGGGGGCTGTGCCCGCCCGGAAGGTCCGCAAGCAGGCCTCTGGGGCGGCGGGGGGAGGAGGGGCTGTCAGAGTTCGCCCCCCTTCCCCCGTGTCAGTCTCTCCACGTGATCCCGGCCCCCTATCTCACCGGTTCCCACCGGCGCCCCGTTAGCTGCGCGCTGACCTCAGCCGCGCTGGCTCCCGGGCCCCCCGCAGCGCCCACCCAGCACCGCAGCCCGAGGCGGCCTCTCCGCCACCCGGCCCCCCATCCCGGGGGTGCGCGGCCGCCACCTCGGGGCCCCGGCGCCCAGGGCGGCAGGTGCAGAGGCGCCCGGGCCGGGGAGGCCAGACGCGTCCATCGGCCCGGACCGCAGGGCTGCGGGAATGGGCACAGCCCTCCCGCCCGGGTCCGCCCTCCCCTCCGGGACGCGGGGCGCCGCCTGGGCCCCCGGGGACCCCGCGATCCGGGGCCGGGGGCCGGGGCCGGCGCGCGGCGCCCGGGAGCCGCTTTGCAGCTGGGCCGGCCGAGCGCCCTCTAGGCAGCGGAAGTGGCGCTCGCCGCACATCCGTCCTCCCGCCCCGGAGTGGGGGGAGGAAGGCGGGGGGGGGGGTGGAAAAATAAAGGAAAAGCCCTCCACCATGTAGCCCCGTGCCCCCCGCCCCATCGCCGGCCGGGACCCCCCGTGTGCGGCCATGAACGCGGCCGGCGAGGGCGAGAGCTTCCCGGGCTCCGTGCAGAGTAAGTGCCTCCCGGCGGCGCCGTGCGCGCTCCGGGGCCCGGGCCCGGCCCGTCCGCGCGCAGCCGCCAGGCCCGGGGCCCCGAAATCGGGGTGACGCCGCCGCGCCTGCTCCCGGGGACCGCGGCGGGCGCGCCGGGCGGGGGGCGCCGGGGTGGGTTTGGGGTGCTGGCTCCCCGCGCGGCGCCAGGCGGGGGGCGCCCTCCGGTTCCCAGACCCCTCGGAAGGGGACGGTAGGGGAGGGCATGCCGTCCAGACAATCGCCACCCCCTTGGGGCATTCCCCGGACCGTGCTCCCCTCCATTCCTCCTCCTCCTCCCCCCCCCCGGTGGAGTTTGGGAGATTCGGGGTAACCGCTGCGACGCCGGTGGTTAAACTTCTGCCTCCGGGGCCCCAGACCCTGGGAAGTGTGGGGGTCGGAGGGTCCCACGAGGTCTGGCCGGCGGGGCTTGCCGCCGCCTTATGGCAAAGCCTGGTCCCCATCAGAGGCGGGGATTTGAATGCGGAATGGAGCCGTCGTGGCTCCTCGGAGTTTGGGGTTCATGTTTATTTTCCTTGTGAGACAGGCGGTCCCTGGTCCCGCCCGGAGCATTGTCTCCCCAAGTGCGGTCCGGGGACCACGCGCCGGCCACCTGGGAGCGCGGCGCTTGTTTTAAAAAACTGAAGCTCTCGGGGCCCCACCCGTCTGGTCCGTGCTGGGCTGCCAGGGGGATAATGGGGGGTTTGAGGGGAGAGACCGCCCTTTCCCTGGGAGATTCGGGAGCATATGCAAAGTTTGAGAACGCCTGGCACAGGGGTTTGCAGACACCTGGCACTTATCGATAGTAAGCGCTTAGCCTGTTAGCTGTTCCCGTTAACAGTTTGGGAGACTTTGGGTTTGTAATTTGCATAATTTGTGAAAAGCACGGATTTTCCTCGACTCCAACGCCCCTTCACCCCACCTTCTTTACGACTCCTCTGGGAGTGGGACCCAGGTGTGTCCAGGGTGAACTCCCAGCCCACCTCCCCCAGGTCATTCTGATGCTGAAACAGATTTGGGGAACTTTGCAAAGAGAAATACATTCTTTTTGTTGGTGGTGAGCATGAGCCGTGCTCAGAGTTGTTTTATTATTATTATTATTATTATTATTATTATTATTATTATTTGACCTCAGTCCATTCTCACTGCAAAGGCAGGTGTGGCTTCTCCAGATTTTCAGTGGGTGCCTGAGATAACCCAGCCGGGAGGCATGCGGGGGCTGGGGACCCCTGCGCTGGCCTTTCACAAGCACCATCTCATTGAGGCCTGGGAACCAGGCTGTGAAGCAGAAACTTCTCCCCCTCCATCCTGGGCGTCAGCCCTGCTCCATCGGAATGGCCCTGAAGCAGGTCCCTTCATTTCTTGGTCCCTTGTTTCCAGTTAGTTCTCCCACCCCCGCCCCCAGCACCTCAGCAGTAGTGCGGAGGTTTTGAAGGAAAGCCTTCCTTCCTCCCATCCATTGGCTTCAAAGTACTTAAGTGCAAGATGGCTGGTAAAGCATGGCCACGCCCAGCCTCAGCACGCTCCTCAGCCCGCCAACCACATCGCCTTTCCACACTAAGATTTCTTGTCTTCCTTAGATCTGGGGAAAATTGAACATAATGTATTGTCTTGGAATTTTTTCAGAAAGTTGATACATGGATGCCAGCCATATATGTGCAAAATAGGTCTCATATAATTTAGGCATGGGAAAAGTTAGAAATAATATAAAGACCTAGTAGTAATTACTGAAATTTATGAAGTGTGGGTAACATGAAATAATCTGAATGTATTATTACATAATTGTTTTTACAGATACATCGCACAATGCTTATGCGGTCTTATGTGGGGGAAAGGTTAATTTTACAATACATTATGATCTTAAACAATGTTTAATTGAAGGTGAATGGAAAAAATCTTTTGTAATGTTCGTGGAACACATGCTGCTTCTCTTCTAAATCTTCTGTTATAAACATGAGTTTCCTTATGAGAAGACAAGTTTTTTAAAATAGAAATTAAGGATCTCATGTTAGACTTATTAACTAGTGGTGTTTCTTTATTCAATGAGCATTTACATAGACAGTGTCAGTTAGGGATGAATTTTGGCCATAAGTAACAGAACTGGTCTGCACTAGCCTAAGGAGAAGCCTGGAATTGGTGGTTCAGGAGATCAGTGAAGTAAGTACAGCATCTGCAGGCACCTTAGTATTTTCCTGAGTTACAGTATGGCTGCACACGCCCTGTTATCACACCTGCAGTCCAGGCAGATAGACAGGATTTAGAAATGTGGAGGGTATACACACACACACACACACACACACATATATATAATATATATTATATATACACATATATAACAATATATATATCGATTTCAGAGAGGGAGAGGGAAAGAGATGGAAACATCAATGATGAAAGAGAGCCATCGATCAGCTGCCTCCTGCACAGCCCCCTAATGGGGATCAAGCCTGCACCCCAAGCATGTGTGCTCAACCAGAATCCAACCTGGGACCCTTAGTCCGCAGGCCTCTATCCACTGATCCATCCAAACCAGCTAGGGCAAGGGATTAGTTTTCATGACTGGGAAGTACAACCATCCTTTTTCTTGATTATCTTTTTTTAATCCTTGTGGGGGAAAGAGGTACGCCCATTCTTTAGCTGGGCTGGTAGATGGCTGCTGGTTTTTCCAAGTGCAGGCAGACATGCACATAAAGAACGTTCTCCTGTGAAATGCCACGAGCGCCCCTAAGGACAGAAACGTGTTATAAGCCATCACTTGGGTCTGGGTACCTTCCTGCTAGGCCAGAATCGGAAGTCTGTTTGTAAGGAAGAAGAGGGAAGTAGAATGGACAGTGAGCCGGCAACTAGCCATGCCAGCCACCGTGCCCCACTTTCCTACCTGGATTTGGTTTGCACTGTAATGTCAAACTGTCTGGGGTTAATCTGCTCCTTTCCCTTTGTCCCATGGAGTTCCTGGGGGCACGGCGGTGCTGGTGGAGCTGACCCCCGACATCCACATCTGCGGCATCTGCAAGCAGCAGTTCAACAACTTGGACGCCTTCGTAGCGCACAAGCAGAGCGGCTGCCAGCTGACCGGCACGGCCGGGGCGGCGCCCAGCACCGTCCAGTTCGTGTCCGAGGAGACGGTGCCCGCCACCCAGACGCAGACCACCACCCGGACCATCACCTCGGAGACCCAGACCATCACAGGTATGGCGGGGCGGGGAGCCGGTCGGAGCAGGCCATGTCCCAGACCCGCCCTGGAACTTGTGAAAAGTCCAGTTCCCCAGGGCCCACCCGCTGGGGCTGCTGGTTCATTACTTTTAACAAGCTCAGCTGGGAAGCCAGCCGCCCAGCAGGGAGTCCAGTTGTAAATGTTCGTATTTGTAAATGCTGTCACATGTTAAACAAAACAGAATTAAAACAAGTTTCTAAAGCAAAAACCTAATACTAAGAGGAAGAATGCCTGCAGGAAATGCACTGCAGTTAAAAAACAAAAGATAGTTATTTTGGCTGATGGGAATATGGATATGGTCTTTGCATTTGCATTGTTTATATTAAGGGATAAAAAAGGGAGGATTTATGGTTTGTTTGTTTGTTTGTTTTTAACCCTGTAAGCAGGCATTGCTGCCTCCCTCTCTGGCTACCACCAGGAACTCAGAAAAGGTCACCCCAGTTCTGGGTGGTACCGTTCACGCCACCAAAAATAAATTGTAGATGGATCCCAAATTTAACTGTATAATGACACCATGAAAGTCCTAGAGTAATTACTATACACACAGACACACACACGTGTACACACACATACACACACACACACACACACACACACATATACCTACACTTATTAGTACACCTATATAATCTGTCTTAAGGGGTCAGGCAGAAAACTTTTAAAATATGAAGTAACCCATTTATGAGTTAGCGCTGACATTGTGGGTTCCTGTGTATTCCTTAGCTAAAGGCATTCACATTTTTAAATAAATAAATAAAAATACTGTGCCTACCAAAGAAGACAGGTCTTGGACACTCCCCCCTCTCACCCCTAAAGGAAAAGAAGTGTGTAAGTAGTTGCAGATTAACTTGAAATTTTTCCAAAGTAAAAGCAGTGTATGGAAAAGTTTAAAGACAACTGGAGAAGATAACTGCAGCATATATGACTAAGGCCTAATGTTCATCCTATCTAATAAAAGGGTAATAAGCAAATTTACTGTCACTCCGTCACAAAAATGGCGGTGTCCATAGCCACAAGATGGTGGCACCCAGTCCTCTCAGCCCTGCCAGAGTTCCCCCACTCCCCAGGGATGGCCACTGAGAGTGGGCAGCATGAGCAGCCTGGCAGAAGGCTTGCTTCATCGCCATGGCGACGAGGCAAGTGTTCTGCGCCCAGCCGCGGATGGGTCTCTGGGCAGCAGACACAGAGCAGCCAGGCCCCGCAAAGAGCTACTGACGCATGGATTCATGTGCAGGGCAACTAGTCCTATATAAAGAGCTCCTAAAAGTCAATGAGGTGGAGAAAAAGAACCAAGTAGAAAAGTCAGCAAAGGGCAGTAGGCGATAGACAAGAGGCACTAGCATGGAAGTATGCCTGTTGCTCAGCAGGGAAAGACATGCATGTGGACAAGGCTTGGGGGGAGAGCTGCTCTCCATTCTCGGGAGGTAAATTCACATAACCTGAGTGGGTTTGTGATATCTTTTGAATTTTTAATGTTAGATTTAAGATTTTTCACATTTCAAAATGTACATAAGACACATTTACCCAATAAGTCCACTCCCAGGTATTTACTCTATAAAACTTTCGAGCATAAACTATAAAGAGAGTGGAACTTTTATATGTCTACAACAAGAGGGAATTAGATAAATCAATGTCAGAGATTCAGACAGTGGAATAAAACTTGGCCTTGAAAAGGGAAGCTAGATCTATATGCAGACATAGAAAAATCTCCAAGTGTAAAACTCATACAGATGTGTGTGTGTGTGTGTGTGTGTATGTATGTATGTGTGTGTGTGTGTGTATATATATATATATATATATATATATATATATATATCATTATATTCAAGGGAAGCTTCTAGAACAGGAATGAGGCAGGTCATTCTAGTGAGAGAACCGTGAACTGTGCACAGGAGGGAATGGGGAGGACTGGGGAAGCGGAGAAAGCTGCTGTTTGGATGCAATCAGATACTTTGAGTTTTCAGAGGAGCCAACCAAATGTTTTTCCCAAACGTTACAATGTTGGTGGCCAAACAAAATACATCTGTGAGCCTGGCTGAGCCACAGGCTTTTTTTTTTTTGCATAGTCTCATGTTTACCAAATAGTTCATATGGAGCTGAGGCGTGGCGAACACCACCACTTGCTCTTCATCAAATATATATTGTTGTGATGTTTGAATTTTTTTTTGGGGGGGGGGGGAATAATGTTTCTGCTGAGTTTTTAAAACATTGAAATAGAATTAACCGAGCATCTCACAAACCTTAATAATAATACCTCAAGGTCTTCCCACTTTCTCCAGAGTTGACCTTAATCATTATTTTAGAGAAAATTTGAAACCTAATATACACCTTAAAGATGGGCCTGGTCCAACCTTCTCATTTCACAGCTAGACCAGTGCAGCTACGGATGTGGAGGGGACGTGGCCAGGGTCCCACCACACATCAGGACAGTCCTGGGACTTAGGCGCCGTGGCCCTTACCCCGGGCACCTTCTCTCTGCAGAATCGATCCCCTGTCCTCAGAGGCAGACGCCCAGGGGCCTCACGCTGTGCCGTGCTGCCGCAGGGCGAGGAGGCGTTGAGGACCACACTTCATTGGTGGCCGTTGACTACATCCTTCTGTGATCTGAGCTTTTGCCTATGAGTTCCCTCTGCCTGAAATACGTCTCCTGTCTTGGTCCGGCGGACGCCAACTCCGCCTAATTGTTCGAGGTTCATGACTGTCTGCACACAGAGCATCGGGCTTATCCTGGAACGCCCCCTCCTCTGTGAACTGCAGCCGCCGTGATGCACACCTTTCTGTTTTCCAGAGGAGCCAGGATTCCTCTGGCCTCAGAGCCGCCGTGCATGTGGTTCCTCTGCCTGGAACTGCCTTAATTCTTAGGCTGATCTCAGAGCTGCACCTGGAGGCATTTCCTCCAAACCCCCCCCACCCCGACCCCCTCTTTGACACCACAGACACACTGTTCTCTCAGACCAGGTCAGGTCCCCATAGCTCAGTGATTATTTGGGCAAGAACCCTAAGGTCTGCCCCATGGCTGAGCCAAAAGCAGCATGAATGAGGTCAGGTCTTCATCCCCAGCGCCAAGAAGGTGCTGGGCGGGAAGGTGCTCCTTCTGAGTTGAGAAGGTGACCTTCATCCGTGAAGCTGACCCCACACCCAATGGCTCCTCCTCCGTCCTCATAGTCAGTCCTTGGCCCGATGACACCCATGTCAGCATTTCCACTGCCCACGTTCCTTCACCCTTGCTGTGCCTCCGCTGTGCGTACCGTCCTGTATGCTCAGGCCAGGCCCGGAGTCCTCTCCGTGCCCAACTCATGGTGGCTCCCCCTGTCGAAGGGAGCGCCGAGCTCCAGAGACAGACTGCTGGACTCGCATCCCAGTCTGCCGCCCCCCCCAGCCCTGGACCGGGCGAGCCCCTTCCACGCTCTGATTAACGTTCCTCATCTGGCCCTCCCGGGTGTGCCCAGTGGTTAGAGCGTTGGCCTGAACACCGAAAGGTCTTGGGTTCGATTCCTGTTCAAAAGCACGTCTCAGTTGCAGGCTGGATCCCCGATCAGGGCTTGTGCAGGAGGCAACCGTTGGGTGTGTCTCTCACATTGATGTTTTTCTCCCCCACTTCTCCTCCCCTCCTCCCTTCACGCTATCTAAAAGCAGTGGGAAATACCCTTGGGTGAGGATTCAAAAAGAGCTCATGCCAAAACCGGTTTGGCTCAGTGGATAGAGCATCGGCCTGCAGACTGAAAGGTCCCGGGTTCGATTCCGGTCAAGGGCATGTACCTTGGTTGCGGGCACATCCCCAGTAGGGGGTGTGCAAGAGGCAGCTGATCGATGATTCTCTCTCATCGATGTTTCTAACTCTCTCTCCCGCTCTCTTCCTCTCTGTAAAAAATCAATAAAATATATAAAAAAAAGAAAGAAAAAAGAAGAAGAAGAAGAAAAAGAAGCCTGGGTTTGGATGGTTTCAGAACTCTGGCTCAGCATCTGGTCTTCTCGCTGTTCCCTGTGCTTACCGAATGGCTGCCACAGGTGCAGGCGTCACACCCTCCCTCCAGCATGTCCAAAGACAGGAAGTGTAACCAGGGCAACAGGAATGAGCATTCCTCCGCTGTCTCTCTTCCCCCACTTGTTTGATTGGCTTTCATCCGGGAGAAGACCTCTTACAGAACCCCCCGCCTGTCTCCTCCTGGGCTCCACCGCTGCATGGGGCCACGTGGACCCGCCTGAGCCGCTGAGGGGCTGGGAAGCAGCCTGCCCCGGGCATGCTCCAGAGAGGCAGGCAGGCGAAAGGGATGGCTGCTGGAAATGAATGACCGCCCTGTCTTTCAGTGTCAGCGCCAGAGTTTGTGTTTGAGCATGGCTACCAGACGTACCTGCCCACGGAGGGCAACGAAAACCAGACCACCACCGTCATCTCTCTGCCCGCCAAGTCACGTGCCAAAAAGCCCTCGGCGCCCCCTGCGCAGAAGAGGCTCAACTGTTGCTACCCAGGTACAGGCCGCCTCGTGTCCTGCGTGTGGAGAGGACAGGACGTTGTGTAGGCTCCGGGGTCCTACATCGTGAGCTCAACCTAGATGTGCTCCAAACTCTTTGGCTGACTAATCAGAGCCCCGTATGGTAAGGTGACCAGACGTCCCACTTTTGGCGGGACAGTCCCGATTTTTAACAATGTTTTAAAATGCCGCGGGACGCGGGACACATTGTTAAAAATTGGGACCGCCCCTTTTTTAAAAAACACCATGGGACGTGGGACACATTGCTAAAAATCAGGACTGTCCCACCAAAAGCGGGACGTCTGGTCACCTTCCCGTATGGGCATCATCCCGCACGCCCTACCTCCGCTCTCCCGGGTCACCATGCTCAGAGGCTCCTGAGTCTTGCACAGCCATGGGACTTTGGAATGGGACATGCGAGAGTTTCAGGTTCCTGTGAATTTTCCCTGCGAGGCGGTAGCTCAGGAAGACATCTAGAAAGGTTCTGTTCTTAGTTAAAGAAACAAAACAAAACAAAACAAAAACCACATTTTTATTTGGGAATAATTTCAGAATTACAGAAAAGTTACAAAAATGGTTCAAGCCCAGCTGGCGTGGCTCGGGATTGAGTGTTGCGATGAGCCAGGAGGTCACAGTTCGATTCCCAGTCCGGGCGCATGCTTGATCCCCAGTGGAGGGCGTGCAGGAGGCAGCCCGTCAGTGCTTCTCTCCCATCACTGATGTTTCTATCTCTCTCTCCCTTCTTCTCTGAAATCCATAAAAACATATATTTTTTAAATAATAAATTATTCAAAAAATTTTCTATATTTAGATTTTTAAAATGTTAACATATTACATGTAATTTGTCATTTTTCTTATATACACAGCACTGTCCCTTTGTCCCTCAATGCCTCGATATGTATTTCCTAAGAACAAGGAAACTCCTATAACCACAGTACAATCATCAAAGTCAGGAAATTCCCATTTATACACACGATTGTCAAGTTACTGACCTTATTCAGATTTTACCAGTTGTCTCTGTGTCAAAAGAAAAACATCTTTTCCCCCCGGTCTCGGATCCAGCTCAGGATCACACATTGTATTTGGTTTTCGTCCTGCGCTTTTCTTTTGTGACCTTGACATTTTTGCAAACTGCAGGCCAGTGATTGGGTACGGTGTCCCTCCGTTGGGTCTGTCTGAGGTGTCCTCCCGATTAGATGTAGGCTCTGCAGAGCAGTCAGGAAGTGCAGGAGTGGTGTCCTGACCTTGGTTCATCACCTCGGGGACACGGGACCCCGGTGTGTCCTGTCTCTGGCGGGTTATTGAACTCTCGTCACCTGGTTGAGGACGTTCCTGCCAAGTTTGTCCGCTCTAAAGTGATGATGTGTTATAATTAACCACTCCTTGCCTTTTGAAGGTTGCCAGTTCAAGACTGCCTATGGCATGAAGGACATGGAGCGCCACTTAAAAATCCACACAGGTACGTCCCATTTCTTTGGCACCTGCGCCCTGAACACGTGCTCTGTGCTGAGAGCTGGGGGTCCAGACCAGTCAGACACAGGATGTGACATAGAACCTCAGTGCATAGCACACACAAACAAACAAAAACAAGATGCTGTTCCTAAACGTGCTTTTGGCAGAAAATGCCTAAAGCATTAAACCCAGGACTGAAACAGGCCTGAGCGAACTTAACCAGTGGAAATGTGAACGGCTGCAGCCATTGGGAACATCCATTTGCCAAAATGAATTAAAATTTAAATGCACCTATTTTTGTCATTTTTGAGGAGATGATCCTATGAATGTGTCTCTGCGTGCATGTTTGTATGTAGGAGAGAGATGATTAGTGAAGAGAGGAATGAGGGGGAGGAATAGTAACATTTCTTTTATGTATCTTCACATCGTATCATTGGATGCAGTGAGTGTGTTATTTATGCAATTTTGAAGGGGGGATTTCATAAATACTTTTTATAAAAGGAGAGAAAATAATCAGTCTGTGGGGGAAAATGTGATTATTTCTAGTGATTTTAAATTTATTTGATATATTGCTTTTATGTCTCCCCGATTTTCTGCAAGGAAAAGGAGTTGCATTTTTACACTGTTTTTTAACAAAGTATGAGATACCCCTAATTCGATGATACAGGCGTGTATAAATTTAAAAACAAGTGTATGACGTCGAGACACACTGAGAGCTGGCTTAGGGGCCACTCATGCCTGGAGACCACACCTTGGCCTCAGCATTTGGAAGATCTGTTGTTTCTGACATCCCTTGGCCCTGGCCCATGATTGCCTCATTGCACTGGCGTCACCATCGGATCCAGCCCACCTCACAGTGACATGTCACTTGAGTTTATTCTAATGATCAGAATGTTCAGTTTTAGGTTTCAAGCCTTGGTAAGCATTCTCAGTCTAACAAGCAGTGCATTTCTCCACGTGGCTTTCACGTGCTGAAGTTCCATCAGTCACGTGTCACATACTCGCCATTGCGAGAGTACAGTGCTGTAATTATTAATGAGGATTGGGGAAGCATTCTAGAAATATTAGTAAGGCCCTGGCTGGTGTGGCTCAGTTGGTTGAGCATTGTCCCATGCAGCTGATTCGATTCCCAATCAGAGCACACACCTGGGTTGCAGGCTTGAACCCTGGTCAGGGGCGTGCAGGAGGCAGCTGATCGATGTATCTCTCTCACGTTGATATTTTTCTCTCTTTCTATCCTCTCTTGCTAGAAAAATCAATTAAAAGATCTTTTAAAAAGTATATGTATACGTAAGGGCCACCATCTTCGGCCTGTGTCTGAGATCTTCAGAAAGCATCTTTTACATACGGTGAGCCAGGCCTGGTTTCATAGGGTAGTTTCTACATCACTGCAGTATGTCCACCAATACCTTCAAGTGGAGAGGTGACAAGAAGGCGTCCTTACTTTGGTTACTTTCAGAGGCGAGGATGTGGTCAGGAGCAAGAATAGCAGGGCTCGCCCGACCGGCATGGCTCAGCGGTTGAGTATCGACCTCTGAACCGGGAGGTCACGGTTCAGTTCCTGGTCAGGTCACATACCCGGGTTATGGGCTCCATCCCAGTGTGAGGTGTGCAGGAGGCAGTCAATCAATGATTCTCTCACATCATTGATGTTTCTCTCTTTTCCTCTCTCTCTCTCTTTCTCTCTCTCTCTCTCTCTCTCTCTATCTCTCTCTCTCTCATCAGTAAAACTTTATTTGACCCAAAAAAAGAGTAGCGGGGCTCTGTGCCAGCAGAGCTGGCCAGCACCTGCTCAGTGCCGCAGCCACACAGACAGGGACCCCAGGGGCCACCTAACAGCTGACAATAATGAGAAATTATTGTTCCTGGATATTTAAATTTGACTATTAGCATCTTAACAATAAAATTGTCATATCTCATACACTTTTAGGGGTGTTCTTGACTGCCAGATGTTTATTCTACAACGGTAGTGATCAGTTTGGGCCGACATTGGTATGAGCACCCGGTTATTTACGTATTTGATATAAAGTAAAAGTGAAAATCCTAACTCCCATCCCATCTCCTTCTTATCTGGTGTCCATAAGTCACCAGTCTTCATCGTCCAGTAGGTCTCATTCTTAGATTTTGACATTCCGGTACCAAGCCTAAGACACACACACATGCGTGCACACGTGCGCACACACACACAATTTACTTTTCCTATCTCTTACTGAGGTAATATTTATGTATATACGATAGCTTCTCAGCCTTTTGGCAAAGATGTTGTATTATTATCACTGCAGCTTGCTGTTTTTCGTTGACTATTGGACATCTTGCCCTCGGCAGTATGAACGTACCTATCTTACTCTTTCAATGGCCAAGTACGGAATTGGTTCAGTAATTCACAGTACCTCTGCACACGAAATGCTTCAGCCTTCCTTAAAAACCTGTGGGTATTGCCTGGCTGGTGTGGCTCAGTGGTTGAGTGTCAACCTGTTATGAAACAGAAGGTCACAGTTCGATTCGGTACAAGCACCAGTTGTGGGCTCAGTCCTCAGTAGGGGGCATGCAGGAGGCATCCAATCGATGATACTCTCATCATTGATGTTTCTATCTCTCTCTCTCTCCCTTCCTCTCTGAAATAAATAAAAATAAAAATCATGTAGATTTTTTTTTTTTAACAAATAGTATATTCCATTGATTTTTTTTTAACAGAGAGGAAGGGAGAGGGATAGAGAGTTAGAAACATCGGTGAGAGAGAAACATCGATCAGCTGCCTTCTGCACACCCCCTACTGGGGATGTGCCCACAACCGATGTACATGCCCTTGACTGGAATCAAACCAGGGACCCTTCAGTCCGCAGGCCGACGCTCTATCCACTGAGCCAAATCAGTTAGGGCGTCGTGTAGTTATTAACGATGTGAAAAGATGTAGTCACGGGGGAGACAGGGTTGCGTTTGGCTAAGAAAGCAAGACAGTCCTGGATTCTAATCCCACTTGTTGAGAGGATCCAGTAAAACCACTCAGAGGCACGGGGCCTTTCAGAAAGGAAGTGTTTCAATTGATGTCAGCCAAGAGGTCTTTTTGTACCAAAAAAAAAAGTGGAGGTACACACAGACACAAAAGAAACTGGAACAATTTACGTCAAAAAACGTGTGGGTGACCAGTTGACAAGTGTCTCGCGAGTCCAGATGAAACAGGTATAGCAAAGAAACCCCACTCCTGCTCGGACAAGGCTGGGCTTTGTGTCTCTGTCACACGTCTGGCCAGAGGTGACAGGTGGTCCGGGCAGGTGGGCGGGGGTTACCCTCCTTCTGTGCCATCACAGTACGTTATGTCACGGTCCCCACCGCCTGCAGGTGGCTGGCCTAACCTGCCCACACCTGCCGGTTCACCCTGTCTCCTGGTGACCACTGATACGAAGGAGGGGAGAGAGAAAAGGTAGAAAGCACACAGCTTCTTTTTCCAAAAGGAGCCCCTTTTCCTTCTCTGCCATTTCACCGGCGAGGATGTGGTCGCAGAATCACCACTCGCTGCATGTGAGGCCGAGAGACGTGGTCTGCAGCTGGTCAGCCACAAGCCCCTACAACTAGGGGTCTGAGGGTTCGGGCCTGTCTGTGGGGACAAGGGAAATGGAGAGAATGGATACGAGGGACAGTGGACACTCTATTTTACTGAGCTGTAATTCAAAACTTTAGGTTGCATTCTATTCTTTTTTTTAATATAGATGTATTTATTGATTTTTAGAGAGGGATAGAGAGACAGAAACATAAGTGAGAGAGGAACATCATTGATCTGATGCCTCTTGCATGCCCCTTACCGGGGATTGAGCCTGTAATCCTGGAATCAACGGGTAACCTGGTGCCTGGGTCCATGCTCAACCGCTGAGCCACACTGGCTGGGTTGCATTCTATTCTTAGTACGTAAGAAATTCATATTCAACATAGGAAAAATCAGAAAATACCAGTAATAGCAGATTCATCTTCAAAAGAGAGGCACCCCGCCCCTCCTCCAAGATGTTAGCTCTTTGCCAACCACCCATCCATCCTTGTGGTCAGCAAACTGCGGCTCGCGAGCCACAGGCGGCTCTTTGGCCCCTTGAGTGTGGCTCTTCCACAAAATACCACAGCCTGGGCGAGTCTATTTTAAAGAAGTGGCCTTAGAAGAAGTTTACGTTGGAAAAATTCGGCTCTCAAAGGAAATTTCAATCGTCGTACTGCTGATATTTGGTTCTGTTGACTAATGAGTTTGCCGACCACTGGCCCATCCCCCTCGGGGGAGGGGTTTCTGAATAGACTTTGGGGATCAGGTATCACTCCCGTCACAAGGCAGTGGGAGGTGAGCCTCCTTCTTTACGCCGTCTCCTGACGCCCTCTGTGTGTTTGAAGGAGACAAGCCCCACAAGTGCGAGGTCTGCAGCAAGTGCTTCAGCCGGAAGGACAAGCTGAAGACCCACATGCGGTGCCACACGGGCGTGAAGCCCTACAAGTGCAAGACGTGCGACTACGCCGCCGCCGACAGCAGCAGCCTCAACAAGCACCTGCGGATCCACTCGGACGAGCGGCCCTTCAAGTGCCAGATCTGCCCCTACGCCAGCCGCAACTCCAGCCAGCTCACCGTGCACCTCCGGTCCCACACGGGTGAGTCCCCCGCGGCCCCCGCTCGCTGCCCCTGGCGTGCTCCGGCCTCCGTCACAGGCGCAGCATGCGGCCATGAACTGGGGCCGTGTGATGATCCCCTTGTATGCAGTTTTGCTTTCCGTCTGCCCAGAAGTGCCTTCCTGGGTAAAATAGGAGAAACCTCCCATTTAGAACTCTCTGTATATAGCTTTAGGTCACTTTATAACATACTAGTATTTAATTGAGGAACTATGCTAAACGAAATATAGAGATACAAGTGGTGCGTTTTTTTAGTACATTTCTGCATAATGGTTGTTGAGTCACTTCCCTCCGCCTTAAAGCATACTCTGACTGGTTCAGCGTGGGACAGCTTGATGGAAAATCTCAGCAGAGTAGGTACCTTAACAGATTGCGTGTGTTTTCCCTTTGGCAAGTGTATCCGATAGCGATTGGTACAGGGATGCTGTGTAACAACCAGCAGGAAACCCCAGGGGCATATCATGCTACGTATTCATTGCTCACACGCCTCAGGTCAGCACGGGCGGGGCTAGACCACTGTGCTGATGTGGGCCGGGCCCCGTCACCTGTGTGGGGGGCGTCCATTGCCCTTGGCTGGGGATCTGTTAGCTGTGGGCTACCTGGCGGTCCGTCGCCTGGACTGGGGCAGGTAGGCGGGGGAGTTAAGCTCTGCTCGTCATGCATCTCCTCCTCCCTCTGGAACCAGTGGGCTACCCAGGCTTGTCCTTCTCATCGCAGTGGCAGTAATACAGGCAGCTGTGTCTCAGTGTGTAACCCCATCTCAAACCTGTACTTGTATCCCGTTGGCTAAAGAAAATGCTGTTTTGGGCCTGGTGTTAAGGGTTGGGGGTCCATGGCCAAGGCCGGAGAGATGCGGGAGGGATACAGAATGGAAGCCACCCCGCCGGCACTCCCCGCTCTCTGACCTGCACATGCACTGCCACCCGCCCATGTCCGCATCTCGCGATCTCCGTCAGGTGTGGATACGTGTCCTCTCGCCTGGAGACCCTGGCGGTAAAAACACAAGTCCGTCCCCCCTCCCGGGGCCCAGAGCCGGGACGGCGGCAGTCGCCTTGCTGTGGGAGTGGGTAAGGACTGAAGCCTGTGGCAGCCACTGGTCCACACGTTTCTGACGTCCCTCCGACCGGGGTCCCCGGCGCCCCCTCCACCCCCCACCCCACCCCCGGCTCTGTGGACAGGGTGTGGTTCGTGATTAGCTTTGGCTCAGCTCCCTGGTTTCTAGGTGGTTCCGTGGCCCATCCTTCCCTTCCCCTTCCTTGGCTACTTCTGGAAAGGAGTGAGAACGGGCCTTTGGGAGAGGGTCTCAGCCTGCGTCTCCGCTGCCGGACGCCGGGCACCTCTTTCGGGTGCTGGTGCAGCTGGGCACGGCCTCGCCGGCAAAGCAGCCTAACGCGTTGGAGCCCCGGTGTGTGTGTGCCGGCAGCCGCACCGCAGGCCTCCCGAGGCTGCCGTCCTCGGAACCCAGCGCAGGCACTTTGGCACATAACCTCCTGTGGGCCGAATCTTTGAGACCGTAGGACTCCTTGTCCAGCTGAGAGAATCTACGTGGCACCAGCTTCACTCTTTTAGAGGTTTTAACGGAGAACCTACATCCACATCCTTCGTTTCTCAGTCAGTCTTTTCTCCCCCACTCCTCTCCTTCCCCCACTCCCCAATCCTCGCCGGCTGGAGATCAACTCCCTGGATAGGATCTTTGTCCACAGTTTGTTTTCTTTGAAAACCTTCTGCTGGCTGGAGATGAGAATCTTTTTGTGTTGTGTGTGTGTGTGTGTGTGTGTATATGTATGTGTATATATATATATATATATATATATATATATATATATATATATATATATATATATATAAATTTGAGAGAGAAAGAGAAGCATCAATGATGAGAGAGAATCGTTGATCGGCTGCCTCCTGCATACCCTTCCCTGGGGATCCAGCCCACAACCTGGGCATGTTTCCTCACCGGGAATCGAACTGTGACCTTCTGGTTCACAGGTCGGTGCCCAGCCACTGAGCCACACCGGCCAGGCACGATGAGCATCTTTGATTTCTATATTCTCTCTCGAAGTCCCATATAGAAAATGGCCAGGGGTTTGTGTGTGTGTTTGTCTCTTTCTGTGATAGCTCGTCATGTGCAGCTGGTGAGACACTTCCGGTGTTCTGCCTCAAATTGACCTCTTCGATCAGGCCCCCAGTTCAGTAGGTGTGTAGTCTGCCTTTTCAGTTCCTGCAGGGGGCAGTGTTACCGAAGGTTTGCCACTCCATGGTGTCCCGGCGGCCTCCTCCTGCCAACCGATCCGAAAGCCAGTGCTCCGTAACTTAGCTTTGTGTTGTGGCAATGCTCCACTTCTCCATCCTGGTCTCTGTATCCGTTATCTGGTATCACAGCACTGCAGTGTGACAGCCCGACCCTCAGTGGATACAGCGTGCCTTTTCCGTTCCCACGTTGGGATCAGCTCTGCTGATCTTGGCCAGGCTCACTTCCAAATGTGAGGCTCAGCTGGCCGTGGCCTGGCTGTGCCCTGGCCTTTACCGTGGTACCCCAGCTCTGCTCCACACATCTGTCATCGTCGTCGTCGTCCTCCTCCTCCTCCTCCTCCTCCTCCTCCTCCTCCTCTTCCTCCTCTCGCCCCCCCCCCCCGCCCCCCAGTGGGCCAGGCCAGGCTTGACCTCACGGCGATGGATGGCAGACTTGCAAGCGAGCAAATCCCAACGCACAAGCCCATTTCAAGCCATTACTATGTCAGGCCTATGTAGCGTATCATCAGCTGAATCTGAGGACATGATGGGTCCTGTTGTCTGAGGTCATGGCACGTCATCCTGCCCTGGTCAGGAGAGCATGCATGAGGACATACGTGACCGAGGCCATGGCTACAGGGAGAAGTGGTAGGTGGGAGTTTGGGGGACATTTTTGTGGCCAATAGCACGTTAAGACATTGACATAACTAATGCCAACCGATCTTCAGAAATCTCCCCAACCTAAGGTAGAGGAGCTGAAGGACTCACTTATGGAAACGGTTCAGAATCATTTTGATGTTCATGGATAACCTTACCATGTAGTGTAGCATCTTTAACTTGGCCCAGAAAAGTGTATTATGTAGAAGTTTGAATGTGTTCCATTTATGCATGGAGTACTCATCCCCCCCCCCTTTTTTTTTAAATATATTTTATTGATTTTTTTACAGAGAGGAAGAGAGAGGGACAGAGAGTCAGAAACATCGATGAGAGAGAAACACCAATCAGCTGCCTCCTGAACACCCCCTACTGGGGATGTGTCCGCAACCAATGTACATGCCCTTGACCGGAATCGAACCTAGGGCCCTTCAGTCCGCAGGCCGACGCTCTATCCACTGAGCCAAACTGGTTTCGGCTCATTTCCCCTTTTTAAGTCTGCGGCACTTACAACATTTTACAAATTGTAAAATTAATAGGATTTTGTCTTACCCTTCCTTCGCTTTGATCAATTACGTTGTCCATCATCTTAGGAGCAACTTAAACTCAAGAAAGATCCGTCCACTTAAACGTGTCTGTCATTTATTCGTCCACCAACACCCGTTAAGTCCCCTCTGCCGGGCACTGAGAATAAGGTAGTGGGCACTCCTCATTTAAGAAGTAAATCTGTGGTTAAAGGGGAATGAAGAAGAAGATGGCAAAGGGATTTAAACCGTTGACTTCCATGTCAAAATTGTTGTTAAGCTCTGTGAGAGTTGGTTACCTGCCTTTCCTGGGTTTCACCTCTGCTGATGCTTTAAAAAAAAAAAAAAAAAGGCCAAAGATTGACCCTAACTTCAGCAGGGATGTAACGGGAAGACCCAGTAAAACATTCTGGAGCAGAGAGTCTTCCTCTGAGTCCACAGACACAGCCACCCTGAGCCATGAATAGAATTTAGGAAGTCCATGAAGTTGGATGGGAAGAGATTTTCATCCTCATCTTCACTAACAAGTACTGAAACGTGATGTGTCCTTCAGTTCCAGCAACTGGCAGCCAGTCTGGTCACAGTGCACGGAACTCGTTGCCAGTAGAAACCACAGGTCCTTCCCTACAAGGGGTTGCAGGAGGATCAGAATTTCCTTAATTCTCTTCTCTATTTCGAAAGGGTTGTAGTCACTGGATCCTACTATTTAATACGTTGGTAAGCGTGTACATTGCCATATCACAGATTTTTTTCTTTTAATTTTTAATAATTACTTCAAAATAATCAGTTCCTTTTGTATTCCTATTCGTTTTTAGCTTATTTTGAATATTTAAGCGTTATTCTGAGAAAGGGCCCCTGGGTTTCACTGAGCTGGGAAAAGGGGGTTGACGGCATGAAAAGGGGGTCAGCATACTTATTCTGTAAAGGGCCAGATAGCAAACATTTTAGGCTTTGTGGGCCACACAGTCTCTGTCACAGTCGCTCACCTCTGCCTTGAAAGTGACCATAAACAACACAAACAAATGGGTGTGGCTGCATACCAATAAAACTTTATTTACAAACACAGGCTGTGAGCCGGATTGGCCATAGCTTACCATCGCAGAATTCAGTGTGCATGATCTTGGTGGTATTTATTTACACATAAAGCATTGTCTAGGTTTGGGCTTCCTGATTTTCTTGAAGCTTGCTATTTCCCCTCCCTGTCGTCTTTTTTTAAATATATTTTTATTGATTTCAGAGAGGAAGGGAGAGATAGAAACATCAGTGATGAGAGAGAATCATTGATTGGCTGCCTCCTGCACGCCTGCTACTGGGGATCAAGCCCGCAACCCGGGCATGTGCCCTTGACTGGAATCAAACCTGGAACCCTCCAGTCTGCAGGCCAACACTCTATCCACTGAGCCAAAACAGCCAGGGCTGTTTTGTTTTGTTTTTTAATTTTTTTTTAATTGATTTCAGAGAGGGAGAGAGATAGAAACATCAATGATGAGAGAGAATCATTGATCAGCTGTCCCCTGCATACCCCGCTCTGGGGATTGAGCCTGCAACCCTGGGTATGTGCCCTTGACCAGAATCAAACTCGGGACCCTTCAGTCCATAGGCTGACGCTCTATCCATTGAGCCAAGCTGGCTAGGGCGCTCCCTGCACCCTAGCCAGTTTGGCTCAGTGGATAGAATGGGTAAGCTATGGCCAAATCCAGCTCACAGCCTGTGTTTGTAAATAAATTGCATGCATTAAGCAGCTCATGGTGATGTGTTAGGCCTTACACCTAAAAGCAGGAGCACAGGCTTTGTCTATTGAGCCTGTGGCCTGAGACAGCGAGCATTGGCTGTAGGTACCGATGGTTAATTACCTGGCATCTCAGCTTACCAGCCTGGAGTCCAGGCCCTGCTCCGGGCTCCCAGGGGCTGTGACCAGCTCTGCGGTCTCTCTAGGCCTCAGGCTCCTCGCGTGAACAATGGTGTGAATGGTAACATTGCTAACACACCTGCCTCCTGGGACTGTCGGAGCCCCCGGGGGCCCCTGATGAGACCATTCCTGTGGAGTGTTCAGCAGCGTGCCTGGCATCCCGGAATCAACCCTGAAGAATGTTAGCTGCTGCCGTTTTGCCTAATTATACAGTCACTGACGTGGGCGGGGCCACCGTGGTGCCTTAGCTGCCCTGGACCTGGCACCCACTGAGCCGATCGCTTCGGAGTATCACGCCGTTCAGATGTTGGCGCGGTTTCGCTTCCCCTGCTCATCTTTCAGCGGATACGAATTTAAAAACAAAGAGTAGGAAGTTAAGCGACTGGATGTTATGACTTCGCCAGCAGAGAACGCCGTTGGCAAAGTGGGATATAAAGTTTGCGCGATAAACACGTCTTTAGTCGTGAAACTCTGCCTGGAGTATAAGCTGGCCATGTGAACCCCGGTAAGAAAGAACATTCTGATGAGTGATCACAAGGAGATGACTGATTCGAAATGTGTCCTCTTACAACATGTTACAATACGTAACTCAGTCACAACCAATGGATCACGCAACACGGTACAGCCCCGAGCCAGGGTGGTCACAGTAACCCTGGGAGCCATAGCGCGATTGTTGTAAAGACTGTGCTGAGGATGCTCACACACCTTATTGGGACAGTTAAAGAGCTCTTTCCAGTCTCCGCTTTTCTCCTGGGTTTTGAGACGGTGGTGGTGGCTTAGTTTGGGGAAAGAAAAGAAGCCCTCCACCCACCCCCCTTTTTCCCCGCCGCCCTGGTGTAGGCGAGTTTCGGGTGTGCGCTTCGGGGGGAGATCTGCGGTGGTTGTTGCCTGCCTGTTCTCACCCGAAACTCACCTTGTGTTGACAGGGGACGCCCCCTTCCAGTGCTGGCTCTGTAGCGCCAAGTTCAAAATCAGCTCGGACTTGAAAAGGCACATGCGCGTGCACTCTGGGGAGAAGCCCTTCAAGTGCGAGTTCTGCAACGTCCGCTGCACCATGAAGGGCAACCTCAAGTCGCACATCCGCATCAAGCACAGCGGCAACAGCTTCCAGTGCCCGCACTGCGACTTCCTGGCGGACAGCAAGGCCTCGCTGCGCAAGCACAGCCGCCTGCACGGGGCCGAGCACCCCGAGCGGTGCGCCGAGTGCGGCTACTCCTGCGCCAGCAAGGCCGGCCTGCGCGTGCACGAGCGCGTGCACCGCGCCGACCGCCCCTTCAAGTGCGGCCACTGCAGCTTCGACACCAAGCAGCCCGGCAACCTGAGCAAGCACGTGAGGAAGTTCCACGCGGACAAGGTCAAGAGCGAGGCCCCGGAGCGGAAGGACGTAGCACCGGGCCGCCAGAGCAGCCGGCAGGTGGCCAAGCTGGACGCCAAGAAGACCTTCCACTGCGACCTCTGCGAGGCCTCCTTCATGCGCGAGGACTCGCTGCGCAGCCACAAGAGGCAGCACAGCGAGCACCGCGAGGGCAAGCGCTCGGACGTGACGGTCCTGCAGTTCCAGATCGACCCCAGCAGCAAGCCACCGGCCGCACCCCTCGCCGTGGGGCACCTCCAGGTGCCCCTCCAGCCCGGCCCCGCGCCCCCGTTCGCCGAGGGGAGGGTCAAAATCATCGTGGGGCATCCTGTGCCCCAGACAAACACCATCGTCCAGGCCGCGGCCACTGCCGCTGCTGTGAACATCGTGCCGTCGGCCCTGGTGGCCCAGAGCCCCGAGGAGCTGCCCGCGAACGGCCAGCGGCTGCAGATCCTGCGCCAGGTCAACCTCATCGCCCCGCCCCAGGCCTCGGGGTGCCCCGGCGAGGTGGGCGCCGTGGCCCAGCCCACCGCCGTGCTGCTGACCACCACGCAGGACCAGGCGGACGGGGCCACCCTGCACCAGACCCTCCTCCCCGCGGCCCCCGGCGGCCCCCAGGAGGGCGCCGGCAGCCAGACGTTCATCACCAGCTCTGGCATCGCCTGCACCACCGACTTCGAGGGCCTGAACGCCCTGATCCAGGAGGGCGCGGCCGAGGTGACCGTGGTGAGCGACGGGGGCCAGAACATCGCCGTGGCCACCACGGCCCCCCCTATATTCTCCTCCTCCCAGCAGGACTTGCCCAAGCAGACCTACTCCATCATTCAGGGAGGGGCCCACGCAGCTCTGCTCTGCCCGGCGGATTCCATTCCAGATTAAAAAACGAAGGAAGGAAGGGAGAGCTTAAAAAAAAGAAAAATAGAAAGGGGGGAGGAATGGATGTGACAAGTCATACATAGAATTCTGCAAGAGGTATACCCTTTATGTTTTTAAACATGATTGTGAAAATGCACCCCCCCCCATAATAAATTGTAATTTTATACTGCCCACTGTAATTTTTAACGCTGTCCTAACTTTGAGGCCTCCTCTTGAACCGCAGTGTTGCAACCGTTGTAGGGTCTTCAGTGTTACCGGGATCATTATGAGTAGAGCTTGGAATTAAATGCATTGAGTAGTGAGTACATTTGCCTCCAACATGGCTTCCCAACTCTAATAAAGGTTTTCTCCATCTCATTAAACTTGTGGAGTGGATAGTGCTTCCCAGCCTCTCGCGTGCCATTCTGAACCTCCCCCAGCATACGTGGCTACCAATCTGTGATACGAAGGACCATTTTCTGCACAATGTTACCTGGGTATTTGACACCCCCCTCCAGAAAAAAAAGTTTAGTTCTAATCACATAAAAAGGGAATGGCTTTCTAATAAATTGATACATGTTTAAAATATACTGAAGGTTAATGATTTAGTAGTCACAGTATGATTTGGGATGGAGGGGACGTGAATGAGTTTATCATTAAAGAGAACTTGAACAAGCAAAGGTGTGTAGCCCTCGCTTCTAAGTATTATAGAAACATCTTACCTCAACAGTCAAATTATCTGTGGTACCTAAAGGGATTTGAATGGAAATGCTTTTTGACCAGTAGGTGGCGCCAGAGAGCAAGCTAGGATTATACCACATACATGAACTAGGGTCCTAATATCTCTGATATCCAGCCTCTCACATGATCTTCAAGTCATAACGGGCTCTTAGTGAGTACTGCATGAACGAAGCATGCCCTCACAGAATGTCAGCAAGGATGGTGAGTTAGAGAGGTTACTCTTGTGAGAAGTATATTTAAAATATAAGAACACTTAACTTTTTTAAATCAGTTTTTACACACTTTTACTTCCCTAATACACATACTTATTAAAGTTCTCATGCACATCAGCTTACTTTTACATAAAAGATATAAAGCAAAGTAAAGAAATAACAAAGTGACAAAGCTAGAACCCTTGAGGGTTGTCCGTTGGAAATAGCTACAGAGTTTGAGGTGGGCTTGTCTTTCTCTGCTCCTTACTTACTTGAACACAATGCTGATAATTCATTGTGCTTTCCTTTCATTTATTTTTTCCATTGTGTTTTCTTGCCAGAATTTCTGTCTTTTCCTATCCGTGATGGTAATAATGATTCATTAACTATTGTTTGATAAGAAATCAAAAAAACGTGCAGCATCCAATGTTAGTATTTTAATAATGCCATTGCTTTAGAAATATTGCTTTAATAATGCCATTGCTTTAGAAATATTGCTTATAGCTCTTTAGGAAGTTCAGCTATTGAATTTCAGCAGGGAAACTTCTATTATCATGAACCTGTTTTTTTACCTCTTTCTTTTTACCCAAAGTACCCCTTTTTTTCAACTTTTAAAAATCCCCCCCCCCCCCCGATTATAAAAGTAATGTGTATTCAAGATAGAAAGCATGGGTCTGGCCTGTGTGGCTCAGTTTGTTGAGCACCATCCCATGTACCAAGTTTCGGGCTCAATCCCCAGTAGGGGGCATGCAGGAAGCAGCTGATCAATGTTTCTCTCTCTCCCTTCCTCTAAAAAAAATCAATAAAATAGATTTTTTTTTTTTAAATATGGAAAGTATGAGAAACATTATCTAGAAAAATTAGTCACTAATCTTACTATTCAGATGTAAACATTGGGACCATTTTGATGGAGTTTCTCCTGATCTTTTTCCCCCTGCTTAGGTCTCTATGTTTTCTACTCCAGTTACAGAGTTGATGTTGAATTGACCATACTATGATATTTCCTTTCTATGTACTATTTATTTTTTTTGTAATTGGTTTTTGTTTTGTTTTTTTCCTTAGAGAGAGAAAGGGAGAGAGAGAAAGAGAGAAAGAGAAACCTCGATGTGATGGCAAGACATGGATTGGCTGCCTCCTGCATGCCCCCTCACCCAGCATCATGCTTAGAGAGAGGAAGGGAAAGAGAGAAACATCGATGTGAGAATCATTGATAGGTTGTCCTCCGAATGTGCCCTGACTGGGTATCGAACTGGCAACCTTTCACGGCACCAGCCAACACCCAACCAACTAAGCCACTCTAACCAGCCCCTAACTTTATTTTTATTTATTTTTTTAATATATTTTATTGATTTTTTACAGAGAGGAAGGGAGAGAGATAGAGAGATAGAAACGTCGATGAGAAACATCGACCAGCTGACTCTTGCACACCCCCTACCAGAGATGTGCCCGCAACCAACGTACATGCCCCTGACCGGAATCGAACCTGGGACCTTTCAGTCCTCAGACCGACGCTCTACCACTGAGCCAAACCGGTTCCCGCCCTAAATTTATTTTTTAAGCAAAAGTGAGACTATGACCAAACCATGCTTTACTCAACCATCTTCTTCTTCGTGACTATTTAGGTTGTTTTTTGTCTTGTTTGTCATTACAATGTCCACAGTAATCATCCTACATAATTCCTCACATTCACTGTACTCTTGGAGTTTCAGTGCATTCCCTTAGTCTGTACCTGTGTAGATCTCAAAACGGTAGTCCCAGCTGGTGTGCACCCAATTATCAACAACCCTGGGTGTTTTCCGGCTTTTGAAGTCTTGTTAATCTGATGAGAGAAATGAGGTGTTTAGTCCTTGTGCGTTTCTCCAGCTGGTGTATTGATCTGTATTTGTTTCTACATAGACTATTTGATCGTTTGCGTTTTTCTCTTATGACCTTTACACCACTACACACTCATTCTTTTTCTTGGGTTGTTGGGAACTCGAGGATTCGACCCCATGTCCATCACATATTGCTGAGTTTTCTCCCTTCCTGTCCTTTGTCTTTTGACTTTCTTGTGGTGGTGTTCCCATATAAAAATGACTATCCTTTTATGCAGTCGGATTCTTCTGCTTAATTTGTGGCTCCTCTCTCTCCTATGAAAGCCTCCCTCCCGAGGCCTTTCTGTGATATTGTTATTGTTTGGCTTTGCTGGCACCTTGCTGCTGCCAGGACGCATCTCTGTAACATCTGATGTAGGAGTTTGGTTGCCCACATATACAGGCCCGTTTGTTAAACAAGCTATTATTCCCAGTGGGACGGAATCTTAATTTCACCTTTAGATGAAGTACCCAAATATATTGTACTTGGATCTGTTTCTGGAATCTATTTTGTCCCATTGATCTTCATGTCTTCTCTGGTTTGCCAGCATCACATAATTTGATTATGTTTGCATTAAAGTAAACCTTAATAGCTTTCAGACTTACGAAGACTGTAGATGATCTTTTCCAAAACTTTCTTAGCAATTCTTAGGTATTCATACTTCTAGATTAACTGTCACTTGTCCAGAAAAAGAACACTCATTGAGGATTTTTATTAGAATTGCATCAATGTGATATATGAACTTAGGAAAAGATAACTTGATTAAAATGTTAAATCTTCCACCCAAAAACTTTTATTCAAATGCTGTTGTAAAAATTAGTCAATGAAATTACATAATTTTCTTTATATACAGCCTAGTCTTATTATATAAGCTTGTATTTTCATATTCTGAATTTTACTATAATTGTAAATAGGTCTTTTATCCAATTTTAAATGATTACTTAGTCAGCCTCAGCCCCAGCCCTAACCCTAGCCCTAGTACCCCTAGCCCCAACCCCAACCCAGTAATTGTTAACCAGGTGAACTGGTTTCAAGTAATCTTGTAACTGATAACCTGGTAACTGGTAATCTGATAACCAGTGACCTGGTAACCAGTAACCAGTGACCTGGTAACCGGTAACTGAATAACTGGCAAATGGTTAACTGGTAACTTAACCAGGTAAGCTGGTTACAAGTAACCTTTGTTACTGGTAACTGGTAACCTGGTAACCAGTTATTTGGTGATCAGTAACTGATTAACTGGTAAATGGTTAACTGGTAACTGTTAACCAGGTAAAATGGTTACAATTAACCTTTGTAACTGGTAACCTGGTAACCAGTGACTGGCTAACCAGTAACCTATAACCAATTAACTGGTAAATGATTAACCAGATGAACCTGTTACTGGTAACTAGTAACCAGTTAACTGGTAACTGTTAACCAGATAAACTGCTTACAAGTAATCTTAACTAATAACTATTGACTGGTTAACTGGTAACCTGTAACTGATTAACTGGTAAATGATTAACTGGTAGCCATTAATTAGGTGAACTGGTTGCAAGTAACCTTTGTAACTGGTAACCAGTTAGCTGGTAACTGGTAATCAATTAACTTGTAAATGGTTAACTGGTCACCATTAACCAGGTGAACTGGTTGCAAGTAACCTTGTAACTGATAACCTGTAACCTGGTAGCTTTTGTGACCTGGTAACCAGTTAACTGGTCACCGGTTGACTGGTAACCAATGACTGGTTAGCTGGTAACCTGTAACTGGTTGACCAATAACTGGTTAACTGTTAACCAGTAATCTGATAATCCATAACTTGGTAAGCATCAGTCAGTAATCTGGTAACTCTCAGAGTGAAACGGCAACCTAGTATCAGGGTATATCACCACCTACTATTGATAATATGGCTGGTGCCCTGTTTGCTGCTAGCCCTGTAACTGGCAACCTATTGATGGAAATATCTGGTTAACAGCAAGCAGGTAAACGCAAGCTGGGCAACCTTATCACTTTGAAAGCAATAACTACCGTAGCAACCAAGTAAAGGGGAAAATAATGAGAACTGAAGTGGTAGCGATGGTAACAGACAACCTGCAACCTCGTAAAGAACTAGCTAGTAAGTTGCACTCCGGGAAAATAACCAGCAATGTGGTAACCTGCAGCCGCCTAAGCACTATTGTGGCAGGTACAAAATCTGGCGGGTAGCAAACAGATACCTGGCATGCAGCACCCAGCAACACAGCAACTTGCAAGCAGTAGCTGGCAACCTAAGGAGATGAAACCAGCACCTGAAACCTAGTAACAGAATCCAGCTTGTTATTTGTAAGCACCTGCCAATTAACAAGCAACCTGAAAGCAGTAATGGTCACACAGAAAAACTACCTGCTGGTGCACCCAGCCAACACAGCTAGCAACCCTAGGCAGTGGTACAGGGAGCGTATAGGTCAGACAACCGCCCTCACCCAGGTAGCCTGTACTCCACCTCCCTCTCTCCCTCCCTCCAACCCTTCCTTCTCTCCCTCCCTCCAACCCTTCCTTCCTTCCTTCCTTCCTTCCTTCCTTCCTTCCTTCCTTCCTTCCTTCCTTCCTTCCTTCCTTCCTTCCTTCCTTCCTTCCTTCCCTCTTTCCTTTCTTCTCTGAGGTAACATCAATAGGGATGAAAATGCTAGCAGGAAATGTCACTGCAAAAAAAAAAAAAAGCACAGCAAACAATACCTGGAAAGAGGACCCCTGGTCCTGGGTAACCACAGCAACAAGCATGCAGCAAAGGAAACACGCGGAAAGCTGAACGAACGCAGACAACAGCACTGCCTCCACGCATCTTTCAAAGGAAATCGCTGCAAAGCAGTTACGCTACAAGAAGGAGACAGCGACACTTGCAAATCACGCGAAATACTGAATAATGGGGGGGGGGGGGGGGGGGGGCGGGCACTCAACTCCGTGGTTACTTGTGTAAGGAAAGGGAACTCCAAGTAATTGGATACCGCAGGGCAGGGGGAAAAGATGACCTAACTGCATAGCACAGCCACAGCTGCGTGATGCACAGGTTTAGGGCATGTATCATGGGTCTGCCCAGATATTCTAACTCAGACATCATTGTCTGGGAAACACTGCCGAGATAGAAACGGCCATTCTGAACTGAGGGAAATGGACAGGGAAATAAATAACACGTCTCGGACACCCTTAGAAGGTCACAGTTCAGTTCCCAGTCAGGGCACAAGCTGGGGTTGGGGGCTCAATTCCCAGTAGGGGGTGTGCAGGAGGCAGCTGATCAATGATTCTCATTATTGATATTTCTCTCTCCCTTCCTCTCTGAAATAAATAAAAATTACTTTTTAAGAACTCAACTAAAATAATTTTTTGTTACAAGCATAAAGAATAGCTATTTTGGCATAATTGATTAAATTGAGCTAGCTTAACAAAAAAAAAATTCTAATCTTTATTATTGAAAGTATTACATATATCCTCCTCTTACTCCCATTGACCCCGCATAGCTTGCCCCCACACCCTACCCCAGGTTTTCACCCCCTGTTGTCTGTGTGCATGGGTTATGAATGTATGCATACAAGTTCTTTCTGGTTGTTCTCTTCCCACCCATCCACCCACTCTCACCTTCCCTCTGTGATTCCACAGTCTCTTCCATGCTTCTGTGTCTATGAATCTATATTGTTCATCAGTTTATTTTGTTCATATGAGTGAGATCATGTGATACTTATCTTTCTCTGACTGGCTTATTTTGCTTAGCATAATCCTCTCCAGGTCCCTCCATGCTGTTTCAGAGGGTAAAAGATTCTTCTTTTTTACTGCTGCATAGTATTCCATGGTGTAATCATGGCTTTTATATCCACTCATCTACTGATGGGCACTGGGGCTGCTTGCAGATCTTAGCAATTGTACCTTGTGCTGCTATGAACATAGGGGTGCATACATTCTTCCTGATTGGTTTTTTTTCGGTTTCTTAGGATATAGTCCTAGCAGTGGGATCACTGGGTCAGATTTATTTAATTTTTGGAGGAAAGTCCATGCTGTTTTCCACAGTGGCTGCATGAGTCTGCGTTCCCACCAGCAGTGCACGAGGGTTCCTTTTTCTCCACATCCTCACCAGAACTTGTCGTTTGTTGATTTGTTGATGGTAGCCATTCTGAAAGGTATGAAGTGATACCTCATTGTCGTTTTAATTTGCATATCTCTGATGATCAGTGACTTTGAGCATTTTTTTCATATCTCTTAGCCATCTGTATGTCTGCTTTGGAAAAGTGCCTATTTAGGCCCTGTGCCCATTTTTAAATTGGATTGTTTGTCTTCCATTTATTAAGTTGAATGAATTCCTTATATATTTTGGATATTAACCCTTTATCAGTGTGTCATTGCCAAATATGTTCTCCCATACAGTGGGCTCCCTTTTCATTTTTTTTAATGGTTTCTTTTGCTGTGCAGAGGATTTTTTATTTTGATGTAGTCCCATTTGTTTCTTTCTCTCTTTTTTCTTCTCTCTACAGAGTCCTTTTAGCATTTCTTGCAGTGCTGGTTTGGTGGTGAAAAACTCTTTTACCTTTTTTGGTCTGGAAGCTCTTTGCTTCACCATCTATTTTGAATGATGCACATACTAATCCTGGTTCTAGATCCTTGCTTTTCATTACCTTGAGTACTTCATGCCATTCCCTTCTGACCTGTAGAGTTTCTGATGGAAATCAGCTGTCAGTCTTATGGGAGCTCCTTTGTGAGTAAATTTCCTTTTGCTGATTTTAAGATTCTCACTTTGTCTTTAATTTTAGGCATTTTAATTATGTGTCTGGGCATGGGACTCTCTTTGAGTTCTTCTTGCTAGGGACTCTTTGTGCCTTCTGAAATTGAGTGATTTTTTTTTTTTCCTTCACCAGGTTAAATAAGTTTTCTTCCATTATTTCTTCAAACACATTCTCTTGCTCTGACCGGTTTGGCTCAATGGATAGAGCGTCATTGGTCTGCAGACTGAAGGGTCCCAGGTTCTATTCCTGTCAAGGCATGTACCTTGGTTGTGGGCACATCCCCAGTAGGGGGCGTGCAGGAGGTAGCTGATCTATGTTTCTCTCTTATCGTTGTTTCTGACTACCCCTCTCCCTTCTCTGTAAAAAAATCAATAAAATATATATATATTTTAAAACAAACACATTCTCTATCCTTTGCTCACTTTCTTCCCCTTGTGGCACGCCTATTATGCAGGTATGGTTATGTTTCACGTCCCACAGCTCTCTTAAGCTGTCCCCCTTTTTAATTGTTTTTTTTTTCCCTTTGGTTCTCTGATTGTTTTTTTCTACCCTGTCTTCCAATTCACTGATCCAACAATCAGCCTCCCCCAATCTGGTATTCCTTCTACTGTATTCTTTATTAGTGCTGTGTTATTCTTCATAGTTATTATATATTTTCTCAGGCTGTTGAACATCTTTGCTATCATTATTTTGATCTCTGTATCTGATACATTTCTTATCTCCATTTCTTTTAGCTCTTCTTATGGAGAAGTCTCTTCTTTCATTTGGGGCTTGTTTTTTTGTCTCCCTATTTTGGCTGTCTGTTTGCATTTGTGTCTATGTATTAGATAGATCTGCTGTGAGTTCCAATCTCACAAAAATTATTATTAATTGACAGTATTTATTAGAAACTCTTGGTCTCTGATAAATATGATATATGATGGTTATGATATAGTCATTTCATCTCCACATTGTTTTATCTCTTTCTTACAGTGTATATACTAATTTTGTTTTCTTGTCCTATTGCATTAGCCAGGACCTCCAAACAATGTCACTACAGCTGGCATCCTTGTTGCATCTCTAACTTTAACTTGATGGTTTTAGAATTTTCAAATTTAATATAAAATACACAGTTCCTTTGGGTGTTGGTTTTTATATACTTAGGTCATTTTCTTCTGCTCTAATTTTTTTAACATGTTTTTATTGATTTCAGAGAAAAAGGGAGAGGGAGAGAGAGATAGAAACATCAATGATGAGGCAGAATCGTCGATTGGCTGCCTCTTGCACGCCCCTACTGGGGATTGAGCCCGCAACCTGGGCTTGTGCCCTTGACCAGAATCGAACCTGGGACCCTTCAGTCTGCAGGCTGATGCTCTATCCACTGAGCCAAACCTGCTAGGGCTACTCTTATTTTTACTTGAGAGTTTTCATTTGGATGAGTTGCTTACTATTATCAAATATCTTTTTAATATCTTTTGATATAAATATTTGGATTTTGACTTAAAAATGAGGATATAGTAGATCAGTGCAGGACATAGCCTGGTGCTAAATCACCTAGCTTTCCTGAAATAAGCCCCTTGGTCTTGTTGGATTCATCTTCTAATTCAGTGGTTGGCAAACCACGCCTCACAAGCCACCTGTGGCTCTTAGGCCCCTTGAGTGTGGCTCTTCCACAAAATACCACATGCCGGGCACACACATACAGTGCAATTGAAACTTCATGGCCCAGGTGCAGAAGTCAGTTTTCGACTCTCAAAAGAAATTTCAATCGTTGTACTGTTGATATTTGGCTCTGTTAACTAATGAGTTTGCTGACCACTGGTCTAATGCTTTGCTGGCTCTCATTTACTGATATTTTCCTTGAATACTTTACAGCTACATGTGTAAGCACAGTTGATGTCTAGTTCTTTTTGGCACTTTGAGTTTTGCTGGTTTGCTTGTTTTAGGTTATTCTACTCTAAAAATAAGTTGGGACTTTCCCCTTCTTATGGTATTCCTATTTTTAATGTTAGTAACCAGCAAATATTTAATTAATCTGTTTATCATCTGGGCTGATGCCTTTTATCATTGTACATCCTTAATAACCTTCCCAATTTTTTCTGTAATTTTCAGTCTGGATCAATTTAGGTAATTTATAGTTTTCAAAAGAAAAAAATTTTTTCACATTGCTCTAAGTTTTCAGATCTGTGGCCCTTCCATTTAACATTCTCTAAAATTATTTTTAAATCTTTGACATTTGTTTAGCAGCTTTCTTATTTCTGTTGTTTTTGTTTTGTGTTTTTATTCTTCACCTTAGTTTGCCAAGAGTTTATTTTGTCATTTGTTTTAAGTAAATGTAAAGCTTTTGCTTTTATTTCTTTACTCCTCCATTTTATTCATTTCAGCTTTTATCTTTTTATGCATTCTTTCTGTGCTTTTCTTTCCACTTCTTTTGTTATCCTAATTTCCCTAAGTTCACTACTTACAATAACCATCAAAAACACAAAAATAAATTTGCAGACAGATGCAACTGGTCGGTATCTCCAGGGCAGCAGTCTGTTTGCATTTATGTAGGTGATTTACTTGCAATATTATATTTTTCTACAACCCACAAGGTTATAAAAACCTCAGGAACAGTGAAAGGCACTAACTCCTATAGAATTAGTCAATCCAGACCTGGAAACTAACAGGATACTCAGAAATCTCTTTTGCTTATTTTGAAGTCTGTCAAAATTTTTCATGGCACCCATATTTGTATAGATTTTTCTCCGAAGCATCCTTTCATAAATGTTAGATCTTTTGTTATTTTAGTTTCGGGGATGGTTGGTTGGCTGGGTTGGTGGGCCGGGGGGAACAAACCTGAGAGTTATATCAAGGTATATTTTTTATTTTTCAAGTAGTTCCAATTTGTGAAACCATGCTTTAGGTTTCTGATAATAATGGGTTTTGATCTGAGAATGTGACTTGTAAAAGTACTTTTTGTGATTTTAGTTTTTTATTTTAGAAATAACGTTTTTATTGATTTTCAGAGAGAAAGGAAGTGAGAGGGAGAGAGAAATAGAAACACTGACGCATCAACATTGATCAGCTGCCTTCTGCATGCCCCCTGCTAGGGATCAAGTTGGAAACCTGGGCATATGCCCTGAGCAGGAATCGAACTCAGGACCTCTTGATATCTTGATACATGGGTTGACTCTCAACCATTGGCCCATGTGGGCCAGACAGTTTCTTTATGGCCATGTACATGAGTGATTTTTGTAAAAGTTTGGTGGCTATCTGTGAATGAAGCATGTTGACTTATTATTCAGTTCTTGAAATCCTCCCATAAATTTTGTCTATTTGATAAACTTTGAAAGTATTTTTAAACCTCTCACTATGATTGTTTTTGCTACCAGTTGCAGCTTCTGATTGCAGAACCTTTTCATCGCCCCCGAAAGAAACCAGTTAGCAGTCACTGTCCTTTCCCTGCCTCTCCCCAGCCTCTGGCAACCACCAGTCTACTTTCTGTCGCTGTTGCTTTCCCTGTTTTTATAATTTCACATAATTAGAATCAGACCAATGGGATCTTCTGTGCCTGGCTTCTTTCACTTAGCATAATGTTTACAAGGTGCATCCATGTAGCCTGTATCAGAATTGCATTCCTTTTTTATGGCCAAATAATATTCCATTGTATGACTATACTACAATTCATTTATCCCTTCATTAACTGGAAGAAATTTGGGTTTTTCTGACTCTTTGCCATAGTTTTTAAGATATCATTATACTCAGGCTTTAGAATCATTTATGAATTTTTATCAGGGTGGCCACTACCTATTGAGCAGTTGCTCTGTGTCAGTCATATTAACTCAAAGACTGTTCCCCCAGTCCTACCCGGGAGCCGTTATTATCATCACCCTTTAGGTCTGATGAGGCTGAGAACCAGCACCAGTAAGCAGCTGGCCGGCTCACACAGCTAGTTTGTTCCATTTGACTTGAATCATAAAGTCAAAATGGGGGGTAGGAAGTACCCAGTTGAATGCAGAAAACAGAAATGGGGGTGAGCAGCTTAAGGTGGGCTGGAACATATGAAGGTCTGGAGGAAGAGAGGTCATTTGTAGTGACCATTTTTCTAGGAAAGCGAAGTGCGATTTTTTTAAAGGTTGGTGCTTCTTGGCGAGGGTTAGCTCTTAGGAAGGTTGGTTATTTTTGGAGAACAAAATCCTGTATTTATATTGTATTTATAAGGTGATCATACAGCTTGTCATCCAAACTGGGACACGTTTGAGAGTGAAGTGGCATTATTGATCATTATGCTGGGTGAACACGTGTAAATCAGCTTCTAATTTACCGTTATTACTGATTTAAAAAAAAAAAAAAAAACAAGCCAGAAGCTGTAAAATAATGACAGTGCTTCACCCTAGTGGTGCAAAGCAGCAAAGATTAGAATTCCACAGCCCATGGGTCAGTTTTCCAGAAAAATATGTCACATGCCATAAAGCTGATCAAAATTTGGGTTTTCTACGTAATGTGTATATAAACATTTATATTACTATAGATATATCTACCAATCCGTTTGTGTTTAGCCAGGTGGTTGTATTCCTATTTCTAATGTTAGTAAGTGTGGTAACTGAGATAATTGTTTCCAGTTGGCACTCCCTCCCTGGCACAGAATTATTATATATTCACCCTCCCTTGCCTGCTGGCATCATGGTGAGTGGAGTGTGCCTCCCTGCCCCATTGGTTCTGGGCCAAGCCATTGTTTCACTTTGGCTGACAAAATACCAGTGGGCCTGGTTGAAAGAGGGGCTTTAAATGTGCCTATGCAGTTTGGCTCATCCTCTCGCTCTCATGAGACCTGTCATGAGAAGAACATGCCTGTGTAGTTGATGCCTATGAGACACGAACAGACATGTGGGCCTATGAACCCCATTTGCAGCCCAGAGCCAAACCCAGCACAGCCCCCATGAACTCACAGACCAGTGATAAGGAAAATCAGCATTCCTATGGAAAGCCACTGAGAGGTTGCGCTTGTTTGTTATGTAGCAAAAACTAATACGAGAGACTGACTGCTGGTACAGCCCTCAACGTAGGATGACCTATTGAATGGCCATAGCCGATGCTAGGTGTTTATGTGAATGAATGACATGATGTCTTCCCTACAATTCAGCAGGTCTCTTCCTCCCATATTGTCTTCCCTCCTTTTCATCTTTTCCTTCTTCTTCTCCCCCACCCCCTTAATTTCTGGTCAGTTCCCTTTCATTGGAAAGGGAGAGGAGAACCTGCTTATGGTTCTCCATGTGGACAGCTCTGTGGAGAGGCAGCCTGTCCCTACTGGCTCCGAGGCCAGGCCCCTCCCAGGAGAAGCTGCATGAAAGGATCCAACTCCGGGGATGCCTCCATTTGTGTGAGATGTTATACCTTCCCAGAGAGGATTTTGTTCATTTTGAGCCAACTCTAAGCTACCGAGAGTCTTCAGAAAGATAAGCCGAGTTCAGGTTAGTTTGAAATATTAATATGTTGAAGGTTCAACAAGCATTCATTTTGAGGGGTATTAAAAGTTCTTGCAAATCAGCGGTCATCTTTACAGAGTGGCTCTCAACCTAATCCATTAGACAGCACAGACACACCCAAATTGCCTTTACACCGGTGGGTAAGTACCATCATCCAAAGACCCTTGGCGTCCAGTCCACCCCCACTTTCAGCCATATGCTTCAAATGGGGCTGACATACCCCTACCAAAGAGGAGGAATGTGTCCTACCCTTGGCCAATCATGGTACCCAATGACCTTGGTCAAAGTTATTGGTCTAAAGCAAGATTCAGCAATGTTTTTTCTAAAGTGACAGAAATGCTTGCTGGTTTCAACAGAAACATTTGATAGTAAATATTTTAGATGTAGAGGGCCATCCAGTCTTTGTTATGGTACTTAACTTTTTAGTTTTAGCATAAAAGCAGCCATAGACAATACATATGAGTGAATGAGGCTGTGTTCTAATAAAACTTTATTTATAGAAACAAGCAGTGGGCCAGATTTAGTCCACAAGCCATAGTTTGCTAATTCCTGGTCTTAAAGGATGGGCATATGAATCAAGGTGAGCCACTGAGGCCTAACCAGGGCTGAGTCATAGGACTTTTTTGGAGTGATCAGGAAAAAGGCACTTTCTTTACCTTGGATCTATGAGAATATAAGGCTGGTCCTGGCTGGGCTTCCAAGTAGAGATGTATTATTTACCAACTGCTATGTAACAAATTATCCCAAAGCTTAGTGGCTTAAACATATGTATTATTTCAGGATTTCGATGGGTCGGCAATGCAAACATAGCTTAGCTGGATCCTCTGCCTCAAGTTCTCTCCCAAGGGTGTAATCACGTTGTTGGCCAGGGCTGGGGTCTCATCTGAAGGCTGGACTGGGGGATATATCTGCTTGCAAGCCCACTGACATGGTAGTTGGCAGAATTCAGTTCCTTGTGGGCCACTGGGGTTAAAGACTAATTTCCCACTGGCTATTGGCCAGAGGCTGTAATCAGTATTGTGCCACTTGGGCCTCTCCATAGCACAGCTCTCCACATGGCAGCTGGCTTCCATAAAAGTGAGCAACCACACCGAAACCAGTTTGGCTCAATGGATAGAGCTTCAGCCTGCGGACTGAAAGGTCCCAGGTTCGATTCTGGTCAAGGGCATGTATATTGGTTGTGGGCACCTCCCCAGTAGGGGGTGTGCAGGAGGCAGCTGATCGATGTTTCTCTCTCATCAATGTTTCTAACTATCTATCCTTCTCCCTTCTTTTCTGTAAAGAATCAATAAAATATATATTTTTTTAAAAAGTGAGCAACCAAGAGAGAACAGGACAGGTGAGCAAGGAGAAGCCAGTGTCTCTTTTGTAATTTCATCTCAAAAGTGGCATTCCATCTCTTTTGTCAGAGTCTGTTCATTAGAAATGGGCCTCTGGGTCTAGCCCAGCCTGTAGGGGAGGTGATTAGCCAAGAGCAAGACTATCAGAGGGTTAGGGCTCAGTAGGAGCCATGTCAGAAGCTGTCTTTCCCTTTGAGGAACTCCCTGGAGGAAACCAGCACACAGGAGCAGAGCAAGACGGAGCTGGCATGACCGAGTTTGAGGCCCTGGATCAAGCCAGAGCTAAAATAGAAATGCACTCTCACCATTCAGTTGTTTAAGACAAAGTATTTGTTTTTCTTAAGGGGGTATTAGTTGAGCATTTTGAGGCTTTTAAGCCTACAACCCCCAAAAAAGATATTTCATTACATAAATTTAGTCTAAAGCCACCTGGGTATCTATAGTAACTGATAGAAAAGGTCATTTTTCATTGACTGTTACCTGTGCCAAGTAGTGCCCTAGGCATGTTACAACTACCTCAGCAGCCCTTGTGTCAGCTCTAAACAGCAACTAATGCAGTAATCTCTCCTCACAAATGAGATAAAACCAGGAATAACACATACTCTTGGTCACCTCTTTAAAGGGAAGCTGCTTGCCTTCCTCTTCCTCTTTCCTCCTTCCCATGGGCTGGGTCACTGGTCTGGATCTTTGCCTGCAGGAGATAGAAAAGCAACAAGCCAGGAGTTGGGTCCCTAGATGATCTCATGGAGCATCATCCAGCAGAAATAAACCTTCTGTTTTATTTAAGTCACTTTTACTTGGTCTCCGTTAAAGAGCCCAAAGCAATAGCCTAACTAAAATGGGATCACAGGAGGGCCTATTCTATAGTATGACTGAACTCAGTGTTCCAAACACACCCCTCCCGTCTTTTTCTCTGATCCATCCCCAGCATGCCTGGCACAATGTCAGTATTCAATAGAATCAGTAAATTTACAGTTATCATTATCCTATATAATAAAGCAGTAATATGCAAATTGACCATCACATCCTCTCACAAGGGGGCCGCCCCCATGTGGTCAAAAGATGGCTGCCACAAGATGGCCGGCAGGGGAGGGCAGTTGTGGGCAATAAGACCAGCAAAGGAGGGCAGTTAGGGGCAACCAGATCAGCAGGGGAGAGCAGTTGGGAGGGACTAGGCCTGCAGGAGAGGGCAGTTGAGGGTGACGAGGCTAGCAGGGAAGGGCAGTTGGGGGCACCCAGGCCAGCAGGGGAGGGAAGTTGGTAACCAGGTCAGCAGGGTGGGGAAGGCAGTTAAAGGTGATCGGGCCAACAAGGGAGGGCAGTTGGAGGCGCCCAGGCCTACAGGGGTAAGCAGTTGGGGACAACTGGGCCTGTAGGGAAGGGCAGTTGGGGGTTCCCAGGCCGGCAGGGAAGAGCAGTTGGGGGGACCAGGTCTGCAAGGGAGGGAAGTTGGGGGCAACCAGGTCTGCAGGGGAGGGCAGTTAGGGGCAACCATGCCAGCAGGGGAGCAGTTAAGTGTCGATCTGGTTGGCAGGTGAGTGGTTAGGGGGTGATCAGGCTGGCAGGCAGAAGCAGTTAGGGGCAATCAGGCAGGCAGGCAGGCAAGTGGTTGGGAGCCAGCAGTCCCAGATTGTGAGAAGGATGTCCTAAACCCAAGGGGTCTCAGATTGGAAAGGGTGCAGGCTGGGCTGAGGGACATTCACCACCCCCACCCCCCCTACCCCCGTGCACAAATTTCATGCACTAGTTATATTATAAAATAGTTTTATAAGTTATTATAGTGTAAGGATAATAGGTAGATGACTGCCAATAATAATAACCAATATCCTTGATTATTTACTGTTTGTCACTCTCTTTTACATATAGTCCACTTTAATACTCATAAAAACTATTTGATGACAGAAGAGCCAATTCTGTAGAGAGAGAAAGCAAATCAATAGTTGTCTATGGCTGAGGAAAATGGAGAGTGTAATAGGTGATAAAAACATTCTAAAATTGTGATGGTTTCCCAACTCTGAACTACTAAAAATAATTATGTTGTACAGTGAAAGGGTGAACTGTATGGTATGTAATTCTATCTCATTTCATTTGTTAGTTGTTGGTGTTTTTTTTAAAAAAAAGAAAAAAAAGAAAAACCATTTTAGGATTATTATCTTCTTTTTACAGATGAGAAAACTGAGGCTCGAGGAAGTTAAATTACATATCTGTGAAGAGCCAGGTCTCAGTGAGATAATACACGTAAAACATCTTCTAAAATAGTACTTAGCTCATGGAGGACATTTGTGAATGGTCACTTCTTTCACTGTCAATACTACCACCCTCACCATTATTATCCTTCATTGCTTCTCGGTAAGGAGAGGTAAAGTAACCTTCCAAACCAGCCTAGGGTTGGCCTCTGGATGTGTCTGAGGTTTAATAGGGAAAGAGGGGAAAGGAGAAATAGAAATGGCTTAATCATATACTGCCTGCCTCTTCCTTCCACCTACCTCCTTCACCTCATCTCCAGCACTCCACCCACCTACAGCGAGACTGGGGTTCCTCAGACATGCCATCACTTTACCTCCTGGTCTCAGCACAAACTATCCCCTCTGCCTGGAAGCCCCCTCACCTCACTTTTTTGCCTGCCCAAGACCTACACATCTGGGGTTATGAATCTGGCTCTTGCAGGAAGCTTTACCTGACCCTGTGTGAACCTTTATCGCACTGTCTTGTTCACTTATTTTTCCTCATGATTATTATGTGACTCGCTTGAAGGTTTGTTGTTGCATTCCTAGAGGTTAGCATGATGCCTCACACCCAGATAGAACCCAATTAATGTTTGTTAAATGAATGGCTCTGGAACAAACCCTCAGAGAGGGTGTCAGAGTCAGGGAAACAGTGGCATAAGACATGGAAAACGATGATAGGTCTGGTGATCTCAGTGTTGCTTGAAAGGGATCGAAACCTCGTTTTTCTCAGGTGAAACAACTCACCGCTGCCCCAGGTCTAGAACCTGCAAACTCCTAGGCCTGGACAACATTCCTTTACAGTTCAGGAGCTTACAAACCTGGAGGAGCCAGCAGATGAATTGGAGGCTGTTTAATATCTCTGTCGATAAAGGCCCTGATCCTCTTTGTGGCTCACACTGTAGCTGCTTCCAGGGTGTCATTTCTTCATTTCACACTCGGGAGAGGGACTGGGGGTAGGAGCAGAAAGGAAAGAGAAGGAGGAAGCGAAGATTTGTATCTGGTTATTCACATTTTCAACTAAGACTGTGCCCTAGTGACTTTTAAACTAGTACTCCCCCCCCCCCCCTTCATTTTAAATGATATACACCGGTGGGAATGTAAGTTGATATAGCCACACTGGAAAATACTTAGGCATCTCCTAGGGAAGTTGGACAGGAGCATATGGTGAGATCCAGCTATTCTGTGTCTCTCCCCCCCCGCCCCCCACCCTGCCCCACTGTGCTTCCAAGCAACCATGCAGGAGAATCTCCAGGGCAGCTTGTTAAAATGCAGATTGACCCCAGTGAGTCCCAGGCTATAACGTGGGCACAGGTCACGTGGGAACCTTGTGAAGAAGCAGCTTTTAATGGAAAAGAGAAGCTTCCCTCCATGAGTCAGGGAACCTGAGGGAGAATGTTTACAGCTACGTTACTCATAATGGCCAAATTGGACACCGCCCATTGGCAGTGACAGTGCAGACCGAATTGGTCTATGCATGCAATGGAGGTCACGCGAGAGTGGAAATGAATGAGCTGCAGCTGCCTGCAGCAACCTGTTCAATCTCACAGAGCGAAAGGAGTGGAGGAAAGTTACCCTTGTGGTTCAAACGGTGGCCAGACTCAGCAACGCGTTATGTGGTGGCAAAACTACTTTTAAATCGTACGCACTTATGATAGAAATAGTGGAACAAGGTGGCAGACGGAAGGAGAAGCTGGTGGATAGGAACATGGGAAGGGTTTCCTTGGTACAAAGAATGTTCTAGATCTAACGTTGGTGGTTACATGAGTGTTAGTTTTATTCCTTAAATTGCACATGAATGTTTTATACACTCTTGTGTGTGTGCCAAATTTCGTTGTTGTTGTTTTTTAATTTTAAAACTTGAAAGATTTCAGAAAAGTATGTACCTATGTAGCAAGTTGTCAGTCACTCAGACAATCATATCACCAATATTGCTGCCCTGTCCTCAGGGATAATTCCTTAGTCTCCTCCACATTCACATGTGTGTGTTGGGTTGTGTGTACAGGATGTAGCAAAAGTAGGTTTACAGTTGTTCATATAAAAATAATACAATAATTAATAAATAATAATACAATAATAATAAACTATTTTGCATACTCACAACTGTAAACCTAATTTTGCCAAACCCTATATATATTAAATTTTATAGAGAGAGATGCTGTTAGATCTTTAGGTATTTATATACATATATTTACATACACACAGCAGCATAATTGGTGTTATTTGAACATTTGGAGACTTACATATCTTTTTTTTAATATATTTTTATTGATTTTTTACAGAGAGGAAGGAAGATAGAGAGCTAGAAACGTCGATGAGAGAGAAACATCGACCAGCTGCCTCTTGCACACCCCCTATGGGGGATGTGCCCGCAACCAATGTACATGCCCCTGACCGGAATCGAACCTGGGACCTTTCAGTCCGCAGACCGACGCTCTACCACTGAGCCAAACCGGCTTTGGCAAGACTTACATATCTTGAAGAATATTCCCTATCAAAGCACACAGGAATATATTATTCTTTTTTTATGGTCATATAGAATTTATTCCATCATATGATACAATCACAATTTAATTATTTATTTTTAACTACAAAGTAGTCTGTGAATACATTCATTGTTTTAAAGGAAGTATTACTGTATTACAAATACACAGAAAATTTAGGCTCCTTAATCCTTCTGCCCTCCCCCTCAAAGCTGCTCCCCTGCCCCCACCCTGCTTAACACATAGCCAGTGTGTTGCCTTCCGATACCTTTTAATCCTCGATTTCCATGTTGCAGTATTGGAAGTCTATGTCAATTTGAACGTGTGTATATCTGGGGGAACTTGCTGTTTTATTGTTTTCGGTGCAGTAGATCTGGGACTTGAGCCAGGCTTGTATACAGAAATCTGGCTGGTTACTTGTATTTGCTTCCGGGTATTCTGCGGTGTGGCTAACCCTCACTTTAATCGAACCACTGCCCTATGATTGGCCATTTAGTTTGTGTCTCAAATTTTTTGGCTGTGACAACGATGTCACCACAAACATCCTCAGACACACTCCTCTGTGCGCATGCGTAGATGTCTCTCTGGAGAAGACTAGATGGGAAGGAGAATTAATTGCTAGATCATTGGCGGGGGCACATTTTACATTTTATTGCCAAATTCCCCTCCAAAGTGACGACAGACAAACATTACACTCCTGCTAGCAATGCATTAGGAAACCAATTACCTTGCACTCCTGCTAGCAGTAGATGCTATCAGCCTTCTCAATATTTATTGATCTGGTAGGTGGAGGAAAAAAAGAGAGAGGAATTCTGGCTACTTAATATTCACACCTTGTAATTAGTGAGGCTAACTCTCCCTCCCCCCCCCCCCCCCCTTGCACAATTGCTTCCCCAAATCCACATTAAACAAGATCTCCAGGTCGTTCTTTCCATTCAAGTCTGAGCAGCACAGAAATCAGAATCCGATTCTTAACAAGGTCCCCAGGTGATCCGTGACTGTTATTCTCTGAGACACCGGAGTCAGGATCTGCATTTTAACAAGGTCCCCAGGTGATCTGTGCCCGTTACTCTCTGAGACACAGGAGTCAGAATCTGCATTTTTGCAAGGTCCTGGCTGATTCTCATGTTGCATGCATGGTACCTGTGAGAGTGCAGGATGGGGCAGGAATAGTGGGATCATAGCCGATGCTCACCTTTACTAATATGTGTCTAGTCTTTTTATTCGGGCAAGATCTAAAACAGTATTTCAATTTATTTTAACTTGCATGTCTTTTATCATAAGTGTGCTTAGACATTTAAACAATTTTTTACAAGCCAGATTTTCCTTTCTGGGAAACAGCTAGTCAGTGAATCTCGTTGCTTTGCTTGGAACACACCAGCGCTGATCTCCTTGGAGCTTTGCTGCTGTGTCCTCTCCCAGGATGCCATCTCCCTGGTTCTTTCAGGGCTTTAGCTCTACCTGCCCCGTCTAGCCCAACTCAGATACCCCACCACCACCACCCAGAGATTCTCCGTCATCATCCCACTTCATCTTAATCGTAGCAACCATTGTTATCCGAATGACCTTATGCATGACCCCATTCCTTCATTCACTCTTCATTCCTTCCTTCGCTGATTGCCCTGCTGGTCTTGTTGGTCTTGCATATCACTCTGTATCCAACACCTGCAACAGACCAGGAAGTCATGTGGGTCAACACATTGTTAGCAGATGAACAAGTAAATTAATTCCTGGCCGATGAAGAAATAAGGTTAGCTTCTCTCTGGATGTACACCCCATTCGGGGATCACTTGTACCTGGATCGTTCAGTCCTGTATCCATAGTGAAGAACCGTTATGGTTATGACAGATGTCAGATGAGGTGGCCAAGGGGAGCACAAGCCAGACGAGGTGAGCACGCCCCCAGGAGGCCTAGGACGGTCAGGGAGATCATGGTAATTTATTTTTTATCTATTTCTCTTGAAAAATAAGGCAATTACTTGAGCAATGTTAAGTGAGTAGTATTAAATTACTCGCTTATATATTGGGAAACACGCACTTCAGAAGGGCTGAGTCATGTCTACACGGACTTGTTTGCATCTAATTAATTTCCATGTAAAATAGTATCTGTGCCTAGTCAATTGGAAGCACCAGTTCTAGATAAGTGTTAGCTATTATTATAGGTAACTGTAACTCTTACTCTATGGTTGTATAATAAATGGTAACACGAAGAGAGTACTGCCTCTGTGCTGTACATTGCTGTGTACTGTACACACATGAATCTGTCCTCACAGCCACCCCAGTTATGCATTGCCATGTTACTGATCAGAAAGCGGGGCACAGAGCAGCTTTCTCACGGCCACGCAGCGACAGAGCCAGGATTCTACTCTGGCGGCTCCACGGGGTGCTTACCATCCCATGCCCTCCTCCCGGTCTTCACATGCTCTGCAAAGGGGTGTGGCGTGACCAGGAGGATCTTTGTATGGTTCAGAGGTGCCCCATCCTCTCTTGGCAAAATACTGCAAGAGCTGTCAAAATTACAGATAGTCTCCATTTTCCTTTTATGAAGTGACTAGTGTTGAAACTTTACTAACTTTCTCCATGAAGGAGACTACTTAACCATTTTTTTTAAAGAGAAGATTCAGGAGGGTAAAGGTGATCTATAAAGAATGAGAAAGTAACTAGTTTGCAAGAGGAACATCCTATGGAGACAGTATTTTGAAATGTGCCTTTGGCCTTGATCCCCTTGTTAAGTGATTCTGTTACTGAGAACAATGAAAAATGATGACACAAACACCTTTATCTGAGAGGTTAAACTTGGCAACAGAATTTCTAATCCGTTTAAGCGTCTTCCGTGGGTTGGAAATCCCCGTTAAGATACGGAGATGCACCTGCTTCAGGTGAATTCGCAGAAGCCCCAGGTGATTAGCAGGGAAGGGGAGCATTTACAAACTGGGTTGTTGTTTTTTTTAACTTGTATACTTGGTAAATGGAATGGAAAGAACAGAACAGCTTATTCAGCATAGCCAATCATATCTGGGTTTCATTTAGATTTCTATATCCTGTGTTATAGTTTTTTTTCCAGTTTTTCATTTATGACCCTTGAAGTCAAACCATTGAAACCAAACACAGCAGTCAATTTAACTTAGCACAACTCTGAATGCACGTAGTGTAAAATGTTTAAAAAGTGCCTTCAAAAAATGAAACAGATGTAATCAGATTCTGTCATTGTATTTGTGGAAAACATCAGTAATTTTGTTTTTCCTGAAACATTGCACGCAGGGAAAACGCAGGGTCGTAGTGAACTATCAGTGTGTGTGAGTCTGACAGGCAAAAATGAAGACAGGACGTGGCCCCACAGTATCGCTGGCCCCGTCTCAGTGCCATTGTCTCCTAGTCACCTACCGTCCAACCTACGGGGACATTCCCTTAAGTAACGAGGGCGATTTTTATTTTACAGAGAGGGAGAGAGAGAGTTAGAAACATGGATGAGAGTCATCAATCACTGCCTCTTGCAGTGGGGATGTGCCCGCAACCAAGGTACATGCCCTTGATACATGCCCATGACCGGAATCAAACCCGGGACCCTTCAGTCCGCAGGCTCTATCCACTGAGCCAAACCGGTTTCGGCACTAGGGCACTTTTTAGAAAAGATCAGAGTCAACACCACACACATGGCAAAGGCCAGGAAACAATCCTGTGCCCATCCGCAGGAGAGCAGACAGATAACTCTGGTATGTTCGCACCATGGAAGATTACACACGAGTTAAAATGGATGAATGCCAGTCACAGCAATTTAGATGATCATAGTAATCTACTAAGTGTGAGAAAAACAATTCCTGGAAGATCGCATACACTTATGTGAAGTTTCTTTTAAAATTAAAATGGTTTATATTTTTAATACTTGTAGGTGCAAAAAAAACAAAAAACAAAAAACAAAAACCTTGCTATAAAGAAAAAGGAATGAACATGTAGGACTTAGGTTGATGACTATTAAATTAGAGGAGAGGGAGCTGAAACCGGTTTGGCTCAATGGATAGAGCGTCGGCCTGCGGACTCCAGGGTCCTGGGTTCTATTCCCGTCAAGGGCATGTACCATGGTTGCAGGCACATCCCCAGTAGGGGGGTGTGCAAGAGGCAGCTGATCGATGTTACTCTCTCATCGATGTTTCTGGCTTTCTATCCCTCTCCCTTCCTCTCTGTAAAAATTCAATAAAATATATATATATTTTTTTTTAAATTAGAGGAGAGGGAAAGAGAAGGTGGGTGAGATGTAGTTTATGGTTAAGGGCTTAGTTTTGGGTGGTGGGCCCCTGGTGTTTATTATGTCATAATAAGCTAAGGAACAAACCAGCAACCAGATACAGGCCCGGGATGATCAGTGCTGACAAGGTGTGCTGACCCAGTGGTGTGCCCTTGAGCGGAAGGGTGCAGAGAGCTCAGGCAGGCCCAGGGTGTCAGGTGTCACCCATTCTCCATGCTGGGCGCCCTTCCCCTTCAGCTTCCCCGGAGGCAGTGACCGCGGTCCCCAGCTTACCCAGTGTCCTTCTGCAGCACTCCAAACGGAGACCCTAGCATTACCTTTTCACATGGCATGTGTTTGCAAATGGCATTACGTTTATGTGTATATACTTCCCAAAGAAATCTTTAAAATTGCTTTAATTTTTTGTTTGTTTGACCTCGAGTGACTTCACCTCGCGTTGCACAAACATCCTAGAATCAATTCACAACTTGAAAACAGGAAGCCTGAGGAAAACAGCTCGGTTTTGGGGAAATATAAAAATGCTCTTCCCGCAGGCGGTCTCCTAGGGCTTGTCAACAGTAGTAACCCCGCAGCAGGCGGTGTACCGGACGCGGAGAAACCCCACGGGGCGCGCACTCGCCACAGCAGAGCCCCCCGCCCGCGGAGGCGTTAGGAACACGGGTCCCCAGACCCCTCCCGGGTTCGCAGCTGAACCCGCGTCTTTCTAACTCGGGCTCCACGTGACCATCAGGTCCCGGCAAGCTCGGGGCACGGCCCCGCCTTCATAACAGCTCCACCTGGGAACGAGTAAACACCTGGGACGGACGGCGGTGGCTTTCTGGTTCCCAATGGCATGTCGTTCACCTGGTGCAAGGAGGGGTCCCCCCCCCTCCGTCCCACCCCCAACACCCCTCGGGTCTTATCAAGGTCCCAGCCAGTCTGAGCACGAACGCCAATTAGACACACACACACACACACACCCCGAGGACCACGCCCCAGTTGCCTGCCCGGGCGGGGCCCAAACTTCTCGGGTGTGTGGCTTCTGGGGTGCGCGGCGCTGGACCCCGCGCGGCGCTGCGCAAACGCGGATTCCCGGGCTCCGCCGCCTGGAGCCAAAACTTTGGGAATCTGTGTTTTTGATCGGCTTCTCCAGGAGCAGTGGTTCACCCTGTATTTGGAGACACTGTGGCCTCATTTAAATTTCAAATTCGAACGCACAGCCAAGGCTGAGAGCCGCGCGTGGAAGTCGTGCCTTAACGCCCGTGCCGAGCAGCCCGGGGAGCTCGCACCGCCCCCGCCGCGGCGCCCGGGGTCCCGTCCGGGCCGATGAAGCCCGAATCCGGACGCGCCGCCGGGGCCTCGCCGGGGAGGGAGCTTGTTAGGATCCAAACGCGCAGGCCCCAGCCCAGACCCGCCGGGTCAGAATCTGCATTGTAACGAGCTCCCCGTGGTGCCCGCGCACATTCGGGCTGGAGGCGAGCGGCGCTCCTGCATTTTTAATGGGCCCGCGGATCACCTGGGAGCTTGTTAGGATGCAGACGCGGCTCCTCCAACTTTAATGTGCGCGCAGGTCGCCGGGGAGCTCGTTACAATGCAGGTTCTGCCGCGGCGGGCCTGGGCGGGGCCCGGGAGCCTGCATTTCCCCGGCGCCGCGGGGGCGCGGCCTGCGAGGCGCGGACGGCGCTCCCGGGACCCCGAGCGAGGCCGGCCCTGGGCCAATCCGCCGCCGGGGCCCGGGATAAACGCCCGCTCCGCGTCCTGCTGGTGGGCATCCGGCCGCTCGCGGGCCGGGGCGCCTCGCCATGTCGCGGCGCAAGCAGGCGAAGCCGCAGCAGCTGCTCCGCGCCGAGCCCGAGCCGGAGCCCGCGCGCCCGGAGGCGGCCGGGGAGCCGGGTGAGTAGCGCGGCGGCCGCCCCGCCAGGGGGGCTGGATGCCGTTTCCCGGGTGTTTCCGGGCTCGCGCGAGGGCTCAGTCCCGCCGCCGGGCGTGGTAGACGGGGCGAAGCTTCCAACTTGTCCTGGGAATCCGGCGCGGATCGGGGTGTCCGCGCGGACTGAGCGCGGTGCATCGCCGGGCCGCTGCAAGGATGCCCGGGGACGCTTCCCGGGGCTGCCTCCGGGGTGGCGGGGTGCCGGTCCCCGAACCCCGCGCGCAGGCACTTCTGGGGGCTGGAGCGATGTCTGCAATGTCTGAGCTGGCGGGTCTCGGGCTCGGAGGGGAGAGGGACACGGCAGCGGACCGGGCGGACGGAACTCCGGCTCCGCTGGAGCCTGTGGCCCGGGCGCTGGAGCCCGGAGCGCGGTGGTTAGGGGTGCGCTTTTGCGGGGAGGTGGGGTACACGACAGAAAAGCCCTGGAGGGAGGTGTGGGCGGGGGGCGGGGGCGCTTTCACGCGCTGTCCCGACCGGCCGCGGAGTGAACCCCCGAAGGCTGGGAGGGGGCGATGCCGGGGGGAGCGCATTCCGGGCGGCGGGAACCGCGGGTTCGGAGGGGAGGACGCAGCGGGCTGGGACCTGCGGCGGGTCAGACGAGGGCTGAGGGGTGAGATTGTGCCTTTTTACCCCGGAGAAGCGGAGCCGCCGGGGGGGAAGAGGGGGTCGGGTAGGCGGGGCCACAGCCGGACTGGCCGCGCTCACCTGGGAGCCCCGCGGCTGGGGGAGCCCGGGAAGCGGTAGGACCCCCGGCTTCGCTAACGCCTCGGGGCGGTGTTTCTCACCCCGGGGCCCCGGGAGCCATCAGTGCTAAAGCGCCTCGGGGTAGGGAGCTTTGCCAGCTGGTCAGATTCTTAGGGGCACTCTCTGGAACCCCACCCCTTGGAATGTCGGGGGAGGGGAGGGGAAGGGTGAGGTCGGGGAATCTGCATTTCTAAAGCGCTCCCGCTCCTGATTATCTGGCCCTCAGACACAGATTGAGAGGAGGTAATCTCGCCTCCCTCCTCTTTGCCTCCCCTCCCCCTTCGGCCCGTCGTTAGCCGATACCTTTTTCTTAGGAAGGAAGTGGAGTGGAGTTTTAACTGCACTGTCTTTGTCCTTCCTGCGTTCTTCTGGACGGGGATCTCGAGTCCCTTCTGTGGGAAGGCTCAAACCCCCAGCAGCGCTAAAAAAAAAAACCTCTCCGCCGGAGGTGGTCGAGGGGAAAAACCTTAACCAAGCCACTCCTAAATTAGTAGCTTGTATTTGAAACTAAAGTTCGGCTGCATGAATTGCCGTAAACAAAATGCCATAACCACTTCTATGCCCAAGGCCTTGAATGGAGACAGGTAGCTGGACAAGGGCGTCTTTGGCCTCCTGCTGGTCCTCCTGAGAGGACTTTAGGATGTTGAATCTTTAGCTGGGAGCGATTTTTGAAGACTTCCTGAATTGCCCCGGGCTGTTTTTTCAAAGTTCTTGCTATCCGCCTCTTTTTATGCGTCCAGCAGCGCTGGCCCTGGAGCGGGCCTGTGTTCCCAGGCTTTGGGAATCGTGTTCGGTGCCCTGCAGTCCCGGGGCGCCCCCTGTGGGCAGGCATCATCAGAATTACGCCCCAAACACGCCTCAACTCCGGCCACCACTGCAGAGAAAAAGCAGCCTGACAGCTGATGGGTTTTTTTACCTCTATTTTATTTACATCTGTGCTGCGGAGCTGGAGCTTGCCTTGCTTGTTAAGTTAGGCCACTCTTGCAAATAAATCACTTTGCAACCAAAGTAACATTTGGAGGAAGTATAATGGAGCCGGTCAGTTGGTAGACTTGAGGCACCACCAGTGGAAGAGGGAAGTAGCAGGGGCAGGACAACAACCTTACAAAGTAACATCAGCAGTTTCTCAAAGGGTTAACTCTTTGCACTCCGCTGTCAGCGGAATTTTAGCATATCACTCGGGATGTCCCCTCTCAGGGGGGACATTGCAGTTTATTAGTGATTACGGGGAATTGAGTTAATTCAACGCACGTGTCCGCCGCAAAGTAGCGTGAAGTAGCTGGTGGCCAATGTCCAGAATGGTTCGGAGTGCAAAGGGTTAAAAAAGGCCCACTGTGCTCACGGAGGTTCTAACTGCCAAATGTTTGCGGCTGCTCTCCCCTCCCCTCTCCTGGTCAAGCAGAAGATCTATCTTTCCCAGGAGACACGTGGGGCCCGTGGGTGTCTAATGGTGAAGGAAGTCTCTCGTGGTCCCTGATAGCTGTTGGGCAGTTTTCTGATAGCCAGAACTCATCCATCTCTCTTCTTCTGCCTATTTTGAAGCTTGCATTGCGCAATGCATTTCCCTCTCCAAGAATGTGGTGGTGCACATATGTACACGCTAGTGAATAAAGCCAATAATGTTTACACGGTGCTCACTTATGTTCTTTTATGGATGCTAAAGTTCATAATCTTCATGTTACCCTGTAAGTTTGGGGCTAAAGTCCCATTTTACCGATGTGGCAACTGAGGAACAGCCAAGTTGAGTAACTTACGTAGGGTCACTCAGGTACTAGATGATAGAATTGGAATTTGAAACTTACTAGCTGGCTTCCCAGTCAGATCCCTCTCACTTAGATTTCAGCTTTTCAGTCTAACTCTGCCTGGCAGGTTAAAACACTCTAGCGTTTGATGCCTTTCTTTTTAAAGGGGGATTGCTAAGTAGTACAGGTTTGGTTGCCTGTGAGGGGCATACTGATGAGCTTCAGGGTTCTAGTTGGCTGAAAACTTCTAGCCCTGTGATCTTGAGCATCTCTCCTGAGTCGTTTTCCATCCTTCCGAGCAGAAGGTCTCAAAGTGTGGTCCCCAGATCAGCTGCATCAGCAGGGAACTTGTTAGAAAAATCACCGGCCGCTTCAGACCTCCTGAATCAGGAACTCTAGAGGTGGGCACCAACACCTGTGTCTTACAAGCCCTCAGGCTGATTCTGACTTGTGGCGTTGTGTTAGACTCAGCAGGGGTCTTCAAACTTCTCTCATTATGAGAATCACCTGGTGGAGTTGTTAAAATACAGATTCCCAGACCCCAACTATAAGAAGTGCTATCAGGAATCTGTGTTTTAACACCTCCACCAGGTGATTCTCATAATGAGAGAAGTTTGAAGACCCCTGTGTTAGAGGCTCCAGTGTCTCCCAAACTTCTCTCATGATGAGAATAGTAAAATTGTATACTTAACTAGTGTTCTAAGCTTAAGTATACAGTTTTACCTATATGTTCCCAAAAATTCTATTATAGTTTAGCACTTCTTTGTTGGGATTCAGGAATCTGTATTTGAACAACTCCACCAGGTGATTCTCATCATGAGAGAAGTTTGGGAAACACTGTAACAGAGGGTGTGGCGTTGTGCTTCTCTGATTTTAGCGGAGTAAGCATGTCAAACTCGTGGGGGGGGGGGGGCTGTATGCCTTGTTTATTTGGCCCGTGTTCGCCTTTGAGTTTGATATGCTTGGTACAGAGGAATTGCCTAGGGCTCCTGTGAAAGTGCAGGTTGCCTCCATAGGTGGAACGGAGTCTGGGGTGGGATGGGCCCTGAGGTTCTGCATGTCTAACTAGCTCCCATGAAGCTGATTTTAGTGCTCTGTGGCCAATCCTTTGAATAGCAGAGGCTTAGAGTAGTAAGACAGTCGCTTAGGAAAGGCTTTAAAATGCAGGTTCCTGGGGATCTGCCCTAATACCCCTTCCCTCTAGGGCCATGGTCGGCAAACTGCGGCTCACGAGCCACATGCGGCTCTTTGGCCCCTTGAGGGTGGCTCTTCCACAAAATACCACGGCCTGGGCGACTCTATTTTGAAGAAGTGGCGTTAGAAGAAGTTTAAGTTTAAAAATTTTGCCCCTCAATAAAAAAAATTTAAAAAAAGAAAAAAAGAAAAATTTTGCCCCTCAAAAGAAATTTTAATCATTGTACTGTTGATATTTGGCTCTGTTGACTAATGAATTTGCCGACCACTGCTCTAAGGCATTACATTTAACCCACAATGCAGGTGATGCTGATTCAGGTATGGGGACCGGTTTGTGCATTGTCGGGTGTTCAGCAGTATCCCTGGCCTTACCCTGCTAGATACCACTATCCCCACATGATCCTGACAATTAAAACGTCCCCAGTCATTGCCAAAAGTTCCCTGGGGGCAAAATGAACGCCAGTGAAGAGCCACAGACCTTTCTAATTGAAGTGTACAGAGAATTTACATTGCTATCTCTTAACCCTGAGACAGGTCAGCCATTCCTTTTTACAGGCGAGTCCACTGTGGCTCGGAAAGGTTAAGTAAGGTGCCCGTAGGCACACAGCTCGTTTCCCGGCTAAGCAAACCCTGTACCTAGAACCGAAGCCCTCACCAACGTGCTGCACGTTGCAGAGAAGGTTTACCTTGACAAACCCTCAAGGAAAATGGAATCAGCCTTCTGTACTGGGGTAAACCAAAAGCCCCGGACAGTGGCCTCGAATTCATAAATTAGTCGAGATCTTTTTTCTTAAAGACTGCAGACATGGCTCGCACGTCTGTAGGAGGGAGTACTTAATCGTTGTTATGGAATCTTTTTAAACTGCCTATTTAAACTGAGCCATATGAAATTCTCATCCAATCCTTGGGCCCATGAAAACGAGGATTGTGCGTGGCCCAACCTCACTGAAAACGGAAAGACCCAGTGAGGGGCCTGCACCCCTCGCTGGGCTACATGAATCAGACAGATATGCAATTTGTGAATATTCCTCCCTACACTGTGAGAAGGTTTTTATAGTGAAGGTCTAATTTTATCTTCCCACTTTAAAAATAAAAACCCTTCTCAAGCTTTTAGTTGGGTTCAGCTTCCCACCGTCTCCAGTGGTGTTACAGTCTGTTGAAATCGGAATCAAGACCCTGGTGTTACAGACCGTCATCGGGTCTTAGTCCCTGGCTCCCCCTTCTGTCGTGTTATCTGCTGAAATACCTGCATGTGGCCTGTGACCTGTACAGCCTGGAAATGGGACGGAAGCAGTTAAAAATAGCCCTGCATTGCCCCGACATCCAGCTTTCTGTTCTGTCCGTCATAACTCCTGGCCTTTGGTTCTTGTCCTTCTTCCCTTTTCTCATAATTTGTGTCCATTACCTTTTATAAAATTGCGGCCTGTGATGGATCGGACATCCTCTTACAAAGCAGATCGTTGAGAGGCGCTTTTGCCAAGTTTTACAGCCCGGATCCGGCCATGGCACCCCTGTCACCATGCTGTGTTCTTTTGTCCCCTGTGTGTCCTGGAAACCGGTCATTAGTGAAGGTGACTTTTCTAAGGCCAGAGTGCATGTGGCTTCCAGGTTTACAGGTTTTGCGTGTGTGTTTGAGAAGGGATGAAGGGAGGTGGAGTAAGCCCGCGCCTGCTCTGTTATAAGACTTACCGCGGTGCTAATATCTGAGATATTAAGGAACACCTTCTGGTCTCCATTTCAGCTTCAGAACTAGATCCTGATGCCCCCAAACCAACTTGCCCCTCCTCCGACAGCAGCGACGCCCAGAAAGCCCCTGTCGTGGCTCCTCCCTCCGAGTCAAAGCAACAAACGGCGACCCTAGGAGAGAGGACATTCAACTGCTGCTACCCAGGTAAAGGGTGACCCGGAGCCCCAAGCCCCTGGGGCGCCGTCCAGCGCGGCGGGTCCCGCTAGCTGAGCTCGGAGCGCTGAGCGCATCCCGGCGCTGCTCTTGCGCATGCGTAGCGCAGGGGCATCCTCTGCGGGTCCTGAGCATCGCTGCTCAGCGTGTGCCTTCCCCGAACTCCAGTTCATAGTAGCTTTCTTTCCGAGATTATATATTTCTCTTTCTCTTCTAGGTTGCCACTTCAAAACTGTTCACGGCATGAAAGACTTGGACCGCCACCTACGAATCCATACGGGTAGGTGTCCATTCATTTGCTCAGAATTTTTGTGTTAAAAATGAACAACAGCACACAAGGAAAGGGATAGGATTAAGTGCTAGGTACGAGGTGTGAGCAGGACGGATAAGGTCTCTGCCTCGTGAAACTCAGTCCAGTGGGGTGGGCTGGGACCTAAAAAGTAACCAATAGGCCAAAATGTTAGCTAACAGGTAAGGGGAAAATGCTCAGGAACCTGTGTTAGAGGGATGTGATCTAGCTGCAGAGGCTTGGGAGGAGGAGCAAAATTGTGTATGAGGTGTACGTGAACTTGAACACAGGTTCTCCAGCCCTAGTCAAGCCTTCACAGTATTGCAGGTCGTCAGTATCTCAGTTATAACCTAATTAGAGGTCCAGTGCACGAACTTCATGGGGGGTAGGGGGGTTCCTCAGCCCGGCCTGCACCCTCTCACAATTCGGGACCCCTCAGGGGATGTCCAACTGCTAGTTTAGGCCCAATCCCGGCAGTTGGACATCACTCTCTCAATCTGGGACCACTGGCTCCTTAACTACTCACCTGCCTGCCTGATCGCCCCTAAATCCTCTGCCTGCCTGCCAGCCTGCCTGCTGATCGCCCCTAACCACTCTGCCTGCCTGCCTGCTGATCACCCCTAACCACTCTGCCTGCCTGCCTGATCACCCCTAACCACTTACCTGCCTGATCACCTCTAACTGCTCACCTGCTTGCCTGATCACCCCTAACCACTCTGCCTGCCTGATCGCCCCTAACTGCCTCTTCCTCGGCCCCTGCCGCCTCAGCCCTCGCCACCGCAGCTTCATGACGCCTGTAAGGTCATTCGACTGTCTGATCTAATTAGCATATTATGCTTCTATTATTATAAATGAGGAACCTTAGCCAGAACTAATCAGCTAGCCTGCTCCTCAGAAATTGACTGAGATAATGTTTGCTGTTGTTTTTAAATGGGCATGTGATGAAGTTGGACAGGTTGACACAGTAATCTTAGATAAGAGCAGTAAGGTTGCTTCTTAACGGTGCCTTCCAAGGTGCCACCAGCTGCTAAGAACACAAATAAGATGCTGGAGTGGAAGAATTCCCTGATCTACATCAGGGGCTGCACACCGTGGCCCGTGGGCCCGTGCACCCTGCAGGCGTGCCTCTTGTCCCCCTACCTTTGTGGCTGCTCTGGCCCTGCGGTGGCATCACTGAGCAGTTCCCAGAGAAATGGGGTGGTACACAAAGCCTGAGATATTGACTGTCTGGCTCTTTACAGAGCTCTGCCAACCTTGGGAGTGTAGACCCTCTAGTGTGAGTTAGGACACTGGTCTGTTTGCTCCTACAGAACCACGCTAAGTGGCTTAAACATTATCAGGTTTATTTCTCTCAGAAGCAAGAGACCCACAGCTGTTAGACCGGCTTTGTCATCCTTAGCATAGCGCTTCATCTCCGGTCCAGATTCCCTGCCCCATGGGAAACAGAATAACAGAATGCAGGGGGGGGGGGGGGGGGAGGTGACTCACAGCTTCCTCACGGGCTGTGCCCCAGAAGCAGCAAACCTTGTGGCCAGTGGGAGGTGAGCAGACCTAGGCCTGCTCAGGCATCGGGGCGGGGAGGGGACTGGGAATGGTTTCCGGAAGGGCAGCCACATACCCAGCTGAGACGCTGCAGCACCAGGAGTAGGACAGCTCTCGGGACAGTTGGCAGTGTGCTGTGGAAATAAGAATGAAGGGGCACTCTTTCCCAGAAAGGGTAGACCATGAGAGGCCTCGTAGCGAAAGGAATGGATAATCCTCATCTTGAAAGACGAGGCTGCGGGATGACAGGATCAGTAGGAGTATGGCACTTGCAGGAGCCATTGGAGCAAAGCTGAGAGCCCCGTCTCCCCCCAACATGGCGGGTTTGGGCAACCTCAGGTGACTGGAGTGAAGGAAACAGTGGAGCCGTTGTTCGCAGCAGAGGCTGTGCTGCTGCCATCTAGTGGGTGGGGCCAAAAGTGCTGTCTGCATCCTGCTGCACCGGACAGGCCCGTTTATCATGTCCCAAACGCTAGGGTGGACGGAGAGAGAGGCTGCAGCTGGGTTAATCGTATTTTATTGGAGTCACGCAGAGCATGATGGGTATACAGGAAGTCTAGGCAAGGCTCTGTCCTCGGTGGTACCCTGAGTCAGGCGGGCAGCCGTGGCGCAGACGGATTGCTCCTCAATAGATGTATCCTTGGGCTCCTCCTCTGGGTCCAAGGCAACTGCTCCAGCTCCCGGGTTCTCTTACCCAGGGAAGAGTGGGGGACGGCCTGGGGTCTCCCAGCATCTCTCTCAGGGCATGACCCAGCAGTAGTGTCCCTCGTGGTTAGTGGAATAGTGAGATCCAGCTAATGGTGACTTAGAAACAAAGCATTTCTGTCCTGCAACACAGCCCAGGCTCAGTGTGGCGGCTGGCCCATGGCCTCGGGGACTCCGGCTCTTCTTTTGCTGCTTTGACATCCCAAGGATGTTCCTCTCACAGGCACGGTCTTTGCTGCCACTTTAAATATATATTTTATTGATTTTTTACAGAGAGGAAGAGAGAGGGATAGAGAGTTAGAAACATCGATGAAAGAGAATCATCGATCAGCTGCCTCTTGCACACCCCCTACTGGGGATGTGCCCGCAACCAAGGTACATGCCCTTGACCGGAATCGAACCCGGGACCTTTCAGTCTGCAGGCCGACGCTCTATCCACTGAGCCAAACCGGTTTCGGCTTTACTGCCACTTTAAAGACACATCTTAGCCTGGTCGGTGTGGCTCAGCGGTTTAGCCTCAACCTAAGAACCAGGAGGTCACGGTTTGATTCCTGGTCAGGGCACATGCCCAGATTGTGGGTTTGATCCCCAGTATAGGGTGTGCAGGAGGCAGCCAGTTGATGATTCTTCCTCATCATTGATGTTTGTATCACTCTCTTCCTCTCTGACATCAATAAAAATATATTTGGGGGGGGGGGGAAGACAAATGCTAGAAGCTACACGCATCACTTGGACTAATGAAGTCTTGAATCCATGTGGCAAAGATAACAGTCTCTTCACCAAAAAAAACAAAACAGAGAAATGGCACGCAGGCTAGTGGTGTGTCTCACCCAGCCTGGGTGGGAAGCATCTGTAGGTGATCATTTCAGTCTTGAGCCCCATCTTTGCCAAATAGGTAGGACAGTGGTTCTTAAACTTCTATTTTGAGATCCTTTTACATTTAGAAATTAAAGCCTCCTTCCCCTCTCCCCCCCCCCCAAAAAAAAAGGGTTTTTGTTTTATCTAGATATTTGGCATTAGCAATCTGAAACTTTAAAATATTTATTCGCTTAAAAATAACAGAAAACACATTCTATATTAACATAACACTTTTATAACAAGTATTTTCCAAACCAAAACGTAGCATTGTTTATGCCTTCGCAAATCTCTTCTGTCTGGTTTCATGGCCGGCTGGGTCCTCGGCTGTTTCTGTGTACAGTCCGTTGTCATGTGTTGTTTTGGTTGAAGCATGTGATGAAAACCTGGCCCCACTGACAGGGCGGGCAAGAGGGAGTTTACGGCCGAAACTGGTTTGGCTCAGTGGTAGAGCGTTGGTCCGCGGATTGGAAGGTCCCAGGTTCGATTCCGGTCAAAGGCGTGTACCTGGGTTGTGGGCACATCCCCAGTAGGGGGTGTGCAAGAGGCAGCTGGTCGATGTTTCTCTCTCATTGACGTTTCTAGCTCTCTCTCTCTCTCCCTTCCTCTCTCTGTAAAAAATCAATAAAAAAAATATTTTAAAAAAAAGGGAGTTTACGATTGTGAGCACACAAAATACAGAGCTCATTCTTGTACCGATATGTATTAATTATTGCATTTTTATGCGAACAACTGTAAACCTACTTTTGCCCCACCCTGAATGTGATGGGAAATGGAGAGGAATGTTGATAGTCTTTGTAGATAATTATTTTCCTTTAATCCACAATGCAATATATGGTTAGCTACTGAAAGATTTGTGGCTACATGGACTCTGCAGCCGCATAGCCACAGACTTTTCAAACTGTTCCGTTAAAATGCATTGATCTGAATGCTTTTCCCCAAGCTTGATTGTTGGCATGTCCTGCATTGGTCGCTGGGAAGACACTGGTTTACCAACTTAGGTAATTCCTCCAAATGTCTCATTTCATTCCAGCATGGGGAAAATCACTTCTGTTAATATTGCCAATCTCGTTTTGGAAACCTAAAAATCAGGAAGCTGCAGGCCCAGAGTAGCGGGTCTGTGTTCTGAAACCCTAACTTCCCTTTTCAGAGCTTTCTTGAATGTTACATTGTGGTGTTGGTCACTGTCCTTGAAGCCACAGGCCCACGTAGCTCATTCGGCCGAAGACCACATCTGAAAACAACACACAAAGAAAGCCATAGTTTGCCAGTTGTTTCAAATCAAAGCGGTGCGGCCTGCGTACAGTGTGCCGGTGCTTGTCAGACAGCCATGTGTTGTGGTTTGCAGCAGCAGAAGCAGCTTCCACATCCCACATCCCGTTTCACCACACAGGGAGTTAAAGAGGCTTATTCAGGGGAGAGATTTAATCAAATGGTTTCAGCTGCTGGAAAGGATATTATTCCTGAGAGTGAAACTGGCTCTGGCTTCCCTGGGGATACAGCGGGGGACAGGGGCAGGTGGTTGTGAAGGCTGTCAGGACAGCAGGGAGAGCTCAGGTGCCAGCAGACCGGCCCACCATCACTCCTCAGTGACAGTGCCAGTGATGAAAAGGGCAAAGCGCGTCCTAGGAGGGGTATGAAAATACTTTGACCACAGACTCAACCAGATGAGTCTCGAGGACCCCCGGGCACTCCCAGGCTGAACTTCGAGGGCCGTGGAGGCTGAGTGTGACAGGCACATTAGGAGAGGCTAAGGTGTATGTGCGCCCAGCATGCAGGCTTGCTGAGGGCTTATTTGGGGAGTGTTGGAAAGTCAGGCCTGGAACTTGGATTGAGTCTTTCTTTTTATTATTTTTATTCTAGAGTCATGTTGGGGCATACATATGGGTTTTTACCTTAAATGTGAGTCTGTTTGTCTTGGATGGAAAGAAAAACTAAATTTTCAAATAGACAATAGAAACAGAGCGAGGACTGAGAAGGAGGAAGAACAAGATAGAAAATGCTTCATTTCTATTTTTTCCCCAGCAAAATTGTAAGCAAGAAAATATATAGAGAAAAAAGTCAATGTAAACAGTAAATATATCTAGATAATTATAAAAACAGCATCAGTTTTCTCATCATATATACGTTGAATATATATTGCTCTTACTGTCTTTCTTTGGGGGGAGGCCTTTTTTTTTTTAAGAGAGAAAGGGAGGAGGAGAGAGAGAATCAAAGAGAGAAACATCTATCAGTTGCCTCCAGTACCTTCCCGAACCAGGGATCGTTCCCACAACCTGGGTATGTGCCCTGACATAGAATCAACCCTCCAACCTACCAGCCAGCACAAATTTCTAAGTCCTTCTATCATATGGCCGAAACCGGTTTGGCTTAGTGGTAGAGCATCCGTCTGCGGACTGAAAGGTCCCAAGTTCGATTCCGGTCAGGGGCATGTACGTTGGTTGCGGGCACAGGCAGCTGGTCGATATTTCTCATCGACGTTTCTGGCTCTCTATCCCTCTCTCTTCCTCTCTTTAAAAAATCAATAATATATATATATATATATATATATATATATATATATATATATATATATATTTTTTTTTTTTTAAGTGAATATGGTGTTGTTTGAAAGCTAGCAATGACAGGATGAGGTCTTTTGCCACCTCAGCTTCCAGACCACTCTCCCACCTGCTTCCTGGGCAATAAAATTCATCTAGAAGAGAAAAGAAGGCACAAAGCTAGCCCCAAAATCTTGGACAACAAAATCTTTTGCTTTATTAGAAATTAAAATAACCAAAGAGTTATAAATCAATCTGTGAATAAATAAATAAATAGAAGTGGTATAAATAAGTATGGGACAGAGCATAGGAAGAGGTGTGGGGGAGTAGGAGAGAAAGGGGGTGCGCGGGCATGCAAATTGAAGGCAGCATTTCGAGGTGGAGGAGTTGCAGGTGAATTCTGGTGATGTGGGGCCAGGACAGTTGGCAGTCCATTGGGACAAAAGTTATTGCCCTTCGCCTCATTCACAAATTCCAAATATATTAAATAAGTTAGGGATTAAAGTCTATAATGTAGTAGGACAAATTTATGGTGTAAGTAGACAATTAAAGCCACAGAGAAGACATAATGACACCACTAAGAAGGGAAGACAAGTATCCCACAAGTAAATTTGGAACATAGGGCGGAATTAATCTTCAGCACATACAAGGTTTCCTCCAAGTCAAAGATAATCTCAAGGGAAAGAATCTGAGCAGGACATGACCTAAGAAATACAAATGCCAATATTTGCATTGAAGGCCCATCAGCAGTAAAGGAAAATGCAGTATAGATGCCGTATTTTCTCCATCTGGTTGTATTAGCATAGTGAATTGCAGAACACCATATATCACTCTGCATTCAATTTAGTCTTTGCCATACCCTTCCTCCCTCACCTCCCAATTCAGAGAGAAACGTGGCAATGGGCAGAAAGTTGATAGAGGTCTGATAGTAGCAAAGCCGCTTTAAAATGAAACTTGAGCTTTGGCCAGTGTTGCTCAATGGTTAGAGGGTTGACCCATGCACTGCAGGGGCATGGCTTCTATTCCCAGTCAAGGGCACATACCTGGGTTGCATGTTCGATCCACAGCCCTGGTTGGAGTGCATGCCTAAGGCAACCAATTGATGTATCTCTCTCACATCATGTTTCTCTCTCTCTCTCCTTCCCCTGCTACCTTCCACTCTAAAAATTAATGGGGGAAAATGCCCTCATTTACTCTAATAGTTCAAGTGTACTTTTGTTTTGTTTTGGTAGACTATCTTATGCAAGTAAAGCGTTTTCTCCTATCTTTCACCTTGATCCTGAGCACCTCTGTCTGGATGCTCCAGGTCTGAGTTGAAGAGTAACAGTGAGAAGAAGCCATCGTATCTTAATTCCTTATCTGAAAGGAAGGCTCTCCTGTCATCTTTAACCAAGAATGATGGCTGCTTTTCAGATGGTTTGCTCCCTTTAAGGTGGCCTCATGGGGTTTCTCTGGCCTCATAAGAGATTGACTTATAAGGCTTATATTTTTACTATCACTTCGTATTTCTTCATTTGGCATTGATAGCCGAGTTCATCTCTCATGAAGTGAGTTGAGGCATTTATCTTTCCTATGCTATTAAACAGTTAATCCAACGTGGAAACACTTCTAGGGCAGTGGTCGGCAAACTCATTAGTCAACAGAGCCAAATATCAGCAGTACAACGATTGAAATTTCTTTGGAGAGCCAAATTTTTTTAACTTAAACTTCTTCTAACGCCACTGCTTCAACATAGACTTGCCCAGGCCGTGGTATTTTGTGGAAGAGCCACACTCAAGGGGCCAAAGAGCCGCATGTGGCTCCCGAGCCATGGTTTGCCAACCACTGTTCTAGGACATTTGGTCTTCTGTGCCCACAGTCCTCTCTGCTTGTGCCTTTTATCAGAGGGCGGGGAGGGGCTGTAGATGGGGCTGTGCCGGGAGAACCACCTTCAGTGGCAACTGGAGACAGTGCCGCTCATCCCAGCGTCCCCTCCTCACCCCTACCTGGTCCCGGCCCCATCCGGGTGAGGCACAGCTCCGTGCCTGTGGGCTTTCCTGCAGGACCCAGCGGGGCCTCTGTCTGGAACACGCCAGTTAAAGGCATTACTTGACCTTGTGTCTGCTGTGGACTCCTGGCAACTTAGTGAAACTAGGACCCTTCCCAGATAGTGCTTTTAAATGGAGTAAAATCCCATTGAAAGCTATATTTTAGTACAATTGCTACCAAAGTGTTAAGTGTGTGATATTTTAATACGCTGAGTCCTTACGACCCTGGGAGCTTGTTAGAAATGCAGAATCTCAGACCCTACCCAGGTCTACTGAGTCAGAAACTATATTTTGTTTTTTGTTTTTATGAGTTCAGCTTGAGAAGTGAGATATTGGTCAAAGGGTACAAACTCTCAGTTATGAGATGAATACATTCTAGGGATCCGAAGTACAGTGAGGTGACTGGGGTCAATACTGTATCCTTTGTTATATTCTGAAAGTTGCTTAGAGTAACTTACATGTTCTCATCATAAAAAAAAAAAAGTAATTATCAGAGGTGATGGAGCTGTGACCACTATAAGGTTAATCATTTCTCAATATACATAGATATTAAATCCTCACATTGTATACCTTAAACTTACACAATGTTATATGTCAACTAGAGGCCTGGTGCATGAAATTTGTTCATGGGCAGGTTTCCTGGGCCAATCAGGTCCGTCTGCCAGCTGGGACCTTCCTTCCCCCAGCTGCTGGCTGCTGGCCGGGGCCTTCACTCTGTGCTGCCCCCTGGTAGTCAGAGCACGTCAGAGCGAGTGGTCCAACTCCTGGTCGGTCGAACTCCGGAAGGGACAATATGCATATTAGCTTTTTTATTATATAGGATTATAGTATCTCAAGGTTCTGCATTTAAATGCCACCCTCACCCCACCCCCAGATGACTAGTATGGACATCAGCACTGAGAAGCCCCACATTGAAGGTTAGGACCTCGTGGGCTGGTCTGCTAGCTTACTCCCTTCGTTACGGAGCAGCGATGAACATAAATGTTTCTTTGAGAACTGGCTCATGTCTATTCACAAGGGTCTCAGGTGCCATGATTAGTGTGGTCAGCTAACCAAGAGGAAATGCTGAAATTCAGTTAGAAGTTTTAGAAACGGAAATTTGATCATTTCCCACACAAGGTCTTTCACCCTCTGGATTGTATCTACACATCCCAAATGAAGAACCCCCCCCTCTGGAATGTGACAGGTCATCTGGGGCAAGAGAGACGATGACACGCTGGCTGGTTTGGAAGAGCATTTGCCTAACGGTGACTCATCAGTTGTGATCACATTTCCCTGGGCAGAGCGAGCCACACACCGCAGTCCCTGGGCAGGGAACAGATTTCTCCCGGGAAGGACAGCCGACACCTCAGTACAAACAACTTACTTCGGGGTGCATCTCTGATGTAGCAACTTTTGACCTTGTCATCGATCCGTTTTACTTTATATCTTCCTGGGCCATCATCCATTTTATCACATCTTCCACATTTATTGGGGTGAAGTTCTACTTGACCATCTATAGTCCCTTTTCTCTCTGCAACGCCTCTGTCCTCAACCAGGCACAGCGTTACTCCCCTCCCTCCACAGGAGACATTTGGCAATATCTGGAGACTTATTTGACTCTCACAAAGGGGGGGGTGTGTGCTGAGGAGGGGTCCAGGATGGTGTGAAATAGGCTGACATACAGAACAGCCCACTGCAAAGAAGAAGCTGGCCCAAAATGGAGATAATGCAGAGTCAGAAAACCTTGGTCTATTGGAATCTTCTCTTTTTTAAAAAATAAATACATTTTAAAAAATGTGTTCATTGATTTTTAGAAAAATAGGGAGGGGGAGAGAGAAACATTGTGATGAGAGAGAAACATTGATCGGCTGCCTCCTGCATGGCCCCCACCAGGGATTGAGCCCCAACCAGGTCATGTGCCCTGACAGGGAATCAACCAGCGACCTCTTGATGCATGGATTGACACTCAATCACTGAGCCATTCCAGCCGGGCAGAATCTTCTCTTTCTGAGCAAACCTCCTCTTTTAACAACCAAGTTTGGTTTTTTTGATCAAGTGCTGGACTCATTTATTCCTTCTAGTTTATTAACTCCCATATGGTTCACTTGTTTTCAGTCTTCTGTTAAAAATGAACTTAAAAGTGATGGATTATGGTGCCCTGGCCAGTGGGCCAAGTGTTAGAGCTGAGGCCCATGTACCAAGGTGTCTTGGGTTTGATTCTCTATCAAGGGCATGCACTTGGGTTGCAAGTTCAATCCCCAGCTCCAATTGGAGCACATGTGGGAGGAAAGCAAACAGTGTGTCCTCTCATATCGATGTTTCTCTCTCTCCTCCTTCTCTTTCTCCCTTCTAATCTCCCTACAAAGCAATGGAAAAGATATCCTGGGGTGAGGACTAACAACAACAAAAAGTAACAGGCTGTGGGTTTGTAATCTGATTTGGATTCATGAACAAAAATTGTTGAAAATATGTCCTACAATTTTCAGGCTGACTTTTTTGAAAACCTTTTGTGAGACCATGTTAGGTTCATAAAAGTTTGATTCACGTCTACGTGGTGAATTTAATCTTTTCTTTAATATGAAATTTCTAATGGCTTTCATCATCACAATTCGATATTAAAATTGATATTCCTGTGTTCTTTTAGCATTTTTCTAAAGTGTTGTGTTTTTTTTTAATCATTTTCTATTCCTTGTCATTTTTACTTAGGTCTCTTAAGCACATTAAGCTGACTTTTTGAAATTTTTTGAAAATATATTTTTATTGATTTCAGAGAGGAAAGGAAAGGAAAGGGAAAGGGTGAGATAGAAACATCAATGATGAGAGAGAATCACTGATCGGCTTCCTCCTGTACGCCCCCTACTGGGACCAGCCTGTAACCCAGGTATGTGCCCAGACTAGGAATCAAACCTTGACCTCCTGGTTCATAGGTCGATGCTCAAACCACAGAACCCCACCACACTAGTCAGGCTGACTTTTTGAAATTTTTAACAAGTAAATTTAATCCATTTACGTTTGTTGTACTTACATTTAGTTGGATTTTTACCAAATTTTTGTGTTTTTTTGTTTGTTTTTAATGGTCAGTTCTCTCTTATGGTATGGAAGCAATACTTTCCATTTCATTACTTTCTCATATCCCACATTTTATCCACTTCCTTTTTCTCCCCTGATGTGTGTATACAATTCAAGAATGATACCCTGAGTCATCTGTCAGCTGGCTTTCTTTTTCCCCTGAATGCCAGTTCAAATGTAGGATTCTATTTAAGCAATTTCTGTAGAACTTTATAGATTTTATTTCCATCTTGCTACCATCCAGTGTGGTCTGAGGAGTTGTGTGCTGATCTGAACGTTTTTCTTTCTGAAGCCTTTCATAGCTTACCATCTGGGCTTCTGAATTTGGCCACCCTTTCTAGATAAGGCATGTTAAGACCCAGGGCCATGTTTGTTGTTGAGAAATAAATGATTTGCTCTGTTCTGTCCTACCCAATCTAGAGCTAGCTGTCATATCTTTTAGTTTCTCTGTTGTAACATCCTTTTGCTAGTCAACTTACTGGAAGAAAATGGAAATAATTCTGGGAATGAAAACTGCTTTTATTACTTCAAGTTCTTGATTTGGACATGTCCACACACAAAAAAGATTGCCGAGACAGCACAATGTAGCAGATACTGGAGCAAAACTGCCTTTGTTCAAATCCCAACTTCAGCCTTGACAAGTTGGCATGTCTTCCTGGTTCTGGCTTCCCCTGCATTTGATTCCTGGGTGAAATCATGTGTATTGGACATGATCTCTCTGAAGTGTGGTAGGGGAGGAAAGGAACATTCGATTTGGAGAGATGTTCTGAGCACGGGGATCTCTGACTCCCAGCGCATCTCTAACTTCTTGGGCCATTTGTGCTATTTCTCTGCTCTGAGCACCCTCATTTCCGGTAGCTGGGGCAGGGGAACTGTGGGAGGGTGGACACTTTGCTCCTTGCAGTTTGGCATACAGAAGGGAGGGACCCTCCTGGCCACTCTTTATGGGTTCCTCAGTGAGAGCCAGAAAGCTGCCCTAGGACACTTAGGCCTGAGAACTTCTGTAGCCACTCCCATGTTCCCAGTGGGGTTTGGCCTGTGATTTTCTCCTTCAGTCTGATTTTATCGAACCTGCCCTTTGAATTCTCCGTGATTCCTGAGCGTCCCATGCATGGCACACCTCTCCTCTCCGTGTGGGCATCTAGATTTTTAAAATATATTTTTATTGATTTCAGAGAGGAAGGGAGAGGGAGAGAGAGATAGAAACATCAGTGATGAGAGAGAATCATGGATCGGCTGCCTCCTGTATGCCCCACTGGGGATCAAACCCATAACAAGTGTCCTGACCGGGAATCGAACCATGACCTCCTGGTTCATAGGTCAGTGCTCAGCCACTGAGCCACACTGGCTGGGCAGCGTCTAGATTTAAGTGTCTTTCTGTCCCGGGCATTTGTGCAGAAGGAAGAGGCGGACCCATGTGCCCAAACTACCATTTTGGTCAGATCTCTTTGCAGTAGTCTTGATGAGAGGAACCCGTAAATCCTTGAATCTTTCATGTATTTGAAGGAGACAAACCACACAAGTGTGAGTTCTGCGACAAGTGCTTCAGCCGGAAGGACAATCTGACCATGCACATGCGCTGCCACACCAGCGTGAAGCCCCACAAGTGTCACCTGTGCGACTACGCCGCCGTGGACAGCAGCAGCCTGAAGAAGCACCTGCGGATCCACTCGGATGAGCGGCCCTACAAGTGCCAGCTCTGCCCCTACGCCAGCCGCAACTCCAGCCAGCTCACCGTGCACCTCCGGTCCCACACGGGTGAGTCCCTGACCCAGAAACCTGCCAGTTTCTTAACCTTTATTTACGTAAAGCACAAGCAGCGTAAACACCCTGGTGGTTAAGTAAAGGAACGTGGACTCTCTGTGGTGATGGTGAAGCTTGTGGTTTTAATTAAAAGATGAAAACCCAACAGCTGGGTTTCCTAACATGCCTGCATAGAATGCACTGGATGAGTAGGCAGTACAGCAGCCAGGAAGTTAAGGCATATATTGAATTATCTGAGATATAAACTAGGTGTTTCAGTCTTTTCACTAAAACTCTGATCGCATAGTTTAATCCAGAAACATGTAGCAAAAGCAGTGGAATGTAACTGCAGATCACAAACTTCCAGTTATAGAAATTGGGCATTGCAAAGACCTTTTCCTTCCCTTCTTTATGAGGGCCCCATCGAAATAATGATCGATCAGTCAATAGACCCAAATAATCCATCATGGCACAGAAAAATGGGGATTGGGAGTCTCATAAGAAGGTTCCTAAAATGAGAATTTTCAGTGAATTCATGGAAGATGGCAAGCAGACAGAAATATGTTGTCATCTAAAACTGAGTAAAGAAACCTGTCCCAACAGACAGATGGGAGGCAGCCAGGCTGTGGGAGCCAGCCCTTGCAGCCATTGTCCGGCTGGCCTGAGCGTTCTGGACTTATAGACAGCCAGGCCCCAGTGCTCAGAGAAGCTGAGCCTATTGGCAAAATGGCCCAAACTATTACCCAGCAGAAAAATATCTACAGCACCTGTGACTAAGGAACCCAATCCATTCTTTCTAAGCAAAGTGTCAACTGTGGATTATGAGTCATTTGTGGAAAATGATGGTGTAAAAAGCACCCAGTCTAACAAATAATTCTGGAGCTAACAGAGTACCTGGGTGATAGATGAGAATTTTTCAATTCTAATTGGTATCAATCCAGTGGCAGAAATGTTGCATCCAAGAACAGTTCTATGAAAAAGTAGTAAGAACAAAGAGGTGTGAATTAAAAGTAGGATTGCTGGCTCAAAGTTTTTTAAAATCCCAGAGATTGGGGCGGGGGCGGGGGGGAGTGTTGGAGAACTAAGAACAAATATGAAGCTAAAAGTTGGGTTGCTGACTAGGTCTAGGAAGAAAAAAAAGGTAGAAGTGAGAAAATCAGAAAAATGATTTCATAGCTCTAAGGGGCCGTAGGTGTGAAAGCCCTCACAAGATGTCACGCAGGGCCAAAGGAGGGGCCAGAGCAGTCTCTACCTAGAAAGACTCCTCAATAACACTGGCTTTTGGAGTCAGTGGAATGGTGGCTTCTAAGCAGGAAAATCATTTTGAATGTAGAATTTTATATCCAGCCCAACTGTCTCAAGTCCAAAGACAGAACAGACAAAGGTATATACAAGGACTCAGACTTTTCTCTAAGCCACCATTCTAGGGAAGGTACTGGGAGATAGACACTATCAAAACAAGGGAGAAAAATTTGACCTGAGGTATTTGACATGTGAATATCTGAATACAGCTAGCTGGGATTGCAGTAAAGGGAAATAGCAAGATAATAACTTGTATAAAAGGCTAAGAGGGAAAAAAAATTAGTAAATCAGAAACTCACAGAAAATTCATTAGAAAGTCCATGTAAATGCTTACATAACTAAAAGACTGGACAACTTGAGATGATGATGAGGTTCTTTTTACTCAAGAAATGAACAGTGTAGTCAAGAGCATGCATGATAAAATGTGGCTCAAAATGCGTCTGTAGGAAAAGATGATCAATTAAACCTTGATGCATATTATCAACTGACCCAGGTGTGACAGTGATCCTGGAAAGGGGGTGAACATAATCTGTAGTTGGGTATGATGAATATTACATGCTGTCATGATATAAATTACTTCTATAGCAGTCCTCAAATCACACTGTCCTGTTCAATGTTGTTTCTTTTAACGTTGATTGGAACATAACTCTGTTTATATCAGTTAGCCTATGGTAAAACTGGCTCCGTTAACATTCCGATGACGTTAAGAGAGGACTCAGTAGAGCTGAACCCTAAAAGGTGAAAACAGCCCTAGCCAGTTTGGCTCAGTGGATAGAGCATCCACCTTTGGACCAAAGGGTCCCTGGTTCAAATCTGGGCCAGGGCTCATACATTGGTTGCAGGTTCCTCCCCGGCCCAGTCCCCGGTCAAGGCGTGCACAGGAGGCACATAATTGATGTGTTTCGCTCACGTCGGTATTTCTGTCTTTCCCTCTCTTCCACTCTCTCTAAAATCAGTGGGAAAATATCCTCCAGTAAGGATTAACCAAAAAAAAAATAAATACAATTTGAAAACAACTAGTCAAAGCTTGAGAATTCGCAAATGTTGTTGAACTTAAGTGTAAAAATAAAGCTATTCCTGACAAGAAGAGGGTATCCTCAGAACACCTCTGAAGCTGACGGGCTCACAGTGGTGAGGCTGTCCATCGGAAGGGAATGCTAGAAGGCCAGGGCCACAACTCGCAGTGCGGGAGGACCCTGGGGGAGAGGGTGCCCGGGTAGGGTGTAGGAAGAGTGAGACCTCGTCTTGGCTTAGCGTCATGACGATGATACATAAAGTAGCGACCTCCACAAGAACTAAAAACCCTCGCGGTCTCCAGGGGGGCCAAGGAGGCTACGGCCTCTCTGTATGTGTCTCCTGCTGCCATCTTCCCGTGTTCCTTCTAGAAATAAAACTCGTGTTGTCATTGGGAAAGTGTGAAACTTCCACAAGGAATACAAAACAGTTAACTGATGTAATGTAGCTTAAACGCTGGAGTCAGCATGCTTCTAAGTGCCAGCTGGGTGAGGACAGGGCTTTGTAACACTGTGTGCACCTCTTCCTCCTCCTGTGTCCAGTTCTGACATAAGGGAGAGTTTAGCAGCGAAGCGGAAGTGCCCTCGTGAAGAGGATGGGCTTGGATGCCATGGTGCCGGGGTTCAGATCCCTGCTATTCAGGATCCATACGTTGACCCCTCTGAGCCTCAGTTATCCCAGCTGTAAAATGGGGGTAGTTGGGTAACGGTACCCATTCACAGGGCTGTTGTGAGGACTCAGCTAGTTAGTACACATGGGAGATGGTGTCATTATGAGGCCAAACTTCCGCGAGGAATCCAAATTATGAGGTAGCGGAGTCCAAAGACCCCACTGTTCCCTTTGTGGCCAGGTGTTCTGACGCATGCTTGGGGGGAGGTCTGTGTTGCCTGCCTGCTCTAATGGAAACACACCTTCCGTTGCTAGGGGACACCCCCTTCCAGTGCTGGCTCTGTAGCGCCAAGTTCAAAATCAGCTCGGACTTGAAAAGGCACATGATCGTGCACTCCGGGGAGAAGCCCTTCAAGTGCGACTTCTGCGACGTGCGCTGCACCATGAAGGCGAACCTCAAGTCGCACGTGCGCATCAAGCACACCTTCAAGTGCCTGCACTGCAGCTTCCAGGGCCGGGACCGGGCGGACCTGCTGGCGCACAGCCGGCTGCACCGGGCCGACCACCCCGAGAAGTGCCCCGAGTGCAGCTACTCCTGCTCCAGCGCGGCTGCCCTGCGCGTGCACAGCCGCGTGCACTGCCCCGACCGCCCCTTCAAGTGCGACTTCTGCAGCTTCGACACCAAGCGGCCCAGCAGCCTGGCCAAGCACTTCGACAAGGTGCACCGGGACGAGGCCAGGACGACGGAGAACCGGGCCCCGCCGGCCAAGGAGGCGCTCCCCCGGGACGGCGGCGGCTCCCCGCACGTGGCCAAGATCGTGACTCAGAGGGCCTTCCGCTGCGAGACCTGCGGGGCCGCCTTCGTCCGCGACGACTCGCTGCGCTGCCACCGGAAGCAGCACAGCGAGCAGAGCGAGAGCAAGAACGCGGACCTGGTCACCTTCCCGCCCGACAGCGGGGCCTCCGGGCAGCCGGGCGCCCCGGCCTCCTCCGCGGGGCAGCGGGAGGCCGCCCCGGAGCCCGGCCTCTGACCGCACAGGGAGCGTGGGGAGCTGCCCAGACACCCAGGCGAATGCTGCTCCCAGCCATCGGGTGCTGCCAGCCAGCCAGCCAGACTTACTCACAGGCTCTGGGCACGGCTGCCCCCGACTCCCGGGCCTCCAGGCGCCTGCAGTCCTGTGGCCGGAGGGCAGGCACCTCCCATCACCGTCTTCCCTCGGAGAACCCACAAGGGGAGGCGGCCAGGCGGCCCCTGGTGGGGCCCGCTGAGCGCTGCTCCGTCCGACAGGACCAGCTTCTTCGTAACGGACTCGTGTCCTAAGTCGGGTCCATCTCCGGTGCAATCATTAAACGACTCAGACTACGCGGGGCACGAGCACGGAGCTGACCTGTTTGGTTCGGGTGAGGATGGGTACGCGCGGGCTCTGGGGAGCTCTCGTTCTTACCCCTGGTGGCGGTTGGTGGAGTGTTCGCCTTACACGTTTTTTGTATGGTTCCTTTTGTCTTAAAATAAAACTCATCAGTTTGTCAGTTGTCTTTTAAAACTCATCTGCCTACGGCGGTAAGAGGAACGTTCCTTTCCTTCCGTGGGCAGGCGGTGGTGGTCTGCTCTCCGCCCGCCCCTCCTGCAGGGATCAGAGATGCTCAGACTCCCCAGGTCAGGAGTGCGGGGCCGGAGAGCAGTGTGGCCTGCAGGTGGCAGCAGAGATAAGCTAACGGAAGCGCAGCCGGTCGCCGCTTTGTGATCTCCAAGGTTTGTGGAAAGAAGGGACGAGGGGCTCGGTGCGCCCGGGGCTGGTTTCTGGGCCTGCGGTGCATGGGACAGCCTGAGGCCAGCGTCTTTTCATCACAGGGAGCACGTGGTGTGCACGGAACCAGCCAGGACTTGAACTTCCAAACCTCTTGTAAATGGACGCGGTGCTTTAGCTTAGGAGGCTGCGAACGCCAGTGGCTTGTGGCTGACCTCAAGTGGCTTTTTTTCTCCATTTTGTCCTACTTTGGCATCTTTTCTTCAAATACAGTCTGTTTGATACAAGTCCTTGTGTGTTCCTCATCAGGCTAAAAATCGATGCCGTTAAGGAGGATGAAATAGATCCATTGGTTTCAGGAAAGTGGGAAAGGGAACTTGAAAACAAATGTGCAGAGATTGCCTAGAAGGGACTGTTTCCCTTCTGACACAGCGAGAGGGACGCAGCTTCTTTTGTCACGAACCTTGTCGTCGGAACAAACCTGACCGCATTAAGGTCTGGGGTCAGGCGAGTGATGCCCTGTTGAACCCCTTTGTTGTGAGGAGATGATGAGCCTGCCCCCCACAATAGAACGGATCATTGCTTTGCTTTCGAACATTGTTCCCGTGGCTCTGAGAAGCACAGGCAGCAGCGTGCAGTGCGCTGTGCAGGTCCCGCCGTCCCCGGGCCGCTGTCTGCCGGAGTTTTACCTGCGCGTCTCTTCCAATAACAGGAGGGCCGTTGACTTCTCAAGTGGGAGCCCCGAGATCAGAATCACACAGGTGTCCCTCTCCTTCGCTGTTATCCCCCGTGGGTAAACAGGAAAGACGCCGGCCTTCTTAGGAGGCTTTCTCTAACAGCTGCCTGAACCTCAGGTCTTACATCTGCCCTGGGCTCACCTTGTGAGTCTGGGTTCCCAGTGCAGCCGAGATCAGGGCAAGTGTGGGACCAGATACCAGTAAATACCAGAGGCAACAGAATGAGGCTTCCTTTTTCTTTCTCCCCCCCCCCCCAAAAAAAAACACACACACAAAACAATACTATGTATATTTTATTGATTTCAGAGAGGGAGAGAGAGAGAGACATCATCAATGAGAGAGAATCATGGATCGGCCACCCTCTTGCACGCTCCCCACTGGGGATTGAGCCTGAGACCCAATGTGCCCTTGACCAGAATCGAACCCGGGATCCCCCAGTCCGAAGGCCGACACTCTATCCACTGAGCCAAACCAGCCAGGGCTACCCTTTATCCTTTAAGGAAGAAATTAAATGCAGGGACAAACAGCCGAAACCGGTTTGGCTCAGTGGATAGAGCGTCGGCCTGCAGACTGAAAGGTCGCAGGTTCGATTCCGGTCAAGGCCATATACCTTGGTTGCGGGCACATCCCCAGTAGGAGGTGTGCAAGAGGCAGCTGATCGATGATCCTCTCTCATCGATGTTTCTAACTCTCTATCCCTCACCACCCCCTCAGGGTCACTGAACCTGGCTGAACTGGCACAGCACATGAGGAGCCCAGCGTGGGGCTGAGTATGCCATGGCCGTGCTGGATTACCACGACTGTGGGATTCAATTTTGTTTATAAAGAACAGATGATTTCTATTGCATTGTGTTCACTTCTCTCTCTTATGTCCATTTACCTTCAAAGTACAGGCACTTTTTACTTGACCAGAGAGGCTAAAAGTGACACATACATGTTTTGGGGATTAAGGAAACTCCTGCACATCCTCGTAGGTGTGAGTAATTGAGAATTGTTTGTAATTAAGAACTCACTTAAGAATATAAATTCTAATTAGCTGGCTCTTGATCTGGGGCTGCTTATGTGCCAGACACCCTTCTAGCTCTCACTTAATCTGCATAACAATTCTGGGAGGCAAGCACTGGATGATCTCCATTTTATAGATGAGGAAGATGAGGTGCAGAGGTCTTCGGTAACAGGGCCAAAGTCTCTTAGCCAATGAAATGACAGAGGCCGATGGGCCCCGGGCCATCTTCCAGACTCCTCTCCGGGAGACAGGACTCACAGCTCCCTGAACGCTCTATCTCTGCATTTCCAGCAGGAAGCTCCTTATCGCCCGCAGCGGAAGGCGCCGAGCTGAGCTGCAGCCATGGCTGGATGACAGGTTTTCATTTTTATATTGCTTTTCTACCTTCCCTCCAGTGACCACGTAGTGCTTTTGCAATAAGAAAGCAGTTATGTTAAAATATTGACAGTCCTTAAGGACAGGATACTTCCAGTGCCGGAACGTGGCTCATCTCTAATGTCTGAGCCAACCTGCCTACCCACAGCCGCTCAGTGTTACTATTTTGTGATCTCGAACCAAAGCCACGGAGACGCCAGAGGCAGATCCAAAATTCCCAATGGTAACAGCTGTCCTGTTGCTGTCTTGCACACATCTGGGAGGGCCTGTATGTCCACAGAACGTAGCACAGACTGAGCACCGTGGGGTCTGCACCCCAATGGAATATACCACTGGAGGGGCATGAGATGCTCGGGACAGTAACAAACAATACCCCCACACTTCCAAACAGGGTCTAATGAGAACCGTCTGCTATGGGAACAGGGCAGGAGGTGGCATTTGAAATGGGCCTTTGTGACCTGAGATCACAGTAAGGGCGTGGTCAAGATGTTTACAACATTCCCGTGGGTTTCGATCCCACTCAATGACACGCACCTGAACTCTATCAAGCCCACATCACTCAGACATGGGACCACGTGTTCAGACCATACGTTCAAGCTTAAAACTATAGCTGTTGGCTATAATTGTGCTGGGAGGATTCTGCCCTCCAAGCTGGGACTTGCACCTGGCCATGAGAGGACTGTGCCCTCTCATCCGTCCGAGGCTTGAACCTGTCCAAACGCTGTAGCTGCTCTCCACACACAGTCAGATGGGGGAAGAGAATCCGTTTGCTCTGCTAGAGGGAGACTTGTTGGAGAGAATTTGGCGATAATGTCGAAATATAAGCTGCAAGTTCCCTTTGGCCCATCAGTTCTGTGTGTAGGTTTTTCTCCCATGGAATGAATTTGATGGGGTGTTATTAATAGAATGAGTATGTGCCAGGATGTTCAGAGCAGCTTGCTCGTGAGAGCAGTTAGCAGGAACCAATCAGCCTTTCCGTGGGTGGAGGGCTGGTCAAGTTCGCCGGTGACCGCACAAAGGTTTTCCAGAGACACAGAGTCCTGCTTGGTGCATGTGTGTTGGCATGGAGAGTGGTTGAAGGTGGATCATTAAATGAACAAAAAGTGACTTGCATTGCTCTGTTCAGTACAGTCCCCGCTGATGTTTAAAAGTGAAGGTATGTGTATGGTCATTGCCTCAAAGGATACGAAAGAACTTGAATGGTGGCTATTTCTGGTAAGTGAAGGAAATGTAGGGAGACAGGAAGGCTTTTATTACTTTAACTGATAGCTCTGCGCACAAATCCATGTGCCAGTAGCTCACTGCTGCCCTCCAATAGCTCTCTGCCTGCTGCCCCGCCCTCCGTAGCTCCCCCCCCACCAGCTTGCTGCCCTGCCCCCCCTTAGCTCTCCACAGCCTGCTTGTAGCTCGCTGGCCCCCCTCCTGCTGATCCGTGATCCAGTCGTTACGCGGTCAGTTGTTACGCTGACCAGGTGCATATTGCATCTTCATTGTATAGGATACCCTTCTGTTTCATTCCTGTTTTTACGACAGGCTGTATTGAGTGGATGATTAAAATATCTTTATCTGCCAGGTTCCCACTCACTCTGCCAGCTTATTCACTTCGATAACCGTGTTTTAAACACGTACGATACATTCATTCTAATGTGAAAAAAGTCCTTGGAACTTAAATATTCTGTGGACATCTCTCATTTTTTACGTCGACTCCCTTTTCTCCACCTGCCTCTCCCCTGCACAGTTAGCCTCGCTTTCTGCCGCTCTCCGGAGCCCCTGGGTGCTGAGCTGAGCTGAGGGAGCTCTTCGCGGGTCGGTTTGTGGGTGGCACAGCCCTCCTCTCCCAGCATGAACTGGAGGGGTCGGTGGCTTTCGCGCGTTTCTCTGCTGTCCTCTGGGATTCGCACTTGGGATGAAACCAGAATTTATGCACTTAGTTCACGCAGCAGGCATTTCAGCAGCTGACCTTTTGGACTGTCCCTCATTCCATCCACAGCTTACCTTCCTCACCGGTGCTTGTCTTCAGTAAAACTTTCCCAAAGCTCATCACTCCCAAGGACAAGTAACACTGTACGAGGGGACAGCATGACGCCTCATTGGTATTTTCACACCAAAAGAAAAAATTCACCTTAATTATAATAAGTGGGTTTTTTCTATTATATAGAAAATTTGGAAAATACAAAATAATGTAGAAAAGCAAAATTGCTGCCTGGACAGCATAGCTAGTGTCTGAATGTTGACCTATGAACCAGGAGGTCACAGTTCAATTTCAGGTCAGGCACATGCTCAGGATGGGGGTACAATCCCCATGTGGGGTGTGCAGGCAGCAGCCAATCAATGATTTTTTCCTCATCATTGATGTTTCTGTCTATCTCCCTTCCTTGCTGAAATAAATAAAAATATATTTTAAAAAAAGAAAAGTAAAATTATCTATAACCTAGTCCCAAACCCATAGGCAATAGTTGCTAGTGTGTTCCTCTATTAGTCTTTTGCTTGACTAAGTACGTTTTATATCACTATCTAGCATTTGTTAATGTATGCACTTTGAAACCTAATATGGCAGTTCCCTGTGTTGCCATATGCAACTTACATAAGTTACTTCTCATTATTCTCAGTGGACATTTGAATTTCTTCTAGTTATTCAGACTTAAAAATAATGCCACATCTGTCATCTTAATGTTTGCGTCTCTTTCCATATGTAGGATTATTTTCTTCAGGTAGATTCCCAGAAATGGAATGACTGGATCAGAGTTCGTGAATATCTTTAAGGCTCTTGCTAAATGTTACCAAATTGCTTTCTACAAAGGTGGTGCCAGTTTGCACTCATCAACAGAATGGCAAGTATCCTTCCCCCTTCTCCAAAACTGGGTGTTGTTATTAAGTGCTGTGCAGTTTAGGTAAGCTGCTTATCTTGATTGCATCAGTAACTCTTAATGGCATTAGTAGAGGAGCTTTCAAAATACCCGTACGTGGTGTAGCCCAGTCAGCGTGGCTCAGTGGTTGAGCATCGACCTGTGAACCAGGAGGTCACAGTTGGGTTCCTGGTCAGGGCACATGCTTGGGTTGTGGATTCGATCCCCAGTGCGGGGAGTGCAGTGAGTCTCTCTTTGATGTTTCTATCTCTCCCTCTCCCTTCCTCTCTGAAATCAATTTAAAAATGTTGTTTAAAAAATAAAAAAAACATATGTGATCACATATTTGCATATTTTAAGTAATGTATAATATATTAAATAAAAGAATGTAAAAAAAATACCAAGGTTTCACTATGCAAATATAAAATCCCACCAACCCACCCTGGTTGGTGTTCTCAGTGGTTAGAGCATCAGCCCACTCACAGGAGGGTCACGGGTTCAATTCCTGGTCAAGGTCATGTACCTGGGTTGCAGGTTCAATCTGGGCACATGAAGGAAGCAATCAAATGATGTGTCACTCTCACATCAATGTTCCCCTCTCTCTCTCTCTCTCTCCCTCCCCTCCCACTCTCTCTAAAAAACAAATCAATGGGAAAAATACCCTTGGGTAAGGATTAACAGCAATGACAAGAATAAAACAATCATAAGTCCACCAACCCTCTACCAGCAGCAGAGTAAGCACTGTGTGGACGTAAAATCATTTGACATTTCACCACTTCGTTTAACACGTAATTATTGCAGTAAGCAGCAAAAAGGGGAATTATTTAAAATCTGGCCCTTTTGCCCCAAGAATGTTGGGCATTTATCCCGGGGGCCTCCATTTGCTTCATCAACATTAAACCACGTTTGTATGTAAATCACAGGGCTCCGTGAACACCGTAACTCTGGCTGGACAGTGATGCTCGTGGTGGCCCAATGCTGTGAGCGCAGTTGGTGCCGGCTGATGACTCTGCTTGGAAATTGCCCATCAGGAAGCCATTTTCAATTGATTATATTTCATGGCTAATAGCCTCAAAGACCGCTTCTACTCCTATAATTAAACATCATTCTTAGAAGTTGAACAAAGCAGTGATTAAGGAAATGGGATGGGGATGGGTACCATGCAAAAAAATGAATATACAGTTTGCCAGGTTCTCAGTAATTGAGGGCAGCCTGGAAATTGAAAATGTGCAGTATTTGACAAAGCTGCTTATGTCAGAAAATGGATGGGCGCCTTGGGAATGGGTGGGGGAGGCGATTACGTAAAACTGTACATAGTTGAAAGAAAGGGAAAGTAGCTTAGTTTAGGAACAGCTAAAAATGAGTGATATGAATAATCTGTTAATGGCTAAAGGCATAGAGAAAAAAAATAAAACTAGAAAAGGGCATAAGAGAGCTGGAATGTTGCATGCAGTTTGCTGATTTTGTTTTTGAAATAGAAACCTGGCACCAACATCACTGTATTTATATCCATAGAATGGGATTAGGTATAATCCCTCTGAAAAATTGGGAGAACAAAACCCCCAGTGCCATCATCTTGCCTCCAAAAACCTGTAATGATGCCATAGCTGACATAAGATTCTATTGCCAAGGAAATAGATCTCAAACGAAAGACATGGAGAAAAATAAAAGACTGGATATAGAGTTCAAAACCACGGTTATAAGGTTTTTCAAGAATTTCCTAGAAAAGGCCATTAAATTTAATGAGACCCAACTAGAAATTAAACAAACACTGACTAAAATAAAAAATATTATACAGAGACTCAATAGCAGACTAGAAGAATACAAGAAACAAGTCAAAGATTTGGAATACAAAGAGCCAAAGGGCACTCCTCTGGAGAAGCAAGAAGAGAAGAGAATCCAGAAAGTTTAAGATAGTGTAAGGGGCCACTGGGACAACTTCAAGCTTACCAACATCAGAATTATAGGGGTGCCAGAAGAAGAGAGAGAGCAAGACACTGAAAACCTATTTGAAGAAATAATGTCAGAAAACTTCCCCCACCTGGTGAAAGAAATAGACTTACAAGTATAGGAAGCACACAGAACCCCAAACAAGAGGAATCCAAAGAGGACCACACCAAGACACATCATAATTAAAATGCCAAAGGCAAAAGACAAAAAGAGAATCTTACAAGCAGCAAGAGAAAAGCAGTTGGTTACCTATAAGGGCCCTTTTTCTCAACAGAAACTATGCAGGCCAGAAGGGAGTGGCAAGAAATATTCAAAGTGATTATTGTATCCAGCAAAGTTATCATTCAGAATTGAAGGGCAGATAAAGAGCTTCACAGATAAGAAAAAGCTAAAGGATTTCATCACCACCAAACCAGTATTATATGAAATGCTGAAAGGTATTCTTTAAGAAGAGGAAGAAGAAGAAAAAAGATAAAAATTATGAGCAACAAATACATATATATCAACAAGTGAATCTAAAAATCAAGTGAATTAAAAATTTGAGGAACAGAATAAACTGGTGAATATAATAGAATCAGGGGCAAAGAAAGGGAGTGGATTGATAATTATCAGGGGAAAGGGGGTGTGGGGGTGCAGGAAGAGATTGGATTAAAATTGTACACCTTTGGATGAGGACAATGTGGGGGCAGGGAGGTAAGGGCAGAGGGTAGGGCAGGAACCCGGTGGAAGGGAGCTATGGGGGGGTGGGGGGGAGAAACAATTGTAATAATCTGAGCAATAGATTTATTTTTAAAAAATATTGCCAAAACACTAGGTAGAAAACAGAAGAGTTGATGTTGTCAGTTCAGAAGTGCTTACTGAGCACATACTATGTGCCTGGCCTTGTGCAGGACACTGAGACGCAAGACAGACGTTGCTGTATGACTTTATTCCTTTTAACTAGTTGTCTTTATTTTATCGTTATTATAAAAATACACTATCATTTGTAAAAGATTTAAATCTTATAATTAAAAAGTGAAAGATGGGGGACAATTCAATAGATGTGGCTTCAATAGATGTGGCTTCGGAAACTGTTGAGTCAGAAAGTTATATTTCCTACTTTAGTTGCAAAAAATAAATCTTGTGGTTACATAAGTGACAAAGCCTAAACAACAGAACTGATCCATGTGGGAGAAAATACGAAGAGTGCGTGTATGACTTTATTCAAAAGTCGCCAAAACCACCAAAGAAAGAAATTTGACAGCTCCCCATGGCAAACGCCGGTAACAGTAACTGAGTCACATTCAGGATGAACCAAGAACTCTTTGCAACTCTAAAGCACAGGACAAGCAACCCAACAGGGAGAAGCATGGGTGAAGGCTGTGGACCCACAGATGCGGTGTGTCTGCCCCAGGGGCTAGACCAGCCCGACTGGCAGAAATGAACCTCTAGAGACGGGCACCCTCTCCACCATGTCCCCCTCCCCCTCTCTGTCTCTCTCGGTTCTTCAGGCCTGCCACCTTTTCCTACCCCAGGCCCTTTGCACGTGCTGCCCTGTTTGCTTGGAATGCTCTCCGCCCTCTTCCCGAGGCTAACTCTGTATCTTTAGATCGCAGACTGAAGGGTACTCTGCTCTTGGAGAGTTCCTCCCTGCCCCTTCCTGTGTGAGACAGCTCCCCTTTCACCAGACTCTGCCTAGTGTCTCAGAGCTGAGGGACTGTGTGATTCTGGTCACATCTCCGGGACTTAGAGGATCGCCTGGCTCCCAGAGGTGCTCAAAGCACTTACCAAACAGCTGGCAAACATTTCACCTGCCTATGTACTGGATGATTGATTGATTGATTGATTGATTGACTAATTGATTGCTGTGCGACTTTCTGTATCTGTATACACTCTTTTCAGGTTGCGCTTAGGACTCTGTCATTTATTGCTTTCACCGAGCCCCTAAAAAAAGAGCTAGGAGTATTGTAAGTATTCAGTAAATATTTGTTAAAGAGTAAATAAATGAACCTCACACATTTTTTTTGTGGGGGGGTAATCTCCTTATTATGGGTAGCAGGCACTGGATAGTCATGGGGAGGGACCTGTACATGGCAGACTTTTATAAATACTTCCTGTTGTCCATTCACTGTCTAGACGTCGAATACTGCTGTGTGGCCACCCGCCCAGGAGGGGGACTCTGGGTTTGGAAGGTCCCCTCCAGAGCAGGACCAGCAGCCCTGCCAGTTCTCGGCCTCGCCTTCAGATGTCACTAAGTGCCTGTCCACGGCGTCGCTGGCTGGTGGTGACAGCCGGGCGGGCCGCCCGGAAGGGAGGAAATGACTGATGCTAGGAACAAATCTCCCGCTTCCTCAGCACCGCCAGAGAAGGCGACAGGGTGCCGATGTGCCCCGCTTTGCAGGACGCCACTAGCACACCTGATACCCCGGGCGCCGGAACCTTCCGGCAGCCAGAACCTTCCTAATCAGGCCAGCCTCAGAAATCATGTTTGACTCCATGCTGCGGGCCACCTCTGTCCCTTAGGGCCCTGGGTAGACTTCATGTGCCCAGTGATACTTCTGCCCTCTAGTCATGGGGAGCTGGGGCAACAGGAAAGAAAGAACTAAATGTAATAGAAAATCCTGCAGGCAGCGTGGTATTTGCGGTTAGATCCCAGATCAGGGAAAAGGGACATCAGTGGGAAGACGGGTAAAATACAAAAAAATAAAAATAAATAAAAACAGTCTAGTTTATTTACTAGAACTGCACCCTGTTAATGTCTTTGTTTGTTAGGAGGAGCTGGGGGAAGCACCTATTGGAGTTCTCTGCATGACCCTCCCATAAATCTAAGTCATTTTTAAGTGTGCAAGACTGGCCAAAACTGGTTTGGCTCAGTGGATAGAGCATTGGCCTGTGGATTAAAGGGTCCCGGGTTCTATTTAGGTCAAGGGCATGTGCCTTGGTTGCGGCACATCCCCAGTAGGGGGTGTGCAGGAGGCAGCTGATTGATGTTTCTCTCTTATCAATGTTTCTGACTCTCTATCCCTCTCCCTTCCTCTCTGTAAAAAAAATCAAAATATATATTTTTAAAAATAAATAAAATAAAGTGTGCAAGACTGTGGTGGCGGGGATGGCGTGGCCTATGTCATAGAATTCCCAAGGCACCTGGTTTCAGCTCTGTGACACTGGGCAAGGGGCCTCTGATAGCCTCCGTTTTCTTTCTTTTTTTTTTTTTTTTTTAATGTATTTTATTGATTTTTTGCAGGGTCATATGTGAAATACATATGCAAAAATACATATTATAGATGTAAAGCAAGTATATGTATGTGTGTGTGTACATAGATACTGATAGTACAGAGTCATATGTGAAATACATATGCAAAAAAAAGTATGGTGCAGAATGTACATACAATGTGCTACCATTTGTATGTTTAAAAGTATGTGTTTGTTTAGATATTCATCCACTGTCACTGGAAAGGTCCTGATAATAGTTGCTACTTGGTCAGCATTAAAGAAAAAGACCATTCAAGTCATATCTGTCTTCTTAAATGTTATTGCCAATAAAATTTCACTTTGCCCCAGCCGGTGGCTCAGTTGGTTGGAGGGTCATCCCATACACCAATAAGGTTACGGGTTCAATCCCCAGTCAGGGTGGGTGCAGGAGGCAAATGACCAGTGTTTCTCTCTCATCTCTTTCTCTCCCCCCCCCCCCACCCTCTCTCTCTAAAATCAATAAACATATCCTTGGATGAAGATTTTTTTAAAAAATTGTTCTTGTTTAGGATGGTTAACCAGCATTTGGGTCATACTAATTTCTTCAGTATGATTTTAAACTGTTTATTATGGAAATTTTCAAACAATACAGAGGAGAATCTCAGTGCTCTGTCTGCATCCATGACCCAGCTTCAACAGTTAATATCGATAGTTGTTCTGATCTTGTAGTGCATTCAGCTTGTTTTCATCAGTGACTTAAAAATGATGATTATAGCCGAAACTGGTTTGGCTCAGTGGATAGAGCATTGGCCTGCAGACTTAAAGGTCCCGGGTTCTATTTCGGTCAAGGGCATGTACCGAGGTTGTGGGCACATCCCCAGTAGGAGGTGTGCAGGAGCCAGCTGATTGATGTCTCTCTCTCATCAATGTTTCTGACTCTCTATCCCTCTCCTTTCTTCTCTGTAAAAAAAAAATCAATAAAATAAAATAATTTTTTAAATATATTTTATTGATTTTGTACAGAGAGGAAGGGAGAGAGAGAGTTAGAATCATCGATGAGAGAGAGTCATCGATCAGCTGCCTCTTGCACACCCCCTACTGGGGATGTGCCCGCAACTAAGGTACATGCCCTTGACCAGAATCGAACCCGGGACCTTCCAGTCCCCAAGCCGACGCTCTATCCATTGAGCCAAACCGGTTTCGGCAAAATAAAAATTTTTTAAATGATGATTATAGTCTATGTGGATCAGTAGTTAGAGTTGGCCCTCAGACTGAAGGGTCCCAGGTTTGATTCTAGTCAAGCAGCCAAGGGCACATTTCTAGGTTTTGGGTGTGCTCCCTGCCCCCTGGTTGGGGCATATGCAGGAGGCAACCAATGTGTCCCTCTCACATTGATGTTTCTCTCTCACCCTTTCTCTCTCTCTCTCTCTCTCTATCCTCCCTTTTCCTTCATTCCCTCCCTCCCTCCTTTCTACTCTCTGAAAAGCAGTGGAAAAATATCCTCTGGTGAGGATTTTAAAAAATAAAGATGATTGTAATAGTAACTCAGTTCTCATCAAAGGCGACCCACAGGTTTAGAACCGCTAGCAGGGTCGCCAAGACCATCAGAAAACACAGATATTTACATTACGATTCATAACAGCAGCAAAATTACAGTTATGAAGTAGCAACAAAAATAATTTTATGGTTGGGGGGTCACCACAACATGAGGAACTGTATTAAAGGGTCACAGCAATAAAAAGATTGAGGAAAAACTGGCCTCTGTGGTCTATATTTATCCCATGAGCTAAGAATGGTTTTTATATTTTTAAAGGTTTATAAAAACACATGAGAGAGAAAATATATATACCGCAAAGCTGAAAACATTTACTATCTGGCTCTTTACAAAAGTAGTTTGCCAACCTTTGGTTACTAGAATGTAATTATGTAAAAACGTGACTGTAACTACATACTTAGTGATTTTTTTTAAAAACTGAAATGGAAGCAACACAAAGAAATATTATGGGATAAATATATAATTTACAAGTCCTATTTGTTGTTCATACTAATCATATCGCAGGCATTTCAACAAAATTCTCAGACATGTGTAATAATAAGTACATTCATCTTGGATAGTTCTCTGACTTTGAGCCATAATTAATACCCTGTTTCCCTGAAAATAAGACAGTTTCTTATATTAATTTTTGCTCCCAAAGATGCGCTAGGTCTTATTTTCAGGGGATGTCTTATTTTTCCATGAAGAAGAATAAGGTACACATTTATTGTTAAATAAAAATAAAGGAAATTTATTACCTGTATACGGTACGGTAGTACGGTAGTTGTCAACACAAACCAGACAAACTGTGAATCCTACAGTATCAAGAATTTACTCATTTATTCAATGACGATCATGTCATCATCTTCTGTAACATCATCATAACAATCCAATTCCTGAATTTCCTGGTGAATTTCTTGTGACTCCATTTCTTTCAGAATTAGTGGACCAAATCTCTCATGTTTAGTCTAGGGGGGGCCTTTCGGGGGATGCCTTATATTTCACTCAGAAGGAAACCTATAAGTAGGTCTTATTTTCGAGGATGTCTTATTTTCGGGGAAACACAGTAGCATGATATCTGTTTTGCTTTTGTCACGAAGGGGGTAGATGTGTCAGAGCATGAGGACTAAGTGTTTTGTGCGAGCTCCGTTTTGCTTGGTTTATGACATCCTGGCGTAAGTTACCTGGCGGAAGCCCACAGATGGTGTCGGAAGGTCTGCCCACTGAGCTCAGTTGAGTTCCAGTCTTCCCATCATGTGGAGTTTTGTTCAAATCAAGAAAAATTCTGAACTGAACATTCCTCGAGGGAGCTTGTGTGGTTTGTATTAACATTCTGGTTAAATAATAATTCAAAACTAGAGCAGCTCTTATTCCTGAGGCAGCATCTTTATCCCCCGCGCCCCGAAAAAGGCATCCATCCTGGTCGGATCCTCTCAGTCCTCCTCCTCCTCACCGGGGTGCGGGTGCTCTGGACCCCTTTCCCTTAGGCCTCTCCGACCTCTGCACGGAGGCCTCAGTACCAGGAGGAGACAACCTTTCAGGAACCTGGCGGAGAAAATAGCATGGAGGCCAAGAGTGAGGCCCTTGATGTCTCCCCACCCACCACACACACACACACACACACACACACACACACACACACACACCAGTTGGAGGCAAAATAACAGGAGGGGAAGGTGAGAAGAGTGAGAGGGGAGAGGAGGAGGAGAAAGGGGGTTGGGGGAGGAGTTGAGAGAGGAGGGGAGGGAAAGGAGAAAAGGAGGAGGGAAATGTTCTAGGGCTCCTCCCCGCACTGCTGCGTTCAGCTCAGCCCCCTCGGCCTGCAGGCCTTCTCCTCTGAGGAGTGCTGCTCCTTGCAGGGTGAGCCTCCGCAAGTTGGAGCTGCTGGCCCTTCCTCCTGAAGCACAGCCCACAGACTCGCTGTCGCAGCCCGCGCCTCTCCGAGCGCAGAGGCCTCCTCCCCACGGGGACTCACTCTCCGGGGACATCTGCCAACAGCTGGTCATCCCGGCTGCAGCCCCGGAGGTTCCTGCAGCTGCAGGTGCAGGGGGAGAGGTCGCAAGGCGTGTGCAGCAGAATCAGACCTGGAACCCCGTTCCGTAGGCAGGAGGCTGGCTTGTTTCCAGGAAGGCAGACGGCTTGTGCCCACAGGAATGGGGCATCGCTCTTCCGACATCTCAATCCGGGTCCCCCCCACATGTCCTCCTGCTCTGGAACCACTCAGAGTTCCCGAACATTCCCCTCCTTGGTCCCTGTGGCTTCGGTGCCGCACCTTTTGAGAACGTTTGCCACAACCAGAGAAAGTGTGTGCAGCTCTTGGTCGTTCTGCGTCTGAGTGTTCCTCTAGGGTTCAACCTGCAAAAACCAGAAGGTGGGGGGGTGGGGGGAAGGTTTGGTCTAAGATTAAAGATTTTCATTTGTGATGGGTAATAAATTTAATTCTGCCGATCACATCCTAACACGCTTGCTACATGTTTAACATTCCTAAAATTACCCACAGTACTTGTTAAGTACTTCTATGTAATCACGTTTTCCGTAGACGCTCACTTGGACCCTCTGATTCGGGGCAAAAAGGACTCCGGATTTTTTCTGGTTTCTTGATTTTGAAAATAGGATTCAAGAGGGAGGGCCAGGGACCCGCTGCCACACAAGATCTCACTTTTAAATTCGGCCCCACTGTCCCAGCAGGCGAGGACTATGAGGACATGCTTTAATTCTGTCACAGACATGTTTTGATGTCCACACACCCGGGAGAAGCCAAAGTCCAGAAAGGAGCCGGCAGCCTGGGGGCTCCTCGGAGCCGCCTTAAAAGCCATCGGCCACTGGCCATTTAAACCGTCAGCGCTTTATCTCTTTGTTGGACTCTTGGAATGTCATTGATACCCTCTTTGTATTGGTAATTGTTTTAATTAGCCACCCGGCAGGGGCCCCTCTCCCGGCTGGATTATGGCCGCACAGCTGGCCCCGCGGCCCGTGAAAATAAAGGCCAGACTTTATGACGCGCTTAATTTCTTTTTATCTATCCAATTTTTCCTTTTCTCTCTCGCCCTCATTTTTGCCCTCTTCCCCTCCCCTCCCCACCCCCACCTCCCCTTTGTTTTTGTGAAGGGCTGAGGCAAAAAGCTTTTGAAGAATCAAAGAATTACGAGGGGCGGAGGGGCCACTCCTAATGTGGCTATTTATTAGCATCTCACTCTCCGGGAGGAAACATAGTCAGGTCTGCTCTCCGGGGCACTCTATGAACCCCCGGTGGTATCGGGGGCACTCTATGAACCCCCGGTGGTATCGGGGGCACTCTATGAACCCCCGGTGGTATCGGGGGCACTCTATGAACCCCCGGTGGTATCGGGGGCACTCTATGAACCCCCGGTGGTATCGGGGGCACTCTATGAACCCCCGGTGGTATCGGGGGCACTCTATGAACCCCCGGTGGTATCGGGGGCACTCTATGAACCCCCGGTGGTATCGGGGGCACTCTATGAACCCCCGGTGGTATCGGGGGCACTCTATGAACCCCTGTTGGTATCGGGGGCACTCTATGAACCCCCGGTGGTGTGGGGAGCAATGACGCTGAGGTTGTTGTCGGCGCTGAGCTTCGGAGGGTGGAGGGAGGGGAGCGTTTGCCAAAAAGCTCCTGTCGCCTGGAGTGTTTGTTCTCATTGACCACATCCTTCTTTTGTGGGTGGAAATCTGGAGGATCGATTATGATGCAGATCCGACACCATTTCCATTTGTGGAAGCCGTGTGGCCTGGGATGTTTGGACTTTTGGAAATTCTTGCATTGTTAAGATTGCTCCCCACCCCTGCCCCCACCCCCCACCCCCGACTTTGAACTGGCTGCTGCCAGTGAGACCACAAACGAACTGCAGGAGGAGAACAGGGACCAGCAGAGAGGCAGGGCTGGTCTGTGGCTTTGGAGAAACAGCCAGGGCCTCTCTCGCAAAGTGTGAGTCTGGGAAGCGACCCGCCTAGACATTAAAGCGGGCCGTCCTTGCACACTGCGCTGCACACAGTTCCGTTTTTTCCCAATGATACTCAGAGTAACTGATCTGCGTTGGGAAAGCAACGATAGCTCCGGTTATCAAATGTGGAAAAGGCCTCGAACTGGCACTTAAAGGTCTTAAATATTGCCGCACCCAACTTTTATTTCTAGCCATTTTCAACAGGAAACACTAAGCAACCTCCACCAAGGAACCTGACAAGATGGGGGGTGGGGGGATGTTGGGAGGTATTTTTAATTTGTGTGCAAATATTCAGTGTTTGGGTGTCTTTAAAATTAAGTATGGTCGTAGCTGAAATTTTCTCGTTCCTTGGATCATTTTTTATTTTGGAGCCACTCAGAGATTGTAAAACAGGCACATGACACAGAGACTAAATAAATACCAGCAGCGGCTTGTTGGGTGTGATGGTAAGGCTTTGAAATTCAGCGAGGAGACTGAGAAGAGGCAGGAATCCCTCAGTAAGCGAGCGTTTTTGAACGGGAGGCCTGGGGGTCGGGAGAGTCTGACGGGAGCCTAGTGTCTCTGAGGGGCGGTGAGTTACTAACAGACAAAATAAGTCACATGCAGCATAGATGTTCATGAAGGCAGTGATGGCACAACATCGCGGATACACTAAATGCCTCTTAATTGCACACTTTAAAATGGTCCATTTTTATGTTGTGTGATTTCACTTCAATAAAAAATAAATAAGCAAAATGAGACGATCTTTTAAAAAACCATAGAGTAACTAAGCTTTAGAAAGCACTTAAAAATTTGCCTCACTTTTTCTCTTTTTCTCCTGTCCACTCTCTAGCTCCATCTTTCTGGAACAGGACCCATGTGGGGTCCATATTTTGAATATTCATCTCATTTTGTCATGAGAGGGGACCCGACTCATCTACAGTCCCCCGCCCGTGACAAGGCAGTACTGGGACTTGGAAATCCTGATTTCTCTGGTGGCATTTGCTCTGTCAAATGAATACAGCAGCTGGCAAGACCCTGGTGACCTACGTACAGATTTGTGGATGCTTTCCTTGCTTCGGAGGTTTTGTAGTGGGAAGTGCTGTTTGGCAGCCAAGCAGACCCCTGAGGGTGGTGGAGTGCTCACTCATCTCCACCTGGGGGTGTGCCAGCCCTTCCCCAGGCTGCTGTGTGGGCTCCAGCGCCAGCCTGAGCGACATCTTTGCAGTGTGGCTGTCACGTTGGCAGACCTCAGGAAGCGAGCGTTTTTGTTTCTATGGTTAGTTACTGCTGTCATTTTTATCCACAGAAACAACAGCATGGACCCAAGATCAAAGACAGAGCATTCTTTTATGTAAGAGAATTCATATGTCTTGATTGATCTTGTAGAGAGAAAGAGGAAGGGAGAGAGACACTGATTTGTTGTTCTAACCATTTATGCACCCACTGGCTGACTCCTGCATACATTATTACTGGAGATTGAACCCACAACCCTGGGGCCTTGGGACAATGCTCCAATCAACTGAGCCACCCGGCCAGGGCAGGACAATCCTTTAAATATAGAATACTAGAGGCCCAGTGCATGAAATTTGTGCATGGCTAAGGTACCTAGCGCTGTCAGCTGCCGGTCGGAGGTCCCCCTTCTCTGACTTCCAGCTGAATGCCAGGGCCCTCCTTCATTCCATGCCGACCCCTGGTGGTCAGCACACGTCATAGCGAGTGATTGAACTCCCAATAGGTCGAACTCCCAAGGGGACACTTTGTATATTAGGCATTTATATATATATATATATATATATATATATATATATATATGTGTGTGTGTGTGTGTGTGTGTGTGTGTGTGTATGTATGTATATATGTATATATGTTCCAAGTTTCAGCAATTTTAAAGGACAGTTCTATGTAAAGATTAAAGATAATCAGGAATATTTTTTAAATCCCTTCTTTGGCAGATTCTTATTCCCCTCAAAGGTGTTAATTGAGAATATCTATATGACCATATAAGTGTATGCATATACCCACAAGAAATAGCCAGAGTTGTGAAATCTGTGTTAGCCTTCGCATTGAGGGGGAAATGTTGAAGAAGTCCATCATCCCGGAGCGGGTCGCTATGGTCTTTCCTTCCCAAGGGACATCCCTACTCCATGAGACTCGATGTTTTTGTTTGCCTTTGTCATCCTGGATCACCCAGGCCAGGCACAAAGTAGACCTTCCTCAGATACCTGTGGGGTGATTGTATGTACTAAACACGTAACCAGGAAGCAATTTAAAGGGAGCTACATAAAGTAAGTGTTACCAAATCACTGCCCTTAGGACAATAGACTGGTCAAGTTTCCAACCAGATACCTTCTACAGTGTTCCTTTTTTCTTTCTTCTTTTCCTTGCCCTTGAACTGAAACAGGGTGCATGTACTCTTCAGCATTCACTGGAGACCACTGGGCTGCCCGGGATTTCCCACTGCAGCTCATGTGGTCCCCCTTAGTGCCATCATTCGCATCTGTGGCTCCTTAATTAAGCCTTTGGTGTCTATGAAAACGGAATTTGTGAATATGAAGGGTTTGTACTCTGTAAGCCAATTAAAGTGACCAATAACTGGAGGAGACCAGCTGGCCTGTAGGACACTCAGTTTCTCTCTCACCACTCTAGACACTAGCAGCTGTAGAGCAGAAGGTGCATGCATTTTAAAAACAGAAAGCTAAGTATGGTTCTCTGGAAGGTGGTGGTGGTGTTTGCTAAGTGATGTCACCGGACAAACAAATGAATCATCTAGTGTTAGAGAAATGGATTTTAGAGGAAAAGTGAGATTTGCAAGAAGTTTAATTATATAAAGCAATTAGTTAAATCGGTATTGTAGAAAAGACAATAAGTGAGTTTTCTTGCATAATCCTATCTAATAAAAGAGTAATAGGTAAATTGACCATCACTCCAACAAACAATATGGCCACCCACATGTGGTCAAAGATGGTTGCCCCCATGTGGACACAAGATGGCCAGCAGGGGAGGGCAGTTGGGAGGGACCAGGCCTGCAGGCAGGCAGGTAAGCAGTTAAGGGTGATCAGGTAGGCAGGCAGAGGAGTTAGGGGTGCTCAGGCATGTAGACAAGTGGTTAGGGGCAATCAGGCAGGCAGAGGCAGTTAGGGACAATGAGGCAGATATGCAGAGTGGTTAGGGGCATCAGGCAGGCAGGTAGAAATAGGGATGATTAGGCAGGTGAGCAGTTAGGGGAGATTAGGCAAGCAGGCGAGTGCTTGGGGGCAATCAGGCAGGCAGGCAGAATGGTTAGGGGCATCAGGCAGAGTGATTAGGGGTGATCAGGCATGCAGACATGTGGTTAGGAGCGATCAGGCAGGCAGAGGCAGTTAGGGGCAATCAGGCAGGCAAGTGGTTAGGGGCATCAGGCAAGCAGGCAGAGGTAGTTAGGGATGATTAGGCAGGCAGTCAAGCAAGCTGCTAGGGACGATCAGGCAGGCAGGTGAGTTGTTAGGAGCATCAGGCAGTCAGGCGAGTGGTTAGAAGTCAGCCATCCTGGATTGTAAGAGGTGCAAGCTGGGCTGAGGAACCCCTGCCCCCTGTCCATAAATTTCATGCACCAGGCCTCTAATCTATAATAATAGAAGTGGAATATGCTAATTAGACCTGATGTCCTTCTGGATGAAGCTGGGGCTGTGAGGGAAGCCTGAGTCCTGGGTGCTGAAGGGAAGTTCGTGCCGGCAGCCGGGGGAAGGAAGGCATACTATTGCACAAATTTCATGCATTGGGCCTCTAGTAATATATGAAATATGAATTTATAACAACTATGTAACATGTTTTATTCTCATGTGGACCAATCTTGAAGATAACAGTAGGCAAAGAAAGCAAGTCATAGGATGAATGGTGTGTATAGTGTAACAAAAAGCACACATATAGATAGTAGATCTGTACATATTTGTTGTATGTGCATGGAATCACTCTGGAAGAATAACGGGAAACCTACAACAGCCATGATTGGTGACCACGCCCATCCAAGTCAGTGTAGCGTTTAATGCAAAAAGAAAAATCAGTAATACTGACCCTGATTTTAATTAAAATTAAATCCATGGTTCATCATGGATTTTTTTCTATGAATTTTTTTTTACTTCCATTACCTTTGTTTTTTTAAATATTGCACTAAAATCTTATTTATCTGGATTCCTGAGTTGTTAGCTCCCCTTGGAAATGTGGCACCCAAGATGAGTGAGGGACCTCTTCCCCGCCTCCTGGTTCTGGCTGCCCTTCAGTGCCGTCTGATCTTACTGTCCCCGCCTGCAGATCCATGGCAAACCTTATTCACAAACAGAAAAGAAAGGGCATTCAGCCACACCAGGTATTTGGAACCCTTTGCAATCACGGTCCTAAATCTTTTGGGGGCATATAGACCCAACCACCCCCTTCCCCAACCCTCCCTTCCCAACCCCCCTTCCCCATGCCCCCCTCCTCCAGCAGAACCTGCCAAAAGTGACAGTCCCTCTGCACCTACAGACTATATTTTGCATTTTATTTCAAGGTCTGTGAAAAGTTCATGTTTTAAAGGATACTTCACCTAGGGAGATTACCACCATGCCAGACTTCCTCTTTCAACGTGTGTCCTGGCTTTCCTTCCACCCTCTGTACCAAAGAAATAAATACCTTGTTTCTGTCTTTTCGCGCCTTTGTGGGGGTGGGGGTGTTGTCCATCATGGGAACAGACACATTTCCTCGCTCTCCTGCTGGTCTTCACAGTTGGAGTGCTTCCTGGCAAGGCGTCCTGGGGACGAAATGCTATGTCAAGGCTGGGTCCACTCCCAAAAAGGAAGCATTGCTCTGAATGTAAATAATATCGGATGCAGGAGCAGAGTCCCGTCAAGACATCATTCCACGAGGCCCAGCCTCAGCACCAACAGCATGTTGAGCAGCACCCTGGTATCTACGAAGGCATCCTGACCTGACAGAATGAAGGCAGACTGGCAGTTGTGAAATCCAAAAATGTCTCCATGCACAGGTCCCCTGGGGGACACGGTCGCCCCACCCAAGAGCCTCTGGGCTTTGCGATGTACAGATAACGTAAGAGAAACCCACACCTGAAACCTTTATGTTCAAGTTGACCGATGTCACCCCAATAAATTTTTTTAAAAAAACAACAAGAAAAAAAAACCACTCTGGGCTAGATCTGCAAATCACCTGAGTATTTGCTGACCTTCTTCCAGATTTTCTTTCCAAGTTAACGCACTGGATAAACACCATGCAATGGACTGTTCACAAATGCACAGGTTAATCCTTAACTGCTATCCTTCTCACAGTGAAACCATTGTTTTTTTATGAATTTGCAACCCCGTGAAAGGGCATAAAGACCTTCCCCTCCCTGAACCGCACTCTCCCCTCTCCTCCTCAGACACCCCTCTGCTTCTCCAGCCCTGGCTCCAGGAAGTGTCACCTGTTGCAAATGACTAGCGGGAGGAATCCCCCGTTTTTTTACGGCCACCAGCTTTACTTCTGGAGTGTTCTGACCCAGCCCTGGACAGTGTTACTTTCTGCTCGTGTGTGATTAAAAGCCCCAGAGGCCCTTGCAGCAATCTCTTCATTGTCTCCGGGAGCTTGAAAGTGTTCTTTCTTCACAGGGCTTACTGGAGCTTGCAGATCCCAGAGACGTGGGTAGTCACTGTCCCCCCAAATATGGCACTGGAGGTGGATCGCTCACTTTCACTGGCTTAGGATTTAATAAAATTTTTAATCTGCTTGTCGGAAGCTTCATATTCCTAAGAAAGAAAAGACACCCACAGGTTCAGCAAAAGTGTTTTTCCTTCTGTATTTCTCCCTTTCTTCTCCTCCTCCTCCTCCTCCTCCTCCTCCTCCTCCTCCTCCTTCTTCTCCTCCTCCTCCTCCTCCTCCTTCTCCTCCTCCTCTTCCTCCTCCTCCTCTTCCTCCTCCTCCTCCTCCTCCTCCTCCTCCTCCTCCTCCTTCTTCTCCTCCTCCTTCCTCCTCCTCCTCCTCCTCCTCCTCCTCTTCCTGCTCCTCCTCCTCCTCCTCCTCCTCCTCCTCCTCCTCCTCCTTCTCCTCCTCCTCCTCCTCCTTCTCCTCCTCCTCTTCCTCCTCCTCCTCTTCCTCCTCCTTCTCCTTCTCCTTCTCCTTCTCCTTCTCCTTCTTCTTCTCCTTCTCCTTCTTCTTCTTTACTAAAAAGACTTCTTCATATTTTCTTATCAGGACCTATTATCATAATAATTTCAAATAACATTAATTTTCCCACTCTTAATTACCAAATATATATGCAGAGCAAACACACACCAAAAAAATGTTTTAAGCCACAAAGAAGCAAAACAAATCACTGGGAGTACCAATGCCCGGAAAAGGGAGGCACTGATACGGTCTTTTGCTTCATTATCTGAGTGCGAACTCGGAACAGACACGGATGAGTAGGAGGCCTCCTGTCCTAAGTGGACCCCATTAGGAAGGCTCGTTCCCTCAGGACTCAAAGTGGGAGCAGCATCCTAAGCCAGTCTCTTAGCTGTCAGGTCAGGGTGCCTCCGCTAATCCCGAGTTATTTTGGCGGTTGGATTTTTGTTTGTTGTTGGTGTGTGTGGTTTATTTAAAAGAGGTAATCCATTCACCTTCCATGTGGTTCTATATTCTAAAGGTACAAAGAGCTAGATGGTGAAAAAAACTTGTCCCAGGCCTCAGTCCTCACCCTGGTGGCCTTTTATTAGTTTCTTATACATCTTTCTGGAGATTTCTATGCATCCACAAGCAAATATTTTTATACTCTTTTTTTATTTGTTGCTTCAGAGGAAACATGTTAGCCACTCTGATCTATATTTGCTTGCTTTTTCCCCCCCACTTCCATGTACATCTTGGCATCAGAACAGAGGGAGCTACCTATCACGTTTTTAAAAAGAGCTGCGTGGTATTTTAGTATATGGCTGCACTTAAATGTTCTTAACCATGAAATGTATTGCCATTTACATGGTTCTACTCTTTTTTTAAAAATATATTTTATTAATTTATTCACAGAGAGGAAGAGAGAGGGATAGAGAGTTAGAAACATCAATGAGAGAGAATCATCGATCAGCTGCCTCTTGCACACTCCCTACTGGGTATATGCCTGCAACCAAGGTACATGCCCTTGACCAAAATCGAACCCAGGACCTTTCAGTCCGCAGGCCGACGCTCTATCCACTGAGCCAAACCGGTCCCGGCTCTTTTTTTTTTTTTTTTTTTTTTTATAGCAATGGTGTTGCAATGACTATTTTAAAGACAAAAGCATAATGTAGCAGCGACCTGGGTGCCCCCGCACCACCTGGCTCAAGACCAAGACCTGGGCCCAGCTCCCCTCGCCACGCCCACCCCTCACACCCTGCCTGGCCTTCCTCACACCCTGCCCAGCCGGCTCCCAGCCTCCTTTAACCCTGGAGAGCTTTGAAAGGGAGATGGAACAACTTGAGTCCTAAGTGGACACCTGCTGGCTGGGGAAGGGGGTGGGACCCGTCACTTTGGGAGTTTGCTGCCCATTAGCACCTCTCTGGGCCGCAGGAAGGCAGCTGCTACACCTCCGTCAGCCTGGAGCCATTTCCTCTGGGACAGGGGTTCTCAGGCGCGGCACCCCCCCCCCCCCCCATCTATACCACAGGGGGCATTTGTCTGTGACTGGAGATCCTTTTTTTTAAAAAATTTATTTTTTTGATTTTGTACAGAGAGGAAAGGAGAGAGATAGAGTCAGAAATATCGATGAGAGAGAGTCATCCATAAGCTGCCTCTTGCACACCCCCCACTGGGGATATACCCGCAACCAAGGCACATGCCCTTGACCAGAATCGAACCCGGGTCCCTTCAGTCCCCAAGCCGACGCTCTATCCATTGAGCCAAACCGGTTTCGGCTGGAGATACTTTTTATTTTATTTTTACTTTACTACTGGTTAATCCCCGCCTGAGGGTATTTTTCCCATTGATTTTTTAGAGAGAGTGGAAGGAAGGGAAGGAAGAGGGAAGAGAGAAATATCCATGTGAGAGAGACACATGAATTGATTGCTTTCTGCACACACCCTGACCAGGGCCAAGGGTCGAACCTGCACCCAAAGTATATGCCCCTAATGGAGAATCAAACCCAAGACCCGTTGGTATGCAGGACGACACTCTAACCACTGAGCATACTGGCCAGGGCTGAAAACAGTTTTGATTGTCACACCTGGATCTAGCGGATAGAGGTCAGGGATGCCGCTGCACATCCTCCAATGCACGGGACAGTCCCCACTACAGAGACTGATCCAGCCCGAATGCCAACAGTGCCAAGGAGGGGAGACCCCGCCCTGGCAGCAGTGGGCCTCTTTGCATGGTGCCCTCCTCTGTTCTTACATTGATTCCCGGCTAGTCCTTCAGACATCCACTGGCCCCTTCAGGCCCTCCCTCTGCAGACCCAGGGTCCCCTGCGTGGGGATCACACCCCCGGGTCCCAGGGAAAGACAGCCCACCTCCTCACTATGACATGCGCTTGCTGTGCCCGGCTCAGAACGCACCTTCGCAAGACTCTGCCCTTGTTTAATCCGTCTCTTCCTCGGAGCCCCTGCCACTTACCCCGCCTTTGGGCCACCACATGGCCCTGGTCTACAGAGGGAGACCCCCAAGGAAGCAAAGACATGACCTTATTTATTTTTAATTTTTATTTTTTTAAATATATTTTATTGATTTTTTTTTTTTTTTAACAGAGAAGAAGGGAGAGGGATAGAGAGCCAGAAACATCGATGAGAGAGAAACATCGAGCTGCTGCCTCCTGCACACCCCCCACCGGGGATGTGCCCGCAACCAAGGTACATGCCCTTGGCCGGAATGGAACTCGGGACCCCTCAGTCTGCAGGCCGACGCTCTATCCGCTGAGCCAAACCGGTTTCGGCAAAGACGGTGACCTTTCACTAGCCTGAGGACTTTGGGCAGGAAACAGAGGTGTGTTGGAGATGGTTGAGACGTTTGTGGCTGACCCACGAGCTAGGGGCTGCCTCTGACATTCGGTGGGTGTGTCCCGGGGGCAGATGTCCTCCATCAGCAGGAGAGAACCCGGGCCTTGCCCAGCTTCCTAACGTGTCACGGGCGTTCGTGCTGGACCTCCGGCTCATCCGAAAGAACAGCACTGCTGTGTGCACAGCGTTAATCAGTAACTTCCCGGGCCCCTGTCCCAACCAGCTCAGGCCATTTGCATGTTCTCTTCTCCGGTACAAACACGTCTGGCCTCTTAGTTCCAGTTGTAATTATGGCCACGCACGCACCAACTCTTTCTTTTTTCCACTCCATTTAGCTCCTAACGCCAAACTCATTGTTCGGAAGAATGGTCAGGCTTCTTCCCGGTGCTTTTCTGGAATGGTCCTCCCAGCCGTTTGGGTAGGGAAATAAATACGAATATTCTCACCCAGAAAACAAAACCTCACTACTTCCGGGCGGCCTTCCCTGCCCGGATCCTCCTCACATTCATGTCAGGGCTGCTGCTGCCCCCTCCACGTCCTGAGAACTTCTCTAAGCCCCTCTTGTCACGTGGCAGGTACCTGGTCCACATTGGCTCCGCGTCTGATTGCCCCTCCCCTGAGCTTCTCCTCACTGCACTGCCTGCTCAGTGTGTGTTCTAGATCAGGAGAGACTATCCATAAGCATTTGCTAGATGAAGAAGAAGGGACGGGAAGAAGGAAAGAGGAAAAGAATTACATCCAAAGCTTTGTTTAAAAAAAAAAAAAAAGTGAAATGATTTGTCCGGGTGTCATCTGGAGTGTGGAGGGATACCCCTTGGGTCACTAGAAAGCATTGCCTCTCAGATGGTGCTGGTTTGTGGTTCATTGTTACCCTGAGGGGGAACTTTGAAAATCGGTGGTTGAGCATTGACCCATGAACCAAGACATCCACCAGATGGATTCCCGGTCAGGGCACATCCCAGGTTGGGGCTCGATCCCCAGGAGAGGGTGTGCAGGAGGCAGCCATTGATGTTTCTGTCTCTCTATCCCTCTCCCTTCCTCTCTCTCAAATCAATTTAAAAATAAAAACTTTTTTTTTTTTTAAGAGAGAGAATGCAAAGAATGGACAAAACTGAGTTGTCACTTTCTGAGCGAGCAGAAGGCAAAGTCGTTCTTCAACCTGATTGCATGTTAGCTCCTCCTCGAAGCCCAGGGAGACCCCTGTCCCGCCTTCAGGGGCTCACCTACGAGAGGGAGATTCTCCCGCAGAGACAGGTAAAGGCGGGATGTCAGGGAAGTTCTGGACAGAGAGCCCGGGAGCTGGCGAGCAGCGTGGGGCGAGCGTGTTATCCAAACATGTCAGTTTCTGGTGACAAATGGAACCACCAGGGGGGTGACGGCCTCCTCCAAGGCAGGCCTGGCATGTGATGACGGGGGGCTGGACGCTGCGGAGTGTTAAGCCGCGGCCATAAATCGGATGATGTTCAAATGTGCCGTCGCTGGGTCAGGTCAGTTTCCAAATCTGTCAACCCACTTATCTCGGCCCCGGGGCAGCCTGTGTAGTGAGGACTATTGTCCTGAGCCCCCCGCCCGCCTCACTGCCTTGCTGTCTGTGTGCAGGCCGCTCGCGTTTGGACCATTCCAGCCAGTCTTAGAAAGCCTGCTTCCTTAAAGCGCAAAAGCAGTGAGGGAACTTCGCCGGAACTTATGAAAGACACCTAGAAGGAAAAAAGTTGTCTGTTATCCACCACCCAGAAAGAACCACTGTTAAGATTTCAGTGTTTTTTCTTTGCCTAGACATTGTTACACAAAAATGGGACCGTTCTGTACATACTGTTTTTATTTGCATTTTACTTATTTTTAAGTATATACATATATATATATACACACATATATATATACACACATATATATATATATATATATATATATATATATATATATATTTTATTGAGTTTTTACAAAGAGGAAGAGAGAGGGATAGAAAGCTTGAAACATCAATGAGAGAGAAACATCGATCAGCTGCCTACTAGGGATGTGCCCGCAACCAAGGTACATGCCCTTGACCGGAATCAAACCCGGGACTTTTCAGTCTTTTCAGGCTGATGCTCTATCCACTGAGCCAAACTGATTTCAGCTGTATTTTACTTCTTATTTGGAAATAATTTTAGACTCATGGGATACTGCAGGGCACAGGGGTCCCTTTATGCAGCTTCCCCCAGGGGTCACCGCTCCCCCCACAACAGTATCCCATCTGTACATGCCTTTGCCTAACTTGGAACAAGTTCTTACTCTGCTGTGAACATCTGCCTGTGATGTCTCTGGTGCTGGCCCCCTGCAGTGTAGTCTTTACACTGCAGCCAGAGGCACTGGCTAAAGACTAAAGCTGATCGCAACCCACTTTTACTCAAAGCCAAAGTCTGTGCAGCACCCACACCCACACTCCTTAGAGCTCTGTCACTTTACATCGCCCTCCCCCTCACTCACTCTGACCCAGACACACCCGCCTCTTTGCTGTTCTTCTAGCGTCTCAGATGTGCCCCTGCCTCAGCGACTTGGCACTGGCTGTTCCCTCTGTGGTATGCGCTCTTTCTGCAGGCTTCCATCCATATGGCCTCATCTCCTTCAAATCTTTGCTCAAATGTCATGTTCCCAATGAGAGTTCTGGCCCCTCTGTTTTAAATAACACCTTATACCACCACTGGACCCTGGAGCCCTCTCTTGTTGCTCTATTTTTTTTTTCCAAAGCATATATATAGCCTTCTGACATTTTATCATGTGACTGGAGGCCCTGTGCACCAAATTTCGTGCATGGGTGGGGTCCCTAGGCCTGGCCGGTGATCTGGGCTGATCAGGTTCCCCGCCTCCCCACCTCCCCGCTCCCTTTCCTTCCCTCGCTGCCTGCATCCGCCACCACCTATCCCCATTCCCTATCCCAGCCTGGGACCCAGCACTGATCAGGTGGTCGGGGGCCTGCCAGCCCAGGGGGGAGGAATTGGGAGGTTGGCTGGCAGGCCCCCAATCGGGGCCTGTGGCCTGGGGGCAGCTCCTGCAGTGAGCATCTGCCCCCTGGTGGTCAGTGTATGTCATAGCAATTGGTCATTCCGGTCGTTCCAGTCGTTTCATCTTAGCAGTCACTTAGGCTTATATATATATATATGGATTGTTATATCTGTTATTCATTGTCTGATGTATGTTTCATAAGGAGGTACCCTAAGCACCTAGATCACACTGGTAATAACAGAGGTTCAACAAAATATTTATCAGTGAACAAATGAGTAGTGGTTAAGAGCTTGGATTCTGTATTCAAATCCCAGCTCTGCCACTTATGAGCTGTGCAAGCTGGAGATCAAGTTACTTTTCTGTGCCTCAGTTTCCTCATCTGTAAAATGGGGGAATCATAATTATCTGTCTCATAGGACTGTCATGAAGGTTACCTTAGTTAACACATACGAAGAGCTGGTGCAGTGTCTGACATAAAGTGAATGATAAGCAAATGCTAACTACAATTGTTGTTTTATAGCATCATTAATTATGTGCCACAATAGACTTTAATAGTAGCTAGATATTTAATTGCTTTCCATTTCTCATGAGTTTATAGAAAAGAACAGTAAGCTTCCTTCTAGCTAGGACTTTGCATATACCCTTAATTATTCCTTTAAGAAAAAAACATTTGTGGTAGGCTTTTTATTTACTTTTTGACCATAAACATATCTCCCCAATCAGGCTATTTTCTTTTATTGCATACAAATTTGTTTTGCTTTGTTTTTTCTATGACCAAAGCATCTCATATCTCATGGGTTGTACAAACAGCCCTCAAGCAATCATTGTTGAATAGATGAATATGTAAGTGACTAGAAAGTGTGCTTTATTCTCTTAGTACAAGCTGATGTTTACAATAAACGACATCAGGGTTTCACAAACAGCACATGGCGGACTCCTATGGCAGAGACTGCTCTTGTCCCCAAGTAGCCATTCTCCTATTCTTCTCCAAAAGCAAAAACCCTGATTAATGGCAGGACACATTGCTGTCTAGAATAAAGCCACATTTCCCAGCCTCCCTTGCAGCTAGATGTTACATGACACTGCTCTAGCCCAGTGGTCAGCAAACTGCGGCTCAGTGAGCCGCTATTTGCCGCTCTGTTGACTAATGAGCTTGCCGACCACTGCTCTAGCCTATGACTTAGGGAAAGTGTCCCATGTAACTTCCCAGTAATAGCCTTGGGAAAGACCCGTGGTCCCTCACCTTCCTCTTTGGAGGTAATAGGTAAATATTGACATAATATCAGGAGCTCCTGTAGTGGGAAACACAAATTTGATGATAACAGAAAGGCTTGAAGGAATAGCCTCAGTTCCTAATAATTCTGGAATTGTTATATTGGCACTCTACTGTGTACTTGTCAGAAATAAACGCATCTTTTATTGACTAGAGAGAGGGAAAAGAAGTGGGAGAGAGAGAGAGAGAGAGAAAAACATGGATGAGTAAGAACCATTGATTGGTTGCTTCCTGCAGGCCCCCTACTGGGGATCAAGCCCAAAACCTGGGCATGTGCCCTGACTAGGAATTGAACCAGCGGCCTCTCAGTGCATTGGAGGACACCCACCACCTGAACCACACTGGCCAGGGCTAACCACTCTTAATTTGAGTTTTCTATGCTGCACAGCCAGAACCAACCCTACCTCATTCAGGACTCAATAACTTTTCTTGACTGAATGAGTGAACAGTATGTATGTACATTCCTAGGTTTAAGTCACAAACTACATTTCTAACAATGTACAATTTCTAAAATCTGCTGCTGGTATCTCCATGAGGTGATAGATGGTGTAGGTTGCATTTGTATACAAAAGTCCCCCTGTTGGGTTTAAACAAAGACTCAACTTTTAAACAAAGTTGTCTCAGAAAGCAAAAACCCTTGTACCTCCAATTTGACTTAGCAGTTCAGTAATGCCATCCAGGACATGGGCTCTTCATCCTGCCTTTCCCCTTCCTGGGCATTTCACTGATGTCTTGCCTCATAGTCCCCAAACAGCTGCCATCACACCAATGTCACATTCTCATCCAGCAAAGGGAAATGGAATAAGGGACAAAAGTGGTTCCCCCCCCCCTTTTTTTTTGTCAGGGAGAAAAATCTTTTCAGAGGCCCCCAACTGATATCCACCTCATTGGCCAGAACAGGGTCACATGACCTCCTCAAGAATCATCACTGAGAAAAGGAACAGAATTCCTCTGACTGATACAAACCAGCTGGTCCTTAGAGAGTAGAGTGCATGGCATCCTGGGGTCTCTGAGACCCTCTGAGTCAGGGGTTGCGAGGTCAGACAATTTTTATCATCATGCTAAACAGTTATTGGCCACGTTTCATTGTGTGGACCCCTGACTCAGAGGGTCTCAGTCAAGGGCATGTACCTTGGTTGCTCCAGCAGGGGGCGTGCAGGAGACAGCTGATCTATGTTTCTAACTATCTCTCTCTCTCTCTCTCTCTGTAAAAAATCAATAAACTATATATTAAAAATAATAATTTAAAAATGTCCTGATGAAGCAGTAAAATTTACTGCTCTAATGAGTATCCACCCTTGAGTGCACATTTTTTTTTCAGTCCTTATGTGAAACAGGAAGTTCTACAAAGAAAGCTCTCTGGCCCTGTGGGGCCATGACCTCTGGCAGGAAAGAGCTGGTTTGAGTTGCGAGCTGAACTAGCTGCATTTTTCATGGACAGCTGGCATACTGGCTTCTCAGACAGATTTTGGCAGATTTTGCCGGAAGACGAATGAAATAAACATGTCATTTCAAAGACAACAGCACACAGTATTTGTTGCCAATGATAACATTTGAGCTTTCAAGCAAAAATTAGAAATTCAAAATATTAGGCCCACCCCCATGACCCTGATGGCTTCGCAATGCTCAGGCTCTTGTCCAATGAAGTCAGCAGTGACATTGACCACTGTGGCTTTTTTTAATATTTCATGGTAAAATGTGCCAACATCGAGAAGATCTGTGGAACGCAATAAACGAGTATTTTTCATTTGACCAACGCACGCTGCTAAAAAAAATCACACGTGGATAAGAGATCTACTCAGAGTGTAAGAGAAATAGGTTTTGATGTAACAGGCCATGTGTAAATGATTTCCGGGTCTATATGCTAGCATCCAGGAGCCTCACTGTCCTCACCTGTAAAATGGGACAATCAGTCCCTCTCCCCATTTTGCAGATTCCGGCCCTGGTGGGTTAGCAAGGAGGCATGTGAGCACCCGCTACCGTGCTTTGTGCTGGTGATTCCCTCTCCTTTCTACTTTTGTCAATGGTGGAAGTCACAGCCATTCTTCAGTGCCTGGAGGAGCCGAGGCTTACCAAGGGGATGTCTAACATGACACTAAGGGAAACATCTAAATGACACGTGTGGGCAATGTCTCAGCAGAACTGAAAGCTGCACGGGACCAGGTGCTGGTGCAAGGCTCCTTCCCTGCCTTCTCTCGCGCGTAGATACAGCGAAACATATGTGAGTGTGTGTCTGTATGGACGTATGTCACTCCTGACCTGATAGCCTATCGATCCAGGAAGCCAGTTCCCACTGCCTTTGCTGGGCTTATTGCAGTGTCCCCGCTAGGATTTAAATTGACATTTTCAGAAAGGTTTCCCTTTCAGTTAATAAAAATGTTCTGGAACAAAATGGTGTGGCAGGATGCACAACATTGTGAACATACCAGTCTCTTATACACCCTCGGATTTTACACTTCTAAGTAAAATGGCCCTAACCAGTTTGGCTCAGGGATAGAGCATCAGCCTGAAGACTGAAGGCTCCCAGGTTCGATTCTGGTCAAGAGCATGTACCTTGGTTGCAGGCACATCCCCAGTGGGGGGTGTGGAGGAGGCAGCTGACTGATGTTTCAAACTCTCTATCCTTCTCCCTTCCTCTCTGTAAAAAATCAATAAAATATATAGTTTTTTAAAAAGTAGTTAAAATGGCCCTAACAGGTTTGGCTCAGTGGATAGAGCGTTGGCCTGTGGACTGAAGGGTCGCAGGTTCAATTCCGGTCAAGGCATGTATCTTGGTTGTAGGCACATACCCAGAGGGGAGTGTGGAGGAGGCAGCTGATTGATGTTTCTAACTCTCTGTCCCTCTCCCTTCCTCTCTGTAAAAAAATCAATAAAATATATTTTTTAAAATTGTTAAAATGGTACAGTTTATGTAGTGTGTATTATACCACAATAAGAAATATAGGGAGACCCAAGGGACTTTCCAGTCACTCTCAGGGGCACCTGGGAGAGGGGGTCCCGACACTCAGATCCCTCAGCCCAGCACATCCCTCAGGTGTGGAGGCCAGGGCCCCTCACAGCTCACCTCTGCATCTGCTGTGCCGGCTCCTCCAGTCCTAATGTTACAAGTAAACACAGACAGACAAGCAGAAGCCGTAAGCAGAAAGGCCGGCCTGTGTGTGGCTTTTACTGGGACGAAGCTGTCCTTCCCTGGAACGGGGACCATCGCCTTGTAAAGCCACGGCAGGAAGTGCTCACAGACAGTGTCCTCGCTGGTGCTCATTCTGAGGGAGGGGAGAGCCTTCTTGGCACGGCTTAGACATGTAGGATGTGCTGAGAGCTGCTCAGGGACCCGCCGTCCGCTCACTGTACCCTTGTTATCAAAGGCCCCATAAAACCCAGGGGCTTCCTCGGCGTCTGTCCAGGCCTCTGGAGAAAAAGCCCCTTAATCACCGCAGATCCCCAGCTGTCTGCGATCCCCTCGGAGAAATAAAGCCATAAATACGTTCAGTTGTGTTGACATTCACACCGGAAAGGGCACCGAGCTCCCAAGCACTGCGGCTTCCTTTTGTGTTTTATTACTAAGCAGCCAGGAAAATAGCAGGGGGGCTGCCCCTGGCGATGCCGGGTGGCACAGTGGGTTTCTCCTCTCCGCAAGGGGCAGGCAGCATCCCTCATACCATGGCCAAAGCCAAAGGCTCGGAGCACACCGGTCCGCACAGAGCATCCTGCTGGCACAGGCAGGGACAGGCACAGACCTGCCATCTGAGAGGCATCAATGAACAGAGCGCGTGCGCACACACACACACACACACACACACACACACTCACACCGGCCGTCCGAGAGGCATCAATGAACAGAGCACACACACTCACACACACACACACACACTGGCCATCTGAGAGGCATCAATGAACAGAGCGCGCGCACACACACACACGCACACACACACACTCACACACACACACACACACTCACACCGGCCGTCCGAGAGGCATCAATGAACAGAGCACACACACTCACACACACACACTCACACCGGCCATCTGAGAGGCATCAATGAACAGAGCACACACACACACACACACACACACACACACACACACACACACACACTCACACCGGCCGTCCGAGAGGCATCAATGAACAGAGCATACATACACACACACACACTGGCCATCTGAGAGGCATCAATGAACAGCACACACACACATACACACACACACACACTCACACCGGCCGTCCGAGAGGCATCAATGAACAGAGCACACACACTCACACACACACACTCACACCGGCCATCTGAGAGGCATCAATGAACAGAGCACACACACACACACACACACACACACTCACACACACACACACACACTCACACCGGCCGTCCGAGAGGCATCAATGAACAGAGCATACATACACACACACACACTGGCCATCTGAGAGGCATCAATGAACAGCACACACACACATACACACACACACACACTCACACCGGCCGTCCGAGAGGCATCAATGAACAGAGCACACACACTCACACACACTGGCCATCTGAGAGGCATCAATGAACAGAGCATACACACACACACACACACACACACACACACACTGGCCATCTGAGAGGCATAAACGAACAGAGCACACACACACATACACACACACACACACACACACACACACACCCCGGCCATCTGAACAGAGCACACACACACATCGGCCATCTGAGAGGCATCAATGAACAGAGCGCGCGCACACATACACACACAAACACACACACGCACACACACACACACCACGCCTCCCTGACTCAGGCCTGAAAATATCAGCATTCCTGCCACTGTAATCAAACACTTAGGCAGCGGGCTGTGGAATGCGCAATAATTTGTCAGGCGCCCTTCAGTGGAGTCCACGAGAGCAAACCGGGAGGCCCCCTTGACCCTGGGAGACTGTGCCCTTTCACCTTCCTCCGGCCTCCTCCAGGCCGGGCTCCACTCTGGCCAGATGGCCGAACTATCAAAGGGTTTTATGAGTGAAAACTGCTTTCTCAACCCGAACGTTGTCTGTTCCCATCCCGGTTAATGTGCCCGACCAGGCCGGGGCTGTAAGTGCAAGGCTCGGAGCGGCCGCCCTGTGTGAGCGCCAGGCGGCGCGGTGTTTGCAGAGAAAACAGCTGACGCCCAGATGAGGGCAATTTCAGCTAAATATTTTAAAGAGCCGTCAAGAAAGAAATGATTGATTGATATTTTTTATTGTTGTGTGTGTGTGTGTTTTGTGTATGTGTGTTTTTGTTGTTGTTGTTGTTGTTCCTGCCGTGATCTTTTAACAAATTGCAGGCAAATTTGCTTCCTTCATAAATTCTAACGTTCTTCTCTCCCCCTTCCCCCCCCCCCCCCCCATCCCTATCCTGCCTTTCAGGAAGGCTGGGTGACAAATGAAAAATCATCAGATCAAATTGTGCCAGGAAGCTCAAGTAGAAATTGATGTGTCTCTCACGTTAGATTTCAAGGTGAATTTGTAGTCCGTTTTGTAAGCTCTTGGGCAGTTCCTAAGAAATGGCTGGGATGAGTTTGACTCCACAGATATTTCTGAGTGTAAACCATAAGGCAGACTCCATCCCCATCCCAGCGCCATCAGACCCTCTGGCAGGAGAGGGAAGGCTCCTGTTGGGAGATGCCGGTGTGTGCCCTCGTGCTGAGAAAAACAACAGAAAGAAACAGCCCCCAGATGGCAGGCAGTGACGATGAGAACAGATAAGGCAGTGGGAGGGGGCTGACTGCCTCAGGAACGGGTGACACTCAAGTTTGTGTGGGTGGGAAAGGCCCCCTGGAAAAGATGATGTTAAAGCAAAGATCAGAATGAGCTTAGGCAGAGAGAGGCAGCACGGTCCATCCAAAATACGACGCAGGCCACGCATTTGTGCTCAGTTTTCTAGCAAAACGGTAAACAAACGGAGAAAATGTAAAGATATTATATATTGTATTTTAATGGTATGTTTTCTGTGATACGTATTGGGATTTTCATTTCTTTTTAGTTTTAAAAACTTTTAAATTTATTTTTTATTAACTCGGTATATCCAAAACATTATTTCAAAATGATTTGGGGTGTGGGGGGGGGGGGGGGAAATACTGAGTCTTTGCAACCCAGTATATATTTTATACCAATAGCACATCTCAATTTGGATACTAAGTTCACAAAGGTTTTATCTGGATTTAGATTTTATAAGGTTCACAGTTGAAAAAGTGGGTGCATATGGCCCCGTTGTACCAAATATCCTTCAAAGTGTTCAGTTTTGCAGTTTTAATTTAAGTTGCAATGAAGTAAGGATAAGAGCCCATCACTCAGATGCGGGGGCCTCATTTCACAGTGTGGTGGCCCCTGGGGTGTGTGGCGATCGACCAGCCAGCTTAGGCCCCTGCAGAACCCAGGCGCGCTCTGGCCAGGACCAGTCAGCACAAGGTCTGGGGCTGGAAGTGGTGTCTGGGACAAGCAGAGGGAGAGGGAGCCCCTGAGGAAGGGGCCAGAAAAGGAGGGTGACTTGTCTGTCTCAAATGGAGACGGGGCCCGGGGGGGGGGGGGGGGGGGGCATAAGTTGCTGTGATGCTCGGAGAGTGACACACGGAGTTCCGGTAGCACTGCATGTATCCACGCCACGCCCCCTAGGAGCACACGCTCAGCTGTCACCAGGCCCCCAGGAGGCTCTCCGAGGCTGGAACAGCCAAAGGCCGCCCGCCACCCCTGTGTGCCTGTCAGAGGAAGGACAGATAGCACACGATCCCTTCTGCAGCCACAATGCAATCCTGGATCCTGCCCTCTAACAGATTGCATGTGTCCCCATGTCTCCAAAACAAAAGCAGGGGAACGAGAAACTACTTATACAAACGAGCAGGCTTTTTACTAGAACACAGTGTAGCTTCGGGTACAGAACGTGTATAATTTGCATGCATAAAAAGCCTGCTTGGATTGGCCAGAGTCAGAGAGGCGGTCTATTAAAAAAAGAACTGGTGTTGCCTCGGAAGTGGGGGCTAGTCTTATACAGCGAATATAGGCCTAAACCTATGTTTTAACTGTAAAATTAGAGGGTCGTCTTATACGCCGGAAAATACGGTAACCGCTGCTCCGGGCTGCATGTCCAGCCTCGGTCATATGCTGAAACTCTGCTCTCCCCGCCCCCCACCGTGATGGGATTTGGAGAGGGGCCTTCAGGGTGATTAGATTGGAGGGTGCAGGCCCAGGGTAGAATGGGTGCCCTGGTCAGAAGAGACCCGGGGAGCTTGCCGCCTCTCTCTCTCTCTCTGTCTCTCTCTTTGCTCTCGGCCACGGGCGAGCACAATGAGCAGGCGGCCGTCTGCAAACCAGGAAGAGAGCCTCGCTAGACAGCAGGTCTGCTGGCACCTTGGTTTGGGGCGTCTTTGCCTCCGGAACTGCTGGAAGTGAACGTCCACCATTTCAGCCACCCAGCCTGGGCTCTTGTTCTGGCAGCCTCGCTGACTAAGGTAACGGCTCAGAGAGCCTTCCCTAACGCCATCACTGCTGTGTGGCCTGAGGGCCCAATCCCCCCAGGCCTCAGTTTCCTCCTCTATCTAATGGGCATAATGCCAATAATCTTCACAAAACCAATGTGTGGCACAAATGCAATCATTGGTGTAGAGCACATTTTGCGTAACGAGATACATACATATTCGTTATTTGAGGCTTTGACCTCTTTTTGTCATTCACTTAATGACTGGATGACTATATTGGGTGGAGGCGAAGGACACAGGTTTGTCAAATAGTCACCCACTTCGTAAGTGAATTTGGGTAACTTACTGGCCACAGGGTGGAAGAGAGAACTAAGGAAAGATTCCTTGTAGAGCCCCTGGCAGGGGACTATCCGTGGTCACTGCTGCTGGCCACTGCCGCCTGGAGCATGGTTCTTACCCATCTCCCGTGGGGGCGTGGTTCTTACCCATCTCCCGTGGGGGCGTGGTTCTTATCCATCTCCTGTGGGGGCGTGGTTCTTACCCATCTCCCGTGGGGGCGTGGTTCTTACCCATCTCCCGTGGGGGGCGTGGTTCTTACCCATCTCCCGTGGGGGGCGTGATTCTTACCCATCTCCCGTGGGGGCGTGGTTCTTACCCATCTCCCGTGGGGGCGTGGTTCTTATCCATCTCCCGTGGGGGCGTGGTTCTTACCCATCTCCCGTGGGGGCGTGGTTCTTACCCATCTCCCGTGGGGGCGTGGTTCTTACCCATCTCCCGTGGGGGCGTGGTTCTTACCCATCTCCCGTGGGGGCGTGGTTCTTACCCATCTCCTGGGGGGGCGTGGTTCTTATCCATCTCCTGGGGGGGGGGGGGGCCCCCGCGTAGTTCTTATCCATCTCCTCGGAGGGGGTAGGGGTTCCTATCCATACTGGGGAGGAGTGGTGCTTGCAGTGGAGGAAAACCATCATTTCAATGAGGCTCATCTCATACATCCCACAGACAATCTGATTTGGTCTTGCTCATTCATTAAACGATTTCTTGTAGAAAAATGTAATTCTGAGCCGGACCAGTATAAACCATCACACGTTCTTTTTTTTAAAAAAACCCTTTGTATTTAAAGGTACAGCTTGGTTTCCAATGGGAGCCTGCTCTCCTTACCACTGCTCCCCAGCAGCCTGGCTCTGCAGCCCGCTGCAGGCGTTCCTGGATGGCTGGGTGGGGAGAGGGAGGGACTGTACCCACAGAGGGAGGTAAGCAGCTGTGACTCGTCCAAGGCTCTGTCCCAGCCAACCTGCTAGTGGGTTGCGACCCACTGGTTGAGAACCGCTGCTGTAGAGCCTAAGACCATCAGAAAACACAGATATTTACATTAAGATTCATTAACAGTAGCAAAATTACAGTTATGAAGTAGCAGCGAAGATAATTTTATGGTTGGGGCTCACCACAACACGAGGAACCGTATTAAAGGGCCGCGGCATTAGAAAGGTTGAGAACCACTGTCTTAAGCACTTACTCTGTGCTGGCCATCTCGATGGGCCCTTCATATGCACCATGTCTCACCTTTCACGACAGTCTCAGAAGTGACTCCTCTTGGCTCAGCCACATCTTAATTCTTCTTACAAATGCAAGCCATTAAGTGAGGAAAATTTAGAGCAATCCAACGAAAGCAGAAGGAAGAGGGCAACAAAGGTCATTTTAATGGAACAAAATGGAAAACAAAGATCTTGGCAAAATTAACTATGTCTTAGAGCACATGTGTCAAACACAAGGCCCGCGGGCCAAATCCGTCCCGCCAGGCCTTGCAATGTGGCCCGCACCGCGCTGTCATCACTGCACTCCGCTGCGTTTCCATCACAATGACAGTTTATGACCGTTCAGTAAACCAATCGGCCTGCGATTTAGGCTGGATTTTAGATTTTGGCCCCTTCTCTGATTGAGTTCGACACCCCTATCTTAGAGAAATATCAGCAAAACTGAACTGAGTGTGCAGAGACCTAAATAGCCCTAATGCTGTAGGGCTGCGAGTTTGACATGCTTGCTGCAGGGGGGGACGGAGTTGGTAGTGAACATGGGCACACACATGTGCACACCAGGCATAAGCAGGTCTGCAGACTGGTTCCACCAGACACGGAAGAAACAGGAAGGCAGATGCTGCTACTGCTGCCCGGATCTGAGAGCTAGCATCCATTGAGCATGTCCTGGGTCCCAAGCACTATGCTAGCAGCTCTCCAGGTATAACTTCATAAAGGTAGGCACTATTATCCTCATTTTACAGCTGAGGGAAACTGAGACCTGGAGATTTTGAGAAGTTTGCCCAGAGCTATGCTAAGGGCATGTGGAAGAGCTGGGATTTGAACCAGGTACCTCTGGCAGCTCCACAACTAGCATCCATCGCATCTGCATGCCACGGCTGCTCAGACTGGCTGAGGGAAGCTGGCTCCAAGGGACAGAACAACTATGGCCTTGTGGTCTCTGTGTGATTCCATGTCAGTTTCGGTTCCTGGGATAGTCACTGAGCCTCTGATTCGCTCCCCCCCGTCCCCCCCGCCATGAGCTCACAGCCCAGTGCTCCCGATGAGAGTGTCCTCTCAGTGGGTCGCAGCTGTTGTTATGTGAGGTGTGCTTCGGACTCTGGAGGGAATCCAGCTTGGAGCTGTGGCTGCCGGCTCTCTTAGCCCTATGGTTCAGGACAAGCAGGCTCTGCGTGGGAATGATGCCATATATGTAGTTTTCGTGTGGAATCCTGTTATGACAAAGGCCATTTAGTTTTAAAAAATTTAGATGAATGCCCAGCTAGCGTGGCTCAGTGGTTGAGCGTTGACCTATGAACCAGGAGGTCACGATTCGATTCTCAGTCAGCGGGCTCAATCCCCAGTGTGCGCGGCGTGCAGGAGGCAGCCAATCCATGATTCTCTCTCACACTGATGTTTCTATCTCTCTCTTCCTCTCCCTCTCCCTCTCTGAAATCAATGAAAATATATTTTTTTAAAAATTAGACAAATGTAATTGGGATGATTGTACGGCGCTATCTTGCCCAATTCCCATATCAGAACCCAAGCAGCCCACACACAGCCCACTGCCAGCCACACAGGAAGGTTTTCCGGTGCTTTCTCCTGAGGAAAACATTCCCACTCCTTCCTCTCCACGCCCAGAAACTCAGGCCCGGAGAGCCCAGTCATTCATGCATTTGAGGAGTATTTCCCTCTTCAACTTCCCCATCCCTTCCCACCACCCCTGTCAATGGTCCCCTCCCTCCCAAGAACTCGCAAAGCTTGAAACACCAACTCCAGTGACCTGGGGGTGCGGGGAGGATCAGAAACATGCACAGCAGGGCGGGGGGACTCTGGTGGCCCAAAAAGCCAGTCCTACCCAGGGGCCACCCTGTGGGTGTCTCTCGCTCTTTCCATGGGCTCCAGCCAGTGGCCTCCACACTGAAATCTGAAGTTACCCAGTCTTTACATTTATTCAAGAAAAGCACCAAAACCGGGTTGGCTCAGTGGAAGGAGCATCGGCCTGCGGACTCAAGGGTCCCAGGTTCGATTCCGGTCAAGGGAATGTACCTTGATTGTGGGCACATCCCCGGTGGGGTATGTGCAAGAGGCAGCTGATCGATGCTTCTGAGTTTCTATCCCTCTTCCTTCCTCTCTGTAAAAAATCAATAAAATATATTTTTTTTAAAAAAAAAGAAAGAAAAAAGAAAAGCCAGAAGCTCAAATTTTCTGTGCATTTTACCAACCTTTCAAACTCCTTATAGATCGGACAAAATCGAGCCTCAGTTTCCTCATCATTAAAATGGGGACAAGGAAAATTACCATGAGGTCTGAGTGAGTTACTATTTGTAATGCACTTGGCACCCTGTTGGCCTTATTGTTGTTGTTGTTGTTTTTTAAATAATAATAAGTGATCAGATGGAGAAGCCTAGGCAAGCCAAGTCATGGATGGCTTTTCCCTCCCTCCACAACCCCTCAGTGCTGACTGACTAAATCTTTCAACTCTGGACCATCTTCAGTCATGTTGACACAGCCTCGGTGCCCGGGTGCCTGCGTCTGAGCTCAGTGGGGCCTCACCCTCAGCCGTGTGGCTGGAGCCATCAAGCCCTTGTTCCCATTAAGGATGCAAAGAGGAAAAACTTCCCTGTCCCCAGGGGCGGTCCTGAGGGGCACTGTGATCACATTTAGAAAGAGAAGAGCCCGAAAACCTAGTCCTCTCATTGGCGAGGTGCCAGGCTGTGCACAGAAGCATCCGCTTCTTCTCTGGTTACGATTTTCCATCTGAAGATATGAAACTTGACCTTTTGTCCAGTCTGGTCATCGGCCGGCCATTTTCTATTTCTGGCCCTTGAATAAGGTGGCCAGAAGTCCCAAGGCGATTTAAAAAAGTCCCGATAAAACGCCTTGGGACTTCTGGCCACCTTATTCTAGAAATTGTAATGCCGTGGGACAAATTGTTAAAAATCGGGACATCTGGTCACCTTACCCTAGAAATTAAAAAACACAGTGCAGCTCAGAAAGGCCTGGAAGCGTCTCTCTCTCTCTCAAGCCTGAAAGATGGCCTCATATCCAGTTCCCTGTAAAATGAGAGAAGCGATCCCCAAGACATCCTCATCGCTGGGTGACAGAGAACCCCCTGCCTGCCGCCTCCCACAGCGCCGGGGGTGGGCCACGGGGAGCCAATGATTTGAAATCGCACGTAGGTCCCCAGTGCGCAGGGGCAGAAACCAGCTGGAACCTGGAGAGTGAGCCACGGCTCAGCCTCCCGGTGGTTCCTGGCTCTGGCCCAGGGGTGGCGGGGGCTCCACTCACTGGGGGGGGGGGGGGGGGGGGGGGGCTTCTAGCTCAGGGCCTGGCAGCCATCGCACTGAAGGTGTGACCCAGCTGCACCATCCAGCTACAAGGATTAAGCAAATGGCCACGGCCACCCCCCTCTGCTTTTTTCTGGGAACCCTGTCGTGACATTCCCCAGTTTTCATTTTCCTTCAGTTTCTGAAATAAGCCACACAAGTTGTTTCCCATCCCTTTATCCGGGCCCTCTGGTCTAATTCAATAAGATTTGGAATTTTTTAAATATACACATAGCAATTATTCTGACTTATTCAAACCAAACGACCCAAGCATGTCCCCCCTCTACCCGCCCCCAACCCAATGATAGTCCTTCAGAAATATGTCCAACAGACTTTGTAAGTGGCGTTTTTGCGGGGAAAAAAAATTTAAAGGCACAGGATAAAAAAAAATTTAAAGGCACAGAGGATACATTAGCAATCTAAATTTAATTAACTTCTTGAACTGTGCACACTTTCAGGCCCTATTATTTAATTTTCTTTCTGTGTGTGTGTTTTCCACAAACTGATAAAAAGGGATCAGTCACGGGCATGTCAGTGAGATGGAGTGGAGTGGCACCTTCATATTTATCCTCCTGGGCGAGCACGCCCTGAGAAAACAAACAGCCAAGAACACGGCTTTTCATGAGTTATCAGCCCCACATCTGCCCCCCACATAAATCACTCCGAGGCTGGGCGACCTGGCGACGATTTCATACGCGTCTGTCTAAACAACAACAAAAACACCCAGGAAGGAGCAACTTAGGTTAAACTTGGTGTGTAATCCACTAAGGGTTTAACGTTTGCGTAATTCGCCATGCATCCCACTGTTGGTTAAGAAAGTTGTTTCTCGCAAAAGCTTTTAGCGAAGGGTGTGTGGTGAGTGGGCATTCCGTGGTGTTGTAATGACGAACGAGTCCTCAAAAGCTAAGGAGGGAAAAATGAACCGGCTAACGATACAGTGGAGCCCACGTGTCAATGAAAGGTCAGCCTATTTAACTGATAACATGAGTAGGAAATGCATAGAACTTCTTTTTTTTTTTTTTTTAAACAGGGGAGTATACAGTCTCATTGCAACCTTGAAAAGGCACAGAGGGAGAGGAAGAAGCCCTCCGGGTCCCCACCTCCCGGTACCTCCTCCGGGGAGTGGGTTCCCAGGGGAGCCCCTCATATGCAGGGGCCTTAACCAAAGAGCACGCAGTCCTACGTGCAAGACCACACTGAGATGCTCCTGAAGGGCTCAGATCACATGTAATTCGGGTTTTCTTTCCTGCTTCTCATCTGGTACTTGAAATGCCAGTTTTATCAGGTCCTATACCACGTAAAGCCACGTATCCTTTGGTCAGAAAAAGGTGAATTCTGGATAATGTAATGCCTGGCGAGTACTCCTTGCTCTGCCCCCAAGGTTTAAATGTGCGCAGTGTCCACAGCCCCTGCAGCCCCCTGTGATGCTCTGCCGGACAGTCCTGGGGGAGTGGGTCTTACAGAGATGACGCCAATTGATTCTTTTTGAGCTCCTGTGCCCAGTGCCTCCCTCTCTGGTGGGTCCATGGGACACTCTACACCTCAGTGTTGTCACACAAGACTTGTCTCTTGTGTTTTTTCTCTCCTGTGGCTTCTCCAAAGAATGTGGAATTCTAAGGGCCATGTGACATAGGATGGCATGACCCTGGCCCCACCATCCACTCTGCTCCTGCCTCCCTCCATCCTTGAACACCTCAAGCAGGTGCCCACAGCAGGGATGTGTCCCTGCTGATTCCCCTACCCAAGGGTGCTTTCCCGACATTCTTGCATAATCTCATTATTCAGGTTTCAGTTTAGAATTCTCCTCCTGGGGGCGCCCTCCTGGGCCACGTTTGCTGTTCCTCCCCTTCAGTCATCACCCACCCAAGTGCTGCCTTTGACTTCCTCACAGGTGTTGCTGTTGGGATCATCCCGTCTGTTTCTGTCTTGATTTATTCATTCAGGTTTATTGTCTGCATTCCCCACTACACGGTGAACTCGACATGTGTCCGTCCAGCTCACAGCACCATCCCCAGCAACTTAGCACACAACAGTTATTCAACAAACACTGCTGAGAAACTGAACATGCTGACTCTTTCTCTTTGACAAACATGTAAAAATCATCTGTGCTTGGTGGTCTGGAATAGCTTTATTTTGGTTTTCTGTGGCAGGAATTGGGGGGAAAGGAGAAAACCTCCAGGAATAATCTGTATATATAAAAGACTAATATGCTAAGTGTCTGACCATCCAGGTAATGACATCATGTAGCAACGCCCAGTTTCCTCTCCCTAGTGACTAGCCTCCTTGCAGTTTCGTCAGCCCAGGAACACAACTTACTTTATAGCCAGGTGGAAACATTTCACACTTTAACCAAATTTGAGCCTCACAGAAGTCCTGGAGTAGGTAGATAGAAGACTCAGTGGAATCCTATTTTCTTTTCATTATCCAGAAAATGGATATTTAGAAAGCTTAGAAACTTGATCCTATTGAAAAGAAGCAAGAAATGGTGGGCCTTGGAAATGACTTCAGGTTTTCTCACTGCACAGAATATAGTCAAACAGTGCTGCAGTTAAATATTGTACCTTTTGTTCTCCCTGCATGATCTACAATAATAATCTGCTTTGTGTTGGTATTTACTGCTGTGTTGTTGACAATTACTTAAAAGAGAAGTTGGGGTACTTCACTGGGCTGGAAAAAGTTTAGCTGAACTAGAAAGCAGGTCTAATTAAGCAAGTGTTTTATATCTATAAAAGGCTAAGTTGACTCGTGCATGTGCAATATAATAGGTCCTCAGGTTATATCGCAAATTCATTCCTACAGCACAATGTAACATGATTTTCGCCATAAGTCGGAACCCACCTGCATAAGCACCTATGTCACTTACATGGAGCACGTACACAGCAGTAATTAAGTGAAACAGTAAAAAAAAAAAAATTTAAAAGAAAAATAACAATTCTTGATCTTTACTTGTGGTAAATAAATAATAATAAAAAAAAACCAGAAAGCACATATGTACATACGTCGAAATGATGGAACTTTTTAAAATATAAATAAATGAGAGATGGAGAGGTAACCATGAAACGATGAAGGTTGAGTCCGATGTAACTCGAGGACTACCTGTACATAGAAAGCTCTCACTGGCACCAATTGCATGCATGTGTCTCAATCTGTCATTGTCGATCGTGAATTTGGTTGACACTTCTATTATAGAGAAAAAGTGAATAGCGATATTAAAATATTTCTTCTAATTAATTTCCTTTCAATGTGCAAGAATTCACGCATCAAGCCACTGGTTCTGCAGTATTCCTCATACAGTTGCACCGAAAAGCCACAGACTCCAAAATTCCATCTTCAGTTCTGCCTCCTGTCTCAGAGCCTCGGTTTCTTTTTATGTAAGAAAGCGGGCGATCAGCACACAATCACAGGATTGGAAAATGCATTGAAGAGTAAAATCAGGTTTTAAAGTGCACCACCTGATATCAGGCACTGTGTGTCTCTGAAGAGGAAAGTAATCACCCTGTACTCATATCACTAATCATCCTTGGAGGACTTTATTTATTCGTACTTTTTCTTATGGATTGGTCTGTATTTGCCCCTGCATCTCTTTAGCATTCCTATGGCAGGCCCTACCTGATAGGGTTGTTTTAAAAAGAATGAGTTAATACATGTAATTTTTTTTTTGAGTGATGTGTGGAAATATGAAGCCTTTTATAACTTAGTAATAGTTATTACTTCTATGCTAATTTTGTGAATGTATACTTCTGCTGCTTTAATTTATGTCAGAGAGAATCACAAGCATCGGTGTTGGGCTATTTGGGGTCATGGATCGTGGTTAATGGCAGGGAGTTAAAAGCGGTAACCATTGCTTAAAAATAGCAGAATCCATTATAATCGGGGGAAACAATTGGTGTGCAGAACTTCACACAGAATGCACAGTCAGATGTTCAATGAGACCCTGTTTCGTTTTCTTTTTTTTTTTTTTAATCAATCTTTATTGTTCATATTATTACAAAGGTTCCTCATTTCTTCCCCCCTCCACCAGGTTCCCACCCCACCCTTCACCCCCTCCCCATCCACCATTGTCCTCATCCATAGGTGCACAGTTCACGTTCAGTCTCTTCCTCCTTCCCTTTCCCCGATAGTAAATCCCTTTTCAGATAGTAAATCTGTTACTTAGCATTTTCTCATATGAATAATACCACCACATGCCCAATGATACACTTCACACAAAAGACATTTCCAATAGGTCAACCAGCCTCATCCAGGCCCGACCCAGGGCATTCACAGATCAACACCCCAGCGCTATACTAACTCAACACATCCAGATCTAAGCCTTCATCACTTGATTCAGCAGACCCTCAAGTTCCCGCAAAAGTTTCCAGCCATGTCTGAGAGGCAGCCGTGGGGCAGGGGCAGGCGAGGAGCAAGCTGTTCCGGGCCTGGCCGCTCCAGGCCTGGCCTCTGTTGCTCTGGTTCGCTCCACAACCAGCTGCTCCGGGTCTGGTCACTGCCGCTCCCAACCTAGTTGCTCTGGACTTGGCTGTTGCTGCTCCAGGCCTGGCTGCACCTGATCCGGCTGCTCTGGGCCCAGCCGCTCCGGGCCTGGCCGCTCCCAGCCTGGCAGCTGCTGCTCCTGGCCTGGCCGCACCAGACCCGGCTGCTCCCAGCCTGGCTGCTCCCAGCCTGGCCTGTTTTGTTTCCTTTAGGCAACTTGCAGCCTTTTTATTGAGAACTCATATTGTGGTCCCACCTCCTGTTCAACAGCCTTTTATATATACAGTCATGGTGAAGGGAGGTGCAGGGAAACGATGCAAATGTTCATGGGAGAGGGGTGGGAGAAGTGAGTGGGACTCTGCTCTGGAAAGACCCCTCTCCACCTCACTGTGGGAGGCAGAGTTCGGAATCTAAGGTTTGAGGCTGGCGGCGAGAATGATCGCTCCGACTTTGTCCTATTCCCTGTTGATCTTGGACATCATTGAGATTGGGTCTTTCTGGCAAAGGACACAAGTGGTTCTCTTGGGCACGTGTGCCAAGGAGATCTGTGCGGCGGCTGGATCGTATGCACAAAGGATTGTAAATATGCTGCAGGAGCCACTTCCAGAAATGTATTACCCCCTCTCCGCCAGGCAGTTACCGAACAGCCAGGAAGGATCCAAAAACAAGCCTCGCGTGAGTGGATGGCTGTCTACACATGGAAATAAAGGCCACAGCTGCCTCTTAGGGAGATGGGGACTGAGCTAAGGAAGGGTGGTCAAGAACGTTTCACTCCATCTCTGCAGAAGGAATGCTCTCACAGCACAAACGGAATTCATGTATTGCTTATATAATTAAAGTGTGATTTTGAAAGTATAAGTTAATGCTGCTAAAAGCGTAAAAAGTAACAAAAGCAGCAGCAGCCACCAAAAAGTAGCACTGAAGCCTGTGGGTTCAGTGGAACCATTGCTGCGTCTGTATTTTTTGCACAAAAAGCACACGGTGACCTCCATGACCTTGTCTCTTCTCCTTTGGCAAATTGTTCACGATATTTCAGAATTGAGACTTGGACATGTGGCCATTTTCTAACTCTCATGCGCATCTGAAACCCTATTCATGCATCCCTCCTCTGAACCGCCCTCCCCGCCCCCCCCACCCCCACCTCCACCTCCAAGAAGACAAACCAGAAAAGTCCCCTGGTTGACAAGACCCCCAGGCGTCACTGGAGCCCAAATGAGCAGGCAAAGCTGCTTAGCCCTGTAGCTGCTGCCAGGTCCCTGAGTCAAAGCGCTCTCAGATTGTCACTGGATTTCCCTAAAAATGTCTCGCCACATCAACAATGATTTCCTTCGAAAAGGAAAGAAAAGCCCACCTCCTCTCCCAATGAGGGGTCCGGGCGGTGACTGGCAGGGGAGTCATGGTGCGTCCGAGGGGATAAGGGAGATAAAGTGTATCAAAGGGCCCGTGGCACGCGGGATGCTAGGCAGGCCTGTCTCCCCGAGCATGCATCTCGGGCTTGACTGACAGGGGATTAACCCACGGGAGGGCGGGAGGGCGGGGAACAATGGCTGCAGTGGGCTTGAAGCCCAACACCTGGGTGTGAGGTTGGCTGCATCCTGGGGGCTGAGAGCTGTGAGGGAGCCAGGCCCTCCCGCCCCCTGTTCCCCCCTCCCCCGCCACACACACACACACACACACACACACACACACACTCCTCTAAGGCTCTGGCTGGCCCCTCTCTCTTGTATAAACATGATTGGAAAATAGGCCGGGACTTTCTTGTGTTTGTTCTGTGCTAGGGGGCCAAGGAAGCAGGAGATGTTAGAAATCCAACAGTCGCTGCTGTGCGTTCTTCCAGAGAAGGGTTTTCGTATGACAACCCAATGCAGCGGGTAGACCCTGTGGGCTCCTGACTCGAGCAAGTCAAGAGTACAGTGGTGTGTGTGTGTGTGTGTGTGTATGTGTACATGTGTGTATGTGTGTGTGTGTGTGTGTGTATGTGTGTGTGTGTGTGTGTGTGTTTTCCTGAACAAACCGTTTGGTATTTCTGTGCGTGAATACTAACTTGTCTGGGGTGAAATGACACGCATTCTGAGACAGACCTTAAAATAGGGAGGGGGGAAGGAGAGGAGCCTCGCTGAAGCTGTGGAGCAAAACCTTAGTAATTCTTGAATCTGGGGAATGGGTTCCTTGTACCAGTCCCTTCGCTTTTGGATGTGTGTGAGCATGTTTATCCAAATGATGATGCTGATGACGATGAGGATGATGAGCTTTTTAAAGTGTTCCGAACAGTGGCCGTGTGGTGTGAAAACTGGCCACGCCCTGTGTCAGTTGGATGTGTCCACTGAGTCAAGAACATCCTTGTCTGACCTGCATGGATCAAGTGCAGAAAGCCTTCTGGCCGGTACCATAGTGACTAGCAGAAAGCGAGTGAAGCGAGATACTTATCTTTCTTGAAGGGTACTGTTTCAGGGGTAATGCCAGCAGCTCCCTCTCGCTGAATGCTTGCTCTGCATGCATGATCTCATTTAATTCTTACAGGGGCTCAGAGAGGTTAAGTAACTTTCCTAAGGTCGCCCAGCTCCTAAGGGGTAATAGACCCAGAGTTCAAACTCAAGGCAACCAAATGTTAGACTCTGTGCCCTGCCTGGTGCCCACTTCCAAACAAGAGAGAGAGAGAGAAAGAGAGAGAGAGAGCGCAGAAAGGAGAGAGGAAATTCGCAAGCCTTGCTGCCCCCTCCTTATTTGGAGTCATAGTTCTTTTCTTAAAATATTATTCTGTTAAAACGGTATTATTTTGGGGCCCCTAAATTTTCTGCCTCACCTTAGTCCCGGGCCTGCTTGCTTGGTAGCTAATGACTCATGATAAAGGTCCTTAAAAGTAAAGAAATGAGGAGACCTGTAAGACTTTTAACAAGAAAGGTAAGCTGTTTTTAAAGTAAAGAAACGGAATATGTGGGTTGGGGCTTCGGCCCTCACGCCGTGTATTTCCTGCCTCTCTCACCTTCAGCCCCGTCAGCACGGGGGAAGCTCAGGTACGGCGCTCACGCTTGAGAACCGTCTCTGACAGCTGGGTGCTTCCTCCTGTTCCACATTTCTGGCTAATAATGACAGTAGTCAAAAGATGACAATGATGGATGAAAACCAAAGGAGAGGCCATTGATTATGCAGCTTTGTAACTCGTTAGAAAAGGAAGGCTGACATTTACACACCAAGAGCCCCAGAAAAATAATACTCCTAAGCAGGTCTTAAAAATAAGGGGGTAGAAACGTTGCCTGGGAAGGGTCAGGGACTCTCTGGATGTAGAAAAATGGCGCCTTCTTGCCCTAACCGGTTTGGCTCAGTGGTTAGAGCATCGGCTTGCAGACTGAAGGGTCCCAGGTTCAATTCTGGTGAAGGGCATGTGCCTTGGTTGCGGGCACATCCCCAGTGGGGGGTGTACAGGAGGCAACTGAATGATGTTTCTCTCTCATTGATGCTTTTAACTTTCTATCCCTCTCCCTTCCTCTCTGTAAAAAATCAATAAAATATATTTTTAAAATAAAAGAAAAATGGCGCCTTCAAGTTTTGTAGGAAGAACCCGCAGAAACAATGAAAGAAGAGCACCTCATTCATAATGACTTCAACAACAGAGGTGATAGCTGACTGTGTGAGAGGTCAGAGAAAGCCGGGCTAATAGAACACCGCACGTGGGAGAGCCAGCATGGATTTCTTCAAGTTTGGGTTAAAAGGACTATATCTCATAACAAGCGTAATCATAATTCATTGTAGAATTAGTAACAGAGAGAGGTCGCAGAGCTAAACACTGTATTGCATTAACTAATTTATTCCTGTGATTACATTTTAGAAATTTGAGCGTTTGCCCCAAGGCTTCCTAGCTAGAAGGAGACAGAGCAGAGAGTTGAACCAAAACACCATGACACCCATCCCAACCATAGAGGCAGGGAAGGAAGTCAGAGGTGTGTGTTTTAAACCATTTTTTAAATTTTTTTGTTTTTTTTTAATTTATTTTTTATTTTTTAATATATTTTATTGATTTTTAATATATTTTATTGATTTTTTTACAGGGAGGAAGAGAGAGGGATAGAGAGTCAGAAACATCGATGAGAGAGAGTCATCGATCAGCTGCCTCTTGCACACCCCCTACTGGGGATGTGCCCGCAACCAAGGCACATGCCCCCGACCGGAATCGAACCCAGTACCCTTCAGTCTGGAGGCCGACACTCTATCCTAGGGGTGTCGAACTCAATCAGAGAAGGGGCCAAAATCTAAAATCCAGCCTAAATCACGGGCCGAATGGTTTACTGAACAGTCATAAACTGTCATTGTGATGGAAACGAAGCGGAGTGCAGTGATGACAGCGCGGTGTGGGCCACATTGCAAGGCCTGGCGGGACGGATTTGGCCCACGGGCCTTGTGTTTGACACATGTGCAGTCTATCCATTGAACCAAACCAGCTAGGGCAGGAAATCCGTTTTTAAATATGTCTGGAGCTCAGACCCTTCCTTGGGCTTCTCTTGTGCCTTAAGCTGTGAGTGGTGGAAGCTTGCAGGCTGATCCACACCTCTCCGAGCAGGCATTTCCGGGAGAAGCACGGCGGCACTGTCAGCAGGACCTGAGCATGTCTCCGCTCACTGTGGCTTTCAGTTCTTCCCGGACGCGACGCTGTCCTCCTGGCCCCACACCAACCTGTGGAGTAAAATAATGAAAGGAATCAGCTGCCCATCCATGAGATGCTGACTTACGGCCCGCGGCACACAGCCCAGCAAGTGGCACCGGGAAAGTTTTGCTCAGAGGGGACCTTCCTTAGATGAGTATCAAAGCTAAAGAGTAAGGGACAGAGAGAGAGAGAGAGAGAGAGAGAGAGAGAGAGAGAGAGAGAGAAAGAGAGGGAGAGAAAGGGACACCACACAACCATCGGACATCTCTTAACAAAACAGAGTCACCAAAGGAGAGAAAAACCGCATCATCTTCCCACAAACTGCCAGGCTATGCACGTGCTGCCGGTTCCATCAGCCCAGGGGCATGTCTGCTCACCTTTTTATGTCTCTGATGTTAGGCCTGCATCTCAGAATCAGTCATGTCATGAATTACTTAGAATCGGTTTTTCTTAAAATTATTATGCAACTAATAGCCTAGGGCAGTGGTCGGCAAACTCATTCGTCAACAGAGCCAAATATCAACAGTACGATTGAAATTTCTTTTGAGAGCCAATTTTTTTAAACTTAAACTTCTTCTAATACCACTTCTACATAGACTCGCCCAGGCCATGGTATTTTGTGGAAGAGCCACACTCAAGGGGCCAAAGAGCCGCATGTGGCTCTTGAGCCGCAGTTTGCCTACCACGGGCCTAGGGAGACTTGGACTCAACGAAACCCTGGGTTAGAAAACCAGTCATTGTGCGGCTCTCCCCACAGGCCCCAGTTTACATCCACACCATTTCTCTTCAGGACCTGAAACTTGAGCACAGACCTTGGCTCATTCATAATCACGAAAAACAAAGGTCATGGAGCCAGAATACATAAGCAAGCCAACATTAAAGGAGATGTGTGGCCTGTAGCCTCAAATTGCTTATTAAGGAAGTGAAGCTCAGTGGTTTGGATCATTTGTGCCCTCTCCCTAAGCCACATGTGTCAATCACAAGGCCCGCGGGCCAAATCCGTCCCGCCAGGCCTTGCAATGTGGCCCGCACCGCGCTGTCATCACTACACTCCGCTGCGTTTCCATCACAATGACAGTTTATGACTGTTCAGTAAACCATTCGGCCCGCGATTTAGGCTGGATTTTAGATTTTGGCCCCTTCTCTGATTGAGTTCGACACCCCTACGGGCCTAAGCCATTCATCTGTTGGGTGTTTGGGGAGGAGGCGGGCGGGGCCTGCAGAAGTTGTGTCCCCCTTTTGGGCGGGAGCTACACACACACAATGGCCTGCATGAATCGTGTGTATCAGCAAAGAGCCCCTTGAACTCCGCCTGCGGGGAACAAAGGGCTTCCGAGAGGCCCCCAGGAGCAGATGTTGAGCTATCTGAGGGGTCAGAATGCCAATTAGATATTGAACATGGCAGGAGGGGGCGGAGTCTCCGAAACAAATGGAGGGTGAATGGGAGCTGCCGGCCGCTCCGGCTCCCGTCCTGCTGTTCTTTTGTACGATGATTTGTGGCAAATTTGTTTTGTCACTGAGGCATAGCTCCCCTCGGGTCTCAGAGTGATTTTGTAATCACAGAAGTTGGGTTTTTTTTTTTTCTTTCTCCTGTAAATGTCCTTTTTGTCATCAAGCAGGAGATCAATGCGCTGCCTTAAAAAAAATAAACTCAGCCCCATGTTATCTACCTGGGAGATGCACAAAGGAGACTAATCCTCTGTTGGAAAATAAAAGCCAAGAGGGAGAGAATCACTCAATTAAAAATTTCATTTCTGGAAAGAAGTTGGAAAAAAAATTCAAGAGGTCATTTAAAAGTTTTTTCAAGATCAAAGTTGATCATTTGGTCCAGCAATTTGCAGATTTCACAGATTTTCGGTGCTAAAGGATAAAGGATATCATTTCAACGCTAAGCCTCCCAACGAGAAAAATGTGGGAAACTTGAGATACAGAATGCTCCCATGGTTCACTATGTATTTATATTGGCGCTACCGTCATAAATCATTCTTGGAGAAACAGAACCAAGTAGTGTTCTGTTTAAATGATTTCATTTAGTTCCTGAAATCCTTCTGGCTCTCTTGTGCCTGGAAACCACCCACATTTAGTAAAATTATATCTCCGAGCGAGCGCTCCCCTGCCCTCTCTCTCTCTCTCTCTCTCTCTCTCTCTCTCTCTCTCTGACTCCTGGTGTGTACTGGACCGTGGCATACCAAGGCCGCTCCAGCAGAAGAGGAAATTGGGATCGCATTGATTTAAATCAGCCCGTGCTGTGACCAACTTATTTAGTTCCCTCGTGACCTTTGGGGGTCAGATTTGACTACTTATGCTATCTGCTAATGCTTTACTATTTTTCATTGCTCTGCCTGTTAACAATTCTGACCTACAGCCTTTCCAGCCTGCAGGGTCGTTATATTAAACCATCGCTAATTACCCCTGGAAACATATGCTCCCATTTTAAAATGTCATTGGAACAGAAGCCCAACCAGAACCCCTGCATTTGTCTTCTGAATGAAAACCACACGGACGCATCGGAGTATTTCGGAGAGGCCGTCGTCGGACTGGAGCGATCCGTGGAAAACAACCCCCTTCTAGTCAGTAACTTGGAAATTGCTTAGAATGAAGGCTGTTCCTGAAAAGTGAGCAGCGAAGGCAGCGAATCCCATCCTTTAATCGTATTACCAAACCCGCTGCTTTCTCATTCTTGCAGAGAATGGGCCGCTGTTCCCACTAAATACCTTACCTGCAAGGATATCATCTAAGTTTTTCTCTCTCCGTTCGTCCACCCGACAAACACGAGACTACGTGTTGTGCTGGGCACCGTGTTAGGTCCTGGGATACAAGAGAGAGAAGGTCCCTGAACACCAGCCTCTTTGTGATGGGCCTCGGAAATGTCACCGTTGTCAGGGGACAAATAAAAGGCGGGCAGGTGTTCACGGATCCGGTATTTGCATGAGGACGAGCGAATATGAAGTTACAGGTTGGGGACCATGGGTTACTCCCCAACGTTTCTCTCAGCTTCTACTGAGACCCGAAAACCAAACACACTCTTTGTCCTCAAAATTAAAGGCCAGTCATTCCAGATCAAAATAGCCAGAGACAAAGAGCACATTAAAATAATACTTCAACCAAAGTATTATGTATTATAATTTAATGATTAAATACTTATTATTATAGCAGCGGAGTGCAGTGATGACAGCGAGGTGCGGGCCACATTGCAAGGCCTGGCGGGACGGATTTGGCCCGCGGGCCTTGTGTTTGACACATGTGATCTATACTAATAAAAGGGTAATGTGCTAATTAGACCAGATAGACCAGATGTCTTCCGGATGTCATTCGGGACGTTCTTCCTGACAAAGCTGGGATGTGACCAGCCTGCAAACCACCCGTGGCCCCTCACCCAGGCCGGCCCCCACCACCAACAGAAACCCTCGCCCTGATTGGAGGTGTAGCCAGTCTGCAAATCCCCAGCGGCCCCTCGCCCAGGCCAGCCCCACCTCCTCTGGGGAAACCCCTGACCCCGATCCAGGGCCCCCACCTGTGCCCCAGACCTCTATCCTCAATAATAAAAGGATAATATGCAGATTGAGCCTAACAGCAGAACCACCAGAACAACCACTATGAGGTGCCCTGACCACCTCTGGGTCCCTTCCTCCAGCCATCAGGCACTGGTCACCCAATGGCGAACAGGGAACTGGGGGGTGCGGTGGCAGGGGTGGGCCTGGCTGCAGGCAGCTGGGGAGATGGCCCTGATTGAAGGCCAGACCTAGGGACCTAAACCTAGGTCTGATAATAAACGCGTAATATGCTAATTAGACCAGGCATCCTTCCTGACACCCTTTCAGATAAAGCTGGGGCTGTGAGGGAAGCCCAGGGCCCTGATGCCTGCTGGCAGCCGGAGGGAAGCTTAGGTCCCAGGTGCCAGTAGCCGGGGGAAGGAAAGCCTACTTTTGCATGAATTTCATGCATTGGGCCTCTAATTATTATTTATAATTTAATATATAAATCACTGTATTTACACACTTATAAAATTATTGTCACTATTATAAATTGCCATTATCATTACTAGAGGCCCAGTGCACAAAATTCATGCACGGGGGGGGGGGGGGGGGAGTAATCCCTCAGCCCAGCCTGCACCCTCTCCAATCTGGGACCACTCGGAGGATTTCCAACTGCTGGTTTAAGAACCTGTGGGATCGGACCTAAACCGGCAGTTGGACATTCCCCTCACAAACCAGGACTGCTGGCTCCCAACTGCTTGCCTGCCTGCCTGATTGCCCCTAACCACGTCTGCCTGCCAGCCTGATTGATACCTAACTGCCCTCCCCTGCTGGCCTAATTGCCCCCAATTGCCCTCCCCTGCTGGCCCTGGTCACCCCCAACTGCCCTTCCCCTGCAGGCCCTGTTCCCCCCCAACTGCCCTCCCCTGTCGACCTGGTCACCCCTAACTGCTCTCCCCTGCTGGCCTAATTGCCCACATCTGCCCTCCCCTGCCATCCATCTTGTGGTGGCCATCTTGTGCAAGGGCATGATGGTCAATTTGCATATTACCGCTTTATTATATAGGATTATTATAAACCATGCAATTGAGATTCCATTCAGGAATTTCAGGGGGTCTGGCGGAGGAACTGGGTGCACCCCACATGCTCCCCCAGAATCAGAGGTGTGTTGTGCCAACGGCAATTTGCCACAATCTCCTCTTGATGACGCTGCTCCACGTAGCAGTGAAAATCTGACAGGAAAGTGGGCCCCACCGACTTGCTGGTCGTCTTTGCTTTACATTCTTACACATAAACCTCTGATTCGCCTCAGAATGCAAAGGTCACCACAAAAAAAAAAAAAAAAAAAAAAAATGAGGCCAAATATACATGGCCTTTTGTCCAGGAGAAGGATAACAGAAACCTGTTTTTTTTCCTTTTTACCAGAAAGTGTGGCCAGAGACAGGTGTTTCCCAAGTTTGCGAAGCCACATGAGGAGTGTGTTTACAGATCTGAAAAATAGCTGTAGACACCCTTTTAAAAAGGTCTCCTTGGAATTTACAGAGAAGTTGCAAAATTAATGCAAAGAATGCCTGTCTCCCCTCACCCCCGCGCCCGTTTCTCAAAACTGCAAAATGACGTTGGTGCAGTCCTAGCAACCAAGCAAGCTTTACGGTTCCCCACCCCCACTGCGGTCCTTCCCTGTCCGTGATCCAGCCCGGGACACCACCCTGCATTAGATATTTGTAGATTTGTAAATTCAAATATTTCTGTGGTTTGCCGCTCAAAAATAATTTATTTGGCAATGAACAAATAATTTTAGGAGTAAAAGGAGTCCGGATTTATTTTAATCAAATGTAGATGGCAAAAAAGAAAAAAAGGGCACATTTTACAGGCATTTATTTCTAATCGGTATGTTGTTTTTAGTAAAGAAATTCTCTTTACCCAAATAACGGAATATGTTATTGTCAAATTTTAAAAACAAGAAAAGAAAAAGCGTTTAAAAACGCTTCAAGTTTAAAACCACAAGATACCATTTCTCACCATCCCATCTGCAACAATTAAAAAGATGGATTATATTCTTGGTCAGGTGTCTAAGCATTGCGGTTTTCCTCTCTGTGAAATGGGAGTGTCTATTGTTCTCACCCACGAAGAGGCAGAAACGAAGAATGGTTAAGAGTGTGGGCTCTGTAACTGGGTTTTCTCATTCAACTGGGGCTGTCCCATTTCTTTGGCTGTCTGGTTCTGGAGAAATTTCCAGACTTCACCATCTGGTACCTCGGTTTCTCATCTGTAAAGTGATCATAACTACAGCTCCTACCCCAGAGAGTTGTTCCCAGGACTAAATGAGATTATATGTATAAGACACTTAGAACAGTATCTAGCACACAGTAGGTCCTATAGAAATATTTACAGTGATTATTTTGGGACCTTCCTAAGGATCACCTCGGTTAACACATGGAAAGGTCTTAGACCATCGTGTCAAATTAATATGAGCTCTGATTCTCCAAGGTTGGTGAGGGTACAGGAAAAAAGACATTCTACCTTCGTGTGGCAATTCTGATCAAAAGTTTGGATTTGATTCAGTTTTATCTCTGGGATTCTAACCTATAGAATTCCTACAGATGTCTTCAAAGACATACGTATAAAATGCTCATTTTGCATCTATCTGGGTTGTGGGTTCGATCCACACAGTCCTGGTTGGGGTGCATGCGGGACATAGCTAGTTGATTAGTTGATGTGTCTCACATCAATGACTGACTCTCTCTCTCTCTCTCTCTCTCTCTCTCTCTCTCTCTCTCTGCCTTCCACTCTCTGGAAAACAAAAACAAAAAACAAAAAACAACAACAACAACAACAAAAATGCTCATTATGGCATGATTCTTAAGAGCCCCCACCCACCCAAAGAGATTGAATGGGGATAGCTTAAATTCCCATTACCTTGGGAAGAGTGAAATGAATATTCTGCAGCCGTAAAAGAGAATGAGATAGCTTTGTTTGCCTGTATTGACTTTGAAGGGTATACATGATAAATTCATTGTTTTTTCATGTATCCATTTATTAGTGATGATAAATATTTATTGACTGCCAATGTTAATCAAATGTGGATTAAATGCTCCGTGTGCTGGGACACAGTATTACGCAAGACATGTGATTTCTGCCACCTTTAGGCAGGACACAACCAGTGAGCACATCAGGGAAGTGTCCACCCAGATGGCAGAGGCGAGGGCTAAGCACACAGGCAGCGAAGGATGGGGTGGGAGGGGGCTGGTTACATAGGATGTCAAGGAATACTCGGCTCTCAATGCAGAGGCATGCAGGCCCGGGGTGGATGGGGGCGGTGGGTGGGGAGGGGGACCTGGAGGAAGCGCATTCCAGAAAGGGGAACTCAGGTGCAGAGGCTGGCGGTTTGGAATTCAGCAGACTCAGTAGGGAAAAAAGACATTCAGAAAAATATACACTGAGTGGCCAGATTATTATGATCTCTGAACACATAATAATCTGGCTACTCAGTGTGTGTGTGTGTGTGTGTGTGTGTGTGTGTGTGTGTGTGTCTGGCCCGTTGCATGAATTCGTGCATGGGTGGGGTCCGGCCAGCCTGGCCAGGGGGAGGGGACATGGGCGGTTGGCTGGCCTGCTTGCTGGTCGAACTCCTGGTCGAGGGGACAATTTGCATATTAGCCTTTTATTATATAGGAAATTTACTGAGTGGCCAGATTATTGTGCCTTCAGAGATCATAATAATCTGGGCACTCAGTGTATACGGTGTCTATCTTTGACAAGGAAAGGAGAAGATAAACAGAGGAGGAGGTAGACTCACAAGTGCCCGCAAGAAGAACAAGATGAGATGGGCCACGTGTTCATAGCTGACCCCGGGCTTGGGACTGACGAGAACCTCTTCCGGGTTTTCCTTTGTAAGATGACTATCGTGCCTCTCTTTTCCAAGGAGCATGTGTTAGTTTTAATTTCAAAGACAAAGTAAATATGAAGAGTTCTGGAAGATGAATAGTCTTGTCTTTTCTCGGAGGAGCTATTATAGAAAAGGGTTCCTTAACAGCCATCCTACTGACATTCAGGGCTAAATAATTCGGGGCAAGGCAAGGTCCGTCCTGTGCGCTGTAGGAGGTCCAGCAGCACCCTCGGCTTCTACCTTCTGGATTCCAGAAGTACACCCAGGAGTGACAACTGGAAATGTCTGCACACAAGGCCAAAGGTCCGGCAGGTCAAAATAGCCACACACCCTCCGCCGCCTCTGACACCCTCCAGTCTAGGGAAAAAACTTCAGCTCTGGGCGGCTGCCTGTTCAAATCCCAGCTCTGCCCCTTGCAACCTGTGGAACCTGTGACTCCTCCCTCTGTGCCTCAGTCTCCTCATCTGTACAATAAAGATAAGCATATTGTTTTGCTGGGCTTCCTATGGGGATGAAAGGAGCCAGTCCATGGGATGTGGTTAGGACAGTGCGTGGCGCCCGAAAACACTGGACCGGTGTTAATGACGGATGTCCTCCCGGGCCCCCTGCCGTCTGAGACCCTTCGGCCTCAGCCTCCCAGCCAGGCGCCCTCCGCAGCCCGAGGCCGCTCAGTCCTATGAAGCGGAGCCCAGAGAAGTGTGGCCCCCATTGTTCAGGGGGGAGCCCCCTCCTCAGTGCGCCCTGCATCTTTTGTTAAAGGGAAAGTGAGGTTTCTTTGAACTGAAAGCGACTCAATATCATCTTCTCCCCGCAAGTGTTTCCAAAACCTGCCTTTGTGAGTCTTTACCAAAAGGTCATTGACCAAGAAATCATTTTGGCCGCCCGACCCCTGTACACACACACACACACATACACACCACACACTCACAAACACACACTCATGCTGGAAACCAAATCTTATTCAGCTGGGAAAGAGATGTTGACAGGAAGCCAGGAAGGCTGGTCAACAACCTCAATTGCTTTAAACCTTTAGTTGAGATTATGTTAAATTGAAGCAGCTGTTAAGCCTCAATAAAAGGGGATGGCAGGGCCAGAGCAGTCGTAGTTCTCCCACTAGAGTTGGACTACCGCCTGGCCCCCCAAGTCGCCAAATTAAATTTCTTTAAGTCTCTTCATTTGTGTGCGGCCCTTCTCCAGAAGCTGAACCCTGAATTGGAACTCTTTCTACGCGGCTGGGAAAGAGACTCCAATATCTGGCGCCCGAACAGGGACTTCTGGAGGAGAAGGTATTTTTCGCCTAGAGCGAAGGAGATAAAATACACCGAGAAAAGGTGTGGAAAATTCACCAGAAAAAGGTGAGGGAAAATTCACCAGAAAAAGGTGAGGGAAAATTCACCAGAAAAAGGTGAGGGAAGATTCACCAGAAAAAAGGTGAGGGAAATTCACCGCACTCAAAGCCCACGGCCAGCTACAGAGTCGCGAACTGTAAGCAGGGTGGGAACGTCTTTTTTCAGCCAGGCTAATGGGGAAGAATTAGGTTATAAATATTAAGTAAACTTTATTATAGAATTTTGGTTTGTATGCTTAAAGAATGTGGTTTCTTGTTCAAATTAAAATCTTAGTTTGTATTTGGAATTTAAAATCTGTAATAAGAAATGAGATTCCACTGCTGAAACCGCCTCTGGTGCGGAGAAATTCAAAGGTGACAGGAGAGGGCAGAGCCATCTGCTCTCCGAAAATGAGATTACTTAATACTTTGTTTAAAAGTTATAAAAGAACCTGCAAACTAGGTGTTATCTTGGCCAAATTGGGTGATAGTTATTACTTCAGAAAGCAAAAGAGAAAGAAAAAAATTTTTGAGATCTGTCTTTATCTATTAAGCATGAAAAAATGTGTGGCCAGATCTGTTGAAACTTCTCCCAAAGTAAGCTTGATGTGGGGGAAGGAAAGAGACACAAGGCAATCCTATAAGGAAGACCACTCTCTCAGTAAGCTAAGGAATGTGGTAACTTGCATTTGAATGGCTACAAACTTCCTCCAAATTCCTGTGGCAAAATTTTTGTGGAAGTTTGCTTACTTATAAAAATAAAAAAGTAAAGTTTAAATTTGCCTCATAAAAAATCTAGAGGACAGAATTGAAGCTCTTAATTGATTATGTCTTGTATTTTTCTTAGAAATGTAAAATGTCATTAATCTAGGTCATGCAATATATATTTGATTTGCCAGCTTTAAAAGTTCAAAGTGCAAATTAAAATTGGAAGAAATTATATAGTTGTGGTAATTAAAATACCTAAAGTATAACTTGTTTTTGAGAAAATAGAAAGTGTGTTTTCTCTAATAATTAGGAATTAAAATTAAGTTACTTATTGGTCTAATTAAAAAAAAAGGATTAATTCTGTGATCTCAACCAAATATTTTCTATGCAAAAACTAGTCTAAATTTAATTGATATCTTAAGATAATAATAAAAGGTATTATAATATTTAAATCATATATGGATATAGATATTTGTTTGATGGTTTTTTCCATGTTAAAATTTCAAGGCCTTAACAGAGATGATTCTTGGAAAGCTCCAAGGGCCCGGAGAAATACAAGAAATTTATTCTCTTCTTAAATGATTTAAAACAGATTTAATAAACTTGAAATTGCATGGAAAGCCTTATCAAATAAAAATTAATAAATATAAATATTTTAGAAGGTTTATAGGCATGTATTGTTAATGGCAAAGGAAAGCAGTTAACTTTCCTGGCGCATGGTGAAGAAGACGGTACAGACGCCTGACACCTGAGAATGTCTTTCTTGCCATGTTAGCAGTAATCATCTGTACGGTAATATTACCTGGGACAAATGTGGAAGTGTTTAGAACTTATGTTCCTGACCCTTCATGGGTAAAAGCCCTTATATGGGCTGATCCCTTGCCAATGTAGTCACCAATAATACTAAGCACCTTGGTCATCCAGGAGGAAAATGGGTGGGGCAAGGAAGTATAATTACACAGGTGTTGCCAGCCAGCTTCCTTTTTTGTATGACACAAAATCAAACCAATGCTTCTTTGTGTAAAAAACTAAAGAGAGGTTTCTGGCTTGCACCAAAGTAGAGGAATATCACTACTTGCTCCTGGGAGAGGTGCAGAGAAATGTAACTAAGACCTTGTCTATACAAAAAGAAATTGATAACCAGTTTGAATTTGAATTGCCATTTGCTTAGAACAAAGAATATCCTTGCATGGTATTATTCTACAATGTCATTTATAATTTTTGATATTTTACAACAGCATATTGTACAATTATTCCAAACAAAATTAAAAATCTAATTTTTGAATGTTTGGCAGCAATTTAAAAGGACATGAAAGGATTTAATCCCTTCCACTGCATGGAAAGCCTCACTGGGAAGGTACTTGAGCATTCTATATTGGCCTTTCTTGCCTTATTTGCGAAGAGGGACCCTCTCGTCACAATAATTGCCCACAGCTGTTGCTTGAGTTTTCAGTTCATGCTGAGGTTAAAACCTCATGGTGGCTGGTACTATGGATCCGTCTCTCACACAATGGGGTGAGCTGGATCCTCCCTGGAGAAGAAACCTGGGTTCCCTAAGATCTGTGATCAATGCCGGTCCCCGCCAGCAGGCGAGGGGATCCCAAGGCAGGTACTGGGCATGGAGGCCATAGGGGCATAGGCTACCAAGGAGACAGAACTGAACCTCACATCACCCTGCTTGGCCCCAGAGGATGGCTGGTTAGCCAATGACGGGTAAGATTCCTCACGGGAGGGACAACCTAAGACAGGCACAGCCGCAGAGGGCCATCAGGAGAGGACCTGGGGGCCAACAGAGGTGGGGCACAGATCCTCACCCCCCCAACGCTGCAGGGGCTTGAACACTCGCCCTTTTGAGGAATGTCTCCTGCCCCATGGCTGCTTCACGCTTCCCATACCCAGCTCAGATTGGGACCCAGGCAACAAACAGATTTGGTCCAGCTCAGATTGAGACCCAGCTACAAACAAGAGACTTGGCACGGCTCTTATTGAGACCTAAGCAACAGAAAAGTGGCTGATGGCGACTGTCTTACATCTAAATCCAGCCTAAATCTATGAGTGCTCAGGGCTTTCTTAAGGATGCATATAATCTTTTCCATTAATATTTACAGAGTAAACTAAAAATGTTGTTAAAGTATTAAATTTGACAGTAAAATAGTCAAGTTTTCAAATTAATTTAAATTGGCTAAATGAAATGAGTTAATATTCAAGAAAATTTAATTGTACAACAGGCTGTTCCTAAAGTATTAACCAAAATTTCTATTGGTAGTCCATTTCATGGTAAAATTGTTTAACATACAATAAACCCTAAAGCAGTCATAGTTTTTGTACAAAAAATTAAAAGTTAAAAGTTATCAAAACAGCATTATAAAATTTTTCCAAAAGCCTCCTAATAATTAAATAGAAAAAGGGGGATAGTGGAAAATACCATGTAAAAAAAAAAAAAATGTGTCCTGTAAGTAAATTACATCTAGAAAAATTTTTCTTCTTTTGAAAACCAATTTTTCAAAATCATTTGTAATGATAACAGTAAGACAGCCATGAAAAACACACATAGTACCAAAATAAGTCAAAGAAAAATTGTTTGGGCAAAAAATTAAAAGTATCCCAAATAAAATTTATAGAAAAGATTCCTTTATTAATTTTGGTCGAGATATGTTTGTATATTTTCAGAAAACAACTCTAAGACCATGTGGATTCCTGCAACAGAGAAGAATTGACAGGAATACTCCAGCCATAAAGACAGGAGGAAAAACAGACCAGAGATGGAAGATGCTGATGACGCCTTGCCATACTAGCAGTCAGCAGATGTGCGTCGCTGCAGGTTATCCAGGACCAAACCAGAGGTCGGACCTGCATTGACACCATTTTTCCACCATCCGGATACCATTGCTGTCATGGACTCAGAACTGTTGGACATTAAAATTTGGACTCAAAACAACAACAACAACAACAACAAAACTGTGTGACACTGAATCTGGGATTCAAAAACTGTTGGCCCAGAAAGAAATGTACTGCAGACTGATTTCATTTGACTCTCAGCATAGCCATTGTTGCTTATTTCATTTTTTGTTTGTTTATTTGTAGTCTGCTTATGTAAAATTTTTTAGGGAAAGAAGACGGGGGAGATGCTGGAAACCAAATCTTATTCAGCTGGGAAAGAGATGTTGACAGGAAGCCAGGAAGGCTGGTCAACAACCTCAATTGCTTTAAACCTTTAGTTGAGATTATGTTAAATTGAAGCAGCTGTTAAGCCTCAATAAAAGGGGATGGCAGGGCCAGAGCAGTCGTAGTTCTCCCACTAGAGTTGGACTACCGCCTGGCCCCCCAAGTCGCCAAATTAAATTTCTTTAAGTCTCTTCATTTGTGTGCGGCCCTTCTCCAGAAGCTGAACCCTGAATTGGAACTCTTTCTACGCGGCTGGGAAAGAGACTCCAATACACTCACACACACACAAAGACACACACACTCACAAACACACACTCACAAACACACACACACACAGACACACACTCACACACACTCACATTCAGTAGCTTATTTTCCCCAAAGCAAACTGGATTCCTCTATGGAGCCGACTCATCCCCAGCCCCATCTGGTCTGCATTTCTCTTGGTGGAAATTAGAAACCCGACCACATTTGCTCGCATTTTGAACTACCCTTTGTTTTCTTAGTTATTTTTTTTCTTTTTATATACACAGCTTTTTGTTTGTTTGCTTTTCAATTTTAACTGTCCTCATCAATGCTTTCCTTAATTATAAATATAAATACATTTTTATATATTTTATATATGTATTTTAGATTTTATTTTTATTTATAATATATATGCATATACACAATATATTAAGTGTATGTATAATATGGATAAAATATCCATATTTAAGAAATAATATTTTATATTTTACCTAAATACATAATATAAAATATACATGTGTTTGGATATATATATCAAAGTTATGTGTATAACTAAAGCAGTGATTCCTAACTGGGGGTGATTTTTGTCCCCAGCCTCCTCAGGGGACATTTGTCAATGTCTGGAGACATTTTTGATTGTCATTGCCAGGGTCCTGCTGTCATCTAGAGACCAGGAATCCTGCTAAACATCCTCTGTGCTCAGCACAAAGAATTATCTGAACCGAAATGTCAGTGCTACTGACACTGAGAAACCTTGATTTCAACAAATTGTGACCATGCAGCCATTAGCGATATCTAATGTTTGCTGAATGCTGAGAGTTTGACATCATCATCTCTTTTGAATCCTTTAACAACCCTTCTGTCATCCCCATTTTGCAGATGAAGAAGCTGAGGCAGAGTCATGGACCTAACCCGGGGCCACACAGCTAGTGAGAGGCAAAAAGCAGGGCTTGAACCCAGGCCTGCTCTGTGGGCCTGGTTTAGTGTGAGGCACAAAGAGGCAAGTGTACAAATGAATAAGCATTTCCACTTCTAGACAAGAAAGCAGAGTAAACATTGTGGAAAAGTCAAACCGGAATCATATGCATCGTGCTTTAGCCACTGCTCCTATCTAGGTGCCATCTGCTTGAGAGAGGCGTTCTCAGACAGACAGGCAGACACCCAGACACACACACACACACACACAAACACACACTCACACTCACACCCAGACACACACACACACTCACACCCAGACACACACACACACTCACACTCACACCCAGACACACACACACACACACACACTCACACTCACACCCAGACACACACACACACACTCACACGCACACCCAGACAAACACACACACTCTCACACTTACACTCATACACACCCAGACACACACACATACACACTTACACTCATACACACCCAGACACACACACATACACACACACACACAGACACACACATACACACACTCACACACACACACACACTCACACCCAGACACACACACACACTCACACTCACACCCAGACATACACACACACACACTCACACTCACACCCAGACACACACACACTCTCACACACACACCCAGACACACACACATACACACTCACACACCCAGACACACGCACACACACACATACACACTCTCACACTCACACACCCGGACACACACACACACACACACACACACACACACACACACTTAGACAGACACACCACACAGACCCACACACACACTCACACACACACACACACACACACTCTCTGATAGACATACACTCACACATACACTCACACCCTCACACCCTTGGTCTCCTGTGGTAGCATCTCTGCAAATTTCACATTTCCTCCATAGCACTTACTACATCCTGCCACTCCCTATTGCCTGGCGAGGTTATTCGATTGCTCTCCTTCTCCCTCACTATGTCGTGTCTTCTTGAGCGCTGCTCCTTCGAGTTTCTCCCTCTATTGAGTGGCCAGGTCAGCATGGAGCCAGTGTGGAAAGGGCTCTCAATAAATATCATATTTGCCAGAAGGAGATCATGGGCAACCTTCCCTTCCTATGGGTTAGAAAACAATAATGTCTGGATTTACTTACATCCAGTGAATTTCTGTTGAGATTAAAAAAAAACACACAAAAAAAAAACAATATAACTTATGGTTTTAAACACAAATTATAGTCCATCCATATAATGAAATGTGCAGCCTACAAGTGTAAAATTGTAGGCAAAGATTTAATGCATGGGTGCAAGTAGCACATTTAAAAGGGAAGAAGGCTAGAAAAGTATGTGGGGGGTGACTATGTATGTATGTGTGTTTGTACAGGGGGAGTAGGATGCCTTTGTGTGTATGGTTTTGTCTATGTTGTGTGTGACTGTGTGGTTGTGTATAAATCAGAGAAAAGTAAGGGATTGTGATTTTTTCTGAGAGGTGGAACTATGGGTGATTTTTGCTGTCCTTTTCTTATTAGCCTTTTTGGAGGTTTTCTACAGTGAGCATGTGATTTATTTTGTAACTAGTGACCTGGTGCAAGGATTCACGCGCATTGAAAGGAAATTAATGAGGAGGTGGCTGGGAGGGTGGCTGGGCAGGACGGGCTGGACACATCCTGGAGGCCAATCGCCGTCGGTCCCTCCCCGGTGTCTGCCGAGTGAATGGGGTCCCTCTGGCAGGTGGGGCCCTTCGGCCTGGCCTTTGGGGATCGACCAAAACCGGCTCTCCGACATCCCCCAAGGGGTCCCAGAGTGCAAGAGGGCACTCTGCAAAGTTGCTGTTGTACAGGGTGTGGAACGCAAATGCAAGTGTGCAGTTAATCAGATTCAGGCCAACAGTGCTCCAGCAACAACATAACCCATGGCCAAAGGTGGAATCACATGGCCCCACAAGGAATCCAGCTCCCTCCTCTCTGGTCTCCAGGTGCATCACCCGAGAACCACCACTGCCAAGTCACTGCAACTCAGCAGCTCCTGCATTGAGTGTCTGCCCCCTGGTGGTCAGTACGTGTCATAGCAACTGGTCAGACACATCATATTAGCCTTTTATATATTTAGACTATAGGCCCAGTGCACAAAATTCATGCACGAGAAGTGGGGGGTGTCCCTCAGCCCAGCCTGCACCCTCTCCAATCTGAGACCCCTCAAGGAATGTCCAGCTGCCCTTTTAGGCTCGATGCCAGTAGGCCTTAAATGGGCAGTAGGACATCCCTCTCACAATCCAGGACTGCTGGCTCCCAACTGCTCATCTACCTGCCTTCCTGATTGCCCCTGATTGCTTCTGCCTGCCAGCCTGATCACCCCCTAACCACTCCCCTGCCAACCTGATTGATGTAGGCATCAATCTGCTCCCCTGCCAGCCTGCTTGCCCCTAACTGCCCTCCCCTGCAGGCCTGGTCACCCCTAACCTCCCTCCCCTGTAGGCCTGGTAACCCCTAACTGCCCTCCCCTGCAGGCCTGGTCCTCCCCAGCCCCCAACTGCTTTCCCCTGCAGACCTGGGTCTCCCCCAACTGCCCTCTCCTGCAGGCTTGTTTGCTCCCAACTGCCCTCCCTTGCAGGCCTGGTTCCTCCCAACTGCCCTCTCCTGCTGGCCATCTTGTGTCCACATGGGGACATCCATCTTTGACCACATAGGGGCAGCCATCTTGTGTGTTGGAGTGATGGTCAATCTGCATATTACTCTTTTATTAGATAGGATGAGTCACCTCTGTGAGATTTTGTGCACATTCCTAAAATCTCTGTACTTTCCCACATTGCACAATGAAGGCCCTGGGACTCAGGGAAACTTCATCATGTTAAACAAAAGATAGGAACCTGGTAAAAACAGAAGCACAGTTTTACACATACTAAATTGTTAGAAGTATGGGGGAGGGGGGGCAAAAGTAGATTTACAGTTGTTCGTATGGAAAATAATGCAATAATTAATAATGAAAGAATAAACTCTGGTTCAAGTACTAATAGCTGTAAACCTACTTTTGCCCCACCCTGTACAATAAATAGCACTTGACCTTGAAAAAGGCCTCACGTTTGCTGTGGATGTGGGCACGGGAGGGCTAGAGCCAGTGTGACTGCCCAGGGGTAGGGGCGGGTTACCGGACACAGGTGTTGCTGGGCGGGGCTCACAGCTTCAGGCGTCCGGAAGGAATTCAGGGCCATGCGTGCACTTTGTGTATTCCTAAATTCCTTGTTCCCCTGGGTGCAGTTTTCAGCATTCATCTGTGTTTCTTGCAAAGGTAAATGCATATACACAAATGTAAAGCCCATGTTATGTTCGAATTGCATCCTAACATACCAACCACATTGGAACAAATTTGTGTTTTCAGAATAAGCATTCCCCCTCATTGCATGTTATTGGTGTACAAATATTTCTGGATTTTAACTTGACATTTGCTTTTTCCAAACAGTTATCGCTCAGATTTACAGAAAAATGACAGGTTTTGTCAGATTTTACAAGAAAATAGACAGATACCAGCAAACATCCACGGAGCAGCTACTGTGTGCTTTGCACATGCATAATCTTATTTAATCATCCCCCGAACTGTTGAGGGAGGAACCACACTGGGGAGCGTGGGGCACAGAGAGGTTAAGCAGTTTGCCCAGAGTCACATAGCTGCCACATGCGAGAGCTGAAATCCAATCCCATGTCCCAAGATTATGCCATCCTCATTCTTCTGTCCAATGGTCCCCTAGGCCATCTGGCATCGCGTGCCTGGAGTCACCACTGGCTAGCTGTGTGAGCTGGGCAAAGCACTTTGCCTCTCTGTTTCCTCATCTGTAAAATAGAGGCCAATAGCTGAATGATTTTCATTTCATTCCATTTTTTCATTTTTTTTAGCTATAATAATTTATATCTCCTAATATACAATGAAACTAAATTACTTATATTTATTATCAACTAGAGGCCTGGTACATGAAATTTGTGCATGGGGGGAGAGGGTTCCCTCAGCCCAGCCTGCATCCTCTCCAATCGGGGACCCTAGAGGGATGTCCCACTGCCGGTTTAGACCCTATCAGGGATCGGGCCTAAACGGGCAGTCAGACATCCCTCTCACAATCCAGGACCACTGGCTCCTAACCACTCACTTACCTGCTGGCCTGATCAACCCTACTACCACCCCCCCTGCCAGCCTGTTTGCCCCCAACTGCCCTCCCCTGCCGGCCTGATCACCACTAACCGCCTCTGTCTCGGCCCCACCACCATGGCTTTGTTCAGAAGGATGCCTGGAAGGTCTCTGGTCTAATTAGCATATTACCCTTTTATTAGTATAGATTGTCTTTCCCTCCCAGGGAGGACATAAGCTCCATGAGGGCAGGGAGTTGTGTTTTTTATTTGTTTGTTTGTTTTAAATAGTCCACTGTCTTTATTCTTTATTTATTTTATTGATTTCAGAGAGAGAGAGGGAGAGAGATAGAAACATCAATGATGGGAGAGAGTCATTAATCAGCTGCCTCCTACATGCCCCCTACTGGGGATTGAACCTGAAAACCCAGGCATATGTCCTTGACTGGAATCGAACCTAGAACCCTTTAGTCTGCAAGTTGGTGCTCTATCCACTGAGCCAAACCAGCTAGGGCAGGAAGTTGTGTTTTATTCACCAGGTAGCTTAGCCCAGGCACAGTTACCCTAGTAGGGGCTCAATAAATATCTGTCAAGTTAAACAATTGCATAAACAACTAAACAACTGAATGAATGTTTTCTTTACTCACATAAAACGCGGGGCTAAGTCCAGAAAGACAACTTTGTTTTGGTAGAAACTGCTCATTGTCCCTCCAGATCCTGTCTCTTCCTCATAATGGGATTTTCAGCTGGGCGGTAAATTTCCACCCGGGGAAAAAGGTCTGTGTTCCCACGCCTCCGTGTGGAGTAGGTAAGGTCTGGAGACCACGTTCTGGCCAATGGGACACAAACAGACGTCTCCTGCCCAGTGCGTGGCTTCACTCCCGTCTCTGTCTGGTCCTCTCGCTGCTGCTCAGAACTTGGCTGCTGTCACCTCAGCCTTGAGGTCAGTGAGTCGAAAAGCCGTGAAGAAGAGAGAAAGGACAAGGGTCCCAGGAGCTGATAGGGCCAGAGACCACCTACGTAGCTTTTAATGAAAAGAAAATAAACCGTCTTGTTTAAGGCACTGCTGTTCTAGGGTTTTCTGTATCCATCTCCACTGTAAGTACATTACATATTTACTTTAACCTGGGATAAAAAATTAAGTTAGGCTTCTGTTGAACCTCAGTATACAATTGGCAAGCTTTTCCCATCCTCCCACCCAGCACGGCCATCCCTTTCAGCTGGTTACATGGCTGAGCCACCAATTTCTAATGCTTCTGGGATCTGAGCCGTGTGTCCTCCTATGTCATTACACATTGTATGTTACTGTTACTTCCATCGAGGAAGTATAGTTTCACTTGACGTATTAATCACGTTGCTTCTGGATCATCAGAAATTGCTGAGAACGCTTAGCTGGTATGGCATCGGTTTATCTGTTCCTTCCTCCGTGGGCCGGCTTAACATCAGACCCGCCAGGTCTGGGCAGATACAGCATCTCCGCATCTCTTTTCAAAAGGCATCTCTTTTCAAAAGGAATCCGTTCTGGGCAGAGGAAGGAAATAACTACTATTTACTGCGCTGGAGTCCTGACGTGATGTAATTTACATCACAGCAAAATTACAGCCTAGAATCTCCAGGAGCAATTAGGATGTGAAAGAAACACAATTTTGCTCTTAAGCCAACAGCAAAAATAAAGAGTGGAACATGTTGGTAAACTTCACACAAAATGTAAACACTAACTTAATCTCATTTGCCTAGAAAGGGGAGAGGCGGGGGAGGAGGGGAGAGACAGGCCTTCTTTAGCCCTAAAGTTGAAATAGAGGAGAAGCCCCCAGACAGTAAATTTCATTCTAAAAGCCCCAAAGCAGGAGAACAGGGACAGAGGGAGCCCAAGAACTCACAGGAATGAGGTTGCAAATGAACTTTCTAAGCCCCGTGATAGATAGGACCTTTCCCCAAACAACACAGCTCCTGAGGAGGTCTCCTTTGTCCTCAGAGTCGGTCCTGGGTCCTCTCGGCTGGCTCTGAGGTGTGAGGTCTTTGTCTTTCCTACCATTCACTGACCTTACCTTAATTCTAGGCAAGGTCATTGGTAAGCAACTTTAGTCCTAGAAAAGTGAAGCTGCTCTTTCTTCACTGCATAAGAAGTGAAGGAGGTCTGGGACTTGGGGCCATTTTAATGGCCCTCACCACGAAGGACTCTGAGAAACGTGGCAATGCCAGTTTCCCACAGCGCGAAGGGGTTCTGGGAGGGGTCTGGGGGTGATGTTTAGCTCCTCCGTGAGATAATCTGGACGGCCCTTGGACATGGCACTCCATGATGAAATCTGTCTGGTTACAGTAAGGCAAGCCCTCTGTTTGGTACTAATAGATCCTGAACGTCTTTCTGCTCTTGCTCATTTCCCCCGTTTAACCAAGAGGCAGCAGGCTGAGCGGTTAGCATGCTGGAGTGCCTAACAAGAGGTTCTCCACGGGTGACAGTGACATGCACCATTTCCTCCTCAAACACATTTGTGTAAGGAAAAAAACAGCAGGGGCTGATTGTTGTGTATGCATTAAGTAAAATATGGAATACTCAGACTCAGCACAATGGCCACCGTGCTACGCAAATGGTGAAAACCGGGAGATGCCAGGCAGCCTCTCACTGCCTTCTGCGTCCTTTTCACGTCTAGGAGCGAACTCTAGAACTGTGGTCAGCAAACTATGTCCCGCCACCTGTTTTGTTTGGCCAATGAGTTAAGGATGGTATTTCCATGTTTAAGTGGTTGGGGAAAATAAAAACAAGAATGGTATTTTTGACACATAAAAATCATATGAAGGGAGGTGGAAGTGGGAGATAGCTGTAATACTATCAACAATAAGAAAATTAAAATAATAAATCATATGAGCCATGGACAGGCAGTTCGGTCGGTTGGAGCATCAGCCTGCATACCAAGAAGTTGGCTGGATCCTTAGTCAGGGCACATATGGGAGGCAGCCAATGTTTCTCTCTCCTTCCCTCCCTCCCCCATTATTCTCTCTAAAATGTCCCTGAGTGAGATTAAAAAGCAAGCATATAAAATTTAAATTTCAGGTCCATAAATAAATTGCTGTAGGTGCATAGCCACAAGCAGCACACATTGTGTGTGCATTGTGGTTCCTTTCTCAACACAGCAGCAGAGCTGATGCCCGGGCACATCCCAGACATTGGCAAAGCTGTGGCTCGCCCACCTGTTGCAATTCACCCAGGAAAAGGAGAATGGCCCACTCAGGCCTATAACACTAGTAATACCTGATGTTGTTTAAGGTTTTGCACTTTGCAAAATGCTTTTCCCATATTTGAGTTCATTTATCCATTGCCCCCAAAATGCTTGGGGCGGACCATGTAGGTTTTACTCCTGGCTTTCAACTGGTTTCTGAAGAGAAGAACAAGATGAGGGATGCCCCAACATGGTCCATACTGAGTAGCTGAATGAATTAAATTATATGTCAATTATGGATTTTATTTTTATCTTGATTAACTTATTATAAATATACTACATGTTCGTAGAAGGACATTAGAAATATATAGAAAGCAAAGTGGATAAAGCACCTGAAATCATACTACTCAGCATTAATATTTTAATGCACATACATATGTGTTTATTAAGTATCATTCCATGATGCTAAACATAGTATAAACATGTAAAATAGTATAAAAGGTCGGAATTCTCTGATAAGCATGACTTTTAACCTTGAGGTTGTAGAGTATGGTAAGCTCAACTCAGGATGCCTATTGATAAAACAACCAAATTCTTTTCCAGTTTAATTCAAGTGGATGTTAAGGTCCTTAATTATGTTGTCTGATAAACCTGCCTGGTTTTAACTGTAATATCACCTGGTTAGAGAAACATGTGCTCACGAGGAAAGATAACATTATGTTCAACTGAGTTAATTAGTCAGACTTTCCTCTCCTGACCTACTTTCTAGGTTGTACTTTTATTTGCATAATTGAAAGGTTACTTATAAGCTGGAAAAACTGGTTTGAGTTGGTCACTTAGAAAGCATCTTTCTCGCTTCCAACATGGGGCAGTACTTGGCAAGCTAGTTGCATGAGAGAGAGTTTTAAAAAAATACATAATCGGTAAGTGTAAGTTGATTGTAATTGGGTAAGAAAAAAGGTATATTAAAATAATGTGGAGGTTATGGAAATGTAAGAATAATTTAAAATTCCTATTTAAAGCCGAATTATCTTAAATAAACTTTTCTATGAGTAAAATATGTAGAACTATAATTTTAAAAATAAATAGCAGGATATAGGACTAGTAAGAGTATAATTTTCTATCTTTTAAAGTTATAATAGAAATTAACTTCATGGCCTATTGAATCTTACTGTGTATGAAACATTCTGGTTTTGAATACTCATTTATAGTTCTTTTTCTCAAGTGTATGCAATTCAGTTAGAATCACAGAATTCTACAATTATGTTTCTTTTTCCTTTAACATTTTTCCATCATGTGAAAACATCCCACACTCATTATGGAGGCCCAATGCACAAAGATTCCTGTAAGAATGGGTCTTCTGCCAAAACCGGCTTGGCTCAGTGGATAGCGTATTGGCCTGCGAACTGAAAGGTCCCGGGTTCGATTCCGGTCGAGGGCATGTGCCTTGGTTGCGTGCACATCTCCAATGGGGGGTGCAAGAGGCAGCAGATGGATGATTCTCTCTCATCGATGTTTCTAGCTCTCTATCCCTCTCCTTTCCTCTCTGTACAAAATCAATAAAATATATTAAAAAAAAAAAAAAAAAAGAATGGGTCTTCCTTCCCCTGGCTGCCAGCACTGCCTTTGCTCTGACCAGAGCCGCCTTTTCACTCCTGCCCAGAGCCACCTTTTCGCCTTCCCATGCTGCCCAGAAGCTGGAGGGCTGGGGTGGTGGGGAAAGCCCCACCCCCAGCTGCTAGGTGCCTGCATATGCAAATTAACCCACCATCTTTGTTGGTTAATTTGCATACTCACTCCTGATTGGCTAGAATTATGTGCAGGTATGGTCAATTTGTATCTTACTCTTTTATTAATGTAGACAGAAAAACTGAAAAATGCAGAAACTTATAAGTTTATGCAGAAACATACTTTACAATGAGGAAAATTAAAATTACTACATTATCAGATATAATTTCTACCAACATTTTTTTTTAGATTTTGTATTTAATTCTTTATTGTTGAAACTTGTTTTTTTAAAATATATTTTATTGATTTTATACAGAGAGGAAGGGAGAGAGATAGAGAGTTAGAAACATCGATGAGAGAGAGTCATCGATCAGCTGCCTCTTGCACACCCCCTACTGGGGATATGCCTGCAACCAAGGTACATGCCCTTGACCAGAATCCAACCCGGGACCCTTCAGTCCCCAAGCCGACGCTCTATCCATTGAGCCAAACCGGTCCCTGCTCTATCGACATTTTTAAGGACATTTCTGATGTTTGTTATATATAACATTAAAATTAAATAATGTTAATATAATTAATTTTATTAGTGTAGCTCTAAAAATGGTTGTTACAATATATATTAATAAATTTTACATTATAATATATTTATACATAAAAATATATATATATTTTTTAAATATATATTTTATTTATTTTTTACAGAGAGGAAGAGAGAGGGATAGAGAGGAACATCGATGAGAGAGAATCATCAATCAGCTGTCTCTTGCATACCCCCTACTGGGGATGTGCCCGCAACCAAGATACATGCCCTTGACTGGAATCGAACCTGGGACCTTTCAGTCCGCAGGCTGATGCTCTATCCACTGAGCCAAACCGGTTTCAGCGATAAAATATATTGTATTTTACATTCATATTATACAAATAAAATATATTTTTACCTATATACAAATATATTTTTCTCTGTTTCTCCAAAATCTAGTTTGTATTCTTGTCAGTTATCATTATGTTATAATTATTTCCCATGTTGCTGCAAAGTCTTCTTAACTCTCCTTGGCAGAAGTGGATGTGATGTTATTGAATATTAGATGTGCCCAAGCTCATTTATCATTGTTCCATTGTTGGACATTAAGTTTCCTCTAATTTAGGGTAGCCGGTAAAACAATACAGACTTTAAAAATGTCAAATCTATAGAAATGCTTATAACCAGAAAGAAAATGCACATATTTGCAGGTGATAAGAGCTGGCAGCTGGGGGAGAAGAGATAATGCCTGGGGATGAAGCTGTTTGTTCCTGTTACATTTCTATTTAATAAATGTGTTAATTCCCCATATCTTTAGACTTTTGAGTCACTCAAGAGATAAAAATACTCTTTTTATCCTCCAAATAATGACAAATTCTACTTTAACTTACTATAATTTTAACACTGACTTCACATCTATAGGACATTGCAATGGCACATCATTCTATTTGTTGTGATGTATAATAGTTATTGAGCAGCTGGTATAAACTTTATATTTGTCATCTAACCCAGGGGTCAGCAAACTTTGTCTGTTAGGTTTTACAAGCCATACAGTCTCTTTGGCAACTACTCAATATTTGCCTTTTAAGATGAAAGTAACCAGAGACAAAGTGTACGTGGACATGGCTAGGTGCCAATAAGCCTTGATATGGACTCTGGAATTTGAATTTTATATCGATATACTAAAAGGGTAAAATGCAAATTGATCAAATGGCGGAATGACAGGTCCTTATGATGCGCACTGACCACCAGGGGGCAAATGCTCAATGTAAGAGTTGCCCCCAGTGGTCAATGCGCTCCCACAGGGGGAGCACTGCTCAACCAGAAGCCCAGAAGCTGGGCTCACAGCTGGCAAGCACAGTGGTGGTGGCGGAAGCCTCTCCCACCTCCACAGCAGTGCTAAGGATGTCCAACTGCTGGCTTAGGCCATGGGGAGGGGGCCTAAGCTAGCAGTCAGACATCCCCCAAGGACTCCCTGACTGTGAGAGGGCACAGGCTGGGCTGAGGAGACCTCCCCTCCCCCGAATGCACCGGGCTTCTAGTTTTACATAATTTTCATGTATTACAAAATGTTGTGTTTTTGTGGAGGTTTTTTTCCCCAAAATTAAAAATGTAAACACCATTCTTAGCTCAAAGACAGACCTACCACAATGGATGGTGGAACATGTTTGGCCCATGGGCCACAGTTTGTCCAGGTCTGCTCTAATTTAATCTTTTTAACAAACCTATAAAGTAGGAATTACTTTGCATCATTTAGTGGCTGAGGAAACTGAGGCTCAGAATGTCTCAATAAGCGTGGCCAGTGTGGTTCTGTGGTTGAGCATCGAGGTGTGGGTCAGCAGCTGAGCGTGGAACTATGAACCAGGAGGTTATGGTTTTTGATTCCTGGTCAGGGCACATCCCCAGTGTGGTGCATGCAGGAGGCAGCTGATCAATGATTCTCATCATTAATGTTTCTATCTCTCAATTCCCTCTCCCTCTCTGAAATCAATAAAAAATAAAAATTTAAAAAAGGAAGTTTCAATAACTTGGCCAAGGTCACACAAGCAGGAAAGTGAAACCCAAGGTTGAAACCCAAGTTGCTGCTGATGGCAGGTTTCATGCTTCTTCAGAGCTGAGCAGTTGGGAACAATCACGTGACCTCTCACACGTGCCTTCTCATCTATAAAACAGTATCTTTCTTTCCATCAGCTGCTGTGAGAATGTGATGTAACAAAGCATGTTCTTGGCAATAGTAAGAGGTGAAAGAAAGAGAACCAAATATTATCGTGTGTTATAATTCCTTCTATACGAAGAGGTAGCTTAGAACAAGTGGCTCAAAGAGTGGACTCTGGAATTAGACTGTTTGGGTTCAAATCCTGCCTCTCTCGGGACCTTTGGTATGTAAGGTCTCGTTCTATGTTTCTGATCTGTAAAATGCATGATCACATAGCACCTACCTCACAGATTATGGAGAGGTTAAACAAGGACACACACGTAAAGTGGCTCGGAAGACTCAGCAATTTAGACTATTATCGTTACCTTCTCTCCCTGTGCGACAGCAAGTGGTTCGTCATGATAGGGTCTAAGCCGGAGACCCTAACACAATGGCGGGCATATAAACGTGAGCTTCAAAAACGGTTGATCCAGAACAAGAGGATGAACAAACAAGTGAACAGATAAATAAATGTTTTAAATGGGAATACACAGAAATCAAAGTTTGAGCGGTAGTTAATTCTTGGTACCTGGTACTATACAAGCCATCTTTATTGCTTTTTTATAGCAGAACCACTGCTTCCTTAATGTGGGTGGTCAAAATAGACAGTGCCCTGCCCAGGTCACTAGTTCATGCCCATCCAGTGAACTCTCAGGGGAGAGTGGTTAGTCTCAGGGGAGCCTGTGGAGGCCCAGCTGGTGCAGTGTTAGAATTAGGAGAGCCTGGGAAGATACCCTCTTCGAGTGGGTCTCCCAGAACTGCGATATCCAGATCAGTAGAATTTCCCAAGAAAATGGTTGCAAGATAGAGGATTCCTAACTTTTTGGTGTACAAAGCAAAAGGACCTTAAGTCAAGAGAGTAGCATCAACCAACACCAACAGCATCATTTCACTTAAGTATGGGTATCATAATGCCAAAAATTAGGGGAGGAGAGACAATTTTGGAGTAAAGAGTGTTATTTTAATTGGATAAATATAGTTATATTTGAAAGAAAATAAGAGCAAAACCTCAAATAACAGTCAACCACCTCCTAGATCTATGGCCTTGGGCAAATCACCTCACCTCTCTTAATCTCATAAAATAGGAAAAACAATACCAATAATGCCTGCCTTCAAGAGTGGCTGTAAAAATGCAATAAGGTATTTCTTGTAAAGGCACTTTAGCACATGGAGGTTTCTCAGTCTCAGCAGTGTAGGTACTTTGGGTCAGATAATTCTCTTTGTGGGGCTGTCCTGTGGATGCTCAGCAGCATCCTGACCTCTGCCCGCCTCCCCATCCCCTTTCTCAGCCAGTGTAACAACTAAAAATGTCTGCAAGCTTTGGCAGATGCTCCCAGGGGGCAAAACTGCCCCTGGTTGAGGCCCTCTGCTCTACTTGCCCCCCTCGCAGATTGGCCCAAGTCCACGGAGTTGCATTCAGAACCACTAGAACAGTCCAAATCTCTCACATTACAGATGAGGAGCCAAAGCCCAGAGCAACAGGCCTGCAGTCATTGGACTAGCTTCCTAGGGCTGTCATTACAAATTACCACGAACCAGATGGCTTGAGACAACTGAAATTTATTCTCTCCCAGTTGTGAAGGACAAAAGTCCAAAATCACGCTGGTGCAGGGCAATGCTTCCTTCGAAGGCTCTCGTAGAGAGTCCTTCCTGCCTTGTCTGGCTCGCTGGTAGCGCCAGGTATTCTTGGCTTGTGGCCACATCACTCCAATCTCTGCCTCCATCTTCACATGGCCTTTCTCTCTGCATCTCTGTCTCCTCTTCTCATAAAGGCCTTCGTCATTGGATTTCAGGCCCAAGTAATCCAGAATCACCTTGTCTCAAGATAGTTAAATTTGTTGCATGTGTAAAGACTTATTTCCCAAGTTAGGTGATGGGGACTGGGACTTGGACCTGTCTTCTGGGGACCACAATTCAACTGGCTTTCACTTACTGGTAACAGGGCTAGTGTTCTGACTGCCAGTGTCATTACTTAACCGATCTGAATGTTCGTTTCCTTGGATGTAAAATTCTAACAAAGGGACCCACCTCATTGGGCTCATCGCAACCCAGTTTGTGATTATAGTTTTATACAAGAAAGTGCTTTTCACAGGGCCTGGCCTACAGCACATGTCATCATCACCATCCATTTTATTATCATTAGCTCTGTCCTTCAATTAAGTAAATACAATATCCCTCGGGAAAGATTGCCACAAGCTACAAACTAGACTGTAGTGCCAACATTTTGATTCTTCATGTTACTGTTATTTCTTCCTGTGGGAGGGGGTACAGGATGCACGCCCCTGAGAAGGAGAAGTAATAAGTCATTACAGGGCAGCACACCGTGTACTCTTCTCTTCCTTCCCTGCAAATGAGCAGGAAAACTGGCATTTCTTATTTTCCCAATGAGATCCTGAACTCTCGTCCTTCGCATTCAGCTACTTTTAAACAGACAGCATGGTCTTGGACAGCTGCGAGGAGGACAGGGGCCGCTGCAGCTGGGGAGATGACCAAGAGCTCCAGCCACAATCTCGTTTCAGGAAAACTTAACTGTGAAACTGTTAAGCAATCAATCAATCAAATTTATTCCGATTTTAAGCCGGAATAAATCGTGGTCTGTGCTCCTCTTCCCGTGGGAAGTTCTGACTGGGAGTAATTTACATACAAATTGCCCTTCTCTCTGTCAAGCTTAAGGCTCTTTAAATTGGACTCCTTCCATCCTTAGTAGCTCCGGTTGAGTTACTAGTTGAAATACATCCGGTCTCTCGGATCTGACTGCCTGGAATCAGCACCAGCAGTGTGTTTGTAATGGAACCAGCAGTCCCGCCTGGAAGTTTAGCATCTCAGCTTTTCTAACTGGCAACAGGCAGGTGATTTACAGTCTGATGGATGCTTCTCTGTCTCTGGATCTGTTTTTGTTCATCAGTTTATGTTGTTCTTAAACCTCAGAGGGAAAAAAGGGGAAGGGGGGGAAGGGGGAGAGATCAACCAAAGGACTTGTAGGCATGCATATAAGCATAACCAATGGACAGACACTAGGGGGGTGAGGGCACGCGGGGACTGGGGGGAGGGGGAAGAGAATGGGAGTTAAGAACACATGTAATACTTTAATCAATCAAGCAATCAATCAATGAAAATAAAAGCCTGAAATGTGAGGTGCTGGGCAAGGCAGGAGAGAGTGGGGTTTCTGAGTGAATCCCATGTCCAGTTTCACAGCGAAGTTTTCCTGAAACGAGATTGTGGCTGGAGCTCCGGGTCATCTCCCCAGCTGCTGCAGGCCCTGTCCTCTTCGCAGCCATCCATCTGGAGTTCTTCTGTTCAGGTGTCTGAAGGGGAGCAAGCCCTCATCACCTGCCCACCCATCCAACGAGCCCTGTGCCAAAGATTGTTCTAGAAGTGGGCACGTTCTGGCCGCGGAGACAAAGGGGGATGAAGATGGATGCTCACGGACAGCTCCCCCTCTTCCTGCCTTGAATCTTGTGTGGGAGGAGGGTCTGGGCTGCAGCTGTCACCATGAGGACACTTGCTCGCTCGGGGACCAAGCCAACATGGCCAGGTGACGGGATGGAGGACAGCAGGGCTGGTTTCCCAATGGCACTGGTGATCTCCCTAACGAGTCCTTGGACAGATTCCTGTGACGTGAAGTCAAAGGTGGCCTTACCGTTGGAGCTGAACGTAGCCCGCCCACTGGTCCCTGCATCTAGAAACATCCTGCCACGGGGATGCCCATCGCGTTGGCCTCTCCCGGCTTCCTGGGCGGAGTGGGTGGCACTGCCTTCATCTCAACAAGACTGAGAGCACCCTGAGGCCCTGCTGGGCCCGCCCTCCGCCTGGTGGTTAAGGGCACGGGGGCTCAAGGCCCACTCACCATGTGACCTCCCTGCAAACTGGCACAGGGCACCACGGAGGGCCATGTGCACTGCTCTCTGTGGGGAAGGCGTTCTCTCCCTCGTGCCAGGCGTTCTTTTGGTCCCGGTCTTAGTCTGCTTGGGCTTCCATTGACAGAGCACCGCAGACTGACAGACAAAGTGAGCTGTCTGGTTTGGGTGATATTCTAGGAGGACTGTGTGGGGAAGAATATGGGAGGGGGAAGGTCTTGCCCTGGCCAGTGTGGTTCAGGGGTTAGAGTTTGGCCCGAGAACTAAAGGGCCGTGGATTCAATTCCCAGTCCAGGGCACCTACCTGGATTGCAGGTTCAATCTCTGTCCCAGGTGTGTGTGGGAGGCAACCAATCAATGTGTCTCTCTGACATCAATGTCTCTCTCAACCTCTGCCGCCCCCCAGCTCTTTCCCTTCCACCCTCTCTGAAAATCAATGGGGAAAAATATCCTCAAGTGTGATATCAAGTGCTGGACCTGTTTGACCTATTCTCAAACAAATACATAACAACAAATACATATGACCACACACACACCAAATTTTAAAAATATGCAGCCATATAGCCATGTAGATTTTGGTTCAAACCCCAGCTTTCCAAGTGTGGACCTTGGGAAAGTTGTTGAACTTCTCTGAGGATAAGTCTTCCCATCCATGAGATGAAGATAATACTGTGCCTGTCTCCCCCCTCTACCGGGTTATTGGGGGGAACGGGGGACCGGCTATTTGTAAAGAACTTAGCATAGTGGCTGGCCCACCGTGTGCTCTCAGTGAGCAGGACACTGTAGGTTTTAAACATCTGTGCACTCAACTCACGTTGTATTTTAGGAAGAAATGACCATTTCTACTGGAAAGTGAAGAGCTGCATAAGGAATTGGCGATTCTTAAGATTCTTTCCTGGGACTACAAGGGTGGGTTGCTTTTATTATCCTCTTTTCTGTGACTATAGACTTCACCTGGACTCAGAGTTCCCCAAAAAGCATACCCTTGCGGTTACCCCCACGTGTGTCCGCGGAGCCTGCAAACAGCTCTAGAACCAAGGGCCCAGCTATAGATGCTCTCATGGAAAACTTGTCTATAACTTGTGCTCTAGCCTTGCGCCTGTTATCTCAGAATCTCAGGGTGTTATTTGAAAATCATCTCGTCTGCGTCATCTCTGAGTAAACAGCTTGTTGAGACACTAACAACCTCCTAAAACTCAAACAAAGTGTCAGTGTGTGCTTCCAGGGAATAGATTAGCCTTTCCCCCAGGCTGGCAAAGGTGGCCACGGAGGCAGGGTGAGCCCGCAACCTCTCATTTACTTTTTATTTATTTTTAAGTATATATTTTATTGATTGTTTTACAGAGAGAAAGGGAGAGGAATAGAGAGTTAGAAACATTGATGAGAGAGAAACATCTATCAGCTGCATCCTGCACACTCCCTACTGGGTACGTGCCCTCAAACAAGGTACATGCCCTTGACCAGAATCAAACCTGGGACCCTTGCGTCCACAGGCAGACGCTCTATCCACTGAGCCAAACCGGTTAGGGCTAGCCCGCAACCTTTCAAATGCCACCCCCGCCCCTAAAGTAGGTCAGAACTCCTCAGCAGCTGGTGAAGGGCTGTAGACAGAAGGTATTTTTTTCCTAAGTCTTGTCTTTTGGACTTTGACCAACTGGCATTGAAACTAGATACCATCTTCAGGCACTGGACCTGTTTGACCTAGTCTCACATCCTCCACTGGGCAGCTTTTGGTTTGTTGCTTAACGTCTCTGCGCCTCTGTTCCTCGTCTGCGGGGGTTAGACGGCCACCATCACATGAGGGTGTGGTGGACATTATTTAATCAGGTAAGATGTATCTCTCACGGTGCCTGGTGAGAGTAACTGTTTGCATCACTTGAACGTTTATGGGAAGATGGAACCACAGGAGCTGGGGAACTTAGCAAGAGGGAATGGTGTCCCCGGCCGGAGTGCTCCGCCGGCCAGCATGCTCCAGGGCCCCGACGGGAGACTGGGCGGGAGCTCTGACACCCTGTTCCCTCCAGCAGCCTCAGTTCCAGTGCCAGCCTCTTACCGCCAGGGATCCCGGTGTTGAAAGATGCACCGATGGCCCTACTGTGGCTGAGTAGGTCGGAGTGTCATCCTGCACTCCGAAAGGTCTCAGGTTCGATTCCTGGTCAAGGCACACACCCAGGTTGTAGGTTCCATATGTCCGAGTGTGTAAGGGAGGCAAGCAATTGATGTCTCTCTCACATCAATGTTTCTCTCTCTCCTTCTCCCTCACCCTTCTTCTCTCTCTAAAATCAGTAAAAACATCCTCGGGTGAGGATTTAAAAAAGAAAAAGATGCTTGTATCACACACAGAGCTGTGCTGTCCAAACGGGTAGCCAGCTAGCTCAGTGGCCACTCAGCCGGAGAGACAACCACGCACTCCAGTGCTGTCCTGGAACCGGGCCTTTCTCCCTGGTCCTCAGAGCTCATGGTGGCCCTATATTTCCCTGATTCCCATTCAGACATTTCTGCCCCGTTTGAACATCTCTGACATCAGAATATATTGATAATCAATGATGCCCGTACTTTCACTGGAAGCATTTTCTCTTCCATGGTGATATGTAAAGATGATGACACGTGCAGCTGTCACTTGAAGGTGCCAACTTTCACCCCTGGCACCGAATCGAAGTCCATTGTAATCGTCAGCAACTCCCATTATTACACGTCGGCCTTCGCCTCCCTCATCTGCTCCCCGGATACTTCGCCTGTTGGATGTGCTCCTGAGTCAGCTTTCACTAGTACAGTCCCCGCAGAGCTCCCCGCCACGGGGCTGAGGTTCTCGTAGGAGACACTGTCCTGGCTGCCCTCGGCAGGCTGTCCCAAAGGAGGAGGCTGCTCGGGAGCGGGCATGCTCCTTAGATAAAACCAACATTTATTCAAAGACAAAGCAAAGCAAAGAAAGCCAGGAGGCCCGCCTGGCCACGGACACCCAGCCTGGGCAGTGACCAATGGGAGCTTGGCTTGGTGGCCACGAAATGGAAACAAGCAGTTCAGTAAGTTCCCATCCAATGGCTTTGATGAAACCCTGTTCCCAGTATCACTACCCAGCCCCCAAAGACAATCCATTGGGAACCCTGGAACCTTGGAGGTAGAGTCTGTTACTGGATGCAAAAAGGGCCTTCATAGGAAAAATAAAAGGCCTGCCCCCTGCCCTGGCCGGGGTTTCTCAATGGTTAGAGCATCGGCTGGCGCAGCAAAGGGTCGTGGGTTCAATTCCCAGGTTGCAGGTTCTGTCCCAGGCCTCTCTTGGGGCACATGCAGGAGGCAACCAATTGATTGTCTCTCTCTCCTCTCTCCTCTTTCTCTATCCCTCCCTCTCTTCCTTCCCCCTCCCCTCCCTCCCTTCTTTCCCTCCTCCTTTCCTCTCTCTCCCTCTAAAAATCAATGGAGAAAAATAACCGAGTTTCATCAGAGCCATTGGATGGAAATTTACTGAACTGTTTGTTTCCATTTTCTGGCCAGCAAGCTAAGCTCCCATTGGTCACTGCCCAGGCTGGGTTTTCGGGGCTGGGCTGGCCTCCTGGCATTCTTTTGTGGGGATTAACGACAACAACAAAAGATCTGCCACACGATAAGCCAGTACAATAAGGGGCGGGCGGTAGGTAACTTATTAAGTATCAGTTACAGCAGGAGCCCCAGCTAAACCCGCTGTCCCATCCCCGGCAGCTCCTGCAAAGAGCCTTGTGGAGTAGGTCCCCATGCGTTTCATTCTGCAACCCCCACTTCCTCCTCAGGATGAAAGCAGAAATCGAAAGAAAGTCTAAGGGATCTGAAGGAGCACCCCACTTCCTCCTCGCTGGCAGGGGAACAGGAATAATTCCTGCCAGTTTTCCTGAGAGTGCAGGAGTCCCTGGAATGCCCTTTTTAAATGTAAATCGTCGCGTGGGTTATGTTATCAGCAGGCCTGCGGAGGGACTCAGGCCCGCTGTCCAGTAGAATATAATGCGAACCACCTGTGAAATGTTAAACTTGCTAGGAGCTTCCTTTTAAAAGCCTAAAGAGGAACATGTGAAATTAATTTTAGTAATATATTCTATTAACCCAATATAGCTAAGATATCGTTTTAACATGTAATCAATACAAAAAGTATGAATTCAATATTTTACATTCTTTTTCATCCTATGTCTTTGAAATACGCTGTGTATTTTGCACCTATGGTCCAGACCAGCTCAGTAATCACGTGTTGCTAGCGGTTACCATATTGGAGAGCATAAGTCAAAAGAGAACCAGTTCGAGAGCCCTCCAGCTCCTTCCCCTTTCATTTAAAAAAGTTTCAGTTCAGGATTTAAAGCTACTGAATGGATATCACATACACATGGTACACAGGTCAGCACGTACAACTTCTGTACCGCGGAAAGTCTATCTCACTCCCGCCTCTCTCTTCCAAAAATGAGTGTCCAACCCAGAGGCAGCCAGCTAGTCTCAGACCCTCATCTCCCTCCAGAGAGTCTAAACAAATAAAACACAGATGCACATGCACACACACTCACACGCACACTCACACACACACACATTCACACACACAATCACACATACTCTCTCTCTCTCTCTCTCTCTCTCTCTCTCACACACACACACACACACACACACACACTCACACACGGGCAATTGACCTTTGAACAATGAGAGGATTAGGGGTACTGACCCCTGAACTGTTGGAAATTTGCATATAACTTTACACTCCCCAAAAACTTAACTACTGCTCTGGCTGGATAGCTCAGTTGGTTAAAGAGTCGTTCCGAAAAGCCAAGGTTTCGGGTTCCAGCCCCAGTGACGGTACATACAAGAAGCAATCAATGAAGGCATAAATAAGCGATACAACCAAAGCTCGCAAGCGCGCTCTCTCTCTCTCTCTCTCTCTCTCTCTCTCTCTCTCTCTCTCTCTCTCTCTCTCTCTCTCTATCTCTCTCCCTGCCTTCCCCCTCTATCTCCTCTTCCCTCCTTTCTCTTTCTTTCTGAAATCAATTTATAAAACCACACACACTGAACTACTAATAGCCCACTCTTGACTGGAAGCCTTACTGATAGCATAGTTAACACCTACTTTGTATGCGGTAGGTATTGTCTGCTGCATCTTCACCATGCTAGCTGGAGTAAAGAAAATGTCATGAAGGAAATCTAAGAAAGTGCTGCACATATTTACTGGAAAAGCCTCTGTGAAAGTGGGCCTCCTTTGTGCAAGCCTGTGTTGCTCAAGGATCCACTGTGCGAACACACCTAATAAACACACATGCAAATACATGTATTTTTTACTCTTTCCTACAATTCAAACATGCTGGGGTTTTCTCACTTAACATTAACTCTGTTACTTACTTGTGTGTAACTCTGGGCACGTTCCTGCATGCCTCGGTTTCCTCATCCATGAAGCGGAGGTGATAGTGCCTCAAGAGCTGCTCCAGGGGGCTGGTGAGAGGATGGAGGGGACGGAGAAGCCCCAGGGCTGAGAGCAAAGCCCGCACCTTCCGTGAATATTAGGCTTTTTACTCCGTCGCATGACGTCAATGATTGAAACAGTCCCTGCGATGGGCAGTGAGTTTGCTTTCCTCCCCGATCTTCTGCTTTGTGGGAAGGATGGCCAGCTCTGTGCAGGTATCATTGGGTCCCCGTGCTAGTCGCCAGGAGGATAGACCCAGCATTGGGACTGCCGGGTCTGAGGTTCTGTGCGTGTTCGTGTGGGTGTCCTGGTGGGTTGCCTGCAGAGGGGGGGGGGGGGGGGGGGTGCCTTTTCCTGTGCCTCGCTCTCACAGGACACATCCATGCTGGTTTTCCTCTGCTGCTGCGACAGGTACAAAACACTGCCCGGCGGTCCCCGCTGTCTCTCTCTGTCGTGGTGAGGTGGGGCACCTTCTCACATGGCTGCGGCCACTCGAATGTCCTTTTTGGGAAACTTGGTTCATTGTCCTATTAGATTATTGGGGTAGGCCTTTTTGTTGTTGCTGTTAATCCTCAACCGATGATATTTTTTCCATTGATTTTTAGAGACAGGGGAAGAGAGGGGAGAGGGGGAGCAGGGTGGAGAGTGGAAGGGAGGGAGGGAGAGAGAGAGAGAGAGAGAGAGAGAGAGAGAGAGAGAGAGGCATTGGTATGAGAGAGAAACATTGATTGGTTGCCTCCTGCATGCACCCCAACTGGGACCTGAACCCACAACCTGGGTATGTGCTCTGACCGGGAATCGAACCTGCAGCCTTTTGGTGCACAGGGTGACAGATGCTCAACCAACTGAGCCACACCAGCCAGGGCTCAGGTGTGTTTTTGAAAAAGAAAACCAGTGCCAGGTAGCTACAGAAATGAGAGCATCACTCTCCCATTTCATTTTTCAAATGATTGAAAGCATTCAATCATTTATTAATCATCACTTATTTATATTTATTAATATATATTTAATATTTATTATATGTTTATATATTTATTATATATTTATATGTATTTATATATTTATTATATATTTAATATGTATTAATCATCACTTATTCCATCAGTAAAATGATCAAATTATTAACCTTTGTTATTATTAACTTATCAAAATTAACTGTTAAAACTATTGGGTTTTCATAATGAAATTATTGAAATGTAAGCACCCTAAAGAGGACTCCTTTCAATCATTTGTTAAACACCTTTAAAGGTTTTGCCCATCATTATACTAACATATATTAAAGCGCATAGAGAAGTGTGTGTGGGTCCACATAGGGTAAGACAGAAAGTGTATGGTTTGGTGGGTTGTTAGCAAAAATCAGATTTCACACTTTGTTTACAACTTGCAATTCTTTTACTTCAGTCATTTAGTCAACAAATATTTATTTAGCACCTACTCTGAGCCAGGCGCCATGTTTTCTGCTTCAATCATGTTTATTTTTTGGTTTTGGTTTTTGGCCAGTGACTCTGTGATCAGGAAAGCCTGGGAAGCAATGAAATGGCCACACAATCCTGGGCTTGGAATAAACTTCCAGATTTTTCCAAATCAGGAAGTTTATTCCAAGCCCAGGATTGTGTGGCATCTCAAGTGGGTCTAAGTGGGTCTAAGAACTACCCTGACTGAAAGGTCTCCCGTGAAGCAGGCCTCCCTCTGCTGGCTCCGCTCCGCGCTCCTCGGAGGAAATGATCTAACGGATCGTAAAGGAAGCAGTAAAGTGCTCAGGGCATGAACCTGTGTCGAGGGAATAAAACATGGTGATAGATTAAATGTGGGCGATGTGTTAGGATCAAAGAGCCTGGCTCCAACAGTAGTGGAATCTGCTTCTCCAGGGTGTGGAGAAGACATGCAGCGCCTTCATTTTTCAAAGGAGTTAGTTCCGGAAGCCCGAGCCCGGGGGACATCAAGTATCACCAAAGGTTACCCTGGGCTGTTCCTCCTGTTATCACCAGGTCGCAGGCGGGAGCAGCCAGAACTCAGGACCGGGAAGTGCATGGGTCATCCCTCCCCTGAAACAATGCATATGGCCGCCCACATCATTTACACCGTCCTCGCTCCCTGTGCTCCCCACACACGGGGCAGAATTCGGGTAGGTTCCATGGACCGCCCGGTGACGGCATGTTAACAGGAAGACCTGTATGCTTTTTCTGCTGATTCAGCATTTAATTCACGTAAAGCAGCTAGCTCCGGGCCTGGCAGACAGCACTCCTCCCACACGCTAGCTGTCATCGCCACCACGGCTCCTTCTCTACCAAAAAAATGTCCTCGCCGAAACCGGTTTGGCTCAGTGGTAGAGCGTCGGTCTGCGGACTGAAGGGTCCCAGGTTCGATTCCGATCAAGGGCATGTACATTGGTTGCGGGCACATCCCCGGTAGGGGGTGTGCAAGAGGCAGCTGGTCGATGTTTCTCTCTCATGGATATTTCTAGCTCTCTATCTCTCTCCCTTCCTTTCTGTAAAAAATCAATAAAAAATACATATTTTTTTAAAATGTCCTTTCTCTTGGGAGATGCCTGAGCCTGGTTTCACCCAAATGCACTTCCAGCAAAATGGCAGGCGCATCGTTTTATCTTCATTCCATGACTGAGTGGCTTCAAGGCGCAGTTCTGGGAACAGAATAAATGATCAAGAGATACTTATTGAGTGAATTACAGAACCTGTGGTTCAAAGGTGAAATGGCAAAAAAAAGGAGGAAGATTGTAACTAGCCCTTGTCTATTACTATCACGATTTTGTTGTTGTTGTTAATCCTCATCAGCATATACACTGAGTGGCCTGATTATTATGATTCCTGGACCCATAATAATCTGGCCACTCAGTGTGTGTGTCTGTGTGTGTGTGTGTGTGTATAGAGGCCCAGTGCATGAATTCATACATGGATGGAGTCTGACCAGCCTGGCCAGGGAGAGGGGACATGGGTGATTGGCCAGCCTGCCTCCTAGTCAAACTCCTGGTTGAGGGGACAATTTGCATATTAGCTTTTTATTACAATATATAGGATATACACTGAGTGGCCAGATTATTATGTGTTCAGAGATCATAATAATCTGGCCATCAGTGTATTTTTTCCATTGATTTTTAGAGTGGAAGGGAGCAGGAGAGACAGGGAGAGAGAAACATCAACGTGAGCCCTTCTAGAAGGTGGGAGGGGGGTAAAGAGGGCAGGAAGCAATGAGTACAGTCAGTCAGTCAAGAAGCTGCTTTCAGATTGTAGTGCTTCATGGGGGAAATAAACTGAGAGATGGGACAGAGCATGACTAGAAGGAAACCCAGACATACAGGGACTCAGGAATGGCCTCTCAGGAGGAGAAATCTGAGCTGAGATCTGGGTGACAGATTGTGTCACCGCCCAATAATAGTAAAAATAATGTTTAAAATTGGGGTGTGCTCTCTAGTTAACCACTTTACCTTCATTTCCCCTCCAAAGAAAAAGCATGGCAGAGCACTTGGAACTACCAGGTTCTGGAAGGAATGTGGACCGGGTGGGGGGGACCCTCATAAACAGCTATTAGGAAGGGAAAATCGAGACCGCCCTTGAGAGAAGGATTTGGGACACCTGGTTAAAGCTGAAGCTGTGAATTCCCTACGACCCAGTTAGTCTTTCGATAACCTTTAAAAGCATTTCCTCTTAGGGAGGTAAGGGACATTCAGATTCCAAAGTTGAAATATAAAACTAAAGTAACTAATTAACGACAAATAGTGACGGATATCTATCTGTGTGGGCTGGGCACTATTCAAAGCTCCAAGAAAGTCATGGGGAACCAAGCCATCAAACACTGTGCCTACAGCACCATGCGGGCACGCACGTAAAAAGCACAGCAAAGGCTCCAGCCCGTGCTGCATACTCACTCAGTGTGCGCCCAGTTTGTGATCCTGGTTCCATGCAAGAGAAATTGTCATTCACCCAAGATGAGCCAGGTGTCAAGGCGGAGAACATTCTAGCCCAATTCTTCACCCCCGGTCGCCCCTCGGGGCAGCATTGACCTTCCCCGCGGGAGCCTTTGTGAGTTCTCAGGGACTGCTGGGTGTCCACTGCCTGGCTAAAAGAGCTGCCCGGTTCGGGGTGAGAGCAGGGAGTAGACCTGACGAGAGAGAGCTCTCCTAACACAAACCTGCAGAAAAGATGGGGGGCGGAGGTGGGTGGGGATCACCTGCTCAGGACGGGAGTAGACTCCGTGACCATGCTGGGCATCCTTAGCAGGGAGACAGCTACGATAGCGCCTGTCTCCCAGTCAGGTACCGGCCTGCGTGCTTCCATCAGTCTTCCTGCCTTCATCCTCTAAGAACTTGCAATTAGGCCGGCTCCAGGATGCTCTCAACCACTGAGACCGGAAATGAGACAAACTCTGGCGAATGCCTTCCATGAGGGGGCAGGGAGTGAAGTCAGGAAGCCAGGTGGAAGAGAACTGGAACCCGGCGCCCCGGCTGACTTTTATTCTCTGCTGGTGAGGAAACCCATTGGGAGGGAGCAGCCCCTGGGACGGGGAAGGAGCCTCGGAGTCCAGGGGCCAAGCCTCTTTTTTTCTTTTTAAATATTTATTTATTTATTTATTATTTTTTAAATCTTTTTTACAGAGAGGAAGGGTGAGGGATAGAGAGTTAGAAGCAACAATGAGAGAGAAACATTGGTCAGCTGCCTCCTGCACACCTCCCACTGGGGATGTGTCTGTAACCAAGGTATGTGCCCTTGACCGGAATCCTTCACCTTTCAGTCCTCAGAGCCAAACTGAGTTAGGGCAGGGGGCCAAGCCTCTTGCTTCTGCAACAGAATGACCCTCCTGAAGTCACTCCACCAAATTTGTCTTTTGATGTATTTTTTTTTTCTAACAGGAAAGTTTTTCAAAAATCCAGAAGAACAGAAAAAACTAATACAATGAGCATCCCATAATAAACTGTATCAACATTTCCGATTAGCTTTGAGACATTTCTATTTTTTTTTCCACTTCAGAGAGTTATATTCTTTTATTTCCATCTTTCTTTGCATTTACTTTGTTTTTCATTTTACTGAATTCTTAAGTTAAATGGAAGCTTATTTATTTTCAATACTTCTCTCCTAAATACCTCTAAGCTATATATTTATTCCTTTGATCACTTCCGGTGCCTCCACCATGTTTAAAAACAAGGCAATTTCCATTTATATACATGCATGCATAATTATATAATTTTCATAAACACATAAACATCAACATACATGATTTTTTAAAGTTTCTTCTTTTTCTTGATTTCTGCCAACATCTCCCCTCTCCCCCATGATATTCCTGCCTCCCATATAAACCTGTCTTCGTGGTTAAGCTCATAGCATTCCCTATTTTCCTTCAGGCTCAAGTGATCCTGGGCAAGAATAGTCGATCCCAGTTTGTTTTACCAAAATGGGGCCATATTTTACACTCTCAGTGCCTTTCACTCTGGTCGCTAACAGTTTACCTTACGGGCACTTCCTTCAATATAGTCCTTACAGTTTTATTTCATTTTGCTTAATGCCTGTATAATATCCCACGGCGTGACTGTGACAACACTCACTCCTTTTGTTTCCAGTTTCTAGCTGCCCTTACCAATGCTGCAGTGCACATCTCTGAGTATCAAACACAAAATCTCAGGAGCCTCCGTGACAGGGGTGCTGAGAGCCTTGGTGAGCCGGGCGGACTCTCTGAGTTGCCGTCCAGCATCTGCACGATGCCAGGGGCAGGCGAGAGAAGGACCAGGGGCCCTCCCGGCGCACTGAATCCTTTCTAATCAAATCATTCATTCACGGTGCAGCCACCCGGCACAACTGCCTGAGTGCCTGCCGTGCAGGCGCTGACCTGGGCTCAGTGACTCGACCTCCACCAGAGTGGAGAAGGCCCCAGGTCTCAGAGGGCTGGCGTCCTGGTGGGGAGGAGCCGATGCTGAGCAGAGAAGGAAATGGTCTCATCTCCACGTGTGGGCGGGGCGGGGCGGGGCGGGGCGGGGCATCCCTGCGTGCCCGGGAAAGTCTCTGCGTAGATGACGTGTACACTGTGGTGCGTCCCGCTCAGTAATCAGATGATTCTCCGACGTAAGTTGGTGTATTTCGTCATGCCTGTACTTCTCTCTGGTCTTTGAGGCTCCATGGGGGGGGGGGGGGGGCACTTTTGCAATCAGTGTAGTTTCTGGACCTTCCGGTCTGGTCCTGTAAATTGGAAGCAAAGCCAGAGGAACCCCCGATTTTTGAAAACTCACCAGGTTTGGCAAGTTTTATTAGAGGGCTGAGCCCCAACCTGTGAGAAGACTAGGGAGGAAGGTGAGTGGGGATTCGAATGGGAAAGTTCGGCTCAAAGAACTTCCTCCAGAAAGTTATGTCTTTCAAAACCTTTAGCTGCAAAGAGAGAAATCCCACAGGAACCCCGCACCCCCATCCCCGGAAGAACCCTGGGACCACTTTTAGGGCTCCAACCATTTGATGTGCAGCAAATATGTAAAAACAGCAGGGGGCTGCCCGGAAGCCAGCCCAACGGAAAGAAAAATCCAGAATTGCAAATGTAAAGCTCCCAGCCTGTGACAGAAATTATGCTGATGGCGCTGAAAGCTGGAAACGGGAGTGGAAGTAACGTTACCATGGAATATCTGAGAGGCACAGCTCCGAGGACAGCAGGGCCTGCCTCAGAGACGTCTCCGGGATTAAAATCAGACCCTTGTGATGCCAACCCCGGAGCAACCCTGCGTGCCCCCCACCCCACCCCGAGCAGTTCCTCCTGCAGCGCTGCCCTGGGCCCGGGCAGGCCCGGAGGTGACCGCAGGATCTGGCGCTCGGCCGGGGGCTCACCGGGGGCAGACTGTCCATGCACTCCGACAATTTGGAAAAAGCAGCAGAGCCGCGCGGACCTTTTCCGTTTCTTTTGCTTCTGCATCTGCTCCCAAGCCTGCACTCTGTCAAACTGTGAGCAAGTCCCAGCGCTGAGCAGGGTCTGATCCACAGGTTCTGTGAGGCTGGCCGCCCTCACCTGCCAGCTTTGCTCCTGGCGGGGAGATGATTTAAACGTGCTTTCTCCGTAGAGCGCTTCCCTGATGTCCCCCATCCAGGGGCTCAGTCTCGTGCTCACTGGACTTGCTCTTTCGTCTTTGTTAGGAGGGCCCCCGAACAAAACTTTAACTGCCGAGTCGTGAAAATACCCCAAAAGGCTGCTCGGCTTGTCCTATTTATACAAAGGGGAGGATGTGAGAGAGGTCATTTCACTTAAATATGCTTATTTTTAAAAGAGGTGTATATTATGTTAATACACGTGTATGTTGTTATGTATTAAATGCACACATAAGTAGGCATTAATTATGCAAATATGCATATGTGATACTTACATATATGAACAAAGGGCTTGCTTCAAGTGGCCCATTTGGATAATAGGAAATAGTTGCCCTGGCCTCCTTCCACAGCCCATGTCTGCAGCCCCCAAGCGAAGCACGTGCTGCCTGTCTCCGCTGGCTGTGAGAGGGGCAGCGCTGTGTGCGGAGCGGGGAGGGGTGTAAAGGAGAGAATGCAGCACCTCCCGTCCTGCAGCCAGCGCTCCTGTGGCCGCCTAGCGCTGAGCTCGCTCCCACAGCCCTTCCCAGCCCAAACCTCTGTCCCCCATTCCGGCTGCCATTCTACCTGCTCCTGTTCAAAGCTCCGCTCAGATGGCTCTTAGAAAACCCCAAAATGTCTTTGAGGGAAGTGGGGGGCGGGAGGGAGAGAGAGGAATGGAGAATTTAGAAAAGCAACTACGATTTTTGCTTTATACTTGACCCTCGCCCCTACCCCTACCCCCAACCCCAGACGTTCTCCCTACACCCCACCTTCCCCGGGTGCTTGCCACTTTGCACCTGGGGTGAAGAGGGCGGGAATGGCAGTCCTCCGTGAAAATGGTCAGGCCCAATGGTATGCTCTTAAGGAGGAGAGGAGGAGCCTGGTGCTAGCGATCCCGGGCAGGCTCTCGTCCGGGCGGGCGGGCTGGCGTCATGATAATGCAATTTTGTATGTTAAACAACAGATGTCAAACAGAAGAAAGAGACGGGCCTTTGCCTTTCTTCTCCCTTGGACCTTGCTCCCCCAAAGCAGCCATTTTTTCCAGTTGCCATGACAGTGGTAATAGGAGTTTATCATTTTCCCATGCCTGCCGCATGCTAATGTGGAATCAATTCCCAGGCCTTATCTGGTCGGGGAAGAAAAGGGTCCCCGCCACTCTGCAGAGGGCTGGGGCCGAGGAGCCTGCTTTCGCCCGGCCCAGTCCCCTGCCCTCCACCCCCAGCGGAGGGGCAGTTCCATAAAGCGGCAATTCCATATTCTCACTCGCTTGGCTGTTAACGCATCGGTTCCATCTGCCGCAGAGCCCTGGGCGCCGCCTGCACAAACCCACAGGGTCTTGAAAAGAACTTCTAAAGCATCAGGGTCATCTACACCGTAACCACATATAATCATATTTGTATAATAAATATTTGGCACATTCTGCACGTTCACACGGAACACTACCTTTGAAAACATCCGACCTGTTTGCACGTTGATAAAGGAAGAAAGCTTTTTTTTTTTTTTTTTTTTTTTTAGAATTACTAAAACTAAGCAAAATCATAATAACTTGGTAAGAAGAGCACTGTTTTTCAATCAACAAGGGGGACGTAGAAATTTTTAGACATTACCTTCGGAAGGTCCCCTTAGCACGAAGGAAATTTACTGGTAAAAAATGGGCTTGATGGGGAAATGGACAAGCAGCTAAACACAGGCGGTGGATCCCCGGGTGTTTAGTACGTTATTCTTGGTACTTTGCTGTATGTTTGAAATACTTTATAATTCCAAAAGTAATTTATGAATCCAAGCCTCTCAGTTTGGCCTTTCATCCACCGTGTTTAAGTCACAGCTAAATGAGGACAAAGGGGCAGATGCAAAATTAAGCCCGAAGTGATTTATGGCATACTTTAGGTTTATTTCCCTTTTAATTTCTAACAGAATGTGCTGGTGGTTGTCACCGATGTTTGCTTATTTATTTTTCTCCCTAATCCCTTAAAAAAAAAAAAGTATTGCATCAATGGAGCATCAAAATGATTGCTTCATTGTTGATAGATTGTATTCTCCAGAACTGAAAATCCAGTTGCTTTTATATGCATTGTCCTTGTGGGTTGTTTTTTTTTTTTTTTTTCCTGGCATCTGGCCCACTTTATTCCTTTTTGTTATTTTGAGTTGTTCTTTCATCATTATCTGCAGGAAGCAGCATTAGCATGCAGCAGATAAGACCAGGGCCCAGATGTGCATATCAAAGGATGAACAGCTACTTATTAAGAAAAACTTTTCTCTTTAAGCCCAGCTTCTGTTCAAAGGCATAATAAAGCCTATGGCGTTGGTGACTAACTGGTAATTCAATGCCCTGTCACAGTCACACACTGGAAGGGGAGGAGGGGGAGAAAAAGGCAGGTCAAAGAAACTGGTAAGGTCCACACACACTTTAGAAAGCTGAAAAGACGGAACTAGCATAAAAGTTCATCTTCTCCAGACCCAGGCGTTTATATCCCGCTGTGTTTAGCCACTGTTTTTTGGGGGGGATGAAGGGGAGGGGAGAGGGGGTGGACAAGAAGGGGAGGATGAAAGAGCCACAAATGGGCTGGCTGGCTGGCTGGTTGTGACAATGAAGGGTGAAATTAGAATCACAAAATTATTTTTTAGAAGGGTGAGAGAGGTTTACATGGACAGTATCTGATTTCAGCACCACGTGTCTGAGCTGCTTCTGCTTTGGAAAATATGCATAAGAAACCCCCAGGCGAGCATACACTGAGTGGCCAGATTATTATGATCTCTGAACGCATAATAATCTGGCCTCTCAGTGTAGATCCTATATAATAAAAGGCTAATATGCAAATTGCCCCCTGGACCAGGAGTTCAACCAGCAGGCAGGCTGGCCAACTGCCCATGTTCCCTCCCCCTGGACAGGGTGCCAGGACCTCACCCATGCACAAATTCATGCATCAGGCCCATATATATACATACATACACACACACAGATTATTATGCGTTCAGAGATCATAATAATCTGGCCACTCAGTATGCATGTACAAGAGCCCTGATTGTGAACGGTCTGCAATGTTAATCTAAAGGGCCCTTTTGTGGCTGCTCTGCTTCTTCACTCCTTTCTCCCCCCTGTGGGAGTCTCTCTGTATCTCTCCTAGGAATTTGCACAGAGCAACCCACTCACATGCACAAAGACCCAGATCTTCAGACATATATTTAGTGTTTTATTTTTGTAAAGATTTTTTTATTGATTTTTTTTTTAGAGAGAGAAGAAGAGTAAGAGAGAAACATTGATGTGAGAGCAAAACATTGATGGGCTACCTTCTGCATGCCCCCTACCAGGGATCGAGCCACAACGTGGGCATGTGTCCTGACCAGGAATCGAATTGGTAACCTCTCAGTGCATGAGAAGACGGACAATCAACTGAGCCACACTGGCCAGCGCTAGTGTTGTTTTCAAAATGAATGATCCAGCCGAAACCGGTTTGGCTCAGTGGTAGAGCATCGATCTGTGGACTGAAAGGTCCCAGGTTCGATTCCGGTCAAGGGCATGTACATTGGTTGTGGGCAATCCCCGGTAGGGGGTGTGCAAGAGGCAGCTGGTCAATGTTTCTCTCTCATCGACATTTCTAGCTCTCCATCCTCTCTGTAAAAAAAATCAATAAAATATATTAAAGAAAAGAAATATTTAAAAAAGTAAAAATAATAAAAATAAAATGAATGATCCATGCCACAGTGTGCTTCCTTTGTCTCCCTTGCAATCAGATTTGCCAGCCTTTGGCACAATGAGTGGCATTCTTTCTTGTTTGTAGGAAATGGATCTCTGCGATCCTTCTCCAGCATGGTCGGCTTTTGATGGAACTTACTTAAATTCCTCAGGGCAAACAGAGTGTAGGGAGGAGGGAAGAGGTACAAAGAACTGTGCACATGGCCAGCATCATGGTGGAAACCCCAAGGCTCTGCCTCACCTAGGTGGGGGAGGTGGAGGCAGCTAGAAAGGCCTCAGCCAATTTTTAAAAAAATATATATATCTTTATTGATTTCAGAGAGGAAGGAAGAGGGAAAGAGAGGTAGAAACAACAATGATGGAAGAGAAGCATTGATTGGCTACCTCCTACACGTCCCCTACTGGGGCTCAAGTCTGTAACCCAGGCATGTGCCCTTGACTGGAATCGAACCTGGGACCCTTCAGTCCACAGGCTGATGCTCTATCCCCTGAGCCAAACCAGCTAGGGCAGCCCTGTTCTTTAAATGGCCCAATGGGAGACGACAACAAGACCTAGGCCACATCTGAGGAAACAGGTGGCCCCATAGTGCTTGGCCAATGAGGAACCAGAGGAGGGACTAAATAAATAGGCTGTGCTCACTGCATCGGACATGCCGACACAATGCGAGGGTTGCCCGCTCTGGAAAGGGTATTAAAAGTCTCGTTTTCGCGGTACTTCTGTCTCTGAGTTTGTCATTTGAATTCCGGCAGGTGAGTCATTTCTCACCCATTTGAACATAGTGGTCCATCAGTTTGATGAACCAAGAGGTCTGTATCCACTTCCCTTTTGGTGGCCATACAAGTGTCTTCTCATTTTTTCATATAATCATGAGTACATACTTTCCCCCCATCCTCTGCTCTTTTCGAGCAGTTCTCCCTCCCTCCCTCTCTCTCTCTCTCTCTCTCTCTCTCTCTCTCTCTCTCTCTCTCTCTCTCTTTCTCTCTCTCTCTCTCTCTCCCTTTTCATTTTCTCTGTTGTCCAAAAATAAAAAGTTACTTTCCTACCTGGAAAATAATCTATATGCTTAAATCTATCAATAAAATAGATTTAAGAGTCAGTCTCTCACTTTGCAAAAAAACAAGATATGTAAATCAATTCTGAGAATGCTTAGGTTCCCTTTTGTTTCTGGGTTTTTAAGTTCCATGGCAGATTGCAAAATGACCTTGAATCTAGTCATTTTTATGCATGCATCTTGATGAAAGTCAGCCGAGTCTTACATCTGTCTGTGAAGCTATCATCCTACATAATAAAAGCCTAATATGCTAAGTGTCGGGTTGACCAGTCAGCTGTTCAACCAATCAAAGCATAATATGCTAATGATATCCTAAGGCCACTTAACTGCTCTCTATGACGTGCATTGACCACCAGGGGGCAGATGGTCCGACCAGTAGGTTAGCTTAATGCTGGGGTTCAGCTGATCGGGACTGAGCAAAATGGGCCGGACATATCCTGGATCCCTCCTGCATCCTTCCTCAGCCCCGATGTTGCACCAGTGGGGTCCTTCAGCCTGGCCTGCCCCCTATCAAAATCCAGGACCCCTCAGGAGATGTTGGAGAACCAGTTTTGGCATGATCCCACAGGCCAGGCTAAGGTACACCACTGGTGCATGAATTTGTACACTGGGCCTCTAGTTTACATATATAAAAGCCTAATATGAAAATTGTCCCCACAGGAGTTTAGCCAGGAGACTGATAGCTATGACATGCGCTGACCACCAGGGGGCAGCGTGGGACTAAGGAAGGCCCCAATTGGCCCTGATTGCCACCCAAGCCTAGAGACTCTACCCATGCACAAATTTTGTGCACTGGGCTTCTGGTCAGAGTTTAAAAAGATGTTACTTGCCTTCCTGTTTGGTAAATAAACATTGAGGTAAGGAATCTTTGCCCAGGGTATATATTTGCTAAATTAATTTTATTGTAAAAATTATGGTGGTCTAGCCCTAACTGGTTTTGCTCAGTGGATAGAGCCTCGGCCTGCGGACTGAAGGGTCCCAGGTTCGATTCCAGTCAAGGGCATGTACCTTGGTTGCAGGCACATCCCCAGTAGGCGGTGTGCAGGAGGCAGCTAATCCATGCTTCTCTCTCATTGATGTTTCTAACTCTTTATCCTTCTCCTTTCCTCTCTAAAAATCAATAAAAAATATATATTTTTTTAAATGACGGTGGTCTAATTCCTATCAACATCTACATAAGGATCTACACTGTGAAATTATTTGTGATAGTAGTTTGAATAGAAATGCCTAAATATCCATTAAAGTGTGTGAGGTTCAAATAATAAAGCATCATCGATGAATGAAATATTCCTACAGGAGAAGCGTCTGCTTTTGCTCTGGAATGAAAAGCTGTCAGCCCACGAGTCCTACGTGATCCCCTCATGGATGGTTAGAGGTGGACAGACAGACAGATGGACTCGTTAATCAGAGGCATCTTCAAGGTATGGAATGGGTAAGGAGAAGGAGGAGAGAGGTTGGGTACTTACATTTGTTCATACTAATTAAATTACATGCTGTGGGCATGTTATTATTCTCATTACAAAAATCATTATTGTCAGTTGTCTCAAAGACTGGTGTATAGGCAGTTAAAACATTTAACTGGTTCATTTTTTTAAAGAGTATGCATGAAAGGGTATAAAATTGCTTTACATCCCTTACATTTAACTTTTCATGGGCATATATCCACATAGTTCAAAAGTCCAAAACTGGAAGATATTTAAAAATAAAATTTCCCCCTGCCAAAAAAAAAAAAAGAAAAGAAAATTTTTCCTAAATGCTGTCTCCCAGCACTGAGTTTGGCTCACCAGGAGCAGTCACTGTTATCAGTTTTATACCCATATTCCTAGATATATTTCAAGCATATTCAAAGAAATATGCATGTGAATATACACAGATATAATACATTTATATATACAAAGAAATATATAAATTGTTTTTCCCCACAAATGGTAGTCTATTTCTCAAACTGTTCTGTTTTGTGTTTTATTTTTTCCACTTAACTGTGTATAAAGAGAATTATCACCTACCTGGTTTGGTTCAGTGAATAGAGTGTTGGCCTGGGGACTAAGGGGTCCCAGGTTCAGTTCTGGTCAAGGGCACATGCCTGGGTTGTGGGCTCGATCCGCAGCAGGGAACATGCAGGAGGCAACCAATCAATGATTGTTTTTCATCATTGATTTCATTTCTCCCTTCCTCTCTGAAATCAATTAAAAATATTTTTTTTTAAAAGAGAGAATTATTTTTAAACAGCTAAATGATGATTAACCACCAAGCCAAAAGCCTCCTTGAGTTTTACACAATTTCTAAGTCAAGAATTACTGGTCAGTGGCTTATAGTAATCATGTTCAGAATGAGCTTGGACTCAAAACAGCATGGTCAGGGTTCCGGTGGCCATGATCCCAGGACCAGTGCTGCGGTGGGGACCTAATGAGGGTGACTAATGGCTTTGGTCCGGGGGCTTCTCAAATGACATCACCGAGAGGCAATGGCGAGAACCCACTCCTCAACCTGTCTGTCGGTCCTGGCTCTCAGCTAAGGCCTTGGGACTCCAGGCATGCCAGCCTCGCTAAGCCTCCATGTCCCTGTGTGTAACCGAGGTCATGCAGTCCAACCTCTCAGGGCCGTTAGGAGAAAGCCATGTAACATGTGTGCGTTCCCGTGTGAGACCCGCTGAGTGAGGACGACATCCAACAGGCTGAAGGAGGACGGCAGTTTGCGTTTCCGGAAAAGCAAACCCATTTGAAAGGAGCCCATTCACCCTGGAAGGAGACAGGGACCAGGGGAGAGGGGCGGTTCATATTCTCCGGAAGTTCTTTCACTTGCTGCGCATCCTGACCCTCACCCCTCGGGCACCGGGAGGATGGGGTGGTGCCCTGCACAAGCTGTGTTTCTCGTGCTGAGCATCCGAGCAGGTAGTTGGCTCTTAGGCTGTAAGGCATGTTGCGTTCTGTGATCAGTGTCCTTCAGAAGGCCTTCGGCTGGGACTCTCAAACTTGAGCATCCGTCTAATCACACGGAGGCCTTTGAGAGCCTCCTCAGGGACAATTGTTGTAGATCTGGGTGGGACCCCGGAAATCACATTGCCAACAAGTGCCATGTGATGTTGACCCTGCTCGTCGGAGGACCCCACTTTGAAGACCTTGGTTGGGAGTGTGTGCTCCAGAGGCGGACTGCCTGGCTTTGCGGGTGACATGATCTCTGGGCAGGTTGTTTGACCTCTGCCCAGCCTCAGTTTCCCCATCTGTACTATGGGAACAATAGAAAAACACCGTGGGCAGGGTGATGGCTTACTGAGTTCATACACATTTAAGCATTCCACCAAAGAAATGGAGGCCACCTCTTGGTTCCTGGTAGCGACTCTGACACAAGGATACAGTTGTTGAAGGCAATGCCCTTCTTTGCGGGTCTTCTAGGAGTAGTAATAATGGTGGCCAGCCCTTTACTGAAAGCTTACTTGGTGAAATTATGTTTTCTGTCAATGCAGACAAATTAGATTTCCGTCTTACACTGCAGACTGGTTGGCTTTGAAACTAACGCTCCTAAGGGGAGGAATATCTATAAAATGCATTATTCACATAAACTGTATTTTACTACATAACATGTGTGTATATAGAACAGGTAGTGTGATGCATACACACGTATTATATCACTGATCTCACACAAGCCTCACACTGTCTCCGTGGTGAAGATGCACCTCATCTCTGAGAGTAGCACTGAGCCTTCTCCCCTTTACCCCACTGACCCCAGGCTGTCTAATTGTCAGCTTCATTCTCAGCGGGCAGAGCAGGAAAGGCTGGTTCTAGTCTGAGGGAGGTGAGGGCCGAATGTGAAAGCCAGTCAGAAACGGGGAACCGCAATGGCAGGGCCCTTCTTCCTTTCTGACCTCAGCTTGAGGGCGAGATGGTCAGAGCAGGCGTCTGGAGGTGGGCCCTGTGTTTCCACCTGATCTTGGACAGCGTGCGCCCTGGTTTCCTCATCGCTAAACAGGGGGGAGGACGTGCCCAAGGACATTCGTTCCTCCAGAGTCGCGTTCACAAATCCATGCAGTTACCGCCCACTTACCGCCTGCCCTTCGGCTGCATGCTGGGCTCAAGGGTTTGCCAACAAGGCCTCCCCCAGGAGCTGCAGGCTGCTGTCCTGTTGGAGGTGACACGTGGGAACAGATGAGAGATCCTCACACAAATGTAAAGGAGGTGATGTTGGCCAGCAATAAGTGCATCAAAGAAATTGTGCTAGACAGTGACTCAGGGGAAGGGTAGCACTTTCTTGAGTCTATATTTAAAAACTACTTGTGAAGCATTAGAATCTTATTCAACTTAAACATGAGCCATTTGAGCATCGACTGAATAACAGGAGTTGGACTGGAAAGAAAGCCAGATCAGTAGCGTAGAGAGACCCGGCCACACCCGTGCATGGAGGTGGGTGCTCACGCCCACGGCTCTGAAGATGAATTGACCCCGCACGAACCCGTAGCCCTGAGCCTTCCCACATGACCTCTCTCCTCTGGGGGACCTGGTGCCCCAGGGGACCTGGTACTGTGGGCCTTCGTGGCTGTGCAGGGAACATTGTAGCAAAACGCCCACCTGGCGAAGGCTTGGGCGGGAACTGGACGCTGGGCGGCATTTGTCTGATGTGATCCCTCTCTTAGCCCGGGAGCCGCTCCGCCCAGAGCGCCATCACCTTCCTGAGCTTTTCTCCTGGAAGAGCGCCTGCGCCCTCCACTGCCTCCTCCCTCCTCCTCCACCTTCCGGGCTGCGGGCTGTGCTTCTCACGGAGCAGCCCCGTGGCCTCACTGTGGCCTCCCCCCTCCGCCTGTCTCCGCCGGCTGCACTGCTCCCCATGCGGGTCCCCAGCATCGAAGGGGCCTGGGATCCCGGCCTCACTGCTGGGCTGGGCTCAGGCTGTGAGGGCGCCTGGTCTGCGGGAGGCGGCACTTTGTCCTGAGCACGTCGCTCGGTTCATTTTCTCTGTTTTCTGGGTATTTTCCCTTCTTCTCTTTCACCCACTTTTTAAAAGAATATTTTTTTAAAATCGATTTCAGGGAGGAAGGGAGAGGGAGAGAGAGACAGGAACATCAATGATGAGACTCACTGACTGGCTGTCCCCTACACGCCCCCCATTGGGGATCGAGCCAGCATCCCAGGCATGTGCCCTTGACCAGAATCGAACCCGGGACCTTTCAGTTCACAGGCTGATGCTCTATCCACTGAGCCAAACCGGCTGGGGTCTCTCACCCACTTTCAAGTTGGGAGCCAAAAATGAGACTCCAGATCGGCTTCCGAGGAGCGGCTGGGTGGTGCCCACCACCTGCTCCTCTCCCTCTGCCTCCAGGGGCGGCCTCCCCAGGACCTTCTGTCAGGAGCTGCATGGCCGCAGCCCGGCTTCCACCAGGGAGAGCGAGCGGCTCTCTTGTGCCTGCCCTGGGTGAGGCTCGCTCTCCTGATTCCCAGGCCCCTCCTGCCATGGGGAAGGCTGACCTGTCCACAGAGGCCCCTGGGGCCGCCCTCGCTCTCTATGATGCCCTTTGTCGTGGTGTCGGTCACGTTCGCCCCTCTGTCCTGGTGTCGGTCATGTTCGCCCCTCTGTCCTGGTGTCGGTCACGTTCGCCCCTCTGTCCTGGTGTCGGTCTTGTTCGTCCCTCTGTCCTGGTGTCGGTCACGTTCGTCCCTCTGTCCTGGTGTCGGTCATGTTCGCCCCTCTGTCCTGGTGTCGGTCACGTTCGCCCCTCTGTCCTGGTGTCGGTCATGTTCGTCCCTCTGTCCTGGTGTCGGTCACGTTTGGGCTGAAACAGGGGCCTCCCAGAGGGACTAAGAGCCTGCATTCGGCTGGGGAACTCGGGAGAGACCGGTCACTCTGGCAGGCCTTAGAGCACATGTGTCAAACACAAGGCCCTTGGGCCAAATCCGTCCCGCCAGGCCTTGCAATGTGGCCCGCACCGCGCTGTCATCACTGCACTCCGCTGCGTTTCCATCACAATGACAGTTTATGACTGTTCAGTAAACCATTCAGCCCTCGATTTAGGCTGGATTTTAGATTTTGGCCCCTTCTCTGATTGAGTTCGACACCCCTACCTTAGAGACTCATGCCTTTTGTGTGACCTCGTTTGTCCCAGTAAAACCAGGTGCTGCTGATGGGGTGACGCAGGGACCAGGCTCCTTCCCCTAGTGTAGGGGTGTCGAACTCAATCAGAGAAGGGGCCAAAATCTAAAATCCAGCCTAAAACGCGGTCCGAATGGTTTACTGAACAGTCATAAACTGTCATTGTGATTGAAACGCAGCGGAGTGCAGTGATGACAGCGCGGTGCGGGCCACATTGCAAGGCCTGGCGGGACGGATTTGGCCCGTGGGCCTTGTGTTTGACACATGTGCCCTAGTGGTTTCCATCCTCAGCTCGGGGCCCCCGGGCAGCCCTGGGGAGGGTCGCCTCCTCACCGAGTGGTCTGCAGCCTGTGCCTCTGCTACCCTTTGCTGCTTCAAGTCCCCTGTCCTCTCTCTGAGCCTCTCACCACGTGGGGCTGAGCCTCCGGTACGACCCCAGGCTCTGCCGGGAGCGGCGGCTGGAGGGCTGTATGGAAGAGTGACACGATCTGACAGATGTTTGAAAGGGTGGGAAGAGACTTGGGAAGGGAGAGTAGAAACGGAGGCAGAGGAAGGGGTTGGAGACCACTGCACTTAGTGGTCCAAATTCGAATTGTAAGCCTGAGGAGGTGTCCACGGCATTTGAACCAGGGGTTGAGTTCACGGTTATATGGGAAGTCAGCATTGCGCTTGGTGGTGCTCAGTGTCCATGACTGTTCCGTTTCTGGGCCGTTTCCTGACTCGGTGAGTGTGGTACAGCCAGAACCCTCCCTGTGTGTGCGGGCAGGTCTCCAGGAAGGATGCGTTTCCTCCCGGCACTCAGCCCCGCACTCTCTACCCCATGTCCCTGAGACAGCGGGAGCACTCAGAGAAGATGGGCTGGGGGTAAGGATGCCTGGGAGGGCCGGTGCCAGCCCTGCATCAACTGGCTGCATCAGTGTTCCCATCTGTAAAATGGGGGCTGGTGGGAAAATATTTTGTGAATGTGGAAGGTGAAGTTTTTACTTGAATTGGTTATACATGCCTATGCTACAACGTCAGTGTACAAGCTAGTCAATAATAATAATAATAATAAAAATTACCTCTATTGCCCCCCTAACCACCCAGTACCCCTTCCTGAAGCCAAGTGGTTTGTCACTTTCTGTGTGGCCTTCCTGAGCCATTTCTTGCATCTGTGAGAAAATAACCATAGATGACATTTAAAGATGATAAATGCTGCCCTGGCCCGTATGGCCCAGCTGATTGGAGTGTGGGGCGTGGGTTCTGTTCTCAGTCAGGGCCTATACCCTGTTTGCAGGTTCAGTCCCCCATTGGGGCCTGTGCAGGGGCAACTGATCTATGTTTCTCTTTAACATCGATGTTTCTCTCCGCTCCCTTCCTCGGTCTCTAGAATCAATGAAAAACATATCCTTAGGTGAAGCTTAAAATAAATAAATAAATAATGACACAAGTATGTATCTATATTTTTATCATCCCTTGCACCTGACAGGGCGTCCACATCGGCTTACAAATGCCTCTTCATTCTTTTTGATGGCTGCATACTATTCTCCGCCATAAGCATTCCAGGGTTTGTTGACCGTCTCCTATAATGGACAGGTAGTTGGCCATATTTGTCACAATTAACCATGCATATATCACCTTGGCTCCTAGCTGTTGCTTTTTTTTTTTTTTTAATTGATAGTTTCACTGTTGTAATGCTTTCAGTATGTTTATAATCTCTAGTAATATTTATTAGGTATATAAGAACGTGGTAAATGTTTAAACGTTTTAAAGACAAAGAGTCTGTGAGAGATGAGAGGCAGAATTGCACACAGTTTCAGGAAAAGGCTTCCAGAGCAATGCTCGTTTGAAAACCAGCTTTCAGGCTTTGAGGACGCGCCAGTTTCTCTCTCTGGGGCTCAGTTTGCTGGTGTGTAGAATGGGCTCGGTAGGTCACGGCCACCTCAGTGGCCCTTCTCCCTCGGCGCTGGCTAACCTTGTAGCATAGGCACGTATAACCATAAAGCACTCGGTAAATGGCAGCTGCCATTATGCTCATGTTGTGATGATGATCGTTATTATTACTTGGCTTTAATGTTTGTTTTGGGTAGAGTGTATGTTGTGGGTCCTTTGGCATGGCAGTCCTGGCCTTTTCCTCTGGAAACATGAGTGTGTATAACATGTCACATGTTAACAGGCTGCGGGGTATTGAGCTGCATAATCTAGCTCCCTGTTTCCTAAGAGGTCAAATGACCTCCAGATTTCAAGTTTTCTATTATTCTCTTCTGAAAGGGACAATGGAGCCCTTGTTTGAACAGCTTTGGCGAGGCCAGAGGAAAAATTGGTCATTGTAGGGAACACAAAAGGTTCGCTTTCCATACATTAGCTTGTCAATTGCTTTCTTATATTTTATTGATTTTGTACGGAGAGGAAGGGAGAGAGATACAGAGTTAGAAACATCGATGAGAGAGAGTCACCGATCAGCTGCCTCCTGCACACCCCCCCACTGGGGATATGCCGGCAACTAAGTTACATGCCCTTGACCGGAATCAAACCCGGGTCCCTTCAGTCCCCAAGCCAACGCTCGATCCATTGAGCCAAACTGGCTTCGGCAAGTCAATTGCTTTCTTAATACAGTGTTGGGTGGGGGAGGGGGATAGAGAGAGGGGAGAAAAAAAGATTATTTTGTGTCCATGGCTGGATGTAAATATTTGACAGGCACACATGGAATTTAATATCACATCTTTGCAAAGACAGAGCCTGTGCGAGTGAGCAAGCCTGCCGAGTGGCCCTTCTCCCTCGGCGCTGGCTTTGCACCACCACTGTGCTAGGTCTGGCTGTGTTCCTCAGGTCATAGGAGGAGAAAATGGGAAAGAGTGTACAAAGAGTTGACTTTGTTGAAATGGTAGCTGTTCGTGCTGTCCCTTCAGCATAGACCATTCCCAACAAAATAAAAGCCCATGTGGATTTAAGCTGGAAAAACCCAATAAGAAGTTCCACTAAGCCCTGGCTGGTGTGCTCAGTGGTTAGAGCATTGGCCTGAGCACCAAAGGGTTTAGGATTCAATTCCCAGTCAAGGACACGTACTTGGGTTGCAAATTCAATCCCTGGCCCCATTCAAGCTGCATTTGGGAGATAACCAAGTGATGTGTCTCACCTTGATGTTTCTTTCCCTCTCTCTTGCTCTCTCTCTCTCTCTCCCTCTCTCTCTCTTTCTCTCTCCTCTCCCACCCCCCGCCGTCTCTCCTTCTCCCCTCCAGCCTTCCCTTCCACTCTCTCTGAAAATCAGTGAAAAAATATCCCTGGCCCTAGCTGGTTTGGCTCAGTGGACAGAGCATTGCCCTGTGGACTGGAGGGTCCCAGGTTCAATTCCAATCAAGGGCACATGCGTAGGTTGTGAGTTCGATCCCCAGTAGGAGGTGGGCAAGAGGCAGCCAAGCAAAGATTCTCTCTCTTCTTCTCCTTTCCTCTCTGAAATCAATAAAAATTTATATATATATTTATATATATATATTCATCCATCCATCCTCAGGTGAGCATAAATAAATAAATAAATAAATAATAAATAAGAAGCTTTACTAATACAAGAGCACCATTTGTTCATAGGCCCAAGTATACAGTATTTGGCTTTACCAATCTTTATATCAAAAAGAACGAGGCAACAAAAGTTGTGGTCTTATATTTAGGTTTTATATTCCTATTTAAAAAGAAACCATCTTGTACAAAAAACCAAAATGTGTTTAACCAGTCCCCTATTGATGGGCACTTAGGTTGTTCCCAAACTTTGCTATTACAAATAATGCTCATGAACACTTTTCACAAAGGGATTAGACATTTATTTACATAGGCATAAGTGTGCCTGTATATTAAATTCCTAGGAATACAGTTCCTGGTTCAAACGCCATACGTGTTTGTAAAGTTGACGGGTATGACAATGGTTGTGTCCCTGCAATCCTGCTCATGCAGCATTTTATCAGCCTCTCCGCTCATCTGTCATCTAATGGGTAAAAGAACATTAAAAAAACCCAGTATGTTAGTATAGTTTATTTTGCATGTCTCTCGTTACAGCAAAGGTTAATACTTCTCTTGTGTTTAAAAGCCATTGGTATTTCCTTTTCTGTGACCTCTCATCTATATATTCTTTGCCAGTTTTTCTGCAGGACTCTTGGCCTATTTCTTAACGATTTGTGGGGACTCTTTATATATTAGGGAAATTTGTACCCCCCCCCCCATTCTTGTCTTTTACTTTGCTTGTGGTAGTTTTTGCCTAGTGTATATTTTTAGAGTTTCTGAATTATTGTTTTAGTGAAAAGGACTGGCCCTACTAGATTATTATAATAATAAAGGCCCGATGCAAGCAATCCGTGCAGTAGCAGGCCTTCCTTCCCCAGCTGCCAGCCCCGGCCTCCCTCCCGCATCCGGGACCCGGGTTTGGTCTGGAAGGTCACATCGGTCTAATTTCGCTTTTATTATTTTATTATTATAGATTCTCTAAATTTCTTCCAGTGCTTTTACAATTTTGATTTTTTTACATTTGAATTTCTGATTTATTTTTTATTTATTCTGGGGTATAATTGGAAGTTCAGCTCCAATTTCATATTTTTTTCTAGAAAGCCACCACATTATCCCATTACCACTTATAGTATAATTCACTTAATGCCTACAGATTAGAAAGGCGATCTTGATGGCTTACTAAATTCCCAAATGGTCTTAGGAACTTATTATACAGAGTTTTTAAGATTATTATATAAATTAACAATTTAAAATTGCTAAGGGAAAACAATGGCTACTTACAAAACCAAACCACACTGGAATAGACCGTCTTTTATATTCATTTTAGATGTGTGTGTGTGTGTGTGTGTGTGTGTGTGTGTGTGTACGCACACAGCATTTTTGTGGGTGGGAGCCTCGTTTCTCTTGCCAAGTCATTGGCGACTCTGACCGAGGAGATATGGGGAGTCTGCTGAGGGGACTCAGGGAAGGTTTTCCTCACCCCTGGAGAGGCACAAGGCAGGGACGTTCTGCTGCCTCTGAGTATCACCCTCTCCCCGCCTCCTGACCCTCTGCAGCCATGTTGGGCTGGGGTGGGAGGCAGCCTGAGGAGAAAGCTGAGAATCAGAGTGGAAAGAAGAAAGGGGGGGGGGGGGGAGAGAGAAAAAAACAAAAAACAGCTTCCACATTAACTAACTAAATAGCCACCCTCGGAGACATCCTAATACCAACCTCTTTGATAGACGGTTAATCAATGACCTTATTGTTCAAACCCTGCTGAGCTGGGTTTTCTGCTGTTTGCAGCTAACCCAGCCACACTGCGTACATTCCAGCTTCCCCAAGATACTGAAAAATCTAGAACTTCATCTTCTCCCTCTCTCTCTCTCTCTCTCTCTCTCTCTCTCTCTCTCTCTCTCTCTCTCTCTCTCTCTCTCTCTCTCTTTCTCTCTCTCTCTGAAGTCGCTGAGGGTGGACCAGTGTGAGAAGAGAACTTTATTAAACGCAGTAGGTCAAGTCAAAGTCTACAAACACAGGGTCCCATCAGTATCGTGCAACCCAAATCCTCTTTAGCAGCATGTGGCTCCTCAGAGAAAAAGCATGTGTTTCCTTAAAGCATGAGTGGGGACGGTCCGGCCCACGGGCTGTGTGAGGCCGAAGAAATCGTTTGGTCCGGCCCTGCCAGGCATGAGGGGTGTTAATTAAATGTTTGACCAAATAGAGCAGGCTAATTTTTAGATTGATAACTTCTATGGCCTGCGAATGGTGTTATAAATCTCCAAATGGTTCTTGGCAGAAAAAAGGTTCTCTATACTTCCCTACTTTTTTCTTAATACTTTAAAAATGATTTTTTTTTTTAAGGTTAGAAATCACTCCAAGTGTCTTAGAGCTATTTTGCAGAAACAGAAAATAACTGTAAGACTATAAAAAGTTAAAGCTGAAATGGCCGTCGCACAGTCTCATAGAGTCCTGGTTTCGGCTGAGGAATTTTTAAAAATGCCACTGGCTGAGTCCCACCCAGAGATTCTGACTTCATTGTCTCAGGATGTCTCTAGATTGTGGGGATTTCATAAGGCCTCATCCTTTTATTTTAACTTGGTAACATTTCCCTCCATGTTTTTTGTTTTGGAAAACTTTTAATTGCATCCGTGAGCTTCCCCTAGACTTACTGAAGTTTGACATTTGGCCACATTTGCTTCGAACAGTTCATGGCAGCAACTCTTACCCATTTCCATACATTTCTAACCAGGAGCAAATGAATCACCACAAGTAAATGAAAATTCATGCATTATGGCCTCTTCTCCTCCCCAGAACATGCATGTTTTAAACAGGTAACAGAGACGCCGCTGTCACACTTGAAAAGCATAAAAGGGGTGCAACGGAAGTCCTCCTGGCTGCCCGCTCCGGCCATGCTGTTCCCTGGAAGACACCAGGCCACCCCGTCTCCTGGGAGTCATTCAGGGGAGACCTCAGGCAGGGAGTCCTCCCTCTGGAGCACAACTGGGCCCATCACATAGTCCACATGGCCTTTCAGGCCTGATGATTTATTCTCATTGTTATCCTTCAAAAGCTCCTCTTCCTTAAAAAAAAAAAAAAAAAAAAAAAAAAATTCAAATGAAAGAATTCTTTGCTTGGTGGTTAAAAATTAATTAACTGGGAAGGGCTAATCGTGAAAAGCAAGACTGCCCAGGCCTCCCCGCCTCCCCCACCCCACCCCCCTGGGCTCAGGCCTACCCCCCTCCCCCCCAACCCTTCCCCCCATACCGGGCCCAGGCCTCAGAGGAACTACTTTTAACTCTTTCTGGCTGTACTTTTTCTAGCTCTTGGCCTGAAATGCAAATGTTGGATTTGACACCACTGGTTGTGAAGTGTGGACTGAGGAATTTAATCTCCTGGCTTCCTGCTCGAGAGGAGGGCTTTGCCCACCCCCACCAGGGCAGAGGGGTACCATTGTGTTTTGTTTGTTCCCAAAGGTTCCTGTGTGTGTGTGTGTGTGTGTGTGTGTGTGTGTGTGTGTTAGGAAGATACAAGATAACCATTTGTTGGTCGGTAGGAGCTGAGGATGACCAGTTTGTGGGATGAAAGACAGTCCTCTTGCAAAGGTTTCTAATCTGCCCAGATGCTTTGGGGGAAATCACCTCTTCCCGGGCTTAAGTCATTTCCATAAATACTGTCCTGTGGCGCTGTGGGGGCGGCAAAGCAAATCTCAGCAGATGCTTTCTTCTCTCGGCTTGAGAGTGACTCTCTCGGGTTATCATCAGGTGTGGATTCATATCCTGGGCTTTTGTGTTCTTGTAGCCCAGCGGGTCGAAGTCCAAGGAGTTGTTCTTAGTCTTAAACCATATCTGTGTCTAGTCACTCAACAAACATGCAGAAGAGCCAGGAGCTCAGGCTCTCCGGATAAGGAAGGTCCAGCCGCTTCGTGAGTACAAGGCATTCATTTTGAAGGAATGAACATGGTGTTGTGCAGCACGGTCAATGCACTAAATACCACTGAATTGTTCACGTTAACGTGGTTAATTGTAGGCTGTGTTCCCTTCTCAATAAACACAAAGAGGGGGGTTCCATGTAAGATCCTCCTGGAGCTGAGAGCCTGTGTCTGTCACATCAGTCCGCAGCCACATTTCCTAACTCCCTCTAACCCCGGGGTGCCCTTCGGAAACCACCTTGGGAAACACTTTTAAGGAATTATTTAATTGACTTGGAGACACACACACACAGAGGAAGGGGCATCAATTTCTTGGTCCACTTATTTATGTATCATTGGTTGCTTCTCCTGACCAGAGGTCAAACCTAAAACCTTGGCGAATCCACTACACTAACCAACTGAGCTACCCCGCCAGGCCAGGACATTTATTTATTGACATTGAAAGATGTCCGTGACGATTTCATGCACAAAATGGTTAGTGCAGAATGACCACTTTCTTTTTGGTGAAAATACAGATCTATATTTAGGCATAGAAAAGACACCGTTGTCATGGATAACAACAGCAGTTAACCTGTTGTTGGAGTGAAGATTTCTCACAAGTGGATTTCTTTCTTTCCTTATTTTTTGTTTGTTTTCCTGTATTTTAAAATCTGTCTGCAAGAGTCTATACTATTTATCTTGTAAAAGAAAAGAAAGAATTCCTTCCCCCTATCTTTCACTTTTGCCCTGTCCTACCTTTCTGAGTTTTCACCTTGCACATTTTACAGACTTTAGAAATCAGCCTCTGTTTTCATTAACGTAACAGAGCGGGTGAAATTTCCTTGATATGAACACAGCTTTAGGCTCTTGGTCTTTACAAAGACATGAATCTGCCTGCCCCCTAGTTTTCCATTCTCTGAAGTGGATTCAGCTCTTAGGATTCAGCTCTTAGTGGATGCAGCTCTCATAATTAATTAACAATTATGATCCAAATAAAGCCAGACATTCCATGCAGCCCAGTCAAAGAAAGGAGATACATTTAAAGAAATTCAATAGGGCCACAAAAATTAACTGACAAAGAATTCTGGCCCTCGCCTGGTAGCTCAATTAGTCAGAGTGTTGTCCGGATACGCCAAGGTTGTGGGTTCAATCTCCAGGCAGGGCACATACAAAAATAACCAATGATTGCATAAATAAGTGGAACAACAAATCAATGTTCTCTCTCTCTCTCTCTCTCTCTCTCTCTCTCTCTCTCTCTCTCTCTCTCTCTCTCTCTCTTCCTCTTTTTCTCCCAAAATCAATTTTTAAAAATAATCATTTTTTCCCTTCCTCAAAAATATTATAGAGGGCTCAGTTTAAAACCAGTAGTACTATTTATTGAGGTCTCCCTTTTCTTTTCTTCCCAGTTCATCTGTAGTCCCTGTAGCTACTATGACAGGTTATCACAGAAACACTAGTTTATTCTCCTTCTGCCTGGAGAGCAGAAATCGGACTGAAGTCCAGGTGTTGACAGGACTGGTTCCTTCTGGAGTCTCCAGCAAAACCACCTTTTCCTTTTCTCGCTTCCGCAGGGCGCTGACATCCCTTAGCTTCTAGAAGCTTCCTCACATCACCCAACGTCTTGCTTTGGTTGTTACATCTTCTGCCTCCTCCTTGGACCTGCTGCCTCCCTCTAATAAGGAACTTTGTGATGATACCGGGTCCACGGGATAACCAGACTAATCTTTGGTCATCTGACCGTCACGCACGTCTGCACAGTCTCTTTTGCCGGTTGAGGGGGACACTCACAGCTCCGAGGGTAGGGTGGGGATATCTTTGGGACAAGGGGCAGCTGACCGAGATCCCGGTGATTTCTTTAGCACTTCCGCACTCGGCTGGCCTTGTCTTCCAAGCGATGCGGTGAGATTCGGCTCCTGCCCACCTGTCCTGCCCGCAGCTGTTTCTAGCGCTGGACCGGCAGCTTCCGGTCCACCTTGCACAGGATGCTCCCTGCCCGCAGGCGCACAGCTCACCGCAGGGCACAGGCGTCCTCCAGATCAATCGGGCTGCTTTTCTTGCAGAAAATCCCGATCCCAGTGTACTTCTGGCCCGAGGGCGCTAAGCTGTTCAGTGCCTTCTCCATGTGTGACGCTGAGCCCGTTATTATTGATAGAAGTCTGTTACTTGTGAGTCTTTTTAAAAATAGATTTTTATTGATTTCAGAAAGGAGAGGAGAGGAAGAGAGAGATAGAAACATCAATGATCAGAGGGAACCATTGATTGGCTGCCTCCTGCATGTTGGACCGAGCCTGCAACCCACGCATGTGCCTTTGACCAGAATCGAACCTGGGGCCCTTGAGTCCGCAGGCCAACGCTCTATCCATTGAGCCAAACTGGCTAGGGCTTGTAAGTTATTTTAACGATGATGATGAGGACGTTTGAAGTTTCCATCCTGGAGCGGTATAAGGCAGTGGTTGAGAGCCAGATGCTGAAACTATACTCTTTGGGTTTGTCCAGCTCCCCGCCTTTCCAGCTGTGGAAACTCCAGGACCTCTCAGTGCCTCAGTTTTCCCACCTGCTAATTGGGTTGTTTTGAGGAATAAATAAGATAAAGGATAAAAGTGTCTGCACATAGTAGGTCCACAGCATATTTTCATTCCCTTCGCCTTAGAGGTTAGATGTGGCATATCAGGCCAACCTTCCCACCACAGGGCTTACAGCCAGTTCCAAATGATGAGGAAAGTCTTTATTTCCACGGTCACAGAGGAAAAGGCTCATGAGGACTTACCCAAAAGAGTAAGCAGAAGTGAAGAACTTGCCTAGGGCAAAAATTAAATATGTATGCACACCTATATGTATGTTTGTGTATCTATAAGTTTTGGGGGAATAAACCTCAGAAAAGTACAATGAAACAAATGACAAACATTGCTTAAAAAGTGATGTATAGCTGAAACCAGTTTGGCTCAGTGGATAGAGCATCGGCCTGCGGACTGAAAGGTCCCAGGTTCGATTCTGGTCAAGGGCATGTACCTTGGTTGTAGGCACATCCCCTGTAGGGGGTGTGCAAGAGGCAGCTATTCAATGATTCTCTCATCAATGTTTCTAACTCTCTATCCCTCTCTCTTCCTCTTTGTAAAAAGTCAATAAAATATATTTTAAATAAAGAAAGAAAAAGTGATGTGTAGCACAATATTTTTAAAAAGTGCCTATGCAAAAGTACCTCCCAAATGCCAAGCTTCCATCTAATGGTAATCACTTGTAGCATGTGGGCACACATTTCCCTGAGCACATGTGGGCCAGTTTGCTAGATACCTACTCTGCTCTGCCATCTGCAGCGTTAACTTCCAACAGTATGTCATGGAGTCTATATTTTACCAATAATGACGTTGCTTATCTTTTTTGAGATTTTCATACTAATAGATGCTCTTTTATTTTTTACTAGAAGCTTGGTGCATGGATTTGTGCACTGGTGGGGATCCCTCTTGCAATCCCCGGGGGATGTCAGACTGCCAGTTTCAGCCCGGTTCCCACAGGCCAGGCCAAGGGACCCCACTGGTACACGGATCTGTGCACCGGGCCTCTAGTATGCATATAAGATCTTTGGTTAATATCTTCCCCCCTTCCCCCTCTCTCCTTTCCTCTGAGACTCATCAGCTTGTTCCATGTTTCCATGCTTGTGCATTGAGCATCTGCCCCCTGGTGGTCAGTGCACATTATAGTTACTGGTCAAATGGTAGCTTAGGCTTTTATATATATAGATTATTTTTAATTTGTTTTAATTTATTTCAGAGAGAGGAAGGGGGAGGGAGAGAGGGAGAGAAACATAAATGATGAGAGAGAATCATTGATTAGCTGTCTTCTGCAGTTCCACACTGGGGATGGAGCCCACAACCCAGACATCTGCTCTGACCAGGAATGGAACTGTGACCTCCCGGTTCATGAGTCTATGCTCAATCACTGAGCCATGTCGGCTGGGCAATAGATGCCCTTTCAAAACTATTTTTCTTTAGTTATTCTAGATCACAAGAGGTATTTAAAAAAAAAAAAAAAAAAAAAAAAAGTAGAGAAATGTAGCCACCCCAGGCTTCCCCCAGTGGTGACATCCCACATAACCACTGAACATTATCAAAACCAGGAAACTGATAGTAAAAGAAAACTCCAGAGCTTTCTAAGAATTCACCAGGTTTTACATGCAAACGTTTAAAATATAGTTTTTAGAGAAGAAGGGAGAGGGAGAGACAGAACGATCAGTGTGAGAGTGAAACATCGATTGATGCCTCTGCACGCCCCCACTGAGGATTGAGCATGCAACCCTGGGCATGTGCCCTGACCAGGAATCAAACCAGCAACCTTTCAGTGCACGGGGTGGTGCCCAACCAACTGAGCCACAGCAGCTGGGGCTTCAGTATGTTTTAGGTGTAGCTCTGTGACACTTTATTTTATTTACTTGGATCACAAATGCCGTTTTTAATAAACACCATCCGTCCAGAAATGGCAGCATATTCAAACCCGGAGTGATGTGTGGGCTATTTCCCTAGGTGATTTTCACGGTGTATATGCTGGTTTTTTTAAAAAACATCAGCCACACTCACAAAGGGTCTTCTAAGCGGCATATGATTTTAAAACCTGCCTTATGGTAAGAAAATCAGGGACGTCTCTCCGTAAGACGCCTAGATCGTAACTGATGACTTTCCACGGAAGCCCAGGCTCTAACACTCTTTGGAAAACGTGTTGTGCCCAAACGGTTGGAGTTTCTGAGCCGGAGCCGTGGTGTTGCCTGAGCCGGGTCCGTGCACATGCGGGAGCTGCTTCCTCTCGGAGCCACCAGGACCCTCTGCTCATCCTCCAGGCGCCCCGGCGGGCGGCAGAGTGCTGTGCGCACACCTGCTCGGCTGTTAGCGTCGACTAAAGGCTTTTACGAGGCCTCTCCCTTAACAACTTCCAGCCCAACCTCCCCAGACCCCTGGCTCCCCTGCCCCCCTCCCCCCCTCCGCGCAGGGGAACTGCCAACGCCCCCATCTCTGCTTTTATGCATTTGGCATAAACATTTCTTGCAGCTCATAAACACCTGGGCCATTTTACCAGTGCCGTGAAAGACGTTTATGGCCCAAATATGAAAACTTGGTGAGAGTTAACACGCAGGCGAACAGTAAGAGAGAGGTGTCGCCTGGGGAGGACCCGCAGCCCGCTGGGGGAGTGCACGGGGTGGAGACAAGTGCTGACGGTTGTCAGGATGGTCTGGGGCTCCAGCTCTTACTGCTTTTCGGGAACGGGAGGTTCCTAAGGGTTATCAGCTTCCTGTTTGGGTGTTTTTATAGCATTATTATGCTGCCAAGTGAATGAGGCAAAATAAAATGGGAAAAGAGACGCAGGACCAGGAGGTTAATAAAAATCCATTTTGTCACTCGCCAGCCTCCCCCACCACAGCTTCCTCTGAGTCCCTTTGTATTGACAGATGCCACTGCTCATTTACGACGTGATAATAAAAACCTTCGGCCTGACTCAGTGTTATTCTTCTCCTCCCCTGTTGGGAGGGGACCAAATGGCCCGCAGCCGCCTCAGCAGGCATTTTTTCATTAAAGATGATAACTTTATGGTGAACAGCAAAATGCAAAAAGACACGTTGGGAAAGTAGCATTTGGTCAGGGAAGGAAAGGTCTGTGAAGCAGACTCACCCCCCGAAAGACTTGTTTGTAAAATGTCCTGGATTTCTCACACATGAAGGAGGCCTAACAGGCATAGATGAATGGGGAGCGACACAGGTGAGCCCGAATCTCAAAATACAACAGCCTGGGTGGCCGATAGGAAATGTGGACTCTCTTCCTCTGCGATGGTGTTATTTGTGTAAATTAGACATAATTGCCTAACTCTTATCAATGTGTGATCCGTTTTTAGTATTGTATACATACAAGAGCTTTTTCTTGGTTTCTCTATCACTTATTTATCCTTGGTATTTGACTCTGAAAAGCATTAAAAATGCAGTCCCTAGGTTTCATAGGTTTTTATTCCAAAAATTCACATTTTACATATTTTTATTGATATTCATCATTTTCAGACTTATTAGTACTTCTTAGTCACTGGTTCAAATCCTATTTTAATTAAACCGCTAGTTTCAAACTCAGCCATGTTAGGTAGTTATGCCCAAATTGCTTCATCCTATCTCTGTCGTAAGCCATAAATGAGACTTGTTGGTAGACCATCGACGTCTTTAAATGAACGCAGATTTCTCTGCTGTGTTTTAACATTAACCCTCTCGAGCAGTGGTCAGCAAATGCAGCTCTTTGGGCCCATGAGTGTGGCTCTTCCATAAAATACCACTTGCGGGCATGCACGGACAGTGCGATTGAAACTTTGTGGCCATGCGCAGAAGTCAGTTTTCGGCCTGGGTGAGTCTATTTTGAAGAAGTGGCGTTAGAACACTCAAGGGGCCAAAGTGCCTCATGTGGATCGAGAGCCGCAGTTTGCCGACCACTGGCCTAAAGGATTGGGATAGTTTCCCACATTTACGGGGAAGCTGTAGGCTACAAATCTCAGCTCTTTCTCTGTTTTGTTAGCAAGGTCCAGAAACTTCTAAAACTCAGTTGTTTGGGGTTTTGTTTTGTTTTTGTTATAAATCCATTCTGAGAGGCAACTAACACACCAAGTGGCGAGCCCGGCAGTGGTCCTCCGCAGACAGGAGCTACTCCCCAGGGAGATGCTGGTCCCCACAGTCCTGGTCCCCTCGCCCTCTTCCTCTCTGTAAAAAAAAAAAAAAAAAAAAAAAAAAAAAAAAAAAAAGATTACCTTTAAAAAAAAAAAAAAAAGAAACGCATAACATTTGTGTGTGTGTGTGTGTGTGTGTGTGTGTGTGTGTGTGTGTGTTTTATCTCTCACTCTCTTTTGCATAATGGCACGCTAAAACCTTTGAACATAATTCTTTGCTCATAACTGATTGTATAATATCTGAGGATCAGCACCCATTGGAATGACTGCTGCTTTCTTCTTTTAGGTCAAAGCCTTTAAGAAGGTTCATAGAATGAGATGGGGTTTTGCAAAAGAGAACAAAACCTTCATAGGGAGGGAAAGTGGAGGAAAGAACTAGTAGGCGAGGGTTCTGGCTCACTGGACAGCGCCAGGTTGAAATCCTGGCCCTGCCGCCCACGGGCTGTGTGGCCTGGTGCCGCCACTTAAGCGCTCTGGGTCTCAGTTTCTTCCTGTGTAAAATGGACACAAAAATAGAACCAGCGGCCTGGCTAAATGAGCTCACACCTGGCCCCCAGTAGCTGCCCAGTCAGCACTGGCTTTGATCCCTATTTGGCTGCTCATCTTTAACAAGACCCTGAGAAGGATTGGAGCCTACTGTGCTTCACTGATTTTTATTTTATTTTTACTTTTTTATCCTTATCCGAGGGTATTTTTCCATTGATGATGATTTTTTTTTTAAGAGAGAGAGAGTGGAAGAGAGAAGGGAAGGCCGAAAAAAATATCAATGTGAGAGAAACACATCAGTTGGTTGCCTCCTGTGCGAGCCCTGACCAAGGCTAGGGCCAGAACCAGAGAGGAGTCAGTCAGCAACTAAGGTACCTGTCCTTGACCAGAACCGAACCCGGGGCCCTTTGGTCCACAGGCAGACATTCTATCTATCCGCTGAGCCAACCCTGCTAGGGCAGCATCCTGATTTTTAAAAAGAGTCGACAATACCCCTGTATTGTCACTAATTCCTAGGGAGCCTCTGGTGTCGGCAGGCCTAATAGTACTGGGTCTGTCTGTACGCTAAAGTTCTAGTCCAATGCATTTGGGAGTCTGGGCAAGCTGCCTAACAACCTGGGAACCCATGCCTCGGTTTCCCCATTAACTAAATGGAGATGATCGTGCCTCCCCTACCTGACTGATGAGCATAAAATGAGATAATGAGTTTGAAGTGCAGATAAAGACGAAAGGAGGCATTTCGAGCATGGGAGGTACAGGCCCAGCGGTGGCAGGCAGGGGCCGGGATTCTAGCTCTTTCGATGGAGAAAAGGAATTGCATGCATAAGCCATATATCTGTCAGGGTCCGGAACAGCACCCGGTCACCACACACATTGATATTTCTGTAGCAAGGAAGCATAAACATTCACACAGAGAGTCTTGTGTCAACCGAGGTCAAGTTTTGGCACCACATGAGTTCCTATCAGGTGAGCTTTGGCGACCAAATGAATTAAAGAAACATTCAGTTTTCTGAGCCTTTTGTCCTTAGATCACACTCTTCTTGGGCATCTCCATCTGCACAATAAGCCTAAGAGACAGATGCTATTTCTGTGTCCACTTGCAGTAGGGAAGAAAGCCCAGAGAAGGTGAGTAACTTGCTCGTGGCCACACAGCTTGGAAATGGCAAAGCTGGGTGCACATGCAGGGAGTCCCGGCTAGAGCAGTTCTCACCTTGTGGGTAGATTTTATGGTGAACCTGGATGGGGGGAAAAAGCTTTATTTTCACTGCCTGCTAACTAAAATTTTGCATTCCTTCAATTACAAATGTAAGCAACAAACCACAGCAAACCAATGACTATCACCACGAGGAGATATTTCCCATTACCATGGTGAGCCTTCACTTCCGCCCGTCACTACTTTGAAGTTAAGGAGTCCTTAGACCCATCAGGAGATGGTGTCGTTAAAGTAATTCACAAAGAAGCACATGTGCTACTATGTCACAAAATTGTTAAAGAATTTTGATCATTGTATTTCAATCTCATTGACTTCCTGTGTGCTTACATTTGTGCATTTGAAAACAACTCTGAGCAGGGCCCCTGGATGTCATCAGCATTTCAAAGGGGTCCAGGGCCCAGAAAAGGCTGAGAAGGCCTGGCCTAGAACCACACTTTAACCCTGCAGATGTAACAGGCACACACGTTGACCAAAAGCGGGAGCGAGACCTATTGGTCATCTCTGGCTGACTTCCTTCCTGTTTATACATGTGTATGTTCTGGAATCGTGTGCAGCGAGCATGTATGACTTTGCCATTTAGGGGAGACACACAGCTCTTTAAAGACACAGAGAGCCCGAGCCACTTTGGCTCAATGGATAGAGTGTCAGCCTGCGAACTGAAAGGTCCCAGGTTCGATTCCGGTCAAGAGAACATGCCCAGGGTTGTGGGCTCGATTCCCAATGGAATGGGAATGGGGTACTTGCAGGAGCTAGCCAGTCCACCATGATTCTCTCTCATCATGGATGTTTCTCTCTCTCCCTCTTCCTTCCTCTCTGAAATCAATTAAAATATATATTTTTTTAAATTAAAAATAAAGACCCAGAGAGCATTTTCTTTAGGCTCACAAGACATCCCTCCCAGATGCCAGATACCGCTGAGGAAGTCAGCCCACAATGAAAGCTGGCGTTGAGGGCTGGTGTTGAGTGAATGAGAGCCAGGTGATCACATTTCTCAAACTTTAACTTTGAAAGAACAAAAGGTCACTTCCTGCCTCCCAGAGGGCCAGCGACCGAGCGGGAGGACTCAAAGCACAGGTGCCGTGGGTGTGCCCACAGCGGGAGAGAGGGTCCTATTTTTGCTATGACTTGACTCTACCGTTTCACAGAAACAGCTATTGCTGAAGCAAGGATGGCTACAGATAATGTCTTCCTGTCCTGTGAATTGGAACGGTGAGCCCAGGCTGCCTTTCATTCTTCATCTCATACTGAGGCCAGCCATTGCTCAGGTCTCTGTTGGCAGTTAGTTACTGTGGTCTTGCTTGAACCAAACAGGATGCTGAGCACCAGTGAGCATGGAGGGAGCCACCAGGTGATGGGAGCACTGAATGAGGAGCAGGAACCTGGGGTTGGATATCTGTGTGCCTGAGCAGGTTGCTTCAAGGACAATTTGATCTTGGGATTTGTGAATCCTATTATACCAGCTGGGACTCGCGAATAGACACAGCATCATGATATGGTCTACAGGCTCAACTTTACCGTCAAGAAGACCATGACCTATGTAGACATGCATTGTAGGCGTTATCATTGAAGCCTGGGACAAACAGTACCTAAAACAGCACCTCTCTAAGTTAAGCAGAGCTGTCTTGATGGACAGGGCTACCCTGCCAGCCAGCTGGAACCTGATAAACAGAGATAGGTCAGACGTTCGATCTTTAATCAATATGGCTCTTGGTGATGTTTAATGCCACCCGTCTTTGTCAGCAGTTATAGTGCCTTGAGAATTAAAAAGGTCAGCACTAAGTTTCTTTGCCAATACCCATCTCCATGGGCTCTTTCTCTCGTGGATACGTGTGGGTGGACAGACCAGAGCCTGTCTTAGAAGCTTTGGGGAATTTTTTGGTGTTTCAAGGAACTCTGTTTGCATTTTCACATTTGAGTCTGTTCCCAATAGTTATGACTCCCAGACCTGAGGGTTAAGTGGGGGTGTTTGATTCTGCACTAAGGTATTTGGTTGTATACACGCCCAAGTGTTGCATCCATGGTCTTTGCTTTTTGCAAAAATTCCTTCATCAGGAAGGAAATTAACTCGATGTCTGTGTGCCTCCTGCTTCTTCACCAACACTGTCTTCCCAGCTTTAGTGTTGAGGTGTAGCTTCAAACGATAAGTTTCGGCAGGCAATTAGAAAACTTGGAAAAAAGGCAAAGAGAGGGGGAAAAACCCTCCGGTTATACTTCTACTCCCTTAAGTCATGCTCCCTGTGGAAGGCTCCGCCTGGGAAGTTAACTATTGACACCACAGGCGACACAGTGGAATCTGGTCATTGAACTAACGGAAATGGCCTAACTGGTTCATCAGGCTCATCTCTGACCTCTCAACTCACCTGCCCGCTCCTGATTTGAAAAATAAACAGGATTTATGAGAAGTTGGGTGGGTCGCCAGGAACATTCATGTGCTCTGGAAGAATCATCGTCAGGTGAAATGAAGGGAGAGGAAGACAGTGGCCACAGGTCAATCTCTGGGCAATCCCGGAAGCCATTCAGCTCTTCTTCACCGTCACAAAAGGGCTAAAATGTGCACTTTTGACACTATTTTCAACTGAAGTCATACTCAGGGAAACACTGCAAAACTGAAGCAATAGTGTTCCTTATACACTTTTTTATTTGATTTGATTTTTTAGAGAGAGAAAGGGAGAAAAAGAGACTGAGAGAGAAACATTGATTTGGTGTTCCGTGTATTTATGCATTCATTGGCTGGTTCTTGTATGTGCCCTTACCAGGAATGGAGCCTGCAACCTTGGTGTATCAAGAGGACATCTGACCAATTGAGCTACTCAGCCAGGGCCTATTCGTATGCCCCTTTTAAAAAATATATATTTTTTTATTTATTTCAGAAAGGAAGGGAGAGGGAGAGAGAGATAGAAACATCAATGATGAGAGAGAATCATTGACCGGCTGCCTCCTGCACAGCCCACACTAGGGATCAAGCCTGCAACCTGGGCATGTGCCCTGACCTGGAATCGAACCATGACCTCCTGGTTCATAGATTGACACTCAACCACTGAGCCACGCCAGCTGGGCATTTCCTGTGCTCTTTTAATCACTCTTATTTATAATACAAATGAGTAAATTAGGTACCAGTATGCTACTTAATATTTCTTATAAGCTCCTGAACCTTCTTTGTTCTGTTTTTACTTTTTATTATGAAAATTTTCAAGCATGAAGAAAGGTACAGAGAGCAATGTGTATCTCTACACGTGCACCCACTGTCTAGCTGTAATCATTGCTGACATGTTGCCGTGTTTGCTTCATCAGTCATTTATTTTTCTTCACATATGTAAAATTATAGATGTAATGAATTTTTGTCCCTGAATCACTCAGGTTGTGTCTCTAAAACAATAGGGAGGGGGTATATTTATAATTATGAATGCATAATCCCAATTCCCCAAAATATCCTTTACAGCTAGTTTATTAAACCAGGATCCAATGAAGGACCAGGTGTTACATGTGTGTGTTACATGTCCTGTGTCCCTTTTAAAACCCAGAGCAACCCTCCTCCCGCCCCAGGACATTAAGTTTTTGGAGAGCTCTGGCCGGTTGCCTGTTCATAAGGGTGGGGCAAAAGTAGGTTTACAGTGTGAGTATGCAAAGCATAGACTTGTTCATGTGGAAAATAATACGATAATTAATAAATAACAACACAATAATAATATGTTCACAAACTCACAACTGTAAACCTACTTTTGCCCCACCTTATATTCCTTCTTCAGGAAGATTTTATACAACTTTTCATTTTTGTATCATCACTGGACCACAGTACATGTGAATTGGTGTTTTTTAAATTGCTTCTGACTAGCATAATCATGTTGTGTAGCCTTTTTTTGTTGTTGATGTTGCTGTTAATCCTCACCTGAGAATATTTTTTCCATTAATTTTTAGAGAGTGGAAGGGAGAGCAGAGAGAGAGAAAAACATTGATGTGAGAGAGACACATAAATTGGTTGCCTCCCACACATGCCCCTAAAGGGTTCTGGGATCAAACATGCAACCAGGCACATGCCCTTGACCATGAATCAAACTGGAGATCCTTCAGCGTGTGGGCTGGTGCTCTAACCATTGGGCAGGCTGGCCAGGGCAATAGTGCGTTGCTTTTTAGATTTTTTTTTTTCTTTTTGGTCTGTAAAAGCTATAATTTATAGCTGCATACTGTTAACACATCACATATCACACAGGTTTAATAATATATCACACACTTGAATTAAAGTATATATAAAGAATATATTATATATAATTATATATAGTCACAATTATATATACAAACTACTAGAGGCCCAGTGCACAAAATTAGTGCACTGGTAGGGTCCCTAGCAGCTGCCAGCTGCCAATCACCAACTGGGTACTCACTCCCTTCCCCCTGCTGGCCCCACCCCCTAGTTGAACTCCCAGAAGTATTCCTGGTTGAGAGACAATTTGCATACTTTAAAAAAAAAAAATGTCTTTATTGATTAAGGTCTTACATATGTGTCCTCATCCAAAAATTTGCATACTTCGCTGTCATGTATTATGTATATAATTTATACAAAATGTATGTGTGTTATTCTGTGTATATATAGAATGTTTACATTCAGAAAATTCTAGAAAAATGGGAGTGACTTGTGATCCTGACAGCTACTGGTTATATACTCAGAGATAACTGTGGGCTCATCCTAATTTGGGGTGCTTGTCCACTCTATTCATCGTTAGCTGCCCCCACCCCACATCAACATTTATTCCCGGGCCTGTCATACGGCGGGTTGTGTGTCCTGGGCTGTCACCTGCCGTAAGGACTTGCTTCTGCCCCACCGGCCTGCTGCGGCCAGGCTTCCGGCATCTCCCAGCTCCCTCCTCATGCTTGGACAGTCGTTTCCTGGAGATTAAGCAGAATTACTAGTATTTGGCCAACAGCTCATGACTTTTTTCCCTTAATTTCATGCCAACCTTTTCTGGGACGGTGGGTTTTCCTCCTTCCGCACGAAGCCCTGTGTCGCCTGGGAGGTCAGTGGGAGGTGTCAGAGGAGCCACCCTAGATGGGAAGACGTGAGCTACATAAGCTGCAGCGGAACTCAGCCGCCATGGGCTGCGGCGGTTTGACTGGAAGGAAACAGAGCCGGTCTTGGAAAATGTAAAATGAATTGCTAACATTTAAAACTCGGGTGCACTCACAACAAGGATTCAGATCATGAGGCTTTTGACAGATGGGAGGTCCTTCCATCCTGGGAGTGGCTGGGGCCAAGGGCAGGAGGACTGAACTTTCTAGTTGGCCCCTCACACGCCCCGGGGTGCAGAGAGGGTGGCAGAAGCCACGGAGAAGCACCCAGCAAAACGTATCGGACAGCCGCTACGCAAGCACAGGAGCAGCTGACACACACGGTCCCTTTCTCTGAGTCCTGAGGGAGATGAAACAGATAGGAGTGGACAGGTATCACTTATTCAGCAGACACTGATTGAGCGCTACATGTGCTAGACAGGGTTCTAGTGAGAGATAGAGCAGTGAACGAGGCAGTCTCCTGGCACTCACCCTGGGGGGCGAGGAAAGAGAGACGGACAATAAACAACATAATCTAAGTAAAACACGTGTGTGAGAGAGCTGTAGAGCTGTGGATGGGAACAGTCTGACAGTGGACAGAGGGGAGGGGGCTTGGGGAACTGGATGAAAAAATGGTGGAAGGATTAGCCAAAGGACACATATGCACACGCCATGGACACAGAAGCAGTGGTGACGGCCGGAGGGAAGGGGCTCAAGGGGAGGGGGGAGCAAAGTGGTGGGAAATGGGACCATCTGAGATAGTGTCAACAATAAAAATAAAGAAAACAAAGGCTGTGGGTAAACAGTTAAGAGGGGAACAGGATTGGTTGTAGGGGTTGCCATTTTATATCCAGAGGTCAGCGAAGGTCACGGAGAGGGTGACTTGAAGGGAGAAGAGAGCCAGGGAGGGAGGGATATCTGAGGGAGTGTTTCAGGCAGAGGGACAGCCAGGGCCATGGCCCCGAGGCGGGGCCATGCCTGGGAGTTTTGGGGAGAGGAGGCCAGTGTGGCTGGAGGAGCCCGCCAGGGGGAGCGGGGAAGCTGTGGTCAGGGTTGTGAGGACGCAGACTTCTCCTGACTTGAGCAGACCAGCCTGGCCATCCTCACAGGACCCCTCACCTGCTCTGTGTAGACCGACACGGTGGGTCTGAGGAGCGGCTGGGAAGCCACCACCATCCCAGACTTGGGCCGGGTGGAAGCAATGGAGAGGGAGAGAATGGTCCGACTCGGAGCATCTTGGAAGTTGGAGACGGATGGTTGATTGCACGGGGACAGCAGAGAAAGAGGATTAAAGAATCCCCTAGATTTTGTTTGTGTTTCGCCGAGTGGCGGGACAGAGCTGCCACTGACAAGCTGGGAATCCCGTAGGACAGCAGGTGAGGAGCCCAGGAGTCCGGTTTTGAGTGTGTACATGGGAACAGGCGGGAGCCGGTGCTCCGTTAGCGGCCTCAGGGTGTTTAAAGCCAGAGAGGCTTAGGGATGCCGTGATCAGAGGGAGTGCCGGCCGAGGAGAGGAAGGGCCAGGTCTGCCACGTGAGACAATGGAAGGTGAGGCAGACCCAGCCGGAGAGACTGAGCGGTCACCTGCAACTGGATGGAAACCAGGCAGGTGCGAGGTCTGGACGCCCCGAGTGTTCCTGGGAGCGTGAGCTGAGTTGAATGCTGCTGGCAGGCCAACAGAATCGCCACTGACTTTAACCATGTGGAGGGGGCAGTCTCTTCTAGTCTCCGGTTTCATCTCCTTTCAGTTAACAAAATCACCCGTTCATCCAAAACGTATCAAGTGCTGTGGCCACCAGCCTCCAGGATGGTCCCCAGTGCAGACTCTTCCTGCCACAGTAAACAAGGCTGGCGCCCTGTTAGCCAACCGGACGTGGCAGAAGTGATGGTGTGCAACTTCCACACCATGTCATAAAAGCCAGGGGTCTGGAGTTAGATAGTGGTGGTGATTATACAACTTGGTGCAAATACTTTTTTAAAAAGCCCACTGAATTGTGCACTTTAAAAGAGTGAATTTTATGGTAAGTGAATTTATCTTAATAAAAGAAAAAACTATGTGGCGGGAAAAGTAATTGAGATGATATGGATCAGATCAGTCATGTCAGTTGCCACAATACATGTAATAGAAGGTGTTATTCTACTTTTTAAAAAAGACATGTGGCTGCCGGCCTGCCCCCTCCCACTTACTCCGGGGAGAGCTAGTGTAGTGTCACCAGGACACTCAGAAGCTCCCTGGAAAGGCCACGGTCTCCCTGCAGGATGCTGGGAAAATCACTGTCTCCATGAGATATAAAGAGGTGCATATTTGATTCAAAATATTTATGCATCTGGAAATATCTCAAGCCACCCATTCTTCTCATTTTACAAATATTTTAATATTAAACTGTTGCACCAACAAAAATACCATTGTTGCAGTTCTTAAAAATAGCAGCACAGGCAAGGATATTAACATCGCCCAAAGCAGCTTTGCAATGAGTAATCGCTAATTACAAATAAAATTTTAAAGGAGAGGAGGGTGTTTGAGTAAACAGTCCTAGACTCGGGTGTGTTGGGTAAAGGATTGGAATTCCACAGAAGTCTTTGGCTGTGTAAGGACAGGGAGCCCTCAGCCTGCTATTTGATGTGTTTTCATGTCCTCCTGTTAATGAACGTTCAGGCTCCTATTGGGCAAATCCCTGGCTGTGCTGCAAAAAGGCATTGTCCCTGGGACACACCGTATTTTCCGGCGTATAAGACGACCCCCTAATTTTACAGTTAAAACATAGGTTTAGGCCTATATTCGCTGTATAAGACTACCCCCCACTTCCGAGGCAACATCAGTTCTTTTTTTAATAGACCGCCTCTCTGACTGGCCAATCTGAGCAGGCTTTTTACTAGAACACAGTGTCGTCTTATACGCCGGAAAATACGGTAGTTAAATTTCAAATGCACGCCTAATGAACCGAAGCCCAGGGCTGGGAGAATCCTCCACAGAACTCGCGGGGTGATTTCATTTCCCTCCATCTCTTTGGAGTTCTGCAGTTGGGTTTGTCTACTTCCCCTGCCCCCAAGTCTGTCTGTCTTTCTCTCTGCAATTTGCTAGTGGCAGCTCGCCTACAAGATGCGCCTCTGTGCTCTGGTTTGGTTTAAAAAGGCATCCGTCTTGGTTATGGGGAATAATCTATGCTAATGTGTGTTTTATTTCCAGCGAGTCTTATTGATCTGCACTTTCCATTCTTCCTTATTAATGTCCAGCAGCCCAACTTTCAAAGGGTCAGATTTCAAAGAGACTGCATCCTCTCCTTGGGACATAGGCCCCCCTCACATTTCTGGAAACACAAGTAGGGTCATCGGTCCCTGATCCATATGCATGGATTGGCTCACGGGAACATCCCCAAGCCCTGGATGCCAAGGAGAATTTCTGCAGTGGCTATAAAGCCTTTACAGTCTACTAAGAGGTGGGGGGAGGGGCGCTAAGGGGCGGGGAGGGGTCTCAAAACCACTTTCTGAGTTGGAGGATCTCTGTGTTAGGTGTTGGGGCTACATAAACTTAACATTTTAATAGCTGCCTGATCCCAAGGCTGTCCGGCTGCTTAGGGAAATGCTCAATGTCCTCCCTTTTGTGGCTGTTGCTAATGACAGCAACAGAAACTTAAAAGCAAACAAGCTCATTCCAGCGCTAGCTGGTTTGGCTCAGTGGATAGAGCGTCGGCCTGTAGACTCAAGGGCCCCAGGTTCGAATCCAGTCAAGGGTATGTACGTTGGTTGCAGGCACATCCCCAGTAGGGGGTGTGCAAGAGGCAGCTGATCGATGTCTCTCATCGATGTTTCTAACTCTCTATTCCCCTCTCTTCTTCTCTGTAAAAAAATCAATAAAATATATTTAAAAATAAATAAAAAAATAATTTAAAAAAGCTCATTCCAAGCTGTGAAGTTATCTTTTTAAAATAAATGTCATATTCTGGAATAATTTTAACGTAATAGAAAGGCTACAAAGATAGTACTGAGAGTTTCCACATGCTCTTCACCCAGTTTCCCCTCATGGTAGCATCTTACACACCAAGGGCCACGGGACATGTGTCCGAATGGAGGAGCAGAGTGCCCACTGGTGTGCTGCTGCTGTCCGGGGCCCAATCCAGAAACCACGCTGCACTTTTACTGATTTTTTTTTTTTAATTCTTATTTTGTTTCCGTCTTGCTGATCTCACTACAGCATCAGGGGTTTTTCCTTTCTGTCTTTCCTGCTTTTTTGCATTGTTTTTAACGTTCCGTTAACAATTATGGAAGAGCAAACCTGAGAGGAAGCTTAGAATCTGTGTGTTTAAGTATTCCTAAACGGTGGTAGCCATCCCACGGGTGGTACAAACGAGATCATTTTGAGTGGCACACCTGTGAACATTTCTTGTTGAAGTAGTTATGTATGTACTAGGTCACTCTGAGGTAGGCCCCATCAATACATAGTTGGTGGTCAGGTTGGTACTGCTATTTAGGACAGTTAAGTATAAACTGTGGGATAAGCAAATATTTAGGTCCTAGGTAAAGTTGGGTGAAACACAGCTTCTAAAGAAAATTCACTGCAAATGAATATGTATCATTCTATAAAATGCTAGAGAAGGTAAACCACTATAACAAAAGTCACCCATAATCTCATCATGCAGTGGTAACCAGTACTCACCCTGTGTATCTTCCCACTCAGTTTTCTCTGCATAACTGTGCCCTTCTTTTACACAAATGACCTCGTCCTGAATGTATGTTCAATTACCCATGTTTCAAATTCTTTATTACTGCAGGAAAACCTTTTCTGATTCCTAAGTGTTTTTCTGCACCCACCTGATTATAAACTGCGTGAGAGTGGGCCTTTGAACAATATTTCTCCAACCTTATTCGAGTACCCCACCTCAAATTTTGCCATATATGCCTAACACAGGTCAACTGTTTGATTTAGTATTTTCCTTTAGAGTTACTCCCACTTTCTTCTCTTAGCCTATCCTTATGCTACTGTCTCCTTGAAATTATAGGCTTGGTAAACCAGTTGTATATGCTTCCAGTAAGAGTTAATATGAACACATAGCTAATGCAATGTAAATGTTTATCTGTGTATGGTTGTCTGTCATCTTGTGTATAACCAGAGGTGTGTGCATCACATTTGACAAAGTTCTACAGAATCATTTTTAGAGTTTTATGTTTTGGGGCTTTTTTTTATGATTGTGTGTCCATTCTGAGTTTTTTGTTGTTGTTTTTTTGTGTGTTTTTTTTGTTTTTAAACATATTTTATTGATTTTTTACAGAAAGGAAGGGAGAGAGATAGAGAGCAAGAAACGTCGATGAGAGAGAAACATCGACCAGCTGCCTCTTGCACACCTCCTACAGGGGATGTGCCCACAACCAAGGTACATGCCCTTGACCGGAATCGAACCTGGGACCCTTCAGTCCGCAGACGACGCTCTACCGCTGAGCCAAACCGGTTTCGGCCATTCTGAGTTTTAATGTACTTTGAGAGTTGTGCAACTACCCCCCCAATCAGAACACAAAACAGTTCCTTCAGGCCCTCCATTCTCCCGGCTGCCCCTCTGTAGGCCTGGCCTCGGGACAGCCAGGTCTCCTACTGTTGGGTCATCAAGTTGTTTCCTAATTTTCTCTTTGATGTTTAACCTGCTTCCTTTCAGTATTGCTGTGTTTGAAGTCCTCTGGGAAAGCTTCAGATGACAATCAGTCTGAGGTTTCTAAGTACTTACATAAAAACCCAGACACACAAAACTTAGTTGGATTTTCTTCTACTTTAATTCTCTGCCTCCCTCAAGGCTTTATACATGCATTAATCATCACTGAGGATATTTTTTTCCCATTGATTTTTTTTAGAGAAAGTGGAAAGGAGGGAGAGGGGGGAAAAACACTGATGTGAGAGAGACTTATCAATTTGTTGCCTGTCAGAGGTGCCCCAACCCAATCAGGGCTGGTAATTGTTTCTGAGCACAATTAAATGAAGATATATGTTGTGCCCAAGTGTCATAAACCCCAAAGACTACCAGGGGGCCGAATCCGATGCAATTGCAGAAAGCCTGTATTTATTTCTGACTAGTCTGAGCTCGGTCCCACTTACACCGGCAACGGCATGGCAGGAGAAAGAATTTAACGTATCAGTGGGTTTTATAAGGGGGAGGGGGGTGCCACTACCTTGGTTGACCTGATTGGTTGGGTTAGGGCTAGGGTCCAGTTACTGGGAGCTGGCCCTGCCCCGCCCTGCCCTCTCACCCCCACTGCCCTCTCACCCCATCCTGCCCTCTCAATATATATATATATATATCTCAAAGGTGGAGTGTCCCTGGACTGGGAATTCTCTCTAACATTTCGTTAGTCCCTCTCCATCCTCTCATGGTCAGCAATCCAACCCTTATGCTAACAATACCTCCCAGTACAAGGGCCATCTCTCTGTAGCTGGTGCCCAAGAAAGACATCACGAATCAACACCTGCACTCTTCAACTGATCCCTGATATGCCTCAGAGCCCTTCTCCACTCAGCTTTCCAGGCAGTTGGTCCCAGTTAGCATACCGATTGAAATGTATTTGCTATTCTAACTCAGTCTTGGGTTGAGGTTGAAATAATGTCTGCCTCACCTTGACCTGCTGGGTCTCTCAGCCCACAGGTCTTCAGTCCTCACACCTGAGTTCACTGCTCCCCATTGGCAGACCCCGTTCCAATGCGTACTTAGGGTGGGAGAGGGTGGGGCTAAAAGGGGGGTAGCCCCAAGGAGTTCTATGGAGTGATGGAGGTGTTCTGAAACCTGATTATAGTCATGATTACACAAATTGCTACCCATGTCAAAACACATCAAACTATCCACCCCCTCCCCAAAAGAAAAGTCCATTTAAAACATGCTAACACTTTTTTCTCTTAGCCTGCCCTTATGCTGTTGTCTCCTTGAAATTATAGGCTTGGTAAACCAGTTGTGTGTGCTTCCAATAGGAGTTAATATGAATACAAGTGAGAGTGGGTGCTGGTGCTGTGATTCGAATGCGCTCTCCTTTATAAGCAAACGAAAAGTAGTGACCCGGTCTCCACCGTGGGTACTCCCCCTCACCCGTCACCGGCAGGTCACGTGGTATCCGTCTCCCATAGTGAACCTCTGTCCTGACACCACTGAGGCCCGAAGGTGTTAGTCAGTCAAGGCAAATGACTGCGTCTAGTTTGTAGCTTTCCGATTTGGATGTCCATGGCCTCTTTTCCTGGCAAGCAGGCCCTTCATGAGGGGGCTGTTAACTGCTTGGGGACTCCGTGCCTGCCGCATGGCTCGATGCCCTCTGCTCACAGAGGCCTCTCCTCCGGAACTTGGACCACCGGGGCCTGGAAGAGCTACCTCTCTCCGCTCCCCCTCGCTGTTCCTGGTCTGAATCCTGCCCAGCTCCCAGCTCCCTTTCTTCCCTGGCCAACCCAGATGAAAAGATGGCCTCCATTTGAATTCTCACTGCGCCTGTCCTGATCTGGACCAGAAGAACATGGCCTCAATCCAGCTAGGAGGGCCAGGTCTTGGGGAAGGATGACCCACATGTAACCCTTACACATTCTCAGCACACAGCTAATGTGTAGAGAAGCTATTCTAGGAGCCACCTGGAGCCGTGGTTCTCCACATGCGGTCCCAGCCAGCAGCATCCGCAGCGTCTGTACGCCGGTTATACATGCAAATCCTCGGGCCCCACCCAAGACTCACTGAGTGGGAAACCCCAGGTGCAGCTCAGCGATCAAAGTTGCACAAGCTCGCCCAGAGGTTTTGGCGCTTCCTGCGGAGCCCTGAGTGTGGAGAGCCACGGCCTACAGTACCGGTTCTCGTCCTGACTGCACCTTGCAGGTGGGGGTGGGGCCTGAGAGTCTCCCTTTATAACTAGCACCCGAGCCGTGCAGGTGGCGCTGGTGCTGCTGGTGCTGCTGGCCAGGGGACCAAACGTCGAGTTCCTAGAGCAGAACCCCAGCGCTCTCTGAGGCTCATCTACCCGCCAGCTTCCCCTTCTTTCTACCTACACAATCAGAAAGTCAGTCCCACCAGTGCCACCTTGAAAATACCGAGTCTGACCACTTACCTCGCCCGCCACCCAATCCTAGCCGCCATCCATCATCCACAGGGATGGCTGTGCTAGACTCCCAACAGGTATGTCTCCACTTCTGTTCCCACCAACGACTCCTTCCTGTACAGCTGCCAGAGAGCTATCTTAAACGCTGGCTCAGATCAGATCAGATCATTCTCTGCTCAGTTCCCATCAATGATCCTACCCAATGTCCAGCACCCCACTCCCATCTTTCTGACCTAATTTCCTACCACTTTCTCGCCAGCCGTGCTGACCTAAACCGTAAGCACATTCCTGCCATAGGACCTTTGCATGTATGTTCTCTTTTCTCTCTATCTTGGAAGGTCTTCCCCACCACATGGCTCACTCTCTGACTACCGTATTTAATTAACACTGGCCCTCCTGCCACCCCCACCTCACAGCACGGTCATTCCCCTCTTTTAGTGATCTCTTCTTCTGTAAAAGATTATCCCAAAACTTCGTGGCGCAGAGCACAATAATGACTTATTATTCACTTGCTTTCACAATGGTGACTTTTCATCTCAATTTGTTGTGGGCCAATGACTCAGTCAGGACACAGCAGGCATGGCTTACCTCTGTCCACACTGGCTGGGATCTCAGCTGAGAGACAAAAAGCCCTCTGAAAGCCCTTCACTCACATGCTGGCTGTCACCTGGAACCTTCAAGCACGACCTCCCCATATAGCCTGGGCCTCCTCCCAATATGGTGGCCGGATTCTAAGAGCAAGGACCCCAAGAGATAGGAAGAGGGTCAGGCAAAAACTGTATCCACATCACACCGCTCTGCTACATGCTGTTAGATACAGGCAGGGCCCAGAGATTTTCTTAGAGCTACATTGCTTCCTGACATATTATGTACCTATTTCTGTGTGTGTTTGTTATTCTTTCTTGTTCAAATGTCAGCTCCTTAAGAGCAGGTTCATATCTGCCTTGATTACCCCCTTTGCTCGTGACCATGCCTGATAGCTGCTCAGATATGTTTTTTGAGTGGGTCAGTTACCATGTAGTAATGCCTGTTTAATTTGGAAAACGATCAGACTGTTGGCTGGAAATCCAAAAACCCTGCAGATGACAGAGAAGACCTGAGAGGCTTCGTGAATGCTCTGCAACGGAGAATGGGGCATGGCTGATGCTCATGTGCTTGCTGTCCTCCTCCTGGGATTATTCCTGATCTGTTGTTCGACTGAGAGACTCTTCCCTCCCCAAATGGGATGCTGTATCCCAAGGGAAAGGCCTGACTCTTAGGTTCTTGGGATTCCACTTAAAGCTCAGAGGCTAGCCTGGCTGGCATGGCTCAGTGGTTGAGCATCGACCTAAGAACCAGGAGATCAGGGTTCAATTCCCAATCAGGATACATACCCAGGTTGTGGGCTCAATCTCCTGGACAGGAGGCAGCCGATCCATGATTCTCTCTCATCATTGATGTTTCTATCTATCTCTCCTTTCCTCTCTGAAATCAATAAAAATATATTTAAAAAAAAACAAAAAAAAAAACACTCTGGCCATCTAACTGAGAGATAGCAGATATGGTGGAATAACATTAATTGCTGTTGTTTATTGAGTGAGCACTGGGTGCCAGGTCCTGTGTGAAACATTTGATTGATGTGCATTGTCTCTTGATCCTCAAAAGAAGCTGCATCTGAGATCTAGGGAGATAAAGAACAAGGGACTCCATGGAGGGGACTCAGCCCATCTCCATGGAGTGATTGGATTCCTGTTATCTGGTCATGCCTCCTGTGTGTATAGCTGACCAACATATACTGTGTGGATACATATAATTGAAGTCTATGATTTGGAGGTAAATGAATTTATTATTCTATCTTAGATTGACAGTTCCACAAATGCCATATCCAGACTAAAGCAGAGGAAGACACATCACCCAGAAATACCGAAAGGGAGACAGATGGAGTCCCTTGGATGTTGAGGTGCCTCCTATTGGGGTTGGGTAAGTCTGTTTTACTATATATTAACACTGGGTACTGAGATGATATTTTTGGAATTTTATGCAAGAAAGAGGATATGTGTGTCTATGAGACTCGATGAGAATGGCGGCCATTGAAGTTGTGCAAAAAATTGCTCTTGTCTTCCCAGCAAGGTTGTCTCCCATGGTCACCTAGCTTCCTTTGGAGAATTCTCTCCCTCTCCTGGGATCATGGGGAGGCTGCCAATCAAGATGCCTTATTATATATCCCAGACCCACCACCCTATAGATCAGCCAATTAGAAAACTCTGTTTCACCACCTACTCTCATATACTGCCTCTCTCATTGGTTTAGAACTAAACAAGGGATCATGCTGAGCCAGTCAGAGCAATCCCCTGGACTCCTCAGCCAGAGTTAGCATGGAGAATGAATTTATCTTTAAAGGAAAACTGCCCTCATCCCATGCATCAGGAGGTTGCCAATTTGATTTCCTGTTAAGGGCACATGCTGGGGATCTCTCACATCAATGTTTCTCTCTCTCTCTCTCTCTTTCCCTCTCTCTCTCTCTCTCTCTCTCTCTCCCTTTCCCCTCCTTTCTTTCTAAAAAAATCAATAACCTGTTTTTAGAAAGAGAGAGAAAGGAAAACTATTCAAATCAGTATTTTTAGATCCACGTTGTTCTCACCTCCACCTCTGTCCCAGATAGAGTCAATCTACTTATTTGTGTCATCCTGAAAGCAGGGAGGTTTCTGTTCTGCCCCTAACAGCCATCCTCACAATGTTGATATGGATATAGCAGATATTAGACATTGGGATGCAGAGGAACTGATCATTGTAAGGAAAAGGAAAGGATTGGCCTCCTTCCTTTGTACCTAGAGTGTTTAAAAAAAAAAAAAATCTTGGCTGTCTGGACAGTGTGGCTCAGTGATTGAGTGATGGCCCATGAGCCAAGAGGCCCCCAGTTTGATTCCAGTCAGGGCATATGCCCAGACTGTGGGCTTGATCCCCAAGGGGAATGGGGGACAGCGTGGGAGATGGCCAATCAATGTTTTTTGTTATCAATGTTTCTCTCTCTCTATTCCTCTTCCTTCCTCTCTCTCTCTCTCTCTCTCTCTCTCTCTCTCTCTAAAACCAATATAAACATACAGAAAAAAAATCTTGGCTGTGTATTGGTACCAACAAAGACCATGCTGAAATTCGGATGCTGGATTCCTGGTAATGAAGGATTTAAGTCATCTTCTCACGCTTTCATTTGTGTCTATTGCACAGAGATTCTATGTGAGTCATTGTGACAAGCACTGGGGATACGACCGTGGATAGACACTGTCCCAGGGCTTTCAACCCATCAGAACAGCAGGACATAGAGGTCAGCTTTGTCATTAGCCATGAGGATAATTCTCTAAACTTGTCTACCGAGAGCCCCCAGGTAGCCTGTGAGCCCAGATGAGTTGCTTCAAACCTGGCATCTCCGTCCTCTTCTTCGGGGGGTGTGGAATCTGACACATCCTCCAGCAGGATCCCTTGGAAATGTCCTCCCACCATGTGACTCAGCTTGCAGTGACTTGAAATTTCGGAATTGGATTTTATTTTATGGGGTTTATTTGCTTTTTTAATTCAAAATAAGTTCCATTCACTATTTAAAAATTCAAAAAGTTTATGAATATATGGTATTAAAAGTAAAAGTCTACAACATGTTCCAGAGAAAGCCACTATTACTAATTTGCCATCAGACTTTTTTTTAATTTATAAATTAACATGTTTATTATCTTTTAAGGGAATAACCCTTTTCACTCTATTTTCTACTACTCTTTAAAGAATACATTCTAGATGTGTATACTGCATGGGCCTTGTGTGAGTATCTAAATTTAAACAAATAAAAATGTAAGTAAAGCCCTAGCTGATTTGGCTCAGTGGGGGTCCCAGGTTTGATTCCAGTCAAGGGCATGTACCTTGGTTGCAGGCATATCCCCAATGGGGGGTGTGCAGGAGGCAGCTGATTGATATTTCTCTCTCATCAATGTTTCTACCTCTGTCTAACCCTCTCCCTTCCTCTCTGTAAAAAAATCAATAAAATATATATTTTTTAATTTAAGTAAAACTAAAGCTTCAGTTCTTTGGTTGCATTGTCCACATTTCAAGGGCTACAATTTGCTAGTGGCTACCATATTGGGCGGACTTAGGAATTTCCACCATCACAGAACGTTCTCTCAGACAATACTGTTTTAGATAACTTTCTGTCTATATATGAATTTTCTATCTCTCTCCCTTTCATTTCCTCTCTGAAATCAATTTTTAAAAGAAGCATTTTTTAAAAAGGAGACGAGAGGCCCTGGCCGGTGCTCAGTTGGTTAGGATGCCGTCCTGATACGCCAAGGTGTCAGGTTCCGTCTCCAGTCGGGGCACACACAGAGTCAACCAACGGATGCATAAATAAGGAGAACAACAAATCGATGTTTCTCTAAACTCAATAAAAAGAAATAAAAAGGGACAAAAGAGTAGCCAATTCATCTTCTGTGTTTCCCTCTCCTGTAAGATCTCTGCTGTTTTAGCTCCAGAGGCTGGATACTGCATGCCAATGAGGTTTCTTTATGGACACTGACGTTAATTCAGAGTTTTCTGGCATCATGAAATAATCTCTTTTTTGGTGGTTTCTCCACCATTACTCAGAAACAAGTTCTTTACCTTTTGTGAGTGCACTCCGCACAAACTGAACGCTGTGCCCCTCCCTTTTAAGCCCTCTGAGCACCCCCACTCCATTCCCCCGCCCCCCAGCTTAGCTCGCTTCCTTCCATTGTGAAAAGAAAATTCCATGAATGCAGAAGCTGAGACACATGAATTTTTGTTTCTCCTCAAGGTGCTTACCTAAGATGAGCTTTGTGAGTGGAATGCTAAGAGCCATCAAAAGGAGTCTCAGCCGCCTTAGAGCAGATAAGCAGTTATCAGGTAGCTGGACTGAGGGGCTGGTTAAGTATTTTCCTAAGGAAGCCACGATCGTAGTGCCATCAGAGGGGCTTCCCCAGCTAACCGGGTGTGGCCTGCTAACTTTGGCTTTTTTCTATTCTCATTTTTCTTCTGTCAGCCGCGGCCACCACAGGTTTTAACTTTACAAAGTAAAGGCCTGGGAGGCGCCCCTATTTTGTGGCCCGCCAAGGCAATCCCTAAATGTCTGCGTGTGATCCCTACTGTAAACACGGGCTCATCTGTTTTCTAGAAGGAGGGACGGGGACAAAGTAAGGTTATTTGCGGAGGTTTCTTCCAAGATACAATCTGCCATTTCTCAAAGTAAAATTCCAAGGCAGATTGCGAGCCACAAGTGACTGACGGGTGCCTCCCAGGGACAATTCTTGTGGACCTTACTAAAACAAGTCACAATTGCCCCGCAAACACACTGATCATTTTTAATCAACATTTTTTTTTTTTTCCTTTCCAGCGAAAGACATTCTCAGAATTTGAAAAAGCCTATTCACTGGACAAGTCGTAGTATTCATTAGGATTATAAAAATGACAGAGTTTTTAAAGCTGGATGCCAGCCTGATGAGAAAGCGCTTCCTAGGACTTCAGGCCTGAAGAAAAGGCGGGGAGATTTCACGACTGCAAAGGAAGGGTCACTTGCAGGGAAATCCTGACTCCAGTTATAAAAGCAAAGACAAAATCCCTCGAATCCTTTCAATTCACCCATCTTCTCCTCCCCTCCCCCTCTCACATTTCCATAAACAATATGACCATGGGCTGAGCCCCTGGGACAGCAAATAAAGGTCCAGGGCTAAGTAAATTTGCTCCCCAGCAATTATTTTTGTGAGGTCACGGAGTTAAGCATTAAAAGAAAACTCCTGCGAGCGAGGGCATTCAGTAACTGTATGATGTGTGCTGCGAAACTGACAAAAGAGCTCAGCCCCTTTACTTCACACCCACAGAATCATTGACCACGGCCTTTGTTCCCTGAATCACCTAAGAGGGATCTTTCACCCAAACGCCCCTGCATCGCTGCTAATCCCGCCTCGCAGGGCTCCCCAAGGAAAGTCCATTCGGTCATCTGGACCGAGTCTACACCTGCGAATTATCAGGATAATGGTGGTCTTTCTTTTTAAAAAAAAAAAAAAAAAAAGGAAAGGAAAAATATGAAGAAAACTCCGCCAAGCCCTTTAGCATCCAGAGCAGGAATTAGCAAACTTTTCCTGAAAAGGGCAAAGGGTGAATACTTTCAGCTTGGCGGGTCACACGCAGAGGCTGGTCAGCTCTGTGCTGTGGAATGAGAGCAGCCAAGGACATCACTTCGTCAGAGGCAGTGACGGCTGCCTTCCAATACACCTCACTTGATGGACACCAGAACGTGAATGTGTGTCACTTGCACGTGTCATAAAAATAATATTCTTTCGATTCTTTCTCAACCATTTAGAAATGTAAAAACCATTCTTTGCTTGGGGCAGCGTTAGCCGGAACTGTAGCCGGACCTGGAAACCCTCCTTGGTCTGAAGCGTGTGGATCACATGCGATGCGTCTCCCCACACTCGCAGGGAAGTGTGGAGGCCTGGAAACACAACCGATAGATGCCTTCTGGATTGTAACGTCCTATTCCACATACATTCCGGGTGAGGATCACTGGCCAAATGAGCTCTGTCAATAGGACTTTTGGTGACAATGGAAATGTTTTCTATCAGGACTATCTATGAATTATTAGCCATTCACGAGTACTAAGTAATTGAAATGTGCTAGTGTGCCTAAGGAGCTGAATTTTAAATTTTATTTAATTATAATTTCTTGAAAGTTAAAGTAGCCACATGTAGTTGGTGGCTACCATACTGAATGGTGCTGCTTTAAATTATAATTTTTTTAAAATTTTATTGATTTGAGGAGAGAGGAAGAAAAAGAGAGGAAAGGAGAGAGAGAGAGAGAGACATCGATGCCCAGCCGGTGTGGCTCAGTGGTTGAGCATCGACCTATGAACCAGGAGGTCACCCTTCAATTCCCAGTCAGGGCGCATGCCCGGATTGTAGGCTTGATCCCCTACTGGGGAGTGTGGGGCGTGCGGGAGGCAGCTGATCAGTGATTCTCTCTCATCATTGATGTTTCTCTCTCACTTCCTCTCCCTCTCTGAATCAATAAAAATGTATACGGAAAAAAAAGACATTGTTATTCCACTTATTCACGCATTCATTGGCTGCTTCTTATATGTGTCCCGACAGGGGAATGAACCTGAAACCTTGGCATATCGGGATGAAGCTCTAACCAGCTGAGCTACCTACCGGCCAGGACCTTGAGTCTTATTACTTTAGAAGCTTCATATAAATGGAATTACTTAATATTTGATTTTCTGTGATTGGCTTATGTCACTTAGCATAATGCCCTCTAAGTTTATCCATGTGGTAGCATGTGACAAAATTTCTTCCTTTTTAAAGGATGAATATTATTCCAGTGTAAGTATTTACATGTTCTTTACCCATTCATCCCTTAAGAGATATTTAGGCTTCTACCTGTTGGCTACTGTGAATAATGTGGCGATGAACATGAATAGCATCTTCGAGATGCTATTTTTAATTCTTTAGGATAAGTATCCAGAAGTGAGATCACTGAGTCATATGGCAGTTTATTTTTAATATTTGAGGAGCTGCATACTGTTTCCCATAGTGGCTACACTATTTTACAATCTCATCAAAATTTCTCAACAGTCTCACCAACATTTGTTATTTTCTGTTGGGGTTGGCGGTGATAGTGGCCAATATAATGAGTATGAAATATATTTCTGTAGTTTTGACCTGCATTTTTCTGATAATTAGTGATGTTGAGCATCTTTTCATAGGCTTGTTGACCTTTCTAGGTCTTCCTTGGAGAAATGTCTACTCAAGTCCTTTGCCCACTATTTAATCAGCTTATTCGTTATATATTCTGGATATTAAGCCGTTATCCAGTATACTAGAGGCCCAGTGCATGAATTTGTGCACAGGTGGGGTCCCAATCAGGAAGAGGAGACAACAGGAGGTTGGCCAGCTGGCCTCCCTGATCAGGACCTGATTATGGGCCAGCTGTGGGGAGGGGCTGTGGGTGGTGGGCCATCCAGTCCTGCCCCTGAATTGGGGTGGGGAGGGGATGATCTGAGGTCAGTGGCCAGGGAAGGGGCAGGGGGAGGTTAGCCAGTCAGCCCCACCCACGATTGGTATGTGGGGGGGGGGCCAATCAGGGGCAGAGCTGGCTGGAGGGAGGGGCCACAGGCCAATGGGGTGGTGACAGCCCATCAGGGGCAGGGCCACAGGCAATTGGCCCGCCAACCCTGTCCCTGATTGGGGTGGGGGGACTGGTCTGGGGTGGGGCCAGGTGGGGAGAGGGGCTGCAGGTTGGCCAGCCAGCCATGCCCCCTATTGGAATGGGGAGGGAAAAGAGGGGTGGGGCTGGCCAGGGGGAGGTGCCGAGAGAGGTTGGCCGGCTGTCCCCACCCCCTGATTGAGCCGGTTTGCTGGCCACAGTGGGTATCATAGTGACTGATTGTTCCAGTTGTTGCAGCATTCTGGTTGCTGGCTTTATAGATAGATAGATAGATAGATAGATAGATAGATAGATAGATAGATAGATAGATAGATATAGATGATTTGCAAATATTTTATGGCTAGTTGTTCAGCAGGAAGTGAAGTGATCAGATTGGTGGTTTACAAAGATGATTTGTGCTGGTTCATTCATCCTTTGTTGTTTACAGAAGGATAGAGTTGGTAATGGTACCTATGGATTTCTTTTTATGTCAATTCATCAACTAGGAATATTATGGTTTTTAAGAATATTAGTAGTGGCTAGAATAACAATACCCTTAAAGGTACATGTCACCATATGTTAGACACTGTCTTAAGCATTTTATGTTCTTTGCACTCATTTAGTCGTTTGTAATTAACTACCATCCATCCAATTTTATAAATGCAGAAGCTCCGGTATAGAGAGTCTATGTACCTTGCCCACTCTCACACAGCTAGTAATTAACGGAGCTCAGGTTTGAACCCAGGCTTCTTGTTCTCATGTCTGAGTGTTTAGCCACAGCACTGCAGTGTGTCTCCAGGCAGCGGGGGATCTTTCTTCCTATCTGAACCCTCTTCCCTAGTTTGTGACCCAAGGTAGACTCTCGGCCTCATCATTCACTCGTTCGTGGGTTCAAATCCCAGCTCTGCCATTTGGAGCCTGTGTGACTGTGGGTAAATCACTTAACCCCTCTTAGGCCCAGGATCCTCACCCATTACACGAGTGCATTGGTAACTATCCCCACGTGTTAGGTTACTTCTGAAGTTAACTGCCATAATGCATTCACAGCACCTTGCTCATAGTTTACACCCAGTCAAATAACTGCCAGTCACCAAATAAATAAATACTAATTTAACAGGCAGCCACATAGGTATCACGTTAGGAAATCTGAGGTCAGTGACAGTGAGTGACAGGATGGACTCAGGACCAACGTGGTTGCTAAGTGTCTTTCACTCCGGCCTTGTAGCTCTAAGTCTTGTGGTTGTTTCTCCCATATCTCCCCAGAGGACCTAGGAACCAAACAGATTTCACGCATGAATTATTTATCCAATCGGATTGTGGATAAACCATAAAATCTTGCGTGGCAGAATATGTAATTCATGCACTTTTCTTTTTCTTTATATTTCATTCAAGGGAAATATAAATGTGCAAGCTAAGTATAAGTTGCATGCCATTAAAAGGAGCTATGAAAATCAAATAGGGATTGTGAACAATGCTGATATTACAACTTAATAGCAGTGAAAAAATGACGAGCTAAGATTTTTTAATTATAAGTTTTTGTGTTCTTTTATTGAGCTAGAAATGACATACAACAATGTGTAAGTTTCAGATGTGCAGTCTGCTGTTTTTATACATTTATATATTGCAATGTGCTTACTGCCATAGCTGTAGCTAACACCTCAATCACACCACATAATTATCACTTCTTTTTTGTGGTGAGAACATTGAAGATCTAATCCCTTAGGAATTTAGAAGTACATAATGTAGGGTTGTTGGACAGTTGTGAGATTTATCAAATAAAATCAGGAAGGATCCCTATAAATTGTGACATATGGGTTTTCCTTTTTTTTGTTTTTGTTAATGGATTTTTATGGATTTCAAAGAGGGAGGGAGAGATAGAGAGATAGAAACATCAATGATAATGAGAGAGAATCATTGATCGGCTGCCTCCTGCATGCCCCCTACTGGGGATCGAGCCTGAAACCCAGGCCTGTGCCCTTGACCGGAATTGAAGCTGGGACCCTTCAATCCGCAGGCCGAAGCTCTATCCATTGAGCCAAACCGGCCAGGACAGGTTTTCCTTAAAAAAAAAAAAAAAAAAAAAAAACACAAAAAACGATTCCCAAATGAGGGAGACATGAAGGGTTCAATTATTTCCTTTTTTCTTCAAATCATGGATTCCATGAAATCTGAGGTGTCTGTCCTCATCACTAATAGAAAAAAATCCCTCAGCCTTAAATGAGGCCTGTTTTAGGAAGAATGTTGACTGATTAGTAAAATACTATTGCATTTATTGGTCAAGGAACCCTTCTCTCTGCTGAGCAGCAAAAGTTGTTACTTTTTTTTTTTTTTTCTAGCCACATCATTGATAAATTCCTCACCAGTCAGGAGGGCAATGCATACAGGTCATCTCTGGAAGCTTCCTACCCCATCAGGGAGACCCTTTCATGCTGGGGCCCTCCTGTTGCCCTGCCGGGACCCTGCGTGAAGCTGAGCTCAGCGTGTGGCTGGGCCGCCTGGGCGTGTAAATTGCAGGAAGCGGCCCCAGAGTGAAAGATGCTCCCTCCAAGCCTCGTCAGGAAGGGGTGGTGTCCGGATCATAAATGGCCCCAAAGCTTTTCAGGAGTTTAAGAGCCCCCGGCCTCCCTCACAATGGGCTGCAGGATGACTCTTCACACCTCGTTAAGGTTGTTTTTGCCCAATGCTAATGACAAAGAGGAGCCCTGGGAGCCGGCTTGTTTTCTTTCCAAATCCTCTCCTCTGGCATATAATATATATATATCTATTAAAAAAAAAGTCATAAAGGGAAATGCAATAGAGAGCCCGCTTCTTGGGGAGGCTCGTTAAAATGCTCAGGGGGACCAGGAGTTGGGGAAGGCAAGGCCGGCCTGGGGGAGAGAAGCCGGCTTCCCCTCCTGGCTGGGCCTGCAATCCCCACCTCGCCCTCGCCCAGGACGAAATGTTGTTTTCCACTTTCTCTTTCTGATTACAACACCCTCTGGCACCAGGGCCTTTCCCGCCGTCTCTGCAGCCCTCCGAAAATCTGTGGTAGTGATGTGCCCGTGTGCTCGAGGTTTTTAAAACCCACGGCACTGACCTCTTTTCCCTTAGATTGTCAAATTTAAACAAAAAAGTGACAGCCAACGCAACAATAGCTATCCGGTGTGAATGAATCAAAATCATACCTTTGCCGAAACCAGTTTGGCTCAGTGGATAAGCGTCGGCCTTTGGACTGAAAGGTCCTGGGTTCGATTCCGGTCAAGGGCATGTACCTTGGTTGTGGGCACATCCCCAGTAGGGGGTGTGCAGGAGGCATCTGGTCGATGAGTCTCTCTCATCAATGTTTCTAGCTCTCTGTCCCTCTCTCTTCCTCTCTGTAAAAAATCAATAAAATATAAAAAAATAAAAATAATAAAATAATAAAAAATCAATAAAATATATATATATATATTTTAAATTATACCTTTTTGGGCATCAGTGAATTCAGATCAGCAAAAATATATTTTTGGTGTGCCACAGAATTTTAGTGATTAGTCTATGTGTGCCATGAGATAAAAAAAGGTTGAAAATCGCTGGTCTATGGTATCTAATATTAGAATCAAAACTTTTTTTTTTTTTCCTTCAAAAGAGGGGTCAGTGTGAGGAAGAGGACATTACTCATAAACCCCAAGACAGTGAGAAAGGGAGCAATGCATGAGCCTGGAAGTTGCTTTTTATTCCAGAGATTCTGGTGTGCGGCCATGCAGGTAAGAGGTTAATCTTGGACTGTCCCCCTAGTAAGATGATCAGACGTCCCGCTTTTGGTGGAACAGTCCTGATTTTTAACAATTTGTCCCATGTCCCACGGCATTTTAAAACAGTCCCGAAAAATCGGGACATCTGGGAAATAGGATGAATTCAAATTCTAAGCAAGGTTACAGGCAGAACTTCCTTTTTTATTTTATTTTATTAAAGAGCCAGCCCTATGTTCATTAGTGGTTATCTCGATGCTGGCCTTGAAAAACAATGCTGTTCTATCCAATTGAGAAGGTGCACCTGGCATGGTATTGAGATTGTGGGCATATCTGGTCTCTGGCCTACAAGGTCAGACAGCTAAGTTTATCTTCATCATTCTTCAAACGGGCTAAAGCAAACTAGAAAGCAACATTTTGTCTAGGAAGAACAGCAGAAAATTCCAAATAACAGTTTGTTGCAAAACAGGGATTTTCCTTCTCAGAACCTTTAAAAATAACTACCTGCCCCTAAAGCCTTGTAGTCGTGTAGGGTCTGCCTGCGTGTGGTACTCTTGCAGCTGCCCTGGCCAGATATTTCAATAAATCTTTGCCTGCTTTTTTAAATAAATCATCAGCCTCCGGTGATCTTATTTTGAACCCAGGGTTTGACCCTATAACAATCTGGTCACCTTACTAGGAGGACAGTCCAAGATTAACCTTTAACTGCATGGCCTCACATTAGGGACTGTTTAAAACGCCGCGGGACGCGGGACAAATTGTTAAAGATCGGGACTGTTCCGCCAAAAGTGGAATGTCTTATCACCTTACCTAGAGACCTACTCAGTCACTGTCCAGCGGGTAAGCCTGGCATGGGACCTCCCCTCTCGGTGCCCGCCCACCTGGTCTCCTAGTCCAGTGGTCAGCAAACTGTGGCTCGCGAGCCACGTGCATCTCTTTGGCCCCTTGAGTGTGGCTCTTCCACAAAATACCATAGCCTGGGAGAGTCTATTTTGAAGAAGTGGCGTTAGAAGAAGTTAAGTTTAAAAAATTTGGCTCTCCAAAGAAATTTCAATTGCTGTACTGTCAATATTTGGCTCTGTTGACTAATGAGTTTGCCGACCACTGTCCTAGTCTGTAAACTAAGACTGGGAGTGGCAGTGGCTATCTCTGGGGTGGTTCTGAAGGTTGAATGAGAGGATGCTAATAATGTTTTGCAAAGGATCAGGCAGACAGAAAACCCCCAGTGAATGGCACTTAATATTCATTCATTCACCCATCCATCCATCCATTCATCCATTCATTCAACAGATATTTCCTGGGCACCTGTTTTATGCCCAGCACTGTTCCAGCATCAAACAGACACAAAGTCTGCACCTTCCAAGCTGACTTTTCAGCAAAGGTTCCCCCAAGTGTGGGAAGGTGAGGGCAAAAAGCATAATCACTTCTCTGCTTCTTTTTTTTTTTTTTTCAGATTTTTATTTATTTTTTAAAAATAAATCTTTATTGTTCATATTATTACAAATGTTCCTCATTCCCCCCACCACCACCCATTGCTCTCCTCCACCAGGTTCCCACCCCACCCTCTGCCCTTTCCCCACCCCCCATTGTCCTCATCCATAGGTGCACAGTTTATGTTCAGTCTCTTCCCATACCCCCCTCTCCCCTTTTCCCCGAGAATCATCAATTCACTACCCTTCCATACCTCTGATTCTATTATATTCACCAGTTAATATTGTTCATCCGATTTTTTTTTTTAATTCCCTTGGTTTTTAGATTCCCTTGTTGATAGTTATGTATTTGTTGTTCATAGTTTTTATCTTTATTTACTTTCTCTTCCGAAAGAACCCCCTTCAGCAATTCATATAATTCTGGTTTGGCGGTGATGAACTCCTTTAGCTTTTTTTTATTAGTGAAGCTCTTTATCTGGCCTTGGATTCTGAGTGATAGCTTTGCTGGGTAGATTATTTTTGGCTGTAGGTTCTTGCTATTCATCACCTTGAATATTTCTTGCCATTCCTGTCTGGCCTACATGGTTTCTGTTGAGAAATCAGCTGACAATCGTATGGGTGCTCCTTTATAGGTTACTACCTGTTTTTCTCTTGCTGCTTTTAATATTCTCTCTTTGTCTTTTGCTCTTGGAATTTTAATTATGATTTGTCGTGGTGTGGTCCTCTTTGGATTCCTTTTGTTTGGAGTTCTGTGCGCTTCCTGGACTTGTAAGTCTAATTCTTTCACCAGGTGGGGGAAGTTTTCTGTCACTATTTCTTTTAGTATGTTTTTGATATCTTGCTCTCTCTCATCTATTGGGACCCCCATAATTCTGATGTCAGTTCGCTTGAAGTTGTCCCAGAGATTTCTTACATTATCTTTAACTTTCTGGATTCTCTTGTCTTCTCGCTTCTGCGGAGGAGTGTCTTCTGGCTCTTTATGTTCCAATTCTTTGACTTGATTCTTGCGATCTTTCATTCTGTTTTTAGGACTCTGTATAATATTTTTTATTTCAGATAATGTATTTTTTATTTCTTGTTGATCCCTTATTATTTCTTGTTGATCCCTTATTAGTTCTTGTTGATCCCTTTTCATCTCCTCATAGGTCTTATCGACCTTTTCTAGGAAATTCTTGAAAAACCTTATAAGCATGGTTTTGAACTCTATATCCAGTCTCTTCTTTTCCTCCATTTCTTTTGTTTGTGATCTATTTCCTTGTCTCGGCATTTTCACAGCTTCCCTGAGTTGGTAGGGTGGCTTTGTGTGCTAAGGTGTCCTATATGATTCAGTGAGTCAGCCTCCCAGTTACCTGAGGTGGACAGTCTTGGTGTAGCCCTTTGTGGGCTGTGCGTTCAGTCTTGTTGTTAAGCCTTGCTTGTTGTTGGTATCACTGGGAATCTCCAAGCCAATTGGCTATGAAGATCAAAAGTGTCTCAGCTAGGAGAATTTCTGTATTCTGCTTGAATGGGGTGGAGTTTTGGGATGGCACAGACAAGCTTTGTTGAATCCCGCAGAATTGGTTGCAGACAAGCTTTAGATTCCTGTCTGCCCCTCCCTAGGAGAGTCCTAGCCACTGGGAGGGCTTCTGTGCTCCACTTGGATAGGGTGGGGTCTTGAGTGGTGCAGATAAGCTCTATTCAGCCCCTCCCTCCGAGGGTCTGGTTTCTGAGTCCTGCAGTAATGGCCACTGGCTTCACACACCTCCGAGAGATCTCTGCCCACTGCCTGACAGTCTGGCCTCTCCCTGTCTGGGGCCATCTATCAGCACAATAGGGTGGTTCTGTTTTCCTCCGGAACAAGAAAGCCAGCCGCGCATTAGCTGTCCGCCCTCTCTGCGCACAAGGAGTAAGCCGGTAGCAAACTCAGCCCGCCCTCTCCGCACTCCACAAGCAAGCCGGCAGCGAGCTCTACGGCCGCCTTTTCTCGCACACAGTTCTCCGCACCTTCACAGTTCCTGAGGTTCAGCACGCCTTCTTTCTCCTTCCCAGATGGTAGAGCCTCCTCTCAGCCAGCTGTCCGGCACTTCAGGGTGATGTTTCCCCTGTTTTTCGGTTCTAAATTCAAATTTGTTGTGGTAGGCTGCATTCGGGTGTCTACCCTATGCCGCCATCTTGGTTTCTCCATTACTCTGCTTCTTGCCAGGTGTGGGACGATAGGTGAACCCCTCAAGCTCTGGGGTGAGAGGGTACCTCAGGCCTCCTCTTGGTTTAGAGGTGGATCTCTCCGCCTCAGCACTGTGGACATCTGCGTCCTGATCACTCTTTGTTGGTGGAGAGGGGGCTGCTTGGTGTGTTGGGGACTGTTTGGCAGCACCCCCCACCCACTGGATGCCAGCAGCACCTCCAAATTGTGAGAACAAAAAATGCCCCAGACCCTGCCCCAATGGACAGCCGCTGCTCTGGATGCACGGAAGTGCCCCACACCTCAGTTTCCTCTCTGAGCTGGAATAACAGCTTTATCTGTTTCACAGATAGTGAGACGTGAGACATGAGTGAAAAAAGGCCGTGCCTGGCACGCGGGAAGCCTCCATAAAAGTGATCGATGGGCAGGCCGATGCTTTCCCTCCTCCTCTAGGGAGAACCTGGGGGAAGCCAGTGCTCTGCTCTGATAGTTTCTGGGTTTGGCGGGGAAATCTCACCTCATCCTGTCTGAGGGCTCCTGGTGGTGAGGGGTTCTGGCAGCCACAGCCAATGAGCATCCCTGAGTGATGTATTGGCCGTCCTTCCAACTCGGCCTTTGCCAATGAAGAGGTCCAGACAGTTATAGACGACAGGACTTGACTTTTTAACACGCAGTGCAGCCGGAAGTCCGACCCCTCTGGGGAACAAGGAAAGGAGGCTTGCTTCTTGTGGGAAGCTTCTAGAAACCCCAGAAATTCCCATTTGTTCAGGAGGCAGAGTAAAAAAGAAGGAGAAGGAGAGCCGGTCAGAGCATGGGCTGTGGAGACGCAGCACCAGCAGAGTGGATGATCTGGGCAAGTCACGTCAGCGCCCTGGGCCTGTTCTGTCACCTGTCCGACACCTGTCCATCAGGAACAACCATGACACAGCCCCCATTTGGTTGTGAGGATTAAAGGAGAAAAAGTGAGTGAAGAGGATCTTGCCTGAGCGTCAGGAGAGAGAGCTCAATATGAAAAAAATAAAAGCCTGCCCTCTGAGCCGCAGGCTCTGCTGATCCCCGAGGTCCAGGGGACATAGGGTGACCCCTCGTCTGGGTGTGCTGGGACTTAGCCCCGAAGAACTTGAGTCTCAGGAAACTCTGCAAGCAGGGATGCTTGGCCACCCAAGGAATGACGTTGGACATGATTTTCCGGTTCGGTGTCCTGGCGGCGAGTCCAGGAGGGTGAATGGGACTGGTGCTGGTTTGAGGAAAGGGGCGGGGGGGAGATGGGCCGCTCGGGAGAGCATGCTCTGTGGGCCCAGCAGGTTTACGAGCACTCTCCGTGAAGGTTTAATGGTCCGATGATTTATCCTATCTGCGCGGTCATTGCTCTGAGGAGAAACCTGCTTCTCTCAGCTTCTGCTTTCCTTTACCACCAAACCTTTCATCTTCCCGGGTCGTCTCCAGCCCCCATAAATAACCTCGTTACGGCCACACAAAGACAGGGCCCCGCCTGCAAGACTGGGCTCCCCATCTTGGCTTCCTAAACCAGTTTGTCCAGAACACGGGACACAGGATCTACTGGGGACGTCTGCATGGGTGAAAGGATGTGGGGTGGGAAGGGTAGGTGAGGAGGGTCTGTGGAATGATAAGCTTGGAATCACACTTATCCACTCAATTACCTTCCCCTGGACAGCTCTGTGTGCTTAAAGCATAAGAATGTCTTCCCCAGGCGGAAATCCTACAAAACGAGGTGGACCGTCATAATGCCCATTAGAACTTTCCACACTGAGGGAAGCGTTCTGAAATCTGACTGTCCAGGATGGTGGCAGCCAGCCCCCAGGGACCACTGGGTGCCTGGAATGATGCTGGGGTGACCAGCTTCTCCTCCCTGGACCTCAGGAGGTGACCACATTCTGAACCCGGCAGCCAGTGTCCGGTAAGAAGAGAAGAAACACAGACGGAGGGAGAGACGACCCATGAAGACAGAGGTGGAGATCGGAGTGATGTTGCTGGGAGCCACGGGGCAGCGGAACTACCAAGAGCCCCAGGACCTGGAAGAGGGAGGCAGGGTCCTCCCTAGACCCTCAGCGCCTGGCCTGCTGACACCATGATTGTGGACGACCAGCCTCCAGGACATGGGGCTGTTCTAAACCACCCCATCTGTGGTCACGTGTCACAGTGGCCCCAGGAAGCTAATATGCCCTCAAAAGCTTTAATCACTAGGCCTTCTCACCATCCAGCACGTGAGACCTGGGGCACTTACATCTGTACCCTTGCCAACGCTAAATGGTGTCTCTCTTTCAAAAAAATGTTGTTGTTGTTTTGCAATAAATTGTAGAAAAGTTGCTAAGATAGTACCAAGTTCCCCTACGCCTTCAACTAGCTTCCCTAAGGTTAACATTATCCGGGTACATTTGTCAAAATGAAGAAATTCATGTTGATAAAATTCTCCTCACCACTTTACAGGTTGCATTTGGATGTCACCCCTTTTTCCATCATTGTTTTTTCATTTGAAAACCCACATTGCTTAAAGCCTCCACCCACAGGTTGAGAACCACTGCTGTAAAGCCTAAGGCCATCAGAAAACATAGATATTTATATTAAGATTCATTAACAGTAGCAAAATTATAGTTATGAAGTAGCAACGAAAATAATTTTATGGCTGGGGGTCACCACAACATTAGGAACTGTATTAAAGGGTCACGGCATTAGAAAGGTTGAGAACCACTGTCTTAAAAAAAGTTTTATTTTTAAATAAATAGACTTTTATTGATTTTTAGAGAGAGGAAGGAAGAGGAGTATAGAGGGATAGAGAGATAGAAACATAATAAGAAAGAAACACTGATGGGCCGCCTCCTACACGCCCCCTACCGGGGACTGAACCTACAACCCCGGGTATATGCTCTGACTGGGAATTGAACTGGTGACCTCTTGGTTCACGGGTCAACGCTCAACTATTGAGCCACACTGGCCAGGCTTAAGAGAAGTTTTAATAACCTTACATTTGGACGTACTTCAAATATTCAAAGAACAAACTAATAAAGTAACAGACCTGTTTCACACCATCCAGATGTAATACATGGTAATATCTACAAGTCCACGCTTCTTTTTCTGTGTTCGCAAAACATTCATACTCTGGCTGGGACCGGTTTGGCTCAGTGGATAGAGCCTGTGGACTGAAAGGTTCCAGGTTCGATTCCGGGCAAGGGCATGTACCTTGGTTGCGGGCACATTCCCGGTGGAGGGTGTGCAAGAGGCAGCTGATCGGTGATTCTCTCTCATTGATGTTTCTAACTCTCTATCCCTCTCTCTTCCTCTCTGTGAAAAATCAATAAAATATATATTTTAAAAAAAAAACCACACACACACAAAAAAACCCATTCACACTCTGGAAACCAAATGCTGTGCGCAGCCCGAATATTTCACCTACTTTGTAATACAACACAGACATCTTACTGCAAATATATCAATGTGTTTGATTAGAAGGGCTGCCCCGGTTCCCACTGGGATTGTGTAGTATAGGAATGTGCTCCATATGGTCTCCCTAAGATCTAGAAAATTCTAAATTCTGAAACACATCCAGCCCCAGGAATTTCCGAGAAGGCCTTGTGTAATTCACTAAATTACTTTCAAATCTTTTTACTATAGTGTTTAAGAGGAGAGAAAAAATTATACAGATAGAGCAAGCGTCCCTTCCACCCTCTGACCTCATTCCCTGCTGCCTCCCCGGAGAACCCCCAGCCTGAAGTCGGACTTTATCGTTTTCCTGCATGGTTTTTATCCTCACCCGAGGATGTGTTTATTGATTTTTAGAGAGAGGAAGGGAAAAAGAGAGACAGAGAGAGAGGGAGAAACTTTGATCTGAGAAACATCCATCAGCCAGCAACCTTCCACATACACCCCAATCAAGGATGGGACACAAAGCCCAGGTATGTGCCCTGACTGGGAATCGAACCCACAACCTTATGATACGTGGGATGACACTTTAACCAACTGAGCCACTTAACAAGTATATTATGAAAAGAAATGATGTTATTTTGTATTTTTTACCCTAAGAATAAAGCTCACCTCATCCATTTTCAAGTTTGGGTAACATTTACACCATGTCCTCTGTTTACAATGTGAGAAATCTATAATAAAAAGGTGACTTGAGAAACCCACACATTTGGAAAGTTTAAGTCACATTTTTTAAAAAATCATGGCTAAAAGGAGAAGTTCTTATTGAATTTTGAAGGTATTGTAACAGCAATAATATGCTACACAACACTTATGATATGCAACTAGGCAGTACCTAGGAACTTAAATGCTTACATTTGAAAAGAATAAGGATGAAAATTATTAGCCTGTCATCCAACGTAAGAAATCAAAAAAGTATCAGTAGAATAACATCCTTGACTGAAACCGGTTTGGCTCAGTGGATAGAGCATCGGCCTGCGAACTGAAAGCTCCCGGATTCGATTCCGGTCAAGGACACGTACCTTGGTTGCAGGCACATCCCAGTGGGAGGTGTGCAAGAGGCAGCTGGTCGATGTTTCTCTCTCATCAATGTTTCTAACTCTCTATCCCTCTCCATTCCTCTCTGTGTAAAATCAATAAAATATATTTAAAAAAAAAAAAAAAAAGAATAACATCCTTAAAAGCAGAGGAAGGAAATAATAAAAACAAAGGCAGAAATTAACAAGATAGAAAACAGGGATACAAAACAAAGAACCAACCCAGGCAAGAATTGAAAGTCTAATAAAATTGATAAACATTCACCTAAAATATAAAGGAAAAAACAAAATAGCACAAATAAATGTTAAGAGACTGTACATATGCAGCAAATTTTTTAAATGCAAGGATATTTTTGCAAATATATCAATGTGTTTGATTAGAAGGGCTGCCCCAGATCCCACAATATGACAATAAATTTGGAAACTTAGATAAATAAATGAATGAATTCTTAGAAAAATATAACTTGCCAAAATGGACTCAACCTGCAGAGTCAGGTTTTTCAGGAATTTAACAAGCTGACTCTAAAGTTTTTATGGCTGAGCAAATGGCCAAGAACCAAGGAAACGCCCATGGAAAAACAGGTTGGGAGAGTCCTAGCCAGGTAGCTCAGTGGGTTAGAGCATCCCCCTGACCCACCAAGGTTGTGGGTTTAGTCCCTGGTCACATGCAAGAACCAACCAATGGCCCCGGCAGCTGTGCTCAGTGGGTTGAGCATCATCCCATATACCAAAGGGTTGCTGGTTCGATTGCTGCTCAGGGTACATGCCCAGGTGGCTCGCTTCTTGGTGGAAGGAGTGTAGGAGGTAGCCCATTAATCAATAGATGTGCTCTCACATCAATGTTTCTTTTCCTACCTCTCTCTCTAAAAATCAATAAACATTCTTAAAAAAAAAAAAAAGTAATAATCAACCAATGAGATCAAAATACTTTAGTGGACATTTCACAAAAGAGGAAGCATGAATGCCCAATCCTATCTAATGAAAGAGTAATATGCAAATTGACCATCACTCCAACCCACAAGATGGCCGCCCCCATGTGGTCAAAGATGACTGCCCCCATGTGGACACAAGATGGCCACCACAAGATGGCCTGCAGGGGAGGGCAGTTGTGGGCAATCAGGCCAGCCGGGGAGGGTATTTGGGAGGGACCAGGCCTGCAGGGGAGGGAAGTTGGGGGGAACCAGGCCTGCAAGGAAGGGCAGTTAGGGAAAACCAGGCCAGCAGGGAGAGAAGTTGCAGGGGGGGGGGGGGGGGGGGACCCAGGCCTGTAGAGAAGGGCAGTTAGGGGCAATCAGGCCAACAGGGGAGCAGTTAGGCATTGATCAGGCTGGCAGGGGAGTGGTTAAGGGGTGATCAGGGTGGCAGACAGAAGCAGTAGGGGCAATTAGGCAGGCAGGCATGCCAGTGGTTGGCACCAGCAGTCCTGGATTGTGAGAGGAATGTCTGACTGCTCATTTAGGCCCAATTGCACTGGAATTGTGCCTAAACGGGCAGTTGGACATCCCTCAAGAGGTCCCATATTGGAGAGGGTGCGGGCTGGGCTGAGGAACACATATCCCCCATGCATGAATTTCATGCACCAGGCCTCTAGTCTATATAATAAAAACCTAAATGACCATTACAGCTAAAGGACCAGAATGACCAGTCACTATGATGCACACTGACCACCAGGGGGCAGACACTCAATGCAGGAGCTGCTCCCTGGTGGTCAGTGCACTCCCACAGGGGGAGCACTGCTCATCCAGAAGCCGGGCTCATGGCTGGCGAGTGCAGCAGCACTGGGAGCAGTGAGCCGAGTGGTAAGGGGCAGTGAGCAGGTGGGCAGTAAAAAGTGAGAGGTCCCGGACTACAAGAGGGTGCAGGCCGGGCTGAGGGACACTGCCCCCCCCCCCCCCAGTGCCCCAGTGCATGAATTTCATGCACCAGGCTTCTAGTAAATGTATAAAGTGATGATTAATCTCATTCATAATCAAGAAATGCAAATTAGCCCTGGCTGGTTTGGCTCAGTTGATTGGGCATTGTCCCATGCACCAAAAGGTTGCTGTTTTATTTCCCAGTCAAGGCACATGCCTGGGTTTCAGGCTTAGTCGCAGGAAGTGCAGGAGGCAGCCAATGGATGTTTCTTTCTCTCTCTCTATCTTCCTTCCACTCTCTCTCAAAAATCAATAAAAATATATTTTTTAAAATAAATGCAAATTAAAACCACAAATTGAACATTCAGGTGCCTTCAAGGTGGTATGGCCTAACTTATACCATGAATTTTTGCTTCTTCTTTTTTAAAACATATTTTTATTGATTTCAGAGAGGAAGGGAGGGGAGAGAGTTAGAAACATCAATGATGAGAGAGTATCATTGGTCAGCTTCCTCCTGCATGTCCCTACTGGGGATTGAGCCCACAATTCGAGTATGTGCCCTTGAATGGAATCCAACCAGGGACCCTACAGTCATCAGGCTGGTGCTCTATCCACTGAGCAACACCAGCTAGGACAATTTTTACTTCTTAATCCCTTCACTTTCTTCACTCAGTCCCCAATCCCCTTCCCATTTGGCTACAATCAATCCATTTTCTGTATCTATGAATCTGTTTCTATTTTTTGTTTTGTTCTTTAGATCCCATTTAAAAGTGAAATCCTATGGTATTTGTTTTTCTCTGCCTGAATAATTTCACTTAGCATAAAATCCATCCATGCTGTTGCAAGAGGTAAGATTTCATGATTTTTTTAGGGTCAAGTAATATTCCATTGTATTTACTAACCACCGCTTTCTTATCCACTCATCTGAAGATGGGCACTTGGGCTGTTTCCATATCTTGGCTATTATAAATAACGCAGCTGTGGACGTAGGGGTGAATATAACCTTTTGAATTAGTGTTTTGGAATTCTTTGGATAGATGCCTAGAAGTGGAATTGCTAGATCATAAGGCAGTTCCATTTTTAATTTCTTTAGGGACCTTCATACTGCTTTCCGTAATGGCTGCATCAATCTGCATTCCCAACAGTGTACCTGGGTTGCCTTTTCTCTGCATCCTTGCCAACATTTGTTGTTTCTTGATTTACTGATGACAGCCATTCTGACAGGTGTGAGGTGATATCTCATCGAGGTCTTAGTTTGCATTTCTCTGATGATTAGTGACATCAAACATCTTTTCATATGTCTCTTCGCAACTTGGTGTTGTCACAGAGGTCCCTTAAAGAGTCCTCGTTTTATTTGTTTTTTATTTTTCCTGCTCTGATTGGGTGTTTTCTGCTAACTTGTCTGCCAAATCATTGATTTGATCCTCTGCTTCATCTAATTTGAAATAGATTACTTCTAGTGTATTCTTCATTTCAGATATTGTATTCTTCATTTATGACTGGTTCTTTTTATGATTTCTATGTCCTTTTTTACACTTATTTGCTCTCTAGGTTCTCACTGAGTTCATCCCTTCTTCTACTGGTTTCTTAAGCATCCTGGCAACCATTGCTTTTAACTCTGTGTCACGTAGATTGCTTGCCTCCATTTCATTTAGTTTGTTTTCTTGGGATTTCTCCTGTTTATTCGTTTAGAGTGTGTTTCTTTGTATCTCATTTTGGCTGCCTCTCTCTATCTGTTTTTGAGTGTCAGGTAGATCTCCCAGGTCTCCCAGTCTTGGTGGGGTGGCCTTCCTGGTAGGTTTCCTGTGGGGCGCATCGGTCCAGTCTCCCTGATTAGCTGAACTAGGTGCTTCAGGGTGACCTGGTGTGGCTTGGGGAGCCCTCCTGTTGTACAGAGCATGGGAAGTTCAGGAAACACACTGGAAGCAATCGATTATTCTAAAACTGAACCTTCACAACATGGTAACTGGGTGCCACCAAGTGCCTCACTAACCTCCTGTCCTCCAGAAGTCAGCCCCCTTCAAGTTGTGTCCACCTCCTTAGGCCTGCCACTCCCACTGAGTGGGCCTGGACCACTAACCGCAGTGACCTCCAGGCCCCTTCCCCAACCCTCTTCCTCGCCGTTTCTAAACATCACTCAGATTATGTCACTCGTCCATTTAACCCTCCAACCACCACTCCTGGCAGAGTCTGAGGACTGACAGGAGGCTCAGCCCCCCTCCGTGAGAGGCACTAGGAGGGGAGGAGGGACTTGAAGGAGCAAAAGGTGGCAAAGCCAGCCCTCCTCTGCGGAGGCACACGCTGAGGACCACTCGGTGAGGAGGCGACCCTCCCCAGGGCTGCCCGGGGGCCATGAGCTGAGGATGGAAACCACCAGGGGAAGGAGCCTGGTCCCTGCCTCACCCCATCAGCAACACCTGGTTTTACTGGGACAAACGGGGTCACACAAAAGGCGTGAGCCTCTAAGGCCTGCCAGAGTGACCAGTCTCTCCAGAGTTCCCCAGCCGAATGCAGGCTCTTAGTCCCTCTGGGAGGCCCTTGGGTCCTCTGTTCCAGCCCCAACATGGCCACGACAGAGGGGCGAACGTGACCGACACCACGACAAAGGGCGTCATAGAGAGCGAGGGCGGCCCCAGGGGCCTCTGTGGACAGGTCAGCCTTCCCGGTGGCAGGAGGAGCTGGGAATCAGGAGAGCGAGCCTCACCCAGGGCAGGCACAGGAGAGCCGCTCGCTCTCCCTGGTGGAAGCCGGGCTGCGGCCATGCAGCTCCTGACAGAAGGTCCTGGGGAGGCCGCCCCTGGAGGCAGAGGGAGAGGAGCAGGTGGTGGGCACCACCCAGCCGCTCCTCGGAAGCCGATCTGGAGTCTCATTTTGGCTCCCAACTTGAAAGTGGGTGAAAGAGAAGAAGGGAAAGTACCCAGAAAACTGGGAGAAAATGAACTGAATGACGTGCTCTCGGGACAAAGTGCTGCCTCCCGCAGACCAGGCGCCCTCACAGCCTGAGCCCAGCCCAGCAATGAGGCCGGGATCCCAGGCCCCTTCGATGCTGGGGACCCGCCTGGGGAGCAGTGCAGCCGGCGGAGACAGGCGGAGGGGGGAGGCCACAGTGAGGCCACGGGGCTGCTCCATGAGAAGCGCAGCCCGCAGCCCGGAAGGTGGAGGAGGAGGGCGGAGGCCGTGGAGGGCGCAGGCGCTCTTCCAGGAGAAAAGCTCAGGAAGGTGATGGCGCTCTGGGCGGAGCGGCTCCCGGGCTAAGAGAGGGAGCACATCAGACAAATGCCGCCCAGCGTCCAGTTCCCGCCCAAGCCTTCGCCAGGTGGGCGTTTTGCTACAATGTTCCCTGCACAGCCCCGAAGGCCCACAGTACCAGGTCCCCTGGGGCACCAGGTCCCCCAGAGGAGGGAGGTCATGTGGGAAGGCTCAGGGCTACGGTCCGTGCGGGGTCAATTCATCTTCAGAGCCGCGGGCCTGAGCACCCACCACCATGCACGGGTGTGGCCGGGTCTCTCTACGCTACTGATCTGGGTTTCTTTCCAGTCCAACTCCTGTTATTCAGTCGATGCTCAAATGGCTCATGTTTAAGATTCTAATGCTTCGCAAGTAGTTTCTAAATATAGACTCATTTAATATAATTCGTACATTGCATTATTTTCATGTCATTGGACCCTTTACATTTACATAGTATAAGTGTTGTATTTTGACTTCAATAAAAGGTCCACTTTTTTCTAAAATCATCATTGAAGTTTGACATGGATAGTCTTTAAAACAATAGAGATTATTTGCTGTATGCTCTGAGCTCTGAAATTTTGTAAAAGCAACTCCATATTTAGTGTGATAAATTTTAATTGTGTTATTTAGTAGAATTCCTCCTCCCTAACACACACACACACACACACACACACACACACACACCTGAACAACAAAACCACCTACTCTTTTCCCTTCTGTGTGGACACCAATCATGTGAGCTTCTCTGCAGAGCTCCAACCCCGCTATTCCCTCTTCAGGGCCTCTGTGGTGCCTGCTCCCACAGCTGCTGTTTCCCAAGATGTCCCCATGCCTGTTCTTCGTTATTCAGTGTTAGCTCCACTGCAACCTCCTCCAGGAAGCCTTCCCTGACCACCTTGGTGAGAGTGCTACCCTTCCCCTGAGTCATGTCCAGCACAATGTCTTCGATGCACTTATTGCTGGCCAACATCACCTCCTTTACATTTGTGTGAGGATCTCTCATCTGTTCCCACGTGTCACCTCTAACAGGACAGCAGCCTGCAGCTCCTGGGGGAGGCCTTGTTGGCAAACCCTTGAGCCCAGCATGCAGCCAAAGGGCAGGCGGTAAGTGGGTGGTAACTGCATGGATTTGTGAACGCGACTCTGGAGGAACGCTTGTCCTTGGGCACGTCTTCCCCCCATTTAGCGATGAGGAAACCAGGGCGCACGCTGTCCAAGATCAGGTGGAAACACAAGGTCCACCTCCAGACGCCTGCTCTGACCATCTCATCCTCCAGCTGAGATCGCAAAGGAAGAAGGGCCCTCCCATTACGGTTCCCCGTTACTGACTGGCTTTCACATTCGGCCCTCACCTCCCTCAGACTAGAACCAGCCTTTCCTGCTCTGTCCCCTGAGAATGAAGCTGACAATTAGACAGACAGCCTGGGGTCAGTGGGGTAAAGCGGAGAAGGCTCAGTGTTACTCTCAGAGATGAGGGCGCCTTCACCATGGGGACAGGATGAGGCCTGAGTCAGCTCAGCGAGGGAAGCCTCACAGAGACAGGACTGGCGACCAAGGTCCAGGCCCGGTTAAGGGCTAAGTTGAAAAAATGGCGGCTCCTGGCGCCAAGGCCAAAGATTGTGGACAAACTCCTCCTCTGCAATCGAGGTGTCGGCAGGAGGGACGTTATTTTTTTTTCAATAAATCTTTATTGTTCAGATTATTACAATTGTTTCTCCTTTTTCCCCCCACATAGCTTCCCTCCACCTGGCCCCCACTCCACCCTCTGCCCTCCCCCCACACACACACACACCCTGCTGTCCTCATCCATAGGTATATGATTTTTGTGACATTTAAGAGTCGGTTTTTCTGGACAGGACAGCCCCACCCCACTGCTCTCCCTGCAGAAGACAAACCTGGCATTTCTTCCTGGGAGAGCTTCCTTTCCAAACCCTGGGACTCCGAGGAGTCTGTTTTCTCTGTAAACAAGGCAGCCATCCCCAGCATGGCCTGCGAGGTCTCCTCCCAGGCAGACGGTATTTGGTAAAAAATGGAGGTGAGGGGGTGGCAAAGGAAGGGCGAAAAAGACGGAGAAGACGCCAGAGGAGCCCTTTTTGTTTAGAAGAGTGTGACACTGTCACCCGTGAGCCCCACTTCTGTTCTCTGCTCGGTGGGAGCATTTGTCCAAAGGTGGAGCCTCACGCTGTTACTGATGTTGATCAAGCCGTGTTCCTTCCCAGAGCCCCGAGCCCAGGAGGTGAGTGGGTATCACGTCACTTCCTAAACAGCCTCCAGGGCTGGGACAGCAGCCAAACACTTTCCCAGGTTTTCTCTCTCTGTTCCCTTCAGGGTCAAATACTTCCTGTCATCTGGGGCCTGGTTTTCTTTCCAACTAATCTGGGATCTATTGGCTTCTGTAATCTCAACAATCTGGCATAGAGTACCGGGCAAGGGCAGCCTGAATGGGTGAGTAGGTAGATAAAGGGATGATGGATGGATGAGTGGATGGATGGCTGCATGGAAGGATGGATAGATGATTGGATAAGTATATGGGAGTTAGGTAGGAAGGAAGAAGGAGCACATCCTTTGCAAAAAGCTAAAACATTACAGATAAAGCGAAAGCCCTCTTTGATGATCTTCCTCCCAATTTCTTTTTGTCCCCCTCCCAATGGGAACCAGGTCTCCAGGGCTTTTTCCTTGCACGTCCCTGTGTAAATAAGCGTCTATAAAGAATACATGGCATTGGTTTATGTTTTCTGCGTTTTGTCTTACAACTTGTTCCCGTCGGCCTGTAATGGATGGCAGTTCACATAGACCTGTCCCTTTCCCCTTCCCCTTAACTAAACGGCGGAATAGCTCTATAGTTTGGGTCTGTCCCATCGCTGCACTGTTTAGTTCCCTGTTGGTGGACACGTAGTTGGTTTCCAGTCTTTCTTTCTCACCAGGAACTCTACGGCCTCATCCCTCTCCACGTGCACAGGGCCCTTCCTCCCTCAGCTTGGAAGCGGGCTTGCAAAGGAGCATCCGCTACATGAGAGCCTGGGCTGGGGATTTTAAATGCGGGTCTTTGGAACCTCGTGTCCCTTCTCCGTGGGTGTAGATGTGACCTGTGGGAAGAGGAGGGCTCGGGAGCCAGTGGAACGCATCCCCAGCCCTTTCCCATCAGCTCTGGCCCTCGGGCAAGTGGCTTCTCTTTCAGAGCTTGGGCAGCCTCAGTGGCACCCTCGTGGGACCACGTGAAGACTGACTGGGTAGCCTGTGGGTGGGGCACCGCCCCTGGGGAGCCCTCGAAAGGCACAGATGGTCACTGTCCAATACAGTCTCTTCCTGTGGCCTCATGGGACCCTAGGTGTCCAGCTCAGACTCTCCATGCTGCTAGCTTTTAAGGTTACTTCTGGCAACCTCTTTCTAATCTAAAGGGACATATAATCCCGAGTCAAGGCTTAAGAAAAATCGGAACATTTGGATTTCCTGCCAGTTATAAGGCAGCATGAGCTGGTGAAGCGTGGAGCTGGGGAGAGGAGTTGTCTAGGAGGCTCATTCTGACAAGATTTCGGGCTTTTCCCATCACCCCAACCTGATCATTAATGGGAGCCAGGATGAAGCCCCGGATTCGTGATTGCCGATTCCCGAGGTACCGGCCTCCAAACATCTGAAGGCAAAACCGTTTGTTAATTGCCGTCTAGACAGTTTATTGCGGCAATAAGATCAAAACCCAGAATGCTAAGGTTTGTGGTATGAATCATGCAGACTAAACAATTGTTTTATTGCATTTACAGAGAAGTTGATTTATAACGTCACCGGGCAATAACATTCCTTCATGGTTTCGCGGGAATAATTCTGCCTCTTTTGTGCCGCCGTGTGACAATCCCGCCACGCTGGGCTGTTAAGCTGTGTTCTCCGTCCCATCTCAACAGTCCCCGATCGGATGTCTGGTTGTCATCCAGGGCCAGTGCTGGCTCCACCCTGGCAGAGCCCCGGGGAGAGCAGGCAGCTGGCCAGGGCGGCCTTCCAGGCCCTGCCGTCACAGCCGCTCTGCCCATTCTGGGGTGCTGGGCGGTTCCTGGGCCCCACAGCCTCCTGTCTTGTTTGTTGGCAAAGGCCGATGCGCCAGCTTCCCCTTTAGAACCAGGTCCTGGGTGAAATGGACAGAGCCAGCCAGGTCTGTGGTGCCTCCGAGGCCCGGGGCTGATTGCTCCCTGTTTGGTCGTGAAGATGGACCCCTACGTCTGCTCCTGAGATTCCTTTGGGATTAGCGCTTACGTTTAGCTCACGGATACATTTTGCATTAACTTCTGTGTTGGTGTGAAGAAAAGGTCCACTTGTTTGCCTAGGACAAATATTTCATTTTTGTTGTCCCAACACAAACACTTCGTTTGATGGACACCCTCAGGTCTCATTGCCAAGGGCATCTCTGAAGCCTGACCACGGTGAAGGACAGCTCCCCGAGTGATCTAGGATTCAGAACCCCATTCTTCTTCCCTACGGCTCTGTGATCTCTCAGGGCACCTCACCCCTCGGAGCCTTCATGGCCTCAAGTTCTAAAAGGGGCCCGGCCAGTGTGGTTCAATGAGCATCAACCTATGAAGTAGGAGGTCACAGTTCCATTCCCGGTCAGGGCACATGCCCAGGTTGTGGGAGGCAGCTGATTGATGATTCTCTCTTATCATTGATGTTTCTATCCTTCTCTCCCTCTCCCTTCCTCTCTCTGAAATAAGTAAATAAACCTTTTTTTAAGTTATAAAAGGTGAATTATACTAACACCATATTCTTTTTTAAAATATGTTTTTATTGATTTTAGAGAGGAATGGAGAGGGAGAGATAGAAATATAAATGAGAAGAATCATTGATTGGCTGCCTCTGGGGATTGAGCCCACAACCTGGATATGTTCTCTGGGAATCGAACCATGACCTCCTGGTTCATAGGTCGATACTCAACCACTGAGCTACACTGGCTGGGCTACTAACAGCATAGTCTTCTAGGATTTGTTTGAGCCCCAGTGAGAATAAATGTAAAGTGCTAGTGCAATAATTGGGACATATTGGACAAAAGTCAATAATTATTTATTACCAACTAGAGGGCTAGTGCATGAAATTCATGCACTTAGGGGTGTCCCTCAGCCCAGTCTGCACTCTCTCACAATCCAGGAGTCCTCGGGGGATGTCCGACTGCTAACTTAGGCCTGTTCCCCCTAAGCCAGCAGTTGAACATCCTTAGTGCTGCCATGAAGGAGGGAGAGGCTCCTGCCACCACAGCTGTACTCGTCAGCTGTGAGCTGGGCTTCTGGCTGAGCTACGCTCCCCCTGTGGGAACGCACTGACCACCAGGGGACAGCTTCTGTGTTGAGCATCTCCCTTCTCCCCCCGCCCCCCTGCCCCATGGTTAGTTCACATCATAGCAACCAGTTGTTCCATCGTTCGGTTGATTTGCACATTAGCCTTTTATTATATAGCACAATTACATTATTAATAGTAATCATAATTATTATTCAGTTCCTACCACTGTTATTGAGGTGATGAGTTGAAGGGACTTGGAGAGGAAGTCTGAATTATTTTCCTGAAGGGCAGTCACTGGCTGAACAGGGTCAAAGGGGAAGAATAATTGAGGTGTGGACACCTTCAGGAATCGTGTTCTCCACCTCGCTGTGCTGCCTCACCCCTACGATGTAAATGGATGTGACTTCTACCTTCCCCAATGACCGGACTGAGCCAGATCTGGTCCCCTCAGTATCTCCTGTTGCCGACTCTGCCGCTATCTTTGGATGCTCTGGAGAGCACACCGGGAAGTAATATAAGTGATCAAACTTCCGGGAACAAAGGTGGGAAAATCCTCGGGGACTGGGGCTCGGCATCGAGTTCTAGCCTTGCCAGCAGAGGCACAGCACAGAGAAGGAAGAGGCGATTAGTTTCATCACTAATGCTAACGGCGTTTGGGCCGTGAAAGACCCTGTCAAGGGGATGAAAGGACATCCTGTAGGATACCCACCAAGGAGTGGTATCCAACATGGAGGGTCCTTGGGGGTGGGAGATATAAAAACACATAAAATTAAACAGGAAAATGAACATCTCAATTAGAAAAATGGGCAAAAGATACAGGTTTCACCAAACAGGGTACACGGATACGCTCATGAAAAGCTGAACAACATCATTACTATCAGGGATGCAAAACAGCGTCACAAGGACCTAGCACACACCCATCAGATGGATTGTAGATTGGATGCCTGGATTGTGGGCTAGATTCCCAGTACCAGGTAGCCAATCAATGCTTCTCTCTCCTTTATGTTTCTCTCTCTCTTTCTCCTTCCCTCTCTCTAAAATCAATAAAAGTTTGTTTTAGTAAATCTTTAATGTTCATATTATTACAAATGTTCCTCTTTCCTCCACCAAGTTCCCACCCCACCCTCTGCCCTTTCCCCACCCCTCATTGTCCTCATCCATAGGTGCAGTTTATGTTCAGTCTCTTCCCACACCCCCCTCTCCCCTTTTCCCCGAGAATCGTCAGTTCACTCCCCTTCCATACCTCTGATTCTATTATATTCAACAGTTAATATTGTTCATCAGATTTTTTTTTAATTTCCTTGGTTTTTGGATTCACTTGTTGATAGTTATGTATTTGTTGTTCATAGTTTTTATCTTTATTTACTTTCTCTTCCGAAAGAACCCCCTTCAGCAATTCATATAATTCTGGTTTTGTGGTGATGAACTCCGTTAGCTTTTTTTTATTTTTTTTTTATTGGTGAAGCTCTTTATCTGGCCTTGGATTCTGAGTGATAGCTTTGCTGGGTAGATTACCTTATAAGTGATCAAACTTCCGGGAACAAAGGTTTTGAACTCTATACCCAGTCGCTTTTTGTCCTCCATTTCTTTCGTTTGTGATCTATTTCCTTGTCTCAGCATTTTCGCAGCTTCCCTGAGTTGGTAGCCTTAAAAGTCTCTGTGTTCTGCTTGGATGGGGAGGAGTTTTCAGGGTGGAGCCTACAGCCTTGGCTTCCATCAGTCACGTCAGCCATGCCCTATGCGGCTCCTGAGTCTCAGTGTTTCTCAGGATCCTTCGATACTCACTGCAAGCACCTCTAAGAGTGAGGTGCCCTCGAGTTTCGCCTACTACCAAACAGTCTAGTCTCTCCCCCAATGAGCCCAGAACTGGGGTTCAGTTCAGTTGGAAGTGGGGTTGGAAGTGGGGTTCAGAGCAGTCTGGAGCTGTTGTCTCCTTTCTGTCAGGGCAATCCCGCGGCACAGCCAACTGTCCCTTCTCTGCATGCAATGTACGTGCCTCCGTGGGCTCTGCCTTTCGCCGCTCCCCTGGGATTCCGCCTCACAGCTCTGGCTTCCTCTGTATGTGCCTGGGTCCCCAGGGTCTGGCCTAGAACTGGGGTTCAGTGCTGTCAGGTCTGGGGTTCAGCACAATCCGGAGCTTTTATCTTCTTCCTGCTAGGGAATGCCATCCAGGCACTTAGCCTCCCCCCGACCCCCCACCCCCCCGGCTCCGTCCTCTTCGCACGCCGCATGTCTTCGTACCTTAGGCTTTTACAGCTCCTCTGACTTTCCTTCTGGTTTTCTCTTTCCTTCTCGTTGTAGAATTTCCAGTCAGTTGACTTTCCTGTAGCTCTGGGCAATGTCCATTTTATATTTTAGTTGTATTTTATTGAAATTGTTGTGTGCAGCTGCGGCTAGATCTTTAGCTGTGCAGCCATCTTGGATCCTCCTCTACCTTCCTTTTAAAAAATAGAGTCAGCCAATGAATACATAAATAAGTAGAACAATAAACCAATGTTGCCCTAGCTGGTTGGCTCAGTGGATAGACAGTCAGCCTGCAAACTGAACAGTCCTGGGTTCTATTCCAGTCAAGGGCTTATGCCTGGGTTTTGGGCTTGACCCCTAGTAGGGGGTATGTAGGAGGCAGCCATTCAATGATTCTCTCTCATCATTGATGTTTCTCTCTCTCCCTCTCCCTTCCTCTCTGAAATCAATAAAAAATACATTTTAAAAACAACGTTTCTCTCTTTTCCTCTCTCTTTTTAAAAATCAATACATTTTAAAAAATGCATGAAGCTTGACAGCAGCTCTATTCACTACAGGCTCGAACTGGAAACCACACAGATGCTCCTCAACAGGTGGCTGGGTAAATTGGGCACATGCACATTCGGGGTGGGACTCAGCAATCAAAAGGAACAAGCTGTGATACACTCAACAGCCTGACTGACCTCTGGAGAAGGATACGCATGAACACAAGCCAATCCCAAAAGGTTACGTACCATGTGATTCCACTGATGTAACGGCCTTGAGATGCCGAAACTCTGGGGATGGAGGACAGGTTAGTGGTTGCCAGGGGTCAGGGACAGAGTGAGGGGTGGGAAAGGGGTTTGGTTCTGAAAGGGCAACAGGAGGGACCCTGGTGGTAATGGAATTGGCCTGTGTCTTGGCTGTATCAGTGTCAGCATCCTGGCTGTGACATTGTACTAAACCTTTGTGACCTGCTACCACATGGGAACTAGGTAAGGAGTACATGGGCTCTCTCTGTATTATGTCTTTTTCTTGTTGTTAATCCTCACCCAAGGATATTTTTTTTTATTGATTTCTAAAGAGAGAGGAAGGGAGGGAGGGAGAGAGAGAGAGAGAGAGAGAGAGAGAGAGAGAAACATCAATGTGAAAGAGACATTGATTGGTTGCCTCCATGGAGTGGGGGGAGGGAGTATGGGAGGGGGCTGGGGTCAGTTGAACCTACAACCCAGGCATGTGCCTTAACCGGGAATTAAACCAGAGACACTTCAATCTAACCACTGAAAACACGGGCCAAGGCTGCATTGCTTCTTGCAACTGCATGTGAATCCATAGGTCTCTCCAAGTTAAAAGTTTACAGTCCTCACCAAAGTCCCAGGGGATTCCTGCTTCTACAGTCTCTGGACAGAACTGGGCACTCAGCCCCCATCCCATCCAGTAGCTGAGATCCAGCCTCTGCCACCTCTTCACAGTGCCCTGGGAGCCCCTCAAGGCCCCCCGCCATGGCTCCAGCACCACAGCCGCCTCTCCTCTGAAGCCACGCCTCTCCTCCCCCACCCATTGAGATGACTGTGATGATCATGGTGACCACGTCCACCTACCAGGTGTGTGGGAACTGCTACCAGGACTGGAGGCCGCCATCCGCTGCCAGACCAACCTGGAACTCTATACCACCTACTCTACCTGTCCATGTCTTAGAACTTTGACCTTGACGATGTGGCTTTGAAGAACGTTGCCAAATATTTTTTTCACCAACCTCACGAGAAGAGGGAACGGGCTGGGAAACGGATGAAGCTGCAGGACCACCGAGTGGCCGCATCGTCCTTCAGGATGGCGAGAAACCGGACCTAAGAGTTGGGAGAATGGGCTGAATGCCGTGGAGTGTGCATTACACTTGGGAAAAAAAGTGTGAGTTGGCCATTACTGGACTTGCACACACTGGCCACTGACAAAAAATGACCCTCATTTGTGTGACTTCCCTGAGACTCACTACCTGAATGAGCAGGCGAAATCCATCAGAGAATTGGGTGATCATGTAACCAATAGGTGCGGGTTGGGGACACCTGATTCTGGCATGGCAGGCACACCCTGGGAGACAGCGAGGAGAGCTAAGCCTCGGACTAGCTTCCCCTATCCACGTGGGTGACATCCTGATCACCAGAGCAGTGTGTGCATGTTGCAGTTACTTTTATCTTTTCTACTAGAGGCCCGGTGCACGAGATTTGTGCACAGGTAGGGTCCCTAGGCCTGACAGGCGATCAGGGCCAATCTGTGGGGCAACCAGTGGTACAATCAGGGGGCCTCTGCTGACACTTGCCTTGGCTGGCCTGACGCCGCCTGCTCACTGGCCCCACGCCCCCACTGTCACCCCTGGTTGCCTCCCTCTGAGGGGTGATTGCCCCCCCACCCCCTCCACTGGCACCCGCCTTGGCTGGCCTGGGGCCTGTGGGCTGGGGGCAGCTCCTGCATTGAGCATCTGCCCCCTAGTGGTCAGTGTGCATCATATGGGCCAGTCATTCCACCAGTCAGTCGTTCTGCCACTTGGTCAATTTGCATATCAGGCTTTTATTATACAGGATAACTTGTACCAATTCATCCACTCATGTCCTTCATTTGTACCATTCCTTCAAATAAAGTAATTTGTACCTCCTATTCCCCAAAAAAGTTTAAGTAAATGTGTGTTTATGTATGTATGTACATATATATATATATATATATATATATATATATATATATACACACACACATATATATGACATTGAATTATTATAAAATTGTTATGTCTACGTGTCAAAAATGGACTAATGCTGATTGGTACTCTCACACGATTCAGCCTAATGTTTTTTTCCCCCTCAGCTGAGTGGGTAGCATCCAGATCACAGTTTGGCAGCTTGCTTTTTCATTTCACTCCACCACATGCACAATATTCCACCACATGCACTGGTGGAATGACTGGCCCATATGATGTATCAGTATAAACACAGCTGCCTCCAGCTGCAGCAACACAATGCACATTCTGGACGGCCATCACTTATGTTGACAGCTTCCTCTAATGGACATTTGGTTGTTTCCATTATTTAGCTTTTACATGAGAGGCTGCGATGTATTTCCTTGAACATATATCATTTGTCCCGTGTTCAGTCGGGTCTTTCTGTGAATTTCCAGCAGAAGAATTGTTAGGCCAAAGGACATATATATCTTTTACTTTAATAAATATTGCTAAATACCCTCCAAGGAGGTAGAACCAATTTTCGCTCCCACCCAGGAGGCCAGGCCAGGTAGGTGAGGTTCTGCTGCCCCAGGCCTTGCAAAGACAGTGTTATCAAACTTCGATATCTACTAATCTGATCAATGAAAAAAAAATGATATCTGATAGTGATTTATATTTGCATTTTTCTTATAATGCCTAGGGGTCCAGAATCTTCTCTTACACTGATCTACATATTCATTTGCAATGCCCTAAAGGGATTTTGTTGTATATTTCTTTTTATCACAGAGTCTTTGCATACAGTGTGTTTGCATAGAGGGGAAGATTAAGAAATATTTGAAGATTAATTGCCACACCTGGACACAATCCGCCACCCCTCTGAGCCTCACCCTCACCTCCTTAGGCTACAAGGGAAATCAGAAATGGCTTCATGGCCAAAGCCGGTTTGGCTCAGTGGTAGAGCGTTGGTCTGCGGACTGAAAGGTCCCAGGTTTGATTCCGGTCAGGGGCATGTGCATTGGTTGCGGGCACATCCCCAGTAGGGGTTGTGCAAGAGGCAGCTGGTTGATGTTTCTCACTCATCAATGTTTCTAGCTCTCTATCTCTCTCCCTTCCTCTCTGTAAAAAATCAATAAAATATATTTAAAAGAAAGAAAGAAAGAAAGAAATGGCTCTATGATAACTGGCAAATGGAATTGGGTAGCAGGCGGGGTCAAAGAATGCTGAGGGTTGCTTTGCCTAAACCTTCAAGGATATTTTTGTAGGCTTCTGGGCCTCTAGACTCAAGGGCCTATGAGCTCTGCTCGATCCAAAGAAAAATATGGAATTCATAAATGGCTACAAAATGTATCATGCTGTCATCTTACACTGACCTGAACTTAGTTTTTAGGACTTTTTCAATCTTAAGAGCAAAATATTCTATTCTTAACAAATCAGTAGTCACACATTTAATTTTCAACGTTTCAAAATTTGCATGTATAAATTATGTATAAAATATGTTCACATATAATATAGAATATAATATTTTATAGTAAAATATATTTTATATATAGTAATATATTTATATTAATATAGTTAATATATAGTATAGTATAGTTAATATATGTAGTATCATGTATAATATATATAGTTACATATATAGCAAAATTTAAAGGGCTGTTTATTATACCTGATCATTTAACATAACACTGGACATTCACTGAAACATTAATGGAAACATTCATTGAACTCTTGGCCAATAACAGATACACAAGAAAATGACAGAAGTTTCTTATTTTGAAAAATGGGTGGGACTCAGGCTGATAAGCCTTTCATGCACTCATGAATACTAACTGGGAAGATAGTTTGGAATATTCCAGATGTTTCCTTCTTCTCTCTCCCCCTCCTCTTCCTCCCTTTCTCCCTCTCCCCCATCTCCTCCCTCCTCACCCTCCTCGGTGCTCCTGGACAGCCATCAGGGCCCCTGGAAGCCTGCTTATGAAGCTGGCCCACTGTATGCTCAGCTATGGTGGGCTCAGGACTGATCCCTTCACAAAGGTCTTTGTTTGGTGATTCCCTCTACACACTGGGACTGGGGAAAGACGCCCCTTCTGGGAAGTCTTCCTCAGGTGGTTTTATTTACGGAAGCAGGTATTGTTTTCTATCTTGTTTTCCTTTCTTCTTTTTCTCAAGCATAATTCAGATCTCAGGAAAGTGTGAGGGAGACAAAGGCAATTGCTACCATGTTTCCCTGAAAATAAAACATCCTCCGAAAACAAGACCTACTTATAGATTTCCTTCTGAGTGAAATATAAGGCATCCTCCCGAAAATAAGCCCCCCCCCCTTGGGCTCTGTCTCAGAATGAAAATTAATTTACCATAAACTGGTGGCTAGGGCCACCCCGACTGGTGTCTAGCAACCAGTGACGTTACTCAGAGTCCTGATGTCACTGCTGTGTGGAGGTGGAGCGGAGGTCGGAGTGAGTGGTGAGGCGGGGCGGGAGTGAAGAGGAGACTTTTGCAGATGCGTGTAGAAGAACAGGAGGATTAGCATGGACGGGACGCGGTGAAGGTGGTGAGTGCTGGTCTGTCTCTGGTGACACTACCTGATGCTCGCGGCCGCCCTCATGATGACTGAAGGTTCTCAGTCAGTGGCAGACCCTGCTCCAGCCCAGATCCAGGCCCCAGCAAGCCCCGTGACAGTCCCCAGGCAGGCCCCAGGGGGTAAATGTCTGATAAAGGGGTAAGGGGGATGTCCGGTGAAGGTGTTCAGTGGCACAGGGGTGGGGGGAGGGGGGTCACTTAAAATGACACAGGAGGATCAGAGGGGGCAATCAAAATGACACAGGAGAATCAAAAGGGGTTACTAAAATGGTAATCCCCCCTCTGATTCTCCTGTGCCATTTTGATTCCCCCCTCTGATCCCCCTGTGTCATTTTAAGTGATCCCCCTCCCCTCACCTTGATACCCCAATTCCTTTTTTTTACCCCTAGAAATGAGCACAAAAAGAAAAAGCTACACCGTGGAGTATAAGAAAGGAATCGTGGAAAACTCTTGGGGCCAAAATCTTACTGCTTTCTGCAAAGAGAAGATGTTGAGTATCCGATTGGTCCGAAAATGGCGAGCAGAGTATGGTAACCTCATTGAACAAGTGGACAAGGGAAATGCTAAAAAGCGCAAGTGTGGATCAGGTCGGCAACCATTATTTTCCGAGCTGGAAGACCTGATCTGTGAATGGGTTGTTGACAGGAGAGCAGAGGCTTTGGTTGTGAATAGGGCTCAGATTCAAGAATTTGCCCTTGCAATGGCACCACAGTTTGACATAGCCCCCAAAGACTTCAAAGCATCACAACACTGGCTGGATAATTTCCTTCAGCGAAGTGAATTGTCTTTAAGAAGACCTACAACATTGTTTAGGTTGGAAGATACTCAAGTTATTAAGCGAGCATTTGCATTCAATTCCTTTATTGATGATGCTGACTTCTCTAAATACAATCTTTCCAACATGATTGCTATGGATGAAACTGCAGTGTTTATGGGCCAATCATCTCAAACAACAATTGAACAGCAGGGTGCCTCCTTAGTGTACATTCCCTCCACTGCTTACGAAAGTGCACGTGTTTCCTGTATTTTGGCAATTCGTCTGGATGGCACTAAAATCCCACCTTTAATCATTTCTAAGGGCAAGAAGAAAAAGATTGAATGTGTTTTGGGTGTTTTTATTCTTGAAACTGAAAAAGCCTGGGCCACACAAGCAGTTATAAGGAAGTGGGTCGATTTAATGCTGCTGCTTGTTATGCAAGGGAGCCAAAGAGGTCTGCTAGTCTGGGATGCAGCCAGCACTCACCACACTAAAGACATGAAGACATTTCTTCATAAAAGAAAAATAGATCAGATAATGATTCCCGCAGGAATGACGGCCTATCTCCAGACTCCTGATATTGCAATAAACAAGCCATTCAAAGACAATTTGTGAACGGAAATTAATGACTACATTGAAAATAGAATGGAGAGGAAGTCAGCGTGGAAACTTTGTGAAACCTAAACTGCAACAAGTTGTGACTTGGGTGAAGAATTCATGGGAGAAAATCACTGACAGTTGCATTGCAAATGCACTGCGAGCAGGCTGCCTTGAAAGAAGTACTCATTTAAAGACAGTGCTATTGCTAAACATGAGATTTGGTCCACTGATTCTGAAAGAAATGGAGTCACAAGAAATTCACCAGGAAATTCAGGAATTGGATTGTTATGATGATGTTGCAGAAGATGATGACATGATTGTCATTGAATAAATGAGTAAATTCTTGATACTGTAGGATTCAGTTTGTCTGGTTTGTGTTGACAACTACTGTACTACCGTATACAGGTAATAAATTTTCTTTATTTTCATTTAACAATAAATGTGTACCGTATTCTTCTTTATGGAAAAATAAGACATCCCCTGAAAATAAGACCTAGCGCATCTTTGGGAGCAAAAATTAATATAAGACACTGTCTTATTTTCGGGGAAACAGGGTAGGAAACAAGGTATTTTTGGCATCCAGACTATGTAAACAATTTAGGTTTTTGCAACAAGTATGCAGCACCTTTTCAAAAATTCTGTTTCCCAGGTATTGGGAGTGAGGCCTACAGCCCTGGAGACACAGGAGATGTTCTGGTTTTGACCCATTTTCCTCGTCTGCTCTTCCTGTTCCCTTTGGTTTCAGTAGTTGGGTAGGGGGAGTGGGATGGAGGAAGGATGAAACCAACTCTTTCCTATTCATTATTTCCATCTGAAAATAAAAAATGTTTTAAATGTGACAGGAGATGGTATAAAAGCAAAATTACAGAAAAATTTTAAAATGTGTTGACTTTGGAGAGAGAAGCATTGCTCTGTGGTCCCACTTATTTATGCATTCATTGGTGAAGTCTTGCATGTGCCCTGCTCGGGGATCGAACCCGAAACCTTGGAGTATCAGGACGATGCTCTAACTCACTGAGTTACCTGGCCCGGCCCAACATCACAGAAATGTTTTAATTTGGATATTCTCTGTAAAGAAAACTGGCGAGACCTCTAGGGAAAGAAGGCTGAGCCACATAAAAAGAGACAGCAAAGGACGGAAGGGCAATAAAGGGAGCATGGGGGGATGTGTAGTGTCCCCTAGGATGGAGAATGCCCCCATCCTTCCCTGAAAAGCTGCCTTCTTTTCATGGGAACCCTGGGTTATTGGGCTCCCAATGAGTTCCCCAGATGGAGTTCCCAGGCGTGAGGATTCTCAGAGGAATAAAGAGAACCCTAGAGGCTGCTATTTGCTTTGTTTTGTTCTTGGTTCCGCAGAGTTTTGAATAGGTAATGCTGCCAAGTGGTCTGAGATCACAAAGTCTCACAAACAGTGAAAAGTCCCTTAAGGACTGTCCTGCAGCCTGTTTCCCTGCCCCTGGCGAGCAGCTCCTTCTGTGTAACACTCAGTGATAGGCTGTGAGTGCAGAAGCCAACATACAGACGTCCTCCAATTCCCTCCCCTCTGCACAACGTGAACAGGCCATATAGGTTGTGTGGCTGGCCTTCCCGGGATGGCCCCTTGGTTTTGGCCATTGTTCCGTCTCAGTACCACGGAGCTCATCAATCTTTTCTATGGCTACATAGTGTTCCACTGTAAAGGTACCTTAATCTGTTTAACGGCTCCCAACTCGAGGGCCTGTGGGCGCCCTTTGATCTGCTGCTGTTACAAACAGCGCTCCCCTGACTAATCTTGGGCGGCCGTCATTTCACACATGTGTGAGTAATTCGAAGGGCGCATCTCTGCGAGTGGAATTGGCAGATCAAAGGGTTTATTAGCCCATTTGTGGAGAGGAAGGACCTGAGGTGCCCCTGTCATTTACAAGGCCAGCTTTTCATGCCTTCGGTTTCACAGCCTCCATATTTAAATTTAAGATACCCAAGTAATACGTTCACAGGTTCCCCCTGTTGATGAAGCCAATAAAAAAATAATTCAGAAAGATAGAGGGTAACGTGTGAAAGTGCCCCCTGAATGCCCTCCCCTCCTCCCAGCTCCCCAGACCTCATCACCGCATCCTCCTCAAAAGTAACAGGGAGCAATGAACGTGTATGATTCCAGATCTTTCTGAGCGTTTATATTTCTATTCATACAGAGCCGTCCCTTCCTGTCTGCGGGGGGCTGGTTCCAGGGCCGCCTACAGATCCCAAAATCTATACAGCTCAAGTCCCTTCATTAAAGCGGCACAGTATTTGCATATCACCTATACACATGCTACTGTATACTTTCAGTCATCTCTAGCTTACTTGTAATACATAATACAATGTAATGCTATGTAAATATTTTTTGTACCGGAATGTTTAGGGAATTAAAACAACCAAAGGAAGTCTGTGAATGTTCAGTACAGACACAACTGTCGTAGTCCTAACTACATAGTACATGGCAGCAACAAAGTGATCTTCATGTTAATGCTTTAAAAAAATAATAATAATTTTAGCCCTAACCGGTTTGGCTCAATGGATAGAGTGTCAGCCCAAGGACTCAAGGGTCCCAGGTTGGATTCCGGTCAAGGGCATGTACCTTGGTTGCAGGCACATACCCAGTAGGGAGTGTGCAGGAGGCAGCTGATATCTTAATAGATGTTTCTCTCTCATTAATGTTTCTAACTCTCTAGAAAAAATCCCTTCCTCTCTGCAAAAAAATCAATAAAATATATTTTTAAGTGATAATGTTAAAGAGGGAGGAGGGGAAAGAGAGAGAGACAGAGAGACAGGGGATCTAAGGGGTCAGTCCTGCAATCTTGGTATGTGCCCTTGACTGGAATCAAACCCAGGACTATGGGACAACGCTTCAAGCAACTGAGCTACTCTGGGCAGGGCAACAAGGTGATTTTTTAGAAGTATTTTCTATCTGAAGTTGTTTGAAGCCACGAATCTATCTAAGGATAAGAAGGGCCAACTGTACCTATTCCTTTCTTCTTCTTTTACAAAAACCCTATTTCTGTGTAGGTGTAGATAGATCCATAGGTATGTAGATAGAATACACTCAGAGGTGTTTGTGTACGTGTGTAAATGTAAACGTTTACAGTAGTGTCTCTCAGATTTTCCTGTACCAGAGCCGCCCCTGCGGACTTCGTTAAATGCAGGTCCTGATTCAGTGTGTCTGGGGTGGATCTGAGACTCTCCCATTTCTAACAAGTTCCTACAGCAGTGGTCTGCAAACTCATTAGTCAACAGAGCCAAATATCAACAGTACAACGATTAAAATTTCTTTTGAGAGCCACATTTTTTAAACTTCAATGTCTTCTAACGCCACTTCTTCAAAATAGACTCGCCCAGGCTGTGGTATTTTGTGGAAGAGCCACACTCAAGGGGCCAAAGAGCCACATGTGGCTCGTGAGGGGCAGTTTGCCCACCATGGTCCTAGATGACACCAAAGCAGCTGAGTGACGGTGTGTTTTTGTTTTGTTTTGTTTTCTACATAAATGAGATCGTACCTATTTATTGTTTGTAACTCTCCGTTTCCCAGGCCAGGTCACCTGGGAGGGGACAGGCAGAGGGCCGAATATGTGGTGTGCACCTGTTGATACCATAACCCTTTAGGAAGGAAAGCATAGCTTTGGTTATTCCAACCTGGGAAGCCTCTGAGACATCGCCACGTTGATTAAATGAGAAGGACCTGTGGTGGTATCAGGAGCAGTTTTACCTACTGATGAAATTAAGCCACTGTGACTAGTGACATGAGAACTGTTTCTGTTCAGCTCATTATCCTCTGGCGCTCAGCGATGGTGCCCTCGGAGAATGGGACAGACACGGAGACAGGAGGAGAAGAGAGGAGATTCTAGTTTCTTTATATAATTCACTTCACTGGCCAAAAAGTTTTCCATTGGGCATTCAAGAGCAGAGAGAAAAACAGATAGGACCAGAAAACATAAAGGTCTTTTTTACGTACAGACTTCTATGTCATTTCCCACCCGTGCAAGGGCGGGGTGGATGGTCTGAATCCAGGAAGGTCACTGAAGGTCACAGCAGGATCAGCAGTTGCTCTAGTGAGTTGTGCTGGTCAGCGGGGACCCCTCACTCCCCTGCTCCCCCCTCACTCTCTCCACCGCCAAAGCTCCAGACCATACCAGGAACTCCTCCGTTTGCAGCTCCCTTGCTCCCCATCAACACTCGGAGGCAGGATGTCAGGCCTTTTCCAAGATGGCCTCATCTTTCTCTGCAGCCTCATAGCTGGTCCCACCGCCTTGCTCAGCATTAAGGACTTCAGTTCCTTTTTCTCATCCAACTCCCTATGCGCACATGCTGTTTCCTCTGCCTGGAATGCTTTCCTGCCCATTTGACCCTTTACCTCATCCTACAGGTTTCAGCTCAAAGGTCCCTTCCTCAGAGGAGCCCCCTCAGACTAACCAGCTCTCTCACCAGCACCCTGAACCTCCTCTTCGTACCAATGACCCCAGAGTGGGATGGAGGCTGTCTACTTATCTGAGAGCAAGTCTGTGATTGATGTCCATCTCCCTCCACTGGACCCCAGGTTCCATGCGGATGGGTACCAGATCTGCTCTTGTTCATTGTTGCATTCCAGTGCTAACAATAGGGCTTGGCATGTCGTAGGCAGGCGAGAAATAACGTGGTTGTTTGAAGGAAGGGAGGAGTGAGGACTCACAGCATGCCGGCTATGAATATTGTTGCTGACGGGGTGGCTAAAATGGTTGGAGGAAGATGCTGAAAGACAAGGGGACAGATTGGGGTAGATTGGGTCGGACGGTGGACGGGGCCAGAAAGCCCAGCTAGAACCTTTCTTTGCAGCTGGGCCAGAAGGTAGGATGGCAGGTAATGATGGCACCCTGGGGGTCACCTGGGGTGACTGCATCTTGCCAAGGCTGGTACTGGACAGGGAGAAACAGCAGCCCTGCCTGCATTTCCAGGCAATGCCTTGAGCTCAGCGTGCTGGCAAGGAAGTAAGAGTTGACCAGATGGACTGTTGAAGAGTACCCACTCGTGTCATTCAGATCCACCTCAGGCTTGAATCTAGTCTCAGTCCCTCTTCTCTGTGGGTGACCGCTCCCAAGCTACAGACCAGCTGTGACCTCAGTGTGCAGACAGCGATAATCAGGTCGTATTCTGTAGGTCAGAGTGGTCAATGCGTCTGTAGCAGCACCAGCATCACTAGGCGCTCAGGGGCCAGGATGTCCCATTGTCCAAGCCAGTCCTGAGCCCCAAAGGGCAAGCTGGGGATGCAAAGTGAGAAATAAACCAAAGCAAGACTTGGGTGGCCATTTAGTAAGGCCAAGGTGAAGGGTGAGCAAGCCTTCTGTTTCTAACAGAACCAGTTGAGCACCAAATATGCAGTCCTAAAGTGTGAGTGAAGACTCGATCATATATATATACACACACACACACACACACACACATATATACACACACACACACACTAGAGGCCTGGTGCATGAAAATTCATGCACAGGAGGGGAGGTCCCTTCATCCCAACCTTCCTTCTCTCATAGTCCAGGACCCTCAGGAGTGGGAGGCAACCCAGTGACCAGGGGAAAACTACACCTCCAATCACACCTCTGCTGTTGCCATTGCTGGCAGCGCAAGCTTCAGCCGGCCCTGGTTACCTGAGCCTCAGCAGGCCCTGGGCAGCTGGGCACCTGCCATCTAAGGCTTGCCTGCACCTTGGGCTGGTTCTGGGCGGCTGGGGGACTCTAGAGGCAGGCATACAGCAAGGCCAGGCCCCTGTGTGCCTACACTGCAGCAGGGCTGAAGGGACTGGGCGCCACCATCTTGTGGCTGTGGGTGCTGCCATCTTTGAGGGCATTGTAGTCAATTAGCATAGTCCCTCCTTATTGGCTCTGGGTGCTGCCATCTTTGTGATGGCGTGAGGGTCAAATAGCATATTCCCTTATACATACATATATATATATATATATATATATATATATATATATATATATGTGTGTGTGTGTGTGTGTGTGTGTGTTTTTTTGTTTTTTTTTCCCCACCCCTCTATCCTCCTCAGTGCCTGGCATGGTGTGGGGATGAGGATGGGACAAAGGAAGCGCCTACATTTTGTGCCCCAGGCACCCTCCCTGCCTGACTCTGGTCCATGGCCTGACATACGGCAGGTGCTCAATAAATAGTTTTCAGATGATGAATGAATAGAGATATGTGGAAACAACCAGATCTTTGAGCTAAACTTTCTCCCAGATGTTTCGACTTCTGGCTTGAGCAGCCTCAGGCTAACTTGGTGACAGTTTCTCTGACCCTTGCCTCCCAGGAAACAGACGTTACACTCAGCAAAACGTTGGTGATAATATTGCCATTTAGCCTTTCTGGAGCCCTGTGTCCCTGCCCTCTGTAGCTCTTGCCAGACATTTGAAGGATCTATTTGTTTTTAATGCTCCAAGACTGTGAAATAGGTTAGGCAAGCAAATAAGAGGAGAGAGAGAGAAAGAAAGAAAACAGCTGATTGACTAATGTTGATGAAGGTAATTTCCATGTAGCAAAGGCAATACAAGAGCCAACTTCCTCAATGGTTTAGTCCTGCTCTGACCTGCTCAACAGCCAATTTAGTTCTTCAACTCACCTATCAAAAGCAAGGTTTTACTGTTTTAAAACTTAGGGACATGTTGCCTCTGCATTTCTGAAGCTTTTCCCCATGTCTCATTGTTTATTTAACTTTTTTTTTTTGCATTGCATTTTTAAAAAACATTTACATTTCAGCTCCACAGATGATTTTTAAAATTGGCCCTACCAGGGAGCTTAGTGGGTTAGAGCAGTGGTTGGCAAACTCTTTAGTCAATAGAGCAGCTTACAAGCCTCAGTTTGCTGACCACTGCGTTGAACATCATCCCGATATGCCAAGGTTGTGGGCACGTACAAGAATCAACCAATGAATGCATAAGTAAGTGGAACAACAAATAGATGTTTCTCTTTCTCTCTCTTCTCTCTCTTTTCCTTCCTCTTTCTTTCTAAAAATCAATAAATAAAAATTATTTTTAAAAAAGCTAACATCACTAATAAGATGCCACATCAACAATATGAAGGCCTTGGTAAGACACATGGAGAAGCACACGTCATCCCTGTAGTATTCTTGCCAAAAATGCATGCCTTCTTTCCAACCACGAGAAAACATCAGATGATCTCCAATTATGGGGCATTTTACAAAATAACAGACATGCAGTCTTTAAGTGTCAAAGTCATGAAAGACAGGAAAGATGGTAGAACTGTCATAGGTGTAATATGAGGTCCTGCACTGGACCATGGACCAGAAAGAAACATTTTCAAAGTTTAACCAGCTTGACAACACATAGAATTCCTTATCTAATTAACAAAATAAACCATCAGTATGAGGATTACCAGAAGGGAACAGGGAGGGGGCAGATGGAAGAGGATAAAGAGGGGATAAATGGTGTCAGAAGGAGACTTGACTTTGGGTGGTGAGCACACAGTACAATATACAGGTGATGTGTTATAAAATTGTACACGTAAAACCTATAGAATTTTTATTTACATATTTTATTGATTTTTCACAGAGAGGAAGGAAGAGAGCTAGAGAGCCAGAAATGTCGATGAGAGAGAAACATCGACCAGCTGCCTCCTGCACACCCCCCACCGGGGACGTGCCCTCAACCAAGGCACATGCCCCTGACTGGAATCGAACCCGGGACAAACCGACGCTCCACCGCTGAGCCAAACCTGCTTTGGCAAACCTATAGAATTTTATTAACCAACTAGAGGCCCAGTGTATGAAATCTGTGTACGGGTAGGGTCCCTAAGCCTGTCTGGCAAATCTGTGGGATGACTGGCAGGGCGATTGGGGGGCCCCCACTGGCACCCGCCTTGGCTAACCTGGCACCACCTGCTCACCAGCTCCATCCCCCACTGCCGCCGCCTATCACCTCCCTCTGTGGGGCAGCTGGCAGGGTGGTCAGGGGTCCCCCCACTGGCACCCACCTTGGCTGGCCTGGGGCCTGCAGACTGGGGGCAGCCCCCTGGTGGTCAGTGCTCTTCATAGTAACCAGTCATCCTGCTGGTCATTCCACCATTCAGTTAATTTGTATATTAGGCTTTTATTATATAGGATGTCACCCCAATAAATTCAATAATTAAAAAAAAATGACAGTGTGGCTATACGTAAGATAGTTCACAGAAGAAAAATTTGATGAAAGCTATAAAGAAATGTCTGTCATATTTTAAAATGTTATTTGTATAAGTTAAATATACACAAAACAATACTGTATATATGTACATACATACATATATATATATGTATATTTAAAGCTGCATAACACAAATAAAGGTAAGTATATAGAAAGTAGATTGGAAGGAATCATTTTAAATACACAACGGTATCTGAATATGACAGAGAAGGAATTCGGATTGCAGATGAGGATGAAGGGGAAAGTGTAAAACAATCTCTAAAGACCCCAGTATTCTATTTCTGCATTTTGATTCTATAGATATATTGAGATACATATACATGTCTACAACTGTATGCACAAATACATATGTACAAAATTATACAATACTCCCCTACCCACCCACCAGAGCATTGTTTATAATCGCAAAAACCATCCTAACTGGTTTGGCTCAGTGAATAGAGCGTCAGCCTTTGGACTTAAGGGTCCCAGGTTTGATTCCAGTCAAGGGCATGTACCTTGGTTGCGGGCACATCCCCAGTAGGAGGTGTGCAGGAGGCAGCTGATAGATGTTTCTCTCTCATTGATATTTCTAACTCTCTATCCCTCTCCTTTCCTCTCTGTAAAAAAATCAATAAAATATATTTTTAAAAATAAAATATAATATAATCACAAAAACCAGGAACAGGCTAAATACTTAAGTAGTTTAACAGTTCTGACCACATTAATCTTGGCCCATCCATATGGTGAAATACTATGCAGTCATTTAAAAAATGGTGTTTAAAGAAAACAAAAAGAATTGTGTTTGGCCCTACCTGTTTTGGTTCAGTGGGTAGAGCGTCAGCCTGCAGACTAAAGGGTCCTGAGTTAGATTCTGGTCAAGGGCACATGCCTGGTTTTCAGGTTTGAAACCCATGGTGGGGGTGCAAGAGGCAGCTGATCAGTGATTCTCTCTCATCATTAATGTTTCTATCTCTCTCTCTCCTTCTCCCTTCCTCTCTGAAATCAATTTTTTAAAAATTGGGAGGAAAAAAAATCGTGTTTGGCCCTAGCTGGTTTGGCTCAGTGGATAAAGTGTCATCCTACAGACTGAAGGGTCGTGGGTTCAATTCCAGTCAAGGGCACATGCTTAGGTTGGGAGCTGAATCCCCAGTAGGGCGCATGCAGGAGGCAGCCAATTAATGATTCTCTCTCATCATTGATGTTTCTATCTCTCTCTCTCTCCCTTCCTCTTTAAAATCAATTATATATATTTTTTATTTATTTATTTATTTATTTATTTATTTATTTATTTATTTATTTATTTTTTAAAGAATGGTGTTTATAGATGGAGCTGCGGAATAGACTGCCAAATACATTGTTAAGTAAAAAAGCAAGAAGCAAGACTATCCATAACCAGAAATGCTGCCGGGCCGGTGTAGCTCAGTGGTTGAGCGTTGACCTATGAACCAGAAGGTCAGGGTTTGATTCCCAGTCAGGGTTGTGGGCTCCATCCTCAGGGGGAGGTGTGCAGGAGGCAGCCGATTGATGATTCTCTTTCATCATTGATGTTTCTATCTCTCTCCCTCTCCCTTCATCTCTCTGAAATCATAAAAATATATTTTTTAAAAAGAAAGGTATGTGTGTGTGCAGCATGTCCATGTCCATTGCCTGGGGTAGACCATCACTCTCAAAGGAGTCACAAAGAAGCGGATCCCAGCAGGGCCTGGGGGAGGGGTAATTGGGGGCGAGGGCAGAGGGAGAGGGAGATCTCCCTCCCTGTCACAGGCCTTGGAACCTCTTAAATTCAACAACACAGTCCTATATTGAGGACAAAAATGAATAGTTAATTTTAGAAAAGAGTCTTCTTGCACAAACCAACAGGAAAGCATCAGTGGGGGCATATGATCGACTCCATGGTGCCCTGGAGGCTCCTCCAAACACATCCGGAGGCGACGACAAAGGCAGATGCTGGCATCAGGGAGCACGTTCCTTCCTTCCGCAGAGAACCCCACTCGGTCAGGCTCTGGGGCCCGAGCTCTGCTCCCACAAGCTCTGGGGCCTCCCCAGCGCCGCCTGCTCCTCGGAGCCGGGCCTCCTCTGTGCGATGGAGACAATGGGCTACCTTCCCAGCAGCTGTGTGTGGGAGGGTGAAACAAGGTCATCCCGGCACAGAGGGTGCCACCTCTTATCCTTTCTACCACCTCCGTGGGTTCCGCATAGATGACTCCAGGAATCCTGAGCCTGGAGGTAGGTTTACTTCCAGAGGCTGGAGAATCTCCCCGAGCTGGGCTTCCCCCGCGGCTCTCCACCTTCTTTACAGAAAGAGCTGGAGACCCTGGGTATCTGCAGGCTGCACAGTTGCCGAAGGCCACCGGGCCGGAGCTGGCCGGGCCATTTATTCTCCCTCTCAGCCTGTTCCTGTGTTTACACTACCCTGTTTAGTTTAATGCACATCCCAAGATCACCCCTAATACACATCCTCAGAGATGTTTATGGAAATGCTTTATAAGCAAACGGCTTTATTTCCCTTGAGGAGCTGCAGAGACAGAGCACGGGTCACTTTTTTTATTGACGGGCTTAACCACCCCGCCGGCCCCGACCTCCACCCAAGCGGATCTGTTACCAGCCCACCCACGCTTCCAGGGCCCTGCACGCCGCAGTGGGAGCCGGAGCCTCCCATTCCGGGCCGGGCCGGGATTCCCAGCCCCTGAACCTCTTCCCAAAGCAGGTATCTCCACCGCTGGTTCTTCCCTCCGCCGGTGGTTTTGTTCAGGGGAGGGAAGCAGGGGGAAGAGAAGGGCGTATGGTTTTGTATTTGGTCCTCTCCGTCTCCCCAGAGTTACTCGCTGCCTATGGAGTACCAGGCACTTTTCCCCTCTGTCAGAGGGAGACGTTGCATTCTGATGACACAGGCAGACCCTAGGCGAACAAACAAGTACATAAACATGAACACTCCTGAGGTTGGTAAGCGCTATGAGGACAATCACATAAAATAATGCAGTTAAGCCGAAACGGGTTTGGCTCAGTGGATAGAGCATCGGCTTGGGGACTGAAAGGTCCTGGTTTTGGTTCCGGTCAAGGACATGTACCTTGGTTGTGGGCACATCCCCAGTGGGGGGTGTGCAAGCGGCAGCTGATTGATGACTAACTCTCTATCCCTCTCTCTTCCTCTCTGTAAAAAAAAATCAATAAAATATATATTTTTAAAAAGTAATAATGCAGTTAAAGTGTTGAGGGAGTAGGCGAACCAGCATAACCTAGGATGAGATCATGTTGGAGCAGACACCTCAATGATGTGGGGAGAAAGCCAAAGTTCTGGGAAGGACATTCCAGGAGAGGGAACAGCCAGGGCGAAGGCCCTGAGGCTGGCTCTGCTTGCTACATTGGAAGAAGAGGCAGAAGGCCCAGCTGGCTGGAATGTCCTGATGGAGGGCGTGAGTGGTAGGAAGCAATGTTGGAGAGGCAGGCAGAGACCAGCTCACGGTGGTCTGAGAAGCCAGAACAAGGGCTGACAGATTTTGTTCTAATTTCAATGGAAAATCATCGGGAGCTCTAAGCAGGGAAAGACAGGATGGGACCTATGTTTTTAAAAGATCCCCTTATATAATGTTGATAGGAATGTACATTGGTCCAGCTACTATGGAAAACCATATGGAGTTTCCTCAAAAAATGAAAACTCGGTGTCTATACCCTCTGGCATTTCGGCATCTGGTTATTTACCCAAAGGCTATGAAAACAGGATTTCGATGAGATACATATACGTGGTTATCAAAGCATTATTCACAATAGCAGAGAATGGAAACAACACCAAATGCTCATCAACGGATGAACAAATAAATAATGTGGCTCATAGACACTATGGACTATCATTCAGCCACGAGAAAGGAGGAGAGCCTGCCTCTTGCGACAACATGGACGGCCCTTGAACACACTCTGTGTGTTAAGCAAGGTCAGTCAGAGAAGAGCAAGGACTGCGTGGTATCACTTACAGGTGGAATCTAAAAAAAATCACACCTGTAAAAAACACCAAAACAGCCCTAGTTTGCTCAGTGGATAGAGTGTCGGCTGTCAGACTGAAGGGTCTCCGGTTTGACTCAGGACAAGGGTACATACTCCATTGCATTCTGGGTGCATGTGGAGGCAACCAATCTATGTGTCTCCCTCGCATCAATCTTTCACTCTGTCTCTCTCCTTCCTTCCTCTCTCTCTAAAAATCGATGGGAAAATATCCTCCAGTGAGGATTAACAACAACAACAAACTAGTAAAAGGGTGATAACCAGGAAGTGGCAGAGTAGACAAGATTGATGGTGTTTAAGGATACTAATTTGTAATAAGTAGTGAATAAGCCATAGAAATCTAATGCATACTAAAATGAATATAAACAATAATATTGTACTAACTGATGGAATGTGATAAATATTATATCATGTCAACTGCAAACATATTACAATATATAAGTATATCAAAGTAATACCTTAAATTTAAAATTTAAATAAATCATTCCTTTGGGTCCTATTGAGAAGATGGTTCACAGAGGAGAGAGGAAGACCAGTTAGGAGGCCATTGTTTTGTTTAAGAGATTGTCCAAGAGAGCATGGTGGTGGCTTGTTCTGAGATCTACCTGGTACAGATGGAAAGAAGCAAATAGATTGAGAATATCAAGTGACCCTGGATGAATACCAATTGATCAGACTCATTGATGGAGTGAAATAGGGAAGGTGACCCAAGACGAATCCTGATGTTTGAGCAACCAGGTAGTTAGGGGTACCATTTTCCATCATGGGTAAGACTGGAAAAGGAGCCAATTAAGTAGGGGGGGTGGGGGGTAAGATGCCTATGGACATCCAAATGGGATAGCGCCCAGGAGTCTGCCACTTCACATTTGTCACAGTAAAAGCCTACACTCACTCAGCATTCTCCCACACTTTATTTCACAGCATCCTCACCATCACCCTGCAAAGTGACTGTGGCGATGTGATCTCCATTCTCCAAATGATGACACAGAAACACTGAACAGTTTAAATAATCTGTCCAGGGTAACCCAGCCTGGATTTGAACTCATGGGTATTGGAGCCAGTCATGGGTTAAATGATGTCCCCCAGTAAAGATATGTTATAGTCCTCCATCTAGTACCACAGAATGGGGCCCTGTTTGGAAATAGAGTCTTTCCTGGGGTAGTGAAGGTAAACTGAGGTCATTAGGTGGGCCCTAACCCAATATGACCGATGTCATATAGGGGAAATTTACATACCAACAGGATAGATGGAGAACAATGTGAGGAGACACAGGGAGAAGAAGGACATCTACCAGCCAAGGAGAGAGCCCTGGACCGCATCCTTCCTTCATAACCCTCAGGAGGAACCAATCCTGCCAACACCTTGATTTTGGGCTCCTAGCCTCCAGAACTGTGAGATGATGCGTTATTGTTTAAGCCCCTGGTTTGTTTGAGTAGCCCTAGAAAACTTTCATGCCAACACTTTTCTCTTTCAAAGAAACAATTTTTAAATTGACTTTTACAGAGAGGAAGGGAGAGGGAGAGAGAGAAACGTCAATGATGAAAGAGAAACATTATTGATTGGTTGCTTCCTGCACGCCCCCCACTGGGGATTGAACCCCAGAATCGAGCATGTGTCCAGACTGGGAATCAAACCAGTGACCTCTTGGTTCACAGGTCAATGCTCAACCACTGAGCACACTGGCTGGGCCATGCCAATGCTTTTAATGGGTAGCCATAATCCTCCTGAATTAGGATTTCTTACTGAATTGTCTATCTTCTCTGCTGGACGATCAAAATCAAGCAGAAATTGCACTTCTAGTGCCTCATATGTAAAATGCAGCTCTTAGATATTAATTATTAATTAATTAATTTATTTATTTATTTATTTTGGTTACAACTTTGAGCTTGTAAGAATTACCTTCCCCCTGGGACAGGAAGCCACCACAATATAGAGGCTCAAGCTGCTGTAAGATGACATTAGTAAGTGGATCCATCCAGAGTCCTGGCAAGAATGACAAGGTTCAGTCAACAGGGTACCTGAGGAGAGTTGAATAAAGGGGTATTTACCAAGGAAACTGTAGAAGTGGTGGGGTACTCTGGGACCCCCACTCTCAGGGCTCCCTAACCTCCTCTAGCCCTGAAAAGGCAGCAGGGGTTGTGGTGACCGGAACCTGGCAAGAGCCGTAGGAGAGGCCAGCCCACAGGGGCTGTGCCCTTCCGCAGAGGGTCACAGCCAATCCACGCCAAGGAGTATCCACGCCAAGGAGTTGGCATCCCAACCTCACTCTCCCCCGCCTTCCATCTCCAGCCCTTGCTCCCCAGTGGCCAAAGCCAATAGAAACCCAGATGGCACAGAAGCAGTCCCCGCAGGTCAGCCTCCTGGGCCCAGAGCAGGAAGAGAAGATGGGGAGCGCTTCCTGAAGAGCAGGGGAATACTCGGCACTCGGCGGTCCACAGAGCTAACACTGGCGAGGTGACAGGCCCCATTTCTTGAAAATCATCCTACCCCTGCCCATTATTTATGTGGCTGTGTTTCTGCAAGAAGCATGTAAAATATTTTACATGCTTTTAAAACTCATAAATGTAATGAAGGCAAGATGTTTCCGCAAATGTGCTTGGCAGACAGATCCTGCCCACGATCCGCTCTTAGCTGATGTCAGGACCCAGGCCCATCTCTTGACCCACAGAGCATCTGACCGGGAAGCCAATAAATCCATCCCCTGGCCCACGTGGCTCCTAAGACGTCCAAGCTGTCATTGCGACTTGAAAATGTATCTCTTCCTTCCTGCACTTCCCACCGTCATCTCTTGCAAGTATTTAGTGCTCTTTTAAAACAGAATTTGGCCCTGGCCAGTGTGGCTCCATTGGTTGAGCGTCATCCACGGCACCAAAGGGTCACCAGTTCGATTCCCAGGCCAGGCACATAGACTGATTGCCAGCTCAATCCCCAGTTGGACACTTGTGGAAGGCAATGGATCGATGTTTCTTCCTCCCTCTCCCTTTCTTTCTCTCTAAACTCAATGAAAATAATAATAATAATAATAATAATAATAATAATACCTGAATTTGTCCAACTGGAAATGCATTGGTGAAGAGAGATTCCTATATTTTGTTCAGGCATTCTGCATGGAGCCTCAGATCTGAGCTTTCAGAGTCCTTAATAAAAATGTGTGTGTGCCTGAAATTTGAATTGATCATCAGTAGGTAGAGGGTACAGGTTAAAAAAATCACTAAACCAAGAGCTTAACACAAAACCTAGCATATGAAAAGAGGACAAGCCATATGTCAAGCATACTTCTAGCCTCTCACATGTAATAGTCACACTCATTTTTCTAATAAATGTTTAATGTTATTATCCCCATTCTATAGATGGGTAACATGAGGCCCAGAGGGAAGTGAACCAACTTGCCTGGGGTCACACAGCTGGCAGAGTCCTCCAGGCAGTCTGATTCCAGAGAGCATTCTTTTTTTTTTTTTTTTTTTTTAATGAAGAACATAGTATTGATATATTTTATTGATTTTTTTACAGAAAGGAAGGGAGAGAGACAGAGAGCCAGAAACGTCGATGAGAGAGAAACATCAACGAGCTGCCTCCTGCACATCCCCTACCGGGGATGTGCCCGCAGCCAACGTACATGCCCTTGACCGGAATCGAACCCGGGACCTTTCAGTCTGCAGACCGACGCTCTACCACTGAGCCAAACCGGTTTTGGCCAGAGAGCGTTCTTAACCTCTATGACAGCACATGAAGACATGGAGGGCATTCTTAGAAAAATGGTTTCCCAGCAGCACGTGTGGGTGGCCTTTGTTTGGGTCTAATAATAGGCACTGAGGGTGTGTACTGAACCTCAGTTTTCAGTTCTGGAGCTCAGCCTGAGACATGATTCTTTTTTTTTTCTTTTTTTTTAATAAATCTTTATTGCTCAGATTATTACAATTGTTTCTCCTTTTTCCCCTCATAGCTCCCTTCCACCCGGTTCCTGCCCCGCCCTCTGCCCTTACCTCCCCACCACCATTCTCCTCATCCATAGGTGTATGATTTTAATCTCTTTCTGCACCCCCACACCCCTTTCCCCCTGAGAATTATCAATCCACTCCCTTTCTTTGCCCCTGATTCTATTATATTCACCAGTTTATTCTGATCCTCAGATTTTTAATTCACTTGATCTTCTTCCTCTTCTTAAATAATACCTTCCAGCATTTCATATAATACTGGTTTGGCAGTGATGAACTCCTTTAACTTTTTCTTATCTGTGAAGCTCTTTATCTGCCCTTCAATTCTGAATGATAACTTTGCTGGATACAGTAATCTTGGTTGTAGGTTCTCGCTGTACATCACTTTGAATATTTCTTGCCACTCCTTTCTGGCCTGCATAGTTTCTGTTGAGAAGTCAGCTGATAGTTGTATGGAAGCTCCCTTAAAGGTAAACAACTGCTTTTCTCTTGCTGCCTGTAAGATTTTCTCTTTGTCTTTTGCCCTTGGCAAAGTTGTCCCAGAGGCTCCTTATACTATCTTCAACTTTCTGGATTCTCTTTTCTTCTTGCTTCTCCAGAGGAGTGTCTTTTGGCTCTTTGTATTCCAACTCTTTGACCTAATTCTTGTGTTCCTCCATTCTGGATCCCTGCATAATATTTTCCAATTTAGTTGGATCCCTGCATAATATTTTCCAATTTAGTCACTTTATGTTTAATTTTTAGTTGGGTCTCAGGTAATTTATTGGCCTTTTCTAGGAAATTCTTGCATAATCTATAACCGTGGTTTTGAACTCTATATCTTCCATCTCTTTCGTTTGAGATCTATTTCCTTGTCTCAGCATTTTTGCAACTTCCCAGAGTTGGTAGGATGGCTTCTTGTGTTTGGTGTCCTATATGGCCCAGTGGATCAGCCTCCTCAATTATCTGAGGTAGACACTCTTGGTGCTCCCCTTTGTGGACTGCGTGTACATCCTTGTTGTAGCTAAGTTTTTATTGTTGTTGGTATCCTTGGGAGGAATTGACCTTCAGGCCAATTGGATGTGAACATCAGTTGTGTCTACTCTGTATTGGAGACAGTCTTATAGGATCAGACTTGCAAAATTTCAGAAGCCTTTGTGGTCAGCTTGGATGGGGCCGAGTCTCAGGGCTGAGCTGACAGTCTTGACTTCCCATCAGCCTGTCCTTGTGCGCTCACCTGAGTTTCCATCTGACCTCTGCCTTCTACGGCTCCCCTGAGTTTCTGCCTGACTGTCCCAGATTCCCCATGCAAGAGTGTGGTTTGGATCTCTATAGTCTGAAGCTTCTGACTCCCTCTGCTATGGAGAGGCAGCGGCAACCTCCAGGGTCAGACCTCTGGGCGTACTCATCTGTGCGCAACTGTAGACCCTGCCCGCTGCGGCCCCCGGCTCCCCCAGTCTCCCAGTCTCTGAGTCTCCAGGTGCCTTTCTCTACAGTCCAGACTCCACCCATATGAGCCTGGGTCCATGGGGTTTCGGCCGGAGTTGGAGTTCAGTACAGTTGTAAAGGGTTCAGTGCAGTTGGGAATTCCTTTCCCCTCCCGCCAGCCAGGCATTCAGCCGCACTTCCCCTCTACACGTGAGCGTCTCCCTACCTCAGCACTTTGCGGCTCTCGAGCCAATCCGTGAGCCTCTCTCCTTCTTTCTATTGTAGTTGTAGATTTCACACTCCATCAGCTTTCCTGTGTTTTTGGATGAAGTCCATTCTGATTTTAGTTGTTGTTTTTGAAATTGTTGTGTGAGGCGGCAGCTTAGGTGCTTACCTAGGCCGCCATCTTGATTCTCAGGTCTTGAGACATGGTTCTGATACATGAGTATGCCCAACAGCCATAATCGGGGTACTTGCTAGTTGCCTGGCATTATACTGGGTCCTGGGGATACAAGATCAGGTAAAGTAGATGCGGTCCCTCCTCTGGGGGCACCTGCAGTCTGGAGGAGACAGGCCTTGGTCAAATAACCTCACAAATCAAGCAAAATTATAACTGTGATAAATGCTAGGGGAGAGGCAGCCAGCTTCACAGGCGTGTGTGAGGGAGCCTAACCTGGACAGGGAGGATGGGGAGACTGACTGGAGACAAGATGCCTGAGCGAGGGATCAGATCAAATACCCCTTTATTCAACTTTCCAGATTTGGGAAGCAGTGTTTGGGAGGAAGGTGCAAAGCCCTGTGATCGGGGAGAAGGTCTGAAAAGAGGCTGCTGGAGACCGGGAAGCTGAAAGTGGGGAGATCATGAAAGAACATGCAGGTCTGCACAAAGTTCGTCATACAGAGGCAAAAGGTTCAGGGCCCATCCCACACCTTAGACCTCAGGTTAAAAATCACTAGTTTCAGCCCTGGTCAGTGTGGCTCAGTGGTAGAGTGTGGGCCTGACACCCAACGGTCACAGGTTCGATTCCTGGTCAAGGACACATACCTGGATTGCAGGTTCACCCGGGTGGGGGCATGTGTGGGAAGCAACCAATATCTCTCTCTCTCTCTCTGCCTCCTTTCCCCTGAAAAAGCAATGGGAAAAAATATCCTCAGGTGTGGATTAACCAAACAGAAGAGCTTCATTTACACATGAAAAGGGCTCAAAAACTTTCACCAAGAAATGAGTATCACAATATTAAGTCACCTGATACATACACTGAGCAGCAGGCCTCCAGTTGAGATTTTTTTTTTTTCAGCCACACCCAGCAGACCTCCAGCAGAAACACTAAAGGAATCAAATAATAGAGGAAGAGGGGAGGAGACAGAAATAACCCGGAGAACACTGAAATATAAGCACAACAAAAGGATCTCAGAGTCCTGAAATCCTAGAGATTTTTCCCCCTGGGGACACAGCTGAAACTCCACTTGGGATGCTTCCCTTGATCCTCTGGCTCAGAAACCGGAATCATTTTAGGTGATGGATGACAATGGTGCCTAAAGCCAAGGAGACGTGGGGACTTGCCTCCTGTTGGTGAGTCTGGAAGTCCGAGGTGGCGGGTCTGGTTCAGATGCAGATTGCCTCTTGCCAGCTGTGGGAGCCTGGGAGGCCACGCCACCTGTCAGTGCCTTGTTTCTCTGTAAAACGGTGGACGAGGAGGTGCCACCCACACTCTTCTTCCTCTTCGCTTGCTTCCTCTGGAATTTAAAAAACACTTTATCTATTGATTTGAGAGAGAGAGAGAAACATTAATTTGTTACGCACTCGCTGGTTGATTTGTCTATGTATCCTGACCTGGGATCAAACCTGCAACCTTGGCATATTGGGATGGTCTTCTAACCAACTGAGTTACCAGACCAGGGGTAGAATTTTCTGATCTTTCTGCCAAATCAGCCACTGCTGTTCTTGCGCTTCCTTGTTTGGCTCGTAGGGTCTTTCCTTTGAACAAAACTCTTGTTAAGAATTTCCTAGCCCAAACCTCAGATGCACATTTCAAATTAAACCCACCTCCCTTTCTCCCCACCTTGTCTCACATGTCCTCAGAAATCTGACCAGCTGCTCTTCTCCTCCCACCCTGACACCGCAGTCTCCATCCCACTGCCTTCCTCACACAGGAAGGGGGCCCCGCAGCGGGGGACTGCCCCGCTGACGCCTCTCATGAGCAGTGGGCCTGAAATCAAGAGCAGAGGTTGTCTGGCCCTGCCCGAGTGGCTCAGTGAACCAGGAGGTCATGTTCAATTCCCTGTCAGCGCATATGCACGAGTTGAGGGCTCCATCCCCTGTGGGGGTCATGCAGGAGGCAGGCAATCAATGATTCTCTCTCATTATTGATGTTTCTCTCTCTCTCTTCCTCTCCCTTCTTCTATATCAATATATATACTTTTAATATATATTTTATTGATTTTTTTTTACAGAGAGGAAGAGAGAGGGATAGAGAGCTAGAAGCATTGATGAGAGGGAAACATCAATCAGCTGCCTCCTGCACACCTCCTACTGGAGATGTGCCTGAAATCAAGGTATCTGCCCTTGACTGGAATCGAACCTGGAACCTTTCAATCTGCAGGCTGATGCTCTATCCACTGAGCCAAACCGGTTAGGGAGATAGATAGATAGATAGATAGATAGATAGATAGATAGATAGATAGATGATAAATAGATAGATAGATATAGGTATTTCTCAACCAGGAACAATTCTGCCCCCATCTTAAGGGACATGTGCCAATGTCTGGAGACATTTTTGGTTTTTATACTGGGATGGGGGTGCTACTGGCATCTAGTGGGTCGAGGCCAGGGATGCTGCAAAACATCCCATAACGTGCAAGGCAGACCCACAGCAAAGAATTACCTGCTCCCAAAGGTCAACGGTGCAAAGGCTAAAAAGCCTGAGATGGTGTTCAGAGTTAGGATGGTGGGGTGTGGGCACAAAGCTGCTTTGAGAATCCAAGGAAAGCTACGAACCTTCTCCCAGAAACCTCCAAGCCTGACTTTTTCCAAGGCTGAGCCAGGCTCTCCCACGTGTGTAGAAAGCCTCTCTCTTCTTGTTTGGACCTTCTAGACCTTCCATATTTCTGAGCCTCAGACTCTCCCAGCTCACTCCTGCCTTGAGGTCCTTGCTGTTTTCCAGAACATTCTTCATCTCCTAGTGGTCAGTCTCTAAATACTATACCCTGTTTATTCCCTTCGTGACTCATAAACAGTCTGCACTTGTTTTATTTGTGTCTTGTTTACTCACTAGCCTGGGAGCTCCAAGAGGTAGCTTGGACTTCATTGCCAAGTCCTGGGCCTAGAACCTTGCCTGCCCCATGTGTGTGTGTGTGTGTGTGTGTGTGTGTGTGTGTGTGAGGGGGGGAGGGGGGGGAGGGGCAGGAGGTGTTTGTATGAAGAAGCAAATGAGTATCCCGCAGTCAGACAAGCTGCTACAGAGTCTGCAGTTGCTGCTGGAGGTGTGTGCCCTGGGACAGGACACAATTTTTCCCGTTCTCAGTTTCCACATCTGTAAAATGGGAGTAATAATGCCTCTTTCTCAAAACTCTGAGGATAATTACTTAAGGGCCCCATTCATTGTCTCAAATTTAGTTGGACCCCAGTCAATACTGGTCTTTCCTGATAAACTCTTCTCAGGGGACTAGCCCTCCAGAACCTTCTCCATCACCCCCCATCACACTCACTTCTGGATTCCTACACAAAAATCCCAGAGGGAGACCAGGCTCTCTGCATAGCCATGGGATCTCTGTCAGGGGTCAGGCACAGAGGGCAAGGCTAGATTTGCTCAGATTCAGCTGGCATTCCCTGGCTTAATGTTGACCCAATCAACTCCTCCACCACATTTCTGAAACTAAACTCACTGCTTCTGACTCACCCTTCCTGACAGGCTCTCGACAAAAGATATTATCCATTTCAACTACCCACGCCTATCTTCCTCCCCTTTGCCCACCCCCTCTTCCATTCATTCACTCATTCACTCAATGGCTAATATTTACCTCACATCTTTTGGGTGACTCCTCCAGGCTGGACTTACAGCCAGGCCATTTTTAAGTTCAATGAATGAGGTGCTCGTGGTAATAATAACATCAGCAACAACAACTGACACTTATTGCACTGAGAGAGATACTTGAATGTAGTCCAGAGATCACCAATTTTTTTTTTTTGTAAAGGACCAGATAGGTATATTTTAGAGTTTGGGGCTAAGAGGAAAAACTGAGGATATTATGTAGATCCTTATACAAGAGGGAAAACATTTTTCAATTGATAATAATTGATTATATGGGTTTTCTTTCTTTCTTTTTTTTTCTAAATCAGGTCTACTGATGAGAAAAATGGAATTCTTTTGTAGGTAACATTTTTTATTAGTGTTCAAAGTCGGTGTTTCTTATCAAGTAGATGGTGAATGTTCGTCTGTAAAGCCCTTTCTTAGCCTGCAGGCCATACACAAAGAAATGGCAGGCTGGAGTGGGCCTCCAGGCTATGGTTGGCTGACGCCAGTACGGTCCTGAGGAAGCTGCTTAGTTCTGAATGTCTATGAGGCCTTGGGCATGCCACTTACCTTTCTGCACCTCAATCACCTGGAATATGTGTAAGATAATAATGGGAATTGCACCATAGGGTAAATGACTAAATGCATGCAATGTGATTAGAACAGTGCCTAGTCCTACATAAGCAATTCCAAAAACCCAGTTAGTTATCTGACCCAATTTACACACACACACACACACACACACACACACACACACACACACACGTTTCCCCAGTGCCTTCTGGCCCCTTAGCAAAATCTCCTCTCCCCTCCCCCTCTCCTCAAGGTCCCTGCATCTGTGAGCTCTAACTGACCCTGTTCTCCCTGAGGCCGTTGCTTCTCCCAAGCTTCTCCAGCAGTGGCTGTCTCCTTCTGCTGCCCAGCCCACCGGCCTGGGGCAGGGCTCCGTGAGTTCCTTGCTTCTTTTCCTCCAGTGTTCAGCCTTTTGGAGATCTGGAATTCAGGATTTCCTTTCCACACTCCCTCCTCACTGCATCCTCTGTAGGTCCCTGAGATCTCGCCCCTCGGTTCTTAGAGATTTTGTGTCCTGATCCAGTCTCTGGTTCGCCTGTAAGGACTCTTGTCAATTTGCATGTCTTTGAAGACGATCCTTTTGATTCCTGGCCGCTCAGTCCCTGGACCACCTCCCCTTTAGGGACCTTGTCCACACTCAGCACAGACTTCCCAAACTCAGACTCTTTACTTCCAGTGACGACACCAGCTCCACACCTCAGCTTCAAGCTCTCCCTGCAACCACTGCCCAGTATTTTTCTGCTCAGTCTATACAGACCGCTATATCATCTCTTCCCTCTTCTTACCCCCTTCCCATCCAGCCACCCCTGACCGGAAGTGGGTTCCTGTTGCACCATACTCCCTCACGTTCACCCTGAATGCCCTGGCTCTTTTCTTCCTCTGTCGACCTGCCTGGCTAAACCCCATTCCAGGTTAAATCCAACTCTTAGCCCATCCCAAGCTGAAATAGACTGGGAAAAAACATACACTCTGCCAACTGGCTTCTCTCTAAATGCACGAGCACCCACATGGGCCCAGCTCCACACACAGCATTTCCCTCTATCCATTCTCCCTCTCTCCTGGAAGACAGTCCATCCCTTCCTTACTCCCCTTTTAAATTCAGTGACACATAGATGCAATCAAGCTAAATCAACTTGCTGGTCTTGACCTGCACTCAAACATTTTCCTTCCCTGCTGCTACAGATGATGGTATGTTATCAGCACCCTCTCCCTTCCCACCTTCTTAAGATCATCGCTTGGTGCCGAGACCGGTTTGGCTCAATGGATAGAGCGTCGGCTTGGGGACTGAAAGGTCCCGGGTTCGATTCCGGTCAAGGGCATGTACCTTGGTTGCGGGCATATCCCCAGTAGGGGGTGTGCAAGAGGCAGCTGATCGATGACTCTCTCTCATCGATGTTTCTAACTCTCTATCTCTCTCCCTTCCTCTCTGTACAAAATCAATAAAATATATTTAAAAAAAAAAAAAAAAAAAAAAAAAAAAAAAAAAAAAAAAAAAAAAGATCATCGCTTGGTGATTCTTCCTTTTCTCTCCTCCATTATCAGCAATGCCTCTTCGGATCCTTTCTAGCATCATCCAACACCTGCTAGAATATCTCCCCTTAAACTCATGTCCCCCTGAAGTTCTCCTTCCTGCCCCACTCTACCCCTGTCTGCCCCAATCACCAAGAAGCATCTTCAAATCAGTTGACCTTACTCACCACTTCCCTCCAATTTTTGTTTAACCCTCTCCAGTCAGCATGTGCTCTGGGCTCCACTGAAGTCTCTCCTGACGACCAGCCATCCCTGTGATACCCAACCCAACAGTCACATCCCAGAGCTTGTCCTCCCCGGATCAGCAGCAGCGGGTTCAGGCAGTGGACTCCTCCCTAAAACGCATCTTCCTGTCACGGCTTCTCGGGTAGCTCTCTCTCGCGGTCCTTCTGGCTGGCGGACTGCTCCTTCTCAGTCACCTTTGTAAGTCCCCCAACTTTCTCCTTTAAACTTGGAGCTCCCCAGGCCTCATCCTTGCACTTGATTCTTCCTCATCTGTCTTCTCTACTTAGATGGTCCCAACCAGTCCCAAGGCTTCAAATACCATCATAGGGTGATGTCACCAAGGGCCAGGGACACAGTGGTGAAGGCGTCTACCCTCGAGAAGCCCACATGTGAAAAACAAGCGATAAACGGGTATCCAATTATTTCTCCCTCGCCCTAAAATCAATGAAAATGTATTTGGAGGGAAAAAAACGATGAAGCCTATCTAAATATTTCCATTCTTAGACTTTTTGGTGCAGGACAATGAAGACTTTCTTAAGCATTCTATTGTACTAGTCGCTCCTTTTGAGTTATTCTTTGTATCTCTGACATGTCCTAATAGACAGTTGGGTGCTTATCTGGTAAGGAGCCACTGTGATATGACATTTAACACACGTGGAAGGAAAGAAGGAAGAGGTAATGACAGATTTTACTTGGATTGTGAGCACTGAAGGTTTTCACCCTGAAATTCTCAGCCCCTAGCTCAAGGCTCGGCACATGGTGGACAAAATAATTACTAGTTGAATGGATGAATGAACAAATGAATGACCAGATAAGCAAAATGAGAGACCCCAAAACTATCATGTATGTATGCTTGAGTCTACTTAATATGATGAGACACTTTCGATAAATATTCCTGCTCTAGCGTGTGATGCTTTGTATTAATATGATGATAATAGATGTTTCCTGGTTTTATGCCAGAGACTTGAGGTAAATCACTTCTAATTTTCACAGCAACACCACAAATAGAGATTGGTTTCCCCATTTCCTGGGGAAGAAACGAGGCAGAGGTACTGAGAGCCACACCCGCTCTGCCTCCGTGTGCTGTCCACGCCACTGATGTAAGGAATTAACTCTCACATCACCTCAAAGGGGAATGATTGAAAACTTTGCTGTTACTTCCTGAGCCTGGTTTTCGTTCTGTTTCCTAGGTGTCCCATCCCTTCTCTTTTGGTGTCTTTATTCACCCCCTGCAGTTAGTGTCCCCCTGGTTTCTCATCCTCAGCTTCTGCTGTTTCTGTCCTTCCCTCTTGGTGTCCCTCCTGCCCTCCATGCTGGGGCCTCGTCCCCTTCTCTTTGTAAGCCCACCAGACTAGGGCCGAGTCATTTGTTTACTTGGGAGTCTGAGCTGAGAAAAGAAGTTAAAATCTCTCCACACATTCAAACAAAGAAAAGGACGTTTTCTATTCCCTTTCATGGTCAAAAGATGATCCTTTCTTCCCCTTCAACAAAACCCATTTGGGTGTTTATAGACCAGTTATCTTAACAATGACGGGTCCGTGGCTTTTCTCTGGGTGCCAATTAACGTTCTTAATTGCCTCACTCTAACCGCCTCACGTTTGGTGTGCTGGGTCGGGTTCTCTGACAAGTTTATTTTCTATTATGATTTACATTGCCAAGACAGATAGATATTTATGACAGTAAACTCTCCCGAACTGGGCTTTTAGCTTCCCAGGGTTTGTTATAATAAAGAACGCTGTGATAAATTTACAGAAGAGCCTTCTCAGGGATTTTTTTTTTTTTTTAAGATAAAGTTCAATTTTGGAGAGGGGGATGCAGGATGTGTGTGTGATAGATAACCCAAGAAAACTTTTAAAAAGCAAGAGAAAACTTTCAGGTAAGGCTGTGGGAGCCACTCCAGAAATGCCCCAGTTCAGGAGGCATCCGAACTGCTCACAAAGGGAAGAAAATGGAAGCGGTTTTAGCAGAAAAAATTCGTTCAATCAATTGAACCTTCGACTTGCCTTTGAAAATCTATACATTTCTCCTGCCCGGTTACGAAATAGGTGAGCATCCTGATAAGCATGTTTAAGAGGTTACCGATTCAGCTTGATCACTCCCGTTACTGAGGTTCCTGTCTTGCACAAGAGCCGACAGAAGGAGTAAGACAGCATTTGAAAAAAGCTTCTGAAGGGCTGTGCATTTGAGAGATAGCAGCATTCATTTCAGAAAGGCTCAGGACATGAGACTTGAAGGAAAGAAATTCCTTCCTTTAAATTCACTGAAATATTTTCTATACCAAAACAACTCAAATATATAAGATTGGGTAAGTAAATTTTTCATTCACAGAGTGAAAAATTAAATAAGACACATTTACAGTGTGTGTGTGTGTGTGTGTGTGTGTGTGTGTGTGTGTGTTTCAAAGCAATGGAAGGGCTTCTGAAATCCTGGTCAGTGAAATAAACAACTCCAAAAAGTATTTTCAAATTGACCTCAATTATGTAAAAATTATGATATTCATGAAACAAAGAGTAGAAGAAAGTTCACTAAAGTGTTATCTTTCTCTAATCTTAGAGGAAGCAAATAAATTACTCAAATCAACCCAAGGAGTGAGTAAGATTGTTCAATCTTGCAGGAAAGGCCAGGATGCAGGGGTCTGACTCAGTTGGGGGCGGTTAACAAGGCTCTGGGGGACAAGATAAGAAGCTTAGATTGTGATTTAGTGCTTAATATTTCATTAGAAAGAATCTTACTATTAAAAAACACTAGGCAGCTGCTCATATGGCCTTGAAATCATATTGCCTACCGACCTGGTTTCTGAGCTTCAGCACTATTGACATTTTGGGTCAGATAATTTTTGATTGTGGGGGCTGTGTAGAGTGTTAGCATGATCCCTGGCCTCTGCCTACCAAGTACCATTAACACTCTTGAGTTGTGACAACCCCAAACTGGCTCCAGACATTGCCAAATGTCCCCTGGTGGGAGGGACCGCTGCTGCGACTTAGGGAGCCAGCCTCCACCACAGTGTGTGAGTGCCCAGAGTGACCTAAAGACCCACGAGGGTGGACTAGAGTGAGCTCACCAAGTGACTTAGGGCCAAAAAAGCCAGGTCCATCAACTCTCTCATTCCTAATCCATCTAGTCTTCCACTAAAGAACCTGCCCGAAAAATCCTCATTTCCTGACAACTTATTCCCGCTTGAAGGAACTTGCTGGAATATTTATACTATTTTTTTTAATACACAGTTGTGGGCTTCTATATATTAGTGGCAACTCAGAAGATGAATTGGAGCTAGACATTGTTCGATACCAATTTGGGGTTGATCAAACGACTGTGGGCAGAGAGATATCAAAGTGGAGGGGGTAGATATCGTCAGTTAAGTGGTGACTGTTGCAATTAGCCAGACTTTCCAGCCATAAATCACCCCAATAGAAGGGCTCTGGGCCAGGACACTCGGAAAAGTGGACATTTGGCCCCATAATAAAGCACTCCCAGTGAATTACAAGCAAGATCTCAAGCAATTTTAGCTCAACTTCTAAATCTCTAGAATGTGAAGAGTTCCTTCCAGACAGAAAGCCTTCCATGAGAGGCAGGCAGAGAGCCAGTCGACGCAAGTCCATCGCCTCCCGAGTTGCTGCATGAGAAAAAGCCAACACGTTACCCATTTCCCTGAATTAAAGCGTCGGTGGTTACCTCGGTGGGCCACTTGGCCACTTCCTGGAGTGAAAACTTAGAGACCCAAAGGGGCAGTGTGTCTGCAGGGGCAGGGTGTGACTTACGGATGCCAGCCTGGCCACTTCGGTCTTTTCAAGCTTGAGATGCTGGGAAGCCCACATAGGAAAACTACCCACCTAATTAAGGCCCTTTCAATGGCGAGCAGATAGCGAACTGCCTTCTGAAAAACAGCTTCACATATCATAAAATTCACCCACTGTAAGCATACAGTTTCATGATCTCCAATGAATGTAAACAGTTGGGCAACCATCAGTTTGTTGTTCCTTTTTCCCCCTAATTGTGGTAAATCTTAATATGTATAATTGGTTTTTATGTATAATTGATTTTTTACAAAGAAGGGAGAGGGATAGAGAGCCAGAAACATCGATGAGAGAGAAACATCGATCAGCCGCCTCGTGCACACCCCCCACCAGGGATGTGCCCACACCAAGGCACACGCCCCCTACCAGAACCGAACCCGGGACCCCTGAGTTCCCAGGCCTACGCTCTATCCACTGAGCCGAACCAGTCAGGGTTGTGGTAAACCTTAATCGTCTTTAATTGTACTGTTCAGTGGTATTAAGTACATTCAAATTGTGGGTCAGTGTCCAGATCTCTTCATCCTGTGTAACCGAAACTCCATGCCCAATAAACCAAACATGTCAAACTCATGGCCCATGCACGCGGCCCATAACAAATATTTTTGTGACTCAGCCAACATAACGGTATGTAAGAAACGTTTTACTAAAAACTTTGTAACTTAATTTTTATAACATCCTGTTATACATCATTATTAATAACGAACTACAATGTTTGCTAATGTCTGATCACTCTAATTGTGTTGCATTCATTTCCTTTACGTGACTTACACAAGGCGCACCACTTCTCTCCACTAATCCCAGCAGTGAATGCTTTAAACCTGTTAACTGGGGAGTTCCCTTTTTAATTATGCAACCTGTAATGGGCGAGTAGTACTCTTTCACTAGGTCGTGTCAGTACGTCACGCCTGGAGGAAGTAATTCCATATTATTTTTTTATTTATACTTAATTAAAATAAATGACATATATATTTTTTCATTTATTTATATATAAAGCACAAAGGAAAATACAAAATTACAAAAAAATAGAAAAGAATACCAACAAAAAAATGGAAACATCGAATTAAAAAATTATAAATTTCACAAACAATTATGAAGATTAAAAAAAATATATACCGTCCCTCTCAGGGAGCAACATATACTTCTAGGACGTATTTATACGTCCTGCCCGTTCCCAATATTGTTTAAGTTTGACATATTTATACGTCCCGCTCAGTTAACAGGTTAACAGCCAATTGCCATGTCATTAGTCTTGGACTGACGTGTTTGGTGTGCGCAACAGGAAATATTTCACTTTCAGAGAACAAGAAAAATAGGTTTATTTGTGTTATACTTATTTGTGCAGTCATTCAGTGTCTGGTAAGTTAATGTTCAAGAAAAAAACATTTTGATTACAATGTTCTATTATTTTATGTTAATGATTACTCATTTATTTCAGCCCTTTACATTCAGCATGTCTCTATGGAAATAAACCTATGTTTCTATGACAATTGAAGCTTTTGTGGTTTTTTTTGTTTGTTGTTTTTTTTTGTGGCCCACATAGACTTAAACCTTGTTTATTTGGCCCGTGTTAGCCTCTGAGTTTGACATGCTTGCATTAAGCAGGGTCTCCCTCCTCCATGCAGTCCTTGGTGACCACCCTCTACTTTCTGTCTCCATGAGGAATCTGGGTCCCTCCTTTAAGTGGAATCATGCAGTGTTTGCCTTATGTGTCTGGCTTATTTCAATCAGCATAGTATCCTCAGGTCCAACCTTGTTGTAGCACGGTTAGAATTCCTTTCATTGTTAAAGCTGATTACTATTCCATTGTGTGTATAAAGCACATTTTGTTTATTCCCTTGTGGGTGGACCCTTGGGTTACTTCCACCTTTTGGCTACTGTGAATAATGCTGCTGTGAAAACGGGTGTTCAGATATCTCTTCATGTCCCTGCTTCCAATCCTTTTGGGTCTATCTATTCAGAAGCGGAATGTCTGGATCATATGATTAATCTTTTGGAGGAACTGACATATTGCTTTCCATAGTGGCTGTTCCAGTTTACAATCCCAACAATGGTAATTGCCTTGTACTACTTTATTTTGTATTCAGGGCCCCAAAGTCATTCACCATTGACTGATTCATTCACCATTATTTATTGCAACTTCTGTGTTCCCTTCCTGTGACCGAGTGCTAGGGACACTGTTACAGGCATCTGCCCCCGGGGAGCCCACAGTGTGAAAAATGAGCGATAAACGGATATACAATTAAATCTGCAATGATAAATTTTGAGCTGTGCTATAAACACTAACAGGCAGGGCCTCATTTGGATGAGGAAGTGCCCATTTTATAGGAAGAACATTCCCTGCAGGATAGAGCCGGGGAGGGACTTGGTGGAATTTTTTAATCTGAGTTCCAATGAGACTGTCTCCCTTAACTGGACAGTTACTGAATCCATACGTTCAGCGAGGTCCTAACAGATCTGAGTTGGTTTTCCCATCTGTGAAATGGGAATAAAAGAGAGTTTTTAATAAGAATGGGAAAGGATTATGTATCCCAGTAGCCTCAAAAAGAAGAAACTTCGGTGTTTAGAGACTGCTTGTTAAAGGCTTAACAAGTGAATTTCCGCCTGAGGCAAACAGTGAGAACGATCAGATTATAGAAACCCTTTTTCATGCAAAAAAAAAAAAACATAAAAAAAGTTTAATAAAATCCCTTATTCTGATTTTTTTCATTTTCTATCTCTGGTTTAAGGAATATTAAATGATAAATTTAAAGTGACCTTTGACTATATATTGGAGGTAGATTCAAAATGTGTACTGTATCTTTTTTTTTTTTTTTTTTAATGAGTTTACTTGAGCCAAACTAATGGCATGCGGGAAACACAATTTCAGATGCTTCCTCTCTTCTCTGGGTCTGATATTCACGGGCGGTTTGCACCTGAGGGAGACCTCTCCTCAGCTTTATCCGTAGAATTCGTCTCTACAGACCCTGGGTGTATAGGAAGAGCTTATAGGGAAGGCTTCATTTCACACGTTTTCTTTCACCACAATATTTTCTTATTTAGCTTTCTCCTCTATATTGAGCTACAGCAGGAGGACAGGGATTGGGGGGTGACAGGAAGATTTTGGAGTCAGGCTCAGCCACTTCCTAATTAAGTCACTTCACATCTTTGAACCCCAGTTTCCTCATTTTTCAAAATGGACAAAACAATGCTGGTCTCCCCATGAAGATCAAACGAGAAAGTGAGTCTTTCCAGGATTTTTTTTTTTATTATTATTGCCATTATTGGAATTTTTTGCATCACCGACTATTATGGGAAAGAGATTGTATCATCCCAATATGGGGATATTTTAAATTCTCTAAAATTGTAAGTACAATATTATATTAAATTGGATACATATGCAGTCCATCTCTATGTATTTAATTCCACTAACTGCCTTGCACAATGTAAATCCTCAATAGAGGTTGAATAAATGTGAAATCTTCAGCCTTGTAAGTCTTGGATGGGTGTTTCTGTCTTTATTTGGAGTTAATTTCATTGTAAGAAGCTGCAGCTATAAACCCTCACATTTGTGCATTGCATTTTCAATTATTATTATTATCACTTGGAGACTCCAGTGGCACAATTGTATTACCTTGTTCTAAGTAGAAATGGTGAGCATGTTTTAACCATCACCAACTAAACTAAGTACAAGTATCTCTTCCATGAAGTTTTCCTTAAACCCACTACTATTTCTTGAGCTGTAAATTTACTGTGCACTCATGTAGACTGGTAAATTAATCTGCTGCCACACTGTCTTACACGGAGAAAGGTGTTGGGAATATAAACAGATTAGTCTGCAAGACAGGCGTTAATTGGCCTTATTACTCAGTATGAGAATTCTAAAGGCTTCCGTGTATTATTAAACCAAACTCTTGCCTTTCCAACTTCGGCTGTTGACTGTAGTTCTATCTTTTTTGCTTAAGGGGACTTACATAAAACAACACAAAACATTTTGAGAGACCAAAAATGGGAGGTTAACTTCCCTTTCTTCAGTAAGTTTTTATTGATGGCCATGAATGTAAAAAAGATGATCAAGCTGATTTATTTTTTGCCTTGGGTTGTCCAAACACCCAGGTGAACATACTTCTGAGCCCAACATTCTATTTTGCTTGCATTCCTGATGAGCTTACAAGAAACTCTTACAAGCTGGGAACCTGATGAATAACTAATCAACAAAATGCAATGCACAAATGTGAAGGGAGGGTTTATAGCTGCAGCCCCTTAATGAAGTAAATGCCAAATAAAGACAAATACCCAGAGGCGCCATGGAAACACCCATCAAAGGCTTAGAAGGTGAAAGATTTTGCATTTATTCAGAATCTATTAAGTATTTACATTGTGCTAGGCAGTAAATGGAATTAAATAGAGATTTACTGTATAACCACATACACATCCAACATAATATAATAAATATAATAAATATAATATAATATAATATATATAATATTGTACTCACACACACAATTTTAGAAAATGCCAAATATCCCCATGTTGGGACGATACAATCACTTTGAACTATATACAATATCTTTACCATAACTTCTATTGTACATTGCAAAAAAATTCAATAATGGCAGTTTTGGTAACACCCAGAGCACTATGCTTCCATGGGTGATGTGATAAAGTAAGTAAAGGAGTATGTATGTTATCAGACATTTATAGCTCCGGGGGGAAAATGCAATTGCTTGCTCTTTTGATATTATCTGGCTGTACTCCTTTTTAATCTGCTCTTCCTATATTTAGTATCCTGTTATTTTAAAGTTTTTCAAAAAATCAAGCTTAAATCAAGGTCGCATTAGAACACACTAATCCTCGTGACTACGAATTCCGCGGGCTATTTATCATTGAAAGCGAATACATCTCGGGGAGGCAATTATCGGGACATTTGGACATTCCAAGGTCGCATTTTGAGTTGAGACGGAGCGGGAAGGTTGGTTGCGTCAACCACCATTTTTATGACCCTTCAGGCATCTCGAAACTCCCTTGAAGCATTTCAATCAAAAAAAAAAAAAAAAAAAAAAAAAAAAGGAGACGGAAGGGGACAGGGGTCAGATTTTGGTGTTATGTGTGCTTTCTGAATTTTTGGTGGATGTAAAGACTGAACCGCTGGAAAGACCTTCCCACCCCACGACTTGCGCGGGGGCATCAACCTTACAAAAAAAGTCATTTTTGGAGCACGCTGTCCGAAACTTGCACGCAAGCCCCCGACTTTTTCATAAGCATACCGTTCTTTTTCATCCTATCTCCGAGGATTCGGGTGGCTGCAGGGAAGGATGGGTGTCCCCCCCGGGACCCCCTCTCCCGGGCCCCCCCAGATCTCGCCCGCGCCGCGGCCAATCTGAGCGCGGATGCTAATCGGCGGCGGGCGCTCCGGGACGCACACGCCTTTGTCGCCGTCGGGCCGGACTACAAAACCCAGCATGCCCTGCCCCGCCCTGATCAATGAGGGCTTATTTAAATGATCCCTGAGGTCCTGGACCCAGGCCAATCAGCTGTCAGGGCTCATGATAAATCGCAATGCATTATTGATAATAATAATTGCCGGGACATGCGCGTTCCGGCCGGAGGGGGGTCCGTCTCCCAGCTCGAGGGCCCGGCGGCGGCGCGGGCGGGCGGCCGCGGCTCTCCCTGCCGGAGCCCCCATGCTCGCACCATGTCGCGGCGCAAGCAGGCGAAGCCGCAGCACATCCACGCCGAGGAGGAGCGCGGCGCGCGGCGGCCGCCCCGGCCCGCCCCGGGGTTCGAGGCCGCAGCGGCGCCGGCGGCGGGGGAGCCGGGTGAGTGCGGCCGGGCGCTGCCGGGGCCCCGGCTTTCCCGAGGGCTCGCGGGCCTCGAGGGCGCGGGCGGCGGGGCGCCGGGAGCTGGGGGCGCGGTGCCGGGAGCCGGCGGGGCGCGGCTCCTTTCGCCCCTTGGCTGCTTCCCTCACTTGTGTGAGTTTCACCCCGCGGTCTCCCCGCTCGTGGTGAGGTGGACCCCCGCCGGCTCCCTCCCCAGAGGGCCCTCCTGGCCCGCTCCCCTCTCCATTGGCTCCACTCACTCCCCTTACCCCCCCCCACACTTGTAACTTAGGCTCCCGCCTCCCCCCGGCGCTGCTGCTCAAAGAAAGGCCCCGGGGGTCCCCACCGTCCCTGGCCCCCCTGGAGGTGCAGGGCGGCGCCCCGCGGGGGGCCCCCGGGAGGCGAGCTGCGCGCACCGCCCGGGCCGCGGGGGAGGGAGCGCGACCTCTGCCCCCGGGGCGCGGGGTGGGGGCGCGGGCCACCCGCGCTGCGGAGGGCCGGGGGGCCCGGAGGGGCGGAGGGGGGCCCGGTGGTTCCTGGTGAAGAAAGTCTGCTTTTCGGTTTTCGCTTTTCTCCGCGGGCGACCCCGCTCGCCCTCACCTTCGGGGCCTGACCTCAGCCATCTTGATTTCCGATTCCCAAAATAGCCGGCGCCGAGGGGCGGCCCGGGCCAGGCGGGCGGGGGCCACTGCCGCGGGGTGCGGCTCCTCGGGCGCCCGGCGTCCCCCGCGCCCCCGGGGCCGGCGCCGAGGTCGGCGGGGCCGGGCGGCCGGGGAGCTCCTGCGCCGGGCGGCCACGCTGCCGCGCCCGGGCCCCCGCGTCGGGGTAGCTCGGACCCGGGCCCCCTCCTCCCGGTCCCCTGGACGGGAGGCTGGGGAGCGGGTCGGTTCCCGCCTGGCCCGCCAAATTGTCGCCGGGTGAGTTTCAGCGTCCACATGGGCGGAAGGGGCTCCCCAATTCTAGGCGGTTGCTGGGGGTGCGGCCCCCCGGACACTCGGAGGTGGAACTCGGATGGGATGGGAAGCCGGTCGCTGCTCTAAGACTCCTGCCCTCTTTTTCTTTTTTTCGGGGAGGGAATACGCACATTTCCCAACTGCAGAGCGGGTCCATGCAAACCCTGCTACCTGCAAAATAACACTTTTTTCCAGGGCAGAGGGAAGGCCGCGAGGTCGGCTTCCCGGAGGGGGCAGGCTGTGCGCGTTGGGGTGCCTGGGGGGTCGTCCCGCGAGCACCCCGGCCCCAGGAGGGTGGCCCCTCGGTGCCGGGGGCCGGGGGAGGCAGGCCCACCTGGAACAAAAGGGTTAACCCCGCGCCCGCCGCCCGCGGGGAGGAGGCGCTCCCGCCGCTGACCCTCGGGTCCTGCGCCGACCTCCCTCCTCCCTCATTCCGGGTGAGCGCGCGCTGGCGGGGCTCCGGGGGCGCTTGCACCTTTGGGGGGACTTGTTGGCTGGAGTTTGCGGTCAGTGAGCCGGGCTGTGGGTCCCGGGCCCGGCCGTGCGCTCCCTCCCTATTGGGGGGAGGGGGGCAAAGGGGTCGCTCTTGATCCGCGGGGTCGGGGCGGGCGGCGCGGGGTCCAGCGACCGCCGAGCTGCGCGCGGGCGCCCCCTGGAGGCCCAGCCCGGAGCCGCGCGCTTCGTCGGAAGGCGGTCCCCTCGCAGGTACCAGCTCTCACCTGATGGGACAGGGTATGGGGCGGGGGGAATGGGGAGCGCTGGGCAGTGCCAAGGATGGGCGTCTCTGGGGGCTCCAGGCAGTTACCGGCGGGATCCCTGGCTGTGCTGGGTATGTGCCAAGTCTTGGGGATTCTTGGAAAGAATTTCTCGATCCTAGGTTGTGTTTGCAGAGTCCCGGTTACCACCGCGGGACAGAAGGCAGTTCATTTGAGTGGCTGCACTTTGCATTTGGGCAGCCCGTCTGTATTTGAGTACATACAGACGTAGCTATATTAGAAAGGCAGATCTATGGATGTGTGTAATTTTAAATTAACATGGGCCGATCTTTGCAGCGCCAATGTGAGACTCACTTGTAAGGGATACCGTTTTTTTTGAGGGAGTTTGGCGATCAATTAGCAGATCAAAACATCTGCAGGTGGTCAGGGGGACTCCAGCTACACGCAGGAAAATTAGCATTTTATCAAAAGTTTCCAGTGCCCATTGTGCTAAACTGGATTACAACCTTCCATGATTACGATTCCCAAGTTTCAAATAACTGCCTGGCCCATTTCTAAACTGAAATGATCTGCCAAAACCAGTTGGCTCAGTGGTAGAGCTTCGGTCTGCGGACTGAAGGGTCCCAGGTTCGATTCTGGTCAGGGGCATGTAAGTTGGTTGCGGACACATCCCGGTGGGGGGTGTGCAAGAGGCAGCTGGTCGATGTTTCTCTCTCATCAACGTTTCTAGCTCTCTCTCCCTTCCTCTCTGTTAAAAATCAATAAAATATATTTTTTAAAAATAAACTGAAATGATCTACATTGGCCAGGAAGGCTTTTGGAAATAGGGCATTTGGGAGCTCCCCTCTTTATTGAGTGGGAGGGAAATGTGTGGGTTGGAAACCGACTTTCTGTGATTCTGAGTGGGAAGAGGCACCTTTGGTTGATTAAAGAAAGAGGTTATTGCACAAGTAGTTGGTCATTCAAGCCTCTGCTGCTGCCTCACCTGCCGGCAGTTGGGGTCACCTTGGAGGCAGGACAAAGCTGGCCTTCCTCTCAGAGGGGAGTTGGGTTTGTTAGGCCAGCGTTTTTCAACCGCTGTTCCGTGGCACACTAGTGTGCCGCGAGATGTTGCCTGGTGTGCCGTAGGTGCAGACAAGACAAGAATTTTATAATTTTTCACTATTTTGTTTACTTAATATTTCATAATAAAGTAATTATAAAATACGTTGTGTTTATTTGATTCCTATTCAAGAGAATTACTTTATATATAGTCAATATAGGCACAGAGTTAAATTTTTTAACATTTTCTAATGGTGGTGTGCCTCGTGATTTTTTTCATGAAACAAGTGTGCCTTTGCCCAAAAAAGGTTGAAAAACACTGTGTTAGGCAGTAGAGATGACGCTCTGGTCTGTAGTGTGCCTTTCAGCGATGCAGCCTTCGAGGCCCACCGGTTTCTCTGAGCTTTCCGGTTCTGGTCTACAGTGGTGCTGAGTGTCCTGTTTAGATCATTTCAACTGGGGAAGGCTCGCTGTACTGGGAATGTGATCCGTAATTCTATTGTTAAAGATCACAATGTCTCTGTTTTTATTTACTTATTTTGTCAAGGTGCTGAACTCCCAACTGAGATAATTCTGCGTTTTTATCTGCAGCTTTCTGTGTGCCAGACCCTCGGCTGGGACTTTAGCACGTTATCTTTAGTTCTCATTTTCACTCACTTGAGAGTAAGTTGCAGCTCCCAGTTGAGATGGCTTGACGGTGGCTGCCTTGTCTTGTTGGATTTTTTGTCCCGGTCTTAAGAGGAATTGGCTCTGGGATGGAATTTTCTGTCAGTTGCTTTGAGGAGGGGGCAATGGGGTGTTTGGCTGGTTGAGTTTGGTCATCTCTTTTCCCTTTTAATTTCTGAGATGCTGGTCTGGAGGCTTTTGGTTTGGTGCTCTGGCCTTTATTGCCCTGGACAAATGATGGGGGGAGGGTAGAAGAAGTTCTCCCTTTCATCATCTGTTGTACTTTTGATTATTTTTAAAAAGTACCTAAACATTTTTAAAAGCCTCTAGATCCAGACAAGAACTGCCTCTCAGTCACCACCATCTCTTTTTTTGACAACCCCCAACCCCCTTGATTTTGTTCTTGTGTCAGGCTTTGTTCTAGGGGGCCCTGAAGAAGGAGGCAACAAAAGTTTCCTGTCTGCATGAATGTTACAAATTTGCTTCAAAGATGAGCTCCAGTTGGGGCAAAATGGATCGCATCTCTGTGATGGCCAGAGCCGGGAGAGCAGTGCGCACACACGCCAGCGGCTCCGCAGCCTCCTTTAATTCTCTTGCCCCTTCCCCCTCTTCTCAGCAGAGTTCCTGAATTTTGATCCTAGACTCTTTGGAACAATTTTTTTTTTAAGCTCTCCATTAAGTAGAAGCTTAATTACAGCTCTAATTTGCCATCTATGAATGAAGTTAAAGGCTTATTAAGTGTTTCTCAGATTGTGGAATTCAGATAAGAAGGTAAAAAGGCACTTTCAACTGGCTCAATCCTAGAGGACTTCTCAATTTCCTTTTGTTTTTCGGTAATCACCCTGCGTGTGGGGGAGGGTAGTAGATATTGTGTACTTTAATCTACTCATTGTGGTTCTTTAATATAGGGATGGGGGAGATAAGCTTGCGTCCCAGTGCTTCTCAAGATAAACTTTTTTTTTTTTTTGAAGCGTTTTCTCATCTCCAGCATTTGATTGGCCTCTGGGAGATGAGCTTTTCTTCCTATACAATGGAAAGAGCATTTTCTATCCATTTGGCAGTGATTGGATCTAAGACCCCTGCTGGGTTTACTGCATTCTTCCAACTTATTGGATCCCTAGATGCCGGGAGATAACATTCCTAAAATTCGGCGTGGGGGCGGGGTGGAAGGCTGTAAGCTTTGCTTGCTCTGTAATCCTCTGAACTTTGCTTTTTTCCTTTTGGGAAGGGCTCCCTTAAGCATGCCCGGCAATTGTTCATAACAGTCTCTCGCTCTTGGGCAAATACGGTCTCGGTATTTGCCAATGGTGGTCTGGATGTAGAAGTACTTTTTACTGCGCAAGCAAACAGGGCTCCTGCTGTTTTAAGATCCACGTGGGATGTGGCTGGTATGGCTACAGAAGAGGCGAGCCTGTGTATACAGTGAGGGCAAGCTGGTATTCGGGTTGTAAATCACTCCTGGAACTGTTAGATCCTTCTCGAGCAAGGGAGCTTAACCTGTTTTGTGCCATAGAACCCTGCTCGACCCAGACTTATTCAAATGCGTAAAAGGAAGTGCATAGGAACACCAGAAAATAAGTTGCATTGAGATAGTTATCAAAAGCAAAAAAACCTTAGTGATGAAGTACATGTGCTTCTTTATGAACACAATGAGCTGTAGCAGCTGGTCAGGTAATTTCTAGAATTTTCAGTAATGCAACAGCCTTAACACCGCATGACAATAATCTGATTTCTGTTGAGACAAACTCACAGGTTCTGTGATAGCACTGTGGTATGGGTTCCCTACATTCATAATGGACAGGAACACTAAATTTTAGTGCAAGTTACTGAAAATAAGTACCTTTCACTGCTCCCCCCCCCCAACTGTGGCGTGTTCCCTACATTCATAATTAAAATAAGCATTAAATTTTGGTTTAGATTACTGAAAATAAATACCTTATACTATCCCCCACCACACACATGCTGTGGTATGTTCTCTACATTCAGAATTAAAAGAAATGTTAAATTTTAGTTCAGGTTAGTGAAAAGAACGTTAATTTTTTTCCTATCTAATACCATGGACCCCAGTTTAAGAATGTCTGTCTTAGAAAACCTGCATTTTCAACAAGGGAGTATTTTAAAAATATATATTTTTGGTTCAGAGAGGATGGAAGAGGGAGAGGGAGAGAGAGAGAGAGAAGCATCAATGATCAGTTGCCTCCTGCATGCCCACCACTGGGATGGAGCCGGCAACCCAGGCATGTTGTTCGAACCATGACCTCATGGTTCGTAGGTTGACACTCAACCACTGAGCCACGCCAGCCTAGCTTCAATGAGGGAATATTATCCCTAGGGGGTAGAAGGGTTTTTTTTTTTGGGGGGGGGGGTGTGTGTTAAAAAACATCAATGGATATTACAATGGTTTATGGCCTTCCAAAGGATCACAGTGCGCGACCAGATGTACAAAATATTTGTGGCATTAACATTTCATGGCAAGGGGGTGGTTAGGGGGGAAAAACGCTTTAAAAGCCTCCATCGAGAGGTGAAATGAAAAGATTGGGAAGCTCTGCTCTAGAAGAAACAATGATAAGTGAGGTCACAGGACCGCCCTTGTGGTATTTAAGAAGACAATCCGTGCGCTTCCATTTCCTGGTTATCAGTTTGTCCCTCTGAGCTACTTAACGGTTTCTGAGCCTCAGTTTCCATATCTTCGAATGGGGAGCGAAGACTTGTTTGATTGTGTGGCTGCAAAGATAAATGGGTTTGGGAGTCGGATATGAAGTGTATAGCTGGTTGGTCAGACCCTTATTACCTGGGATGGGCTTCCCCGGAGATTTCCAGAAGTAGAGTTGGTTGAGACAAAGGATGTGAACATGCTAATGAAAAACAAACCACAGTACAAAAGTCTGTATACAGTTTATTAATGCTCACCCGAGGATGTTTTTCCCACTTATTTATAGCGAGAGTAGAAGGAAGGGAGGGGAGGGAGTTAAGAGAGAGAAACATAAACATAGCTGTGAAAGGGTCACATAGATCAGGGGGCTGGGAATTGAACCTGGAACTCATTGGTGTGAGGCCCAGTGCTCCAACCACTGAACAACACCAGCACTGAGCATTTCACATCTTGGGTAAGTGTGCCATAGATGCTGTCTATCTGTGTTCTAGGAGTTGACAACCATATTTAACTTGATTCTTGAAATAATGGCTGTTGTGCAACAGTATTGGGACAAGAAGGAAAGGCGGTACCTCCTTGTTGAGCACCACCTGGAAGTTCAGAGCTGCATTGCGTCCTAACTATATTATTTTATTATTATTATTTTAAATATATTTTATTGATTTTTTTTTTACTGAGAGAAAGGGAGAGAGAGTTAGAAACATCGATGAGAGAGAAACATCAGCTGCCTCCTGCACACCTCCTACTGGAGATGTGCCCACAACCAAGGTACTACATGCCCTTAACCGGAACCCAACCTGGAACCTTTCGATCTGCAGGCCAACGCTCTCTCCAACTGAGCCAAACCGGTTAGGCTTATTTTATTGTTTTTTATAATCCTCATCTGAGGATATTTTCCCATTGATTTTTAGAGAGGGTGGGAGAGAGGGAAAGACAGAAATATCTGTGTGAGAGAAACACACTGATTGGTCGCCTCCTGGGCCTCGTCGGGGAGGAGCCTGCAACCGAGCTATGTGCCCCCGATTGGAATCAGACCCGGGACCCTTCGGTCTCCATGCTAACACTCTGTCCACTGAGCCAAACCAGCTAGGGTATGTCCTAACTCTAAAGTCATTTCTGGGTGTCCCAGAAAGCTGGTAACCTATGCTCTAGCCACCCCCTCCCCCAGCCAACCTGCTCCTCAGGCATTCCTGTCCCCCCTGGAGTTCCTGTGGGAGGAAAGGTAGTTGCATTCTCAACAGAGAAACCTGATAGGAAGTGAAAGAACAAAGGAAGAGCTCACAGGAGGTGTGGGGGCTGCCTGCCTGGGTTTTAACAAGGGAAGTGTTTGTGGGGTGCCTAGTCAGATCTCTGGAGGCTTGTCTTCTCATCACAGAAGGTGAGGAGTATTCAGTGAGCTAGTCAACACTGCTGTCAGCAACCCTGCTGCCCACCTTTAGAAATAGGTGGGGGAGGGGGAGGATAGAAAAGAATCCATCCCAGTCAGAGTGACTGTTTCTCTCTCTTCCTCTCTCCAAAATCAATAAAAATATCCTTGGGTGAGGATTAAAAATAAATAGAAGAGGTGGGGGAGCTAATGTTCACTGAATGTCTATAGTGTCTGCTTTTCACAGATCTAGGATGGGTGGTGCCAAGCACACAATAGGTGCTCACGCATTTGTTGAATTAGCCACTTAACCCAGACATCTACCTTATGAAGTTGTAATTACAGACGGCTTTTTAAAATTTTATTTATTGATTTCAGGGAGAGACATCGATCTGTCATTCCACTTATTTACATATTATTGGTTGCTTCGTGTATGCGCTGTGATTGGGATAGAATCCACAAGCTTGGCTTATTGGGATAATACTCTGACCAACAGCCTGCCCGGCCAGGGCTCCATATCAACCTGCTACTGACAGGCCAGTCTGGATTGGCTTTGAGGGGAGCTGGCTTATATGGACAGAAGTCCCTGCCCCTGGTCCCTGATTGGTACATCCTCATGCAAATGATGACTCCAAATCTTCACAGTTTGACTTGTCCAAAGGCACTGTCCTGATTGGTTAGAATAGAGCTGATCGGCAGGAGCTGCATAGCTCCAATTGGACGGGTAAGCTTCCATCTTATTAATTGAAATAGGATTCTAGGAACTGCTTTATAGGGACATGCACTTTAGCCCAGAGGCAGGCAGTCCAACTCCACCTTCTCTGTGCAGTATGTGTGAGAGGTCCCTGTGCAGAAAAGGCTGCTAAACTCTTGTTTGTTTTCATTTGGACCCCATAGTCCACTAGGATCTCTTGTTAGTGACTTTTTCCTTAGGGTTCACATTTCTAACATAATTTTCATTGACCACATGAAATCCATTGGCCATTGGAAGGCCTGCTCTGAGTCAGAGTGCAAATCTCTGAAGGTGGCCCTAGCTGGTTTGGTTCAGTGGATAGAGCATCAGCTGGCAGACTGAAGGGTTCCAGGTTCGATTCAGGCCAAGGGCACATGCCTGGATTGCGGGCTCGATCTCCAGTGGGGGATGTGCAAGAGGCAACTGATCAGTGATTCTCTCATAATTGATGTTTCTATCTCCCTCTCCCTTCCTCTCTGAAATCAATAAAAAATATATTTTAAAAAAATCTCTGAAGGCGATTATAACTAGAGACCCTATATACGGAATCCGTGCACAGGTAGGTTCCCTAAGCCTGGCCAGTGATCAGGGCCAATCGGGGCCCTCCTCCGTTAAGTGCTGCCCCAGGTGATTGAATTCCCAGTCTTTCGGTTGAACTCCCAAGGGGACACTTTGCATATTAGCCTTTTACATGTATAGATAAATTGTATGAGTTTCCTAGGGCTGTTGGAATCAATTGCCACAAAATCAGGGTGTTGTCAGGTGTGATTCCTTTTGGAAGCTCTGAGGGAGAATCTGTCCCCTGCCTTTGTCCTGCTTTCTATTGGTTCCTACTTCCCTATCTTCTGTAAGCCAACGACCTTGGTTTATAGCACATAACTCCCTCACCCAGCCTTTCTCTGTCTCTAATTCCCCTTTTTAAGGACACTAGGCATTGGGGGTGGGACCCATGCTAATTACATTCGCAAAGTTCCTCTTCCATATATGGCCACACACACATGTGCTGGAGTTCCTGCTTAGACATACTGGACCCCCGCCAGGTAGCTCAGTTGCCTAGTGTCATCCCGATGTGCTCTGGTTGCAGTAATCCCTGGTCAGGGCTTATATAAAATGCAACTAAGGAATGCATAGATAAGTGGAATAACAAATCAATGTTTCCTCTAAAAAAAAAAATAATAATAATAGACATTTGGAAGGATATTCATTGACCCACTACACCAGCGGTTGGCTTTTCAGCCTCTCTCTATTTGATTTCCTTACACAGGCTGTTGCATCGTGTGTGGTCATGGTTCTTCTGAAGAAGTTGCCTCTCCTCCTTCCCTGAGCAGAGTCGTTAGCTTCTCCTCTTTTCACAGGTGCTGCAGCGAGCTACGCGGGGCCCGGCGAGGACACGAGCGGGGACCGGGCGGCCGTGAAGAGGCCGCGCCAGGAGGAGACGCACATCTGCGAGAAATGCTGCGGGGAGTTCTTCAGCGTTGCCGAGTTCTTAGAACATAAGAAAAATTGCACTAAACACCCACCTGTCCTCATCATGAACGACAGCGAGGGGCCGGTGCCTTCCGAAGACTTCCCCGGGCCCGGGCTGAGCCACCCGCCGCGCAGCCCCAGCATTAAGGACGGTCACAGGGAGGATGGCAGCAGCTCGGGGGACGTGAAGGAGAAGCCAGGGGCGGAGCCCGTCTTGTACCTGAAGACGGAGACCGCCCTGCCGCCCACAGCCCAGGACTTGAGCTATTTACCCAAAGGCAAAGTGGCCAACACCAACGTCACTCTGCAGGCCCTGCGGGGCACCAAGGTGGCCGTGAACCAGCGGAGCGCAGACGCGCTGCCCGCCCCCCTGCCCGGCGCTGGCAGCCTCCCGTGGGTGCTGGAGCAGATCCTGTGCCTGCAGCAGCAGCAGCTGCAGCAGATCCAGCTCACCGAGCAGATCCGCGTCCAGGTGAACATGTGGGCGGCCCACGCCCTGCACTCCGGCGCCGCGGGGGCCGACGCCCTGAAGACCCTGGGCGGCCACGTGTCCCAGCAGGTGTCCGCAGCCGTGGCTCTGCTCAGCCAGAAAGCGGGGAGCCAGGGTCTGTCCCTGGACACCTTGAAACAAGCCAAGCTACCTCACACCGGCATCCCCCCTGCCACCAGCTCCGTGTCCCCGGGGCTGCTGTCCTTCGCCCTGCGGCCGGATGGAACCAGGGTGCTCCCGAACCGCATCCCAGGTGCTCTGCTCCCCCCGACCCCCAGCTCTGTGCTCCTCCAGAGCCCCTTCTCCGCGGTGGCGCTAGACCCGTCCAAGAAAGGGAAGGGGAAGCCACCCAACGTGTCCCCGGTGGATGTCAAACCCAAAGACGAGGCCACCCTCTACAGGCACAAGTGTAAGTACTGTAGCAAGGTTTTTGGGACTGATAGCTCCTTGCAGATCCACCTCCGCTCCCATACCGGAGAGAGACCCTTCGTGTGCTCTGTCTGTGGCCACCGGTTCACCACCAAGGGCAACCTCAAGGTACACTTCCATCGACACCCCCAGGTGAAGGCGAACCCCCAGCTGTTTGCCGAGTTCCACGACAAAATGGCAGCCGGCAATGGCATTCCCTGTGCACTCTCCGTACCTGTCCCCGTAGACGAATCGAGTCTCTCTCTGGACAGCAAGCCTGTCCTGGTCACAGGGACCCCCAGTACAGGTCTACCTCAGAACCTCTCTGCGGGGGCTAACCCCAAGGACCTCGTGGGTGGCCCCCTGGTCCCCGACCTGCAGCCTGGGCCTTCTCCGGAAAGTGAGGATGGATCCCTGCTCTCCGGGGTGGGGCCCAACCATAACTCCCCCAGGGTTGGTGGCTTCCAAGGGAGAGGGACGCCCGAGCCGGGGTCAGAGACCATGAAGTTGCAGCAGCTGGTCGAGAACATTGACAAGGCCACCACCGACCCCAACGAGTGTCTCATTTGCCACCGGGTCTTAAGCTGCCAGAGCTCCCTCAAAATGCATTATCGCACCCACACCGGGGAGAGGCCCTTCCGCTGCAAGATCTGTGACCGAGCTTTCTCCACCAAGGGCAACCTGAAGACACACTTCGGGGTGCACCGCACCAACACGTCCATAAAGACGCAGCATTCGTGCCCCATCTGCCAGAAGAAGTTCACCAACGCAGTCATGTTGCAGCAGCACATCCGGATGCACATGGGTGGTCAGATCCCCAACACGCCCCTGCCGGAGAGTCCCTGTGACTTGGTGGGCCCCGAGCTGGTGATGGTGGGGGAGAACGGCGGCACGGGCGCCGTCTGTCACGACGACATTGTCGAAAGCATCGATGTGGATGAAGTCGGCGCCCAGGATGCTCCCAGCAGCTCTTCGAAGGTGCCCATGCCTCTTTCCGGCATCCACCTGGCATCGCCCACGGCGGGGTTCACCCTGGCGGCCCCCCTGGAGGCCTCGGGGAAGGCGGGCCCCGCTCCCGGGGTCCTGCAGCGGCAGAGCAGCAGAGAGAACGGCTCGGTGGAGAGCGACGGCCTGACCAACGACTCCTCGTCCTCCGTGATGGGGGACCAGGAGTATCAGAGCCGCAGTCCAGACATCCTGGAGGCCCCCTCCTTTCAGGCCCTCTCCCCGGCCAACAGCCAAGCAGAAAGCATCAAGTCCAAGTCTCCCGAGGCCGGTGGCAAAGCAGACGGCTCGGACAGCAGCCGCCCTGAGATGGAAGGTGATAGAGCTTTGGATTTACCTTATGTCCGTTTCAGGCGCAAGGCCACCCGAAAGGAGCCGGGGGTGAGCTTGGCAGGCGGAGAGTGATAAATGTAGGGCAGGTAGCCGTTCGGCACTCCCGGGTGGAGGGGAAGAGGAACTTCCTTGGTCTCAGTAAGGACATGCTTTGATTTAATGCACGTTGGCTATGGACAGTGGATTTTTGTTTTGTTTTGTTTTTGTGTTTGAGCCCTGTGGATAAGGTAATCTTAAAAGAGTAGAAGCATTTTGAGGAAGTGGGCACTGTTATGTGGCCACTGAGACATACCATAATTTCTTGTTTCTGAGGTCCCGCTTCCTAGTGTGAGGTTCACAAATGAATAATCTGGGGTGAAAAAGAATCTAGCCCATTTGAAATGCACATGTAAACGGTGGGGTGCCTGTTGGTGTCGTTAATGGCAGAATGTGGGAGCAGCTGCATCATAGAGAAGGATGGGTGCCTGGTCATACTTCAAGGTAACTCTTTATATGCAGGGATTTGAACTTGCCTGCGTGTTGTGTGTTACACACCTTTACAGCAAAACGGCACAATGTCCTAAGTGTTTGGGTCCTGCTCATTCTCCCGTGCAGGTCAAGTCAAAGGAGAGCTGCTTCCGGGTGTGAACTTCCTGAAAGCCCTTTCCAGGAAGTCGAGTGGTGGGCAGTAGCTTTCAAAGTTCTTTTTTGCTTAAAGTATGAGTGAGTTTGGGATGATGAAGTTCTGGGATTTTTTTTTTCTCTGCACACTAGGTCGGAGCAGCCTCCCGTCAACATTTGTCCGAGCCCAGCCGACGACCTTTGTCAAAGTCGAAGTTCCCGGTGCGTTTGGGCCCGCAGCCATGTCCCCGGGCATGGCGCCTCTGCTGGCGGCCCAGCCGCGCCGCCAGGGCAAGCAGCACGCCTGCACGCGGTGCGGGAAGAACTTCTCGTCGGCCAGCGCCCTCCAGATTCACGAGCGGACGCACACCGGGGAGAAGCCCTTCGTGTGTAACATCTGTGGGCGAGCTTTCACCACCAAAGGCAACTTGAAGGTGAGTGCCTGAGGGTTCATTAAGCAGGGGTGGGACCCGGGTGTGTTCTCCATCCATAGTGAACCTTCCACTGGGAGCAAACGGGATGTTAGACTTCAAAACTGGCTCTTCAAGGAAATATTCTTTAAAAAGAAGTCAATGTTCTTGTCCTAGCCGGTTTGGCTTAGTGGATAGAGCGTTGGCCTGTGGACTAAAGGGTCCCAGGTTCGGTTCTGGTCAAAGGCATGTTACCTCGATTACAGGCTTGACGGCCTCCTCAGCTCTGGATCCCTGGCCCAACTGGGGCACGCGTGGGCGGCAACCAATTGATGTGTCTCTCAGATTCATGCTTTTCAGTCTCCCTCCCTTCCACTCTCTCTGAAAATCAACGGGAAAGTGTCCTCAGATGAGGATTAACAAAAAATAAAAAACAAAATAATCATATTTCCTCTTTCACGACATCTCTGAGATTGTCCACTTCTTGCTGTCTGTGATCAGTAGTAATTCTTTTCTGAGCTCAGTGGCACTAAAATAATGACACATTTTACAAGGGGTGTCGCCCAGGAGCAGGACATAAAGCCTACACTCTGCTCCTGTCTCTTAGTGTTACGTTTAGCGTGGGCCATTGTCCTCTGGTACTGGGACAGACCATCGGCCTTTTGACAATTGCTTGGTAGATGTGTGAAATCGTGGATGATATCTGTCACGTGTAATAACGTAGAATTGATCCGTCATCTGATGGCCACCCTGCACTGTATGTTGCTTTTGTCTTCTGAGGCTGCTAGTTTGAAAAGAACGCCATCAGTTAAACATACAGTCAGTCACCACTGTCGTGTGCCTCCAAGTCATCGGTGCATTTCAAAGTAGAACAGCTGGTTCTGTGGCCCGTTGTCAGGTGATAAGCTGGTTCCACCTAAGATTGCACACAGGAGGTGGAGAGAGACCCTCCAGGAAGGATTGGAAGTGGCCTAAGGACAGGATGGAAGTGGGGACCTGAGTTCCCCTCTTGGCCTGGCCTCTAGTTTTACACAAGGCACGTTTCTCTGGTTCTCTCCTTCTCCCTCTCCGGAGCAGAACACTAGTTTAATTCTTTGTAGTTAGAATAAAGATGGGAACTTCATCTTAAAGATGACCAGATGACCTAGGAGGCCACCATATATGTCATTTTAAAAACTGAAAATACTTGTTACAAAACAACCTATTCTTTGCAGTCTAGTTGGCAAAACTGCGGGAGGAGGGACATGACGTAACTTCAGGTCTTAACAGGACTCCCAGAAATAGAAAGCTTACATTTGCTCACAGGCCTTGCCCTCAGTGGGGGAGGTCTGGAGCTGCTCTCCCTGCGCAGGGGGCTTGAGGCAGGTGCTCCTTGGGCCTGGGTTTCCCAGACCAGACACGGGGATTCTGGTAGTGATGGCCTCAGGCTTTGTCCTGGAGACGAAATGAATTACATAGTAAAGTGTTTCCGATTATGCCTGCAACATCTTAACAGCTTCTTAGAGTGATAAAGAGCAAGTCACTTCGGAGCTCTGTGAGGTAACTGCTGGCGACAAAGGATGTCAGTGAAGAGGAAATGAGAGAGCCTGGTACCGGCTCAGTGTTTTAAAGAAGCTAAAGGGGGTTGAGAACTCGAGCAGAACCAGGAAAGAAATTGCAGAAAGGAGGCCAAGTTGAAGAAGCAGTAGGTAGTACAAGCATCTAATTTTTATTTTTATTTTTTTTATTTATTTATTTTTTTGCTTCTCGAGAGAACCGATAGCTGGATTTTAAGTATAGATCATGTTAATACTGTTTGAGTAGGACCACACCCCCACACGGGCTGACCATGGCTCACCAGCATGCATTCACGTGTCCGTTTCGGTGGGAACTTTCTGTCCCTCTGCCCCTAGGTTCACTACATGACCCACGGCGCCAACAACAGCTCCGCGCGCCGCGGGAGGAAGCTGGCCATCGAGAACACCATGGCCCTCCTGGGCACAGACACGAAGAGGGTCCCCGAGGTGTTTCCCAAGGAGATCGTGGCCCCTTCCGTGAACGTGGACCCCGTCGTGTGGAGCCAGTACACCACCATGCTCAACGGCGGCCTGGCCATGAGGACCAACGAGATCTCGGTGATCCAGGGCGGAGGCATCCCCACCCTCCCGGTGCCCCTGGGCGCCAGCTGCGTGCTCACCAGCCCCACCGTCTCCAAGATCGATGGCTCCCAGTCGGGCAGCAGTGGCGACGGGGAGAAGCCGGGCGCTGCCGACGGTGTCCCCAAACACCAGTTCCCTCACTTCCTGGAGGAAAACAAGATTGCGGTCAGCTAAGCAACAGGCGGGCTTGTGAGGGAGAAATGCAGAGTGACCGCGTGGACTGGCCTTTTGTTTTTGTCGTTGTTAAGAACCCATCTCCTCCTGTTTGTGTTTTTTTACTGATGTGCAAATGTTTACAGTTGTGACCACAACCTCAGGCACGTCCAACAATCACGATGTTGCTATGCTGCTTTGCTAAAAAAAAAAAAAAAACCAAACCAAACCAAAAACACGTATTAAAGCAAATACAGACTAGTATTTCTTTTATTTTTTATTTTGGAAGAAGCGGGTCTTGCAAAGTAGCTTTGTTACTTGAGACAAACTGTATATATATGAAGACTTTGTACAAGCTAGAGGAACTGTTTCCAAAGATTGTCCCCTGTTTCAAGTTGGAACTGACTAAACCGCGATGGGATGGGGAGGAAACTGCTTAGCCTCACTGGGGAGGGGAGCTGCGACTTCCGGTGACTGCGGGTAAATGGACCAGGTCTGTTGTTCTGGTGACCTGCTTTGTATGTCCCCCAACCCTGCACCCATCCTTCGTTTTGTCTTCTTTTTTGAATGTACTTTTTTTTTTTTCTCTCCTTTTTTTAACTAAGGTGCGGAATTACAAAATTCCTTCCACCTTGGGACCATAGTAGGATGCCCTCCGAGGAACGATCTTAGTCCCTCGAGAGTCAATGTGTGTGTTGCTGCTTGTTGAAATACAGTTCAGTTGGAGCCCTAAGAGTGCCAATGTATTCCCCTCTTCCGGATGCTGCCTTCCTGAGCACCAGGACAGGCGGGCACTGAGCAGGGGACCTCAGGTGACTTAATGTAGCTCACCAGTGCCTACTCCAGCGAAGAAATGAGTCTTGCATTCTTCAGAAACTCATGGAAGGGCATGTTTCTGATTAGAGGTTCGCCTACTAATTTTTACAAAAACTTTGATGTGACTTATGCCAAGTAATTGTGAAGATTCTTTTCCCCCATGAGTATTGCATGAAGGTTACGAAGTTGGAACAGGCGAGTCCTGGGTATGAAAGCTTTAATTTATCTACCTCATTTATTTTTTATTTTTGTAGCTTTAGTCTCTTTTCCTATTTTATGACCGCTGAAAGTGTTCCCAGTCCCTGTCTTAAACCTAAGAGTTGATGATGTATTGGTGGGAGTGGCTGGATCTTCAAGATGTTTTGTGATTTTTTTAATCCTTTTCTTGCATATGTAATAAGCAAATGCTGAAACTTTGCTGTGATGGTTTAATGAGGAGGAAGAAGGAAAGACCCTGGTTTCTGGATGAAGGGGTCTTTCCCTCGATGCGGAAATGTACATCAAAATGTATCAAAAGCTGGTCTCTGAGTTATTGCACCTGAGTTCAGGATATTAAAAAAAAGTGTTGTTTTTTTTTTTGCCAAGTTGTGCCTTTCCTTCTGAAATTGTAAATGAACACAATACTAGAACCCGTTTACACTGTGAAGTGGATGTTGTTACAGAGGACATGCCGGAGGCTTTCTCACTGTTATGCCTTGTGAATGTACGATCTACGGAGAAAACCTTGTAGTTTTACCTGCTGATCTGACTGTTGGAAAATAAATTTTGGTATTTTTCCCCTCAAACCAGACGTGTGTAAGTTTTTCTGGTCCTTTCTGCTCTAAACCTGAGAAGCCTGCCTTGACAAACATTTCCAGGGGACTCCTGACCTCAAGGCCCTAGAAGGAAGATGTTTATCCAGTTACATCTGTGCTTGACCCACTTCTCAGCACATAACCAACAACTCGCTGGTTCATCTTTCCTTTTTAAAAAATTTTTATTTTATTTTATTGATTTCAGAGGGAAAGAGAGAGAGAAACATCATTGATGACAGAGAATCATTGGTTGGCTGCCTCTTGCACACCCTCCACCTGGGATGTACCCGCAACCAAGGTACATGTCCTTGATCGGAATCGAACCTGGGACCCTTCAGTCCGCAGGCCGACGCTCTGTCCACAGAGCCAAACCGGTTTCGGCAAGGGCTGTATCTTTTTTAAGGTATAAAAGTTTTATTAGAGTTAACATGTTTTATTATGGCTATAGAGGACTATGTGCTAAACTATCCCACATCTCGGTCTATCCTAACCAGATCACGGCTCAGACAGTACGTATTTTTAACCATCGCATACTTAGGGTTGCTTAGGATGGAATGGGCTGAGTCAAACAGAGTAGGTCTTGATTCCAAGGGAAAATACGGGTAGTGGAAAAGTGCTTATTGGAGGGAGACGGGGCAAGGCCAGGTTAATGACCTGGTAAAGGACCCTTTTGTTGCCTATCTTGCTGTTTTGTCTTTGCAAACCCAATGGCAAGAAGCAGCATGAGGCCCCAGGCGAACCTTTGTGGGTATGGACCTGAGGTATATTCCCTGGACATTCAGCAAAGGGCTGGGTGTTGTGTTCTGAAGACCTTTGACCTGCATGTCAAGTTCCTTTGCAAGTGGATGTTTTCCACCGCTCCCGGCCCCTCAAGGTCTGTCCTTTGGCCTCGGCTCTAAATTTAGGAAGAAGCAGCCACACCATGACTCAGAGCCAGATTAAGCTGGTCCTTAAGATAACTGAAATGGAAAGTACCTAATTTAAGCTGATAATATGCCTGGGTCCCAAGCGTACAATTTTCACACTTTCTCCCTCTTGATGCTAACCCACAGGTAAGTTATGTCTTTCCAGGTTGAAATGTGTGGTAATTATTTTACTTAAGAAAAACAGTATATGTCTTTTCCCCGTCTCTAGCATATTTTACACTCCTTTTCCAGGCAAAGCCCGATTCCGGCTAAAGGTTTAAAATACCTATAATAATATAGAAATGTTTAATTAGCTATTTTAGACAGTACGCCTATTTTGTTAAAGAATTTTGATCAGTGCCCTGGCTGGGTGGCTCAGTGGTTAGAGTATCGCCCCAATATGCCAAGATTGCAGGTTCAATCCTCAGAGAACATACAAGATAGAGCCAATGAATGCATAAATAAATGGAACAGCAAGTAGGTTTTCTCTCCTCTCTTTCCCCCCCCCCTTTAAAAAAAAAGAATTTGATCATCTTTGTTTTTTGCACTTAATAGGTAAATTTGTACTTGAGGTATAGCAAGCACAACAATTGTGATGTTTCCAAAGTATGCGGTGTTTGTGTCTATTTTCTCAGCCCTAATCTTTGAAGCACATATTTTTTATAAAAGCGTTCAGCTCTTTCTTTCCCTCCTTTTATTGATTTTATTGGGGGACAGTAGTAAATAAAATAGGTTTCAGGTGCACAATTCTATACAACATCTGTATGTCGTACTGTGTGTTCACCACCCCAAGTCAAGTGTCTGTCTATCACCATTTATGCCCCGCCCTCCACCTCCAGGCAATCATCACACTGCTGCTCCTGTCCATGAGTATTTTTCTCTTTTTATTGTTTACTCATTTCCCTCCACACACACCCACCTGGTTTCTCCCTTCCCCCCCACTCCCAACTGTCCGCCTGTTCTCCATGAGTGTCACATTTTGATTGTTAGTTCATTTTATTCATTAGATTTTATGAGTGAAATGATATGGTACCTGTCTTTCTCTGACTGGCTTATTTCACTTAGCATAATGCTCTCCAGGTCCATCCATGCTACAGCAAAGGGTACGATTTCCTTCTTTATTTATGGCTGAGTAGTATTCCATTGAATAAATGTACCACAGCTTTTTTTTATCCACTCGTCTACTGATGGGCACTTGGGTTGTTTATGGATGGCAAGAGGACTGATTAATTTTAAACTTGCCTCAGAGCCATTAAGAATGGGGAAGGCCTAGCTGGTTTGACTCAGTGGGTAGAGTGTCAGCCTGCAGACAGAAGGGTCCCGGGTTCAATTCTGGTTCAGGGCACATGCCCGGGCTGTTAGTTTGATCCCCAGTAAGGGGGCACGCAATGATTCTCTCTCATCATTTCTATCTCTCCCTCTCCCTTCCTCTCTGAAATCAATAAAAAAATATTTTTTTAAGCTGAAACCAGGCTCAGTGGATAGTCTGTGGACTAAAAGGTCCCAGGTTCGATTCCGGTCAAGGGCATGTACGTTGGTTGTGGGCACATCCCCGGTGGGGGGTGTGCAGGAGGCAGCTGGTTGATGTTTCTCATCAACATTTCTAGCTCTCTATCTCTCTCTCTTCCTCTCTGTAAAAAATCAATAAAAATATATTAAAAAAATATTTTTTAAAAAGTATGTCCTGGGATAAGGATTTTTAAAAAAAAAATTTTTTTTTAAAGAAAGAATGGGGAGGGTGGAGGTTCAGTTAAATCTGGCTGCACCAGGAAGACCCGGTGGCAGTGTAGCTAAAACCACAAGGAAGGTGTTGAAATATCTGCACCTGCACAGGAAGCTCTCCAATGGCAACTCCCATAACAAGACGGCCTTCCCCAGAGGGCCTGAGCCCAGACAGGGAAGGCCACACGTGTCAGGTATGTAGGAAGTCCAGAAACAAGAGGTTGGGAGGGAGTTGGATGATCAAGGTACATTTCAAACGGGGAAAGGATGGGCTCAGGATGAGATAACTGGCCCCTCCTTTGGGGAAGTCCCAGGTCAGCGCTGGGGCTGGACGTCCTCGGACAATTGAATTGTGGAACCTTAAATAACTCACCTGCAGAATGGGGTACTACATGGGTCATAGTACAGTGAGATTATAGGAGAGTATGAGAGCACTTGGTTTAGGAAGCACTCAAATATGGTAACTCACTGTTTCACCTGTTTGGCTCAGAAAATCTACACAGTCCTATTTAGTTAACTTTGTTCTAATTCTGGATCAGGTAGATTCTCTTGGTTCAATTTCTTGAGACTGAGGGAAAAGGTCACATGGGTCAGGAGGTGCGCTCTGGCCAGCAGCTCCTTTATCTTGAAGATAATGTCCATTTTGCATCTCAGAAACGTGGGGGCATGCATGCCATAGCGTGTTTCATCATTCCCTGATCGCTTTAGAATCTATATATATAAAAAGCCAGCGGCGGTAACAACTGGTCCCTATGATGTCCACTGTGGCCAGGGAACTAGTCTAATTGTGGGGTGGGGCAGGCCAGCCAACCTCCTGCAGGCCCTCCCCCCACAGCCCTGCCCCTAATCACCCCCCCATCCCAATAGGGGGTGGGGCCTGTTGGCCCACCCCCACAGTCCCTCCCCAAGGCCAGCCCTGCCCCCAATCGGCCCCCCACCCCAATCGCCCTTGGCACCTCCCCCCACCTGGCCAATCAGGGGCAGCCAACCAGCCAACCTCCCTCCATCTCCTCCTCTCAACAGGCATGGCTCTGATCCACCCCTATTGGGGCTGGGCTGGCTGGACCCCAACCATCATTCCATTCATGAATTCGTGCACTGGGCCTCTAGTTATGTAATAAAATTTAAAAAGAAAAAAAAAAGAAAGAAAAAGAACACACACAAAGGAAGCTAGTAGAGGTTACTTTTAAAGTGGGTTTTCCATGTGCCTTCACCTAAGGTCATTTATGTCAGCAGCGGTCACCACATTTCACTGATTCCTTCATGTACATTTTCCACCGCTGCCATCGACATACACCCAGGACATTGCAATGCAGGTGGTTGGAAGTTATGGAATGGCAGAACCCCACGATTCTAGCCTCTTCCTTGATTTTGGGGAAACCCATTTTGAGTCTATCCAGAAGCTCAATTTTGGCTACACCTGTGTTTTTTTTCATTTTCTTTTTAAAAATATTTTTTATTGATTTCAGCAAGGAAGGGAGAGGAAGAGATAACCATTGAGATTTTGATAATCAATGAAAGAGAATCCTTGATCAGCTGCCTCCTGCACACCCCTTATTGGGGTTGGAACCCACAATCCAGGCATGCATCCTTGGCTGGAATTGAACCAGGGACACTTCAGTCTGCAGGCTGATCCTCTATCCACTGAGCCAAGCTGGCTAGGGCTAAACCTATGTTTCTGATCCCGTATTGATTACGTTCAGATCTAAACACTACAGCCGCTAATTCGCACCTTTGCTTTCTTCTCTCATCAGCATCATCCATGTGTTTTATGGCTTCTGCACCCACTATGTATTCATTTAAAGGGGACAGATGCTTCTAGTGGAGCAGTTACCCTTCGTCCTATTGGTTCCCCCAGGCAGTTCTGTTCTCTCGTTTCCAAGTAAAATCATTAAGCACTTAAATAAGGAATGCCTATTTTTTTTCTTTTCAAAAAATTTACTGATGCCAAAACTGGTTTGGCTCAGTGGCTAGAGCTTCAGCCTGCGGACTGGAAGGTCCCAGGTTCGATTCCGGTCAAGGGCATGTACCTTGGTTGCGGGCACATCCCCAGTAGGGGGTGTGCAGGAGGCAGCTGATTGATGTTTCTAATTCTCTATCCCTCTCTCTTCCTCTCTGTAAAAAATCAATAAAATACATTTTAAAAAAATTTACTGTTACTTTATTACTTATATGTAACAAATGCATCTCTTTGGCCATTTATTTTCTTAAGTTATAGATAATACATTAATTATGAGTGGCAGAGTATGTCCATTATTTATTTTTTCCAAAGTATCTAAAAGTGAGTGAAGCTTGAACTGAGCAAGAGAGGCTCATAAATTAAAAGTTCTTTCAGAAAAGCTGGTAAAAGTTCGAGTATAAAATTAAAGTACATTTTGCCAAAAAATGTAACTGTTAAAGTTGCCCGAACCCAAATATGAATTATGATTAGATTGGAATTTCTTAGGATTGATGTATATTTGGTAAAGTATGGCTGTTGTGTAGGGATAATACATGTTCATGAAAATTCAGACTTTTGCCTTCAAACAAACAAACCTCTTAGGGCCTTATCACTTCGCTGTAACCAATTCCAACTATTTGTAAATGTCAAAAGACAAATGGAGCATTCGTTAACTAGGCTGAAATGAGATAGGAAATAAATTCACCTCTCAGTAGTGTACTTCCCAATTGAGATAATAAGGTAATACTTTGCGAATGTGTTCCAAAAGAAGCTCCAAGCTCTATTTTCAAGTCCAAAGGAGATTTGACAGTGACCCTCCCGAGAGAAGCATGAACTTCCCATTGACTTGCATTTCTTCCATGTTGCTTTCCTTCCACCCTCAAACCTTTGTAAACCACCTATTGTTTTAAGCAAAGCAGAAGGAAATAGAGAGGAATCGTGATCTGAAGACTATGGCATGAAAAACAAGGGACACAAAGGGTTGTTTTATCCTGGCCACACCAGCTGGTGGTAAAGCTGTGGGTCTGCCTGGCATTGGGTCTACCTGCTGTTGGAGAAACTTTCCCTCCTAGTCACCTAGAGCACTTTTTGTTTGTTTTTTCCAATGCCTGCTGACGACTCTGATGGCTTTCAGGCCACCCTGAAGGGAGAAATTATTTTCACTGACCTCGGTGAATGTCATGAGTAAATTGTGTCAGAGACAATTCTTAATGGATTTTTTTTTTCTAATGTAATTTAAGATTGCTAATCTTTGGGATCCCACAGGCCAATGAAATTGTTTTTTAAAAAATAGGGGAGGAGGGTGGCCCAGCATGTAGCTCAGTTGGTTTGATCCCGGATTAGGGCACATACAAGAATCAACCAGTCAATGCATAAATATGTGGAATGAAAAAAATTGATGTTTTTTTCTCTCTCTCAAATCAATAAATAAAAATTTAACCCAGCCAGTGTGGCTCAGTGGTTGAGCATAGACCTAGGCACCAGGAGGTCACCGTCTGATTCTTGGTCAGGGCACATGCCCGGGTTGTGGGCTCAATCCCTGTAGGGGGTGTGCAGGATGCAGCCAATCAATGATTCTCTCTCATCATTGACATTTCTCCCTTTCTCTTCCTCTCAGAAATCAATAAAAATATATTTTAAAACATTAAAACAAATAGGGGATGTGAAACAGGGAACTGTTTAGGGTTGCCAACTTTTTATTTCTAGCAAGTTATGGTGATTAACAAGTATCTCATTCACATTCTGTTTTGTTATCCACATGGCATTCTGCACTTTAAAATGTTTACTTGTTTATTTTCTGTCTACCTTGTTAACATACCATATTTTAAAAAGGAGAAATCATGCCTCCTACAAATATAAATTGGATATGATTTTATTAACAGATTTACAAGGGAGTCAGAGACTTGCAAGAATTCCCCAGTGATAGGCAATCAGGAATGTTGAAGTGAATTTACAAATCCCCGGTCAACATTCACAGGGCAATAATTCACCGCATTCCATGGGGCAGAATTCACCTGCATTCCTGTGGACAGGAACACTTTGTATCACTATCAGTTTTTTCCACCTTGTGGAGCTGTAAAATGGCTCAAAGACAATGACAGGCACAGGGAACCTTGCCCTTTTCAAAGTCATTTATAACCTTCTCTAGAAATCAGCAGAGGCCTAGACGCCAGGAAGCTGGTTGTGTCTGTCCTGTTAACTGTATCCCCAGGGCCTGGGACATTGTAGGTTCTCAGTGAATGAGTGAGTGTTCTGTGGAATTTTCCTAAACTCCCTATTCTTTTTGGAGGATATCATTGCTGGGGAATGGTTTTTTGTTTGTTTGTTTGTTTGTTTGTTTGTTTTTAATATGTCTTTATTGATTTCAGAGAAGAAGGGAGAGGGAGATAGAAACATCCATGATGAGCCCGGCCGGCATGGCTTAGTGGTTGAGTGTTGACCTATGAACCAGGAGGTCATGGTTAGATTCCAGTCAGGGCACAGGCCCGGGTTGCTGCTTCCTGGGGCGTGAAGGAGGCAGCCCAGCAATGACTCTCATCATTGGTCCTCTATCTCTCTCCCTCTCCCTTTCTCTCTGAAATCAATAAAAATATCTTAAAAAAAAAAAAAAAAAAAAAAAAAAAAGGAGAGAAAGAAGCATCAATGATGAGAAAGAATCACCAATCAGCTGCCAGGGTAAAAGAGGGAAGAGAGATTTGCAATTATTTATGCATTCATTGGTTGCTTCTTTATGTGCCCTGATGGGAAATCAAATCAAACCTTGACCTCAAGGTTTATCCGGCCAGTGTGGCTCAACTACTGTGCCACACTGGCTGGATACTTACAGAGTTCTTTTTCCAAAAAAGGGGTGGGGCCAGAACCAGGATCCTAGGTTCGATTCCGGTCAAGGGCACGTACCTTGGCTGTGGGCACATCCCCAGTGGGGGTTGTGCAGGAGACAGCTGATCGATGTTTCTCTCTCATCAGTGTTTCTAGCTTTCTATTCCTCTCTCTTTCTCTCTGTAAAAAATCAACAAAATATATTTAAAAACAAAACAACAACAACAAAAAAGAGGGGTGAGGAGACGAGATTCCTGTTAGAGTCACAGCCTTACTAGGGGCGTAAAAATTTATTTTACACCACATGCTAGCCCAGCAGGTCTCAGACAGGGACAATTTTGCCCTCCGGGAATCATTTTGCAATGTCTGAGGACACATGTGCTTGTCAAGCTGGGAGGGGTGGGGCTGCGGCTGGCACCCAGCGGGCGGAGGCAGGGACGCTGCTAACCGGGATGGCCCCACAATAAAATATTCAGCCCAAATGTCAGGAGAGCCACGGTTGAGAATCCGCTCCCGGACTACCCAGAGCCCGGAGCATTCATTCAGAGAGAAGGTTCTAGACACCAAAAGGGCTTCCTTACTCCTCTGACCCGCCTGAGTTTTCCCAAAGCATTGCTATTGACTGAGCTCCAGCTACTGCCCTCGCGTCTTGTCCTCCCACGTTTGATAGGCAGGATTCCCCGGCTTGGCCGTCTATGAAAACCACGCTGATGGTGCAGCTGCCATCTGTTGGCGAGGGTGGGCAACGTCTGTGGGCCTCAGTTTCTCTGATTTGTGGACTCTGTTGGCTTACCCACGAAAGCCCTGTCCACCATGGGTATCTAGGAGTTGGCTGCTTATTGCACCAGGGCCTGAGGGCTGTCCAGGCCATGGAAAGGGGTTGCTCCTCAGAAGCCAGAACTCGGAGGACCATTCCTAGCACCAGGAGCAGAAGGTAGGGCTGGGCCAGGTGCTGCAGCCCTCTGAGGAAGACCCAGTATTACCCCTTCTGCCACCACTGCCCCTACTCTGTTCTCCTGAGCACTGGCACTGCTCCCGAGGGTCCCATGGGCCTCTTGCCTGCCTCAAGCATCTAGATCTCTCTCAAGGTGAGATAATGCCCTGGCCAGGTAGCTCAGTGGGTTAGAACATCGTTCTGATACACCAAAGTTGTGGGTTAGATCCCTGGTCAGGGCACATACAAGGATCAACCAATGAATGCATAAATAAGTATAATAACTTGTATACATGCATATAAGTATAACCAATGGATGAAAAACTCTGGGGAGGAAGGGCATGTATGGGAGTGGGGGTGGGGGTGAGGATTGGTAAGATATGTACACATATAATACCTTAATAAAAAAAATGAGAAAAAAAATCAACGTTACTCTCTCCTTCTCTCTCTCTCTCTCTCTCTCTCTCTCTCTCTCTCTCTCTCAAATCAATTAAAAATAAAATAAAATAAAATTTATTAAAAAAATAATAAAAATAAAATAAAAGATGAGCCGAAACCAGTTTGGCTCAGTGGATAGAATGTCGGCCTGCGGACTGAAAGGTCCCAGGATCGGTTCCGGTCAATGGCATGTACCTTGGTTGCAGGCACATCCCCAGTAGGGGGAGTGCAGGAGGCAGCTGTTCCATGTTTCTAACTCTCTCTCCCTCTCTCTCTCTGTAAAAAAAAAAAAAAAAAAAAAAAAATCAATAAAATTAACAAAACAAACAAAAACAAAACAAAAGATGAGATAAAAGCCTTTAAGTGCCTGAGGGATTGCTTTGCTGAAAGGGAGTCTTAAAAAGTGCCTTCTCACTCTGGCTGTTTTGGCTCATTGGATAGAGCATCTGCCTGCAGACTGAAAGGTCCCAGGTTTGATTCCAATCAAGAGCACATGCCTGGGTTGAAGGCTCAGTTCCCAGTGGGGAAGCCGGTCAATGATTATCTCTCAATCTCTCATCATTGATGTTTCTAACTCTCTCTCCCTCACCCTTTCTCTCTGAAAGCAATAAAGATATGTGTATTTTTAAAAAGTGCCTTCTCCAGCCTGACCGCTGTGGCTCAGTGGTTGAGCATCTGCCTATGAACCAGGAGGTCATGGTTCGATTCCCAGCCAGGGCACATACTCGGGTTGCAAGCTCAATCTCCAGTGGGGGTAGTGCAGGAGGCAGCTAACTGATGATACTCTCATCATTGCTGTTTCTCCTTTTCGATGATACTCTCATCATTGCTGTTTCTCCTTTTCTCTCCCTCTCCTTTCCTCTCTGAAATCAATAAAAATATACTTATTAAATAATGTCTTCTCTAATGATTATAAAAGTGCACCGAAGAAAAACAAAAATGCAAAGGCAATAAAAATCACCCTTCTCTTTATGTGAAAATGGTATTACCTTTGGAGATTAAGAAGGGGCTCTTTGGTTTTTAAAAATATATTAACTTAAAAGAAAAACATTGTGAAAGTGATACATGCTCACTAGGAAAAAAGTAGATGAATATTGACCATGAAGCATGCATTGTACTAAGAGCTTTATCTGTTCCCATTACTGCTCTGAATTCTTCTAACAACCCTGTACTAATGGCCTTACACACTGCTTCCTTTGAGTAGGCACTCTTCCCATTGCTTTGTGTATATGGTTAACTCATGTAATCCTTCCAACAATCCGAGTCCATTTTACAGATGAGGAAACTGAGGCCTGATGCTTGCATGTGACGAGGAAGCCACGGCTATTACTCCATGTTTTGGAAAATGAGGGCCCCGTCAGATGAGGGTGGCCACAGGTGGGCTCCACAAGATCCATGGGGGCTTGAAGGTATTTGGGATCTGGGTTAGTCGGTGCCTGGAGGGTCATGACCACTGATTCCATTGGCCACAGGAGGCCATTTTTCCTGCCTTCTGGAGCCCAGCCTGTTCCTAACCACGCAGCTTCGTGCTGGCCACTCTGCGCTCCTCTTCCTCACCTGTGAAATGGGTGCGATTACTTAGATTTAGCTGCCCAGCCCGTTAGGAGGGTTAAGTGTGGAATCAACGTATGTATGTTTTAGGTGCTTGGTAAAAACAGAGCTCACAGTTACTAACCCCCAGCTGTGTGGGGGGCGCTGGGTTAAAGGGTCCCCATCTCCTTGCTCTTGTTACCACGTGTGGTAGGGGTTGGAGAGGAGGGTCTGTAACTGCTCTGCGGTGGGTGGGGGTTGAGAGGGGGCTGGTGGTAGAGTGTGGAGCCCAGTCTGTTGCCCCAGTTGGGTGTCAGGGTATTAGCACGTCCTCCACTCAACAAATACTGAGTGCCTACTGTGTGCCCACTGAGTCCCCACTGTGTGCTGGCTGTGTGCCCCAGGTGTAGGGAGAAACCAGAAAGCAGAGCAGACCAGAGTGCTCTTAAGAACGGTACTGGGAACAGATAAAGCTCTTCCTACAATGCATGCTTCCTGGTAAATCTTCATCAGAGGTCAGCCCAAGAACCTCTTTTCCCTTCGGAGGTGCAGTGCAGCAGCTTCTAAGGACGTGCTTCTTTCTGGAGGAACTTGATCGGGACATGAGATAAGTCACACTTTGGTTTGGGATCCACCCAGCACCTCCTTCTGTCACCCAGGGCCCAGACTCAGATTTTTGGTGGCTCCCCATTACTGGTAGCAGAGGAACTGGAAGGCAGGCACGCCGCAGGAGATACACAGGGGTAACCACTTGAAGGTTTGCTTCAGTCGCAGTAGGTGAGTTTGTAAGGGATTACATTTAGGGACTCTTCAGCTACGTGGGCTTAATTGCCCGCTCTCCCTTCACCACTATTCATTTGCTTTCTTTTCTTGTTGAGGATGTTTCCCCCCAATAGATAGAGAGAGAGAGAGAGAGAGAGAGAGAGAGAGAGAGAGAGAGAGAGAGAGAGAGAGATGTAATAGAGACACATCCATTGATTGCCTCCTGCACACACCCCAATGGGGGGCCAGGATCAAACCTTCACCCCAGGTACACGCCCTTGACCAGGAATCAAACCGGAGAGCCCCCATGCACAGTGAATGCTCCAACCATCAGTGGAGCATTATTCCTCCATATTTTAGAATCCCGTCCACCTTCCTTTAGAAACCCCGAGAAGCTGGGCCTGCCCAGCACTGTTTACAGTCGGTGCAATTAGGATCAGCTATGCATTGGACTGTTTTATTGTTTCTCCTCGTCGTTATGGTTGATGTGAAACCGTGTTCTGCGTGCAGAGCAGCACACGGACCAGGGCCACCACTCTTCATTTTCTTTCTGTTCTCAAAATTTATCAGGCCCCTGGGAAGTTGGAAGGTCTCAGCCGCTATGAGAGAGTGTGTGAGCCCGTGAGTGTGCTGCAGGTCTGGGTGAAGGGGTTGGGGGTGTGAGGTTGAATGTCTGAATGAGTGAGAGGGCGCATGTGTAAGCCCCAGAGTTCGTGGCAGAAGTGTGAGAATGAGCGTGTGCAGGTCTGTGTGTGCGTGCACACGTGTGTGTTTGACTCCCGGGGACCCAGGTGGGAGAATGACAGTGGGTGAAGGGTGGTGGGGAGTGAGGTAAGCGTGTCCCTCTGCGTGGACTGTGATTCCGAGGGGCACACTTGAGTGTGAGCGAGGCCAGAGATCCAGGATGGGCACATGAGGGTGAACACCGGGGTGTGTGCCGGTGTGATCGGAAACGCCAGGGTTGGGAGTGGGGTGGAAAGGTGGCTTGTGCGCTTGTGACTGTCAGAGAGTGGGGAATGAGCAGGTGAGAATAAGTGTGTGCAGGGCTAGCGTGTGAATGCGTGTTGGTGCAAGCGTGAGCATGTGAAAGAAGAGTGAGCATGTGCAACAGTGTATACAATGTGCTGGGTGAGCCTGGCGGGGGGCTGTGTGTGGCTGGTGACGGTCGGGTGCCGGTGGGCGGGCGGTGGGCGGGCGCGCGCGGCCGGGCGGTGGGCGCGCGTGGGGGGCGCGCGGCGCGGGCCGGGGACGCGGCGGCGCGGACACGGCGGCCGCCCTCCCTCCCTCCCTCCGGCGGGCGCGGCGCGGGGCGAGGGGCGCAGCGGAGCCGGGCCCATGGTGCGCCCCTGTCCGTCGGTCGGGCCGCGGGGCCGGCTCCGCGCGTGGCCCGGCGCTCGCGAGCTCGCCCCCTCGCAGCGGGCCCGGCCCGCCCGCTGCCGCCGCCTCCTCCCGCGGGGCGGCCTCCTCCCCCGGGGCGGCGCGGCGCCGGCGGGCGGCGGCGCGGAGGCCGGACCGGGCGGCGGCCCAGGCGGCGCGGGGGGCGCGGCCGGCAAGGCGGGCGGCGCGGGCGACATGACGGACCACATCCCGCTGCAGCCGGTGCGCCCGAAGCGGCGGATGGACAGCAGGCCCCGCGCCGGGTGAGCGGGACCGGGCCGGGCCTGACAGCGCGGCCGCGCGGCGCCATGAGCCCGCGGCCGGGGAGGAGGCGGCCGGGGAGGCGGGGAGGCCGGCGGGCAGCCGGGGAGGCGGGAGGCCGGGGCGAGGCTCCTCTCCGCTCCGGCCGGGCCGGGTCCCCCGCGCGATCCCGTCCTCCTGGGCCCGCGCGCCCGGCTCCCGGTTCCCCGCCGCCGCCCTGTAGGAGCCCGGGAAGCCGGGCCGCCGGCGCTGTGCACCGCCGGTGCACTGGGATCCGCGGTGCTCGGGCTGTTGTGTTGTTTTCTGCTTTCTCCTCGCCGGGGGGATGGATGTGGACCCGGGCTCGGCGCGCGGAGCCGTCCCCGGGCCCGGGGTGAGCTCGGCTGGCTGGGGTGGGGCCCGGGGTCCCGCTGCAGCGCCCCCGGGTCCCGCTCCGAAACGACCCCCTTTAGTCCCCGGCCCTGGGTGGACCCGGAGCGGCGCCGCGGGAGGGAGGGTGGGGCTCTCCCCGCCGATCTCGGACCCCTCCCCGCTCCCCACAATGAGGGAGGGAGCCCGGCCGGCGGGCGGCCACCTGCGGCGGCTTTCTGGCCGCGGCAGCGCCGGGGCGGCCCGGGCCCCCTCCCCGGAGCGGGGACGGGGCGGTGTTTGCGCCTGCTGTCTTCCTACTGGGAGGCTGGCAGTGACCTGTTGAGGTTTGGAGGGACCGTGGCACCAACTGCGGCAGATTCACCTAGGAGTGAAGGTGGAGGGGAGCTGGTTAAAATGCAGATTTTTCAGCCCAGACCGGTCCATCAGTTCCTGGGGGTGCGGCGGGGCCTGAGAATGTGCATTTCCCGGGCCGCCCAGGTGAGGTCCGGGCCCCAAGGCTGAGGCCGGCAGCGGGGCGGGGCTGCGCCAGGCAGCGGCCCTCCCCCTGGGACCAGCCCCCCCCCCCCCAGCCCTCCCCCCGGACCGGCCCTCCCCAGGTGCCTGTCCGTGCGTTCTGGGCGCTTCCCTGGGCCTGCGGTTCGGTTCACGCAGCGGCTGTGCTTGGTGCAGCGGGTGGGGAGGGTGAACGCCTAGATGGCTCCGTCAGGTGTACATGGGGGAGGGAAGGGGGAGGTGAGGGAAGGACGGATGCCAGCTGCCATTTTGTGGGGTCTTTGTCCCTGCCTTCCTTGAATCTTCCGGTGAGGAGGCCCCATTGTTGTAACAGGGCGGAAACACCTCGGCTGAGGACCGCGGGGAAGATGAAGAGGGAGGCTGGATTAGGATGGCCTGACCCAGAGACAGCCAGCCCTCCGCCCCTTCCTTCCCCGCTGTGTGTTTTATTCCTGACTAACCGAGGCTGAAGGGTGATGTCAGCGCGAGCTCTGTGCCTGGCCCAGTGCCTGATGCAGTATACACCCCAAGTGAATATCTTAGTGCATTTCTATGTCAGTGGACTCCAAAGTTTAGGTAATTCATGCTGCAAACTGTTATGAAATTTTGCCTGCGGTGTGCCCGGGCCTGCCAGGTGCCTGGGATGAAAGATGAATAAACAACAGGTGCAGGTGTCCTGGCCCTGCCCTGGCGGTGGCACCATCCGGGAGCTTCTGCAGCTCCAGCCCCCGCCCCTGCCCCATGTCCGTCTTCCGAAGTAAGAATCGGCAGTGGGACCCAGGAATGTATTTACCTTTTCAAAGCTCCCAGATGCTTTCAATTGCAGTCGTAGTTGGGAACCTCGGCTTCAGTGCATGAGAGAACATGCAAACAATTATTTAAAAGTGGCAGTCTGGAGAAGCCAAGGTTGGGGGTTCGGTCCCCGTAATCCGGTCAACCAGTGAATGCATAAATGAGTGAAACAACAAATCAGTGTTTCACTTGCTTTCTCCCTCGGCCTCTGTCTCCTCTCTCTTTCTCCTTTCTCTCTCTTTCTCTCAAGTAATAAATAAAAAAATGAAGATAAAAGTGGTAGTAAACCAAGAAAGAAATATGCAGTTAATGGGATCTAGAGGAAGTGGTGCAGACCGTTAAAAGAAAAGATTTCTGTGTGATATTAGGAGTGTCACACCTCTTGTACAATTTGTCACTTTGGAACTAATTTATTTCCTACATAGTGACAAGGATTCAGACTCAAATCATGTATCAGGGAGCCAGGCACTTGCAAATATGGGCTTGTATTCAGCCTACAGCTTCAGAAGCAGCATGTGGAGGCGGGAACCTTGGTGAACAGAAGACGTTTGGAACAGCGGGATGGGAGGCTTCTTAAAATATAATAGGGTGGGGGTGGGGGGGTGAGAGGATGGGGGTTAAAGGTAGGCTCTGGCAGGGATTCAGTGGTCCTGTTTTAACCCTCATAATGACTGTGAGTTTGGGGAATTAACGTCCCCATTTTACAGACCAGAAAACTAAGATTGATCAATGTTAAATAATTTGCTGGAGACAATAGAGCTAGTCCTTGTGAGGGGGCTGAATTCGAATCCAGTCAGCTCCTTTCCCCCACTGGCTCTCAGCTGGCAGGGTGGTTGGGGTGGTTTTGTGGTTAAAAAACCAAAACCATAGGAGCCAGGAGTCCAGCGAGACGGTGTCCCTCAGCGCTGATGATGCAAGGTGCTAAGAGGTGAAGGTGATTGGCGGGGAACCTCGTGGGCCCCGTGCTCCTGTTCTCGGGAGGGAGATCCACGTCCTGCTGCTGAAGACACTGTCGCTGAGGTTTCAGGAAACAAGGCATTTGCCCTGTATTGCGGGGAGCCCGTTTCTGACGTCACATGCTTTGCTTCTGGCTGAACGGAGCTCCTTTCTTCTTGGTGAAACACCAGCATGGGTTTGGGCGTTGAGGAGCTGGGTTCGAGCTCAGCCGCTGCTCCTTCCTAGCTGTGTGACTTGGGAAAATGACCTGACTTCTCTGGGTCTCTTCTCATCTGTAGAGGGCAGTGACCATTCCACACACCTTGCAGGGCTGTTTTGAGGCTCGGTGCACGTAAAGTTTAGAAGATGCAGCACTCAATACACCTTAGTATCGAGGGGGGGGGGGGGAGCAGAATAAGGCCTCCCAGATGTCCCCACGGCAGGGCCTTTCCAGATGTGATGAAGTTGACTGTAGATGAGAGGCTATCCTGGATGACACGGGTGGGCCCAGTGCAATCACCAGCGTCCTAGAAAGAGGCAGGAGAGTGATCTCAGAGCTGGAGGGAGACGGGAGGATGCCAGGCCTGGAGGGGGAGACGGGTGTATAAAGGAGCACAGGGGGCATCAGAAAAGTCCAGCAGACAGATTCTCCCCTGGAGCCTCAGGAGGAACTGGTCCTGCCTACACCTTGACTTTAGCTCCCCAAGACCACTCTGGACCGCTGCCCTCCAGGACTGTAAGAGAATTCACTGTGGTGATTTGTTACAGCAGGAAGGGGAAGCCAATGCAGAGGGTGTGTCCTGGATTCCCCCACTGGGCTTCCCATCCTGTGGGGCGACGGGGGCCACCGGGGGGGCCACGGCCTGTGGGTGCGGCAGGGGCATCTCACGGCTCCGGGTGCAGAGTTTACACCGGCATGCTGCGTGCCTCGTACCCTGACCACCGAGGAGGAGCACGGGTCTTGGGATCTGCAGGGCTTCGCTCTGAGCTAGTGCTTCCTCACGCCTGCTGCAGAGTGGCCCTTGGACTGGGTTTAATTTTTATCCGTGTTTCACTGATAAGAAAACCAAGGAGGCCCAGAAAGATTAAGCAATTATTCTGGGCCAAGAATGCATGGCGGACACTGATAAGAGCTCAGGAGAACCGGGCTCCGGGTGAAGAGAAGTGGGGAGGGTTTCTTGGAGCAGCTGGGCTGGCAGCAGGAAGGCGGAGGGGCAGCTGTGTCCTCAGTGCTGCGTTTCTCAGTGTGTTTGCTCCATTTTTCCCCCAGTAACAGTTCATTATTATTTTTCAGAGTGACTGCAGGATAGAGAACGTAGGAGTGGCTGTCAAGGTATATCACAGTTTGTAAACTGCTGTGAGAGTAAAGAAAAGGATATTGTAGGCTAGCATTTTATTTACCTATTTTACTTATTGATTTTTAGAGAGAGGCAGGGAAAAGAAACATCGATCCATTGCCTCCCACATATGCCCCGACCGGGAATCAAACCTGCAACCCGGGATGTTCATTGACTATGAGTGGAACCCACCACCTTCTGGTGAAGGGACATTCCTCCAACCAGCGGGTACACTTGCCAGGGTGCAGGCCTTCCTTTCACACACCAGCATGGAGTGCTGGCTGCCTTGCTCTGTGGCTAAGGGTTTGGATTCCAAGGCCACACAGACTTAGGTTCCTGCACCAGCGTCATCATTTCACTGCTGGTATGACTCCAGGCCACTGCCTTCCCGTCTGCGCTCCGTTTCTTTCCTCTTCTGTAAGACTGCCTGTGTGGCTGGGCATCATCCATACCAATAGCAGATGAGTCACTGGAGAACATCAGAAATTGTTCTTCTCTCAGTCTGGAGGCTCGGGCTGGGCCCCTGGAGGATGGCGTCTCTTCTTTCTGGGTGTTGTAGAAGGTGTTGTTGAGTAAGAACTTGGCTGGAATATGCTCACAGGATACTTGACTTGGGTGGCAGCTGTCGCATACCTGGGATTAAGTGTCTAGTGACAGGGCTGCAGCAGGCTGTGTGCTCCTCGGGGGCTGCCCTTGGCCACAGGCCAGGGTCGTGGTCCATGATCCGGAATGCACTCTCTACTATGCCACAGTAGGGAGTTCTTCATGCAGATATACATAATCCTATCTAATAAAAGAATAATATGCAAATTAACCATCAGTCTGCTACACCCATAAGCCATGCCCACAAAGCCAATCAGAAGTGAATATGCAGATAAACCCAACCAACATGGCTATGGCATCAGAGAGCAGGAGGGAGACTTGGGTTTCCCTGGCAATGGAGGAAGCCAAGCTTTTCACCTGCCCTTGTAGGCGGAGGCCTCCACTCAAGGCTACAAAGTTTCAATGATAGAAGACACATAAATCCAAACAGAAATGGAGGCAGCCACGGAGCTAGAAAGAGTGGGAGGCTAGGTTTGCCCACGGCAATGGAGGAAGCCAAGCTTTCTGTACTGGCTGGCCTAGGTCTCCACTTAAGGCTACAAAGTTTCAATTATAAAAGATACATAAATCCCAACAGAAATGGCTGCCACCACAGAGCAAGCAGAAGGCTTGGCTCCACTCCAGGCTACAAAGTTTCAATTGTAGAAGATAAATAGACTCCAGGTACCAGGGCCTTTGCTTGGGTCGCCGGGGGCATAGCCGGCTGCAAACCACCACAGGCCCCTCTCCCAGGCCGCCCTATGCCCCAAGGGAACCCCCACCCTGACCTGGGACATCCTTCAGGGCAAACCAGCTGGCCCCCACCCATGCACCAGGCCTCTATCATATCTAATAAAAGAGTGATATGCAAATTGACCATCACTCCAACACACAAAGATGGCTGCCCCCATGTGGTTGCGAGATGGCTACCACAAGATGGCCAGCAGGGGAGGGCAGTTGGGAGGGACCAGGCCTGCAAGGGAGGGCAGTTGCATGTGATCAAGCCTGCAGGGGAGGGCAGTTAAGGGTGACCAAGCCGGCATAGGAAGGACTTTAGGGGGGACCCAGACCTTCAGGGAAGGGCAGTTGGTAAGGACCCAAGCCTGCAGGGGAGGGCAGTTAGGGGCAAACAGGCTGGCAGGGGAGCAGTTAGGCATCAATCATGCCAGCAGGGGAGTGGTTAGGGGGTAATCAGGCTGGCAGGCAGAAGTGGTTAGGGGCAATCAAGAAGGCAGGCAGACGAGCAGTTTGGAGCCAGCAGTGAGAGGGCTGTCCGACTGGGATCAGGCCTAAACGGGCAGTCGGACATCCCTCAAGGGGTCCCAGATTGGAGAAGATGCAGGCTGGGCTGAGGGACATTCTGCCCCCTACCCCCGTGCATGAATTTTGTGCACTGGGCCTCTAGTTGAATATAAAAGTCTGCTGAGCTTTCCATTGTAGCTGTCACTTCTAATTTGTGGGATAAAGTGCCTTTTCTCTGCAGAGTCGGTGGAGGCCATGTCAGGCATATAGCATCGTTGACCCTCATCAGTCACAGTGGTCACGCCCTGTGAGGCTCCTGCTAGCCCAGGATTAGTGAGCAGCGAATTCTTGCTCCCAGGGCAGGTGTGGGGTACGTGCCTGTGAGTCGACAGTGAAAAGGACACCTGTGCTGCCAAGAGCTCAGGTAGAAGGTAGGGCGTCATCTTGCCCGCCCCCTCCCCCCTGGAATGTGGGTGGGGCGATTAGAAAGTTTTGCACCCTGCATGCCTGTGAGTGCCCACGAGGGTGCTGTGGGTGCTGATTTGGAGTTGACTCTTCGAGGCAGAAGGGGAATTTGAAAATACCAAAACCACTGTTGCTGAGGAGGGACGGTATACAGGCGTGTGCGGTTTTTCAGTGTCTTCCCATTGACACAGGGGAGGTGGGGTTCGGAATACAGCGGGTAGGGGTGTGCTTGGGGTGGGGGGATGGGGGAGCCTGCTTGAGGATGAAATGCAGAGACCCAGCTCTTCCCCTGACCGAGGTGGACGCTTGGCTGCATAAACAGCTCCCTGCTGCCTTGGATGAGAACAGCCAGGACAGCCTTGGCAGTGGCCCATCTGGAAGTGCTCTCTGCGTCCCCTGCCAGCCCAGCTGTATGTACTTGTGCCATGGTGCCCGGTACAGAACCCTGCCCTCGGCCCCGCCCTGTGCTGACTGACACAGGCAGCCAGTGACACCATAGGCGGTGGAATTACAAACCCAGGCATTGATGCCGAAGCGTGTGTGTAGGAGCCAGGCTTTGCCAGGGCTTCCTGACAAAGGCCAGTGAGGGGTGCCTGGATGCCAGTCTCCAAGGCACGCGGGAGGCCATCTGACTGTGACCTCAGGCGTTGAACAATCCATCTTTGGGCTTTGGTGTGTTCCTTTTCAGGACGTTCTTGCACTATCTTTACCCAGACGCCCATGGCGGAAGTCATCCATTCGGACTGGCCGCTTTTCATGGCCACCTTTGGAAATGGGCACCAAGTACGTCTGGCCTCACTCGGGACAGCGAGTGGACTTTGGGTTAATTGAGGAAGAAGAGGCAGGTGAGGCTTTGTCGGGGTCTTTCCCAGGAAGAGGTAGGGGGATGTTGATTTCTTAAGCGGGCTTGGCTTCCTTCCTTTGGTGACCCGTTGAGGGACTGGGACAGGGACTCGAAGCTTGGCCTGTGGGGAATTCCCTAAAGATCTGGAAGGAGGCTGAGGGCCAAACAGGGAAAGGTTAGCGATTACTTTTATAATTCCTAATGTTTGTCCCCAGTGGTATGTGTTTTTCTCTTTGTAGTTCCGGTGGGAAGCTTCCTCTTGTTTAAGTAAAAAGGAGTAGCAGCTTAGAGAAAAGGAGGAATCAGGAGTAGCTCAGGAGGTTTGTAGACGGGCCCCAAGTCACGTCTGCCATTTAGGAAGCGGTGGCCTAGGCTGCAGTGGTGCTGTCTGCCTAGACATATACCGTCTACAAGGGAGAACCTGGGGGTGCTAATATACTTAAACAAATTTGTTTTGCCGTGTTATCAGAAAACATGATTTTTAAACAATAATTAGGCCCTGGCTGGGTAGTTCAGTCAGTTAGAGAATCATCACAATTCACTAAGGTTGCGGGTTTGATCCCTGATCAGGGCACATATGAGAATCGATTAATTTACAGTTTACCAGGTTGAATGGGGATCTTAATGTTGTTTCTGTCATTGTCTAGAGTTTCTTCAATAAGTGCTGTTAGGAAAATTGGACAGATAATGTAAAAAAAAAAAAAAATGTAACTAGAACATCGACTTACACCTACACAAGAATACACTCAAAATGGATAAGACTTAAGTGTAAGTCGTGAAAACATAAAAATCCTAGAAGAAACCATAGGCAGCAAAATCTCAGTCATCTCTCGCAGCAATATGTTTGCCGATGCATCTAGGCCAGTGGTCGGCAAACTCATTAGTCAGCAGAGCCAAATAATAACAGAACAACGATTGAAATTTCTTTTGAGAGCCAAATTTTTTAAACTTAAACTTCTTCTAACGCCACAGTGGTACCCATTGCTTTCCAAAGGAAAAATTATCAAAATAGCATGATGACCACTATAGCATGAGAATCGATTAATGAATGCATAAATAAGTGGAATAACAAATTGATATCTCTCTCTCTCTCCTGCTTTCTCTCAAATCAATAAGTAAAAATTTAAAAAGTACACACTGTAAAAAACCACCAATAGTAAATAGTTTACTGCTTCTATTTCATCGGTTGTTTTTGGTCTGTTCAGGTTTTCTGATTCTTCCTGATCCAGTTTTGGAAGAATATATATATATATATATATATATATATATATATATATATATATATATATATATTTAGGAATTTGACATTTCCTCCACATTGTCCAGCTTGTTGGCATTTAGTTGTTCACAGTATTTTCTTACAATCCTTTGTATTTCTGTGGTTGTTACTTCACCACTTTCTTTCTAATTTTATTCATTTGGGTCCTGTCTCTTTGTTTTTTGATGAGTCTGGCTAATGGTTCATCAATCTTGTTTATCTTTTCAGAGAACCAGCTCTTGGTTTCATTGATCTTTTGTACTGGTTTTTTATCCTCTATGCCATTTATTTCTGCTCTAATCTTTATTATTTCCTTCTTTCTACTTTGGGCTTTTCTTGTTGTTCTCTTCCTTATTGTCTATTTAAGGTGACTCATCCAGCCTTTAAAAAGGAAAAAAAAAAAAAATTAAATAAAGAAGAAGAAAGAAAAACCGGTTGGGCAAGAAATTCATGTTCTTATCTATGAGGTCAGCTTTCTGATTTAATAACTATGGAAGCTTTGAGCTGTTGGAGGAGGCCATTTGGGAAGTGTTATGAGCTGACTTGTAACCCTTCTCCCCCCACACTCCCACAATTCAAATGTTGAAGTCCTGACTCCCAGCAGCACCTCGGAATGGGACTCTCTGGAGAAAAGGTTACCTTAAACTGAGGCTGCAGGGTGAGCCCTCATTCAGTCTCACTGGTTGCTTTATGAGAAGGGAGACATCGAGGCGAGAAGAAAGACCATCTGGGGACACAGTGGGAAGGCAGCCATCTGCAAGCCAAGGGGACAGGCGTCAGCAAAACTAGACCTGCCGACACCTTGGTCTTGGACTGCCAGACGTAGAGAAAATACCTTTCTGTTGTGTAAGCCACCCAGTCAGTGCTCTTTGACCGTGGCAGCCACAGGAAGCGAATGCAGGAAGCAGCCCTAAAATTCTAAACTAAAATTCTAAAATTTTGGGAACATATAGGTAAAATTGTATACTTAACTTAGTGCTCTGTCTTAGAACCTACCTATATGTTCCCAAAAATTCTAGTTTAGCACTTCTTAGTTGGGATTCAGGAATCTGTAGTTTAACAACTCCACCAGGTGATTCTCGTCATGAGAGAAGTTTGGGAAACACTGGTGTAGATGAACTGGATGAGCACTGCGGTCGCCGCTCAGTACGCATTAGGTCAGTGGTCGGCAAACTCACTAGTCCACAGAGCCAAATCCCAACAGTACAATGATTGCAATTTCTTTTGAGAGCCACATTTTTTTAAACTTAAACTTCTTCTAACGCCACTTCTTCCAAAATAAATGATAGATCCTCCCTTCCTCAATCTGATGGACAGACTAAACCCCACCTGCAGCCAGACATTCCTGAGCACTGAGCCACCAATCGACACCTGCCAAATACCCTAAACCCCCCCCTCCCTTCCTAAGTCCCTAGGTCCCTAATCATAGGCCTTACATGAAACCACCAATCAGCGTGTGCTGAGTGCCCTAAGCCCCGTCCCCTCTCCTCCCCTTGAAAAGGTGGTGTACCCCGGCCCTCGCTCTCTGCCGCTCCTCTCTCTGGAAGCAGCCGGCAGGGGTACTCTTCAATAAAACTGTGTCCTGGCTTCCCGGTCTCCGGCCCTCTCTATTTCATCTTTCAAAAGACTCGCCCAGGCCATGGTATTTGAGTGTGGAAGAGTCACACTCAAAGGGCCAAAGAGCTGCATGTGGCTCGCGGTTTGCCGACCACAGCGTTAGGTGGCCAGCACTGTTCTGAGAGTTTCATGTCGGTCGTCCCATTTAGTCCTCCTGGCAACCCTCTTACGGATGACAGCACTGAGGGACAGAGGGGTCTTTCCCCTTCAGAATGGTTTTGCTTCAGAATGACAAAGATCCAGCATTAAAAAACCTCATTTTCCCTTAACACGAACGCGGGCAGTAGATTCCTTTTTGCCGCCGGTCTCAACGCCCTTTCCTCTGCGAGTGTCTCTGTGCTGTCCTTTCAGAGCAGGCGGTTTTTTTCGAGGGCAAAGGGTGGGGTTTTGGAGGCTTCTGTGCTTTGGAGGGAAGTATGTGTGTATTCCGTGATTCCCAGGGAAAGCTGGTAATCAGCAGGCATGATGATATGACAGGGAAGTTCTAGAAACTTGAAGGTATCCTAGTAAGCATACGTTCTTCAGAAACATGGTAACTGTTTTCAGAGTCACTTACAGATCAGTATTTTCTTTCTCAGCCTCTTTGTATGAGACACGTTCATGCTAAATGGGGGGGGAAGGGGGAGGTAAGAACAGAGCATCTGTTTCTAAAATGTTTGTCCTCACCCTGTAAAAGGAAGTCATTTGAATCTGAATACCTTTTAGCATTTATAAGTCCGTCTCCATAAAAATTCAAATAAAATGTAAAACTGGAGACCCCCCCCCTCACATGTTCTCTCCTCATTTTCATACTCCGCAAATGAAAGACAGTTAGAGGCTCTCTTACAAGGATGACCACCCTGTCCGGGTAAATCAAAGGACCAGGTAGTAAACAGGAGAGACCACGTGTCCCCCCTAGTGGATTTCGTCCCCTAAACTGATTTTAAAAGAGGATGCACACGTACTCACATACACATAAACATGCATGCTCACTCCTACGTGCACAGCTCAGGGAATTTCCACAGCGTGAACACACTCCTGAAACAGCTGCAGCTAAAGAGAGGCTGCCACTAAGAACACCCCCTGCTGTGTCCCCCCCCCCCCCCCCCGCCACCCCCGCACCTGAACCCAGACCTGACTGCTCTGGCCTGATGTTGAACAGATGCATGGAACAGCAGGTGCTCCCTGGTGCCTGGCTTTACCGGCTCCCTGTTCTGTTTGGGAGATTAGACCACGTTGCATGTGTATTACACAGGATGGGGCAAAAGTCAGTTTACCGTCGTTGTTCATATGGAAAATAATCCTATATAATAAAGAGGTGATATGCAAATTAACCCTCATGCCCTTACAAGATAGCTGCCTACAAGCAGGCTGCGTGGGGCAACCAGGTAGGTGGGGAGGGGACAAGTTAGGAGAGACCAGGCTGGCAGAGGAGGGCAGTTGGGGGCGACCAGGCTGGCAGGGAGAGCAATAAGAGGTAACCAGGCCAGCGGGGTGAGGGGGGTAGTTAGGGGTGACCAGGCTGGTGTGTGTGGGGGTGCAATTGGGGGCAATCAGACTAGTAGGGGGGTAGTTGGGTGGGGGTGATTAGGCTGGCAGGGGGGGGTCAGTGAGGGGTGACTAGGCTGGCGGGGGGGGGGGGGGGCCCAGTTAGGGTTGCCCAGGTCGGCAGGTGGGGGGCAGTTAGGGACAATCAGACCAGCATGCAGAGGCAGTGAGGGGTGATAAGGCCAGTGCGGGGGTGGGGTGTTTAGGGGTTAGGGGGATAGGGGAGGGGGGCAGTTGGGGGTAACCTGGCTGGCAGTTGGGGGCAGTTAGGGATGACCAGGCAGGCAGGCAGGTGAGTGATTAGGAACCAGTGGTCCAGGATTATGAGAGGGTGCAGTCCAGGCTGAGGGGGACCCCCCCCCCCCCGTATGAATTTTGTGCACCAGGCCTCTAGTAAATAAATAATAGTACAAGCATGAACTCTGCATCTCACATACCCACAGCTGTAAGCCTGCTTTTACCCCGCCCTGAAGTTGGCTCGTCCCTGTGGCCACGTGTAGACATTGTATGACATGACATCTCTGGCCCCTTCTCCTCTGGCTGGCCCTGGGCTGTTTCCAGTTTGGCTCTGGGTTAGGGCTGCTGTGAACATATCCTGGAGGCCATGCCCTGTGCGGTTTTGCTGGGCCCTGCGGTGTGTGTGTTTTAGCTGGAGTAGAAATTGGTAATGTTCAGCATGTTGGTACTCAGTGGTGTGTCCCCATCGGGGACAGTTCCTGTCGCTCCACATCCTCACACACACTTGCATCGTCTGTCTCCTTTCATTTCAGCCATCCTGGTGGGAACAGAGTAGTGACACTGAGTGCATTCTTTCCCCTATGATTTCTTGGAGAGAGGCTTCCCTTCTCTGGGCCTGGGTTAAGTTTTGAGGTATAGGTTAGCCACATCATGTGAAGCCTGAAGGTGTAAGCCAGGCAAAATGGTCCCACCAGGGCGGCCAGCACCCTGTCTTTGAGGACTTTAATTATAGGGAAACAGTACAAATCTGTAAAGTGTATACTCTCAGTATTTACATGTGTTTCTATTTCTTAATTATATACAATTTTATGTATCAAATTTTAATGTTTAATATATATTTTTATGTTTACGTGTACTTTATAAGTATTATATAAAATATAAAAGTTACATGTGTGCATGCATTTTAAAGAAAAACTATAGAACAGAGAAAAGTGCTGAATATAATCCTGGCGTTAGCTTTCCCTTCAAAGAAACCACAGCTGCCCTGGCTTGGAGCATCGTCCCAATATACAAAGGTTGTGGTTTGATTCCTGGTCAGGCACATAAATAAGTGGAATAACAAATTGATGTCTCCCCTCCGTCCCCCTCTCTCATCAATAATAATAAGCCCTGGACGGTTTGGCTCAGTGGATAGAGTGTTGGCCTGTGGACTGAAGGGTCCAGGGTTCAATTCTGGCCAAGGGCACATACCCAGGTTGTGGGCTCCATCCCAGTGGGCGGCATGCAGGAGGCAGCTGATCAGTGATTCTCATCACTGATGTTTCTCTCTTCCCCTCTCCTTCCCTCTCTGAAAAAATAAAATAAAATAAAAAAGAAGAAGACAACCACAACTAACACAAACACTTTAGCTTATGCTGTGTCTCTGTGCCTACATTGTCTTGTGAATTATAACCATGTAGCTTGTGTTTTTTATTTCCTATCTTTTCCGCTTAGCATTGTAACGCAAGGCCTTTTCTGTATCACGAGGCCCTTTGTAAATGACACTTTAAATGGCAACAGAATATTTCTTTGAAAAGACTTCGCTAATGTACTTAACCCGGCCCTATATTTTCACAAATTGGTTCTTGTGTTCACTTTTTACATAATGTTTCCATTCTGAACGCTGACCCTCCAAACCAGAGTCACCCCAAAGACACGGAACGCAGACCCCAAGACCCCAGCGGGCACCTATTTGGGGTGGGAAGAGCGCCATCTGCAGGGGGACTCGCACCAGCCAGCTCTGCTCATTGCCCCGCAGAACAGCACAAAAAGGAGCGCCTGCCCCGTCTTGTTTACATGTTCCAGAGCTCGGCACGGGTTCTGGCACACAGTAGGTGCTCAATAAATGTTTGTTGAGTGAATGATGAATAGGAGCCACCGTTCCAGGCAGGTCTGCCTGCTCCCAGTGCCCTTAGTTTTATTTGAAAACATTACAATCCCAAGGGACTCCGGTTCCTGATTCACGTGGGGTGCCGATGGTGTGCGGGCATGTGGCAGGCTCCCAGTGTCTGCGGAGTGATGGAGCCAGAAGGCGGAGAAGCAATGGCACAACCTTCTGTACAGAAAGGAAAGAGAGGCCTCCCTCCCACCCTCCCTCTCTCTATTTCACTTAGCCTGTTGCTTTAAGGAATTAGTTGCAGAAGCAGCTTGTCCTAGGCCTGGGTCACAGATCTCAAATTGATCCCAGATTTGCTGCTGGGCTGTATCTGCCCCTGTTTCGTCCTCGGGGCTCCCAGCAACTTCTGCTGCTGAGCCTTTGTCAGGGAGTCAGGAACATCCCCTCAGTAGCAGCGGGCCGTTTGGTGCCAGGTGATGGCACTAGCAGCTTGGGGGCCAGGGCAAGCCAGACAAAGCCCTGCCGAGCGGAGAGGCCTGGAGGGACCCACCCCACTCGGAGCCGTGCCTGAGCACTCTCCCCAGCTCTGGGGCCCTGCGTGTGACTTTCAAACTGCAGAGTTTTATTTTTCCATAATGAAAATAATAATTTCTTTTTTTTTTTAAATATATTTTATTGATTTTTTTTTACAGAGAGGAAGGGAGAGAGATAGAGAGCTAGAAACGTCGATAAGAGAGAAACATCGACCAGCTGCCTCCTGCACACCCCCCACCGGGGATATGCCCGCAACCAATGTACATGCCCTTGACCGGAATCGAACCTGGGATTCAGGCCGCAGACCGACGCTCTACCGCGGAGCCAAACCGGTTTCGGCAATAATTTCTTTTTTAAAAAGTAGTGGCTCCACCGAAACCGGTTTGCTCAGTGGATAGAGCGTCAACTTGCGGACTGAAAGGTCCCAGTATGGGGTATGCAGGAGGCAGCTGATCAATGGTTCTCTCTCATTGATGTTTCTAACTATTTTCTCTCCCTTCCTCTCAGTAAAGAAATAAAAAAAAAAAAAAAAAAAAGTATTGGCTCCTGTTATAGAAAACTTAAAGACGCAGTAGCTAGAATTATTGAAAGCCCTCCTTTCTCTTGTTAACATTGAGGTATGTTACCTTCTATCTATATTTTTATCGAATGCCTGTGAAAGACAAGATTTCAGTTCATTTTTGCCATTATAAGTTAGAACTTAGTCTTGAGAAGATATCTTTTGAAAAATATTTTTATTGATTTCAGAGAGGAAAGGAGAGGGAGCGGAAGAGGTGGAAACCTCAGTGATGAGAAAGAAGCACTGATTGGCTGCTTCCTGCACACCCCACACTGGAGATGGAGCCTGCCGCCCGGGCATGCTGCCCTCACCGGGAGTCCAGCTGTGACCTCCTGGTTCGTAGGCTGGCGCCCAGCCGCTGAGCCACGCTGGCCGAGCTAGAGAGGATGTTGATGCATGAACTTGATTCCTCTTGAGGATTTTCATAGGCCGCTGGGTTACGTGGGTCATGGGGCATTCTGGGGCGGTCTGGGAGGCCTCCTCATCTTCCTCCCTGTGAGACCAGAATCGCCCCACATCCAGGAAAGGATGTGGGTGATGCCCCGCCTGCCATTTTCATTTTACTTATGCTCCGAGCACGCCCACAACATCGGGACGTCTGAGAGAGAGAGAGAGGAGGAGAGAGAAGTAAAAGCGTGTGCTTTCCTTCCTCGGTCTGCCACCGGCTTCCGGCTCATTCATGAGCGAGGTGGTGGGGGTGGAGGACGGCCTGTGGTGGACTGAGGACAATACATGCTCTGTGGACGGGCGGGCGGCCTTGGCCCTCGTGGTGCTGTGTGTGGTCGTTACGTAAGACGTGCTGGAGAGGCTGAGCCTTCTTTGTTGAACGGATAGAAGAAAGTCTGCGTGTAGCTTCTCATGATACAGCTGTCTGCAGGCCGCAGGGCCGCGAGCAGACTGTCCGGCTTCCCTGCCAGGGGTGGAGGCGGGCAGCTCGGTGGTTGGGGCCCAGGGTGGCACCTCTTGGGGCACCGGCATCAGAAGAGGTGGGACCATGCTCTCTGGTGGTGCCCACCTGTGAGCTGTGCTTGTCCCAGACCCCCAGCACCTTCCTGGCAAACACCCCCCCCCCTCCCATGGCCATCCCGGGCTGTCTCAGCACCAAAGCCACACCCGAGGCGTGGCCCCAGTGGCCATGGCGCTGCCCCGTCTCCATGGGAACGGGGAGGAGCCGGATCTGGGGAGGAAAAAGGTTACTGACGGCTGGTGGTGCGGGCTCCCCAGGGTTGGCGGCTGTGGCGCTGAGGGGCTGAGGACGTGGATGTGGCAGGACGGCCTCTGCTGGAGTGCTCCCGGCTGTGTGACCGCGGCATGTGAGTCCGCTTCTCCGGCGTGGGCATGGTCGTGGCGCCGGGCAGTTCTGAGGACTCGATGAGGTGGTGTGTGTGGAGTGCGTAGATCCCAGAGCCCGCGGTGGCCCGTGGAAAGCACAGTCGCAGTTAGCCGTCGCCAAGGCTGCCGGCGGGGTGCAGGGGGAGCCAGGTGTCCCTGGGACCCGTGCTGTGTCCCTGCCATCGGATTGTCTCTAGGTGGCTGCCTGGATGATGCAGAGGCGGCTTTCCTAGCCTGCCGTGGGCTGAGGTCTCCAGAGGCTGTGGTTAAGGCCGCTGGGCCAACTGTAGGTTGTACAGTCCGAGGCGATTTCCCCATCTGTGAGCACCGCCTGTAGGACCATTAATTTTTTTTTAAACAAAGCATTTCTTAAAAGAAAATAAATATTGCTACAGGTTCAGTGTGCAGGGCATCCCTCCATAATGGACATCTGGGCCTTCCCAGGTTTTACTCTCTCTCAGTGCTGCTGTAAGCATCCTTGTGCATTTCCTGTTGCTTACCGGTCCCTGTAGTTGTGTAGGATACATCCCCCTAGGTGGACGTGCTAGGTCGGAAGATCTGAGCTCTCCATTCAAAGATGCCATAACCGGTTTGGCTCAGTGGATAGACTGTAGGGGTGTCGAACTCAATCAGAGAAGGGGCCAAAATCTAAAATCCAGCCTAAATCACGGGCCGAATGGTTTACTGAACAGTCATAAACTGTCATTGTGATGGAAACGCAGCGGAGTGCAGTGATGACAGTGCGGTGCGGGCCACATTGCAAGGCCTGGCGGGACGGATTTGGCCCGCGGGCCTTGTGTTTGACACATGTGGGATAGAGATTTGGCCTGCGGACTGAAAGGTCCCAGGTTCGATTCCGGTCAAGGGCATGCTCCTTGATTGCGGGCACATCCCAGGTAGAGGGTGTGCAGGAGGCAGCTGATCGATGTTTCTCTCTCATTGATGTTTCTAACTCTCTATCCCTCTGTAAAAAAATCAATAAAATATATTTAAAAAAAATAAAGAGAAATGGCCACCTTGACCTTTTTCATTGATATAGTCCTATTTCTCCTCTAGCCAGTAGCATCCTGTGGCCAGAGATATGGTTAGACGTCTTCCTCCTTTGCATTCTTTCTAACTTGCGATTTTACATTCTTCTGCTTAAATAACCCACACCTTAGATGATTGTAGAACAAATGAGTAAAAGTTTGGCTGTGTGCCTCCTTCCTCTTTTCCCAGCATCCTTCTCTTCTCCCCTCCAGGCACCCGTGCTTACCAATTTGGGTTACACCCTTCTAGAACTGCAGTCCGATGTGGTAAACACTAATTAGATGTGGCTATTTGAATGGATGGAGTCACATTTAAGTTGTACATGTTGAGTCCTCAGTAGTCACATGTGGCTGAGTGGCTGCTCCCTGACAAGGCAGAATCAGAATGTTTCCATCCTTGCAGACCTGTGTGGAGGATGCTGCCCTGGACCAGGCTCTCACATCAGGGTGATGGACATTTGGGGCTGGATCATCCCCTGTGTGGTGCTGCCCTGTGCATTGGAGACTGTCCTGTGTGCAGCAGCATCACTGGCCTCCGTCCACTAGGTGCCAGTAGCACCTCCCTTTCCTGCACCTGCATTCGGGGCATTGGAAAAGCCCTCTAGACCTTGCCAACTGTCCCTGCCGGTCAGAATTTATCCTCGGGCGGGGCGGGGAGGGAGGAATATTAACCCCTCCCCCCCAATGCTGTAGACTTTTTTCCACATTGCCCTCAGTTTTTCTTCCTGGGTCTTCCCAGTGTCAACATCGAGACGATCACTTCCTGGACCCTGGTTCCGGCAAGGTTGGTGCGTCAGGCAGCAGCTCAGCAAATATTTACTGAGAGGGCGCCGATCGCCGGCACCGAGAGCAGGAGTGGTCCTTTCTCCAGCACTGAGAGCAGGCGTGATCCTTTCTCCGAGGCCAGCTCCTTGTTGCAGTGGTCACCTTTCCAGAAACTCGGCTGGCTTGGCACCTCCCCCTGTAATATTGGTCTTTCCCTGGCTTTTGGCCCAGCTGTGTGAAACCACTGCACATCGGCGGTCATAACCTGTGTGTGTTCTAGAGTGAATTTATGAGAAAAGTCTACTTGGGTTTTTCTTTGTTTAAATGGTCTAAGCTTAAAGCAGTGCAGACCAAGTTATCTCTAGCCTTGCATCTTTTAAATTTAATTTTATTATATTTTTATTGATTTCAGAGGAAGGGAGAGGAAGAGAGAGAGAGATAGCAACATCAACGATGAGAGGGAATCATTGAGCAGCTGCCTCCTGCACTCCCCACACTGGGGATGGAGCCCGCAACCTGGGCATGAGCCCTGACCGGAAATTGAACGTTGATCTCCTGATTTATAGGTCATTGCTCAACCACTGAGCCATCCTGGCCAGGCCTAGCCTTACATCCTAACCTAGTTGAATAGCTGTTTATATCAACAGATGAGAAAATTGTTTCATGTGTTTTTTTTTTTAATCTAGAAAAATAACTCGAGAAGTAATATCTACTGTTTTAAATATATATATATATATATATATATATATATATATATATATATAGATTGATTGATTTTAGAGAGAGGAGGAGAAAGAGAGAGAGAAAAACATCGATTTGTTGTTCCCCTTACTTATGCGTTCATTGGTTGATTCTTGTATGTGCCCTGACCAGGGATCCAACCTGCGACCTTGACATTTTGGGCCGATGCTCCAACCAACTGAGCTACCTGGCCAGGGCTCAATATCTACTATCAATTGAATGCCTGCTATGTGCTAGGTCCTGTCCTACCGTATCCCTTTTCTGTATAAAGTCTTTATCCTCCTAGTAATTCAGCAGGCGGGTCTTATCTTTTTACCCGGAGGGAGAGTGGGGTCACGGGTGAATAGCCGGAGGGCACACAGCCGGTGCGGAGCAGGGCTGGACTGTACACCCAGCCCCCTGGCTGCCAAGCGTGTTCCTAACGCTGTCCATTGGCTCTCACCGGTCACTGCTGCTTCAGCCTCTCCGTTTATTTCTCCCTCTTAGGGATTCTGCGGTGTGGCCCGCCTCCCCGGCCCGCCTGGGGTGTGGGGCGGGAGTTCCTTTGCCCTGCATTAGGACATAGCAGTAGCAGCCCAGGTGACAGCTGTCACAACATCGCTCTGGGCGCCTTCCTCCCAGACCGTGGAGGGGGAGGGGCCTGGCGTCCACCCACAAGACAGACAGACGGGCTCTGGCAGCGGCCACGCGGGGAGGAGAGATCTGCAGGTGGTAAATCCAGAAGCTGAGAAGGAGCCTCGCTGCCACCTCTTCTGTTTGGACAGGTCGAAGGAAACTTGGTCACTTGTAAATTTGCCACCACGCCCAAGGCTTCTGGTGCAGGACGTAAGTTCCCAAGACGCGTTTCTGGACGCTGCGGTGATACAAAGTCAGAGCAATGCAGGGGCAGAACGGAATCACAGTGGGACGTGTGGCAGGACACCCCCCGCCTTTTCCAGTTTCCCGTCAGTATCGCTCACCCGGGTGGCGCCCCCTTTTCACAGCGGACCCTTGCCCCTGTCTCCGCGTCACGGGGGAGGAGCAGCCAGCGGCCCGGGCCGCCGCTTCAGGCACAGCCACTGGGGCCGGCGGAGCCCAGCGGGACTTGTTAGCTGCTCATTGCGTGACCATTGCACTGACTTTGGCGTTTGCCTTCTTGTCTGACAAAGCGTGATGCTTTTTCATTTACGGTAGTGGTGTGAAGGTACCTGTTAAAATACATTGTTGGAGCTGAAACTGGTTTGGCCCTGTGGATGGAGCGTTGGCCTGCGAACTGAAAGGTCCCAGGTTCGATTCCAGTCAAGGGCATGTACCTTGGTTATGGGCACGTCCCCAGTAGGAGGTGTGCAAGAGGCAGCTGATCGATGATTCTCTCTCATTGATGTTTCTAACTCTCTAGCCCTCTCTCTTCCTCTCTGTAAAAAATCCATAAAATATATTTAAAGAAATAAAATAAAATACATTGATGGGAACGGAGTTCTGACCTGGGTACCACAGGCATTTGGGGATGGTTCATCCTCTGACTGGGGCCTGTCTGTACGTTGGAGGATTTGGATAGTATCCTGGCCTCCTCTGCCTCCTTCCTGCCGGTGGCTAACCTGCAGCCTGGTTGAGAATCACGGGTGTAAGGTGTGCATGTTTAGGCAAAAGCGTGAGTTTAGGAAGTAGAGGTAGTTGGATATCGCAGAAATCCCTTGTATGAAAACGGCTGAAGTTTGGAAACTGCTTAGAACATTTTCTTCAATGTCCTCGTCTGTCGTCTTTGGCACTGACAGCGGTTTGGAAGTCCGGTGGACGCCCTGGCCCATGTGGCTCAGTTGGTTGGAGCATCGTCCCACGGAGCACATGTTTGATTCTCAGGACACACACCTAGGCTGTGGGTTCGGTCTCTGGTTGGGGTGCGATCGAGAGGCGGCCGGTCGATGTTTTTCTCTCCCCCCTTTCTTCCCTTTGTAAAAATAAAAAATAAAAAGTAAGAAAGTCAGGTGGGCGGTGTCTTGGAAGGGGAGAGAGAGAAAGCAGCGCTGTCCAGAACTTCCTGTCCTGCTGGAATGCTCTGTGTCCGCACAGTCCAGGCCACAGCTCGGGCCCGCAGGCTCTGGAGCCTGAAACGTGGCTGTGAACGAGGAGCCGAGTCCTCGTAGTTCTCTTACTTCAGTTAGTTAAAGGGGAAGCAGCCGCGTGTGCTGGCCGCTCCCGTGTTGGACACACAGCTCCAAAGAGGTCAGGAGAATGGAGAGGTCAGGATGGCGAACCCAGGCTTTAAGGCATAGCTGGAACGCTCTTTTAAAAAAAATCTTTATTGTTGAAATTATGACACCTGTCCCCTTTTCCCACCATTGACCCCTTCTAGCCCACCCCCACACTCTGCTCCCTACACCCCGCCCCCTGCCCCAGGCCTTCACCACCCGATGGTCTGTGTCCATGGGTTATGCATATATGCATACAGGTTCTTTGGTTGATCACTTCCCACCCGCCCACACCTTCCCTCTGAGATTCCATGCTTCCATGTCTCTGGATCCACTCGGTTCATCAGCTTATTTTGTCACTTAGATTCTACATATGGGTAAGATCATGTGATACTTGTCTTTCTCTGACTGATTTATTGCACTTAGCATGATACTCTCCAGGCCCCTCCATGCTGTCTCAAAGGGTAAGAGAGCCTTCTTTTTCACTGCTACACAGTATTCCATGGTGTAATGTACCACAGCTTTCTGTCCTCTCATCTACTGATGGGCATTTGGGCTGCTTGCAGATCTTAGCTATTGTAAAATGTGCTGCTATGAACATAGGGGTGCATACCTTCTTTCTGATTGGTGCTTCGAGTTTCTTAGGATATAGTCCTAGAAATGGGATCACTCCCTGGGTCAGATGGCAGTTCCATATTTAATTATTTGAGGAATCTCCTTACTGTTTTAGTGGAACTCCACAGTGGCTGCTATAATAGGGAATTACACAGGCTGCATTCCCACCAGCAGTGCACGAGGGTTCCCTTTTTCCACATGGTCGCCTAGCGGGAACTCTTTAGAAGCTTGGGATCTCAGGCACGTAAATCCAGGGGGGATACAGCCTTAAGGAGGGCCCGGCCATGCGGCAGACAGGACCGTCCGATGGGTTTGGCGTAGTGGTTACCAGATGCCCAACCAAAATTGGCTTGAGCAAAGTAAAATAAAACAAAACAAATTCATTGGTTCCTAGGACAGAGAGCCCAGGGAATGGACAGACCATCAAGGACATTTTCTGCCTGTGTAAGTCTGTATCTACATACTTCTCAGCTCCTTCCTTCCTTTTTTTAAAACACACACACACACACACACACACACACACACACGTTTTTATTGATTTTAGAGAGAAGAAGGGAGAGCTGCCTCCCGCCTGCCCCCTCCTGGGGATGGAGTATGAAACCCAGGCTTGTGCCCTGACCGGGAATCGAACCAGCAACCTCTCGGGGCATGAGACAACGTTCCACCAACTGAGTCACACAGGCCGGGGCTCCCGGCTTTTCAATTTAGCATCTCTCTCAGTAGGGCCACCCGGCCCATGCCCCTCTCTCTCAGTCTTCAAGGATGGTTGGGGAGTCCGTCTTGTGGACGTTTCCTGTTCATTTAGACAGCCAGGGTTAATGACCCGTCAGCTTCATTTCCGGGCTTCTGCCTCCACAGTGCAGGCCACACTGAATGTCCTGCTGCTCTGGGCACGTGCTCGCACCTGCCAGTGTAGGAACGAGCAGCTGAGCCTGGCAGCTTGCTGTGCTGAACCTTCTCTAAAACAGCGGTCGGCAAACTCAGTCAGCAGAGTCAGATATTAACAGTACAACGATTGAAATTTGTTGGGAGAGCCAATTTTTTTAAACTTCTTCTAACGCCACTGCTTCAAAATGGACTCACCCAGGCCGTGGTATTTTGTGGAAGAGCCACACTCAAGGGGCCAAAGAGCCCCATGTGGCTCACCAGCTGCAGTTTGCCGACCACAGTGCTAAAACATAACAGACAAAATTTCTGTAAACCGCCAGCCCGACTGTATGTGAGTCCCTTACTAGCAGACTCATTCTTTAGCTGTCAGTAGAGACAGAGGTGGGATCCATCGTTACAGGGTTATTGTAGGATGGGGAGAGAATTTCCGGTTCTGCAAATGGAAGGATGTACTTCCTATCAAATGAACCAATTCTCCGGCCCTCCCTCCGGCCTCCCTCATTCATTCAACACTTAGAGCGCCCACAGATGGCCAATGTGGGTAAGTCACACCTAAGAGCAGGAATGGGTTGGACCCCTTGACGCTTCTGTGTGTGTCTGGCCGTTGGACAGCTCAGAGGGGCGCCGACACGGATGAGTTGCTAGGAGCGAGGCTGTCCTTATCAGAGCCACACTTACCGGGCAGCAGCGTACTGGAACTGGAAGCTATTTTAAAGAAGCGGCATCGTGTTTCAGTGTGGAAATTTTGAACACCGGAGCAGGCAGCTTGCTGGCTTGCTAACTTTTGGGGTCCTGCTGCCAGGGACTGTGTTTGCTCAGCCTCGGACGCCAGCACCTGGCCGGGGCCTGCTCGGCCTGCAGGACGCGCAGAAGGCGTTCCTCCGGGACCAGGAATGACGTGAGTCCCGCCTGGCTGGTTTCCCTCTGCTGGGTGCCTCCCAGGCTGGCAGGGCGGGGCGCCTCCCGCAGGCCGTGTGCTGGGGGCCAGGGGTGGCCGTGGGGTGCTTCTGTGCGGTGCTCACGAGGGCTTGTCGCTCTCCTGAAAGACAGACTGCCGTGCGGGGTGTGTGTGTGTGTGTGTGTCTCCGGGCGGCCGTGTTCCCAGGCGCTCCCTGAGCCTGTGCGTGGGTGACCTGACCAGCCAGGCGGGGCGGCGGCTCTGCGGGCCAGTCCGCCTCCAGCCTGGCCGCTGGCCCCTGTCCAGGTCACGCTGGGGGGGCTCTGTGTCTGTCTGTCCCTCCGAGGGGAGCGCTGGGGAAGGCAGACTCTCCCCTTCTTTGCACAGTGATCGCGGTGTAACCTGAATAGCAGGGATGTCGGACCAGACGGACGTGGTTCAGAGCCAGACGTGGCTGTTTCGATCATCTCCTCAAACCTGGGGGCTGCCCCCCCTCTCCTGAGCTTTCTCCTCTCCTCTGTAAAATAAAAAAGTGCTGACCATCTGGCCCGTGGACAGATGAATTCTATTTCTTGAAATAGATATTATAATTTGGACTTGGGGGGCAAAGCATCTTGGATTGCGTGCGATCCCAGCTCCTTAGGAGCCCCAGTTCTGTTTCCCATCTCCCCACATGTGCCCGGTGCCGAGGCTTTGGAGAAAAGCATGCTGAGAAGGCCTTGGCCTTGACACTGTGTGTGGGCTTGTCTCTCTCGCAGGTGCTGTGAGTGGCTGAGATGCTGTGGTGCGGGAGAGCCCAGGCCCCGCACGGTCTGGCTGGGGCACCCCGAGAAGAGGGATCAGCGGTACCCCCGAAATGTCATCAACAACCAGAAGTACAACTTCTTCACCTTCCTTCCTGGGGTACGTATGTGCAGGGCCACCCCGTTTTTTTCTTCCCACACCTAATGTATGCCGGGGAGCCAGCTTGGAGGACGGAGGCCCCCGGGGCCGGTTTTGTGAGCACACTCCCTTAAGCACTAGCGTGGCTGCTCTCCTCTGTCTGCCCGGCTGGGAGACCCCCTGATCAGTTAGATCAACTTCCCATCTATTGAGTGTGTTGTGCGTGAGAGAGAAAAAGATATGCCGGGGACCTAGCATTATAACTGGAACGCCGGAAAACCGCAGTGCTTAAATTTCCCCCATCATCACGAACACATATTACCTGTAGGAAAGTTGGAGGATAAGAGTATAGAGAAAAAAAAAAAAAAAAGATGCATTTTAATCCTTTCACCCAAAGAATTTCTGTTAACGTCTTTTGCTCTGTTAACGTTTTTGCTAATGAATTTCTGGATTGCGTGGTGTGTGACTGCAGTCATGGCACTTCCCATTAACTCAGACCAATACATGGCCATGGCCTCTCCCAGCCTTCCCCGACACACGTAAATTAACCGATTTTCATCCTCCGTGGCCTCCAGACACTGATGGACTTTAGAAGCCGCAGCGGCAACCAGTGCCAATGCTGGAAAGGAATAAAATTACTATCTCCATTTATTGTGAGATAATACGGAAACACACATACATTAAACTGTATGCTTTTTTTCTTTTAACCAGAGTCTATACCTTTATTCACAAGGCTGTTTACCTCTGAACAGGCTAACGATGGACTCCCATTACCTTTTCTTTTCCTTTTTTTAAAAAATACATTTTATTGATTTTTTACAGAGAGGAAGGGAGAAGGATAGAGAGCTAGAAACGTCGATGGGAGAGAAACATCGACCAGCTGCCTCCTGCACACCCCGCACCGGGGATGTGCCCGCAACCAATGTACATGCCCCCGACCGGAATCGAACCTGGGACCCTTCAGTACGCAGACCGACGCTCTACCACTGAGCCAAACCGGTTTCGGCCCATTACCTTTTCTTGGTAGTCTACAGTTGCTACTGTCTTTATTTTTTAATCGCATAGTTTCAATTTTTCTTTCTTTTCTTTCTTTTTAAAGAAAAATATATTTTATTGATTTTTTACAGAGAGGAAGGGAGATAGAGAGTTAGAAACATCGATGAGAGTCATCAATCAGCTGCCTCTTGCACGGCCCCTACTGGGGATGTGCCTACAACCAAGGTACATGCCGTTGACCAGAATTGAACCCGGGACCCTTCAGTCCTCAAGCCTATGCTCTATCGGAGTCTATCCACTGAGCCAAACCGGTTTTGGCTCAATTTTTCTTTTTAAAAGTTATCTATATTGTTGAAAGTATTACAGATATCGCCTTTTCCCCCCATTGACCTCTTTCACCCTGCATGCACCCTGAATGATTTTTTTAAAAATTTCTTTATTGATTAAGGAATTGCATATCTGAATGATTTTTTTAAGGGTGATTTTGACTACATTCATAGCTCGCTGTCTCAGCCCTCCCCGACAACCCTCCCCCCAGTTCTCAGTAACTTAAGTCAGGAAAACGTTTATTTCTTGTTCCTGGGAATTCTGGTGCAGACGTGGCTGCTCTCTTCCCTCTGGGAGCTGCGCCTTCTGGAATTCTGGCCGCCAGCGTCCCCGTGGCCAGGCAGTAGCGGTGGTCCAGCGATGGCTCTTCACCGCCTTAGCCTGGGAGAGACTCATCATCATCTTCTTCTTCTTAAAAAATATATATTTTTATTGATTTCAGAAAGGAAGGGAGAGGGAGAGAGAGAAAGAAACATCAGTGATGAGAGAGAATCATTAGTCAGCTGCCTCCTGCACACCCCCCACTGGTTGTGAGCCCACAACCTGGGTATATGCCCTGATCTGGAATTGAACTGTGACCTCCTGGTTCATAGGTCGACACTCACCCACTGAGCCACGCCAGCTGCTCGAGACTCCCATTTTCATTCATTGCCATCGGCCCAGTCCTGTGGGATCAGTCTTCCTGCCAGGGCACCTGGGAGCAGGCTAAGCCGCCAGAACCCAGCGCCCCCCAAGATGGGGCTCTGCTGGATGTGTCTATGGCGTTGCGATCACATCGTGGAAATGACAATTTATCTTACTTTAAATTAAAAAATATATATATTTTTTAATAGCCTGCTTTTTTGATCAAGTTTACAGCATAGGCATTTCCCGCTAATACTTATTCTTGAAAATGACATGTTCAGGGGCTTACCTGTACTTATAACATAGATGGTTTAAGAAAGAAAACAGAGAAGACATGTTGAAGCCCTCAGCATGCCCTGTCTACCCCAGAGGTAACTATGGTCTTGAACTTGGTGTTTACAGTGTCTACATGTATTGCTATTTATATTTTTACTTAAAAAACTTTTTTTCTTTTTCTTTTAGTCCTGGCTGGTTTGGCTCAGTGGGTGGAGCGTCGGCCTGCAAACTGAAGGGTTCCGGGTTCAGTTCCGGTCAGGGGCACATGCACGGGTTGTGGGCTGGGGGACTTGTAGAACCAATACAAGATTCTCTCTCATCATGGATGCTTCCATCTCTCCTTCTTCCTTCCTCTCTGAAATCAATAAAAATATATTTAAAAAAAATTTTTTTTTTTTACACAGAGAACTATTTAAACTTTATGGGAAAGGAATCATGTTGTGTTCTTTTGTAGGATAGTTTTTTTTCTTCATCTTTACCTGAGGACATGTTTTTTTAAAATTGATTTAGAGAGAAAGAGGAGGGGGGAGGGAGGAGAGAGAGAGAGAGAGAGAGAGAGAGAGAGAGAGAGAGACACAGACAGACAGACATTGATGTGAGAGAGAAACATGGGTCTATTGTGTCCCGTTCAAAGTGTGCCCTGACTGGGGCTTGAACCTGAAATCTTTCGTTGTACAGGATGACGCTCCAACCGCCTGAGCCATGGCCAGGGCTGTAGGAAAGTGTTAAGACATTATTCACCTCCCACCCACCCTGCCCCGTCCGACAAGCCCTGAATGTCTCTTCTCTCTCCTCTCCCCTTTCCAGGTGCTGTTCAACCAGTTCAAGTACTTTTTCAACCTCTACTTCTTACTCCTCGCCTGCTCCCAGTTTGTACCTGAGATGAGGCTTGGTGCGCTCTACACCTACTGGGTCCCCCTGGTGAGTACCGGCTCGGCTTGCCCAGTGACCGCAGAGGTTGGGGACAGACAGCTCCGTGTCGCTCTCACTCTAGCAGGTGGGATGGGAGAGTAGCCCTTTAAGGGAGCGGGCACCCTCAGGCTAACACATTGGGCGCCCCCAGGGTTTTGAGGTTGCAGCCCCATTTCCTACATCAGCCGGGTCAGACGCTGGTAAGTTCTGTGCCGTTCCTTCCTCCCGTCACTCTGTTCCTCCGGCATTCACGGTCTCAGCAGACAGAGGGGCAAATAGGGGAGACCATGCCCCCGTCAGTGTGTGTGCTCTGTGTATACTGTTTAGTGGAGGGTTTAAAAGAGTAACAGATTCCGTGCTTTCGTGTGTACGAATGTGAGAGAGCCGACCAGAATGCCCCTCCCTTCCTCTCCTTGCCTGCTTTTCGTTCTTTCCTTTGGCCAATGGTAACTGAGCACCTACTATGTGTCAGGCACACTGCTGGATGCTGGGGGTGCAGCGATGAACAGAACGTATAAATTCCTGCCGTCTTGGAGTTGATTTTCAGAGGATAGACAACAAACAGGTTAATAAAGTTGTTTCAGATTGAGGGGAGTTCTGTGAGGGTAGCAGAATAAGGTCATAGGACAGGCAGGGAATCCAGGCTCCTGGAGTATTGGTTGAATGGATGAAGGTGGGATTGTGGAGGGGCAGCCCAGCCAGGTGGCCATGGAAGAACTCTTGAGGAGGTGATGAGGAGGAGATGGGAAGGAGAATAGGAGGGTGGGAGGGCTCTCGGCAGACGGCAGCCATGCAAAGGCCCTGTGGTAGAGGACCTCGGAGGACTTGGAGAACAGAAAGGAGCTCAGCGTGACGAGCATTGGAGAGGGCAGAGCTGACATCTTTTTCTCCAGAGACATCATGAAGTGTGATTGCTGCCTATTTTTCTCTCAGCTGGACTCGGGGGGCGGGGGGAATACTTAGATCTTCTTTTCACAAACATGGTTACATTTTTAAAAAATACATTTTTATTGATTTCAGACAGGAAGGGAGAGAGAGAGAGATAGAAACATCAGTGATGAGAGAGGATCTTTGACTGGCTGCTTCCTGCACACCCCCGACTGGTGATCAAGCCTGAAACCTGGGCATGTGCTCTTGACCGGAATCAAACCCAGGACGCTTCAGCCTGCAGGCTGATGCTCTATCCACGGAGCCAAACCAGCTAGGGCTACATTTTTAATTGGAAGATGATTTGTTTTAAAATTGATAGAGAGGGGAAAGGGAGAGAGAGAGGAAGGAACTTGGATTTGTTGTTCCACATACAAGAAACAACCAATGGCCGGAACCGGTTTGGCTCAGTGGATAGAGCGTCGGCCTGCGGACTGAAAGGTCCCAGGTTCGATTCCGGTCAAGGGCATGTACATTGGTTGCGGGCACATCCCCAGTGGGGGGTGTGCAAGAGGCAGCTGATCGATGATTCTCTCTCATTGATGTTTCTAACTCTCTATTCCTCTCCCTTCCTCTCTGTAAAAAATGAAAAATAAAAATAAAAACTGTGAACCAGAATTCATAAAAAAAAAGAAAAGAAAAAGAAAAAGAAACAACTAATGAATGCATACATAAGTGGAGCCACAAATGTATGTTTCTTTTTCTCTCCCTTCCTCTAAAAATCAATAAATAAAGAAAATTAGAAAGAGAGATACACAGCTCTGAGTAATGTTTCTTTCTAATCTTCAGCATCTCTTCTTGATTTTTGAACATGGATCACTCTTTAAAAAATGTTAAGGCACGGAGTGTGGATTGGACACACCCACCGAATGCTCTGCTAACGGTTGTCGGAGTTCCTTAGACCGCCAGTGGGTGACTTTGTGCTCGGGCACCCCGCTGGGCGGTGGAATGCTCCAGACCCTACCGCTCCAGTCTGTGTGTGCGTTTCTTTGCAAACCCAGATGTGCTGCTCTCGACCCAAGGGGCTTCTGTTCGTTTTTCTTCTCCTTTTTCAACGACAAAGAGACTCTTTATTATTGGGGGAAAAATCGGAAGAACAACTGGGGGGAAAAACCCCACACACAAATGCCTGTGTGCAGCCACCCCCAAGATACCCCGCTTAGGTTTCTGGTCAGTTTCCTTTTCGTCTCTCACATGTGCCTGTGTTTTATACGCACTCTAGCATACAGTGTGGTAAATTCTACATTAGGGGTGTCGAACTTAATCAGAGAAGGGGCCAAAATCTAAAATCCAGCCTAAATCGCGGGCCGAATGGTTTACTGAACAGTCATAAACTGTCATTGTGATGGAAACGCAGCGGAGTGCAGTGATGACAGCACGGTGCGGGCCACATTGCAAGGCCTGGCGGGACGGATTTGGCCCGCGGGCCTTGTGTTTGACACATGTGTTCTACATATTATGTAAACGCGTATGTTTTGTAAATTGGGATCCCAAGTGCGCCCGAAGATCGCTACCTGTGTGTCTCCCCCCTCTTCCCTGCCCCTGGCATCTCAAGCGTGCCATCTGTCCTGGCGTGTGTCCTCGTTCCTCACGGTGCCCGTCTGCCCAGCCTGTGGTATAAACCATCCTCCGGAAGGTTCTTGGGGTGCAGATCTGTTCACACCCCACTACCTCATTTACCTTCTCTTGGCCTCTATGGTGGGGAGGGGACCTCAGCCACATTGGGAATGAACTTTTCATTCTCTTAACCAGATTCCTGTAGATATGACTAAGCGGGGAGGGGTGGACTCACACAGGGATTCGCCTGCCTGAGGAAGCTGGAGGGAAGTTAGGTCAGCTCTGTGGAAGTCTTCCGAAGGCGGATTGAGCGTCCGTGGACTGGAGGCAAAGCGTGCTGCCAGGGAAAAGGATTCCTCGCTTGAGAAGGAAGAACTGGACTGGCCGAGGAGCTCGGGAAGTCATTGAGTTCATGCTCGGATGTGAAGGTCTTCGGTCTCAGAGAGACGGAGCTCCCTTTCTTTTTCCGAGGAACAGTCTTGGGATGTCAGAGGGGTTTGGGGTGCATGAGAGGCTGTGTGTACAGGGAGATTCTTTATATATATATAGCCGAGACCGGTTTTGCTCAATGGATAGAGCATCAGCTTGGGGACTGAAGGGTCCCGGGTTTGAGTCCGGTCAAGGGCATGTACCTTCGTTGCGGGCATATCCCCAGTAGGGGGTGTGCAAGAGGCAGCTCATCGATGACTCTCTCTCATCGATATTTCTAACTCTCTATCTCTCTCCCTTTCTGTACAAAATCAATAAAATATATTAAAAATATATATATATTTTATAGAGGGCAAGAGAGAGGGACAGAGAGCCAGAAACATCAATGGGAGAGAAACATCGACCAGCTGCCTCCCAAACACCCCCTACTGGGGATGTGTCCTCGACCAAGGTACATGCCCTTGACTGGAATCGAACCCGGGACCCTTTAGTCTGCAGGCTGACGCTCTATGCACTGAGCCACGCCGGCTAGGGCCAGGGAGATTCTTTGCGACATGTTGTATATAATGAACAGTTGGAAACAAACACTTGTCCCTCGGTAGTGACTCACACGCTGCTGGGGCTGAACTCCGGGAGGCTTCCCTGGAGTGAGAAGCAGGGAAGCCACTCCGCTGGGCTTACACAAGAAGGCGTGACTCATGTTTTTTTTTTGACGTGGAAAGAGCATGTTGCAGAACAACATGGACCATAGGCTTCCATTTTTATGACCCTCTCCCTCTCCCCGACAAATACAGGGGTGGGCAAAAGTAGGTGTACAGTTGTGAGTAATAATTCTTGTATTATTATTTATTAATTAGTGTGTATTTATTTGTATTACAACTGGGGCGAGGCAAGAGGGCTGGGGGAGGGTGGGGGCTGGGGTGGCCTGTGGGCTCCCACCCCTCCAGTCCTGTGTCCTCGCCGAAATGCCACTGGGATTTTCCAGGAGGAGCCGGGTTCCCTGGCTTTCCTGGGACCCGGCCTCAGCTGGAAGCCGGAGGCTAACGGCAGCTCAGGCCGTCCTGCGGTTTCTGACGGCGTCAGGGCCCCTGGAATCGCCAGCTGTGCCTGTGCCCGGGACGGTTCGGGACCAGAGGGCATGTTTGTCTGGTGGACGCCCTGGCCTTCTTCCCGGGCCCGCAGAGCAGGGAGTTGATGGTCGAAGATGAACTGGACGCCACCTGTTTCTAGGTGACTGTGGCTGACTTGCCCTAAAGGCCCTGGGTGTGTGCGGAGGGAATCGGTGTGCAGCTCTTGGCTAGGACACGCTTAGAAAGGCCTCTGACCGTCCCGAAAGCCCAGGTGTGAGTGCGGCAGCTCAGCGTGAGGGCGGCGGAGCGCGCGGCGGAGCGCAGGCCTCGGCTGCACGTGGTTGAGAAGTCGTGTGATGTGAACAAACTGCTGAGCCTCAGGTTCCACATCTGTGAACCGGGTGATCGTGTCCATTTCCTTGGCTCGTTGGGAGGATGACATGTTACGTGATCACAACACGTAAAGTGCTTCTGATAGCTCCCGGCATATAGACCATCGTCTCATTTTAGTTTTTAAAACCTGCGCTGGTGACACTGTTGTTCACTGTCTGGATTAAGTTCTAGCTTTTATTACTTTTTCTCTTGGTACTAATATAGTAGAGGAAGAATTTAACCAGGAGATAGCAGAAATAACCTATAACATTGTATGAAGTCCAAGTAATAAATCTAGATTTTTTTGTTTTTTTGTTATTAAGATATAATCGAGATACCATAAAATGCACAGACGTGGCCCGGCCGGTGTAGCTTAGTGGGTGCGTGTTGACCTGTGAACCAGGAGGTCACGCTTCAATTCCCAGTCAGAGCATGTGCCCAGGTTGTGGGCTCAATCCCTGGTGTGGGGTGCGCACAAAGCAGCTGATTCATGATTCTCTCATCATTGATGTTTCTCTCTCTCTCCTCCCTTCCTCTGTGAAATCAATTATTTATATATATATATATATATATATATATATATACACACACACACACACACACACAGACACACACACACAGACAGACACACACACACATATATATGTATATATATGTTAAAAATATATATATATGTTAAAAAAAAAAAGTGCACAGACATGGAGTTTCTGACTCAGCGAGTGTTTACCTTCATCAGCGCCCATGTGAACACTACCTCAGTAAGACAAGAATACTTCTGTCATTCTGGAAAGTTCCCTGTGCCCCTCTCCTGCCAGCCCCTTCCCAGCTGAGGCAGCTGCTTTTCTGAATCCTGTCTCTTTCGGGTAGTTTTGTTTCCGTAAATCGGCTTCTGATGTTCAGCATCCCTGAAGAGCCTGCTGACACCTTCACGGTGGCTTGTCTGTGCACTGCCCTCGCCTGCAGTTTCTCTACAAGCTCAGCGTGGGCTCACCGGCCGAGGCCCGCGTTCAGACCTCCTTCTAGATGTCTGTGGACGTGAAGGGCCTGTGGAGGGGACGGCTGGCACTCATTTCCAGACCACATTTGCACCTCGTTGTACATCAGTGTCTAGCCCAGGGCATGGCGTGTCCTCCAGCATTAATGAGAACTGTGTGTGGGGGGGGGGGGAGGGTAGGTGGGGTGAACTGGGGAGGCCGTGCTCATTGGCAGCTGGGAGGTTACAGCTTCTTCCTTTGTTTATTTAGTTATTTAATCCTTACCCGAGGATGGATGGATGGATGGATATATATATATATATATATATATATATATATATATATATATATATATCTCTGTGTGTGTGTGTGTGTGTGTGTGTGTATATATATATATATATATATGTATATATATATATATATATATATATAGTGAACGACAGTGTCACCATTGATTTCAGAGAGGAAGGGAGAGGGAGAGAGGGAGATAAAAACATCAATGATAGCCGAAACCGGTTTGGCTCAGTGGATAGAGCGTCGGCTTGGGGACTGAAGGGACCCTGGTTCGATTCTGGTCAAGGGCATGTACCTTGGTTGCGGGCATATCCCCAGTGGGGGTGTGCAAGAGGCAGCTGATCGATGACTCTCTCTCATCGATGTTTCTAACTGTCTATCTCTCTCCCTTCCTCTCTGTACAAAAATCAATAAAATATATTAAAAAACAAACAAAAAAACAAACAAACAAAAAAATCAATGATAAGAGAGAATCATTGACCAGCTGCCTCCTGCACATTCCCTACTGGGGATTGAGCCTGCAACCCAGGCATGCGCCCGGGGCTGGAATCGAACCCAGGACCCTTTAGTCTGCAGGCTGATGCTTCTATCCACTGAGCCAAACTGGCTAGTGCGCAGCTTCTGTCTCTGCAGAGCACACACGTCCACTGTTGTCCGTGGGACTGAGCCAGGCCATGCAGGGGAAAGAGAAACCAGGACATTTGAAAAAAAACACACACAAACAACAGCAAAAAACCTGGCCTCCGGCCCAGTACAACAAAAGTGCAGCATGCAGGACGAGGTGGGGGGAGTCGACCGGCTTCTGCAGACCGGCCTGTGCTGCCAGAACAAGCTTCCTCTCCTCCGTACTAGGTCTTCGGACACTTCTGTTCTGCACCTCTGATGGGCAGCCGGGGCTGGAGGGGTCTGGGGCTGTAAAGATGTCTGGGGCTCTGGGGGAGGGTCACAGAGCAGCGCCTCTCTGGCTAGATGTACAATACATAAGGATCTGAATCAGAGTTAATGTATTCACAGGGTCAGCATCACGGACATGAAGTCAGCAAAGAATCCCTCCTGCTACCCTCTGTGGGACTTCGGCTCTCTGTGTTTTGAAAAGTGCTTTTAAAAGGAGGGATGAGCCGGCACCGGTTTGGCTCAGTGCCGTAGGGGTGTCGAACTCAATCAGAGAAGGGGCCAAAATCTAAAATCCAGACTAAATCGCGGGCCGAATGGTTTACTGAACAGTCATAAACTGTCATTGTGATGGAAACGCAGCGGAGTGCAGTGATGACAGCGCGGTGCGGGCCACATTGCAAGGCCTGGAGGGACGGATTTGGCCCGCGGGCCTTGTGTTTGACACATGTGGAGAGCGTCGGTCTGCGGACTGAAAGGTCCCGGGTTCGATTCCGGTCAAGGGAATGTACCTTGGTTGCGGGCACATCCCCAGTAGGGGTTGTGCAAGATGCAGCTGGTCGATGATTCTCTCTCATCGACGTTTCTAACTCTCTATCCCTCTCTCTTCCTCTCTGTGAAAAATCAATAAAAATATATTAAAAAAATAAAAGGAGGGATGATGAGGGCCTCTTGTAAGAAAAATGAATGCGGCTCTGGGCGGGTAGCCAATTGGTAGAGAGTCGTCCTGGTTCTCCAAGGTTTGGGGTTTGATCCTGGGCCAGGGCACGTACCAGAAGCAGCCAGTGAGTGCATAAATAAGCGGAACAGCAATCCTTGTCTCTGCCCCGCTCTTTTCTCTCTGCCTCTCTAAAAAAATCAGTACATTAAAGAAATTATCTTTAAAATAAAAATAAAAATGGATGAAGGTTCTTGCCTTCGTGGATATAAGAGGAAAAACTGGATAGAGGTTGGTTCATGCTGTGGACAGCACAGGGGACAGCCTTCCTGAGTTTATGAGTTGGGGTGCGTTGTTCAGGAAGATCAGTTTTAAATGTTAATGCTTCATAATGTTTCTTTATAAAAGTGGAGGACATTACATCCTGCAGTCCATCCCACTCCTTCCCTGTCCCTCTCAGCAGAGGAATCTAAACAGAAGTTAAGGAAATGGGAAAGTCTTTCTTTTTTTTTTCTTCTTTTAAAAAAAAAATGTTTTATTGATTTTTTACAGAGAGGAAGAGAGAGGGATAGAGAGTTAGAAACATCGATGAGAGAGAATCGTCGATCAGCTGCTTCTTGCACACCCCCTAATGGGGATGTGCCCGCAACCAAGGTACATGCCCTTGACCGGAATCGAACCTGGGACTTTTCAGTCCGCAGGCTGATGTTCTATCCACTGAGCCAAACCGGTTTCGGTAGAAAGTCTTTCTTTAAAAAAAAAAAAAAAAGTTTTTATTGATTTTTTTAGAGAGAGGGGGCGGGTGGCGGGGAGAGAAACATCAATCGGTTGCCTCCCATACGTACCTCTGCTGAACTTTCAGCCTGGGTATGTGCCCTGACCAGGAATTGAACCAGCAACGTTTCAGTGCACAGGATGACGCTCAACCAACTGCGACACACCGGCCAGGGCAGAGTCTTAACCAGTGTGTGGAGTCTTGGTTACTTCTGTGAACGGTGTTCCATTTTATGTTCTGGAAGGTTGATTTCTCCATTGGCCCCGTCCGTGCAAGCAGAGGTATCTCATTCCTTTTAACTCCTGCTGGTGGTCCATCTCCTCGGCTCCGCCCGCCAGAGTTTCTCTAGATGCAGAAGAAGGTGGCTGTTAAGATCTCAAGCCAGATTTTCTGTGTTCAAAATTCCTGCTTATATATCTAATATGCAAGTGGCGGGGACATCCTCATTGTAACAGCCGATATCAGCAGGAGGCTAGGTGCGCGGCCGGCACAGGTGGGCGGGGACTTGCAGTGTGGGGACATTACATCCTGACAATCCAGCACCAGGAGGCCTGGGGCCCAGTGGAGGCCTGCCCGCGGCTCCACCAGGGGTCCGGAGGCCTCAGGTGGCCCGGCCTGGGGCAGGGCCTGGCGGAGGCCTCCGTGCGGTGAGGCCTGGGGGGATCCCTCAGCTCCGTGCGGTGAGGCCTGCGGGTCCTACAGCTCCTGGTGACATGGAGGCGGGACCCGTGGCTTCAGCCTACTTCTTTGGGGCAATCCATCGAGGAGCCCCAGATGGGTGGGTGAGGCCTACCTCTTTAGGGCGACAAATTGCGAGGCTCCTGCGCTGTGACAGGGCACAGGCCAGGCTGGGGGACCCTACCACCCTGAGTGAATTTTGTGCACTGGGCCACTAGTATATACAATTCCTAGGAGCTTGATTAACCAACCTCTTAGTGCCTAGTTTCCTATCTGCAGCACAGCGATCCCGTACGGTGGAGCTGTCCAGAGGTTTGTGTGAGGGTGGAATGCGCTAAGCACATGGCAGTGTGGCCTCCTTCAGCCATTGTCTGCATGGACGGGGTGTGTGTGTGTGTGTGTGTGTGTGTGTGTGTGTTTCCACATCGTTTACTCTGAGAACCCTGGGGAGGTGGCGAACAGGGCTGTGCTTGTGCAGGCATGTCGACGAGTGTTCCTCAGCGTGTGTGTGTGTGTGTGAGTGTGTGTGTGTGTGTGTGTGAGTGTGTGTGAGTGTGTGTGAGTGTGTGTGTGTGTGTGTGAGTGTGTGTGTGTGTGTGAGTGTGTGTGAGTGTGTGTGAGTGTGTGTGTGTGAGTGTGTGTGTGTGTGTGTGTGAGTATGTGTGAGTGTGTGTGTGTGTGTGAGTGTGTGTGTGTGTGTGTGAGTGTGTGTGAGTGTGTGTGAGTGTGTGTGTGTGTGTGTGAGTGTGTGTGTGTGTGTGTGTGTGTGAGTGTGTGTGTGTGTGTGTGTGTGTGTGTGTTTCCACATCGTTTACTCTGAGAACTCTGGGGAGGTGGCGAACAGGGCTGTGCTTGTGCAGGCGTGTCGACGAGTGTTCCTCAGCGTGTGTGTGTGAGTGTGTGTGAGTGTGTGTGTGTGTGTGTGTGTGTGAGTGTGTGTGTGTGTGTGTGTGTGTGTGTGTGTGTGTTTCCACATCGTTTACTCTGAGAACCCTGGGGAGGTGGCGAACAGGGCTGTGCTTGTGCAGGCGTGTCGACGAGTGTTCCTCAGCGTGTGTGTGTGAGTGTGTGTGTGTGTGTGTGTGTGTGTGTTTCCACATCGTTTACTCTGAGAACCCTGGGGAGGTGGCGAACAGGGCTGTGCTTGTGCAGGCGTGTCGACGAGTGTTCCTCAGCGTGTGTGTGTGAGTGTGTGTGTGTGAGTGTGTGTGAGTGAGTGTGTGTGTGTGTGTGTGTGTGTGAGTGTGTGTGAGTGTGTGTGTGTGTGTGTGTGAGTGTGTGTGAGTGTGTGTGTGTGGAGGAGACCCTCGGGGAAGCGGGTGAGCGGATTTGCTGGGCAGTGCCTTAGGGACCCTCGGCAGGTCCTGCCCTGCTGCCCTCCGGCCTTTCCCGTCCCGGCCCCAGGAGAGGAAGGGGGTTCCGGCCGGGCTCACTCTGTCCCTCTCTCCGCAGGGCTTCGTGCTGGCCGTCACCATCATCCGGGAGGCGGTGGAGGAAATCCGATGCTACCTGCGGGACAAGGAAGTCAACTCGCAGGTCTACAGCCGGCTCACACTGAGAGGTCAGCGGGGCTCCGCGGGGGCCACCTCCTGCCGCCGCCTGGGCTGCAGGGCCGCAGGGCTGCAGCTCAATCACAGGCCGCTGACAGTCCGGAGCAGAGTTCAAGGCCTGGGGCTGGCGGGGTGTGGGCGCCGCGTGGCAGGACAGCCCTCCGCTGCTGGCACCGGGAGGCCAGCCTGTCCCCCGGGGCTCGGGGAGTGTGGCTGCCTCCCCAGCTGGCCAGGCTCTCAGAGCCGGTCCTGGGGGCTCGCTGGAACTGAATTCTGTGCATTTGCAGCCTCTGCCGCGAGTGCCTTACCCTGCGGGGTCTGGCTGCAGAGGGGGGCCGGGAACTTGGCACCCCAAAGGGGCACCGCTTTAAAAGATATGCTTTCAACACTACAACACTAATGGTGTCTAATCATCTATTTATTTGTATACTTTCATGTTGGATGTTTGTGCACTTACAAGATGAGCCACATCAGTTTTCTTAAAAAAAAAAAAAATAAAAAAAAAAAATATATATATATATATATATATATATATATATATATATTATTGATTTTTTTTACAGAGAAGAAGAGAGAGGGGTAGAGAGTTAGAAACATCGATGAGAATCATCGATAAACTGCCTCTTGCGCACCCCCTACTGGGGATGTGCCCGCAACCAAGGCACATGCCTTGACTTTCAGTCCTCAGGCCGACGCTTTATTCACTGAGCCAAACCGGTTTCAGCACATCAGTTTTCTTAAGAGGCACCAGAGTTCCGTGAATTCTGCCTCTGCGAAGACCTCTTTGCTGGCATCTTCTCTGTCCTCAGAATTGAAGGGGGAAGAGCCCATAGTCTGAGCCAAAGAGAACGGGAGCTAGCCTTTAGGCGTTAACCCCAGGCAAGACAGGAGCATGCCAGGTGGTGGGATTTAAAACCTATCCCAAACCCCACAGAGCTACTGGCCGAGGCTGACTTCTGTTTCCCACTCCCACTCCCAGTAGATAACCCGTGAGGCTGTGTTCCGAAAGGAGAGGAAGTGACTGTCTGCAGGGCCCTAAGATTAAGGTGACCTGACGTCCCGCTTTTGGCGGGACCGTCCCGATTTTCAACAATTTGTACCCGTGGGACGCGGGACAAATTGTTAAAAATTCTTTCCAAAAATCGGGACTTTTTTTTAAAACGCCGTGGGACGCTGAGCAAATTGTTAGAAATCGGGACTGGTCACCTTACCTAAGATGACTGGTCCCATTCAGGATTCATCATGGTTTAGCAGAGGCCGGAGGGAGCCGGAGCTGTGCCTCGCTGGCAGAAAGGGGGGATTCTGAAAGCGACAAGCCAGGTGCAGGGGGAGCGGGTCCCGGAGCCTGGTGTGAGGAGTTGCTGTTCAGCGCTCCAGTCTTCCGGAGAAGCTGGCCATCCCTGTTCCCGAGTTTTCAGCAGAATTTCCCCCTTTTGGGAAAAATGTCAGCGGAATATATTCTGGCCTCCTCTTCCCCTCCCCACCCCCACCCCCAAATTGAGATTTCGACAAAAATCCCTTGAGGGCATGGACGTGTTTTCGTTTTAGGGCACTGAATAGAGTTTCCTAGTTGGTGGTCTTAAACATTTGCACGTCTCCGGGAGAAGGGGGCCTTCAGAGCGGGGATAGAAATGTGTGTTTTGTTATCGCTGAACCGCTGCGTGTAGGGCATTTTGCAAACTAAAGAATGGACACCCGGTAGGTATAATCCTCGCAGAGGCTGGTGGCTTGGGGGTTCCATGCGGGTAATCAGAAGACCCCTCTGGGAGGGCTTTCTGTGCGGTGTGTGTGTATGAGACCCTCCCTCAGTAACATACTCTGACGATGACATGTGCAGTGCTTGGCAACCAACAAAGCCGGGCGGGAGGGCGGGGAGGGCCGCTGGGTCTGCTTAGAGGAGCGGCTTTGGGAGGCTTCCATTCCTCTCATCTGTCCCCGCCCGCCCTTCGGTTCTTTTCACATTGCAATTGCTTCCCCCCGCGTGGTTTTCATGCCCTCCCCTGCAGGCCCCCTCTCAGCTGCTGCCCGCACCCCTCTGTCCTCGCCGAGGCCCTAAAGAGAATTGGCAGATGGCTCCGGAGGTAAAAACATGTCCTCCTTTGTGGGCCTCCTTTTGGGGCCCGGGGCTCCCATTGTCATGCTAATGCAACCAGAGCGGCCGCCGGAGCCCAGCTCTGAATATTAACCCGGCCCTCGCCCCTCGCTCGCAGCTTGTTTTGAAAAGGGCCCCGGGAGAACTGTCAGCCGGCGTGATGGAGGTGAGTTTAGTTATTTGATCTGCGTTGGGGGAAGGGCCGGGGAGAGAAGCCCAAACAGAAGGCTGCAGAGAGAGGAAGAGAAAGGAGCCTTTTCTGACCTTCCCGCGCTGTCGAATATTTTCCCCAGTGAGACATTTCACCAAGATCTCAACGACGTTCAAACGCGAGCTCAAACACAGGGGGACACGTATGTGCATGCAGGACTGTTCTCCTTTTTTGATCCCACGACATGTTAAAAGGGACTTTTCAGCACTCCTTCTGGAGTTCCCAAACGCTTAGAAACCAGAATCGAGTCCTCGTGGATGGTAGGCCACGAGGTTTTCCTGCCCTCAGCATCATTTCCTGGCTGAGAGCACAGTGCTGGGACTGAGTTAACGTTTTGGGGGGTAATAGTTTCTGACTGGCAAAGAGCTGCAGACCTCCCGCAGAGGACTCCTGCACGCCTGCCACCCGGTTCCCCGTTATCAGCGTGTTCCCACTCAGCCGCTAGAGATCCAAGGTGAGGCTGCCATGCCTTTTGCTCCTAAACAATTCGCTGTGTAATTCCTAAGAGGACCCTTCTCTTCCATAACACAGTACCGCAAGCCACGTCAGGAAATTTAACATCGAGGCAGTACTGTCCCTGAAATGTCCTTTTGTAGCATTGAAAAAAAAAATGATTTTAGAGAGGAAGGGGGAGAGGGAGATAGAGACACCGATTTGTTGTTTAAATACTCATGGGTTGATTCCTGTATGTACCCTGACTGGGGATCAAACCGGTAACCTTGGCGTATTGGGGTGACACTAACCAGCTGAGCTGCCCGGCCAGGGCTGCAGCGTTTTTTCTCTTGGTTCCGGAACCGATGCGGGTTGCCAGTTGCGTTTAGTGGCCTCCGCTCTCTCCATCACCCCTCCACCCTGGCGTAGCCCTGTGGCATTGGCGGTTTTTTAAAATTAATTAATTAATTTATTTATTTTAAAAATATTTTTTATTATTATCTGTGTACATATTTTAACATTGCCCTCCCCCCTCCCCCATATATACCCTCCCTCTCCAGAGTTTTGTGTCCATTGGTTGTACTTATATGCATGTATACAAGTTCTTCGGTTGATCTCTTTTTTTTTCTTTTTTTAAAAAAATATATTTTATTGATGTTTTTACAGAGAGGAAGGGAGAGAGATAGAGAACCAGAAACGTCGATGACAGAGAAACATCGACCAGCTGCCTCTTGCACACCCCTTACTGGGGATGTGCCCGCAACCAACGTACATGCCCCTGATCGGAATCGAACCCGGGACCTTTCAGTCCGCAGACCGATGCTCTACCACTGAGCTAAACCGGTTTCGGCTTCGGTTGATCTCTTATCTCCCCCAGATCTCCCTACCCTCCCGGCTGTAATTTGACAGTCTGCTTGTTGCTTTACTGTCTCTATATCTGTCTTTTGGTTCAACAGTTTATAATGTACTTTAATATCCATAAATGAGTGAGGTCATGTGGTATTTCTCTTTCATTGACTGGCTTATTTCACTCAGCATGGTGTTCTCTAGTTCTATCCAGGTTGCTGCAAATGATGAGAATTCCTTCTTTTTTATGGCAGCATAGTATTCCATTGTGTAGATGTAGTGTTGGCGTTTTTGAAAAGGACAGGCCAGTTACTTCCAGCTTGTCCCTCAGCTTGTGTTTGCCTGGTGTCTCAAAATTAGACTCACAGCGTGCATTTTGGCAGGAATTAATATAATTTAAGAATTTCAGTGGCACAGACTCTTAAGTCAGGATGTTGCCAGAGTTTTAGAGGCATTATGTTAATCAGACTGTAAAACTTTAAAACTTGGAGGAAAATGAATTCTATTTTGAACAGCTGAACTAAAAGCCCCGGTAAATAATAATGAGTTCTCCATCAGAGGAAACATTTTTTTTTAATTGATTTTAGAGAGAAAGGGAGCGGGGGAGAGAGATAGAAACATCAACGATGAGAGAGAATCATTGATTGGCTGCCTTCTGCATGCCCCACACTGGGGATTAAGCCAGCAACCCGGGCATGTGCCCTTGACCAGAATCGAACCCGGGACCCTTCACTCTGTAGACCCTTCACTTTATCCACTGAGCAAAAAACAGCAAGGGTGGAAGTTACTTTTTTTTTAATAGCTGCTTCCAACACTTTATTTTTTTCCAGACTGTATATGGCTAATATGCAAAGTGTCCCCACGAGAGTTTGACTGGGGGAGACTGGGAGTTTTATCGCTTGCTATGATGTATGCTGACCACCAGGGGGTGGCGCTGAGCGAAGGAAGGCCCCGGCTGGCAGTCAGAAGGCCCTGAGCGTCCCTTATCACTACCAGGCCTAGGAACCCTCCCGTGCACGAATTTTAAGAAGCTAACTAAGAAGAACTTATGCTTATATGCATTGCCCATGAAACCAGACAGTAGGGTGGTGAAGGCCTGGGGCTGGGTGGGTACCAGATGGTGGGGGGGGGGGGCAAGGAGGCAAAAAAGGAGAGACGTTAGTAATACCCTCAACCATAAAGATAAAAAATATCTAACTAATAATTATACTTTATGGGCATGAGTGTGGGGCCCTAATGAGGAAGGTCCCTTCTCTTGACCACTGCACTCCTGGTTCTGAGCTTACACTGGTTTCAGAACTCGGCGTCCACCTCCTCCCTGGTGTAGGGGCAGATGCCCTACCCTGTCAGTAACTGGAGGTGATGGTAGTACCTGCTGCCTGCGAGTTGGTTAAATGTAACTCCTACACGGGAAGAACTGTACCTGTGATTGAATGTGTCCTCAAGAAAGGCAGTGCTGGTGGTTAAGTGCTGGTGGATGAATCAATGGAGGTATTAGCCAAGGGTGATGGGAGGTTGTGGGAGCCCACCAGAGATGAGTTGATGATGTCTTCCAAAAGAGATACCCTTCACCCCGAGTCACACAGGATGGAAGAGAGCAGGACTGGCTACGTTAAAAAATGAGCATTTGATGAGGGCCTTGTTCAAAAATCAAGATTTTCAAAATGGGTGACAGTAGATTACTGAGCCAAGTAAGGAGCCTTTACAATCGGTCCTGGGATCACATGCCCACAACGTTGTCCTGGTCAGAGTTCCCCAAGGGCCCCCGCATGATTGCTGGGTGGGCGGTGCACAGAGCCCTCGGTCCTGGCTCCATCTTGCTCTTCCCACTGCGGCTGCCGTCGCCGAGCCTCCCCCTCCGGGAGAGCAGAAGAAAAGACCACGTAGGCCAGTGAGGCCTGAGACTCTGGGCAAGTGGAAAGCTGACTCTGTGATCCAGGACTCTGTACAAGGCATGCTGCAGGGGGGAAGGAGGCAGGGAGGCTGTTGGAAAAATGCTGTCCACATGGGAAAGCAGGAGGAAAGGAGGGCAGGCCTGTCATTTCTAAATGACCCCGTGGAGGGAGCCTTTCCAGGAACTGGGTGCAGAGAGGGAAAGCACCCTGTCTGGTGGCGCAGCTAACCAGTGACTGGAACCCCGGCCTGTCTGAACGTCAGCCCTCAGTCTGTAAGTCCAGGCACCTACCGTGTTCCAGGAGCTCGCTTGGCACTTTGCCGTAGACTGTCTCAATGATCACCGGGATTCCTCCGTAAACCAAATGCTGCAGAAGGACTTCTCAGATGTGAGGCATTTTAAAACACATTTACGTTTGTAAAAATTTATTTGAGGGACAGACATCAGTTTGTTGTTTCATTTATTTGTGCATTTGTTGGTTGATTCTTTTTTTTTTTTTTTTTAATATATTTTTATTGGTTTCAGAGAGGAAGGGAGAGGGATAGAGAGAGAGAAACATCAATGATGAGAGAGAATCGTTGATCGGCTGCCTCCTGCACGCCCCCCACTGGGGACCGAGCTCACAACCCGGCAGGTGCCCTTGACTAGAATAGAACCCGGGACCTTTCAGTCCGCAGGCTGACACTCTCTCCACCGAGCCAAACCGGCTAGGGCTGATGGTCGATTCTTGTATGTGCCCTGACTGGGGATGGAGCCCCAAACCTTGGCGTATCGGGATGATGTTTTAAACAACTGAGCCACCTGGCCAGGGCCCATTTCTCAGTCCAAAGAAACGTCTCAACCCAGCTTTCTCCTTCCATGGTGGGAAGGCTGTTGAAAGCCACACCAGGATAAAGCTTTCAGATAAAGGAAAGCCTCCTCTTTCCTCCTACTTGAAGCCCACATTTCCATCGGATCAGAGACTTAAGAGAGATTCCTAGACTTTTATGAGTTTTACGGCTCTCATTATGGCGCTGTCTCCCCCGAGTCACACCATTCAGCGACCCTGGAAATCCCAAAGGCCATGAGGAGAGGATCTTGAAGTTGGAACAGACTCAGCAACACCAGGTCACTCGGAAGATGTGGGTTGGGTCAGAAAGAAAGAATGAGTCAGGGAGTCATTTCTCATTGTGCTTATCTTCTCCAAACCAAAAGTTTAATTCTGGAGAGGGGTCCCTGGCCTAGGTTATCACAGGAGGCGGGGCAGTGGGATTTGCATTTTCACAGGATGAATTCCAGGTCTTCATACCGGGAATGTTTTCCCAGACTGACCTGTGATCAGGGGCTAAAGGAAGTGAGCAGATAATTAGCCTTGAAAGAAACTGCAAACAGAGTACAATTAACACAATCGCTGGCGTGTCTTTCCTGCTGAGGACATCTGGGCTCCCCGGGAACCATAAGTCATAAACCAAAGGTCTGCCCAAAAGGCAGAAGGCAGCGAGCTGCTTTGTCTTGAGCTTTTCAGTACAGATGTGGTGTGAAAAAAAAAAAAAAATCTCTCCCCTCCCCCAGTTCTTCCTGAATAGCAGTACAGAATAACCTCAAAGATCTCATCTCAATTTGAGAGTGATATCTTTTTTTTTCCATTTCAGTTCAAAATCCACATCGAACCATTACTTAGGATTGCAGTTAATGCAACGAACTGCTGAGGTCCAAGATCGTACCTGGGTTTCTTTTGGGGAATTCTGTTTTGCTGGAGTTCATCCGAAGGTCGGATCGGGAAGATGCGATTATTATTAATGGGGAGTAGTTTAGCTGCTAGTTATCTAACGAAACTCTGTGTTCCTAAACAGAAGTACCACTTACGTTTTCAAAGTATAATCTCTGTTCACATAAACATGCGAGAGCACTAAGATATGCTTCCTACGTTTTTTAGGGAAGAAAGCCACGGTGGTGGTCTTCTTTATAGCATTGCAACCAAAGTCCTTTCCTGAGGACTGCAGATACAGTTGGGTAATAAGCAGAGAACTCCTCCTGAGCTCTCCTGGTTAGGATTCAGAGCATCTGCTTTTCTGAGTCTCATTCAGAACAGATCTCGCCGCTCTCATTCTCTGGCTCTTGCTTCTTCTTTTCTTCCTCCAGAATACTCCACTTCACTTTATTACAAATATGGGTGAACTGATCTATTGTTTAATTTTTTAAAAATCACATGCAAATTACACTGTTATCTTTCCCAGAGGGTAACCCCCCCCCCAACCCCCCCGGCCTGAGTGTTGGTCTATTTCATCATTATTGGACACCAGAAGCAGCGAGAACCATTTATATATTTATTTTAAAAGCCTCCGTCGGGTATAAACTTGTCACTAGAAACTCCAGCCTTTCTTCAGTTTTTTCAAGTTCCCACTGTTTTAAACAAAAGCCCCGGGAAGTGGCCCTGGGATTTCCAATAACGCCGTTTAACCCTTTGCCTGCCTTTCCTTGGGCTGTGGGAGCGTGGACGGTGGGGTGAGAATCTGAAAACCCCACCTGTAAGCCCTCGTGTGCGCTCTGCCGGGTCTGCAGAGGCGTTTCAGCGTCTGCCCCAGGAAGTGTGCACAAAGCCTCGGAATTTACAGCTCGTCACTGTCACCGGCGGATTAGCGTGTGAGCCGAAGAGTGGAACATTAGCCAGGGTCTGCGCCCGGGGGGTCGCGGTTGGAGATGTACAGAAGCAGCCTGTGCCCCGGTGGGCAGGGAGAAATGGAGTGTGCTAGGAGCTGGGGGACTCGGGGGGAAAAAAAAAAAGGCCCACACATACTAGTGCCCAGAATTTATTTTAAAAAAATCCCCCGCCCCTCAGCCTGTTCTGCATTTTGAGCGAATTGTCATTTGCTTGTTTCCAGTCCCGGGAAACATCTGGTCTCTGCCCCCAGTGTAGACAAACTGCTCTTATTCCGAGGCCGTCATCCGTGAAAAGCCTTGTTTGGGCCCGATGGGCTTGCTTAGGAAAGGCTTGGGGCCCGTGGCTACAGAAATAAACAGCGGCAGCAACTGGAAGTTCGCTCCCTGTGGCAAACCCCAGCGCAGAGGCGGCGTGGGCCGAGTGGCGAAAGCTGAAAAGATTACATCTGCTTTATAGAAAGCATTTAACGATGGCCCATGCAGCTGGGGGAGCATGCTCCACTTAACCTTTGTGAAAATCCCCCAGCCAGCTCCTGCCGATGCATTTAAACCGGGTTGGCTCAGTGGATAGAGCGTCGGCCTGGGGACTGAAAGGTCCCAGGTTCGATTCCGGTCAAGGGCATGTGCCTTGGTTGCGGGCGCATCCCCGGTAGGGCGTGTGCAAGAGGCAGCTGGTCGATGTTTCTCTCTCATCGATGTTTCTAGCTCTCTATCTCTCTCCCTTCCTCTCTGTAAAAAATCAATAAAATATATTTAAAAAGAAAAAAGAAAAGAAAAGAAAGGTCCCAGGTTCGATTCCGGTCAAGGGCATGTACCTTGGTTGAGGGCACGTCCCCTGTGGAAGGTGTGCAGAAGGCAGCGTATTGGTGTTTCTAACTCTATTCCTCTCCCTTCCTCTCTGTAAAACTCAATAAAGTACATAAAAAATAAAAAAATACAATACCCAGTGCCCAGGGGCCAGACAGAGGTGGGTGATGGAGAGTCTGCTCGGGGAGAGAGCTCTGAGGGGGGAGTCAGGGTCCTTGGGCTGCTGCTCTCGGACCCAGGCAGGTTTCCCTGTGCACTTGTCAAAGGGGAAGTTCTGGGTGTTTCCATGTCTCTTCAGCACCAGCTGCATGATCCTTGGGGCCCAGTGCAGATGAAGCCGTGGGAGCCCTCGTTCAGAAGTGATTAGGAATTGGGGAAGAAAAGGTTATTAAGAGTTGTCATCATCTTCTGGAACACCATCATAACAATCCAATTCCTGAATTTCCTGGTGAATTTCTTGTGACTCCATTTCTTTCAGAATCAGTGGACCAAATCTCTCATGTTTAGCAATAGCACTGTCTTTAAATAGTACTTCTCTTGTCAAGGCAGCCTGCTCGCAGTCCATTTGCAATGCAACTGTCAGTGATTTTCTCCCATGAATTCTTCACCCAAGTCACAACTTCTTGCAGTTTAGGTTTCACAAAGTTTCCACGCTGATTTCTCTCCATTCTATTTTCAATGTAGTCATTAATTTCCATGCTCAAATTGTCTTTGAATGGCTTCTTTATTGCAATATCAGGAGTCTGGAGATAGGCCGTCATTCCTGCAGGAATCATTATCTGATCTATTTTTCTTTTGTGAAGAAATGTCTTCATGTCTTTAGCTTGGTGAGTGCTGGCTGCATCCCAGACTAGCAGACCTCTTTGGCTCCCTCGCATAACAAGCGGCAGCATTAAATCGTCCCATTTCCTTATAACTGCTTGTGTGGCCCAGGGTTTTTCAGTTTCAAGAATAAAAACGCCCAAAACACACTCAATCTTTTCCTTCTTGCCCTTAGAAATGATTAAAGGTGGGATTTTAGTGCCATCCAGACGAATTGCCAAAATACAGGAAACACGTGCACTTTCGTAAGGAGTGGAGGGAATGTACACTAAGGAGGCACCCTGCTGTTCAATTGCTGTTTGAGATGATTGGTCCATAAACACTGCAGTTTCATCCATAGCAATCATGTTGGAAAGATTGTATTTAGAGAAGTTAGCATCATCAATAAAGGACTTGAATGCAAGTGCTCGCTTAATAACTTGAGTATCTTCCAACCTAAACAATGTTGTAGATCTTCTTAAAGACAGTTCACTTCACTGAAGGAAATTATCCAGCCAGTGTTGTGATGCTTTGAAGTCTTCGGGGGCTATGTCAAACTGTGGTGCCATTGCAAGGGCAAATTCTTGAATCTGAGCCCTATTCACAACCAAAGCCTCTGCTCTCCTGTCAACAACCCATTCACAGATCAGGTCTTCCAGCTTGGAAAATAATGGTTGCCGACCTGATCCACACTTGTGCTTTTTAGCATTTCCCTTGTCCACTTGTTCAATGAGGTTACCATACTCTGCTCGCCATTTTCAGACCAATCGGATACTCAACATCTTCTCTTTGCAGAAAGCAGTAAGATTTTGGCCCCAAGAGTCTTCCACGATTCCTTTCTTGTACTCCACGGAGTAGCTTTTTCTTTTTGTGCTCATTTCTAGGGGTAAAAAAAGGTATTGAGGTATCAAGGTGGGGGGAGGGGGAATCACTTAAAATGACACAGGGGGGATCAGAGGGGGGAATCAAAATGGCACAGGAGAATCAGAGGGGGGATTATCATTTTAGTAACCCCTTTTGATCCTCCTGTGTCATTTTGATTGCCCCCTCTGATCCTCCTATGTCATTTTAAGTGATTCCCCCTACCCCACCCCTGTGCCACTGAACACCTTCACCAGACATCCCCCTTACCCCTTTATCAGACATTTACCCCCTGGGGCCTGCCTGGGGACTGTCACTGGGCTTGCTGGGGCCTGGATCTGGGCTGGAGCAGGGTCTACCACTGACTGGGAACCTTCAGTCATCATGAGGGCGGCTGCGAGCATCAGGTAGTGTCACCAGAGACAGACCAGCACTCACCACCTTCCACTCCTTTCTAATCCTCCTGATCTTCTACACGCATCTGTGAAAGTCTCCTCTTCTCTCCCGCCCCGCGCTCACCGCTCACTCCGACCTCCGACCTCCGACCTCCGCTCCGCCTCCACACAGCAGTGATGTCAGGACTCCGAGTAACATCACTGGTTGCTAGACGCCAGTCGGGGTGGCTCTAGCGACCAGTTTATGGTAAATTAATTTTCATTCTGAGACAGAGCCTAGGGGGGGCCTTATTTTCGGGGGGATGTCTAATATTTCACTCAAAAGGAAACCTGTAAGTAGGTCTTATTTTTGGAGGTTCTTTTATTTTCAGGGAAACACGGTAGTTTCTGTGGGAACGATGGCAGGAAACGCAGGACGGTGGTTACATTAAGATTGGGAATCAAGCCGAAACCGGTTTGGCTCAGTGGTAGAGCGTTGGTTTGCGGACTGAAAGGTCCCGGGTTCGATTCCGGTCAAGGGCATGTACATTGGCTGCGGGCACATCCCCAGGTAGGGGATGTGCAGGAGGCGGCTGGTTGATGTTTCTCTCTCATCGACGTTTCTGGCTCTCTATTTCCCTCCCTTCCTCTCTGTAAAAAATAAATAAAATATATTTAAAAAAAAAAAAAAAAAGATTGGGAATCGTGTTCTGGGTCCTTCCCACCACTGAAGAGTTTTCCGTCCTGAGTTAGGCCCTATCTCTGGGTGCTCGGCTCTTCTCCGAACTTGGGGCCTCCGCCCTCCCTTGTCCCCCCTCCCCTGGCCTGTCCCTCCGCTCCGAGCCCCGGGCGGAGGCATTTCACTGGGCTGCACTGGGAAACCATAGATGTTGGAACACTGTTCCAGTGCTTGCTTCCCTCCTCCTCGTCCTGCTGAGTCTTCTCCTTTTCCTTCTCTCGGTTTCATTTGTGCGCTTTTTCTAACTCAGACACATGCTAAACACCGGCCCCTATGCAGGCCTGAACTGCCCATTTTCCAGTCGCCGAATGTGACAGCGAAGGGTTAGGAAGTCCCGTTTATGGTCAGGAACGCATGTGAGCTCAGCAGAGAGGGAGGGCTGAGTGTCTCCCTTTGTTGAGGCAGCAAAGTTGAGGTTTACCCCTTCCCCACCCCAAAATACCAGCATGCTAATGGGTGAGGAAGCACAAGTGACCTCTCTTGATGGTGTGGCCCCCCATGGCTCCTGTGCCCACTATGTCCCCTGGTTCTCCTGAGAGGGAGCGGGCCATGGGCTGCCCGTCCCCAGTAGCAGTGCCCGTCCCCCCGGTAGGAGAGCCTGTCCCCCCCGGTAGCGGCGCTCGTCCCCCGGTATGGGCGCCCGTCCCCCGCTAGGGGCGCCCGTCCCCCGGTATGGGCGCCCGTCCCCCGGTAGGAGAGCCCGTCCCCCAGTAGGAGCGCCCGTCCCCCGGTATGGGCGCCCGTCCCCCGGTAGGAGAGCCCGTCCCCCGCTAGGAGTGCCCGTCCCCCGGTAGGAGAGCCCGTCCCCCGGTAGCAGTGCCGTGTGCGGGTCAGCCGCTGGGGTAGCACAGGCTGCCTGCAGCGCGGCGGATTAAAGGGTTTTTGTTGAGGCAGAGCAGATGGACAGGGAGCAGCAGAGTTCACATTAACCCGTCATAAATCAGAACGCCTGTAAGAAGGAAAAAGTCTGGCAGGGGGTCAGTGGGGAAAAAGGGACATCTGTAATGCTTTCAACAGTAAAGGTTAAAAATAAAAAGAAATCTGAGCCCGGTCACTTAGACGTTTGAGCGAATTTAATTTACTTTTTCTTAGAAAAGCGCCTTGTGCCCATTTTAAAAACCAATGTGAGGAATTAAAGAAGCGTGCGCCAGACAGAAAGATAAACCCCACGTGCCCAGGAGGAATTGCTGTCACCCCTTTCAGTCAAATCCTTCCGATTTTACCCTGTCTCCTGCTAACACACACATGCACACGCACACACATGCCATTATTATTTAATAGGAATAAACATACTCTTTAGATATGGACAGAAGGTTGTATCCAGGCCTCGAAGACCACAATACCAGCGTGATGGTTTGGGCCAGGCCACCAGCATTCATTTGAGTAATAAAACCAAAGACAACGTGTCAATTTACGTTTGGGAAAGTTGGGGCCAGCTCCAAGGAAAATGTGCAGAGGGCCGGCTGAATTTACGATCTTCCTGCCAGGAATGCATGCCCCAATCTCCCCAGAAGGAGCTGCACGTCATCTGTGTGTGCTTGTCCTGTCGCCCCCTAGTGGTTGGAGGAGACCTGTTCGGGCTGGAAGAGAAGGCTGCGCATTGGACTCTATCGGCCCATTTCTAATGATCTACTGTTTGGATCAGTGCCCGTTCTTTATTCACTGTCAGCATATTTACCAAAGCCCAAGACAAGACGAATGCTTGAGCCTCGTAGGTCTCCGGCACGTCAGGGCTCAGGTCACTGGACGGACTGTTGGCACCGTGCTTTATGACAATGGGACTCTATCAGATGCTCACCTCGTGGGGTGAGATACTCATTCCTGGAGAGGAACTAAGGTTGGTGAGCCCGTCACCAGCTGCGACGTGCTTTCTAGAAGTCGTTAGTGCTTGTGGACAGTTCTATTAGTGCCAGTTCTACTTACTATGACAGAATTTAATTAAATATAAAAATTAGCGAAAACCTAACCCAGTGGAACCTACTATAGCTGTTTCAGTAGAAGTAATTGGAATGCTTTAAAATATCTCCATGGTGCTGACTTACTAAAAAGACACTGGGGTTAAGTTATGTGAAATACTGTGAAAAATGGTAAAAATCTAGAGTTGTGCACTCCGATTATTCCCGTTAGTGTCTTTATTTCCAATGCTGAAGGAACAAAAGCTAGGAATCCTCACTGGTGTTGAATGAAGGCAGGAGTCAGTATTACTATTTCTTTCCTCTCTTGGGAGTTCAATGGGCTTATTACAAGATGCCAGTAACAAAGATTTCATGGTGCTGCTCCCTCATGCGAGAATTGGACCCGTCGTCACGATGAGGCGCTGGACACAGGCCCTGGCAGGCCAGTTCCACCTTCGTCTCTGTTCCCTGCCTTCGGGCCATGTTTTTGTACTTGCTAAAGGAGCACACGTGTGTCCCACTCATGAGCTCTCCCACCTCTGTGCCTGCTTCCTTCGTCTGGTGAATTCTGGCCTCGCCACTCCTGTGGAGCATTTGTCCACACCTCGCCGTCCCCCCACCCCCTTCACTCATTATTTACTCTCGCCTCCACATGAAGGTGAGCTCCCTGGGTCCCAGCCCTCAGACTGTGCCTGGCATACAGCAGGCGACCAGGGCACGGTGCTGGAATGTTGCTTGGAGTCGGTGCCTTCTGTGTGCTGAGCATGTTCTAGATCCTTCTTCAAAGGGGGACTTGCCCTCCTTCCTGGCCCCTCAGCTCGCTGACTCACTCCCATTATTTCACACACTATTTTGCACCAGCAGCCTTTCTCACTAGCACATGGGTTAGCGAACTACAGCTGGTGGGCAAAGTCAGCCCAGTTTATTTTATTACTCGAGGCCTGCTGCATGAAATTCATGCACTTGGCTGGGGGGGAGGGTGTCAGTCTGGTCTGCATCCTCTTGAAGTCCGGGAGCCCTCGGGGGATGTCCTCAGCAGTTGGACATCCTTAGTGCTACTGCGGAGGTGAGAGAGGCTCCCACTACCACTGTGCTTCCTCTGTGGGAGCACACTGACCACCAGGGGACAGCTGCTGCATTGAGCGTCTGCCCCCTGGTGGTCAGTGCGCATCATAGCGGTTGGTCATTCCACCATCTGGCCAAAACAGGCTCTCCTACATCTGCTGAGGGGCCTCAGATTGCAGGAGGGCGCAGGTCAAGCCAAGGGACCCAACTGATGCACCAGCGGGGTTAGGGAGGAACTGCCCATCTCACTCAGTCCCAATTGTCCAGACCTCAGCAGCAAGCTAACCTACCAGTTGGAGCATCTGCCCCCTGGTGGTCAGTGCATGTCATAGTGAGCAGTTGAGTGGCCTTAGCATATCATTAGCATATTATGCTTTGATTGGTTGAATGGATGACTGGACAACCGGACACTTAGCACATTAGGCTTTTATTATATAGAGGTTTTTTTTTGTATGGCCTGGGAGCTGAGGATGGTTTTTGCATTTTATAATATGGAATACAGAACAAAGCCTTTGGCAGGGAGACCGTGGTTGGGAGAATTGCAAACATTGTCTAATGGCCAGGACACGCCACACTGTTTACTGTCTGGCCCTGTGTGGCACTCCCCGCTGACTCCTGCCTGAGGCACTCCTGCCTGAGGTTTTAGGACATGGGGTCCCTGAATTCCGAGGTGCAGCACTCGATGGGCGTTTTTAGAGTTGAAAATAAGAACTCACTGTGTCTTATTCCTTCCTCCGGAGTCAGATGTGGATGTGAAAACCTGTGGGACTAAGGGCGTCTCTGAGCCTTTGTCCTCATGTGAAGACGAGATAATCATGCCTTCTCCTGGTGGCCACCCCGAGGGGTAAATGAAGCCACCCACATGCCAATATCTGTTCCGTGGTTAGCACAGAATTAGCATTTAACATTTATTTTATTTTATTTTATTTTTTAGTTTAATCTAAAAAATAAATTTTTTTTTTAAAGATTGATTTTTAGAGAGTGAAGAAGGGAGGGAGAGAGAAGCATCCATGGAGAGAGAAGTATCGATTGGTTGTCTCCCATACTCACCTGGACTGGGGATCGAACCCGAAACCTTTTGGTGTAGGGGATGAGGCTCCAGCCTGCTGAGCCACCCGGCCAGGGCAGACCAGAACCAGCGTTCAATGTTAGCTGTTCCAGTTTTGTTCAGATAAACATCCAGCAAAAGTAATCTGATCATAATCATATAAACCAAACTATCTAGCAGTTGCAAATTAAAAAAAAAAAAAAAATTAGTCCTTTTGGGTTAGCTTCTTTCTTTTTGAAAATTGAGAGCTGCCTTTTGCCCTTTTCTCTCTCTTTTGTAATATCTGTGGGTTTTCTTTTGGAGCTGAATGAGTTTCTTAAGGTGCGGACTTAGGGAGGTTTCTGAGGCACTGTTAAGACAGAAGATCGCGCTGCGGGGCGTGGGCACTTCCCAGGGCGCTGGGGGGCGGGGGTGGTTTCTGGAGCCATTTCTGCGCCCGTGCACCTTTCTCAGAGGGGCAGCAGGCGATGCGGGGTCATCCTTCTGCCGTCTGCACTGGCTCCGAAGGCTGCTGGGCCCTCTATGAAGACGTGGAACTTGAATGAGTTCAGACCGTTGAGCCTTGGGCCTGTTTCTTTGCAGGGACCGTGAAGGTGAAGAGTGCCAACATCCAGGTGGGAGACCTTATCATCGTGGAAAAGGTAAGGGGTCTCGGCTGTGTGTAAAAGGGAAGTCCCTGCTCGCACATCACGATGCTGGCGTGCAGTCTGTGGTCTGACCGGATGCATGCTGTCTGCAGTTCCATTCAGCAGCTCTGCCGGCGAGAACTGTCTCTTTTTCCTATGAACATTTTTTCACGTTCAGATGTGTGGGTTAGCTAGAAATCCTGTTTTGATTTCCTGTTTGATGTTCTTTTATTTTATCATCTTATTTTTTTTATTTACCATGAAGACTTTCTAAGAAGTCTGTTAACTACATAAATGTGTTTGTCATTTGCCTTTTGAGCAATTTTAGCTTGCATTTAAAATAATTTAATAAATGTCTATATATTTTATTGATTTTTAGAGAGAAAGGAATAGGGAAAGAGAGAGAGAAAATCATGGATTGACTGCTTCCTGCAAGCCCCCTACTGGGGATTAAGCCCACAAACCAGTCATGTGGCCTGACCGGGAATCGAACCTGTAACTTTTTGGTTCACGGGACATTGCCCAACCAACTGAGCCACATTGGCCAGGACGTAGCTTGCGTTTTTTTACTTAAACATCATGCTTTTCAATAATTTTATGGGGAGCAGAGGTTACTAGGAGAACAGTAAAAAGGCAAAAAATACATTTTTAAAAATAGCACTGCTGATTGGCACCTGACTTCAGCGGATACTCGCATCTCTCTTTACTGTGCCATGTGGAAGGTCCTGGGTTTTGAGGGTGGCTCTGGAGAGTCTCGGGGTAACGTTTGGTTAGGAAAGGAGTGTGTCTGCACTGGGTTCTGTAGGGAGTGAACTGCGCTCTTTTCAAAGGATTAAACCCCGAACTCAGAGCTGATTTGCGGGAAAGGGGAACCCTTCTGGGCGGCTGCCGGAGGAGGAGCCACACCCCTGGGCTCTGCACAGCCTCTCTGTCCACAGCTAAAGGAGGCTGCTGTCCGCCTCGCACTCGCTTTGGAGAATGGCCTTTGTTCCCTCCTGTGACTTGACTTCCTTAGTAAAGTGCCCTGGGCCAGACCTCCAGCTGGGGAATAGGCAGAAGCAGAGAGCGAGAGCAGGAGCGCGAATCTTTGCGAATCTTTCCTTTCCTCGGACAGCCTGGACCAGAGCCAGCGAGGGCGGCGGGCGTGAGGCCGGGTCCCTGGCCCGGATTTCGGGAGGGAATGGTCCGGTTTGCTAGGAAACCAGAAGCTCTCTTTCTGAGATAGGATTTCAGCAGCAGATTAGAAACAGAACAGCAGCGTGCGAGAGTGTGCAGATTCAGAACAAAATAAACCCACCCGTCTGTCTTGGACAGATGCAGACCCTGAAAAGACGCCAGGGAGGGGGGTTCTGATGGCTCCCTCCCCACTGGGGGGGGGGGGGCGGGGCGGAAACGCACCCGGGACGGTCCTTGGTAACGGCCCTTCTTTCCGTCACAGAACCAGCGGGTGCCTGCTGACATGATCTTCCTGAGGACATCAGAAAAGAACGGTAAACATCTGGGACCAATTCTGAAAATAACCATTAACCTTTCAGTGGCGATTTGGCAAAACAATCCTTCGACAGTGTGGCTGAAGGAGACGATCATTTTGGAGCCACAGGGGCAAATCCAAACAGCCCTTCTCACAGAGCAGCCCTAAAAAGAGGTTTTCCGTGCTTGCAGGTCCATGGGTTGTGATCCACAAAGATACAGTTGGTTGGACCCCTGCTGAGTCCCAGCTGGTGAAGTCACACACATGCACACGCACACACATACACACAATCATGCACACGCACGCGTGCGTGCACATACACGCACACGGATGTAGGCATGCTTGCACGCGCTGCTTTCCCTTCCTGGGCTTTGTGAGGCTCAGCTCCAGGAGTGGGCAGGAGGCGGGAGAGTGTCTGACAAACGGAAATTTCCCCTCTTCCGAGAAGATACTGGGAGGTGTGTGATGAGGGGGCAGGAGGGCACTGGGGAGAGAGGTGGGTTGGGCCCCGAGTCCTGAGTGGTGGGGCCAGGGCCGCCTTGCCCATCAGTTTGCTGCTTGTCCCAGCCCAGAGGGCTCGGGCACCGCTCCCGCCTTTACAGGCCCCTCTCGCCACTGCCTGCCCACCCCGTCCGTCCGTCCGTCCGTCCGTCGGCTCACGTCTCCTCTCTCTTTATTTTTGATACTTAAGCTGCTCCGAGGAAACAAGGCTGTTTTTCTCCCGCCTATCGGGCACAATCGGAGATTTTTGAACCCCCGGGAGATCCGCATTGATATTCCTCTGAGGTTACGGCAGCCTATTTCATTACAAATGGAATAAACGCAGGGATGAAATCTTACACTAATCATACATGAAGCCGTGCGGAGAGGGGGGTGGGAGGCACAGATGAAAGCAGCCTTCTTTGCAAAACCGAGGCTTTGTCCTCAAATCGGTCCCGAGGCCTGGTCCGTGGAAACGGAGTGCTGGGGAGTAGGTTCCCTGTAGGGCTCTCCCTTTCTAAACCCCCATCCCCCCCCCCCCAAAGATAAGAACTTCCCAGAAGCCTTCAGGGCAGCACCGGTGAGTGCCGTGCCCGCCCCGTCGGTGAGCTGCATGGCCAGCCTGGGGCGTGGACGCGCGTGTCAGACCCACCAGCGCGCCCACACGGGGTGTGAGGCGGTGACTGCCGCCGCCCTGCCCAGCGCTCCCCGCTGTGCTCGGACCGGCGTTCGCTTTCCCGTCTGAGGTCTGTGCTGTTCCTCTCCATCCTCACACTCCAGGAAACAGGCTCAGACAGGACCTGCAGCTAGTGAGGGTTGGAGCCGGGCTTGAACCCAGGAGGTCCGGCTCCTGAGAAGGTGCTTGTACCCCGTGCCCAGAGCAGACCCGGATGCTGGTGGTCTCAGGCCGCCTCCGTGCCGGGGCTTCTGGCACCGCGGAGTCCCAACAGCAGGCCTGGGCGGTGTGTGTGCCTCCCCATGTGGTGGAGAGGACGCACGGAGGGTTAGCACGGCGGAGAGGCCAGCCCAGGCTCCGCTGCCAGGGAGTGGGGGAGGGAGGATTTGAACCCAGATCCTCCTGACCCTGGCGCGTGAGGAGGAAGTGGGAAATCGGGTGTTTTCTTTCCCGTTGGGCGGCTGGCCACGTGTGGGCTGCTGTTACAAGGACCGGGGCAGGGGCTGCCCAGAGCTGCCACGCCACGGCTTCCTGAGCTGCTGGTGAACAGAAGGCCCTGACTTCCTCCCGCAGGGTCTTGCTTCCTGCGGACGGACCAGCTGGACGGGGAGACGGACTGGAAGCTGCGGCTCCCGGTGGCCTGCACGCAGCGGCTCCCCACGGCCGCCGTGAGTAGCCCTCCCCGCGGAGGCACAAACGGCCACCGTCCCACAGGGCTCGCAAACCGGGTGCCCTCTGGGCCAGGCATGGGTGTCAGAGATGGAGGGGGCTGGCGGGCCTGTTGGGGTCCTGGGAGCCCTGAGTGCCGGCTGGCTCCACGCCCTGTGGCCACACGAAACACAGACCCCGCGTGCGGGACAAGCTCTCCGAGGGAAGCTCAGCATCTTAAGAAATCTTGCCCGGGACCTCGTGTCACAGGAAAGGCAGGCCAGAGCATGTCCTTCCTCTGCTCAGAACTCCTCAGCTCCTCAGCTCTGAGAACCCACCCCACAGGCCTCCTGGCACCCTCACACCCTGTGTCATCGTACACTCTCTCTGCGGAGGCCCTCTCCCCGCACTGAGGCAGCACCGGCCTCTCCGCCAGGCGTGTCTTCCCCTGGGAGCAGCCAGACCCAGTCTGCTGGCTGGGCCCCTCCACCATATCCTTGTACACCGTGTCCCGAAGAGGTGTTCTCTGGCCACCCTCTCCTGGCATTCCCAGTCCTCTCACGTCAAGGCTGTGTCTTTGAGAGCAGGGCTCTGGCCGGGACATGCACCGCTGAATTCCCAGTGCATGGAACAGCATGTAGGACAGTGCATGGAATGACGTAACACAGAGCATGGAGCAGTGTATGCCCCGTGTGGAACCGCGTTCAGGACAGCGTGGAATGGCACCCGGACTCTCTCTAAGAGGGTGTGGTCTGAGCAGCTGGAACCGACAGGCGCTCACAGCCGCCCCCTCCTTCCTCCCGCCCCCCCACCCCCCAGGCCCCTATAGTTCCCGGTATCACACCACGATCTGTGGGGGAGGGAGGAAGGGAGGGAGAAGGGAGCCAAAGTGTAAGTCTAAACACAAGTCACACGGATGAAGTGGCCCGTGGACTAGGTTACGGAACCACAGAATGTAATTCAAATGCCCGGAGCCCAGCATGTGGCCCCTGCGTGGTCTGAGAGGGTTAAGCAGAGCACGCCAGCTGCTCCTGGGCCGGCGGTCACACTGGTGGTGCCAGGCCTTTCCGGCCCCCTGAGGAGGGAGGAAGCTCTGTGTCTTCATGGCGTTAGCGCAGCAATAAGAGTGCCCTTGCACGTGTGGTTGTGCGTTGCCGATCTCAAGTGAGACGCTGCTGCTGCTATTACTGCTTCTTAAAGCAGGAATTCTAAAGCAGCGAGTCTCTTAATTGGTCAGGAGCCTGGGACTCGGTAGGCAGCGCCATGGCCCCCCTGAGAGGGGCTGGTCCAGTGCGGGCTCGGGCTTTCCCTGGGCGGCGTGTTCTACTTCCGGTAAAGTCTCTGCCAAGAAAGGCTTCTGACCTCAGAACGATCGAAGGCTCTCCTTGAGAGCGAGTCGAGAGCCGGGAGCCGTGAAGACACCTGAATGCACCTTTCCCCACCTGCCCGTCCTGTAGGCCTGCTGGCCTTAGGAACAGCGGCTGCCCCCTGAGCCCTCTCCCATCACAGCCGGCTTTGTCCTAACTCCGCCTGTCGCCCTGTCCCGCAGGACCTTCTTCAGATCCGATCGTATATCTACGCGGAAGAGCCAAGCATCGACATCCACAACTTCGTGGGGACGTTTACCAGGGTGCGTAGCTCCGCCCGCCCCGACTCCCGTCTCAGGGTGTGTTCGCGGAGGAAGCCTGCGGACACAGTCCGGGGTCTTCGTCAGGGAGTATCTCTGTGCGGGGGGAGGGGGATAGAGAGGAAGGGGGAGGGGGATAGAGAGGAAGGGGGAGGGGGATAGAGTGGAAGGGGGAGGGGGATAGTTTGGAAGGGGGAGGGGGATAGAGTGGAAGGGGAGGGGGATAGTTTGGAAGGGGGAGGGGGATAGAGTGGAAGGGGAGGGGATAGAGTGGAAGGGGGAGGGGGAGGGGGTTGGGCTGGGGGGGTATTCCCTTAGGGAGGCACTGCCTGACCCCTGACACTTTGTCTCTCAGTAGAGGCCACACAACTGCAGGTTCTGCAGCCTCTGAACAGCTGGGTTACCTGCCAACGTAGCCACGCGTTGTTCTAATTCATGCTAACGCTGATGTCTCAGCAGTACTCTGTCTCCCTCGGATGGGCCTGCATCCTCTATTGTTTAGACAAGCCCTGCCTGCCATTGGTGTACTTTTTTTTAATCCTCACCCAAAGATACGTTTGTTTATTTTTTTTAACTTTAGAGAGAGATAGGTAGAGACAGATCTCAGGGTGAGAGAGAAACATCGGTTGGCTGCCTCCCATGGGCACCCAGACTGGGGATTGAACCTGCGCCACCTTGTGGTGTGTGTGCGGGGTGACGCTCCACCGGCCTGAGCCACTTGGCCAGGACATTGTTGTTTGTATATATTTGGTTACTCCTCCCCAAGGATATTTCCTATTGATTTTTACAGAGAGTGGAAGAGAGGGGGAGGGACGGAGAGATAGAAACATCGATGTGAGAGAGACACATCGGTTGGTTGCATATGTTCCCTCACCCCCACCACCACCGTAGGCACCCTGACTGGGGCTGGGCATCAAGCCTGCAACCGAGGATGTGCCTTTGACTGGATTTGAACCCGGAATGCTTCAGTCAGAGGGCTGATGCTCTATCCACTAGGCCAAACCGGCCAGAGCAGTGATACTTAAAAGTTTTTTGTTTTCTTAAAAAAATATATTTTATTGATTTTTTAACAGAGAGGAAGAGAGAGGGATAGAAGGATAGAAGCATCAATGAAAGAGAATCATCGATCAGCTGCCTCTTGCACACTCCCACTGGGGATGTGCCCGCAACCATGCCCTTGACCGAAATTGAACCCGGGACCTTTAAGTCTGCAGGCCGACGCTCTATCCACTGAGCCAAACCGGTTTAGGCCAGCTGTGCTTTTTAAGCCACTTCTCAACTCTTCGGAATAGAAATTAAATTTGGATTCAAGTTGCTTTAGGAACGTGGGACAGACAGGAGGGTTATAGAACCCAAATGAACTGTTCGTGTTGTCTTTCTGTGAGCCAGGAGGCGGCCTTGTTTGATTGTCAGCGCTCAGCAGCTTGTCCTCGAATCGGGAGGCAGCCTTTCCAGGTGCTCCCCTGGGGGTGGGCGCCCCACGGATGGTCGATGAGCGTGGTCCCTCTCCCCTGGCTGAGCTGTGGGCTTCTCACCAGGGGTCATCCTTCTGTACCAGTCTTGTGGGTTTTTTTTTTCAAAACCTTGTTCCATCGCCCTGGCTGGTGTTTCTCAGTGGTTAGAGCATTGGCCTGCACTGGAAGGGTTGTGGGTCCGTTTCACGGTTAAGGCCATGTACCTGGGTTGCAGTTTTGATCCCCACCCCCTGTCGGGACACATGCTAGAGACAGCCAATCAACATGTTTCTCTCATAAGATATTTTTCTCTCCCCTCTCCCCTATCTCCCCTCTCCTCTCCCCTCCTCTCTCCTCCTCTCCCTCTCCCCTTTCCCCTTTCCCCTCCTTTCCCCTCTCCCCTCCTTCCCCTTTCCTTCCCCTCTCCCCTCTCCCCTCTCCTCCTCTTCCTCTCCCCTCTCCCCTCTCCCCTCTCCCCTCTTCCTCTCCCCTCTCCCCCCCTCTGTTTCACTCTCTTAAAATCAATGCAAAGAAATATCCTCGGGTGAGGATGAACAAAACCCCCATACAAAGCGCCTTGCTGATCAGTGTGTGTCTGTCTGGCTTCTCGCAGGAGGACAGCGACCCTTCGGTCAGCGAGAGCCTGAGCATCGAGAACGCGCTCTGGGCGGGCACCGTCATCGCCTCAGGTGAGTGAGGCGGCTGCCCTGGCCGCGGAATGTGGTAGCAATTTGCAGAGGGAAGAAAATCCCCCCGAGTAATTAGAATAATCATCTGTCAGTTGGGAAAATTAGTCCTCTGTCAAATGGTGTTTTCCACTTGTTCCCGCACCTCCAGGGGCTTCTGCTGGTATCTAATTGCCCCTCGGACACTTAAGAGACGCCGAGCAGAGAAGCCGCTGTGGCCCCGCTCTCTGCAGCCCCACTCTGGGAATAGCCTTAATTGCCGCTGCAGATTGACGGCCTAATCTGTGCCAGAGGCTGGTTCAGCCTGCGCGTTCCGGCGGCCGGCCGTGTCTGCAGGGCTGCTGGTCCCGGGGGTACGGGGCTCCATGCCCAGCCAAGGGCGGAGCCTCAACATGCAAACGCCAAGGGGACGTGGAAACCCGTGCCTTTCAGTTCTGAGCATGCGTGGAGCTGCACAGCAGGGGCTCCGGGGGTGAGCTGGCCCGCAGCGGCCCTGCTGATATCTGTGGGGCCCGCTGTCGGTCATGCCGGGTGACCAGCCCTTCACACATTGCACTCAGCCCTCCCAAAGGCGCCGTGAAGGTCGGCGCTAGTGTTGTCCCCATTCTGCAGATGAGGAAACTGAGGCCATGTGGGGTTAAGTAGCTTGTCCAAGGTCACACAGCAGGGAAAGGTGAGTGGGGACTTGAGCCCAGGCACTTGCTCCAGAAGCAGAACTCGTTGTACGGGCCGCTGTTAGTATTTAGTGTATAATGACTTACACTAACAACATGTAGTTCTGCTGCTGGCAACTTTCTGTCTTTATTATCAGAGGAATCCATTTCTTTCCCTCTTCAGGAGTGAAACTCCCTCCATTCCTCTTCTTGTTGGTTCTTTGTGGCTCATAGGAGAGCAGACACTCAGTCCAGATACTCTATGACAAACATGTCAAACTCAAAGGGTAATGAGCCAAATACACTGAGTGGCCAGCTTATTATGATCTCTGCACGCATAATAATCTGGCCACTCAGTGTATATCCTATATACTAAAGAGATAATATGCAAATTGCCCCCTTGACTAGGAATTTGACCAGCAGGCAGGCCAGCCAACCGCCCATGTCCCCTCCCCCCAGCCAGGCTGGCCAGACCCCACCCATGCACACCATGCACAGATTCGTGCACTGGGCCTCTAACACACACACACACACACACCCCGAGTGGCTAGATTATTATGCTTTCAGAGATCATAAAAATCTGGCCACTCAGTGTAAATGAGGCATGCGGCCCGTGGCTGAGTTTGACATGCTTGCTCAGTGACAGGGAAGGGAGGGACTGGCACAAGTGAGAGCCCAGGCGGCCTGGCTGCTCTGCCCATGGAGATGAGCTGACCCTGTGGTTTCTGCCAGGGTTCTTCTCTCCGGGCTGTGTGGCTTGGCAGCGCCTTCTGGCCGTCTCTCAGTCCCCCTGATGACGAAAGGAGTGAGAAATCAGTCCTGAAGATTCGGCACAGCCACTACCTGGTTGCACCTTGGCTTCTAAGAGCCTTGATGTGTTTAATTCTGTCCTCGTTTTGATAATATTAATATTTCTGTGATAAGCGCCTGTGCCTGTGTCTGTTTGGTTTTCATTCTGGTGATTTTCCTTCCTTCCGTCCCGCTTTCCTTCTTCCTCTGAAGCAAACCTTGGGTGAACACCTTATTTAACCATGTCCTGCTCCATGGCCAGGTCCGGGTGCTGCGTGGAGCGCCAGGAAAGCCTGGTCTTCACTCTCCTGGGATCCATAGTCGCTATATGTTTAATGTATGTTAAAGAGGAGACGGGGGAAGACAGGAGAGACTTCTATAAATTCCCTCTGAAAGCACTAAAGAGGCAAATGGCTTAGGTGAAGAGGCATCGAATTCTGAGGTGGAGGGAGTGAGGGTGTGAAAGTCTGGTTGTCAGCTTTAACCTCAGAGACGAACAGTAGTCCTGTTCATCAGGCACTTTTTATTTACAGAGTGCTTTGCTGCCATTCTCTTGTTTTGTTTTCATGCCATAAAATGAGGACATTTAACGGAGTGCAGAATAGAGACTCAGAGAGGTTTAGCAACGTGCCTGAGGTCACACAGCCTTAGCGGTCAACTCTTGGGAGGAGGAGAGTGGAAGGCGAATTGGGATCTTGAAGACGGGAAAAGATTTCGCAGCAGTTCGAGGGAAATGCATTGTGGAGTTGGCATCCCCCCCCCCCCCCCCAGCTGTTTGAATTCATCTCTGTGTGCTTGGTGATGTGGGAAGAGGGAGAGAGCAGGGTTCCAGTGCTCCCGGGCATTGCCCGCCTCCCCCTCCAGCGGGCGTATGCGTTGGAGTGAGTCAGGAGCTGGGCTTCCAGCATGTCTGTCGCTGCCCCCGTTCCCCTGACTTCTCACTGCGGTCTGACTCTGCTGCAAACACGGAGTCAAACGCAAGCCATTTCCTTCAAGTGCTCAGCGCAAGCAGCGGCCACCCAGAATCATCTTACCTGTATGACATGTGGCCTCTGTGTTCCCTTCAGAATCTAACGCCTGAGTCTTGGTCACTCTGTTGGAAGTTTAAAAAAGAATAAAGCTTCCGCTGGTGGGTGTGGCCCCGTTGGCTGGGCCCCATCCTGTGCAGGAAAGGTTGACGATTCAACTCACTATCAGGGCACGTGGCTGCTGATCAATGTTCCGCTCTCATATTGAGGTTTCTCTCTCTCTCTCTCTCTCTCTCTCTCTCTCTCTCTCTCTCTCTCTCTTCTATAAAGGATGTTTTTATTGATGTTGGAGAGATAAGGGAGAGTGAGAGAGAAATAGAGACATCAATGATGAGAGAGAAAAAAATCATTAACAAGCTGCCTCATGCATGCCCTCCCCTGGGGATCGAGCCCACCATCCTGGCATGTGCCCTAACCAGGAATAAACCATGACCTCCTGGTCAACACTCAACACTGAGCCACACTATCTGAACTTCCCCTGTCTCTTAAAAATAAATAAATAAATAAAGCATGCTAAGGTAGGTGCTGGGGGTCCAGCATTAATCGGTAGAGGATACAGTTGCCATGGTAACTCAACACAGTGCTGCTGGGTGAGGGAAGAGTCACCAGGGCGCTAAGAGGGAAGGGTAGGGGGAGGCTTGGCAGAGAAGGTGGCCGGGATGTGACAGAGCCCAGGTGTTCTAGTCCAGTTCTTCCAAGACTCTCAGTGGTGAGGGACCAGTTTGGTCTCCCCCATTCGCCCCTCTCCCCCCCAAATCTGTAGCCGATTGATCAGGGTCCTGCTGTGTGTGGCCAGCAGGCAGGTCATGCCTGTGCACCTTGCTATGCGCGTGTGATAATGTCCCCGGGTCAGCGGGGCCTGTCCTGTGACCACACGCTCGGTGTCACAGGGTGCCTGATTGCCATAAACATTTCTGAACGCTGGCTCTCGTGGGCTCAGCACTTACCTTGTTGCTGACGGGGAACAAAGGGGTCGCAGGGAGGTCTGACCTGGGACTACACTGCTGTGAAGAGTTAGGAAGAGCTTCGTGACATGCCGACCATGGCAGTCCAGTTCCTGGGAGAGCGCGGCTGGGGGCCAGCTGGCAGGATGGGGAGGATTCGTGTTCTGGTGGGGGGTGCTGCAGAGGGCGAGGGACAGCAGAGGGGACAGCGTGGGAGGCGGGGTCTGAGGCCTGGGCCGGAGAGGCTGGGGTTGCATGGGGAAGGTGGACCCCGCGTCACCAGATCAGCCAGAAACCTCCATTGCTTAAATGAAAGCTCCCATCCTTAAAAGCTGCCGGTGGCGACTTCAACACCTTAAAGCAGCGTTTTTCAACCGCTGTTCCGCGGCACTGTGCCGTAGGTGCAGACAAGACAAGAATTTTATAATTTTTTACTATTTTGTTTACTTAATATTTCATAATAAAGTAATTATAAAATACTTTCTTTGTGTTTATTTGATTCCTATTCAAGAGAATTCCTTTATATATAGTCAATATAGGCACAGAGTTAAATTTTTTAACATTTTCTAATGGTGGTGTGCCTCGTGATTTTTTTCATGAAACAAGTGTGCCTTTGCCCCAAAAAGGTTGAAAAACACTGCCTTAAAGCGCCCTGCAGACCAAGCCAGTGCTGCGCTGCGGGCCGGCGTGGGCCTGCTGTCTGGGCGGTGAGGCCGCTTTGGATCTGGTGGTGACGGTTTTGGACTTGAGCACAGGGAGATGTTGGGGGGAAAGCCACTTCAGCAGCATCAGGCACTGAGGTTGGCTGGTGCCATTGGGGGCTCTCCCTTGGGGAGCCTTTGATATTAAGGGGTTACAGGAGAGAGGGAGGAAACAGGAGAGCTCCGTGCATTTCCTGGGAAACCTCATGCACCTGGACTTTGGACCTGGAGGCCAGCCTGGAGTGGGTGAGCTCAGCCCAGGCTCGGCTCCCACTGCCCACCATCTGCCGTGACCGCACCTGCGTGCACGGGAGCCTGCCACCTGCTGGGAGCGCCAGCGACTCCCCACCTGCCATCTGCCGCAGCCTCCCTGCCCGGAACCACCTCATGCAGAACACGGAGCCCTAACCTGGAGGGACTTCCGTGCCTCCTCCTGGGGCTCTGTCCAGGAGCCTCGGCCCGCACTGCATCCGGGCCAGCTCTTTCCTGGGCTGCGCTTGCGTCTCTGAGTGTTTGTACAGCCTCCGCCAGTGTTCTTCAGAGGACAGGAGGCTAGGCGTTTGCTTTTCCAGCGGACACCCGATTATCCAGTGGACACACCTGGGGTCTTCCTGAGAGGTTGGCAGGGATGACCCTCCTCATGTTTCAAATGTTAGTTCAGATGTTTAGTTCACCTTCTCAACCCAGCAATAGCTTCTCTGACATCCAGTACCAAGTGCAGCCTCCCCCTCTTCACCTCCTCCCCTAGTCTCTTCCTCTCTGGGCCTCCTCCTCCCTGGGCCTCCTCACCCTCCTCTCCTGTCTCTTTCTCAGCTGTTTTCATCATGGCACCTAGCATTCTCATTGTTACCATGTCTCTTGCTTCCCTCCATGATTGTCTGTCTGCCCCACTGTGTTGAACATTTTCTTGGCACACACTGAAAAGGGAAACAAAGGGAAATTTTTGATATTGTCACTTCCCCCCCACCCCCCAAAATAGCTTGTCCCAATTCGTGTTCCAGCCAACAGCATGTACAACAGGGCCCATTCCCCACCTCTTGGCTAACACTGGACACCAGTCTTTGGAGTTTTTGTTGCTATGATAGGGACAAAAATGGCTTGTCTTGCATTTCTATGGTTGTTCACTAGGTTGAGTAACTTTTCTCCTGTTAACTGGCCATTTGTATTTCTTCTCTAAGTCATTTCCTTTTAGAACGAATGATGCCTTGCATTATTGTGCCTTCTCCTCCTCAGCTTCTTCCTCCCTGGCCTTCTCCTCCCTGGCCTCCTCCTCCTCCCTGCCTTCTCTTCCTCCTCCATTGGGGGTGGATGGGTGGGAGTTCTCAGGAATGGATTGTCACCTGGACAGACATGCCAGTCAGTCACAGAATCAGATGCAGTGGCAAGGACGTGCTCCAAGAAGATGGGTGTGTTCCAGAGTTTCTATAATCGTTTATGGAGGTGGGAATGAATGCTGTAGGCATTAACTAGCCCCCTGTGAGCACTGAACACTTGAGACGTGGCCAGTGAAAATGGGGAACTGTATTTGATTTCTCTTTAACCTTCATTCCTCCTCTCCCTTACGTCTTTTTAATTTTTTTTTTTTTTAGCAATACAAACGATAAATATTTATTCAAACAAAACTTTTAACAATGGATTTTACATTCCAAGCCACAAGGAAATAGCAAAACTTAATGCAAAGGGAAGACAAAAACCCAAAGTAGTGTATTGTCTATTCTCCTTTAACTTGATAACAGTTGACCCAATGCTCTCTCGCATGGCCTATTTCACAAGTACATTTCCGAGTTAACAACTCACTTATAATTCTGGGTTCAAACAGCCTTTCTCCAGAGAGTCAGGAGTTTGCAGATGAACTCCATTCGCTGCTTCTCTGGGGTGTCTAATGTCTAACTATGGAGACTAAGGTGCAAATGTAAACCTTGGCTAGGTTTCCTTACACAGGAGCACCCCAGTTTCTCGCTGGTGGCAGCAAATGGGGAAGGGGAAGGCCCCCAAAGGACCAGGCACACTTTAATCCAGGTGTGATACCCCAAGGAACCAGTGCGCCCTGGATTATGTCTCCCAAGTATTCAGAAGCCCCTGCTGAATCTTCTTTTTCTGCTTTCTGGCCCAGATAGCACATTGTTCTGGAGAGATCAGACTTTCTGGGCCCTCAAGTGTTGAGGAAAATGTTGTGAAGTGTGAGAGGTAGTGGAGTGAGCACTGGCCTTGGGGTCAGGGAACTCCAGGCTGGCTCAGGCACCAGACAGCTATTAATAGTATGTGATTTTTGACCCATTTAACCTCTGGGCCTGTTTCACTGTTGGAAAACCTGGGGATTGGTGTAAACCAATTTTTAGGTTCTTTCCGACAGGAACATTCTAGAATCCATACTTTTGTTGCTCTTCTAAGCCACCGAAAGAGCTGTGGCAAAGTCCATGTATTTTTTAGTGCCATAAAGAGAGGCCCTTGGCCACAGTTCAGAGCTTATTGACTCAGGTTACAGATACTTCTAACAACACTGGTTTTTCACAAATTCTCAGACCACACGGATTAGAAGCAACAAATGGTAAGGGGGAGGAGGGGACGAGCTGCACAAGCCAGACATCCTGACAGAAGTCACAGTCAAAAAACGTTTTCAAGCCAACAAACACGGATGGAGCGCAGTGTCTACCACTAAGTGCGGGGCCATCAAGATGAGCGAGGCAGCCCCCAAAAGGGTGAAAACTCGGGGAGAAGACAAGGCATATAGGGAGGAACAAGTACAAACCTCCCCTCCCCCAATTACAAAAAACCCGAAAACAAAAAAAATTCAATAGAGGGACTGGCGACCTCGCTGCACACTAACCGTTGTTGGTAAGTCATTACGAATGACAGTCACCAATTCGGAAAAGGCTGACATGGAGTAAACTCGGTTCAAGAAGGCAGAGAGATAGATATCTCTTGTTTTAAAAGGTCTCTTTCAAACATGATAGAAAACGGTTTCAAAAAAAGTTTTGGCACTTAACGAGGGGGTAGGTAAACTGGCTCTGGATTCACCCTGGCAGGCAGGCAGGCAGGCAGGCAGGCAGGCAGGCAGGCGGGCGTGCTCAGTGCCCGGCCACCCCGGGCGGTGGCGGGGGCGCTGCGGCCGCGTTGTGCACAGCTTTGGGGCACTGCGCGAAGGCGTGCCCCCGCTTGCCGCAGAGGTTGCACACGATGCCCTTGCGGCAGTAGGGGCTCAGGTGGCCCTCCTCCCCGCACCGGAAGCACCGGTCCTGCGTGCAGCTGCCGCTCAGGTGGGTCTGGGAGCCGCACTTGAAGCAGGTCTTGGGCTGCCCCTTGTACCGGCTGTAGCCGCGCTCGGCGCCCAGGAAGAAGGAGCCCGGGAGGTGGCGGACGCCGCCCTCGCCCTGGCGCAGCTCGATCTCGCACTTGTACTCGCCAGTCCAGATGCCGAAGCGGTCGGTCACCTTGACGGGCACGGCCAGCACGTCGCAGTGGCGCTTGAGCCAGGTGACGATGTCCTCCACGTCCACCGTCTCGTTGCGGAAGAGGACGAAGAGCGTCTTGAGGCTGGCCCTGCCGCGGCCCAGCACCACGAAGTCGTCCCAGCAGTCCTCCTCCTGGCGCTTCTCCTCGTACACGCGCAGGAACAGCGCCAGCTTCTCGGCCGAGCGGAAGCTCACGTCGAACTCGCGGCTGCCGGGGATCTGGATGACGGCGTAGATGTCGCCGGGCTCCATGCCGATGGAGCGCAGGATGAGCGCGCCCACCACGAAGTCTCTGGTGGGGCGGGCGCTTTCGTCGCCCTGGAAGCAGATGCGCACGAGAAAGCGGCCCTTGCCCGGGCCCCCGGCCGCCGAGCCCGCCGCTGCCGCCGCCCCCAGCGCGTCCTGCGGGGGGTTCTCCGCCGCGGCCGCGCCCAGCCTGGACGGCGTCGCCATGGCCGCCCCCTCGGCCGTCTTCCTGCGGCCGGCCTCCGCGGCGCCTTTCTTCGTGCGGGGGTCCGCCGCCTCGCCCGCCGGCTCCCTCGGCCGGCCCTTGGGGTCCCCGCGGCTGGCCGGCGGGAAGTCGCCGAGGCTCGGCGCCAACAGGCCCGCGGGCCGCGACTCGTGGAACTCACCCTTGTTCGCGGCCAGGTTCTTCACCACCTGCGCCCAGCTCAGCTTCCCGCGGCCGCCCGCCGGCTCCTGGGCGCGGGCTGCGGGGCGCGCGGCGGGCAGCAGCTGCGGGCGCCCCCGCTCCCTCTCCTCCTCGGAGCCGCCGCCGGTGGCCATGTTACCTACTTCCCAGCGGCCATGTTACCTACTTCCCAGCATCCTCCACTCCCTTTTTAATTTTTAAAATTGTAACAGTTGGTAGGTTTTAAAAATTTCTTTATTGTTGAGAGTATTACAGATGTCCCCTCCCCCCTCCTGTGGTTCCCGTCCCCACCCTAGGTCTTTTTCTTTTTTTTAAAACATATTTTTATTGATTTCAGAGAGGAAAAGAGGAGAGAGAAAACATTGATGAGAGAGAATCACCTATTGGCTGCCTCCGGCACACCCCCTACTGGGGATCAAGCCTGCAACCCAGGCATAAGCCCTGACTGGGAATCGAACCAAGACCTCCTGGTTCATAGGTGTGTGTATTCAACCACTAAGCCACGCAGGCCAGGGTCTTCACCATGGTATGGTCTGTGCCCATAGGTAATGCATATCTGCACTAATAAAAGAGAAACATGCAAATTAACCATCACCCCGCTATACCCACCAGCCAATCAGGAGCAAGCATGCAAATTTACCCAACTAAGAAGGTGGCCACCAAGAAGCTGGAGCAAGCAGGAGGCTTGCCCCTGGCGATGGAATAAGCCAAGATTCCAGCCTGCCCTGGCCGGCCCTGGCCTCCACTGAAGGCTACAAATTTTCAATTATAGAAGATACTTGCTTCCAGCCAGCCCTGGCCTTCGCTCAAGGAGGCACTGAAAAAAAAGAAAAGAAAAAAAGCCCCTTTCCCAGGCTTGCCACACCCCCATGGAGCTAGGGTCCCCAGTGGAGAGCTTGGCCAGCCTGCAAACAGCCAGCTCTCTCCTGGGCTGGCTAGGCACCCCTTTGGGGATCCCCACCCTGAAGGGGGTATGGCCAGCCTGCAACAGCCCTTAGCCCCTCACTCAGACTGACCCCCATGGCTCAATCTCTGTAAACGGGCAGTTGAACATCTTCGAGGGGTCCCAAATTGGAGTGGGTGCAGCCTGGGCTGAGGGACACCTGCCCCCCGCACGAATTTCGTGCACCTGGCCTCTAGTATGCATATAAGATCTTTGTTTAATCTCTTTCTGACCCCTGAACCCCTTCCTTCTGAGAAACTTCAATCTGTTCCATTTCCATGCCTCTGATTCTATTTTAGTCACCAATTTATTCTGTTCATTGACTTCTTATTTGTTTATTTTGATTTTTAGATTCAATTTTGTATTTATTGCCATTTTATTGTTCATATTTTTGTTCTTTTGCTTCTTCTTCCTCTTAAAGAATACCCTTCAATATTCCATGTAATACTGGTTTGGTGGTGGTGAACTTCTTTAGCTTTTTCTTGTCTGTAAAGCTCTTTATATGACTTTCAGTTCTAAATGATAGTTTTGCTGGGTAGAGCAATCTTGGGTGTAGGTTCTTGCTATCCATCACTTTGAATATTTTTTGTCACTACCATCTGGCCTGCATAGTTTCTGTTGAGAAATCAGATGATAGTCATATGGGCACTACTTAGTAGGTAACTAACTGCTTTTTCCATTCTGTTTTTAAGATTCTTTGTCTTTAGTCCTTGGCATTTTAATTGTGATGTGTCTTGGTGTGGTCCTCTTTGGATTCCTTTTGTTTGGGGTTCTCTGTGCTTCCTGGACTTGTAAGTCTCTTTCACCAGGTGGGGGAAGTTTTCTGTCATTATTTCTTCAAACAGGTTTTCAATATCTTGCTCTCTCCTTCTCCTTCTGATACCTTTATAATACAAATGTTGGTACGCTCGAAGTTGTCCCAGAGGCTCCTTATACTGTCTCATATTTTACAATTCCTTTTTCTTTTTGCTCTTCTGATTGGGTGTTTTTACTTCCTCATATTTCAAATCATTGTTTTGATTCTCAGAATCCTCTACTCTACGGTTGAATCCCTGTAAGTTATTCTTTATTTCAGTTAGTGTATGCTTAATTTATGACTTGTCCTTTTCCATGTCTTTGACATTCTTACTAAGATCCTTGAAAGTCTCACTAAGTCCCTTAAAGATCCTTGTGTGACCTTCTAACTATGGTTTTGAACTCTGTATATAGTAGTTCACTTTTTCCAATTTTTTTTTCATTTGTGACATGTTTCTTTGTCTCTGCAATTTGGCTGCTTCCCTGTGTTTGTTTTTATGTATTGGGTAGAAATGCTATGTTTCTTGGAGTGGGTAGGGTGGCCTTATGTAATAGGTGCCCTATAGAGCCCACTGGCTCAGCCTCCCCAGTAACCTGAGCTTGGCACTCTAGGTGCACCTCTTTGTGGGCTGGGTGCACAACCTTGTTGTAGTTGAGTCTTGATTGCTGTTGGTATCACTGGAAGGAATTGACCTCCAGGCCTATTGGCTGTGAGGAACAGCAGCAGCTATACTGGGAGAGCTGCTGTGCAGGAATACCCTTATGGAGCAGGACTTGCTTCAGTGGGGCGGGGGTGCTCACTGAGTCTGCCTCTTGAGTGTGTTGCTTATGGATGTGTAGTGTTGTAATCTGTATGGTCTGAAGCTGTCCACCGGGTGTGCATTGGCTCTTGGGTCTTAGTGAAAAGTCAGCCACTGCCTGGGGCCACCTGGCAGGAGCTACAGAGAGATCTGCAGCTTCCTCCTATTTGTGTTGGGTTTGGAAGTGCCTATTTGTTTTGGGTTTGGGCCTCAGGTGGGGCCCAGTGAGAAGCAAGGCATGCTGGTGCTAGTGCCAGGTCTTGGGCCTTTTATTGATATGTTTGGGGCACGCTGACATCAACTGCAGCTTGTTTGAGAGATTTTATCAAAGTCAGAAGCCTGACAGCCATTCATATGGAAGAGCTGCTGCAAACAGCTTGGGTGAGGCTGAAAATTGGGTGGGGTGGAGTCTCATGGAGTCACCACGGTGGAGCAAACAGTGTGCTCCAGGCTGATGGTGACTCAGATATGGCTGCCAGTCAGCCCTGCGACTGGGGAGGTCCCAGCACAGGAATAGTGACTCCTGCGAGCATCTCCATCTGGTAGAAATCTGCCCCCAAGTTCCTGCCCTGATTCCAGACAATCTAGTTCCTCCTTGTATGTGTCTGGTTCCCCCAATGGCTCCTAGTGCTAGAGCTCAGAGGAAGGAATTCGAGTAAGTTCATGCCCGGCCCTTTAAGAGGGACACCTGGGACTCCAGCAGCTTCCGTGTCCTACAGCCACAATCCCGGCTGGTTTTTACAGCCCGAAGTTACGGGACTTCTCTCCCCAGCTCAGGGGCCCTGAGTGGGGAGTCTGGTGTGAGGCTTGTCCTCCTGGGGACCTCAGCAGGCGCGCTCTCCCTCTGGATTAAAAAAACCCGCCCACGTACGTGCCAGCCCAGCCCGTTCTGTGCTTTCACCCCTCCTACCAGTCTCTGCATACTTTCTTCTCTAGTTGTAGGACGTCCATTCAGCCATCTTTCAGGCGGTTGTTCTGAATGATGGTGGTTTTGTATTTTAGTTGTAATTTTGATGTGGTTGTGGGAGGCGGCGAGTACCGGCATTCACCTACGCCACCATATTGGCTCCCCTGCCTGTTTGATTTCATTTTCATTGAATTTAAATGGCTGCGCGTGTGGCTAGCAGCTTCCAGGCTGTTCCGTGTGGCCATGGGTGTTGGCTGCCCCCGACGTGAACACGCTGGCGCCTCCCCGTGTGGGTGTGGGATTTAGGAGACGTCCTTGCAGGCAGCTCAGGCTCTGGTGTTGGTAAGCCCGTCAGTCCTCACTAACAGTTCTTCGTGTCGTGTTTTTCTGTTCCAGGAACTGTGGTGGGTGTCGTTCTTTACACGGGCAGAGAGCTCCGGAGTGTCATGAATACCTCAAACCCCCGAAGTAAGGTGCGTGCAGGGTCATGAGAAGCGTCTCCGTGTCAGACCTTCCGACCTGATGTATTTTGGTGATTGGGAGTGAGGAGCTAGAGTTAAAAGCTGGAACTCCTAATGTATTATCTCATATATATAAACCTACTCTTTTCACAGCTGTAGGTATATGTACATATGTGTAGATATGCACACATATAATACATAAATAGCTATTCATATACATGCACATACATAAAATTAAAACACTTATTTCCACCCCACCCTCTGTCCTTTTATTTTTAATTTTTTTTAAATAAAAAATATATATTTTTTATGACCAGAACATTTTTAAATCCCCCTTCTTTTTCAGTTGTTATAATCCTCACCTGAGGATATTTGTTTCCATTCATTTTTAGAGAGTGGAAGGGAGGGAGGGGGAGAGAGAGAGAAACATCAATGTGAGAGGGATACATTGATTGATTGCCTCCTACGTGCACCCTGACCTAGGGCTGGGGAATGAACCTGCAACCCAGGTACATGCCCATGGCTGGGAATCAAACCGAAACGCTTCCATGTGTAAGCCGACGCTCTACCACCGAGCCACGTGGTCAGGGTGCAGTCCCATTTTTTCATATAATACATCGCATTTTAAAAGCTTTAAGGTAAAGCAGGCTGTTGCTTGCTGTGTTATGCAGTGTCCTTGACACGCATCTCATCTCATCTCATCCTTACGCCCGCCTCAGCGCAGGTGCTTCCCTGGCCTCGCCTCCTGGAGGGGGAGTGGCCTTGCCCCTGCCACACTGTGCCCGCGTGCGCTGTGCCCGCGGGCAGGCCCGGTCACACTCCGCTGATGGCCGACAGGGCCAGATCTGCTGTCTGCTCTGTTAGTGCTCATTCACACCGTGACCCTCCCTCCCAGCCCGCCCCTCCTCCAAGTTTTAAGTTAGAATATTGCAGAATGATTTTCTTTGTCAATGCCAGGAACAACTGCTGTTTCCCAGACTCCAGTCATTTCCACCCCTCCCTTACAACCGTAAATGACACTTATTTGATGTTTTTGTCTCATCTCAGGCCATATTCCAGTGGAGTTATGGGTCTGTTGTGCTAGTTACATTGGAAAAAAAAATACCCTGAAATAAATATGTAATTATTAAACAAACAATGTTAATTAATGCAGCACTTGAAAATCAGGTGCCACCAGAGGTGTGTGCCCCACACGTTCAGGCGCAGCTGACTTAGCGTGTGGGACGATGCAGGGAGTGGAGACTCATTTTACAGGTCGCTGTGTAGGATGGCAGACACCATGCAGTGCTCAGCCCCACCAAGCGCGGCAGTAACCTGCGTATGTGTTTCCAAGTCTAAATCTCAAGTCTGGAAAACCCTGACGGCAGAACTCCTTGAGGTTCCTGAGACGCCTGTTACGGACTGCAGCCCAGGGCGCTCAGTGTCCTCCAGCAAAGCCATGGGTGCCGATGGGCCCAGTGTCCCAGCTGGGACCAGGTGCTCACGGCTGTGGGTTCACCAGCTAATCCTTTGTGCCCTGTCCCCCAGATCGGCCTGTTTGACCTGGAAGTGAACTGCCTCACGAAGATCCTCTTCGGTGCTCTGGTGGTGGTGTCGCTGGTCATGGTGGCCCTTCAGCACTTCGCTGGTCGCTGGTACCTGCAGATCATCCGCTTCCTCCTCTTGTTCTCCAACATCATCCCCATCAGGTACGCAGAGAATGAGCTTGCGTGTGGGTGTCATGGTAGTTTCTTCTCTTCGCCAGCTGGACCCTTTGCCGAGTGATGGCCGAGAACAGTCAGGATCCTCAGGGTGTGAGCCATGGTTTGTGGCGGTAGCATTGGAAGGGTGCATGCCTCCATGACCCATCCTTTCTTTTTCTTTTTTAAAAAAGTATGTTTTTATTGATTTGAGAGAGAGAGAGAGGAAGGGACGGGGGGGGGGGGGGGGAGAGAAACATTGAACACCCCCTACTGGGGAATGAACCCACAACCAGGGCACGCGCTGTGACGCGGAATCGAACAGGTGACCTCTCGGTGGAGGGGATGGTGCTCAACCAACTGAGCTACACCAGCAAGGGCTGACCCATCCTTTCCTAAGGGACTTGCTGCCCAAAAGATCTTGCCTTGCCCAGGCTATCAGAGGGATGCCAGTTAGAGTTCATCTCGTCTGCCAGCTCCAAGATGTTGGTAGTGGCTGTGTTGAGAAGGATTCCGAGCCTGAGTCTGGGCTCAACAGGAGATAATATTGAGATTGATTAGCAGTGGAAGCTGGATGGTACATGCTAATTGTCTGCTTTCTTCATTTGGAGTCTGAATAAATGGTTTAAAAATGATAGCAGTAATAAGTTATCATAGTAGAAAAAAGCCCCAAAGATTCATAGTGTGACCAGTACAGGGGAATTGAACCCCTCGCCAAGGTGCTTGGGGCAATGGTTTCCAAGAATCAACAAGTCTGCCTTGTTACCAGAGAAAAAATGTTTGTGGTGTCAGGTTAAGTAAAATGGTGATTAAAATTCTGTCTGCAACACGATTGGAAATTACTGAATTGAATCTTCACATGGCCCAGGTAGCCAGCAAAAGGGGAAGCAGTTTGGTTAGTTTAAAAGGATTCTGAGTGAATTTGAAGATGTCTTTTAATATATATATATTTTTGAAATAAAATGTTTTAAAGTGAGTAGAATACACGCAATGGAGTATTATTTAGCCTTAAAAAGCAAGGGAATTCTGACCAGCTACAACATAGATGAATCCCGCGGTGAAATAAGCAAGTCCCAGAAGGAAAAATACTGTGTGGTTCCCCTTATGTGAGGTACCGAGAAAGGAAGTCCTGGAAATAGCAAGTAGAAGGGTGGTTTCCGGGGTGGGGTGGGGGTGGAGAGTGGGGGATTATTACTTAATGGGCGTGGAATTTCAGTTTGGGAAGATGAAAAAGTTGTGGGCATGGAAGGCGTTGGTGAATGCACAACAGTGTGAAAGTGCTCAGTGCCACAGAACTGTCCACTTACAATGGTTTAAACGTTGTGTATATTTTACCACAATTTTATTTTATTTATTTATTTTATTTTATTTTATTTAAAAAAAATATATTTTATTGATTTTTTACAGAGAAGAGGAGAGAGGGATAGAGAGTTAGAAATGTCGATGAGAGAGAAACATCGACCAGCTGCCTCTTGCACACCCCCTACCGGGGACGTGCCCGCAACCAATGTACATGCCCTTGACCGGAATCGAACCTGGGTCCTTTCAGTCCGTAGACCAATGCTCTACCACTGAGCCAAACCGGTTTCGGCTATTTTACCACAATTTTAAAAAATGACTAGAGCATCAAAAGTGTATTAGTTCAGAGGCCCAGTAACTTAAAAAAAAAAAAAAAAAAGTAGGACTAAAACAACTACCTTTTGGTAGTTGATGTGACCTTGGCCCATGATAGAATAACTTCATGTAACTTGATGTGGTGTGGACTCCTGTTGTATCTGGGGATGGAGCCCGAGCAGTGGCTTCTGTAGGGAGGGACTCCAGATGCTGTGGCACAAATGGAGAGTGGTTGGAGACACAGTGGCCTTGTGTGTATCCTGCTAACGTTGGCTCTGTTTCCTGGCCAGTTTGCGTGTGAACCTGGACATGGGCAAGATCGTGTACAGCTGGGTGATTCGGAGGGATTCAAAAATCCCAGGGACGGTGGTTCGCTCCAGCACGATCCCCGAGCAGCTGGGGAGGATCTCTTACCTGCTCACGGACAAGACAGGTGAGCTTCCTGCCCTGGGTCCGGGTGCGAGAGGTGCTCGGATCCTCCGGCTGCTCTTCATTGCCTCCGTCTTTTGGTGAAGACGGAGTAGCATCTGTGATGGCAATGATGATGATAATAGCAGCAGAGCTTTACGCTCTACATAACGCTTCTTATGTTTTGGGGGTTTGTATGTGCATATGCAAGTTCGTCCTCATCCTAACCTTGTATTTTTGCAGGTGAACAAATGAAACCCAGGTTAACTGACTTATCAGAGCACCTGGCGGCAGAAGTAGGCTCTGAACCAGGGCAGTCTGACTTGGAGTCCTGATCTCATAACCACGCCCCAAATTCCTGCCCGTAGTGTAATATCCTAGTGGCGAAGAGTGAGGGCTGGGAGAGGGAGATGTTAGCTTAAGCTTCCTGTCTGCCTCTAAGTGCCACAGGATCACAGGGAATCTACAGCAGAGGCCCGAGTGGCTCACAAATTCAGAGAAACTGGGTTTGGGAAGGAGAGGAGCCAGGGAAGTCCCGGGTGTGTCAGCATCAGGGCCCCCGGGGTCTCTGTAGGGTCTGTCACTGGGGCGGCTGGACTCCACTCATCTTCTGTCCACGCCTCTGTCTGCTCACGGTTGAGGCTCCTTCAAAATAGAATCTAACTGGACCAGTGTAAGTCACGTGCCACCCTCCTGGCCAGTGAAACGGGTCAGGCCCCCTGATGGGCACTCCCTGAGGACCATCCCAGGAAACGAGGGTGGTGTTTCTCCATGGAAACCTTGGATGCCGTTTTCCAAAGAAAGGGAGTTGGATTCCAGGCCAGCTAACAGCACAGCAGAAGCAGGGGTGGTGCTGCAGCCAGAGTCTGATGTGTAGTAAACACTCAGAAGTAACAGCTGTCATTACTGCTCGCCCGGGGACAAGCTCCAGGAGGTCGCACAGCTCTCGTCCGCCCTGTGTTTCAGGAACTCTCACCCAGAACGAGATGGTTTTCAAGCGGCTCCATCTGGGCACTGTGGCGTACGGCCTCGACTCGATGGACGAAGTGCAGAGCCACATATTCAGCGTCTACACCCAGGTAATGCTTCCCTTTCTCTCTCTCTCTCTCTTTTTTTTTTTTTTTTTTTTTTTTTTTTTTTAAATGCATTCGTATTGCTTTCAGAGAGGAAGGGAGCAGGAGAAAGAGAGAAACATCACTGATGAGAGAGTATCATTGGCCGCTGCCTCCTGCAGGCCCCCTGCTGGGGATTGAGCAGTAACTCAGGCATGTGCCCTTGACTGGAATCAAACCCAGGACCCTTCAGTCCGCAGACTGACAGTCTATCCACTGAGCCAAACCAATGTTGCTTTACCTTCCGATACCCCAGTCAGTTCTTTACGTGGATGGACACCTATATTGAGGTATAACTCACAAAGCTGAGCGCCTCACCCTGTGCTGTCCAGCTCCCTCTCGGGGACTGAGACTTCCGCCCGGAGGGTTCACTGGTGCCGGTGCCGGGCTTAGCACCCCTCAGCCCCTTCTCAGCCATGCGGGCTGCAGTGACCCTGTGAGCCAGCTCACGGTGGTGGTGTGTCCCCCAGGCCAGTTTTGTGTACTTGAAGAACCCGAGGAATTTACAGAAGCCGTGCCTTCTCAGGATATTGGTGCAGCTCAGCTCTTATGGTCTGCTTTTGGTTTAATACAGATAGCACTCTTTGTAAAGTGTCAAAAGTCAGAAAACAACATTTCTGACCTTGCACTTTAACTCTTAACTCTTCCTTAGAAGTTCAAAAATGTCCATATCCTGGCCTTGGGTTTAAAATAGCTAAGTGAGGTCATCTGGAGGTTGGTGTGAGTGGAATTATAGTACCCCTCCACCCCGGACCAATGTGCATGATCCTCCTTCTCCCACGACATCTAAAAATCCTGCATTAAATGCCTGAACAATTTTGTGATGAGAGGTGTGAAGGCTTTTCATGTTTTCTTCTTCACAGCTTTGTTGAGGCACACCTTGCCTGCCATGAAATTCAGCTCTGTGTTAATTTACAATTCAACGATTCCTATTTAGCAGGCGTCCTCAAACTTTTTAAAGTGGGGGCCAGATCACGGTCCCTCAGAGAGCTGGAGGGCCGGACTATATGAACTACTAATTCCTACTGTAACACCTCGGCTGCGCTCACTGCCCAAAAAACCTGGCGGGCCGGATCAGACTCCTCTGCGGGCCGCATGTGGCCCGCGGGCCGCAGTTTGAAGACGCCTGCTTTTTAGTCAGTTACTGAGTTATGGACCCACGAACACCCGAGAAAGAGTCCCTGGAGCCATGTCATCATTCACCCGGCCTTTTGGGTTTATGACCAGGACTTTTCACCAGTTTTTTGTAAAGTCCGGTATTTGGAACGCGGGGGTAGATCACGTGGGGCGGTCAGAATCCCTAGACCCCGTCTCAGCAGCTGGCCCCGGTGGTTCCAAAGGGCAGCAGTTTGAGAACCTGTGCCACGCACCCGAGCTTCGCCCTGGTTTTCCAGAACATCAGTGTCTAAATCTGTGGACTCCAAAACAGAATTGGCAAGCTGTCCCCTTGGGGCACAGGGGGGAAAGATGAGAGTGTCCACGTACATTTTATTTTCCTCTTCCAAATCAAAGCAAAGTTTAAATCCTACTGATCGTGTAGAGATTGACCCAGGGACCCTCGCTCCATAGCTCAGACCGGCATTTGTGAGGTGTGGTCCTGGAGGTGGAAGGAGTCGGAGTTCCACGGTTGTTTTTCCAGAACATTCAAATGAAGACTGCCGGTGCTAGGAGTGTTCAGGGTCCGGTTGGAGGGATGTTATTTAACTGAAGTAACTTCGTAAAGAAGGCAGGTGGCTTTAAAAGATTCCTGCAGCCCTAACCAATTTGGCTCAGTGGGTAGAGCATCGGCCTGCGGACTGAAGGGTCCCACGTTCGATTCCATGGGCATGTACCTTGGCAGCTGATCAATGTTTCTCTTTCATTGATGTTTTTAACTCTCTATACCTCTCCCTTCCTCTCTGTAAAAAAAATATTAAAAAAAATAAAAGATTCCTGCAGGAAAAGTCCTGCAGATTATTATTGGTTTTTAAATATGCTTTTTATTTTATTCTGATATATTATTGATTTCAGAGAGAAAGGAAGAAGAAGAGAGAGATTGAAACAGCAATGATGAGAATCATTGATTGGCTGCCTCCTGCATGTCCCCTACTGGGGATTGAACCTGCAACCCGAGCATGTGCCCTTGGCCAGAATAGAACCTGGGACCCTTCAGTCCGCAGGCCAGTGCTCTGTGAACCAAACTGGCTAGGGCGGTCTGGATTATTAACACAGGCGCAGGTAAACCACAGAAAAATGGCCAACACCGTACGTGATAAAACCACGACAGGCCAAGGCGAAGAGATGATTTTTTTCCCCTCTGGCTCATTTATATATTGGTACCTTTACAACACAATTGAGATAAAATCCACAAACCATACAATTTTAAGAAATATAGATGCTTGGGCCCTCCACAGCTAAAGAATGCAAGCGGTTCTAGGCATATATACATAGTTTTTAACTTTACACAAAAGCCTAATGTTCAACTCTAGTTAAAAAGAATTATGAACTTGTCCAGTGTGTCTCAGAGGTTGATCATTGACCTATGAACCAGAAGGTCACGGTTGGCATCCGAGTCAGTGTACATGCCTAGGTTGTGGGTTGGATCCCCAGTAGGCAGCATGCAGGATGGATCTTATCAATGATTCTCTCATCATTGATGCTTCTATCTCTCCCTCTCCCTCTCACTGGTTATGTGCCTGCAGCCAAGGTACATGCCCTTGACTGGAATCAAACCTGGGACCCTTCAGTCCGCAGGCCTATGCTCTATCCACTGAGCCAAACCGGGCTTCATAGTGTTGATGGCCTACCTGGTTTTCAGCCTCAGAGTGACATGTTGTGCTGGATAAGGCTGTGTTGTGAGGGCGTTTAGGATTTTAGTGGCGTCTTTGCCTTCTGCCATCAGGTTGTCTGTAGCACATGTTCCCTTCTCTGTCCCCAGAGGTGACAACCCCGAATCTCTCTCGATGCTGCCAGATGGTAGCCCAGATCACCCCAGTTGAGAACCTCTGAGCTCTGTGGGGTTTGATGACAAGGAATGGAAATGTGCTGCCTCTGTCACGCTCTCAGAGATCTGCAGTTCAGTCGTGAGCGTTGTATTTGTTGCTCACTCTCAGCCTGTAGCTCCGTGGGTTCATTCGGAAGTAGCAGCCCCGAGCCCGCCTCTGTGGGGGGTGCCCCTTTGAGGTTGACACGTTACCAGCTTTAGGCTTTACTTAGGGAGCCACGTGGGAGAATCCAAACAGGAATCCCTTCTCCTCAACAGTGTGTTTTCCCCAGTTGCAATCCATCCATCCATCCTGTCGGTTAATATTATAGACGTCCGTTACGTGGTGGTGAAATGTTAATCGCATTTGGAAAGAACGTTTCTGTTCACGGTGGCTCAGTATTTATTTGATTTTTGAACTACTGCTTCCTGTTATGCAGACTGGAGTTCTCACTGGGACATGGCCCTGCCATGGGTCCGTAATGAGAAGCAGGGGCCCGTGTCGGTCTGTCTCATTGATCCTCCATGGCTCAGTGATTGCCGGAGAGTGACTCGGAAGCACTGGCTGGTGCGGGCACCCCACCCGAGGGCCCAGGCCCGGGGCCTTTGCACAGGAGGTCTGGATTCCTCTCCCAATCCCTGCCCTCGTGAGGGCGGCCTTGGCCCCGCTCCCCCTTTACCCTCCCCCCCTATAAGGGACCGGTGGTCCCCCCGGGGCAGCGAGGCTGGTAACCTGCCTCCGTCCACATCTGTTTTGATTTTCCCCTGGTATTTTTTAAGTCAGGAGAAATGGGTGTAGGTTAAAGGGCCCGTGGGCAGGAGGCTGGAGGTAAACACTGTACAATGTGAAACTCTTCCATATGGGGAATGCGAGGGTGTTTGAAGACGGGGCCGATACTCACACTGGCAGGGCCCCCCGGTCATGACCAGGGTCGAAGGCTACACGTGGATTCCCGTTTGGTGTGCGAGTGAGCCTTTTACTGGAAAATTAGGAGAATTTCAGGACCGATGGTTATGACCCCTCCTCCCTGAAGCACCTTAGTGTTAGGAAAGGGGATACTTGCTAATGCCAGAGAGAGGTAAGTGAGCGTGGAGGCCCAAACTCATTAAAACAGCCGCCTGTGGGTGCGGGCCAGGCACCCTCATCTTCTTTTTATTTTTATTTTATTATTATTTTTTTAATTTCTTTATTGATTATGGTATCACATACACCCTCATATTCTCATTTGTTGTCAGATGGTCCCCTGACCTGAAAGGGGGTTCCTGGCAGAGACCAGGGCTGCCTGGTTGCCCTCGATTGGGTTGTCAGTGGGAGAATTTGCCTTCTGTAGTGGAATTGAAGTCAGGCTGCTCACAGAATGCAGATGTTTGTGGCGGGCCCCTCACTCGGCCTTTCCTTCCAACCCACTGCTGGGGAACTCGCCAGCCGAAGCCATTGCTCTGTCAGAGGTCTGGCTATTGCCCCTCGTGGGGAACCATAATCTGGTCCAGGTGCTGAGGAACGTGGGCAACGGCGAGGACATGCGTCCGTGCCTGGAACAGACACCACAGAACTTAGGGAACCGCGTCCCCGACGGCGTCCGTCCTGCGGAGGAGAGCCTGTCTGCAAGGCCGCGGGCCTCGGTGTGCCGTTGGAGTTAAAGTCTTTCTCGTCCAAAGCGCTTGGCAAACCTTGATTCATTTGAACTGTAGCTCTGATTCATTACTCTAATTATCGTTACCACGCAGTGCCCTTTGGCCTGGAAGTGAAACTCGTGTCCTCTTGACACCAGAGGTTAACGGAGCAGGAAGCCGGGGCGGTGTGTGCGCCTGCATGACAAGAATAATTTAGTAATTGTCTAATTACCCGGGGAGTCCAGAGCCGCTGCTAAAAATAGTATTTAAAAATTAAACGAAAGTCGTTTTCTTGTTTCTTGTAGCCCATCTGTTCCCTATTTTGGGCATGTGTTCACCGGCACGAAGCACATTTCACTCTCCAAGGCCAGCGTGCTGCTCCTCTGCTGGGCGAAACATGTTTCTCATGGCATGTGGCATCCAGCATGGCCGCCAGCATCTCAGGCTCCCGGATGCAGCCGGGGAGGCAGGGAGCCTGCCATAGGTCCTTTGTCCAGAACTGTGGTTTAAAATCTGGGGCTGATGGGGGTCCATTTGACATGTACTTTTTCTTGGAGATGGAAAAAAAATTCATGTAAAGCCAGGTCCCCACCATCACCGTAGGAACGGTAAATCGTTCATTTGTTCAGCAAGTAGTGCCTGCTTTAGGTATGAGGGGTGCAGCAGGCAGCTGTCCTCAGGGTCGGTCGGGAGAATCATCAGGTCAACAAGCCAGCTGTAGACAGTGAGAATGACAACCCCCCGGGAAATATGACTTCCAGTGGGAGGGCAGGCGGGGTGATATGATTTAGGGCAGTGGTTGCCAACCGGTGGTCCGTGGACCAGTAGTGGTCTGTGAGGTCCGAAAGGTTGGTGACCGCTGAGTTTGGTGCTCAGAGAAGCCCTCTTTGAGGAGGTAACATTTGAACTTAGACCTCCATTGTGAGATAGAGTAAGCCGGCCCTGCAGAGATCCAAGAACTGGTATTCTAGGCAGCGGGTATGGCAAGTGCAAAGGCCCTGTGGCAGGAAGCAGCGTGGCAGTGTTCAAAGAACTGGAGAGGCCAGCGTGGCTGGAGCAGAGGGAATAAGGAGGATGCAGAGAGGGGCAGGGGCTAGTCAGATGGACCCTGTGGGCCAGGGGAGGGCATCTGAGACATAAGCGGTTAACAAGTGCTCATTCCTTGGTGGTCTTAATTTTTTAAATTGTGTTTCAAGGCGAACGAAACCCTTTTCCAAAGGAAGGTCTTCATGGCACCCAATGTGTGTGTAACAGAGGGGAATGGGCTGTGTGCCCTCCGCTTTGGGGGTGCTGAGCGGGGGATTCCTGCCACTCGGGTGTGGACCGCACTCCTCTCACTGGCAGGAAACGGAGGCCCCGGGGGCAGATGTGGCTGGCTTAAGGTCGCACAGCTTTCCACACCCATCCAACAAGAGAGCTCAGGTTTGTTAGCCTTTCATACTGTTCTACCATGCTGCTTGAAGCCTTTCCCCAAGACTTACCCCGTTCGGGAGGCTCAGCCGTGTGTCGAAAGGTCTAAACAAGGGGGTGGAGTAGCTGCTTCCACGAGGTAAGGGTCTGAAGTCAACGTAGAAAGCAAACATGGAGCACATATAGCATTAGTCTCCTTTAAAAAACGTATTCATCTGTCTTGAAATTGCTCTTGGAAACCCGCCTTCAGCGCAGTGCCGGGTGCCGTGTGCGCAGGACGTGCAGCTACAGCGTCATTCCTGTCACCGTCCCAGGCCCTGCGCCGAGTTCCCTGTCACTGGCGGTCGTTATCCTGTAGAGCGCCAGTCGCAGTTCCTGCCTTTTATGCGAAACCAAAGAGTGAACATTTAAAATGGGTTCTGAACCTGGGACAGGCTCTGTCTCCCTGGAACGTTTGGCAGCATCCGTTGAGACCACTAAGGGAGAGAGAAGCTTCTGGGACCTAGGGGGTGAGGCCGGAGGTGCAGCTGGACATCCTACAAGGCTAAGGTGACCAGACATCCCGCTTTTGGCAGGACAGTCCCAATTTTTAATAATTTGTCCCGCGTCCTGCGACGTTTTAAAAAAGTCCTGATTTTTGGAAAGATCCTGTGCCTTGGAAATTGGAGCTTTTTAAAATATATGTTATTGATTTTTTTTCTTTTTCTTTTTACAGAGTGGAAGGGAGAGAGATAGAGAGCTAGAAACATTGATGAGAGAGAAACATCGACCAGCTGCCTCTTGCACACCCCCTACCAGGGATGTGCCCGCAACCAAGGTACATGCCCTTGACCGGAATCGAACCTGGGACCCTTCAGTCCGCAGACCAACGCTCTATCCACTGAGCCAAACCGGCTTCGGTGGAAATTGTGGCTTTTTAAAAATGCCGCGCGGGACGCGGGACAAATTGTTAAAAATCGGGACTGTCCCGCCAAAAGCAGGATGTCTGGTCACCTTATGTTACACAAGGCACAGGATTGTCCCAGCCGCAGACAAGGTTTGCCGGAGTGCCAGCGGTGCGGAGGCGGAGAAGCCCCGCTCTGAACACCGGGACCGCTGGCGGCGTGGGGGGACCTCACCCCGTAGGCGGCTCCCCGATGCCCCCAGAGGAAGGCAGTTCCCCCGTCAGCGGGCAGCATCACCCACACCCGCTAAGCTGGAACCCTCCCTGTTGGTTCTGTGTGGTTTCTGTGGTTGTGCCGAGCACAGGTGATGGGATCCCGGAAGACCGCGTGCCGTTCGTTGCAGTGTCCCGGCTGGCCTGGGGTCACCGCTGGCCCAGCGCGGAGAGCCGGCTCCGCTGCCTGTCCTCCGCCCGCCCGCGGGGGCCCTCTGTGCCGGTGCTCACCCCCCTGTCGTTCCTCCTCGCAGCAGTCCCAGGACCCGCCCGCTCAGAAGGGCCCCGCGATCGCCACCAAAGTCCGGCGCACCATGAGCAGCCGCGTGCACGAGGCGGTGAAGGCCATCGCGCTCTGCCACAACGTGACCCCCGTGTACGAGTCCAACGGCGTGACCGACCAGGCCGAGGCCGAGAAGCAGTACGAGGACTCGTGCCGTGTGTACCAGGCGTCCAGCCCGGACGAGGTAAGCCCCGGGCAGGCGTGGCCCCCGCGGATCCGCCTGTGAGGGCCGCCAGGCGCCAGGGAGGGGCGGGGCGGCGAGGCCGGGACCTCTCAGAGGCGAGCAGGACCTGATCTGTCCCAGAAGCGGTCCTGGATTTGAGCTCTGTCCTGAGTCAGGAAGGAGCAGGGGGTCTTATTTGTAATTCAGGTGGCTGGCCCCAAAGGGAGACACGGTCCCATGGAAACCGCATCCCCTTGAAAGCAACAGCCACCAGAAAACAGCTTCATTAAGGTAAAGTTCACTTACCACACAGCCACCCAATTAACATGCGGAGGTCAGTGGTTTCTCTAACCCACATGTGTCAAACACAAGGCCCTCGGGCCAAATCCGTCCCGCCAGGCCTTGCAATGTGGCCCGCACCGCGCTGTCATCACTGCCCTCCGCTGCGTTTCCATCACAATGACAGTTTATGACTGTTCAGTAAACCATTCGGCCCGCGATTTAGGCTGAATTTTAGATTTTGGCCCCTTCTCTGATTGAGTTCGACACCCCTACTCTAGTCTATTCACAGAGCTATACAACCGTGACCGTAATACATTTTGGGACATTTTCATCACCCCAAAGGAAGTACTCCATGCCCATTGTCTCTGTAGACTCCCTGGCCCCCAGCCCTGGCAGCCACTACTTCCTGCCTGTGCAGAATTGCCTTTTCTGGGCTTCTCCCCCTTAGCATAAGTTCTCAAGGTTCATTCGTGTTGCAGCCTGTTAGAACTTCATGTCTTTTAGGGATGAATAATAACCCAAAGTATGGATAACACTATGTTTTGTTTATCCATTCATTGGTTGATGGACATTTAGATGGCATTTTGTTTGTTTGTTTACTATTATGCATAATGCTGCTATGAACATTTGCGTGCAAGTTGTTTGTCTTTTTAAAAAAAGATTTTTAAAATTGATTTTTAGAGGGAGAGGTAGAGAGAGGGAGAGAGAAACATTGATGTGAGAGCATAACATCGATTGGCATGCTTCCTACACTCTCCTTACTAGGGATTGAGCCTGCAACTCGAGCATGCACACTGTCTGGGAATCGAACTGGCCACCCCTAGTTACAGGGGATGACACCCCACCAACGGAACTGCATGGGCCAGGGCTGTGTAAAGCTTGTGAGTGGACATACAGTATGTTTCTCTTGGTGTAGATCTGGGAATGGAAATGCTGGGGCACGTGGTAGCTCTCTGTTTAGCCTTCTGAGGACCTGCCAGACTGCTTTCTAAAGTGGCTGCACCCTTTCCAGTCCCATCAGCAGGGTGTGAGGGTTCCCGTTTCCCCACATCTTAGCCGTCACTTGTCCTTGTTGGTCCTTTTGAGTCTGGCCACCCTAGTGAGTGTGAAGTGGGATCCCATTGTGGTTTTGATTTGCGTATTTCTGATGGCTAATAATATTGGGCATCTTTCCATGTGCTTCCTGGTTATTTGTGCATCTTCTTCGGAGAAATGTCTGTCCATATCCTTTGCACTATTAATTGTGCTACATGTCTTTTTACCATTGAGTTGTAAAAATTCTTTATACATCTCATATAAGTCTCCTATCAGATTTGTAAATATTTTCTCCCATTCTGAAGGCTTAAAAAATTATATATATATTTTGTATTGAATTCAGAGAGGAAGGGAGAGGAATAGAGAGATAGAAACATCAATGATGAGAGAGAATCATTGATTGGTTGCTTTCTGCACACCCCCGACTGGGGGTTGAGCCTGCAACCCGGGCATGTTCCCTTAACCAGAATTGAATCTTGGATCCCTCAGTCCCGCAGTCCGCTCTATCCACTGAGCCAAACCAGCTAGAGCTGAAGGCTTTTTCTTGATAGTATCCTTTGAAACACAAAAAGTTTCTAATTAAAAAAAAACATTTTATTGATTTCAGAGAGGAAAAGGAAGAGAGAGATAGAAGCATCAATAGTGAGAGAGAATCATTGATCAGCATGCCTCCTGCATGCCCACAACCTGGGCGCATGTCCTGACCAGAATTGAACTGTGACCTCTTTCCTGGTCATAGGGCCATCCTCAACCACTGAGCCACATCAGCCGGAAGTTTCTAATTTGATGAGGTCCAATAAGCCACACATTTTAAAGTGGATATTCCTATCTAAGCATATTCTTTTGCTGAACCCAAAAGGGATTCATTTGATTCCATGTTCAAGAGCGTTACCCCTTCAATGTTTTCTGTAACAGGACCCAATGACTTCCCTTTTAGGGTGTGGTATGATAGGATCCCCCCTCTAGGTATGTTTAGTCAGGGGACTTGCCCAGCATAAAACATGAACTTTGTCCCCCTCCCCTGAGTGTAGTTTACAAACAGGTCCGTGTTTTCCCAATCTGTTAGTGTTTTGGTCTTTTCTCCTTCCAGTTTTTTTTTTATTTTTTTTACTTCTTTTCTTAAAGGAAACTTTCATTCTGATTATTTAAGCAATTTTTTGTTAGTAGAGAGTTTGGAAATTTCAGGCGACTGTCAAGAAGAAAGTGGGTCCATTGTAATCTCAGCCGTGTAGGCAACTTGCCTGGAGCATTTGGTTGGCATCGGTCCGTGTGAAGTATGTTCCAAGTATTATCTCATTTTTTTGTTTTTTGTTTTGTTAATCCTCACCTGAGGATATTTTTTCCATTGCTTTTCAGAGAGAGTGGAAGGGAAGGAGGGGGAGGGGAGAGAGAGAGAAACATCAATGTGAGAGAGACACATCGATTGGTTGCCTCCCACAGGCTCCCTGACCAGGGGTGGGGAGCAAACCCACAATCCCGGTCTGAGGGCGGATGCTCTAACCACCTACACACACCAGCCAGGGATCAACCAATTTTTTTTTTTTTTTTCCAGAAGCCACTAGAACATTTTGGTAGCCTTCCAGTCTCTCATATATTTTTTCTTTTTTGAAAAAGATATGCTTATCTTTATTGTTGAAAGTATTATAGATGTCTCTTTTTTTCCCCCTCCATTGACTCCCTCCACCCGGGACCCACCCCTCCCAAGCTATCGCCATACTATTTTTTATGGGCCATGCATATATGTATATAAGTTCCCCAGTTAATTCCCCACCCCCAGCTTTCCCTCTGAAATTCTTGATTTTCATGGGTCTATGTCTCTGGATCTATTTTGTTCATCAGTTTATTTGGTTCATCAGATTTCACGTATGAGAAAGATCATGTGTACTTATTTTTCTCTGACCTTCCGGTGGCTTATATATATATTTTTCTTAAAACAGTGGGAATTTTAGTAAGCTATATTTTATCATGCCTGTTTTTAATTTTCTTGAATATTAAAAAAACAGTTTTCCAGCATTATTGCCCATGTTCTCAGATGGCTGGAGTTCAGGTTGTTTCTAATTTTTGGCAATCATGTATAAACATTTCAGTGAGCATTGTTACACCCAGTGTGTCTAGAAATGGTGAGGCTGGATTCGTATTTGAGTGCCTGCGATGGGCTAGGACAGTGGTTGGCAAACTCATTAGTCAACAGAACCAAATATCAACGGTACAACGATTGAAATTTCTTTAGAGAGCCAAAAACCAACTTCTGCGCATGGGCCATGAAGTTTCAGTCGCACTGTACGTGTGCGCCTACACGTGATATTTTGTGGAAGAGCCACACTCAGGAGGCCAAAGAGCCATGTGTGGCTCGAGAGCCAAAGTTTGCTGACCACAGGGCTAGGTGACATCAGTGTGGGACAGCACTGCAGCCCGGGCCCAGGAATGCAGCAGGAATGAGGCCACTGCGCACCGGCACCTTGAGGCTCAGACGAGCTGTGTATCCTTGGCCTGCCTCCGTGTGTCTGTGTCCTGGGGCCGAGAGGGGTGCGGAGCCCTCGGCAGGCAGGCAGTGGGTCCTGGGGGGCAGGTTGGATGTGTATCTTTCAGGCCCGTGATGTAAATGACCAGGAAAGGACATTTAAACCGTTTTTGCTCTTCCACCAAGGCTCCCAGGGCTCCCAGTGGTCATTTTGTTCGTGGTAAGGAGCGGCTTCTCCCGCAGAGGAAGTGCTTAAGGTGTGCGCTGGCCTCAGCATGGCAGGGGGCCCTGTGGGTGGCGGCTGGGGGCGTGCGGCCAGAGCCCTGCCCGAATCTCAGGGAGAGAGGGCCCCTCCGTGGGTCTTTCCCGCCTGTTTCCTCTCCGTCTCCGGGCGATGGAGTGTGTCCCCGGGGACTCTTCCTTCCAGCCCGCGGGGTGTCTGCAGGACAGCCCTGAGGCCGACAGGTGAGGGCCGAACCAGGCTTGCTGAGGTGGAAAATGTCACCCGTGGCTGAGTGCCGGGACGGGGTTGCGAGCTGAACGAGGGAAGAGGAGGGAGGAGGGGGGTGGCTGATGCTACTGACCTTCTTGGACTTGGGCCCTTGTAACCAAAACCGCAGGCGCCCTCCCTGTGTCGCCGAGCGGTTTGATCCTGCTCCCCGTTTTGGGCGTGAGGACAAGCCACGGATGGTGGGCATGAGGAGGGACCAGCTTCTTGGTGGCTGGGACTGGGAACAGCAGCGTATGGTGCTGGTGGAACTGGAACACGTTCCAGATGATGGGGGTCTGATCAGGCCGGCTCTGCCTCCGAGCTCGAACACTCCGACTGGCTAGAGATGGGTGTGTGTGGGGTCTCTATAGGACCTTTCATGCCTGTCCCACCCGCTCTGCTCCACTGAACTCTGAGGCATTTGTTTTAGGGCTGTGCAAGGGTTTCCCCACGAGGGTAAATCTCTCATGGGCTGCTCTGTGCTTCTTAGCTCCTTTTTCTTTTTCTTTTTCTTCTCTCTCTCTCTCTCTCTCTCTCTCTCTCTCTCTCTTTTTAAACATATTTCTTTATTGATTTTGGAGAGGAAGGGAGGACAGAGAGATAGAAACATCAATGATGAGAGAATCATCGATCGGCTGCCTCCTACAAGTCCCTCAGTGGGGATCGAGCCCGCTACCTGAGCATGTGCCCTTGGCCAGAATCGAACCTGGGACCCTTCAGTCCGCAGGCTGATGCTCTATCCACTGAACCAAGCCGGCTAGGGCTTAGCTCCTTTTTCTTGAAGTGAACAATTCTTCATCTCTTCTGTCCACTAATTGCACTGGGATTCAGATTCATCTTGCTTTTCCAAGATTCTGAATAATGGTTAAAAAGCAGGTATTTTCTTTGGGCCTTTTGGTATATTTACAGAGGTCTTATTGGTAACTCCTCCCCCTCCCCCCCCCCCCCCCACACACACACACTGTTATTATTTTGCATTGCACCACTGTCTTGTGTTTCTGGTGGAATATGTGAAAATATAGGTAAGAAAAAGTAAACCATCATCCTACTAACAGAAGCTTCAACCACTGTGAGTAGTTTACTGACCAGCCTCCTAGACGATTTCAGAGGCCATGTGTGCAAATTCCTGATCTGTGTGCACAGACGCCCGTGCAGCGGGGAGCAGGTGGAACCTCCGCTCAGCAAAATCCGCGGAAGGCTGTGCCGTCTGCAAGTCCCCGTGGGACTCCACGCGGACGTGGCTGCATCTAGAACCCTCCCTTTGAAATTCTGTATCCACAAAGCATCGCTGGTGAAGGCAGGGTCAGCTCAGAAATACACGCAGGAGCAGCATTCTGTCTACCTCGGAGCTGCCGAGGAGTTCCTGCCCGTTGGGGTGGTGGTCATTTCCTGCTGCAGAAGCGGATTTCCTAAATTTGTTTCCTGTGCACTTCCGGCTCGGGAAGCCTGGAAGGGTCTTTGTCAGCTATTGATTGCTGACAGAGGAGAGAAGGGGATCTAACCTGGCGGAGGAGTCAGTGGAGAGACCTGTTTCTTGGTGTGAGCACTCAGGGGGTGCTCTCCTACGAGCAGGTAGATGCAGCCTCCTGACTCACTTATTTGTCTTTCCCACGAACCCTGTCACAGGAACACAAACTCTTTCATTCATATTCCCACAAATCCTGTCATTGTAACAAAAAATTACGTAACTTTTAAAATCACCATTACTGAGGTTCTCCCTAGAAAAAAGCAGATGTTGTAGAGTCAAAACTAAGTTGATAAACGTAAATGTAATGCTTATCACCTGGCAATATCTGCTGTTTATGTTCTGGTATAGATTTTCCCAGAGTCTCCCTAAATTTGTGCATATCTATCTATCTACCTGCCTACCTACCTACCTACCTATGTATATACTTATGTAAAGATAGGTAACATGCTAAATAGGCGGTCTTGACCACCTAGTCTAGGTGTGCGTGGTGGGGGCGTTGGGTGGAAGCAGGAGGCGCCCAGAGGAGGTGGGACCATCCCGTGCCCAGGAGGGTGAGGGTGAGAGCCTGTAGCGCCCCCCTCACCAGTCCTTTGCCACCCACCGCTCAGACTCAGAGTGCCCCACCGCCCACCTGCCAGGGGAAGGAGCACAGCGCAGCAGGCGGGAGGCTTCCACGCTCTCTTCCTGTGCCATGACGGGGCGGAGCTCTGGAGACGGGGGTGGAAGCAGGGAGGTGCCCAGAGAAGGCGGGACCAGCCTGAGGCAACTCAAGGGACTGAAGGTGGGGCTTGAAGCTGCCAGAGAAGGCTGGAGGGGTCGGGCCTGGGCCAGGCACGCTGGAGCTCTGAGTGGAGAGGTTTGGGTGTCAAGGCAGGGTGGCGGGTGGGTGGTGGGCGGGCTGCGCGATTTTGTGCGCTGAACTCCTAGAATATATCGATATATATGTGTGTGTTTGTGTGTGTGTGTGTGGCCCAGAATGGACTGAAGTGAACAGTCATTTCTAAATTTCCATGTCAATGGTGCCATTCTTCCTTCTTAAATATTAATTTTAACAGTGCTCTGTGATAGGAGCCTGGAATCTAAGTGTGGGATCAAGGGAATTGGGATGGGAGCTGAGGTGGCTGCTGCCTCCGTTTACCCCTGACCACTGCATCGCCTGCCCAACCCCTGCTGCATTTGAACCCGAAACCACCCGGTGGAGCTTCATGGGATCTATTTTCTGGTTCTGTAAAGAGCACCTTAGCCTGTGGAGAGATTTACAACTTGAAAGGCTGGCGAGGGTGGACTGGCTACTCTTTGGGTGTGTGAGTGTTTTTCTCGTGTGTGTATGTTTTAAATAATTTTATTGATTTCAGAGAGGGAGAGGAAGAGAGAGAGAGGAAAAAAAACATAAATGATGAGAATCATTAATCAGCTGCCTCCTGCATGCCCCCCCAGTGGGGATTGAGCCCGCAACCTGGACATGTGCCCTTGATCAGAAATGAACCTGGGACCCTTGAGTCCACAGGCCGGCACTCTATTCACTGAGCCAAACCAGCCAGGGCAAGTGTTTATCTTGCTGAGTGCCACCATAGAACCGCTTTCATCAGATGTCAGAGCCATGCTTGCTCGTAGGGTCATATGCATCTGCTCTTGGCAGGAATTCAAAGCTCTTTCTTTGGCCCGGCCCCGCGTCCTTCCTGGCACACGTTCCCGGGGACCCGAGGAAGATCATGGAAGTTGACACGGGTGGTCTGTCGCTCACCCACCTATGCTGAAAAGGCCATCATGGGCAGCCTGGCATGCATTTCTCAGATGGGCATTTTAGAGAGGGGTTTCCCGATGAATCCGCAACTCACAGGGACTTGTGAGCTGTGTCCTCCCCTCTCTGCCCCCTGGGTTTCTAGCATTCGATCAGGTTTGGATCTGGTCCATCCATCCATCTATCCATCCACCCACCCACCTTAACAGTTTCTTTTTCTCTTGCTGCTCTGACCTCCTGGTATTCTGACCCAAGACCCCCTGAGCCCCATCTCTGGCTGTTAAGGACAGTGAGACACAAGACCCTGAAAACTTAATACTTTGACGATGCATTTGAAAGGAGGCTTGGACCCGCCAGAATGGGAAGTGGCCTGCGTGTATGTCACCTTGTTTTGTGGAGGAATGTGGCGGTCCCACCTCGCCCCTGAAGTGTTTGTGCCTGCTACAGTGGAGAGGGTCAGTGAGCGCCTGATTCCAGGCTAAGATTCTGCGCCTCTCTCTTCTCCGTGGGACCTGGGCAGGGGACGGGGGAGGGTCTGTGTTCTGTTAGGAAGTAGCTTTAAATTAAGGCTGACAGAGTCGGAGTGAGAGAGTGGAAGGTACAAATGAACCACCCCCCGCAGGGCTCATATCCTGTTGGAATCAGCCCCCGAGGAGCCAATGAGGTTTTGATTAGGACTAGGTACCCACGGGGCGGGGGCAGGGGGAGGGAGGACCTGCATTGTCATGTGTATGCCCCTTAGCCTTGGTGAGATTCGTTGTACAATAGAAGAAAGCCCTGGTTAAACGATGTTTCCCTCCAGTTTCAACTCACTCTTCACCGGGAGCTTTTGCCAGGGTAGATCATTTCAAATTGAGTCCGCTTCTCCTCTAACCAGGCCTGTGGGGTCCTTGGCGTGGGGGCTGGGCTGGGCCAGAAGTCCTTTGTGGTCCCGAAGTTAGAGATTCTTTCTCCGTTGAATTAGGAACCGGCTTTGGGAATTAGCAGTCTCCCTGAAGCCCCATGTCACAGACTTTCCCCATCTTTCCAGAACAACAAAGTTGGGTTTGAGTCAGCTGTTTGAAAACAAGAGTGAAAAAATTCTTTTAGTAGCAATCATGTTCGAAATGCCGGTGCCCTCCTGGCCGGGCCTCTGTCCCTTCCTCATCTGTGTGACTCGTGTTGTCAACCTCGGCAGGACTGACATCCGGGGGATTATGTTCTGTTGTGTTTGCCAGCATCCCTGCCTCCACCAAGTGGATGCCAGTAGCACATTCCCATCCCTCAGCCGTGACATCCAAACATGTCCCCACACATTGTAGTGCCTTTGGGGGGCAGAACTGCCCACGTGAGAACTGTAAATACCCGCCTGGGTGAGTATCCACAAGACCTAAACAGGAGCCTGATGGTCAAGCCACCCCGTCCGTCCAGATATCGATAATTGGCTTGGTACAGGTTCTCCCAGAAGCATCTGTAGTCACTTCTCACCCTGTGCCTGCTTTGTCAGGGCCCTGGCATCCGGCCTGCCGTGGGGCCAGGAAGAGAGGGCGAGGCCTGCAGGTAGGGGCAGCTGTGAGTGCAGAGCCCCAGGGGCCAGGGAGCAGATGCTGCCACTGGGTTGGCACAGTCTTCCCAGGGACACAGTGCTGCCTGCATTTCACCTGTCTGCCCCCTCCCGCCTTTGTGTTCCTGTGGTTGACCTGTGAACCGGGACCCTCGGCCGTGTCTGACCTTCGACCCCGTGTTACCTGCAGGTGGCCCTGGTACAGTGGACCGAAAGTGTGGGCTTAACCCTGGTGGGCCGGGACCAGTCTTCCATGCAGCTGAGGACCCCTGGCGACCAGATCCTGAACTTCACCATCTTGCAGATCTTCCCCTTCACCTATGAGAGCAAGCGCATGGGCATCATCGTGAGGGTGAGTGCCTTTCACTTATGACGGGGAGTGGTTCAGAACCCCCAGGTACACCATGGGTGTCCTGGGGCTTGACTTTCTTTCTGCCCCTTTTTATCATGTTCTCCGCTGCCCAAGCTAACGAGGGAACGCAATTCCCTAAGCAGAAAGAACATTAGTTCATTCACCAGACAGAACCTCCGAGAGCTGGCCAGCTCCTTGTTAACCCCGTTCATGAGTGAACGGTCTAAGGGATATAGCCTGGGCACTTCTTGGTAAGAATACACTCATTGCATGTTCTCTTGTTGAATTAAATGTATATCTTTTATCGAGGTGAACTCATATAACATGAATGGACCATTTTAAAGGTATAGTTCAGTGGCATTTAGAATATTCACAGTGCTGTGCACCCTGTTGTCAGGTTTCAGAGCATTTTTATCACCCCAAAGGGAACTTGTACCGTTAAGCAGCCACTGCTTGTCTCTTCTTTTCCCTAGTCCCAGCAATCACTAAAGTGCTTTCTGTCTCGATGGACTTACCTGTTCTGGACATCCTATATAATAAAAGGCTAATATGCAAATTGACTGAACAGCTGAACGACTGGTCATTATGACGCACACTGACCACCAGGGGGCGGACACTCAATGCAGGAGCTGCCTTCTGGTGGTCAGTGCGCTCCCACAGGAGGAGTGCTGCTCAGCCAGAAGCCAGGCTCATGGCTGGTGAGTGCGGCAGTGGTGGTGAGACCTCTCTGGCCTCCGCAGCAGCACTAAGCCACCAGTTGGTCATCCCAGCAGAGGGGGTCCCAGGCTGCGAGAGAGTGCAGGCCAGGCTGAGGGACTCCCCAGACCCCATAGTGCACGAATGTTGTGCACCAGGCCTCTAGTTTCATATAAGTGGAATCACATGACATATGGCCTTTGTGTCTGGTTCCATTCACTTAGCATAATATTTTTGAGGTTCATCCATGTCGTAACAGTTATCAGTACTCCATTCTTTTTTTATGGCTGAATAATATTCCATGTTGCTATCCATTCATCCATTGATGGACAGTTGGGTTGTTTGCACCTTTGGCTATTGTGAATAATTCTAATAGGACATGCATGTACAAGAATTATAAAACCTGTTTTCAGTTCTTCAGGGTGGAATTGCTGGGCCATGCTTGGCCAGTCACTCAATTGCTGGGTAATTATATTTTTAAACTTATGAGGAATATCTAAACTCTTTCTGCAATGCTGCAGTATTTTACACAGCAATATACGAAGGTTCCAGTTTTTCCACATCCTCACCAGCACTGTTATTTTCCATTTTAAAAATTACAGCCCTCCTAGTGGTTGTGAAGTGGCATTTCATTGTGGTTTTGATTTGTATTTCCCCAATGACTGGTGATGGTCCCTCGGGCCCCATTTCTAGTCACTGTAACCATCTTCATATGCGTACTGGCCACTTGTATATCTTCCATGAAGAAATGTCTATTCAAGGCCTTTGACCACTTTTTAATTGGGTTGTTTTTTGTTGTTGTTCAGTTGTATATAGCTGGTTACTAAAGCTTTATCCAGGTCATGGTATGCAAATGGTTTTTCTCATTCTATAGGTTGTCTTTTTACTTTATTGATAAAATTCCTTTGACACACAGAAGTTACTAATTTCAATGAAGTCTCGCTAGTCAGTTTTTCCTTTTGTTGATCTTGATTAGGTATCCTATCTAAGAATTCATTGGTAAATCCAAGGACATGAATTTACTCCTATATTTCCTTTTAAGAGTTTTGTGGGTTTTGCTTTTTAGGCCATTGATCCCTTTGGGGGTTAGTTTTGTATATGGTGTGAGGTAGGGGTTCAACTTCATACGTTTGCATGTGGAGCTCCAGTTTCCACAGCACCGTTTATTGAAGACACTATTGTTTCCCCATTGAATGGTCTTGACACCCTTGTTGTAGTTAAATATTTTCAGTGGGTTTTCATTTGTGCAATCACAACATTATTGAAGAAATGTTTACTCAGCATCATTTGCCATGTTTATTTCAGAACTTCTTTTTATGCTTTTGAAACTTTTACTGAACTACAGCATACACAGAGAAAAGCACGAATATCCTAAGTGTGTACACCTCAAGTGTTTAGAGAGTTAACACACCCATGCAGCCAGCCTCCAGAGCAAGGAACAGAAACCCCCCATCATCACCCTCAGCTCCCTCGTGCCCCATTTCTGCTCACTACATCCCCCTCCCTACAAGGATGTAACCACTATCCCATTTCTGTCATTGATTCATTTTGTCTCTTGTTGAACTTTATGTAAAGGAAACTGTACAGTAAATATCCTTTTGTATTTGAATTCATTTGCTCAAATTTTTATTTCTAGGATTAACCCATATTTTTTGCATGGATTGTAGCTTAAAAATTTTCTTAAAGAAATAAAACATGCATTCAATCCAAGACTCCCCATCCGCCACTCCTAGAAGTGTCTCTTGCACCAAGTTCCTCATTCTTAGAAATTTTAAAATACTGTTACCAGACTTGTTTGAGTACAAATAACGTGCATCATGGAGTTACATGTATTTATTCTCTATAAGAGGCATTCTGTATCATTTTTGCATTTCCTGTTTTTTTGTTTAACAATGAGTAAATTTAGTGCTATACCTACACCCACTTCATGCAGCTGAGCTGATTTTCGGTACTGCATTTTGTGACTGTACCTCTCTTCCTTCCGCCTTTTGTGGTTCTCTTTCGACAGACACTAGTTAGCTGCCACTGGCCAGAGCACAGCTCTGCACAGCCTTGTCTGCTCGAGAGTCCATTGTATGGATGTCGGTGTCTCTCTGCAGTTCTCCCAGAGGGAGCGTTGCTGGCTTGTGGAATACGCAGATCTTTTACTCCACCAGGCGTCCTCGGCTCCTTCTCCAAAGGCTTGCTCTAATCTTAGCTCCCCCACATTGGATAGTGTCAGACTTTTACCGTGTTGCCTCTCTGAAGAGTCTGGATTAGCATCTTGTCTTCCTATTTGCACTTTTACTCATGGGGACCACACTTTCCATCCAGGGGAGCCTGGAGACCCTGGGTTCCTAGGCCACTTCCTTCCTAAACCTGGCTGGTCACTGGAATTACGGGGGCACCGAGTGAGTGAGAGTACTTGGTTCCATCCAGGCCTGTTTTGGTATCGGGAGGCTGCTGGTGTGTTTAAAGGTTCCGTGCGCCATCTGGCATGGCTGGAGAAAACTCTGCCTCTGATCATGAGAATCTTTGGAAAATGAGTCTCATTTTTTTCTGGATTTAATGAGGATCTCTACCACCCTGTCCACCCAAGTCTTTCTTGCCCTAGGGATCCAAGTTATATAGATTCTGTTCTAGTCATTAGGAATAGCAGTATTAGAAATTGGTAATAGTAGTGATAGCCTGCAACCTGGGCATGCGCCCTGACCTGGAATCGAACCGTGACTTCCTGATTCATAGGTCAGTGCTCAACCACTGAGCCACGCTGGCTGGGCCCAGCAGGTGCTTTTATGCTCCAGGGGTCGTGTGTCCTTGGCACCTCGGGCAGGAGGGAGCTCCCCTCCCACATACCTGCTGCCTTTCTCGCTGGCCTCAGCCTCCATGACCCGGGGCCTCCACATCTGAGCACACACCGGACGTGAGGAGGACCGTGGCCTCGGAGCCACAGCGTAGATCCTGGGGATGAGAGTCATTATCTCCTGTGGAGTCACTTTAACTTCGTTCCGGCCTTTATTTCCCCAAGCGCGAGGGCCGTGGGCTCTGCTAAAGCCATCTCAGGGCTGAGTCATCGGGACTGGTCCCGCAGCGGCCATCCCAGAGCGAGGGGGCAGCGTGCACCCGCCCTTCCTGTGGTGGGGAGGGACTCTCATTCCCAGACACTTTGTCAGACGTGGCCCCGCGTCTTCCCTCAGCGAGAGCAGGACGCACGCCCGGAGGCGGGATGCTGTTGGGTGGGCAGATATATCGTCTGAAAACAGCACTCCCTCCTACCCAGGTTATGAAAAAGTCAGCATTCAGTTGCCCTTTGGAACAAATAATTATATAAAGAAGAAGATCAAAATTACTTGTCTTTATTTTCCCACCAAAGGCGGCCGTGGTGACCTCCTCGGAGCATTTCCCATCGTTTTTTTCCAAGCACACGAGCGTGCATATCTGTGACCATTTTTATAAAGTTGGCATTGAACTCCATAGAAGGCTTTCTAAATTGCTCCTCTCCAGTGAACTTTTCTCATGGTGAAATTTTCTCATATTGTTAAAACATGATTTTTTAACAAGACTTTTAATGTGTGCATGGTGTTTTGTTGGAAAAAAATGTACTATTATTTAATTACTCGAGGCCTGGTGCATGTGTCCCTCAGCCCAGCCTATACCCTCTCTTATCTGGGACCCCTCAAGGGATGTCCTACTGCCAATTTAGGCCCGATCCCACAGGACCTAAACTGGCAGTCGGACGTCTGTCTCACAATCCGAGACTGCTGGCTCCCAACTGCTTATCTGCCTGCCAGCCTGATTGCCCCTAATCGCTTCTGCCTGCCAGCCTGATTACCCCCTAACCACTCCCCTACCAGCCTGATTGACGCCTAAATGCTCCCCTGCCAGCCCTCCTCTGCTGCCTGGTCACCCCTAATTGCCCTCCCTTGCTGGCCTGGTCACCCTAACTGCCCTTCTCTGCAGGCCTGATCACCTCTAACTGCCCTTCTCTGCAGGCCTGATCACCTCTAACTGCCCTCCCCTGCTGGCCTGATCGCCCTCAACTATCCTCCCCTGCTGGCCATCTTGTGGCAGCCATCTTTGACCACATGGGGGCAGCCATCTTGTGCGAAGGTGTGAGGGTAATTTGCATATTACCTCTTTATTATATAGGATATATATATTTGGATGCTTAGGTTGTTTTTCATTTCTCACTGCTGAGGGGACATCTATGAGCAGCCGTCTTTGGCAGGCTGTCTTTGATGCAAAGCGTATTATTTTTCTCATTTTTCTTGGTTTCTGACCTGTCTTCCTCTTTCTCTTGGCTATTGATGGGTGGAAGTCAGCATCCAGGGTGTTCGGACCAGTTTTGCATGTGACATGCATCTCACTCGGGGTCTCATGCTGGGGCCCCCTTGCCCGCAGGTGACATCTGCAAGTACCTGGAGACAGTGTTGGCTGTCACAGCTCCAAGGTGGCGTCTGGTGGGTGGAGGCCGGACAGCCTCCTCAGAGAATCCGCGCCGCTGTTCACCGTGGCGGGGCCAGGAATGTGTCTGTATATCCTGTCTGTTATTGGAAAATAACCGTCCGTCACCTGACGCGACGACGTTTCAGCCAGCGATAAAGGCTCTTGGTTTGTTTCGTGACGGTTGGCGGTTAGGGTTCGCTCTCGCCTGGTTCACCAGCCCTCGCAAACGTGGTGGCACCGCCTGGCGCTCGCAGAGTGAAGCCGGGTCTGCGAAAGTCTGTCTGTCTTCTCAGAAGGTGTGTCTGGCCCAGAGGAACCCACTTCTTCGGGGCTCGTGTGCTGGTGCTTCTGGAGGGAGGCCGTGCCGCCTGCTCTGCTCCTCTTGTGCCCAGGACGTCCCACCGCCTCCCCGCGCGGAGGGTGCTGAAGGGCCGCTGGCGTAGGTCACCCCCTGGTCATTGTTTGCACAGAAGAGGCCTTTGAACAGGTGCCAGCGCCAGGCCTCGGTGGAAAAGAGATGAGGCCCCCAAACAATGCCACCCACCCGGCAGATCGCTCTGAATTTATAGCGTCATCTTGCCATAACATGGGAACGCAGTAACCTGGGGGTGAACTTGGAGGGAGGAAGTGACTCATGGGAGGAGACAGTCCGCACAGTATTTACGTTGGACGGGAGGCTGCGCTCTCTCGGGGCCCCGCCGGAGGAGAGGAAGCCGGGGAGGGGCCTCGTTTCCGACGGCCCCCTTGTTCAGCACCATCAGGGCGAAGGGGAAGGGAAAAAAAAAAAGCCTCCGAGGCTTTCATGTCCAGACCCCACAGGTCCCCTTGGCCTGAGTCACCGGTGAGCGGGGGCGCGATCTGCCCGCGATAAGGCGCCGCCCAGAGCTTTCAGACGCGGGCGGGCGGCGCTGCATGGCGGGCGGTGCTCTTCTGAGTGAGCCCGTTGTTCTGAAAAGATCGCCGGTGATCAGAGGGCTTTGAAGGAGGAAGCTGTACTGCTGATGCGGCGCTGTGTTCTTACTTTGTTCCCGGGGAGTAGAATGTAGGCCCTGGGTGGCCATGGCCACGCTCAGGTCCCTTGCCTGCCTCCCTGCCTCCAGCCTCCCTCCCCGTGCTGCGCCTCATCGAGGAAAGAGTCCTGGGAGGGGCGAGAACCAGCGATTTTTCCAGCATTCCTCAGCCTGAGCGCCATGGGCACTCGAGGCTGGTGGTTCTTGGCTGTGAGTCTGTCCTGTAGGCTGTTCAGCAGCCTCCTGGTCTGTACCCACTGGACTCCAGCAGCACCACCCCGCTGTGGCAACCAGAAATGTCTCCAGACATTGCCCCATGTCTCCTGGGCGGAGGGTGGGGGGGGGGGGAGGGGAGGAAATTGCCCCCACTGAGGACCTCTGTGCTGAGAAGCCTCCCTCTCCACATACAGTGTGACCCAGGGCTGTGGAGTTACTGCCACTCCAGCGGAAAGGGGTGCCCGGGGTGGGCACTGCCTGTGTGTCCGGCCCTTTGCTACGTAGATGGTCTCGTTTGAGCCACACACACCTCTGCAGTAAGAGTTGTCAGGGTCCCTGTTTTACAGGGGAGGAAACCGAGGTTTAGAGAAAAGAAGTAGCTCGTCCCATGGGGGATCGGCTGGGGCTGGTACCAGGTTCGAGCATTTGATGGCTGTACCGTGGGTTACCCGCTCCCCAGAACGTCTGGCCAGGCGAGCTGGGACTCCCTAGCCCAGTGCTCAGATACCCGTGGGGGGTTGGCTTGCAGCGGAGGTTTTGCCTCCCAGGGGACATGTGCTCATGTCTGAAGACGTTTTCTGTGTCTCCTTGGGGTGCTGCCTGGTGGGAGAGGGCCAGGGACGCTGCTGGAGCCCCTGCCCGCACGGCAGAGAGTCCTCCTGGCGAGTGTCGGAGTGCCAGGGCCAGAAGCCCTGGTCCAGGGGATTGTCTCCAGGTCTGCGTCCCCCCTAATCCCCTCCCCCCCGGCTCCCCCTCATGGTGATACTGGCCGGCCAGGGTGTAAACGTGGTTATCTTACAGCGTGGGAGCTGTTCCTGCTGGCCTGGTAGTTACTTTAGAAAAACACAAACTAAGTTCTTAAATCCTTTTGATCTTGTTTTCATCACTTAATAATTTTTCAAATGCTCTGAGTTTTGTGCTGTTTTCTGTGGCCTTTGCCCCCTCTGGCTTTTTATCTCGGGCCAAGTGGAAACCATGGGCGTCTGCCGAGGACACGCAGTATGCCAGGGCGGCGGGCACTGGAGCGTTCCTCCCCTCACTCCTGCCTCCCGGCCTCTCCCCTCCAGGACGAGTCCACGGGGGAAATTACCTTCTACATCAAGGGCGCCGACGTGGTCATGGCTGGCATCGTGCAGTACAACGACTGGCTGGAGGAAGAGGTGAGCGTGATGAGGGCGAGGGAACCGGAGGCCCGCCCTCACAGGGGGTCAGGAGGGGGGTCTCTGTATTCGCTATCCACGTAGCACCTCACCCCAGAATGCCGCAGCTTCGCATAACAGATTCAATTCTCTCCGTTTCTGTGGGTCACGAATGCGGGCACAGCCTGGCTGGGTCCTCCACCGCGTCTCTCCCAGGATGCAGTCAAGGGGTCGGCCGGGGCTGGGGTCTCATCTGAAGCCTCAGCCGGGGCAGAACCCTGTCCAGACCCAGAGGTCATGGGCAGGAGTCAGCTCTTTGGTGGCTGTTGGCTGGAGGCTGCCACGTTCTTTGCCACGTGGACCTTCCCGCAGGACCGCTCCCAGTGCGGCAGCTGGCTCTGGCAGAGGGGCAAGCGAGGGAGCGGGACAGGCGGAGAGACGGACGTCACCTGCCCTCGGAAGGGACCTCCCCTCACTTGGCCACACGCTTTGCTGGGAACAGGGCACTGGGCCCAGCACATGCTCACGGGAAGTGATTATACAGGGGCGTGGCTACTACATCTTCAACGAGGTGGTTTGCAAACACAAATGCCGACGGAACTGGCTGGCAGGGTTGCGTTTGGTATGTTAAAGGCACGGGAGTGCTGCCAGCTGGGCACCTGTCTGCCGGCCGCCCATGGAGGTGGCCGCATGTCACCACCAGCTACTGCAGTTATATGGGAACATGTTGTCAGAGGTTCTGTTTTCCCAGCAAGCCGGAAATCCACATCTTCCTGTGCAGCGTTACACCCTGGACTTAAATTGCGGAGCCTACGGTGCCCATCACAGACACTTAGGTCGTGTGGCCCGTGGGCCATGCCACACCCTCCCCTGAGAAGGTCCACTCCGGGAGACGGCTTGGGGAAGGCAGGGTCTGGTGGGGGTGCTGTCCCCGTGGGAGGGGCCTGTCCCCTCAGCGTCTGGCCCTCCTCAGCGGGCGTCAGGCCCAGGCAGAGCCCCAGCGGCCCCACTCACCTCCCTCTGCTCCACAGTGTGGGAACATGGCCCGCGAGGGGCTGCGGGTGCTCGTGGTGGCGAAGAAGTCTCTGGCTGAGGAGCAGTACCAGGACTTCGAGGTGAGTGGCTCTGTGACGGCTGCTTATTCTCAGCCCTGCCCACCTGCCCGGCCATGTCTCCTCCCAGCGGCCCCTCGCTCTTCCCACTCCTGCCATCCTGCTGTCCCCTCTGAACACAGCCAGGTTCACTCCGGTCCCTGGGCCTTTGCACTTGCCTCTGAGTGCACAGAGCTCTCTTTCCTCGTGCTGCTCCGTGGCCCGCTCCCTCACTTCCTTTGGCTCTCAGCTCAAATGCCGCCGCCTCCGAGAAGTCCTCCTGGACTCCCCATCTGAGGCAGCCCCTCCTCAGTACTCCCCACCCTTCACCTCATTTAACTTTCTTCTTTGTACTTATCTGGAATGACCATGTATATAAACATTAATATCTCTTTTCTGGAATTAAATCTTTTTTGAGGGCACTTTGTCCCCCTGCTTGGCTCTGATATCCCCCACATTTAGGCTGGTCCTTGGCACACAGCACACCTCCTGGAAAATTTGGAATGAGGCCCTAATTTCTTAAAGCTGTAAAAAAAAAAAAATCATTGATTTTCACAGCCAAGGTTTCAGCATAAATATGTCATCTTGTCCCATAGATTGTGTGTCCCTGAAGGGAAGTATGTTTGTGAGATCCCCAGTCCTGGCACGAAGCCAAGTGCACATTCGCATGCAAGATGGGAGGGAGAGGTGAGGCTGGGGACAGGCTCTGGGCCCTTGTCCTGTCCCACCCAGAGGAGCTGTGCTTGTCTCTGTCCCTCCTCTGTGTGAGTTCTTCGTAAAGTTTTAACTAACAAGAGGCCTAGCCCGGATCCAGCCCACCTTCCTTTCCGTTTTAAAGGCATCAGTTTCGAGTCGGCCCGTGAGGGGCCTCTGATTTTCTCCCGGGTCTTTGCCAGCACCGTAAAGAGGGGGTGAACAGAAGGGTTGGGCGATGGTCTTGGAGAGTGGGACTTTGCCAAGGATTCTTGGTTAAAAGTGCGTTTTGTGCAGGAGAACCTACTGTTTTTCTGAGCTCTTGTGTTGTGCCAATCCTCACAACAACCCAGTGAGGTTGGGGCTGGTATTGCTGCTTCAGAGAAAATGAGCCACTTGCTGGAAGTTGCACAGCCAGTGAGTGAGTGCAGAGCTGAGGGTGGAACTCTGGTCTGTCCAACTCCCGAGTCTGGACTGTGAACATGGAAGGGACCGGAAGCCTCCGTGTCACCCCTCTGAGGTCCACACCAGGTGTGGCGGCGGGATCGGCACGCCGTCCCCCTCGGTGCTGGACAGCCTTGCACCGCCCCGCCCTGAGCGCGTCCCCTGCTGTGTCCCAGGCTCGCTACGTGCAGGCCAAGCTGAGCGTGCACGACCGCTCCCTCAAAGTGGCCACGGTGATCGAGAGCCTGGAGATGGAGATGGAGCTGCTGTGCCTGACGGGGGTGGAGGACCAGCTGCAGGCGGACGTGAGGCCCACGCTGGAGACGCTGCGGAATGCCGGCATCAAGGTAGGCGGCCTGCGGTGGCCTGGCTGCCGAAGTGCCGCCCGGGGAGATGGGCTCCGGAGTTACACAGCTATCCCTGGAGCAGAATGTGAGGTGGGAGATGGGGGAGGGAGGGCGTGGGGCAGAGGGAGCCAGGCGTGCAGGGGCCTCAGCCCTGTCTCAGGTGGGCCTCTCCTCACCTCCCGCCCCGCAGCCCTGGTGTGGAAAGGCCTGCGTGTTTGCTTTCCTGGCCGGCCTGCCTGGCCACGTCGGGTCCAGCAGGCAGGACCGCATGCGGCTCCTTGTCCCTCATTGCCATGCGTGTCCATTATATCCCTGAGAGTGGCCAGCCAGCCAGCCACCTGGCCGTGGGTCTGGGCGAATGGGTGGCCACCCAACAGAGTGACCGCCTGCCCCAGCAAACTGCCACCTTTACGTTTTGTCCTCTACTGGTTGGGGCCCTGAATGTCCAGTCGTATCATGGGGAGAGGCCAGCAGAGGGCGTCTGAGAGCCTCCAGAGGATCTTCCAATTCCTGGCTCAGAGCCTCTGAGAACACGTATGTGTTTCACCCGCCTCCGCCCAGAGCAGCTCCGGGCGCGTCCTCGGGCCTGTGATCCGCAGAAGCGCGGGGAGCTGGGCCGCGGAAGCCTGCGGGTCAGACCTGCCGCCAGGGCGCTCCGGCTCGTCGGTGCGCATCCAGGGCCCGTGTGTGCGAGCACGGGTGTTTGTAAACCAGACACTGTCACGCACCTTTGGTTCATAGGAAACTGTCAGCATGATCCCAATTTTTTTTTGTAAGTTTCATCAAGATTCTGTTTGCACAAATTACTTCATCTCTCTGCTCCTTAGCTTCCTTAACTCTAAAATGGGGATAATAACAGGATGTACCTCATTGGTGAAGATTAGAGGAGATAAATGCTTATAAAGTGTTTGGCCCAGTTTGGGGCCAATGAATGCTGGTTGCCATCACCAGCACCCCCACCATCATTATAATGTTTAGTCCCTCTTTTTCCTGTATTTCTAATCACAATGTTAAATCTGATCATTTCTACCTCTTATGTGGCACCCACATATTTTCTTTTAAAAAATATATATATTTTATTGATTTTTTTACAGAGAGGAAGAGAGAGGGATAGAGAGTTAGAAACATTGATGAGAGAGAAACATCGATCAGCTGCCTCCTGCACACCCCCTACTGGGTGCTCTTGACCGGAATCAAACCCTGGACCTTTCAGTCCGCAGGCCAATGCTCTATCCACTGAGCCAAACTGGTTTCGGCGAGATCCCAATCTTGGAAAAAAAAAACGGCTGACATCAGAGGCCCATTGCTACTGCATTGTGGTGTTTAAACTTGGTCCCTTTGGGGACCTCGCTGTGCGGCGTTGGGGCAGTCCCCTCGCTGCCCCCCAGCAGTGAGGGGGCTGTGACGGGGCTGGAACCTGGCAGGTCTGCTAGCAGCGCTTTGTAGTCAGGGTTAACCCCACACGGTTCCTGACCGGCGTCTGGCCAGGAAGAAAGACCGTGTGTTCCCTGACAAAGCATGTTTCCTGGGACATGGAAGTGACCCCTCACCCATACAGGCCCCCCTTCCTTAGAGGTTAGCTGTTGCTTTAAGGAAGACTCCTCGAGGAGGGGGTGTGAGGTCAGAGGCCGAGCTTCGTGATGTCTCCGAAGCGTGTGGCCCAGCGGTTCTCTGAGCACCACGCCGGTGTCTGCTGCCACCAGCGGTGGTCGCACTGCATCTTGACGCCCCTGACCGGGGCATTTTCTGTCCTGAGGGGGGGGCCCCCTGAGCCTCGAGGAGGAGGTAAATGGGACACACTAAGTCTAGCTCCATGTTCCTGGAAACCTGGCCGACAATGCAGGCGCCAGGCTGCCCCAGGCAGCACTCACCACGGGGCCTCTCTCTGCGGTGGCTTCAGGTTTGGATGCTGACGGGGGACAAGCTGGAGACCGCCACGTGCACAGCCAAGAACGCGCATCTGGTGACCAGAAACCAGGACATCCACGTGTTCCGGCTGGTAAGGCGCTCTGCATGGGGCCTCACGGGGGTGTGGCTGCAGTTTGCCCGTGACCTCATAACCTGGTGACCTCATGACCTGGTGACCTCATAACCTCGTGACTTCATAACCTGGTGACCTCTTAGCCTTGAGGGGGCCCCGAGAGGGGAGCACGGTAACCTGGGCGGGGGCTTCCATGGCCGGTTTGGGAGGAAACACTGACGACCCAGTGAGGCCGGAGGTTCCTTCTGGCGCTGTCTCCGGGGCACCCCGTCCTGGCCCGTGTGAACGTGTGGTCTTACCTGGTGGGCCGTGGGCCCTTTGAGAGGCCGCGGAACGTGAGGCAGGATTGGCGTGAAGGATGCAGACAAGCGCATCCATGTGGAATTGTTCCCCCGAGTCCAGGATTTCACCTCGTCCTGGAAGGCCAGTCCTTGGGTAAGAAATAGCGTCCAGGTTGCAGGTGCTGGCCTGCAGGAACCCCTGGGAGCCTCGGAAGGAGGTGTGTGGGGTGGGCACGGGAGAAATGGCCCCAAACAAGCCGGCATGAGGGGCAGCCCAAGGCTGGCGGCCAGGGCCTGCGCCTGGCCTTACTGAGGGGAGGTGCGGGGCAGGGTCCCGCTGGGGCAGGGTGTCCACTCGTCAGAAATTGGAGCCACCATACCAACGGCTGCAGGGATCTAGATGTTTGGGGGTCTCCCTCTCCACCCCTGCCTTTGGTCCATAGCACGTAGAAGCTTCCAGAAGTCCAGCTGTCTGGGGAATAGCACACACAGTGTTGCTTAGAGGCAGATGCGGTGGGTCCTCACTGTCTGTGGGATCTACATACAAAGCCTCCTGCTCCCTAAAATCGATCTGTGACCGGAAAAGCAGTGCTCAGGTGCTTCCGGAGTCACCAGGGTCGGGGCGCGGGCGCAGTCTGAGGCCCGCACGTCCCGCTGAGGACGAACAGGTGGCTCCGCCCCCTCGTTTCGGCGCTCACGCTGCATAGTGTCCTTTTCACGGTCCACGGAGGACCACCTTCTTCGCATGTTCGTGCTTTCCGTTAGCGATTTCACCGTGTGCAGTGACGAGGGACGGCACTGCTCCGAGCACAGGAGGGCCGTGTGTGCCCACGGAGGGAGTGGTGGCTTAGCTCAGCCTCTGCCGGGCCCGCGTCCAGTGCTGTCCGCCATGAGTTCAGTGTTAAGGAACCAACAAATACGTGTTTTAAAAGATGTCTTTAAGCAGACACACATGTAACACGAGGTTATGTACTGATCGGGTGGGAAGAGGTACTGTGAGCAGAGGCCTGTGCCTCCCTGGCCCTGGTCCGTTTGCTGACTCAGCGTTCAGGCGGGGCGGTCCAGACTGTGACGGCCACTGATCACGAGAATCCACTCTGTCCCGGAATCCAGGGGCTGCAGACCACGGCTCCCGTGCTCGCTCGCGTTCTGGGAACAGTTTTATCTGAATGCAGACACACCCATCGTGCACATAGCTGCCGGAGGCTGCCTGGGGCCCACAGAGCCCACAGTGTTCACACCTGGTGCTTCACGGAAAGCCGGCTCCCCTGCCGGGGGCCGCGCGGGGCGTGCTCCTGTGTGTGAGGCTCAGCTTCCTCTGTGAGAGACGCACGGGGAAACCCGGGAGTGCAGGGCAGGGCTGGCCCAGGCGGGACCTGCAGTCCTTCTTGTTCTTGTTCTTGGATTTACAGTATTTATTTATTTTTTAAGTGGGCACAGCCGTCCTGGGGAAATGCACGTGACCGACAGGCTACCCGGTCCCCACAGACACATCACCAACAGGATTTGATTTGGCTTGGGGTCCGGTGGCGGGGGAGGGGCAGGGGGCCTTGGCCAAGCGGCCATTGTCTCTCTGCGGCTCCAGGAAGCCTCTGTTTGTTGTTCTGCGGCCTCTGCAGAGCGAGGCCGCCTCACCCCCTCCCCGCCCTGCTCCCTCCCAGGTGACCAACCGCGGCGAGGCCCACCTGGAGCTGAACGCCTTCCGCAGGAAGCACGACTGCGCCCTGGTCATCTCGGGAGACTCCCTGGAGGTAGGACGCGGCCGCCCCTCCCTGCTGCTGGGGGGAAGTGGCCTTGCTGACCCCCCTCCCTCCCTCCCCCACAGATCTGCCTCAAGTACTACGAGTACGAGTTCATGGAGCTGGCCTGCCAGTGCCCGGCCGTGGTCTGCTGTCGCTGCGCCCCCACGCAGAAGGCCCAGATCGTGCGCCTGCTGCAGGAGCGCACCGGGAAGCTCACCTGCGCAGTCGGTAGGCTAGTTAGTTACCTGGGCGGTAGGTAGGCTAGTTACCTGGGCGGTAGGAAGGCTAGTTATCTGGGCGGTAGGTAGGCTAGTTACCTGGGCGGTAGGTAGGCTAGTTACCTGGGCGGTAGGAAGGCTAGTTATCTGGGTGGTAGGTAGGCTAGTTATCTGGGTGGTAGGTAGGCTAGTTACCTGGGTGGTAGGTAGGCTAGCTCACCTGGGTGGTAGGTAGGCTAGTTACCTGGGTGGTAGGTAGGCTAGCTCACCTGGGCGGTAGGTAGGCTAGTTACCTGGGCAGTAGGTAGGCTAGCTCACCTGGGCGGTAGGTAGGCTAGTTACCTGGGCGGTAGGTAGGCTAGTTACCTGGGCGGTAGGTAGGCTAGTTACCTGGGCAGTAGGTAGGCTAGTTACCTAGGTGGTAGGTAGGCTAGTTATCTGGGCAGTAGGTAGGCTAGTTACCTAGGTGGTAGGTAGGCTAGTTATCTGGGCGGTAGGTAGGCTAGTTATCTGGGCGGTAGGTAGGCTAGTTATCTGGGTGGTAGGTAGGCTAGTTACCTGGGCAGTAGGTAGGCTAGTTACCTAGGTGGTAGGTAGGCTAGTTATCTGGGCAGTAGGTAGGCTAGTTACCTAGGTGGTAGGTAGGCTAGTTATCTGGGCGGTAGGTAGGCTAGTTATCTGGGCGGTAGGTAGGCTAGTTATCTGGGCGGTAGGTAGGCTAGTTATCTGGGCGGTAGGTAGGCTAGTTATCTGGGCGGTAGGTAGGCTAGTTACCTGGGCGGTAGGTAGGCTAGTTACCTGGGCGGTAGGAAGGCTAGTTATCTGGGTGGTAGGTAGGCTAGTTATCAGGGTGGTAGGTAGGCTAGTTACCTGGGTGGTAGGTAGGCTAGCTCACCTGGGTGGTAGGTAGGCTAGTTACCTGGGTGGTAGGTAGGCTAGCTCACCTGGGCGGTAGGTAGGCTAGTTACCTGGGCAGTAGGTAGGCTAGCTCACCTGGGCGGTAGGTAGGCTAGTTACCTGGGCGGTAGGTAGGCTAGTTACCTGGGCGGTAGGTAGGCTAGTTACCTGGGCGGTAGGTAGGCTAGTTACCTAGGTGGTAGGTAGGCTAGTTATCTGGGCAGTAGGTAGGCTAGTTACCTAGGTGGTAGGTAGGCTAGTTATCTGGGCGGTAGGTAGGCTAGTTATCTGGGCGGTAGGTAGGCTAGTTATCTGGGTGGTAGGTAGGCTAGTTACCTGGGCAGTAGGTAGGCTAGTTACCTAGGTGGTAGGTAGGCTAGTTATCTGGGCGGTAGGTAGGCTAGTTACCTAGGTGGTAGGTAGGCTAGTTATCTGGGCGGTAGGTAGGCTAGTTATCTGGGCGGTAGGTAGGCTAGTTATCTGGGCGGTAGGTAGGCTAGTTACCTGGGCGGTAGGTAGGCTAGTTATCTGGGCGGTAGGTAGGCTAGTTATCTGGGCGGTAGGAAGGCTAGTTATCTGGGCGGTAGGTAGGCTAGTTACCTGGGCGGTAGGTAGGCTAGTTACCTGGGCGGTAGGTAGGCTAGTTATCTGGGTGGTAGGTAGGCTAGTTATCTGGGTGGTAGGTAGGCTAGTTACCTGGGTGGTAGGTAGGCTAGCTCACCTGGGTGGTAGGTAGGCTAGTTACCTGGGTGGTAGGTAGGCTAGCTCACCTGGGCGGTAGGTAGGCTAGTTACCTGGGCGGTAGGTAGGCTAGCTCACCTGGGCGGTAGGTAGGCTAGTTACCTGGGCGGTAGGTAGGCTAGTTACCTGGGCGGTAGGTAGGCTAGTTACCTGGGCAGTAGGTAGGCTAGTTACCTAGGTGGTAGGTAGGCTAGTTATCTGGGCAGTAGGTAGGCTAGTTACCTAGGTGGTAGGTAGGCTAGTTATCTGGGCGGTAGGTAGGCTAGTTATCTGGGCGGTAGGTAGGCTAGTTATCTGGGTGGTAGGTAGGCTAGTTACCTGGGCAGTAGGTAGGCTAGTTACCTAGGTGGTAGGTAGGCTAGTTATCTGGGCGGTAGGTAGGCTAGTTATCTGGGCAGTAGGTAGGCTAGTTATCTGGGCGGTAGGTAGGCTAGTTATCTGGGTGGTAGGTAGGCTAGCTCACCTGGGCGGTAGGTAGGCTAGTTATCTGGGCGGTAGGTAGGCTAGTTACCTAGGCAGTAGGTAGGCTAGTTACCTGGGCAGTAGGAAGGCTAGTTATCTGGGCGGTAGGTAGGCTAGTTACCTGGGCGGTAGGTAGGCTAGTTACCTGTGTGGTAGGTAGGCTAGCTCACCTGGGCAGTTGGTAGACTAGTTCACCTGGGCAGTAGGTAGGCTAGTTACCTGTGTGGTAGGTAGGCTAGTTACCTGGGCGGTAGGCAGTATAGCTCACCTGGGCAGTAGGTAAGCTAACTCACCTGGGCCATAGGTAGGGAACCCACCTGGGCAGTAAGTAGGCTAGCTCACCTGGGTAGTAGGTAGGGTAGTTACCTGGGCGGTAGGTAGGGTAGCTCACCGGGCGATATGTAGGGTAGCTCACTGGGCGGTAGGTAGGGTAGTTCACCGGGTGATATGTAGGGTAGCTCACTGGGCGGTAGGTAGGGTAGTTACCTGGGCGGTAGGTAGGGTAGCTCACCGGGGTGGGTGGTAGGGTAGCTCACCGGGGTGGGTGGTAGGGTAGCTCACCGGGGCGGGTGGTAGGGTAGCTCACTGGGCAGTAGGTAGGGTAGTTACCTGGGCGGTAGGTAGGGTAGCTCACTGGGCAGTAGGTAGGGTAGTTACCTGGGCGGTAGGTAGGGTAGCTCACTGGGCAGTAGGTAGGGTAGTTACCTGGGCGGTAGGTAGGGTAGCTCACTGGGGTGGGTGGTAGGGTAGCTCACTGGGCAGTAGGTAGGGTAGCTCACTGGGCGGTAGGTAGGGTAGCTCACCGGGGCGGGTGGTAGGCTGCAGCGTGAGCCTGTCCCGCTGGGACGCTGGCTCCATTTCCTGGCGGGATATTGGACCCTGCGGCCTGTTCTTCACACACCCCCTGCCACTTTGCTCGGGTCTTAATCTTTTCCTCCGTGGACATGGCTCTGTTTTGTTGTAATTGTGATTTTTACTGTTTCCCTTTGAGAAAGAGCAGATAGTGTTCCTGGGGGCTTCGCTCCTTCGCTGGCCCTTTCTCCGCCGGGGCCATGGGGCTGGGGCTGGGTCCCGCTCTCCGCGGGCCTTTATGGCTGGGTGCCCCGTTCACGCTGAGCCCCAGCCTGCTCGCTGGTCAGGAGGGAGAGCCGCAGCGCCCCTCCCAGTGGTGCTGACAGAGCAAACGGCGTCACTTTAAACTAAGGTGACCAGATTGTCCCGCTTTTGGCAGGACAGTCTTGATTTTCAACAATTTTTCCCACATCCCGTGGCGTTTAAAAAAAAAAAAAAAGTCCCTATTTTTTGAAAGATTGGAAAGATTCTTAACAAAAATCGGGACTTTTTTTTTAAAACCCCTCAGGACAGGGGGGAAATTGTTGAAAATTGGGACTGTCCTGCCAAAAGCGGGACAATCTGGTCACCTTACTTTAAACGTACTTGTCACGACAGTGCCCGTCAGGGGCAGGGTGGACAGTGACCGTGGATGGGGCGCGGACACAGACCCCCCCGCCGTGCTGCTGGGCGGCAGGGACCCTCGGCCGGTCCTGGTCCCGGTCCCTCTGGCAGCCGCTGGAAACCAGGCCTCGGTCCCGCAGGTGTGGGTGTGGGTGTGGGTGTGGGGCAGGCAGACACGCAGTTAGCCAGCACTCACGAAAGGGCAGAACCGGTGAGACTATGGGAAGGAACCACGTTTCTTGCCTCTCGCAACTTCCCGGCTTTTCTCTCCGGTCTTGTGACCACAGGTGACGGCGGCAATGACGTCAGCATGATTCAGGAATCCGACTGCGGCGTGGGCGTGGAGGGGAAGGTGAGCGGGGGCCGGGGGCCGGGGGTAGTGCCGGGTGGCGTGTCTGGAGCGGCTGTCCATGAGCTGGAGGTTCTCTCTCCTCCGAGGCAGGAATGTGCTGTAAGGAACCCGCATCCTGACGACCTGGCCTTACCACCCGGGGTTAGCATTCGGATCCCTGCATCTGCAGACAGATGCTGATGTTTTGCTTGCGAAAACCTAAGTTAAAAACAAAGGTTCTTGCCATAATCGCAGGGCACGCTGGGTGCACTTCCGACTTCTCCTTAGGGGGTGGTGTCAGTTAGAGCCGAGTGGCCACACTGTGTGCGGAATGTGGGGGAACGGGACATGGCGGCGCGTTGCTAAGAGGCCGGGGTTCTTCTGAGGGTTTGTTTTTCGTTTTTTTCCCTGTGTGACTGCTTCCCATTTAATTTGCCCGCCCTCTCTAATCTGTCCCCGCTCAGTGACGATCCTCAAGAACGGTGGCCCCTAGCGTGAGGGCCAGGGCTTCCTTACATTTTGGTCTGTATCCTCATGAATTTGGCTCATCCTTTTTTTTCCTTTTTCACTCTTCCTGGTTAAGTAATCCTTGAATGAAATGTTATGTATGGACTCCTTTTTTGCAGGTTTTAGGAAGACACTTGAGTTTAATAGATATAATTCTTTACTTGTGTCTATGTGGAGCCAAAACATTTCCTCTTAAAATGATACTCCAATGCCCTTGTTTTTGGATTGAAAAGGAAGAAATGGTCACTGTAAAAATTAAAACACCTCAGGAATGGATGACGTCTCTTTTAGATAGCCTCGTCTAGGTGGTAACATACCAGAATTTTTGTCTATGTGTATATTGCTGATTATGAATGTGTATGTATGTATTTATTGTACACATATTCACATGTACACATATATTAAATATGTATGTATATTATTTTCAGGTATAGTTTTAAATTAGAAACATGCATTTAAAAAATACATATTTTTATTGATTCAGAGAGGAAGGGAGAGGGGGGAGAAAAAGAGAGAGAGAGAGAGAAACATCAATGAAGAGAGAGATTCATTGGTTGGCCGCTCCTGCCTCCTGCATGTGCCACACTGGGATCAAGTCTGCAACTCGGGCATGTGCCCTGACCGGGAATCGAACCATGACCTCCTGGTTCACAGGTCGATGCTCAGCCACTGAGCCATGCTGGCTGAGCAACATTATGCCTTTCTAATGCAACTTGATGACATCTGTTGTATCGTGGGTTTCTTTCTACATCAGAACATAAAGTAGATCCCTCCTTTTTTGCTTTCCCGCAAACTTTTTATTTTGAAGACGTCACTCCTTCAGAAAAGTTGAACTAGAGCGAGGAGCACCTATCTATTCTTCACTTCAGTTGGCCAGTCGTTACCCTTTGCCTCAGTTTCTTTCTCCTCCCCCAGCCCTCAAACCAGTTGGAAATCAGCTGCAGATATAATGTGTTACCCCTAACGACTTTAGCATGGACTTCTTAAGAAAAGGACATTCTTTTACGTACTCGAAATAACATTATATGCCCCCCCCAATGCCATGTTGAGATTACATCATATCATTCTCATAGTTCATTCTCCCCTGTCGTCCTCAAAACGCTGAGTAAAAGTGTCTCCAAGAACCAATAAAGGGACAGTTGAGGCGTCTCCCCTGACACCTGTGGGTGAGGCTGACTCGGTTCACATTCTGTGTTTCTGGTGTGAGCAGCACCCGAGGGGAATGTGCATCCCCTGTTGCACCCTGTCAGTGTGTCTGTCCCACAGACGGCATCCGTCCGGCACCTTTTAAAATTACACAATTCCACTCCACAGCTGCACTGTAAATTACTCCCACTTCTACAAATGCGCAAAGCGGCCGTGTGTGTTCAGGAATGTTCCCTTTAATATTTTCAGTCGCATCTGACCCCCACCCCCCATGTTTAACTCTCAGGGAGCGGAGCGTTATAAAACGCCTGTCTTCGGGGGATTCTTCGCTTCTGATGCTCATTACGGCGCGGGCCTCACCCCCAAGGCTTAATGCTGCATCCATCCGACCTCCAAATTACAACTATCTGTGATTTGGAATGTTTTCTGTTTAAACAAATTCCTCTTTTTAAATCGGATTTAGCCTTGGACCACCCACTGTGTGTGTAGCTTGAAACCAAAGAGCCTCTTCCTTGAAGTTCCTCGGAGATCCCCTTACAGCGTTGTCTTGCTTTTCCAATTAAAACAAAGGTGCTTGCTCTGACCCCTGTGCCTCTGACAGTGTCCGTTTGTCTCGTCGGCTTTCAGGAGGGAAAGCAGGCCTCGCTGGCCGCCGACTTCTCCATCACCCAGTTCAAGCACCTCGGCCGGCTGCTCATGGTGCACGGCCGCAACAGCTACAAGCGCTCCGCCGCCCTCAGCCAGTTCGTGATCCACCGGAGCCTGTGCATCAGCACCATGCAGGTGGGTGGGTGGTGCGTCAGCACCATGCAGGTGGGTGGGTGGTGCGTCAGCACCATGCAGGTGGGTGGGTGGTGCGTCAGCACCATGCAGGTGGGTGGGCGGTGCGTCAGCACCATGCAGGTGGGCGGTGCGTCAGCACCATGCAGGTGGGTGGGCGGTGCATCAGCACCATGCAGGTGGGTGGGCGGTGCCTCAGCACCATGCAGGTGGGTGGGTGGGCGGTGCGTCAGCACCATGCAGGTGCGTGGGCAGCCGGTGCATCAGCACCATGCAGGTGGGTGGGCTGCCGCCGTCTGTGCGGGCGCGCATGGCTGTCCCGGGTAGGGCCTGGGGGTTAGGCCATGTCGTGGAGCCGGGATACCCGCTCCAGGCCCCATGGCACCTGATAGACCTTGAATTGCCCGGAACCTTCCTGTTGGGGGTTGAAGGCTATTCTTGGGGTGTCTTATAAATGAGTAGAGTAAGGTGACCAGACGTCTCACTTTGGGCGGGATAGTCCCGATTTTGAACAATTTGTTCCGCGTCCCGCGGCATTTAAAAAATCGGGACTTTTTTAAAATGCTGCAGGACGTGGGACAAATGGTTAGAAATTCTTTCCAAAAATCAGGACTTTTTTAAAATGCCACAGGATGTGGCACAAATTGTTCAAAATTGGGACTGTCCCGCCCAAATCGGATGTCGGGTAGACTAGAGTTGTTATAACTGGTTTGCCAGAAGGAAAAATGCCAAGTTAAATGCTAAATGGGTGCTAAGTTTTCCACATGCAGAGATAAGGGCCAGACGAGAATAACTTGCTTTTCTTGAGCGCTACCTAAACACTGGGCATCGGGCTAAGTGTTCACAGTGCAGCGTCTCACTCAGTCCTCACAGGAGCACCCATTTCACAGATGGGGAGTCTGAGGCTCCGAGGGTGGGGCAGAGGCAGTGTGGTCCTGTTCCTCAGGGTTAGTGCGCTCTTAATCCGGTCTCCTCGGCCCTCCACACGGCTACAGCAGTTAACTGTGTTCTGGGGAGGAGGCCAGCGGGAAGAAAAGAACACATTTTGGGTGTTGAAGGACTGTCTCCTGGTTTTCCTCCGTGGGCATTCAGGTGAAAATGCTCCCAGTTAAGTGGTGAGAACATGGGGATCATATATCTCGGGACCCATGGTTTTTTTCTGACCAAATCACTAAGTATAGCAGGTCCCCGAATAATGTTGACTTGTTTAAGACCATTTCATTATAACATTGGTGATATGCTGTAGGAACTTAGCTCTTTTAAAAATCAATTAGCCTATGGCAGTGGTCGGCAAACTCATCAGTCCACAGAGCCAGATATCAACAGTACAACAATTGAAATTTCTCTCTCGAGCCACATTTTTAAAACTTAAACTTCTTCTAACACCACTTCTTCAAAATAGACTCGCCCAGGCCATGGTATTTTGTGGAGGAGCCACACTCAAGGGGCCAGAGAGCCGCATGTGGCTCGAGAGCCACAGTTTGCCGACCATGGGCCTTATGGTAAACATTATACATCATGTTGCTTGAAGTCACAGAACCTATCCACAGTGTTAAATGAGAACTCATTCTATTGATGATACCTTGAGCAAAACCCTTCACCCCTTGGGGCCTCAGTCTTTCCACCTGTAAAATGGGGACATTAAGATCTGCCTTGTCTCTCAGGCTCCTTTGAAAAGTAGAGCATTTTGTAAGGGACCAAGTACGAAAGGCATCCTTACCATTATTAATAAAACACAAGAGGATGATGTGTACAATAAGAGAACATGCATGTGTGTGGGAAAGGGGATTAATCACACATGAAAGGCACAGCCTGGCGGCGGTGCTCTGTGCTGATGAGAAGCCGCCTGTCCTGGCCTCCTCCGTGCATGCCTGTTGGGGTGGAGGCATGTTTTTAATATCTCTGCACTCAGGAGTGTGGGAGCCTTACGGTGATTTTCATCAACATGCTCTAAGCCCAAACAGCTGGCGCGGCTCATCAGACCACATCTGCACTTTTAACTCAGGTTCGCTCCTCGATTGAGCTGGATGGGACAGTGGTTTTAATCACCGGGAGACCAGCCCGCCATCCCCCGGCGGGCACACAGAGGCGGGCCTGGGGACTCCCTTCCGTGAGGCTCGCGTGCCACCACGCACACGGCTTCGGGGAAACCTTGTCGGCGGGAATCGTTCTCTGTGCTGGGAGAGTGCCCTTGACCCTGTCCACGTGCTGAAAGTGGGCAAGGCCCTGTTAGAACTGGACCTTGACGTGGGTCTCTTGGATAGATACAGGCATAGCGTTTCGTGGAAACACCCCTCCCCCCCCCCAAAGTGCTCTTTTCAAGATGAAGTCTTTGAGGTCAGCCCGGGGCTTTTGGGGAAAGAGGCTCCCCATGGTGATGTGAAAGACGAAACACCAGATTTTTGACATTTTTACAACCATCCTTTCTTTGCAACAGCCTAGCCTGGCTTTCACCTTTCCGTTCTGAAATCACGGCCAGGGTGCGACCAGGACTTCCTGCCGAGGGCCATGGCCTTGGGTGGCACCTGTGTCCTGAGCTGGGCCGGGTGAACACGCGTGGCAGGGGCTGAGCTGGGCCGTGTCCTGAGCTGGGCCGGGTGAACACGCGTGGCAGGGGCTGAGCTGGGCCGTGTCCTGAGCTGGGCCAGGTGAACACATGTGGCAGGGGCTGAGCTGGGCCGTGTCCTGAGCTGGGCCGTGTGCTGAGCTGGGCCGGGTGAACACAGGTGGCAGGGGCTGAGCTGGGCCGTGTCCTGAGCTGGGCCGTGTGCTGAGCTGGGCCGGGTAAACACGCGTGGCAGGGGCTGCGGGGCGCTGTCTCAGTTAGACCTCTTCCTGATCACGAGGCCGGCTCGGCCTTTCCCTCGTGTTGCATCCATGCAAAGCCTTCAGGAAGCCGCTGCCCCTGCTTGCGTGGGTTTTAGGATCGGGGGAGTGAGCGTTGCGGCTGCTTTGCTTCTGTGAGCCCGGAGAAAACCGGAGAAGGCGGACACAGCATCAGGCTGATTGGATGCTATGGTTTGCTTCTTCACCGCCCGTAGCGAATAGTTTGCCAACGAGGAAGCAGAGGTTTCGGGAAGGGTTTGCAAAGGTCTTTATTCTTCTCGTCCAGTTGCAATTTGTAAAATTTTCAAAAATATTACAACCTGTAGTACAAGAAGTAAAGCCTCCTCTCCAGCCCGCCTCCAGGGTGACGGGGCGAGTCCTCTTGGCAGAGGCTGTTTCCATATCAGCTCCCAGCAGACGCCCATTGCTGATGGGTCCTCTCCCGGGAGGCGGCGGTGGGGAGCTGTTAGGACTGTGGGCGCGGAGACAGGTGAGCTAGAGCCCGGAGTGCCATTTACCCGCCCAGGTTCCCCTCCTGGAATACTCAGGTGACGTGAGGACGCCATCTCCCGAGTGGTTCTGGAGAGTCACTGAGCCCGTCTACGAAGTGTCCACAGAGGGGCTGAGAGGACTCTGAGTAATAAACTCCTTGGGCACAGTTCCTGGCTCTGTCCCTTGGGAGCTGTGTGATCTCGGGCAAGTCACTTAACCTCTCTGTGCCTCTTCTCCTTGGTAATATGGGGATGATGATGATAACAGTGCCTACTTCATAAGGTTGAATAAGTATTCACTGAGCTAATATACTTTTGAAAAAATATATACTGTATTTTTCGGACCATAAGACGCTTCGGACCATAAGACGCACCAGTTTTTAGAGAAGGGAAATGAAGAAAAAAAGATTCTGAAACAAATAGTGTCCTAAAATATTTTATGTGCATTAAAACCCAACATCACAGTCATAAACACATGTAATCAACCCTGTAAAGTAAACAGCAGCATTTAGAACCATTTTAGAGCCGGGCAAGCACACAGAGACCACACAGAGCCGGGCAAGTAAAAAAACTTTTTTTTTAAAGTATATGTGTAGGCTATATTTGGACCATAAGACGCAGGGACTCCCCCCACCACACACACACTTCTGGTGCGTCTTATGGTCCGAAAAATACTGATTTTTTACAAAGAGGAAGGGAGAGGGATAGAGAGTTAGAAACGTCACTGAGAGAGAAACATGGATCAGCTGCCTCCTGCTCACCTCCTACTAGGGATGCGCCCACAATCAAGGTACATGCCTTTGACCAGAATCGAACCCGGGACCTTTCAGTCCACAGGCCGACGCTCTATCCGCTGAGCCAAACTGGTTAGGGCATGAGCTAATATATTATACTTAAAGCACTCATGGCTGTCGGTGTAAAACAAGTGCTTTGTCGGAGGCGGGCGCTGTGTTTACAAGCATGAACATCGGGCTCTGGGGATGGCTGTGCTAATGTCCTCTTTCTCCTCCCCCAGGCTGTCTTCTCCTCTGTGTTCTACTTCGCCTCCGTTCCTCTGTACCAAGGATTCCTCATCATTGGGTAAGGAGAGCCATTTTTTATGAAATCACCTGAAATGCCACAATTATATAAAGAAACATTATACCAAGTCCCCAAGTGGCCCGCCACGCCAGGGCCAGCAATGCAGCTTAGACGTCTCTTGGAATTACTGAGTTTCTGAACTGCTAAGCCCGTAACCAGGTCGGGGACATTGGGTCCGGGAAGCTTATGTCCCCGGCACTTGGCCCTTTGTACCTGGTAAGAGAATGCCACCGGCCCACACGGGCCCACGGTTATTGGCTGCTGGGCCACCAAAGCAAGAGGGAGGCTTGCAGACCACGATTCCATGGAGGTCTCAGGAAAAGAGAAAAGGGGTCTGCGCAGCACCTCCCTACGCGCTGGCCCCAGGGGACGGCCCGCTGTTGGGTGTGCGAGGCGGGAGAGTCTTGGCGGACCCTTGCGTGCCTCTGACCCATTAGACTGGGTGTCACTTGGACCTTTGCTGCCACCAACTCACCCCAACCTGACCCGAATTTATGACGTTCCTTCTGACCTTTGCAGAGAGGCGCTCAGTCTTAGTTACCCAGGTCGGGGGAGTCTAGTTACCACCTGCCCCAGATAGAGGGCGCCCTCCAGGCTCGGAAGAGATGCCGGAAGGCGCAGGCCCCTTGGGCAGGCGGACAGAGTGGGCCTCCCGTCTTTCTAGGTTTTGCCAGTTCAGCCTGAGAGTAGGTGCTGGACTTCTAATTGGAAAAACAGACCTTGCCCTTCGTCAGGTCCTGGGAGAGTAAAGTGAACATGCCTCTGAATATAGTGGGGCTTCCGTGTTTTATGTGGCCTTCCAGGAACTGGTCCCCGGTTTTCTCTCGGTTTTCATCTCCTCTCTCCACCCCTCAGCTCCAGCCGCACGGATGCCTCGCTGTCCTTCAAACAGGATGGGCACAGTGCTGCCTCAGGGACTTTGCACTCCCTGTCTGTCTGCCGGAGGTGGGGGGGAGGGCCTCTTCGCTCCGATATCGGCAGGGCTGCCCCCTGGTGGATGTTTACAGATGTCATTCCCTTGGCCGCCTCCTAAAACTGCACCCCACCCTGCGTCTTAGTCCCTCTTCTCTAGGACACTTCCCTCCAACGCATGGTGGAGTTTCCTGGAGTTGTTTATGGGCTCACGTCTTTGTCTGTTTTCCATCTTGAATCTCCAGTGCTCAGGTAGAACTGGCCCGGCGCACAGCAGGCACTCTGTCCATGGCTGTCGATGGCTGAATGGGAACGGGCCAGGCCTCACCTGCAGTGCTTTCTCTCCTAGGTACTCCACCATCTACACCATGTTCCCTGTGTTTTCTCTGGTCCTGGACAAGGACGTCAAGTCAGAAGTCGCCATGCTGTATCCTGAGCTCTACAAGGATCTCCTCAAGGTTCACCGAGCTCCTTCCCCTTTTCCTCCCTCCCTCCTTCCTTTCTTCTCCCTTCCCCCCTCCTTTCCCCTTCCTCCTCCCTTCCTCCTCTTCCTTCTTTTCTTCCTTCCTTCTTCCTCCCTTCCTTCCTTCCTCCCTCCCTCTTTCCTTTCTTCCTCTTCTTCCCTCTTCCTCCCTCTTCCCTCCCTTCTTCCCTCCCTCCCTTTTCCTCCCCTTCTTACTTCCTTCCTCCATCCCTCCTTTTTCTGTATTTCATATAAAAGATATCTGATTTGAACACACTTGAACTGGTGGCTTTGAGGAGAAAGGCACGGGAGTTTTCCCCTCTTAAAAAACTAACATATACCCAGTAAAGGATATTGAACTCTATTGTAATATATAAGTGGAAAACAAGCCAATTAACAACTTTTTTGAAAGCTCTGGGCAGTTTTGTGTGTGCTCCTAGAAATGTCTATGTACACATCTGAAAAGTGTGCCTGTGTGTGGAGTGTGTGCATTTGTGTGTGTGTGTGTGTGTGTATGTGTAATTTCATTTGTTCTTGAGGAGTTTTTACTAAAGGGCAGACTTACACTGAGTGGCCAGATAATTATGATCTCTGAATGCATAGTAATCTGGCCACTCAGTGTATATCCTATATAATAAAAGGCTGATATGCAAATTGTCCCCTCGACCAGCAGGCAGGCCGGCCAACCGCCCATGTCCCCTCCCGCTGGCCAGGCTAGCAGGTTCCCACCCATGCACAAATTCATGCACCAGGTCTCACACACACACACACACACACACACACACACACACACGCACACACACACTCACTGAGTGGCCAGATTATTATGCATTCAGAGATCATAATAATCTGGCCACTGATTGTATTCCTATCTAGTATCGTTTCTCTTTAAAAAAATATAACTTATTTAATGTGCTCAGATATGTGGAAGCCTCTTCTTTTGATGAAGACAGGCAGGTGGCCTTGTCGCGTTTGGGGAGGAGGCAGCGGGCACCCTGGCCGAGCCACACACGGTAACCTGTCCTGTCTCTCTCTCCTGCAGGGACGGCCACTGTCCTACAAGACATTCTTAATCTGGGTTTTGATTAGCATCTATCAAGGTAAGAGAGGCCAACCCACCTCTTGTCTTCTGCTCTGGCCTCGGCCCCAGGCCAGCTTACTGTACACTCTGTTGTCCGTAGGACGAAGAAGCTGGGGCCCTAGAATAGCATAGGGAGCGTGTCAGCATGCCCTGGGAGACCCACTCCGCGTGTCCTACAGGCGTCTTCAAACTACAGCCTGCGGGCCACATGCGGCCCGCAGAGGAGTCTGATCCGGCCTGCCAGGTTTTTTGGGCAGTGAGCGCAGCCGAGGTGTTACAGTAGGAATTAGTAGTTCATATAGTCCGGCCCTCCAGCTCTCTGAGGGACCGTGATCTGGCCCCCACTTTAAAAAGTTTGAGGACACCTGGACTAGAGTATGCAGAGAGAGGGATAGAGAGCTAGAAACATCGACCAGCTGCCTCCTGCACACCCCCTACCGGAGATGTGCCCGCAACTAGTGTACATGCCCTTGACTGGAATCGAATTTGGGACCTTTCAGTCCGCAAGCCGATGCTCTATTCATTGAGCCAAACTGGTTTCGGCAATATATTTAAATTTCTATTTCATGTATTTATTTATTTATTTATTTATTTATTTATTTATTTATTTATATTTTTTATTGATTTTTTACAGAGAGGAAAGGAGAGAGATAGAGAGCTAGAAACGTCGATGAGAGAGACACACTGATCAGCTGCCTCTTGCACACCCCCTACTGGGGATGTACCCACAACCAATGTACATGCCCCTGATCGGAATCAAACCTGGGATCTTTCAGTCCGCAGACCAACGCTCTACCACTGAGCCAAACTGGTTTCGGCAAATTTCTATTTCTTGTTCCATCTGCTTCAGATAGTTAACCTCTCTCCATCTTACTCCTTCCCAACCCCCCCCCCCCCCCCTCCCCGCACCCTCGCAGTTATAGACTCTTGATTACACAGGGTCAGAAGGGGAAATAGGAAAACTAGACAAAACTAGAAGGTGGTGCCTCTTTAACACTTGCATAAAGTACCCTCTCCTTCAGCAAGTGGTGCTTTTCATGTCTTAATGGAAAAACACATGGAAAAAAAAGGTGTCTGATGTGAGCGAGCCATGAGCCTGTGGGGGAGCATGGGTGTGTGTGTGGGGGGGCGGGGCATGGGGATCCGTGCTCCAGGGGAGGGTGCCACCATGGCGGCAGCAGCCTCCCCACCGCCCGCTCCTCCCTCCAGGGAGCACCATCATGTACGGGGCACTGCTGCTCTTTGAGTCCGAGTTTGTGCACATCGTGGCCATCTCCTTCACGTCGCTGATCCTCACGGAGCTGCTCATGGTGGCCCTGACCATCCAGACCTGGCACTGGCTCATGACGGTGGCCGAGCTGCTCAGCCTGGCCTGCTACATCGCCTCCCTGGTGTTCCTGCACGAGTTCATCGGTGAGGCCCCGCCCCGCCCCCACCCCCCTGATCGGAGAGCCTGCCCGTTGCCTCTGAGGTCTTGCCCGCTGGAGAAGGAAGGCCACCCCCTAAGGTGACCAGATGTCCCGCTTTGAGTGGGACAGTCCTGATCTTTAACAATTTGTCCCGCGGCATTTTAAAAAAGTCCTGATTTTTGGAAAGAATTCAAAATAATTTTAAATTTATTTAAAAATATATTTTATTGATTTTTTTTTTACAGAGGAAGAGAGAGAGATATAGAGTTAGAAACATCGATGAGAGAGAGTCAGATCAGCTGCCTCCTGCAAGCCCTCTACTGGGGACGCACCCACAACCAAGGTACATGGCCTTGACTGGAATCGAACCTGGGACCCTTCAGTCCGCAGGCCAACGCTCTATCCACTGAGCCAAATCGGTGTCGGCTGGAAAGAATTTTTAACAATTTGTCCCACGTCCCGCAGCATTTTTAAAAAGCGGGACAAATTGTTAGAAATTGGGACTGTCCCGCCCAAAGCGGGACACCTGGTCACCTTACAGCCCCCGGCGCTGGGGTCCTGGGCTCCGTGTCAAGCAGGCCGGGGCCCTCGGCTGCTCCACGGATGGCGGTCCCCGTGGGACGAGGGGCACCTGGGCAGGGTCTCGGGAGGGTGCTTCTTTTGAGACCCGGGATGTGCGGGCTGGCTCCGGGGAGGATTCTGTTGAGCTCCTCCAGGGCCCCGTGGGTTTCCCAGGCCGCACTGCCATGCTGGGCTCCGTGCCGTGGGGAGCTGTCGAGCGCCCGGGTCTTGCTGGTGAATGAACAACAGGATCCAGGACTTAGCATTCTTCCGGGAAACTGCCGGACCAGGAAGCGCCTCTGACCACGTCTCTGGTGCCTCAGCAAACACTCCTTAAAAGGGTCCTGGTAAAGATAAAGGAGCCTCCGTGTGGAAAGTCTTAGAACAATTTCACACGTGTCCCCAAAGGTTCAAGTGGTCTTGTAAGCACCTACTATGTGCTCAGTGGCTTGAGGCTGGGGGGTGGGGGCGCTCCCAGGGGCTTAGAGAAGCTGTGGTGGGTCCCCTTACATGTGCATCTGCCCTAGGACTGGGTGAGCAGCAGACAGTGGCCTTAGGCTTGGCACTTAGTAGGTGCTTCATCAACGCCAGCCGTGTTTTCCCCATCCTGTGCTCGGGCAGTGGGGGCATGTGTACTGTGCCCTCCATTCCGTGGACAGATTAAGCCACCAGCTGTCGCTCCCCTAGCACCTGAGGGGAGTGCCTGTCCTCAGGGCAAAACCCCGAGCCTACAACCAGGGGGCCCAGCTGCCTTGCGCCACCCCCAGACCTGCCCCCCGGCTCCCTGTGACCGTCACAGACGAAGGGGAAACGGGTGGGGAAGCAGACTCTCTGCTCTCTGGCGGCCCCGTGTTTAAAAAGAAAAACTCCAGCTGTCAGGATCCAAATCAGAAACACCTGTAGGAACCGGTTTCCGTTTCCCAGTTGTTGAAAAGCTCGGTTCACCGAGGACAGGAATTCAGAAGCAGGTCAGAGAGAGGGGAGCGGAGGCAGGCCGGGCCGACAGCCGGGAAGATGGAGTGGAGGGAGGGAGCCACGCCAGGAGGCCCTGTGTGCGTGTGTGTGCGTATGTGTGAATGAGTGTGTATGTGTGTGTTATGTGTGAGTGTGTGTATATATGTGTGTGCGTATGTGTGTATACGTGTGTGAGTGTGTATGTATGTGTGTATATGTGTGTATATGGGTGCGAGTGTGTGTGAGTGTGTGTATGTATGTGTGCACACGCATGTGTGAATGTAAGAGTGTGTGTATGTCTGTATATATGTGTGTGAGTGTTATATGTGTGTATGTGTGTGTGAGTGTGTATGTGTGTGTGAGTGTGTGTGTGAGTGTAAGAGAGTGTGTTTTTGTGTGTATATATGTGTGTGAGTGTGTGTGTATGTGTGAATGAGTGTGTGTATATGTGTGTGCGTATGCATGTATTTGTGAGTATGTGTGTGCGTATGTGTGTATTCGTGTGTATGTGTGTGCGTATGTGTTTTTGTGTGTGTGTCTGTATGTGTGTGTACATGTGAGTCTTTGTGTGTGTATATGTGTGTACATGGGTGTGAGTGTGTGTGTGAGTGTGTGTGTGAGTGTAAGAGTGTGTGTGTATATATGTGTGTGATTGAGTGAGTGTGTGTGTATGCATGTGTGCACACACATGTGTGAATGTAAGAGAGTGTGTGTATGTGTGTATATATGTGTGTGAGTGTTATACGTGTGTATGTGTGTGTGAGTGTGTATGTGTGTGTATGTGTGAGTGTGTGTGTGAGTGTAAGAGAGTGTGTGTTTTTGTGTGTATATATGTGTGTGAGTGTGTATGTGTATGTGTGAATGAGTGTATGTGTGGGTGTGTGTATATGTGTGTGCGTATGTGTGTATTCGTGTGTGAGTGTGTCTGTATGTGTGTGTACGTGTGAGTCTTTGTGTGTGTGTATATGTGTGTACATGGGTGTGAGTGTGTGTGTATGTGTTTGTGTGTGTGAGTGTAAGAGAGTGTGTGTGTATATATGTGTGTGATTGAGTGTGTGTGTGTATGTGTGAGTGTGTGTATATATGTGTGTGTTTGTGTGTGAGTGTAAGAGAGTGTGTGTGTATGTGTGTATGTATGTGTGAGTGTGTGTATATATGTGTGTGTTTGTGTGTGAGTGTAAGAGAGTGTATGTGTATGTGTGTATGTATATGTGAATGTGTGTGTGTGTGTGTGTGTGTGTGTGTGTGTGTGGCGGGGGATAGCTGCGGTGGCCGTTTCTGGACTGCTCGTGTCGTCTGGAACATTCCCGCCCTCTCATGCTGTCTTCCCGTTCGCTTGCAGATGTGTACTTCATCGCCACACTGTCCTTCCTGTGGAAAGTGTCCGCCATCACGCTGGTCAGCTGCCTGCCCCTCTACATCCTCAAGTACCTGCGCAGACGGTTCTCGCCGCCCAGCTACTCCAAGCTCACCTCCTAGCCGAGTGCGCGGGCGGACGCTGGTCCCCGCTCTCGCCGGACAGTTCAGTCCCTTCCTCCTCCCGTTCCTCCTCGCCCGCCCCGGGCTCTGCGGGTGCGACACTACGGTGTGGACGTGAGGAGGCTCTGCCTGGATCCCGCCCGAATGGGTAACCGGGAGGGGGTCCCGGAGGAGCCCGCCCGGCCGGCCCGCGTGAACCCGGGGTCCCGACGGGAGTGACTGTGAACGTGTCCCCGCGGGTGGCTCAGCAGGAGATGTGGACGCGGGTCGCTGTGCCAGCTTCCGTATGACTTGAATGTGTTGTCATGTGATAAAGCTTCTGTCTAGTGGAAGATTGGAGAGGATTTCTGATTTGTTTGTCTTTTTCAACAGTTCTAATGTGTGTACATGCTTTACGTCTTTCCTGCTCCTGGAAACTGGCTTTGGAGAAATGTAAAGCTCCTGGTAGGGGTTTGGGCGGAAAGACAGTGCGTTTGGTAAAAAATTACCCGGACACCAATCTCAGTCTGGAAACGCCAGGTGTCCCTGGAAGGCAGGCCCCGCTATTGGAGCCACGGGCTTCCTGGGATCACAAACGGGCAAATGGGAGGCGAGGGAGCACGTGTGTAAATCCAGTTATCCCGGCTTGTTCAGCATCCTCACCCTGCCGCCTCGTAAAGGATGCCAAAGGGTCACTCTGCTTTGTTGGGACCTCAGAGCCCGTGGCCGCCTAGGACATCCTCTGGGAGTTGTTTTCGCAGGAAATGTGCCACCAAACAGCCCCTTCCTCTGTCGACAGGGTGGTAAGAGAGACAACTGATTCTTTAGACCACATGTGTCAAACACAAGGCCCGCGGGCCAAATCCGTCCCGCCAGGCCTTGCAATGTGGCCCGCACCGCGCTGTCATCACTGCACTCCGCTGCGTTTCCATCACAATGACAGTTTATGACTGTTCAGTAAACCATTCGGCCCGCGATTTAGGCTGGATTTTAGATTTTGGCCCCTTCTCTGATTGAGTTCGACACCCCTACTTTAGACAGTGGAGCTCCCACGGCTCGGACCCTGGTCCAGAGCGGGAAGGCCGGGACCGGGGCTCCTGACCTGCACGGAGACCTGTTTTCGTCGGGAGGAGGATTGAGGACGAAAGGACAGAGGCAGCGGCTAATTGCCACGTGGCCCACACGGTGGCAGCTGCGAGCAGGGAGCCTGTGGGAGGAGGCCGGCTGTGGCCTGGGCCTGGGCTCTGCTCCGCAGCCTGCGGACTTCCTGGGGGGGTGGGCAGGGGGCTTCCGAAGGCAGCCAGGGGCAGAGCCGCCTCCCCTGGGCTGCAGCGGGCATGGTGGTTCTTACAAAACCGTGGCTTCTCCATTCAGGCAGGAAGGGGGTTTCCCGGCACTGAACGTGGCAGGGCCAGGCGCTCAGCCGGTCACGCCGTGACGCGGCCACGTAGGCAGGCCCCGAGGGTTCGGCTGGCGGGTCTTAAGGAGATGACTGAGGCCTTATGGTTAATCCTATTGGTGGTGAGCACATGTCCTTCCCCCCGTCGCCATGCCCTGCCTGGGTGCTGACACCCACGGCCCGAGGGCCCCCTCTCCGGGGACACGAGGAGCCGGCGTGTCTCGCCTTGGCAGCACCCTTCCTATGCTCTTGTGTTTATGTTGCCTTTTTACATCTCTGTAAAGTGACAGCAGGCACTGGGAAACGGGCTGTTTGACGGCACTTCTGTATTAAGGTTCTGCCATTTTGCAGTATTTGCCTCACTGTTCCAGCCATGTCCTCCTCCCACCAGTATCTGCAGAGAGCATGTACAGGGTGAGGCAAACGTAGGCTTACAGTTGTTCATATGGAGGCATAATACAATAATTAATAAATGGTGATATGAGAGTAAACTGTTTGGCATACTCATAACTGTAAACCTATCCCCCCCCTCCCGGAATGCAGTAAAGGGATGGCTGTTTCAGAACAGGATTTTTGCCTAGAACTCTCGGAAAGGTCGAACTGCGCTATTTTAAGCAGTTTCGAGGGTAGAGGAGGAGAAGGCCGTGTCTGAGTGCCTGCACCTGGCTGCTGTGCCGGGCGTCAGAAGGAGTCCAATTAAGTGATTGCACTCTGGGATTGCCGGCCTGGGGCCCGGCCATGCCCAGACTGGGGAGGGCTCCTGCAGCTGACGCAGGGCATGTGGCTTCCTCGCTGGGGACGCAGGGTGTTTGCAGCAGATGCAGGAGACGGAGGTGGTTTCTGCGGTCTTCTCCTGGAGTCCCGTTTTGCGAAAGGTGCGTGAGCTGACCTCTAAGATACCGCTTGGTGTCTCGGAGGGAGAAGGCATCTAAGGTAGAGGCTGGATGAGTCTTAGATAAGGTGACCAGACGTCCTGATTTTCAACAATTTGTGCCGCGTCCCGCGACGTTTTAAAAAAGTCTCGATTTTCACTTTAGTCTAATAGGGGCTGGAGAAGCCATCCCGGGAGGTGACGGGTGCCACCAAACACACCTGTCCGCTGCCCGCAGGCGCCCCCCGGTGGAGGCAGCGGGCGAGAAGGATGAAACCCGTGGGGACCGCCACGGGGTAAACCGCTGTCGGTGGGCAGCCTGCTGACGCCCCTGCTGGGGTCCGGGGGCGCCTAGGAATGGGGATCCTTCCCTGCACCCACCAGACGAATCCCTGCAGAGAATTGGTGCCCGCTGGGTGCTTCCGGGGGTATCGTAGTTGTTGGGGGAACTAAGACACAAAACACCCGAGCTGTTTTGAGGGAAACTCCCAGGTTCATAACCTTGACCCCGAGGCTTCTGTTGACCGCTTTCTGGGTTCATCAACCGGGAAAGATCTCCCCTCTTTGCCGTGGAGACCTCAGGCCCCACAGCCAATGGGTCTGAGGCCGGAGGCCCCATGACCGCTACCAGCCCTTTAAACACTTCCTTCTGGTGAAAATGACAACTCCCTCCGCCCTCCGACAACTCCAGGAATTTGTGCCAGAGAGCTCTTTTGCTATGTATGGTTATTCTTATGTCTTTTGGTGATGGTGTGTGTGTGTGTGTGAGTGGGGGGGGGGGGGGGGGAGAGGGACGGTAAGAATGGTTTCTACTTGTCCCTCCTCATCCTTCCTTTCTCTAAGAAAATGGCCAGGCAAGCCCCTGGGTGCCTTGCCCACTCTGGTGGTTGTGACTGCCTCTGGGAGCCTGCGTGCAGGCGGGAGGAGCCCGTGGTGGTGGGGGAGGCTCTGGGGGAGGAGCCTGTGGTGGGAGGAGGCTCTGGGGGAGGAGCCTGTGGTGGGAGGAGGCTCTGGGGGAGGAGCCTGTGGTGAGGGAGGCTCTGAGGGAAGAGTCTGTGGTGGGGGAGGCTCTGGGGGAGGAGCCTGTGGTGGGAGGAGGCTCTGGGGGAGGAGCCTGTGGTGGGAGGAGGCTCTGGGGGAGGAGCCCGTGGTGGTGGGGGAGGCTCTGGGGGAGGAGCCCATGGTGGTGGGGGAAGTTCTGAGGGAGGAGTTCGTGGTGGTGGGGGAGGCTCTAGGGGAGGAGCCCGTGGTGGTGGGGGAAGCTCTGAGGGAAGAGCCTGTGGTGGGGGAGGCTCTGGGGGAGGAGCCTGTGGTGGGAGGAGGCTCTGGGGGAGGAGCCTGTGGTGGTGGGGTCTCTGGGGGAGGAGCCTGTGGTGGTGGGGGAGGCTCTGGGGGAGGAGCCTGTGTAGTGGGGGAGGCTCTGGGGGAGGAGCCTGTGGTGGTGGGGGCTTTGGGGGAGGAGCCTGTGGTGGGGAAGGCTCTGAGGGGAGGAGCCTGTGGTGGTGGGGAGGCTCTGGGGGAGGGGCCTGTGGTGGTGGGGGAGGCTCTGGGGGAGGAGCCCGTGGTGGTGGGGGAGGGTCTGGGGGAGGAGCCTGTGTAGTGGGGGAGGCTCTGGGGGAGGGGCCTGTGGTGGTCGGGGAGGCTCTGGGGGAGGAGCCCGTGGTGGTGGTGGGGGAGGCTCTGGGGGAGGAGCCCGTGGTGTGGGGGAGGCTCTGGGGGAGGAGCCCGTGGTGGTGTGGGAGGGTCTGGGGGAGGAGCCTGTGGTGGTGGGGGAGGCTCTGGGGGAGGAGCTTGTGGTGGTGGAGGAAGGTCTGGGGGAGGAGCCCATGGTGGTGGGGGAGGCTCTGGGAGAGGAGCCTGTGGTGGTGGGGGAGGGTCTGGGGGAGGAGCCCGTGGTGGTGGGGGAGGCTCTGGGGGAGGAGCCTGTGGTGATGTGGGAGGCTCTGGGGGAGGCTGGCTGCATGGACACGGGCTGCTGGGGCGAAGGACATGGCACCCGGGGCTGGGAGGCCCGGAGCCAGGGTTTCGCCCGCCGTCGGCCTTATTATGTCCAGGTCCCAGACTCGCTTCCCGGAAGCTCAACCCTTTCTTGTCGCCGTAATCTTAAATGCCAACATCTGCTTACCTGCCCCAGCTTCTCTGCTGAAAACAGGTTATTCTGACAACTTTGGAATGTATTTTGCGTTCTTTACTCATTGGAAATGGACATCAGAATGCCTATTTTTCTTCCTCCAGACTTTTGTTTTCATACTTTTTTTTTTTTTTTTTTTTTTTTTAAACTGGGTTGGGAATGGCAATACCCTCACGCTTTTTATGGGGCAGCATTTTAAACCTTCGCCAAAATTTCCAATGGGATGTATGTGATCTCCCAGTCCATCCTATGTAAAGCAAACACCTATCAGCTATTTTTAATGTGTGTGTGTGTGTGTGTGTGTTTGAAATGTGTGTGTGTGTGTGGGGGGGGAGTGTGGATGATGTTATCTCAGTGTTTGAAGAGGTATTTGGTTTGGGTAAACATCCCATCATGCCCAGCTTTGTGGTCATTAAAGAAACAATCACCATGAGCTTTGTAAGTACAACAGATTTTACGTCTCTTCCCTTTTAACGTAAAGCTTTGGCTGTGCCTGTATACTTCTTAGGAAATGGTCCCATTAATTGTGTCCCTTTCACCCTGGAGAGACGCTGGCTCGCTGTGCTGTTGGAGGGACGGAAGGCGGGCGCAGAGCGAGCCGAGCTCGCAGGAGCCTGAGGCCGCAGCACCTGCTGCCAGAGCAGCGCCACCTGTGAAACCATCTGTCCCAGCGCAGCGGGCGGTGCGGTCTGTCCCCGTGCTGAACGCCGTGACTGTTGGGGCAGGTGGCCGTGCGGTGTTTGCCGGAGGAAAAGCTGGTGGCTGGTTCCTGACTTTCTTGCCTCGGGGCTGGCGGTCCCCCAGGGAGGGCCCAGGAGCTCCTCCTCAGAGCGCTGTGACCCCCTGCGGTGCTCACGGCAGCGGCTTTGATTGGAGGGAGCTGGTCGGGCGCCTTCATTCAGCCGGAACTGCCAGATGCTTTACATCCCCGTCCTGTGATGACACACGTGTGATCCCGCGTGTTTCCGAGCGGCTCTGCTTTCATTGTCTGCCAGTGTGGCCTGTGGCCGTTGCCAATAAAGCTTGTGCACTGACGCTTCGGGGGTCGTTTCAATTTGTGTGCAAACATGGGTCCTGGTGTCAAAACGAGGGCTTTTATTGTAATGCTTCTCTTTTGTGCAGATCTCATAAAATGAGATAAATAGTAAATAGCTTTTTCTCCACTTGAATTGTTTAATTTTACCAAAAACACAACAAGCCCATCCACCCCAAGCCCATGCATTATTTATTATCCTGTGCCCGCATGCTCTCAGAGCAAAGCCCCACCACCTGCAGCTGCCCGCAGAGACATTCTGCCCATGTATAAGCTCCCCTAGCCAGCAGCTGGGGGAACCTGAGGGTTGAAAGATCTTTCCTTCCGTCCTTCCTTCCTTCCTTCCTTCCTTCCTTCCTTCCTCCCTTCCTCCCTTCCTCCCTCCCTCCCTCCCTCCCTCCCTTCCTCTCTCCCTCCCTTTCTTTCTCTTCCTCTCTCTCTTTCTTTTAAAAATTGATTCTAGAGGGAGAGAGGAAAAGAGAGAGAGAAACATTGATTTGTTGTCCCACTTATTTGTTGTTCACATTCATTGATTGATTCTTGTATTGCCTTGACTGGGGATCGAACCCCCTCTTTGGTGTATCAGGATGACACTCTAACCAACGGAGCTTCCCAGCCAGGGCCTGAGAGACATTTCTGTTTCCAATGACCAGGCAGGACACACAGACCAAGACGCTGCTTTCGTGGCCCACAGCGCCATTTCATGGCCCACAGAGCTGTTAAAAACAGACATTTCTTTTGGTGTTATTGACCAGACTATTTTGCTGAACATCAAAAACCCAAACAAAACAAAACAAAACAAAACAAAACAAAACAAAACAGGTGTGGAGGGTAGGAGATGACTTTGATTTTGGATATTTGTATTAAATGTAATTTGTTTCTTCTCAATTAAAGTTTACATTCAATATTACTTTGTCTTGGTTTCAGGTGTACAGCAGTTAGACAATCACATACTTTACAAAGTGTTTCCCCCCCAATATTTCCAGTACCACCTGGCAGCATACATACTTATTACAATATTGTTGACTATACACTGAGTGGCCAGATTATTATGATCTCTAAATGTGCAATAATCTGGCCACTCAATATATACATATACATATACATATACATATACATATACATATACATATACATATTTATATTAGAACCAGTGCATGAATTCCTGGATGGGTGGGGTCTGGCCAGCCTAGCCAGGGGGAGGGGACATAGGCGGTTAGCTGGCCTGCTTGCTGGTCGAACTCCTGGTCGAGGGGCAATTTGTATATTAGCCTTTTATTATATAGGATCTACACCGAATGGCCAGATTATTATGCGTTCAGAGATCATCATAATCTGGCCACTCAGTGCATTTCCTATGCTGTACTTTACATCCCCATGACTGCTTTATAAATACCAATCTGTACTTCTCAGTCCCTTCAGCCTTTCCACCCAGTCCCCCCACACCCTCTCCTCTGGCGACCACCAGTCTGTTCTCTGTTTATTCATCAGTTCCTGCTTTGTTTATGTTGTTCTTTAGATTCCACAGGTAAGTGAAATTATATGCTATTTCTCTTTCTGACTGATTTACTCAGTATAGTAGTTTGGGTCTGTCCCATCGGTGCACTGGTTAGTTCCCTGTTGGTGGACACATAGTTGTTTCCAGTCTTTCCCTCTCACCAGGAACGCTATGGCCTCATCCCTCTCCACGTGCACAGGGCCCTTCCTGCCTCAATTGGAAGCGGGGCATGCGATGAGCAGCCGCTACATGAGAGCCTGGGCTGGGGATTTTAAATGCGGGTCTTTGGAACCTCGTGTCCCTTCTCCGTGGGTGTAGATGTGACCTGTGGGAAGAGGAGGGCTCGGGAACAGTGGAACACATCCCCAGCCCTTTCCCATCAGCTCTGGCCCTCGGGCAAGTGGCTTCTCTTTCAGAGCTTGGGCAGTCTCAGTGGCACCCTCGTGGGACCACGTGAAGACTGACTGGGTAGCCTGTGGGTGGGACACCGCCCCTGGGGAGCCTTCGGAAGGTACAGATGGTCACTGTCCAATACAGTCTCTTCCTGTGGCCTCATGGGACCCTAGGTGTCCAGCTCAGACTCTCCATGCTGCTAGCGTCTAAGGTTACTTCTGGCAAACTCTTTCTAATCCAAAGGGACATATAATCCCGAGTCAAGGCTTAAGAAAAAGTGGAACATTTGGATTTCCTGCCAGCTCAGTAAGTGTGGCGAAGGACAGCACCCAGCATAGTCTCCTAGGATTTGTTCGAGCCTCTGTGAGAATGAATGTGAAGTGCTTTGTGTGATAACCGGAATATGTTGAATAACGGTCCATAATTATTTATTATCAACAGCTCTATTAATATTATTAAACTCCTATTCTGAATTACTATTATTAATAATTGTTATTGAGGTGGTGAGTTGAGAGGACTTGGCGAGGAAGTCTGAATTAGGGCAATCAGTGGCTGTACAAGGTCAAAGGGGAAGAAGAACAGGCATGGGCACCTTCAGGAGTCATGTTCTCCACCTCGCTGTGCTGCCTCACCCCTATGATATAAATTACGTGACTTCTACCTTCACCAATGACCAGACTTGGCCAGACCTGGTCCCCTCAGTATCTCCTGTTGCCGACTCTGCCGCTGTCTTTGGATGCTCTGGAGAGCATGTCGGGAAGTAATATAAGTGATCAAACTTCCGGGAACAAAGGAGGGAAAATCCTCGGAGTCTGGGGCTCGGCATCGAGTTCTAGCCTTGCCAGCAGAGGCACAGCACAGAGAAGGAAGAGGTGATCAGTTACATCACTGTAGCTAACGGCGTTTGGGTCGTGAAAGACCCTGTCGAGGGGATGAAAGGACATCCTGTAGGATACCCACCAAGGAGTGGTATCCAACATGGAGGGTCCTTGGGTGTGGGAGATATAAAAACTCTTAAAACTCAACAGCAAAGTGAACACCCCAATTAGAACATGGGCAAAAGACACCAAAGAGGGCACACAGATACGCTCATAAAAAGGTGAACAACATCATTACTATCAGGGATGCAAAATAGCATCACAAGGACCTAGCACACACCCATCGGAAGAGCCAAGAATAAACAAATAAAATAGCGACACCACCAGATGCCAGTGAGGATATGGGAAAGCTAGTTTACCGTACAATGTTGGTAGGAGTGTCCAATGTGACAGCCACTCCCGAAAACAAGTTTGGCAGTTTCTAAAAAACTACACATGCACCTGCCATATAACCCAGCAACTGCATTCCTGGCCCCTTATCCCGGAGAAATGAATTTACATCCACACAAAAACCCGGCCATGAAACTTGGCAGCAGCTCTATTCACTACAGGCTCAAACTGGAAACCACACAGATGCTCCTCAACAGGTGGCTGGTTAAACTGGGCACATGCACATTCAGGGTGGGACTCAGCGACCAAAAGGAACAAGCTGCTGATGCACTTGCAGCCTGACTGACCTCTGGAGAAGGATACGCATGAACACAAGCCAGTCCCAAAAGGTTACGTACCATGTGATTCCACTGATGTAACGGCCTTGAGATGCCGAAACTCTAGGGATGGAGGACAGGTTAGTGGTTGCCAGGGGTCAGGGACAGAGTGAGGGGTGGGAAAGGGGTTTGGCTCTGAAAGGGCAACAGGAGGGACCCTGGTGGTGAGGGAATTGGCCTGTGTCTTGGCTGTATCAGTGTCGGCATCCTGGCTGTGACATTGTACTAAACCTTTGTGACCTGCTACCACATGGGAACTAGGTAAGGAGTACATGGGCTCTCTCTGTATTATTTCTTACAACTGCATAAGAATGTACAGGTATTTCAAAATTAAAAGTAAAAATATATATACTGAGTGGCCAGATTATTATGATCTCTGAACACATAATAATCTCTGAACACTCAATGTATATCCTATATAATAAAAGGCTAATATGCAATTTGTCCCCTTGACCAGGAGTTCGATCAGTAGACAGGCTGGCCAACCACCCATGTCCCCTCCCCCTGGCCAGGCTGGCCAGACCCTACCCGTGCACGAATTCATGCACCGGGCCTCTAATACACACACACACACACACACACACACACACACACACACTGAGTGGCCAGATTATTACTGTATCTCAAAACACATAATAATCTGGCCATTCAGTTTATATATATATATATATATATGGTTTGGCAGCTTGCTTTTTCATTTCACTCCACCACATGCACAATATTCCATATCAGTATAAACACGGCTGCCTCCAGCTGCAGCAACACAATGCACATTCTGGACGGCCATCACTTATGCTGACAGCTTCCTCTAATGGACATTTGGTTGTTTCCATTATTTAGCTTTTACATGGGATGTATTTCCTTGAACATACATCATTTGTCCCGTGTTCAGTCGGGTCTTTCTGTGAATTTCCAGCAGAAGAATTGTTAGGCCAAAGGATGTGTACATCTTTTATTTTAGTAAATGTTGCCAAATACCCCCAGGGAGGTAGAACCAATTTTCACTCCCACCCAGGAGGCCAGGCCAGGTAGGCGAAGTTCTGCTGCCCCAGGCCTTGCAAAGACAGTGTTATCAAACTTCAATGTCTGCTAATCTGATCAATTGGGGGGGGGGAGAGAAAGGGATATCTCATAGTGACTTATATTTACATTTTTCTTATAATGCCTAGGGGTCAAGAATGTTCTCTTACTCGGCTAGTGAACCCTATCCACAGTATTCATTTGCAATGCCCTAAAGGGATTTTGTTGTATATGTCTTTTTATCACATAGAGTCTTTGCATGCAGTGTGTTTGCACAGAGGAGAAGATTAAGAAATATCTGAAGACTAATTGCCACACCTGGACACAGTCCCCCACCCTTCTGAGCCTCACCCTCGCCTCCTCAGTGACAAGGGACAGAATGACAATGAGAAATCAGAAATGTGTTTTAAGATAACCAGCAAATGCCAAAACTGGTTTGGCTCAGTGGATAGAACATCTGCCTTTGGACTGGAAGGTCCCAGGTTCAATTCCGGTCAAGGGCATGTACCTTGGTTGCAGGCACATCCTGGTAGGGGGTGTGCAAGATTCGGCTGATGGATGATTCTCTCTCTTTGATGTCTTTAACTCTCTATCCCTCTCTCTTCCTCTCTGTAAAAAATTAATAAAATATATTAAAAAAAAAAAAAAAAGATAGCCAGCAAATGGACAGCAGGTGGGGTCAAAGAAAAGCTGAGGGTAGCTTTGCCTAAACTTTGGGGGATATTTTTGTCATGTATATTAATCAATCGTCGTTGGTGCCAGTGTAATGCCAATAGGAGAGTCCTCAGTGTGGAGTGTGAAGAATGAGACTTTATTCAGGGCAGAACAGCTCAGTGGTAACACAGCATGACTGTGAAAACAGCATGGCTGTGAGGCGAGACCCTCTCTGGCTGGATGGTTCTGCTCTTTTCCGGCTTTGGCCTGCTTGCTCTGCTCCTGCCAGATAGCGTAGGTGTTCCCGCTTAGCCAGGGAGACAGTCTCCATGGAGAGGGGAAGGGTGTGCTGGGAGCTGGAGGGAAGCTGACTTATATACACAGAAGTGCCTGCCCCTTCCCTGTCCGGTCTGTCTGCATGCAAATGAGAACTCCAAATCGTCACAGTTTGATTGTTCCAAAAGGCACCGTCCTCATTGGCCATAATAGAGTTGCTCAGGTTGGTCAGAGCTGCGCAGCTCCCGCGGGATGGGAAGAGTCTCAGTCCTGTCGGTTGGAGTGGGATTTCAGGAACTCCTTCATAAGGGCTGGCTCAGGAAGGCAGCTCAGTGCAAGCTTCTCCCTGAAGTGCAGTGTGAGTGAGAGGCCTCCGTGTAGAAACGGCTGCTAAGTTCTGTTTTGTTTTGTTTTAATTTGAGCCCAGTTAGCTAGCAGGATCCCTTCTTAATAGGTGTCTTTCTCAGGATATATATCCTTAAAATTCAAAGGGCTGTTTATTGTACCTGGTCAATAAAACACAAATAACACAACATTCATTGAAAAAGTATTTATGTGACTTTCCAGATCCCCCAGACCAAAGGTGAAGACCTCTCTTGACTGACAACAGGTACACAATACAACGGCAGACGCTTCTTATTTTGAAAAATGGGTGGGACTCAGGCCGAGGAAAAGCCTTTCATGCGTTCACGAATGCTAACTGGGAAGGTAGTTTGGAACATTATTTTTTTCTCTCTCACCCCCTCCTCGGTGCTCCTCAGTGGCCATCAGGGCCCCTGGAAGCCTGCTTATGAAGCTGGCCCACTGTATGCTCAGCTATGGTGGGCTCAGGACTGATCCCTTCGCAAAAGGCCTTTGGTGATTCCCTCTACACACTGGGACTGGGGAAAGACGCCCCTTCTGGGAAGTCTTCCTCAGGTGGTTCTATTTACGGAAGCAGGTATTGTTTTTTTCTTGTTTTCCTTTCTTCTTTTTTTTTTTTTTCAAGCATAATTAAGATCTCAGGAAAGCATGAGGGAGATAAAGGCAATTGCTAGGGGACAAGACGATAGAGATGATGGAGGCTTTATAACATGTGGTATCTTTTCACCAAAAATTCTAATTCCCAGGTAGGACCATAGCCTACAGCCTGGAGACACAGGAGATGTTCTGATTTTGACCCATTTTCCTTGTCTGCTGTTCCTGCTCCCTTTCGTGTTTATTGGTGGGTTGGGAAAAGGAAGGATGACACCAACTATTCCCTATTCATCATCGTTATCTCAGAATAAAAGCATTTTTCTTTTAATGTGACAATTGGGGGATGGTTTAAAAGCAGAATTACAGAAAATCTTACTGTTATTGTTTTGTTGATGGATCTTATTCTCTTTTTAAGAAAAATAAAATAAAATAAGGCCGAGCCTCATAAAATTAGGCAGCAAAGGATGAGATGGCATTTGCAAAGGCGGTGAAATTCCATTAACGCTCGGACGCTCCTCCCGTCAGCCGCTAGGGGGCGCCCGAGAACTGAAAGACATTTCTGTTTCCTGTTTTCAACAACCAGGCAGGCCCTGCGGACCCGCTGCTGCTTTCATAGCTTCAGAATTTATTTCATGGCCAACAGCTCCGTTAAAAACAGACATTTCTTTTTATGTTGTTGACCAGACTATTTTGCTGAACTTGAAGAAAAAAACAACACACAAACACACAAAAATCGGTGGTGGGGGGTGGGGCTGGGAGATGAATATTTATTTGATCTTGGGTATTTTGTATTTTTGAATAATTGGCAGCTGGGGAGGCTTTGCCCTCCGCACTGTTCAGGCTAATAAGGTTTTGAGACGAAATGTTCCAACACCCCACTCACTTGAGCTGTTTTTATTATGAAGCTTTTCAGGGTGACACGAAGCCCTGTGGTATTTGTGAGGAGATCTATAAATGATGGATTTGCTCACCTCAAAATAGAACTGTCGTCGCTCCAAACTTTCCAGAAGTCAGAACACAGTAACAGAATTCATTCAGGACTTGCTAATTTCCTACTTTAAATGGGTTACATAACAGGACAGTCCCCGCCTTCGCACCTCTCAAAACTACCCATGAAGTGATGGGGAGATGTATCATTAAAAGCCAGAAATAGCTTTGCTAACCTCTGGGAAAAAGATGAGGTTTAAAAAAAAAATTTTTTTTTTTTTTGATATCTCCCTCCCATTTTTTTTTTTTTCACCCAAACATTGCATAATGTCAAAAAAGTCAACTCTTTCCAGGGGATTGAATTTCACCCTCCATGTGGCTGTGGTCAGAGGGGTAACCAAGCACTTTGGGGCTGGAGGATTTTTGGAGGATCACGCATTCCCTGATCAGTTTTCATCCGAACCCTTTGCAGACAAATCTGCCTGATCCTGGGCCTCTCTCCTTCCCTCTTGCCCGCTCCCCCTGTCCCCCCTCTTCTGTGGACCAGCTATCTATGACGTAGTGTCTTTCAGAAGCCTCTCCTTGTAGGGATGCCCACACAAAGCCACTCCCTGAGCTTCCATATTGAGGTTTGGATTTCGAAATGGATTCCCCCTAGCATTTGGGCTGACTGAATCATATGTGCAATCACCGGCCCCACAGCCTGTGCTAGGAGATCAGACGGGTCTCTTCCCTGAGAGCTCAGCTCACCCTCAGAGCTTGACGTCCCAAGCCTCTGCTGTCCATTTTCAAGAGATTTAAGAGAAACAAAAATTTTTTTAAAAAATATTTCTATTGATTTCAGAGAGGGAGAGGGAGGTGAAAACATCCATGATGAGAGAGAATCATTCATCAGCTGCCTCCTGCATGCCCCACACTAGGGATTGGAGCCTGCAACCCGGACATGTGCCCTGACTGGGAATCAAACCGAGACCTCCTTGTTCATAGGTCAGCGCTCCACCACTGAGCCATGCTGTCCGGGCAAAACATTTTTTTTTCTTTTATCAGGTCCAGGTAAACCCAGGAATATGTATTTTTTATTTATTTATTTATTTATTTTTTTTTTTTAAAACATATTTTATTGATTTTGTACAGAGAGGAAGGGAGAGAGATAGAGAGTTAGAAACATCGATGAGAGAGAGAGTCATCGATCAGCTGCCTCTTGCACACCCCCTACTGGGGATATGCCCGCAACCAAGGTACATGCCCTTGACCGGAATCGAACCCGGGACCTTTCAGTCCCCAAGCCGACGCTCTATCCATTGAGCCAAACCGGTCTCGGCGGAATATGTATTTTTTAAATTTTCTTCAAGAAAGGTCAGGGAATCCGGAAAGAGAAAGGGGAATAGGGCTGTAAGGAATATGTTGACATTTTCAGCCATTCATTCACGAAATACTTACCGAGCACCATCTCCATGTTGGCACCTGTTCTTTGGGCTGGAGGCACAGGCAGGCAGAGCATGACAGACCGTTCTTGCTGTCATAGTTTACTCCTGTGTGTGCGTGAGAGGCAACCTAAGGCCGGGCAGAGGAGGGGTGGGTGGACGATGACAGTCAGGGAGGAGTGGAGAAAGTGATGGGGTCACAAAAGGCACCTTTGGGGATGGGCTGGCGGAGCAGAGACCTGGAGGATGAGGAGGAGGGAGCCCCAAGAAGCTCTGGAGGAAGTGGCACTCAGGCAGTGGATGTGCAAAGGCCCTGGGGTAGCAAAGGCTGGGCATGCTGGAGGAGCAGAAAGGGGGCACATTGCTAGAGTGCTGAGATCAAGGGGGTGGCTGGGTGGGTAAGTAGGGCCCACAGACCATGGCGTTTGGACTAAGAAGCTTTGGATGGGAGCCGAGCAAAAGCATGATTAACGTTAGCCCAGTGCACTCCAACTAGGTCCAAGGGCCCCCTGCACTCCTCCCCTGCTCCTCGGCCTCACTCACCCATCCCTGCCTCTTCCCGTGTCCACCGCAGCCCTTCACGGGGGCCCACTCACTGGATTGGCGTAAGAGACGCTAACTCTGAAGTAACGGTTCTTGGATGGGGCTCACCTTGCTTTCCAGCGATTATTGCAGAGGGTCTCTGCCCAGCCGCGCCGGGGGTGGGGCCCTGGAGAGCAGGCCACCTGGGCACGGGGAGGTGAGCCTGGGGGGGAGCACAACGGAGAAGAGTCAGCGGGCCCGCTCCCTCGGAGAGACCACGTTTCCTGGTGTGCCCGCAGGGCCGGGCTCCGGAGAGGAAGCCGTTGGCAGCCCTGAGCTGCGTGCGGGCGCCCAGGCCACGCTCAAGTTTCTCCCGGAGAAGAGGAATAACGAGAACAGGCTGCGGAGAGGAATGTCGTTAGTGTCTTAAAGATGGGCAAATATTCATTCTCATTTGTCCTTTTATGCGAAACAGATTTTTAAAAAGGCAATTGGAGTAGCTAATGACATCCAGGATCGTGTTGATTCAAGTGGGGTGCGGTGGGGGTGGGTGGGGGGGGCACGTTGGCCTGAACGACTAATCAGACCCGAAGGAACGAGGTGAGCTGATTGCCCTGGAAACTGCATGGGATTCTTCAAAGATGGGGCCGGTAATTAGGGCGTAAGACGCAATTCTCCATGCACATAACTTAGCATAATTTTATAATGTTATTAGCCGCTCATCACCGCCAGCATCAGAGGGATCTGGGCGGTGGGGGCTGCCATGGCCTGGGCCAGAGGAGGCCCAGCCGGAGGCACCATCTTCCTCCTGGGCCCCTGGTGGGGCCTCGGGAGGAGCAACGGGCGAGACGTGGTTTTAGGGGAGGTGCTGGCCTTGGGGGTGGCAGCGTGGGCACCGTGCCATGAGTCCAGCTGGCATTGGCGCAGACTCGGTTTGGATGCCGATTCCCATGCCTCCTAAGTGGTGATGGGGGGCTGACTGCTCAGACGCCCCGGATCCTGCCCCTCGCCTGTCAGAGCGGCGGCCCCACACGGGAGGATCGGCTGTGAGGCTCAGAGGCAGGTGGCAGCGACTGGGACATGGGTCACTGTGCGCAGGGCGGGAGCAGACGCAGGAGGCAGCGTCCTTCCCAAGCTCAACGGTGACCCCAACACTGAGGGCACCCCCTGGCTGGGGCTCGTAGGGGATCTCCGAGTTTAGCGCAGAGGTTGCAACCTGCTTGAACCCCCCTTTCCTCCCCCACTCCCCCCAATCTGCACAGCAGCTCTGTCTTCAAAGGGGCGTCTGGCTCCTCCCAGCCGGCCCCATGGCACATGAGCTGTCCAGAAGCAGACTAGTGGGTGCCAGGGGCTGGGAAGACGGGGAGACGGGGAAAGGGGGGTGACTGGGGGTGGGCACGGGCTTGCTTTTACGGGTGATGGACATGTCCTCCAGTTGGATTGTGATGGCGCTTACACAGCGTTACGTGGTGAATTTGATAGCCTGTAACTTAGCGCTCAGTAAGAATGTTCACCAAAACCCTGCCGCGCGGATTGCCGGAGTGGCCGTGTCCTTTCTGCATGGGGGTCAGGACCCCAGGAGTTCCGGCGGCTCCATCGCCGGTGCCGGGGGAGCTCCTCATGGTTTTCGTTGTTCTATCTTTAATAATTTTAAATGTTTTTATTGATTTCAGAGAGAGGAAGGGAGAGGGAGATAGAAACATCAATGGTGAGGATCATGGATAGGCTGCCTCCTACATACAACACCCCCCACCCCCACGCGTGCACACACACACACACACACTGAGGATAGAGCCCGCAGCGCAGGCGTGTGAATTGAACCGTGACCTCCTGGTTCATGGATCCACATTCAACCACTGAGCCACACCGGCCAGGCTAGTTGTGCTGTCTTAATGGCTGGTAGCATCAGACATCTTCTCACACGCTTGGTAGCCATCCGCATATTTTCTTTGGTGAGCTGTTCAAATCGTTTGCCCAGTTTTTAAGTGAGATGGTTGCGTTCTAAGAGTTCTTTATATGCCCTGGATGTAAGCATGCTGCCGAATGAGGGATTTGTTATACGCCTTCCCCGCCCCCTTAGCTTGTTGTTTCAGGCCCTTTATTGGGATGCTTCTAATTCTAGCCGCTCCGGTAGGCGCGCCCTGGTATCTCATTGTGGTTTGCATTTGCATCAGCTCATTTCTCAGGCCAGTGTGTGGGGTCTTGCTTCAACAGCGGCTCTGGCGGTGTGCGAGGTGCTTCGCACACAGGAGCCGTTTGAAGAGGGCGGTGGCTGGCCTCTTTTTTCAGGCACGGCGTTCAGAGGTCCAGGGCCTGGCTGAGGGCCACACAGCTCCTAGGTGAGAGGCGGGGTCCGAACTGGCAGCTGCCTCTTTTTTTTTTAATCCCACCCCCCTTTGAGGATCTGTTTTTACTGATTTTTAAGAGCGAGAAGGAGAGAGAAGTATCAGTGTATCAACGTAAGAGAGAAGTATCGATTAGGTGCCTCCCATATATGCCCCCACCATGGATTGAACCTGCATCTTAGGTGTGTGCTCTGACTAGCAATCAAACTCACCACCTTTTGGTGCACAGGATGATGCTCCAACCACCTGAGCTACCCGGCCAGGGTGGCAGCTGCCTCTTTTGACTCTGATCTGTTCCAACGCTCACCGTCAAGGCTCCTGGTTAAAAGCAGCAGCCGACTTCCCTCCAGCCAGCCGCGTTCCTCCGAGGCTGAGATGCCAGCCAAGATGACGAGAGAACGCTCCCTCTGTCTGACTCCCATCATGTCCGGGACCCTCCTCACCTCCATCCCTGACACAGCAGTTCCAGGGGATTGCAACATCCTCTCGCTGTCATTGTGGCTGCTTCCACCTTCTACTCATGGGCAGAGCCAGCCTTGGGATGGGGTAGAAGCCTCAAGCCATGAGTCACACGGAGCGAAGAGACCCCCCCCCCCGTTCCCTCCCCCTTGAGGACCGGAGGACTCATTTGACAGCCCGGGCTTGTATGTTTATTGAGACCTACCGAGTGCCCAGCAGCCTCCAGGCACTGCAGATATGCCATTCATGGCCCCTGCTCTCACGTGGGGCTTCTGTTTTTAGACCAGAGAAACAGAGAAGCATCCTTTAGGTGTTTGCTCAGATGTCCCTCCTGGAAATGCCTTCCCCGACTGCCCATCTAGTGTCACAGCCCTGTCATCCGCTCACCCCTTACTCTGCGGTACTTGTTTTCCGGCATTTAGTACTATTGGGGCATTATTTTCTGTCTCGTCCACTGAAATGTGTGCTCTGCAAGGGCAGGGCTCAGTGGGGGAGCTGCGTTGCACAGTGATAGACATGATGATGGAATGAAAGCACAGGGCTATTAGGGAAACTGGTCAGAGAAGGGTGGGGGAAGGAGGGGGAGAGAGAGAGAGAGTGTGTGTGTGTGTGTGTGTGTGTGTGTGTGGCTGTGTTAGACTATTTAGTGGTCAGGGAGGGTGGCGTTGAGTAGGTGGATTTTGAGCCTAAGTCTGAAAGATGAGGAAAGAGGAACTGGCATGTGCAAATGCCCTGTGGCAGGAGAGGTTCCTTGTACTGCAGAATGGAAAGACGAGCAATGGTGGCCAGTGCTGACAAGTGGCAGGAAGTGAGTAGATGCCATCTGTTTCGCCCCTGGGTCTGTCTCCATCAAGCCAGAGGTGGCTGCCTTCTGACCGGTGGAGGTCAGCTTAGGGTCTCACTGTGTGTCACACGGAGGGACGGCAGATCCCAGGCCACAGGCTCCTGCAGCCAGACCACATCGCCCCAAGGAAGACCGAGTCCTTCTCCAAGTCCAGGGCTGAGGCTTTCGGTAGCTGGGCCAGCCCATGGGGAACTCTCTTAATTCCCGAGCGAACCCCTCCCGAGCGAACCCCTCCCGAGCCCAGGAAGTAGCTCTCAAGAACAGAGACTTCAGAGAGCCACGTGGCCTCCAAACCGGGGTGTGTACACTGGGCCGTAGTCCCTTCCCCCCCTGAATTACCAGGCTGTGTCCTCACTGTCACCGCGTGGGGTATGTGGAATCAATCATCTAACAGACAAGGAGAGAACAATGCACTTACATTCCAGACCTGGCAGCCCAGGAACCATGACATGCCGGCAAGTAGCAGCACCCTCTGAGCCTGAAGCTTCTCATCTGTGAAGTGGGACTGTGCCTGTGTGTGCTTGTGTGTGTGTGTGTGCGCGCGCACGCGTGTGCCCAGGCCCTAAGGGATAAATCGGAGACAGAGGAATGAGGTGGCATATGGGAAGTGCCTGGCAGGGTGCTATTCTGCTCCGTTACAGCTCTGGGGCTGCACACAGCTTTTCTTGGCGAGGTTAAGCCAAGGAAGAGGGAGAGGGAATGTATTGCCAGGGTCGGAGTGGCTCACAGACTAGCACGTCAGCCTGGGCCTGACAAGAGCCAGGACCGCTGGGGAGGCACTTAGCAGGAGCCGGTCCACTCGGGCGAGGTCCCTGTAGTTGGTTTTATCACCTCCAGCTGTATCACTCCCACTCCCCCACCTCCCCTCCACCTCGCATCACTGGAGAGTCAGTGTCCTGCGGGAAGAAACGCATGAGCCCAGTTGCGGTCGCACGCCAGGGTATTTTAGGGGTAAATCTCTAAAGAGATTGTGTCTGTGCTCCCAAGAGGAAAGGTTGAGTGGGTGCTTGCTGGTCAAGGAACAACACGTGTCCGCTGCCGTAGTGACGGTGGCTTCGCCCCGGGCTCCCTGCTCCAGGCTCCACTCCTCCAGCTCCAGGTCCTGCTCTGCTATGCGAAAGCTCTGAGCCCCACACCAGGCGGCTCAGTCTCCGGTGGAGCTTCACAGACAGGCTCTTCTCTAGGCATCTCTTTCCATCAGCTTTGAAAACTTCTCCAGAAAGTCTCTCTGATATCTCACCAGAGGCCCGGTGCACAAAATTCGTGCAGGGGGGCAGGGTGTGTGTGTCCCTCAGCCCAGCCTGCACCCTCTCCAATCTGGGACCCCTTGAGGGATGTCTGACTGCTCGAGGGATGTCCTGGATTGTGAGTCGGCCATCGCTCTCGCAATCCAGGATTGCTGGCTCCCAACTGCTCGCCTGCCTGCCTTCCTGATTGCCCCTAACTATTTCCGCCTGCCAGCCTGATCACCCCAACCACTCCCATCCCAGTCTGATTGATGTCTAACTGCTCCCCTGCCAGCCTGTTTGTCCCCAACTTCCCTCCCCTGCAGGCCTGGCCACCCCTAACTGTCCTCCCCTGCAGGGTTGATCGCCTCCAACTGCCCTCCCTTCCAGGCCTGGTGCCTCCCAACTGCTCATCTCTGCTGGCCATCTTGTGTCCACATGGGGGGCAGGATCTTTGACCACATGAGGCAGCCAGCTTGTGTGTTGGAGTGATGGTCAACCTGCACATTACTCTTTTATTAGATAGGATTGGCTGGAACTGCGACACACACCCACTCCTAAACCATTCACCGAGGAGGGGAATAGATAACGACCAATCAGATCTGACCCATGTTTTGCCTGAAGCCAGGGAGAGGGGCTGGCTGTTGGATGACTCCAGAGTGGTCTGCCAGGCTCTCTCTCAAAAACCGTGGGCTTCTCCCAGCCAGTAAGGCTTTTAACCATGGGGTCGGGGTGTTCTTTTCAATCCCAAGATTCTCTCGAAAATGAAGAGAGTTCTTCATGGCTGATCCAGCTACCAAAAACCTCAGCCCTTTCGATCCAGAAGGTCCAGGGAGCACCCCAGAGGGAGGACCTCTGTCACCCCGTAGGAGCTCAGTCTCCCCAGATACCAAACCTTCCTAAGACGAAAGCCGCCTGCAAACATGGGGAGGAAAGAAAGACCAGGTGGGAGCATCCAATCAATGAGAGTTGTGGCTGAACTGAGAAAAAAAAAATTCATCTTGCCAGGCACGGCAGCTGCCCGCTGTTGACTGCGGCAGCTCTCATTAGGGCCGGGTCCTCCCGCTGCCTGCTGGGGCCGTCCGAGCGCCGCGCGCCTGCCTGAGCGCGGACCGTTCCACGGGGCACCCTCCCCGGTGTGCGACCGAACACAGTTACCCTTCTCACAAGCGGGGAGCTGAATGCGAGGTGCTGAAAGAAATATTGCAATTGAAATAATGCTTCAGGGAACGTTTATAAGCCTTGGAGTGAATTAACGTCTGAAAAAAAAAAGCAGCCCCCTCTCTAAGCACAAACACATACTTTTCACATTCCTTCTTAGGCACCAAGGGTTTTAACAGCAGTGTAAATCAGATTTTACAGGCCACATATTTCAAGTATGGAGTTCATTAAATGTGTGAAATTTGACGTCGGCCTCGGGGCGTGGCCAGGGCTGCGGTAATGAATCGCAAATTGTGTGGGGCTTTCTGAGGGCGTGCTGGCGCGGAGACCCCGGGGGACGTGGACACACAAAGGCCACAGCTCCTCCGGCCTCCGCAGCCGGCTCTCCCTGAAGCCTGCCTCCAGGGACCCGGTGCTCTCCAAAGACGTGGTTCCGCCACCTCAGCTCACTTTGTGAACCGCGGGGCCGTCCTCTCTCCATGGGCCTCCGAGTGGTGCCGGAGCGTTCAGAAACCCAGTGGCCGTTTGCTGAGCCCTGACTCTGTGCCCAGCCCCGTGCTGAGCCCCGAGAATCCAGTGGCAAATGAGACAACGTCTGACTCGGTGGAGTTTGTCGTTGTGGGGGGAGATGGACGTAGAATAATTAGTTTCACTAACCATTAGGCCACCGCCAGCTGTGAGAAGTGCCATGAAGAGGATGTCTGGGGCTTTATGAAGCCCAGCGGAGGCCTGATTTTTTTTCTGGAGTGCTAAGAAAGGCCTTTCTGGGGGTCACCGTGGAGATGAGACTGCAGGACGGGCAGGTCTTAGCTGGATGAGGAGTTGGGGATGGGGAATGAGGGAGCGGGCGGAGAGCAGGCCCTGCCCTCTGTTACTGACGAGCACATATGTACGGACCACCTGCGCTCTGGGTTAGGCTTAACGAGAGAGAGAAAGATTTGGAGTTGCATCAACCGAGACTCATGATTGTAAGTGACAGAAGCCCCAAGAGGTGGGAATTTACTGGCTCATCTACCTACAAAGTGCAGTGTGCTGGCTGCAGGCAGGGCTGGACCGGACCAGGGAGGACACGCTGCCAGGCCCTGCCCCTGCCTCCAGGCCCACCGTGCTTCATGTCCGCTTCTCGTTGAGTCTCCCGGTGGGCCACACACCCGGCGGGGAGGCAGTCACTGGGGAGGGTGTGTGGGAGGCCAGGGCTGGCTGGCTCTGGGCCCCGTGCTGGTGAGAGGTGGGGTGACCTCTGCATAAGCCACAAGCATGAGAATGGAGATGGAGTGACTCCCCAAAGGAAAAGCAGGGTGCTGAGGTGGAAAGGTGGAGGAATGGAGGCCTGGCCGGCTCATCTGTCACAGCACCAAGGCTTCCGGTGAGGGTGTCCTGGTGCTTGGCCAGGCGGTCGGCAAGGCAGAGCTACTTCCCTGAGCTCCGGTTCCGTGTCACACGCTGCTCAGGGGAGGAGCCAATAGGGATGCCTCCTGGCTGAGTGGATCCTTGTCTCTGAGGAGGGATAGGGGGTGTGTAAATGACCCCGAGGGACAAGAAGCAAGGCCATGACGATGATGACGGCATCCTCGCGGAAGGAGAGCTGCTGGAGAAGCATCTTGGAGGAGAAGCTGCATTTGGTGGGCAGGGAGGTGAAGGGGGCATTTTAGGTCAAGGGAGCAGCAGGACTGAAGGCTCAGGGGCCGGCATGGGGGACGTGTTCTGCTCACCGTTCCAGAGGCCACTTCCTAGAGGCACAGGCGTGCAGGAGGTGTGGAGGGCAGCCGAAGAGGAAGTCGGAACCATCTGTTGCCTCGACAGGACAGAAACTCTCGTCAAGCCAGTTCAGACCTAAAACGTAGAGAGATGTAGTGAGTGGGTGTGATTGGCTTCAGGCACAGGTGTATCCAGGGGCTTAAAGTTTCTTTAGAGACCACTGCTTTCTTGATCTCACAGCTCTGTGTTCCCCTGAGTTTGCTCTCCCTTGTGGTGGGAAGATAGCCATAGCCATTAGCAGCTCCTATCTGAGAGAGAGAGAGAGAGAGAGAGAGAGAGAGAGAGAGAGAGAGAGAGAGAGAGAGAGAGAGAGAGAGAGAGATCCAGCCAGGCCTGGCTCAAGTGGCCAACCCGGACCAACTCCTGCGCCTCCTGTGTTCAGGAGAAGGTAACACATGCATCGGCCCCGTCTGGGCTACACAGCCTCCTGCTGGTCCTGGGCTGAGGGCAGCCTCCCGCCTCCCTAGGAAAACCGAGAGTGGAGGTAGCAAAGGAAGGGAAAAGGTGCTGGAAACCCAAACAGCACACACCCATGGCGAGGGGCGCCAGTGGCAGACGGCGATAGTTTCGGAAGCTGTGTGGCCACTGCCGCTGTGAGGAGGGCAGTGATCCCACCAACGAGCTGAGCTGTGCTTTGGGGAGGTCCTTTGGCTGTGGAGGGAGAGGGCTGTTGGAGGGGAAGGAGGTGGTGGAGGGAGAGGGCTGTTGGAGGGGAAGGAGGTGGTGGAGGGAGAGGGCTGTTGGAGGGGAAGGAGGTGATGGAGAGGGAGGGCTGTTGGAGGGGAAGGAGGTGGTGGAGGGGGAGGGCTGTTGGAGGGGAAGGAGAAGGCAGAGGGAGAGGGCTGTTGGAGGGGAAGGAGGTGGTGGAGGGAGAGGGCTGTTGGAGGGGAAGGAGGTGGTGGAGGGGGAGAGGGCTGTTGGAGGGGAAGGAGAAGGCAGAGGGAGAGGGCTGTTGGAGGGGAAGGAGGTGGTGGAGGGGGAGGGCTGTTGGAGGGGAAGGAGATGGTGGAGGGGGAGGGCTGTTGGAGGGAAGGTGGTGGTGGAGGGGGAGGGAGTTGGAGGGAAGGAGGTGGTGGAGGGAGAGGGAGCTGGAGGGGAAGGAGGTGGCGGAGGGGGAGGACTGTTGGAGGGAAGGTGGTGGTGGAGGGGGAGGGCTGTGGAGGGGAAGGAGAAGAGGTTGGGGGAGGAGAGGCTTGTGGTGGGTCAGAAAGAATGGGACGGGGAAGTGGCTGTGGGTTGGAAAGGGACCCAGCGGCAGGGACACCGGTATGGTGGGATGGGAATACGCTGGGTATAAGGCAAGGAGCCCAGGAGCCTGGGCTGAGCGGGAACGGGAGCCACCCGGGAGGGAGGTGGGGGGAACGTGGAAGGACGCGACCCCAGGCGAAGACAGGGCTTTGGGAGGAGAACAGAGGGGCCGGAGTCTCTCCCCGGAGAGCATTTGGGGGCCAGTTGCGAATCCCATGGGCGTCTGCTCGCTGACTCTGGGGAGGGTGGGTCCGTTTTCCACAAAGCTTTCCAGATGTGTGCTTTGTTGGTCGGCTTTATTTATTTATTTCTGTAAGTGGTAACAACAGAGAGAGGAGGAGGAGGGGAAAAAGAGAAACCAAACCGAGGTTGGAAGTCAGGAGCCCCGGAGGAGAGGAGCCTGGGAAGGCCACGCCCGCCCGCCCCATGCCCCACTGGCTTCCTATGGTCCCGACTGTTTGGGGACAACTCGGCCAATGTCCTTGCCCTTTCCCGGTGCCAGGCCCTGCAGCCCCACAGGGACAGGCCCGCTGGGCTCTCTGATGCTCCAGCCGCAGTGACTCCCGCCTCCGGGGCTTCTGGGGGGGACAGGGCTTCCTCGGAAGGATCCCGGGAGCAGCCACTGCCCTCTTCTCTCCTGCTTGGGAATGGGGTTCCTAGAGCCTGGCCTTGGCCTTAAACACGCTCCAGCACTGACTCGCTGCGCGGCCCTGCATGAAGGACCCGGCCTCTGAGCCTCAGTTTACTCATTTGTAAAAAGGACTTCTTGCTACAGAGTAATTTCCAGATGGGGGTTGGTGGCGGGAAAAGGGAAGGACACCATAGTTGGTGTCCTTGCTGAGGGAGAAGTCCCAGTCCAGAGGAGGGCGGTGGAGTGACTGCGAATTCCCGCTGTCGGCCAGGGGCTGGTCTGTGCAGGGAGGCAGGCCAGGGGGGGCGAGCCTGCAACCGGGCATGTGCCCTTGACCTGAATCGAACCCAGGACCTTTCAGTCCACAGTCCAATGCTCTATCCACTGAGCCAAACCGGCTAGGGCTAGAGATGTTTTATTGTTTCAATGTATAATATATTTGTGACAATACCAATAGCATTTTTAAAATTTTATTTTTATTTACAAATATTTTTACTTCAATTACAGTGTTTATTCAATATTATTTTGTACTAGAGGCCCAGTGCATGAAATTTGTGCATTGGGGGCGGGGGGTTCCTCAGCCCAGCCTGCACCCTCTCCAATCTGGGACCCCTCTCACAATCCAGGACTGCTGGCTCCCAACTGCTCACCTGCCTGCCTTCCTGATTGCCCCTAACCGCTTCTGTCTGCCAGCCTGATCACCCCCTAACCACTCCCTTGCCAGCCTGATTGATGCCTAACTGCTCCCCTGCCAGCCTGATTGCCCTCAACTGCCCTCCCCTGCAGGACTGGTCCCCTGCTCCCCCACAACTGCCCTCCTCTGCAGGCCTGGTCCCTCCCTACTGCTCTCCCCTCCAGGCTTGGGTCCTCCCCAACTACCCTTCCTTGCAGGCTCAGTCACCCCCAACTTCTCTCCTCTGCCAGCCTGGTCACCCCTAACTGCCCTCCCTTGCAGGCCTGGTGCCTCCCAACTGCCCTCCCCTGCAGGCCATCTTGTGGCAGCCATCTTGTGTCCACATGGGGGCAGCCATCTTATGTGTTGGAGTGACGGTCAATTTGCATATCACTCTTTTATTAGATAGGATGAGTTTCGGATGTACAGCATAGTGGTTAGATAATCATAGGATTTACAAAGTGGTCCCCCTGGTAGTTCCAGCAGCCTCTGGCACTGTAGACAGTTATTGCCAATTATTGGCTATTTTTTCTACGCGGTACTTTGCATCCCTGTGGCTGTTCTGTGGAAATGGGGAAGGGATTACAAAGTGCAGAATGCATTTCCCCCAATGGCTCCTGAAGCACAAGATAACATTTCTCTTCCAATCCCGAGAGCCTCAAGGTCCCTGGTCTTTGGAGAGTCTGGTCTTGGGCACTGGCGGGGTCCTGCCCGGGAATACCAGTGGCACTCCGTAGCAAAGAGCACTCGGCTGAGTCATGCTCATGGGTCTTTGCTCCAGATGCTCCCCTCGCTCATCTTCTCGGGTTTTCAGTGCGTGGCCACGTGCTCCTCCATTCCTGTGTACGGGAGAGGAACAGGTTTCATGTGTTCGTGTGGCATGTCCCTGGGAGGGCAGGGGGCAGAGCTACCATGCGATGACAGCGTCTGGAAGAGGGGACACGCAGGTTTATGACAAGCACGATGGGAAGCTCCCTTGGGGTCTGGGAATCATTCTCTCTGATAGCACCATTTTATTGCTCCTCCGCCATGGTGTGCCAAGATGCTTATCAGGCAACATGGAAAGAAGGCTCTGAAGGGAAACTGCCTTCAGAACCTGCTTCTAGGCACCACAGTTTCTCGTTCACAGCAGCTCACCACAAGCCCGCCACCTCGTTGCCACGTGACCCCGCCGTGAGCCGGGACGCAGCTCCTCCAAATGGCTGGACAGGGAGGGGGCGGGGAGTGTGGGCCCTCACTGCCCTGGGGCTGGGCAAGTTCCAGCTCTGCTGTGCCCTGGACAGCCCTCCCAGGGTCGCTCTTGATTCATCTGAGGGACCAGTGACCGCTCCACCTGGAGGGTTCCATCCGACCTAGCATGACGAAAGATGGCATGGCCCCAGCCTGCACTGCATGGGTTCGGTTCAGGTCAAGGGCACATGCCCGGTTGCGGGTTACATCCCCCTGGCCTGCCTCCCTGCACAGACCAGCCCCTGGCCAACTGGGAATTCAGGGTCACTTCATCGCCCTTCTCTGGATTGAGACTTCTTCATTCGCAAGGACCCCTCCATGGTGGAGACCCATTGCCAACCCCCCATTTGGAAATTACTCTGTAGCAAAGGCGTCATCCAGCAGGCAGGAGACGAAGTCTTTTTACAACTGAGTAAACTGAGGCTCAGAGGCCTGACCACTCATGCAAGGTCGCACAGCTAGTCAGTGCTGGAGCATGTTTAAGGCCAAGGCCAGCCTCTAGGAACCCCACTTCCCACGGGAGAGGGAAGAAAAGTCAGAGAAGGGACGGGAACCATCTGCGCAGCCCTTGCAGGGTCTGCTCGCTCTGGGCTGGAGTCTGCATAGCTGGTCCCTAGTCCTCACAGCTGCCGCTGGAGTGGGATCGTCTCTGTGTTACACGTAAGGAAACCGAGTGTGTCACTTGGGACACTTCTGGCTGCGTGTCATGCAAATCGGACTCAAACTGGCTTAAACTGTAAGGCAGGGTATCATCTTATTATCACATGCTTTGGTGGTAAGGTGGGTTTCAGGAACGGCATGATCAAAGCGCTGGCTCCACATCTCTGCGTGTTTCCTGGTTTGCCCTCGTCTTTCTTCACGGCAGCGAGGTGGCTGCTCTCAGCAGCTGGGACAGCATTTCTGGATTTAGGAAGCCCGTGGGTGGGATATGAGATGCTGCCAGTGACAGACATTCCACCAGCTCCTGTTCCGTGGGGCCAGGTTCCGTGGAGGGCCCTCTTCTGTTCTCCAGCCCAAGCTTCCAGGCACGAAAGGGTGGGCTGCGGAAGGTGTAATAAAGAAATGCCAAATGTTTCCCATTTGGGGCAAAGCAAGGAGCCATCCAGAGGACTGGGATCTTCCTGCATCGGCCTGCTGCTGGAAGAAACTGCCTTGCGTTTTGGGGTAAAAAAGAGAGAGAGAGAGAGAGAGAGAGAGAGAGAGAGAGAGAGAGAGAGAGAGAGAGAGAGAGAGAGAGAGAGAGAGAGAGAATTTGGGCCCATTGGCCCTAAACATGAGTCACAGTATATGAAGCTCTTAGATTTCCTCTAGAGCTGGGATCAACAAAGTGTCTGAAGGGCCATGCAGTGGGTCCGTTCAGCTTTGCAGGCCGTATGGCCCCTATTGCATCTCAGTTGTACCACTGTCATTTTACCGCGAAAACAAACTCAGACACTCCATAAACAAATGTGCGTGGCCGCCTTCCAATAAAGCTTTATTCATAAAAGCAGGTAATGGGTCAGATTTGGTAACAGTTTGTCAACCCCTGACCTAAACCAAAGAAGTTGTAGGGAACAGTGAGTACCCTGAGTCAGCAAGCTGGTATGTTTTAAAGTCAACTCTGCTACGTTATAATTTACATATAACGAGATGCACATTTTAAGGGCACAGCTCAGTCAGTTCTAACCACCCGCCCAGTCAAAACACAGAACCTCTCCACTGCCTTTTGCACTTGACCTCCCACCCTCACGCCTCAGCCGACTGGTCTCAGTGCCGTTCTCCAGGGGGTTGGGACTGCTCGGTGTTTCGTGTAGGCGGGCTCCTGCCTGCCTGCCCTCCCTGGGTCTGGGGAAGCTGGTCGGAGGCCCTCTGGTCTGCTCAGAGAGCCCACTTGGTCCCTCGTGATTGTAAGCTGTGTTTGTGAGTTCTCCGACACACGGCCCTTTGAAAGGCAGAGGGGGGCCCCATTCCTTTGCCCTTGACTGCAGACTGGGTTTGGGGAGTCTTCTGAAAGGAAGTGATGGAAGCCATAGCAGTGACTTCCGCGGCCAGTCACAGCCCCTGGTTCTTTCTCTTCACTCGCCCGCTCGCTCTGAGGGAAGCCAGCGCCATGCCACGAGGGCGCTCAAGTGACCCTGAGGAGGGGCCCGTGTGGGGAGGAACAAATATCTATTATTTTAACAACCTCAATAGTTAACACTTCTGCACCACATAATGTTCTCTTCCGAGCCTGCTCCCTGTGTTGACTTCCATTGTGTCCCCATTTTGCAGATGGGAACACTGACTCCCTGAAGGGTTGAGCCACTTGCCACAAGGTCCCATGGGCAGTAGGTGGTGGAGCTGAACTAGGGCCCAGAGCCCACGCCTTCACCCCTGCGCCCGGTGCACCCCTCTCCGCTCTGTCTGTCCTCTCTGGGTCCCAGGAAAACATCTCCCATGGTCGCCCTGCGAAGCCTGGGCTCCTCCAGGCCAAAGGTGGTCTTTTTTGTCTGCGTGGTGCTGGGCCCAAGCAGGTCCTCAGCAGGTGTGTGCTGACCGACCGACTGACCGACCAGAGGGAGAGATGGACGTGGCGTGTCTTATACTAGGAAAGGCCAGGGAGCCTACACAGCGTGGCACTGCCCTCTCTCGTGCCCCCCAGCAGAGGCGGACACCGGAGCCTGCTCCCCATGACCCCGGCCGGGCCCAGAGCTCAGGGTGCCCAGGAGAAGGAAGGCTCTCCACGCACGGCCCAGGGCGGGGAGGAGCTGTGTTTGCCTTGGAAGGCAGACCGCTTTTGTAACACTCACTCATTGTTGCCAGGAGCCCAAAAATACTTTTATTAATGGAAAAACAGGGATGGCTCCACAAAGAAATATTTTGACAAGCCCGGAGGAGCCAGCGGGAAGGCTCAGAGTGTGTCCTCCGGAAGCTGAGTGTCTTATCTTCCAGGGAGCCTAGGGGCGGGGGTGTGGGGGTGATGGAACAGGGCCGCGGAGCAGGGTCTGCCCTGTTGCCACATGGGGCTCCCACGCTCAGCTTCCTGGGTGGATCGTGGCGAGGTGGCCTTCTGCGGGGTGGCCCAGTCTACACCCCACTCTAGACACTGCTTTGCCGGTTACCGCCCGGTCAGCTGCTCTCCCTCAGGGGCCACCTCCCCTGATGGTAAGTGAAGGCCTCTCTCTGTGCTCCCAGGCACTGCCAGAGCCTACTGGGGAGGGAGCTTCCAAGGTGCTCCCCATTAGGACCGAATGCTCAGGGAGGTCCCCCCCACAGCAGTCCTCCCCGAGCCTGAAGCTCCCCAAGATGTGCCAGGTGCTATTTTAAGCCCTGACGTGCTAACTCCTCAAAACAGCTCTCCCATCGGTCCATCTCACCCCCATCTGCAGGCGAGGAAACTGAGACGCAGAGAGGTTCAGGAGCTGGCCTGCGATCAGGCTGTGAGGAAGAGGCGAACCTGGGAGTTGTGTCCAGGCCAGCTGGCTCTGCAGCCCGAAACCTTAACCCCACCCATGGCTGGCCATCTTTCTCAAGTGCATATCTGATCATGCTGCTCCATGTCCCTGCACCTGACGTCTTCATACTTTTAAAATAAAATCCATCTTGGTTAGGTTTAGCTGTTGTGCTAAAGATTCCTAAGTAGCAGTGGCTTAAACAGGTTAGCTGTTTATTCTTCTCTTATCAAAGGTCTGAGCAGGAGGTCAAGGGTTAATACTGAGGCCCATGATCCTTAGGAACCTGAACTCCTTTCATCCGGCAGCTTTGTCTTCATTAACCTCATGGCCCAAAGTGGCTGCTTGTGCTCCCACCAACACGTCCCCATTTTGGCGGGAAGGAGAGACGGGGTATTGGGAGTATGCCTTGTCTCTTTAAGGATTTTATGCCAGGCTCTTCTATCAGGTGGCCTAGGACAAGTCATGACCCTCTTTTGTTATCTCTGTAAAGGGAGGACACGTGAACTTCTTTGAAAGGTGACGAGGATTATTGAATGAATATATGTCCGACAATTGTAACAGGGCGATGCATCAGCACTCAAGGCATTTTAGCAACTATTACTATGGATGCTGTTCAGATGACACTGTTCCCGAAGGCCCATCCCACCCCCAGGACTAGGCCCCATATGCTCCGTGGCTCCAAAGCTTCTCCCATTGCAGCCCAGGAACCCTGCTTGGCAATGTACACTGACCTTTCCTGCCCCTCCTGGATGGAAAGCTCCCTGAAGACATGCACTGTCTGTCTTGTTCCCCTCTGTACCCCCAGCAGCAAGTTCAGGCCCACGCACAGGTGCCCAGAAAACTTGTCTGATGCATAAAGGAATGAATCTTTCCAGTGGCAGCGGGCTCACCATCATAGAGGATACTTCCTCAGGGCCTTCGCACATACTGTTCCCTCTGTTCTCAATGCGTCCCCCCTGCTGTCTGCATAGCCAGTTCTCAGACCTCATTCAGTGCCACTCAGTGCCACCTCTTCCGGGAAGCCTTCCCTGACCACCAGCTAAACCCGGCTCTTCCCCTGGTCCTTCCTACCTCCTTGCTCCACGTTGTTTTTCTTGGCACACACCTCAGCAAGGGCAGTACATCATTTTTATTACTCACGGCTGCATCCCGGGCCTAGCATATTGCAGTCCTTGGCAGTGTTTGTTGAATGAATAAACAAAGCCACAAGATAGCCCCAATTGATTTTTAAAATACGAGGAGAAAAATTCTAGTTGTATGCACCCCAGATATGTATTTTTTTTAAACGAATGAAAGCCTGAACGTTTTAAGCTTGGCCCTCAGAAGAATGCAGAGGAGATAAACGTTTCCTCCCCCTCCACCCCCCCTTCCTTCCCTTCTGCACACAGAAGGAGAGAGGCAAGCCAAGCCGATCGCAGCGCTGAGAGCCAAACGCCAGTTCCCTCTCGCTCCACGTCAGCACTCCAGCTTCTAGGAAAATCTTCCCCGTCTCGGAGGGCCCGGGGCATTCCGAGGGCTGCCGCTGGCCTAGGTCACAGCCCCGCTCCGCAGGCGGGCGGCGGCAGCACAGGCCGGGCCCTCTGGAAACTCGCTGTCAGCAGCAGCCCGATCAGCTGGCACAGAAGGTCGGGGCTTCTCTCCAGATGCCTTGGAAACCTCCCTGTTGGGTCACATTCCGGCCAGGGGGACCCTGGGATTGGTGGCCGCCAGCGCCGATGGGGAGGTAGCGAGCTTCAGCACTTCTGGGCTGGAAAAAGCAGTGCCGGGTATTATTTTGGGAACAGACAGTCAGGAGGAGCTCCAAGAGCTGATGGAGGAGGCTATTAAAAGCAAGACAATGTACTTCGACACGAACCAGGCCGGGGAGACACCTTGCTCCCTGCCACGACCACGGAACTGGGCGTTCTTCCCCATGAGGTGAGCCTTTCCGTCCCTTGGAGATGGGGAAAGCCTCTCCAGCTGCCAGCCGCCGCCTGCGCCTTCTCCCGGCCAGCCCAGCTGGGCATCCCAGCCGCCGCCTGGGCCGCGTGACGGACGGACGAGGTGAGGGTCCCGGTCAGCCAGCTGGGGAGGCGGCCGCACAGCCGTGCGGGGAGCCAGCGCTGGGAGGACCTCGGGCTTGGCTCTGGAGCCGGGCTGCCACTGTCCCCATCCCCACCCTGCCTCCCGCTTACTGTTTGGCAACCCAGGTGCCTCTCTGTGCCTCAGTTTCCTCACCTGCAGAATGGGGGCGATAGTCATCGTCACCCCACGGAGTTGCTGTGAGGATACAGTGCGTTAGTCCACGTGGAGGGCTGGGGGAGAGCCTCTCCCACAGTCAGCACTCAGCAGACATCCGATAGGATTATTTACGGAGCGCCCACCAGTTCCAGACCTCATCCCAAACCCCGGGGGAGACGGGCATGCCCCACTTTCTGAGTCTAGCGGGAGATGAGTCAGAACCAAGTAAACAAGCAGATGAGACAATTTCATGGCCTGTTATTCGCCCCATAAACCGTTTTGAGGTCCAACCATGTGCCAGGTGTCCCTCTAGGGGCCGAGGACACGGAGTGAATACAACTCCGTCCCGCTCTGTAGAGCTTAGAGTTTAGCTGCGAGGCAGCGGAGGCACAGAACACTCAACGCACCCATCATTGGTTTGTGGTGAGACGTGTCACCCAGAAACGCACAGAGATTTGCAGGGTGAGGTCCAGGTTTAGGGCAGAGAAGCGTGTTAGGGAGATGAGGGTCACTCGAGAACACTTTCTGAAGATGACGCTTACACTGAGGTCGGGGGATGAAAGAAGCCAGTCATTGAGAGACTGTGGGACAAAGGGGAACGGAAGAGGCTCACCGGCCACAAGGTGGGACCAGGACGAGGAAGGGCAGTGAGGCTGGAGTGGGAGGGCAAACGGGAGAGGGAGCGAGACGAGGTTGGACAGGTGGGCAAGGCCGGGTCTTGGAGCCACTGAATTATCGGCTGTTCCCCGCAAACGTAGTGGCCGAAGGAACAGTGTATTCACCACCGGTTCTGTGGGTCAGAGGCCCCTCCACTGGGTGATGTGGCTGCGTTATCTGAAGACTCAGCTGGAAGCCTCTGTTCCTTCCCACGTGGACCCTCCAAAGGGTTGCTTGAGCATCCTCACAACATGGCGGCTGGCTGCCCCCAGAGCGAGTGATCCAAGAAAGCGAGGAAGCAGCCTCAGCAGCCACACACTTCCTATTGCTGCTGTCGCTCACTGCCCTCCCTCGGCACGGTGGCCTTGTCTGCCGAGCAGAAGCAAGGCCCTTCCATCTCTTGTAGTGTCCCCGCCCCATTCCTGCCACTCCGCCAGAGCCAGTCCATGAATAGATATTTGATGGGGAGCTTCTCAGGGCAATTGAGAGGACACAGGCAAGGCAGTGCAGCCTAGTGGGTAAGGCTCTCGAGCCAGGTGGCTGGGGCTCAGTTCCCAGCTCTGCCACTTACTGGCTGTGCAACCTGGGGCAAGCTGCATACCTGTCTGTGCTACCATTTCCTTCTCTGCAAAGTGATAATCAGGGTTGTGGGGAGGACTCGGTGCGTTCACAGCTGTTGCTTGCTTTATTTATTTATTTATTTATTTATATATTTTAAAAAATATTTTTAAAAATTAATTTTTAGAGAGAGAGAGGAAGGGGAGGGATCGAGAGATAGAAACATCCATAAGAAAGAAACTTTATTGGCTTTGCAGACGCCGCCGCCCCAGAGCCACCCGTGACCAGCCATGCTGAACCCACTATGTTCTTCGACATCACCATCGAAGGCAACCCCTCGGGCCTCGTCTCCTTCGAGCCGTTTGCAGACAGCAGAGAACTCCCGCGCTCGGAGCACGGGGAGAGAGGGTTTGGTTACGAAGGTTCCTGCTTTCACAGAATTATCCGGGGTTCATGTGCTGGGGGTCACTTCACACGCCGTAATGGCACCGGCGGCAAGTCCATCTACGGGGAGAAACTTGAGGATGAGAACTTCATCCTGAAACACACAGGTCCTGGCGTCGTCCATGGCAAATGCTGGGCCAGCACAAACGGTCCCCGTTTCTCACCTGCGCTGCCCAGCCTGAGTGTGTGGTGGTGAGCATGTGGCCTTCGGGCGGTGACAGAAGGCACGCATATTGTGACGGCCCTGGGGCGCTTTGGGTCCAGGAATGGCAAGACCAGCAAGAAGATCACCTTTGTTGACCGTGGACATAACTTTGGCTTGTGTTTTATCTTTACCACCAGACCATTCCTTTGGTAGCTTAGGAGAGCACCTCTTCACCCCCCAATTTGCTTGGAATGTTCTGTAATCTTTGTGCCCTTGCCACAGCTCATTGGGTTCCATAATTTCCTTACCCCTTCCCAGTCTGGCTGGATTGCAGAGTTAAGTGTATGATTATGAAATAAAAACTAAAAGTTGTCAGTCAAAAAAAAGAGAGAGAGAGAGCCGGGACCTGTTTGGCTCAGTGGACAGAGTGTCGGCTTGCGGACTGAAAGGTCCCGGGTTTGATTCCAGGCAAGGGCAAGTACCTTGGTTGCGGGCACATGCCCAGTAGGGGGTGTGCAAGAGGCAGCTGATATCCCTCTCTCTTCCTCTCTGTGAAAAATCAATTAAAGAGAGAGAGAGAGAGAGAGAGAGAGAGAGAGAGAGAGAGAGAGAGAGTGAGGAGGGGGGAGAGAGGAAGGAAGGAAGATCCTTGACTGCCTCCTGCACACCCCCTACTGGGGATCACAACTGGAGCACGTGCCCTGACCAGGAATCTAACCAGTGACTCATGGGTTGATGCTCAACCACTGAGCCACAGAGGCTGGGCAGATGTTGCACTTTTAAAAATTAAAGGCAAGAGACCCTGTACCAGCAAAAAGATTCCGACTCACTTCATTGCAATACTCGTTTAACTGTGGTGGTCTGGATCTGAACCGGCAAATCTCCGAGGCATGCCTGTCAGCCTCCCATTTCCGCGTCTCACACACCTGCGTCTGTCTCACTTTAGACACACCTGTGTCTGTCTCACTTTCTGCCTTTAGACACGTGGACGTCCAGAACGTTCTCAGCTGCTGTCCACCTTTCAGCCAGGAAAGGGCTGATGGTCAAGGTGACGGACAGGTGGAGATGACACCTGGGTGATCAGTGCAGCGAGAGGACCAGCGAGGTGCCTCGTCAAGTCCCTTAGAACATTTTGGCGTTGAGTCAGTGGTACGCGCAGGAGCAGCAAGGGGGCCTCCGCAGAAATACCTGTGTTTCCTATTCATGAGGCTGTCAGAGGGGGGAGTGTCTAAAAAGAGGCTTCCCCGGTGAGTCAAGGTCTCCTGCAGCCCAGATGGCATGCCAGCTCCCCAGCCCTTCTCTCCAGGGCCACCTGGACGCCGGCTATTTGCTTTGATTCAGCTCCGATGGCGCTTTTTCCTCTGATGCCGGCCTGCTCCCGCCCAGCTGAGAGCCTCTATTTCTGGGCGCCTCGTGGATAATTGAGTGGGCAGAGGCTCCCCACCCGCCCCCCTCGGAGCATCCCTGCAGAAAAGGGGGAGTGCTCCGGAGAAGTGAAAAACAGTGGGTGGTTCAGTTCAAAAGGACAAAATATTTCTTGCCCTGGCACCGGGAGAGGAAAGAAATTGTCTGAGGCCCCGAAGAGCAGCTAAACTAAGAAGCCGAAAGCTGCAGTCCATGAGGGCAAATTAGGTGACTCAGCTGCGACTCCCCTGGATCCAGTCCTCGTAGCATGAATGCGCTTTAAAAGGGAAAAATGCTTAACGCTGACAAAGAGTGGGCTTTGTAAAGATGTGGCTTAGTGCTGATGCTGCTGGTTTCCAAACGGAGTCCCTCCGGGCAGGCGGCACCTGCGGAGATGGCCGCCGGCCTCCTGGGCCGGGGCCTGGGTGGGACTGGGTCTAAAATTATCCCTGATAATGAGGCTGGCAGAGGAGGGCCCGGCATGCTCACTTCCTGCCTCCATCCTGGCCTCCAGGACCCCGGCTCCCAGGGAGGCCTCGGGAGGCAGGGGCGGCCGTGCCAAGGACACGGGCCTTGTTGCCCAATGAAGATAGGTTCAGGCTGGGATGGTTGTGTAGACATTAACCCACAGAGCTCATCTGCAAACAGGACTCACAGCATGAAAACTGGTGTATGGTGTGTGTGTGTGTGTGTGTGTGTGTGTGTGTGTGTGTGTATGTGGTGTGTGTGTGTGTGTGAAATGAGCTAGATGGTGGAAAGAACCTGCTTCATGCCCTGCATATAGCAACTGCTAATTAAAAGGAGGCTTGGAGGCGAAGGGCATGGACTGCAGGGCCAAACAGTCTTAATCCCGGTTAAGTCACTGCTCACTCCTTTTTTTAAAAAAAAATATACTTTATTTATTTATTTTTTTTTTACAGAGAGGAAGGGAGAGAGCTAGAGAGTTAGAAAAATCGATGAGAGAGAGAGACATCGACCAGCTGCCTCCTGCACACCCCCTACTAGGGATGTGCCTGCAACCAAGAAACATGCCCTGGACCGGAATCGAACCTGGGACCTTTCAGTCCTCAGGCCGATGCTCTACCCACTGAGCCAAACCGGTTTCGGTGACTGCTCACTCCTTGAGTGTGTATGGAAAGCTTTTTAAAATTTAATATACATTTCAGCATTTATCATATGCCGGACTGTTCTTAGCATCACATCCTGACATCAAACTCTGTGGAAGGCATGGGTAGTGCACCCATTTTACAGAGCAGGTGAAGGACTCTGGGGCAGAACCAAGGGTCTGATTCTAGAGCCAGTAATTTTACTCTGCTTGGCAGGTGCCCTCACCCAGTGCTGCCGACAGAACTTCCCACAGAGCCGGGTGTTCTATTCCGAGCCGTCTGACCCCGTGGCCCCTCGCCACAGGTGGCTTTTGACCGGGTGAAACGCGGCTTGTACCACCAAAGAACAGACATTTACATTTTATTTAATGGTCAATGACTTTAACTTTTCATAGCCACAGGTGGCCATTGGCTACCATATCAGGCAGCACAGAGCTGACCCCTCTTCCTGTGAGTGTATCACTCTTCAGGGTCAATAGCAGGAATTTCTCGATGATCCGAGCTCCGAGCCTGGCACAGAGTAGCTGCTAAGTTAGGGGCTGCTCTTCACAGTGCCGCTACATAGAGGGATTGTCTCCGGAAGACGATGGTCTGCAGGCTGGCAGGGATACAAGGAGGTTTTTCACGCAGACCTTGGGTGGCCAACAGGTCCCGGCGCGCCCAAGAATTCCTCATTTTAAAACTGGAAGCGTCCTCAACCCCAGGCAGACCAGAACTGGCCCCCTTGCCTCAGATGGTGTACAGAGTCCACAGGAAATGGGGGTCCCTCCGTAGGCTCCCTAAAAGGGAAACTGAGGCTCACAGAGGGCAGATGGCTTGCCTGTGGCAAAAACCGTATTTGCCACAGGCAAGCCATCTGCCCTCTGTGAGCCTCAGTTTCCCTTTTAGACAGTCAGGGAGAAGGTTTCTCTGCTTGCAGGTGGCTGCAAGGAATTCAAGGTACAAGGCTCAGAGCACAGCAGGTGGGCAGATGGGGCTGCCCTTGTGGGGAGGAGCTTGGTGAGCTGTCCTGTTGGCTGAGACAGGCTTCCCGGGGAGGTGGGTGGGGCTTTTCCCTGTAGCTCTCTGTGGGACCGCGTCTTCAGCAGGAGGTGGTCATGCACGGGAGCCGAGGTGTGGAATACAGGGCTGCCCCACGGGTGGGACCAGTGCCTGTCAAGTTCAAGTCTCTCTGTACGACAGCGTGTGGGTGCGTGGGGTCCTGATGAGTCACCGGCTCTGGTGCTCCCCGGAGTTTCAACAGAGCTCGAGGGAATATCTGGACTGGCCATCTTCAAAGCTGGCCTTATCGCTGGGCCCCGACTTTCCCGCCCCGCAGGCAGGCCAAGAGGCAGCGCTAGGCTGGGAGTACAAAGAGCATCCTGACGGCCCAGCGTCTCGCCCTCTTCCCGCTGGCCGCCCCGGCTCTGTGGCCCCTGGATGGGAGCACTTTGGTGGGGGCCCCCGCGAGGCATCCCACCCGAATGCTGGAGACCAGCGCAGAGTTCACGACATCCCGTCCCTTTATTTTCCTGTTTATCCAGAGCATGTGTAAACACACGGGTTGCCTGGTTTCGGCGTCTCTTTGGCCATTTCATTATTGCTGGAGCCTCTGAGCATCACTGGAAACCTCGGGCTTTCTAAATGAATCTAAAAATACACTCTTTGAGAAAAAAAATCTTGGAGTTGGACAGAGTTGACACAAGGCACAGTTATTTATTTTTTTCCCCTTATCCCCTCCCCCCCTTCCTTTTTCTCCTCCCCTCACTCTCCCCAAATACAAAAAAATAAAATAAAAATAAAAAAATCTGGGCAGCTGGAGGCCCGGAGGGCCAGGGAAGGGCCCCTGGGTCAGTGTCCAGGGGGCTCAGGCCCCCTGGGGTGCTGGTGTGAGCCCATGGCGGCTTTTACTGGGAGGCGCTCGCTTGGGAGCCGGGGGGCTTGGGAGCCCCGGGATGGTTTAGCAAAAGCTGCAGGGGGCTCGGCCATCCCTGCAAACTGCCGCCTGCAGCCTCTGCAAGGGCCGGCTTGGACACTCGCTCGCCCCCACCTCCTGGGCTCTGGCGGCCGCATCCCTCCCTCTCCCTGACTTTGCTCACGAACAATCGGGGACTTGTGCTGGCGGCCGAGGGAGCCACGGCGCTGGCTGGCCGCGGAGGAGGCGACGTCATGGATTCCTGAGTGTGAAGTTTGCAGGAAAGCCCTTAGTTTTGGAGATGGACGGGATCCAGCGGTTTCCATGGCGCTGGGTAAACAGGAGGAAACAGTGAGGGAATCCCGTTATTTTACTGCATTGAAAGCCTATAAACACGGAGCGCCGGGAAGGAAGTCGCGTTCCCTCTCGAGTAAGCCGAGCGCCGAGCCGCGCCGCCTCCAACGCGCCGGGAGCCGGAGCCGGGAGCCGGGAGCCGGGAGCCGGGAGCCGGAGCGGAGGCGCGCAGCTCCCGGGCCGCTCGCAGGCTCCGCGGCCAGGGCACCCCGAGAGCATGCTTTAGAGGACGGCGCCCCCGTGGCTCCTGGTCTCCAAAAACAGAGCCCCTCTCGCAGCGCGCGCCAAGCCCCCGTCCCTTCCAGATGCAGAGAGAGGCTGCGTTCAAGCCGGGGCACTGCCATCCCCTCCGCATCATGGGGTCTGTGGACCAAGGTAACGGACTCGCCCCCCGCCGCGGCCGGTTCTCCTCCCGCCCCCCAGCCCTCCCCTCCTGCTCCTCTATCGGGCGGGCAGCGCTTCGGGCTGCTGGCTGGCCGCGGGGGACCGGGGACCCCGGGGACCCCGGCTGCCCGAGGCGCACAGGTAGAGCGGCCGGCACGGAAGCGCCCGCGCCGGCCCGGGAGGGAGGGCAGGGGGCGACGTGAGGCCGCCGGGCAGCGCCGGGTCCCACGCGGGATTCCCTGGCGCCGTGTCCCGGGAGCTTCCCTTCCGCGGGACACCGGGCGGACGTCTCTCGCTACTAACCGCTGGCCGCTTAACCGTTTCAGCACCCGGCTTTTGACAGCAGATGCTCCGCAGCTGCACTGCTACTATTATTTCTATTTAGTGTATCATTTAGCTTTTTTCCCCCCCTCCCCTTTTAGGAGAGCAGGCTTGATCTTTTTACTATATAGCAAACCTAGCCACGAAGACTTCGCTTTTGAAACAGTTACAGCAGCAGATGCGCTGGGACATTTAAACACCCCCTCCCCCACTTTTTTTTTTTTTTTTTTTTTTGGATGTGCCTGGTGGATCCAGTCCCGGCTCCCGCTTTAAAGTGCAGTGTACCATCAGTTTGTTTTGCGATCTGATTACACCCTGCTCTCTGTATTTCTGCCTCTTTTCCTTCTCTCGGATTTAGCCCTGGAATCATACTCCTCGGATCTGGCGGGAGGGGCTTCACGTATAAGAATATGTTTATGAAAACCTGCCATCCCGCTGGGCGGCGAGGGGCGCGGGCGGTGCAGTCGCGCGTGGGGCTCGGAGAGTGGGGACCAGGCGATGCGGCTGCGTGTGTGGGTCCGAGGCCAGCCCTGCCGGCGGCGGGGGCACTGCCCAGCGGGCAGGGCTGCAAGAGTTAAGTGAAATAAATCCGCGTGGGAGGAGTTAGCCTGGTGTCATAAAAGCAGAGTTGAATGTAGGTTTTGTGCTCTGCGTGGCTGATTAAAGTTCTGGGGGGGTGGGGGGTAGAAATGACAATTTCAGTAAATAAACCTGAGGGTTTTATTTTTTATTTTATTTTATTTTTTTAAAAACCAGAGTGAGGCCACATGCCTTGGTCAGGTGAATGGTGTGCTTTGCCTCAGTGGCACATATGTTTAGCTGAGTTGCACTTTGAACGGTGTAACTGGTACCCGAGTACCCTTGGCCTCCGCTAGTGGTCAAGCATGTGACGTAATGGCAAAAAAAAAAAAAAAATTACTAATGTTGCATCACCTGTAAAAGCGGTGGCCTTAGATAGGTGACAGATACATTAAGGACACGAACTGGTTTTGGCTGTCACACATACCAACATGGGGCTGGGTGTTACGATGGTGGGGGTGGGGGGTAGACCAATGCCAACGGAGGGAGCGCTATGTGAAAAGGAAGAGAGCGAGAGGGAGAGAGAGGGAGAGAGAGAGCGAGTTTGGAAGAGAAGCAGGGCTTCTGATTGACTCTGCGATCTGATAGGAGCCTCACATTTTGGGGAGCAGCCCCACCTCTGCTCAAGCTTGCTGTGCTGCCCCCACCCCTCTCTCCAGGTGCTGAAGTCCATGCATCTTGCGTGAGCCCATGCGTTGCCTCCCCTCCCAGCCCATGCTCATGTGTGCAGGGATTGTGAGTGTGTGCGTGCCAGTGTGTGTGTGTGTGTGTGTGTGTGTGTACACATGTGGGAGACAGGGCACCACATTGTTCCCAGCGAACCGCACTCAGCATTCCAAGGCAGCTGGGCACACAGGATGCAGTTCCAGGCATCAAAGAGTTGGCGTGAGAGCCGCTTCCACCGTGCCCTGCTGAAGGAGAAGCCAGTGCCCCTTTAAACCCAAACACCATGTGAGCTCAGGGACAGACCTGAAGTGTGCCTGCAGATGGGTGGGGCCGTGCATAGCGAAGAGAAATATTTGCATGGCAGGAAAACACTGACCTTGCTGTGCAGCATTGGGTCAAGGCTCTGGGAAAACTGAAGATCTGAGAGAGGTGTGTTCAGTTTTATCTGAAGTGGGATGATGGAAAGTATTTCAGGAATAAACACGTCCAGCATGAGGCTCTGTTCACTCCCAGGCTGGAGCTCCCTGCTTTCTGCTTTGGTTAGAATTTCTGTTTGGCCACATCATGCTGTGTGATCTCGGGTAAGTGCCTTCACCGCTCTGCGCCTCAGTTTTCACATCTGCAAAATGGGGCCAGTAATATCGATGCCATGCTCACAGTCCATGCTCGATAAATGTTAGCTGCAGTTCCTATTGAAGTTGCAAAACAATAACTTACATAGATACAGAAACAAGAAGTTGCTGAAGAGATGTAGCACTCCAAGCCTCTCTGGGAGCTTTTTGACTTACTCGGGATCTGTAGTGAGACAGGTTGGGCCAAGATAGCGGCTGCAAAGCCTCAGTTTCCTCATCAGCAAAAGGGAAAGATGATCGTGTTGACCTCACAGGGTTGCTATAAACATCCTGTGAAATCACACACGGAAAATGCCAACGTCGATGCTTAGCCTACGGTTAACACACATGCGATGTTATTGTCTGATGCTGGAAGACGGTGGGAGGCAGTCACACACGGTGGGAACTCGCGTGCTGTCTGTGGGGGTGAGAGCAAGCGGTAGTGAGCGCTGGCTGGGAGCCGCCCATCCACCCACCCACGCGCTTGCAAGTCTTAAGTCTTTAATTGTCCGGGCAAGCATGTTGCTAAGTTGTGCAGTCACCTCCTGCACGGAGGAGGGCCGTGAGGCACAGAGAGGTGCAGTAACTGGCCAAGGGCTGCCCAGCGGAGAAGTGGTGGAGCCATCATCTGTTTTTATTTATTTTTAAAAAATGTGTTTTTATTTATTTCAGAGAGAGGAGGAGAAAGACAGAAATATCAATAATGAGAGAGAATCTTCGATTGGCTAACTTCTGCACCCCCTCCCCTCCCCCCCACTAGGGATCCAGCCTGTACCCTGGGCATGTGCCCTGACCGGGAATTGAGGAATTGAACCTCCTGGTTCATAGGTTGATGCTCAACCACTGAGCAACACTGGCTGGGCCGGAGGCATCATTTGAACACAGGCCCTGTGTCTGGAACTCACTAATGTTACCATAATTTTTATAATAGAAGAGCAAACTGAAGGGCTCCACTCCTTGATCCTTGGTTCTTCCTCCATCACCACATTATTTCTTGGTATATCCCAGAAGGATAGGAGGGGAGTGTGGGCGGAGGTGGAGGGAGCCAGCATCATCATTAAAGATGGGGAAACTGAGGCGGCAGCTGGTTTGTCCGAGCAGAGAATGATCGGGGAGGGCTCCTTGCCTCGCCTTGCTTCAGGGAAAGGGAAGGACAGCGTTTCCACCTTCCTCCCGAAGGAGACTGGCCCCCAGCGGCCAGGAGGCTCTGCGCTGTCTCCACTTTCTGTCTCTGCCCAGAACAGAGGCCGCTCCAAGGTCCCTCCAGTCTCCCCTTTTCTCAGAATTTCAGAGAGAAGCTCCTCCGGCCCCCTCATTGAGACTTTCCCTGAGGACAGGGGCCGGGCTCCCTATTCCTGTGAGTGTCCAATGGGCTCTAGGGAGTATTCCACACCCAGGACATCACCAGCTGAGATCTCTGGGCTCTGCCGCTCCTCACTAGCACCCACACTTCCTGTGCCCCAGTCCCCCCACCTGTAAAAGAGGGATAGCAATAGTATCTGGAATTATCATTACTATAGTTGACAGTGAGTATCAGACCATCAGAACAGCAGGGGCAGGGTCCAAGGAGACTCCCCTACCGTGCCAGGTTTTAACCCTTCATCTGCTGAATTACAGGAAGGTCCCAAGATAGCGGAGGCTCTTGGTGGGAGGTGGTGGTGGGGGTGATAGCAATCATTTACCAATCTATGGAGAGTTTCAATCTTTTAATAAACAATACGACTCTCCAATCACTCACTTAATAAACAATTGCTGCCATTATTACTGTACAATTCATTCATTCATATTTAGCACCCCCCTCCAAAATAAAAGATCCCACCTAAAAAACATCAACAATGATTGCCCTAGCCCTGGGTCGGCAAACTGCTGCTCACAAGCCACATGCAGCTCTTTGGCCCCTTGAGTGTGGCTCTTCCACAAAATACCATGGCCTGGGCGAGTCTATTTTGAAGAAGTGGCATTAGAAGAAGTTTAAGTTTAAAAAATTTGGCTCTCCAAAGACATTTCAATTGTTGTACTGTTGATATTTGGCTCTGTTGACGAATGAGTTTGCCGACCACTGCCCTAACTGGTTTGGCTCAGTGGATAGAGTATTGGCTCATAGACCGAAGGGTCCCAGTCTGATTCTGGTCAAGGGCACATTCCTGGGTTGCAGGCTCAATCCCTGGCCCTGTTCGGGGTACTTACAGGAGGCAACAAATCAACGCGTCTCTCCCACATCGATGTTTCTCCCTATCTCTCTCCTCGTTCCACTCTCGCTAAAAATCAATGGAAAAATATCTTCGGGCGGGGATTAACAGCAACAATAAAGCAATCACAGAGCACTTCCCTGTGCATGCTCTCACTACGTAATGGGTATCTCGAATCTTGCCTAGAAGAAGCCAGGCAGGACCCTGTTTTTGTTCTTTGCTAGAAGAGCCTGCCTCTGAGTGCCCAGTCCGGAACGGCGGGTCCCTGGGACTCTGCCGCGAGCTGCCCTTCCTTTTCCTCACCGCCCTGGCGGTGACTGTTCGTGCTTTGTCCGCGCTTCCCTGTGCCCCAGCGCGGGTGCAGTAGGTGCTCTTTGTTACGTGGTGGACAGACGGACGGACGGACGAATGATGAGTCAGTGATGCAGTGGGTGACCTGGCTTTCTGAGGCCAGCGGAAGCACCTCGGCGTCTTTTCGGCTCGCTCTCCTACACCTCCCGTAGACCACGGCATTGGCCTTGGACTTCCACGTTCCCCACCACACGCACCTCACTCTAGTGGCCACTCGGAAATTCTCCCGGGTCATCCACCAGGCACAAGCTCTCATGCTGTTGTTGTCTGGGATGAATCAGCCCCCAAAGGCAAGAACAACAAACAGCAACCATGACCATGACAGCAGCCACCGCGATGGAGTGCCAACTATGTGCCAGGCGCCATCCTGAGGGCGTTCCGGGTGCCACCTCATTAATCCTCATACCAGCCTGACAGGCAGTGTCCCCCTCTCGCACCAGGCAGCGCAGCCCCGCCCCGGGTCACGTCGCCGGGCCTCGGAGCTTGGAATCGAGCCCACTCCACCATTGGGCTGAGTAGCCCTGGCGAGAAGGCGACCTGCTTTCCCAGCGTGACGTCCTCTGTGGCCAGACCCTTTGGCGGTACTACGTCCGTGGATTCTCACCCCCCCCCCCTCCCCAGAGGTGGGTGTTAGCTCGATCCCTGCGCAGAGCCGAGGAAACCAAGAAGGGAGTGGTCCAGGCATTCCAAGGGCAGAACCAGGTCTGGCTGATGCCAGAAGCTCGGCGTTTAAGGGCTCCGTGGTCCTGCTTCTCCTGTTTCCTGCAGGGACCACCCAGCGAGCAGCATGAGCTGGAGCAGAGGGCCGCAGCCCCAATGGAGCCAGCCCTCCACAGAGCCTGGTGTGTGTATGTGTGTGCGTATGTGTGCATGTATGTGTGCACGTGTTTGTGTGCACGTTTTTGTGTGCACGTGTTTGTGTGCGTGTTTGTGTGTGTGTGTGTGTTGGTGTGTGTGTTGGAGGGGTTCCTGCCGCCCTCTCCCCCTGCCTTTCTGGACTACTCAGTGACTCTGGTGGCCCCATCCAGTCTCTCCAGTGCAATGGGTCTGCCCAGGGACCCATTTCCTCAAAGCCTCTCTCCGGGCCAAAGCCCAGCTGGGTGCTTGTTGGCCTGCGGCCTGGCAGGTGCATCCCCAGCACTGGCCCCCCCTCCTTTCGCACACTGAACTGCTCACACTGCTCACACTGCTCCCCGTGCCTGGCCCGCGCCTGTCTTCCCGCCAGGGCTCCCTCCCCCTTTCACATCTTCCTTCAGGGCCCAGCTCACTCCACCTCCTCCTAGGAGCTCCCTGGACCCTTCATTGGTTTCCATCAGTGACTTTAGAGTAGGGGTGTCGAACTCAATCAGAGAAGGGGCCAAAATCTAAAATCCAGCCTAAATCGCGGGCCGAATGGTTTACTGAACAGTCATAAACTGTCATTGTGATGGAAACTCAGCGGAGTGCAATGATGACAGCGCGGTGCGGGCCACATTGCAAGGCCTGGCGGGACGGATTTGGCCCGCAGGCCTTGTGTTTGACACATGTGCTTTAGAGCATCCGCTGTGCGCCAGTTCCTGTGCAAGGTGCCGGGAGAGTGGTGGCCGGGACAGTCGGCCCTCACTCGGCAAACATGGAGGGAGTGAGCGCAGGAATAGCCCAGATGATTTCAAATGCTGTTAACGTAAGGGACTGAAATAGGAGAAGAGTCATATGCAAATGACTTGGCATATTCACGTGTGTGTGTGTGTGTGTGTGTGTGTGTGTGTGTGAGAGAGAGAGAGAGAGAGAGAGAGAGAGAGAGAGAGGTAGGTGGGTGTATTGTTTCCTGTGGCTGCCATCACAAATGACCACAAACCGGGTGCTTGAAACAACAGCCATCTCTCCTCTCAGTTCTGGAGACTCAGAGTCTGAAATTAAGGCATCAGCAGGGCCACGTGGGCTCTGAGGCTCTGGGGAGGGGGATTGGAGGGGTGGTCCCTGTCCCTTCCGCTGCAGGTGACTCCTGCAAACCCATGGTGTTCTTTCCTTGGCGTGTCCGCGCACCACTCTGCTCTCTGTCCTCATCGTCACGCAGCCTCTCCCAGTCCTGGGATGAGAGTCCTTAGCGCTAATGACCTCAGCCTGACTTGATGACCTTGGCAAAACCCAAATCCCAAATAAGATCGCAGGCACGGCAAGGGGGTTAGGGCTCGAACATATTTTTGGGGAGGGATTCACGCCAACCCAGAGCAGCAGGGATTGCTTGTTCAGGCTGGGTGGTCCCTTGCTTTCTGAAGAGAGGTCTTTTTCACTGACCCCCGGACGGCGAGGGAGCTGCCTGGGAAATGTCTGGGGGCTGAGCATCCAGAGCAGACGAAGCAGCAGCGTGTGCAAAGGCCCCGAGGAGAGCGGTGGGGCTAGGTGGCTGGGTGGTCAGTGACCAGCAAGAAGCTGCATGGCTAGAACAGGAAAGGCAGGGATTGTGATGGGAGGCGAGATCGTGGACACAAGCCAGGGCAGGATCGAGCAGGGTCTTGTGAGCAGTTGGCAGTCCATTCTCAGGGCAGTGGGTGCGGGTGCGGGGGTGTGTGTGTGTGTGTATGTTGGGGGGGACTGGGGGGTTCTAAGCAGCAGGGTGGGAGCCTGTGGGTCTCTGGAAGGGTTGTATTGACCACTGTGTGGCGAGCAGCCGTAGGCAGGTGAGAGTGAGTGCCGGTGGGAGGCTGTGCAGTGGCCTAGGCAGGAAATGACGGTGGCTGGGGCCAGCGCGGGGTGGAGGAGGAGAAGGAGGAGGAGGAGGTGACAAGTGGCACTTCCTAGCCCCTGGTGCGTTCTCCCTGCAGCCCGGGGTTCTGCAGGGATGTTCCCTGTCTTGGTCACCCGAGGGTGTATGCCGCTGATCTTGTGAATAATAGGAGCCACTTCAGACATGCCTTCCTCTCGGCCCAGCCCAGATTCCCGTGCCAGCTCTCCCTCACCCTCTGCTATCACTGGGAGTCATAAGACTTTTTTTTTTTTTTAGCGTTTCATCTTGGTCCAAACATGTCCCTTAGCAAATCCACCCTCAGCTAATAGCCCAGGAAAAACGTGGCTCAGTAATGAGGATCAGATTCACATGGGACAGAACCATGTCTGTGGCGGCACGTGGGGCTTATAAAAGTAACACAGCCTCCCGCGCGCCCCAGCGGGGGCGACAGTGATCCTTACAGGGGGGAGGAGTGCACAGCTCATGCCTGCGACACTCTCAGTGGTCTGCTCATCGTAGCTGCCGTTTTCACTATGATTTTACTGTTTTAGGTTCAAGCCATACTTTCTTAAAGCCTAATAGCCTTCAGGAGGCATTCCTGAGGGGGAGAAATCCATTTCCCACCCACTCTCTGTGGGTTTGGGACGCCCTGCCTCAGTCACTCAGCCAGCGGGGCGTTCTTGGAGGGTGTCTTAATTGCGAGGCCGGCCAGGTGCTGGGAAAATCCGAGATATGTAAGACGTGTTCCTTTATATTTGAAACGCAGATAAAGCTTTTTCTTTCTTTTTTTACTTTTATAAAGTAGGGGAGAGACAATCACGTATGAAGCCATTTACATGCTAATTAACTGAAGTTTAGAGGAAGCCTGGTGCTTGTGTTGACAGAGGAAAGAAAGAGAGGGTGAGGGGAGACACCACTGGCTTTTTTTTTTTTTTTTTTTTGTGGGGGGGGTGGGGGTGGGTCATGCTGAAGGGAGCCTGATGGGGGTTAGCTTTGAGGTCCCTGGAGTCAGCATGCTTGTTCTTGTTCCTCCCTGATTTCAAAGATTGTGAAATTGACACAGATGTTAGGGTCTGCAAGAGAGAGGATGGAGATGAGACAGACACATGGTCCTGGGGAGTGCGGGCTTTTGGGAAGGCAGCCTGGGTGACAGGGTGACAGAGGAGACAGCGTGAAGGCGGATGTGTGAGAGAGAGAGAGTTGTGGGGTGGGCAAGACTCGCCAATGCACCATGTCCTAACCCTGTGGTCGGCAGACTGTGGCTCGTGAGCCACATGCGGCTCTTTGGTCCCTTCAGTGTGGCTCTTCCACAAAATACCACAGCCTGGGCGAGTCTCTTTTTGAAGAAGTGGTGTTAGAAGAAGTTTAAGTTTAAAAAAGTTGGCTCTCAGAAGAAATTTCAATCATTGTACTGTTGATATTTGGCTCTGTTGACTAATGAGTTTGTGGACCATGGCCCTAACAGACCAGCCTCCGCTGCCTGCCCTTGGGGCTCTGGTTCAGCAGGAGATGAGTCCCCCCAACCATGTTTGGGGGGCGTTGGCACCTCCTGTTCAGTGAAAGGCAAGGCCAGCAGTCTCAGGGGAGTTTGCAGACCAGTCCCCTTGTTCAATATCAGTTCCACAGAAATGAAAAGGAGTCAGGAGCCTGGAGGTCAGGGTCTCCAGTGCACGGGCTCATGGGAACACATGGGGGCAGATGGGTGGGGTCTGAGGGGCCCTGAGAGCCACAGACGCACCTGAAGGGGTGGCCCCTACTCAGCTCCAGGCGAGATAGGCCTGTGCTGTGGCCAGATCTTCCCATTTCTTACGAGACAGTGAAAATATTAATCTTTATATGAAATCTAATTCAACAATGTTATTTCAGATTTAAAAAGTTACAGGACAGATCAAACATAATGCAGGGGTGGTCAAAAGTATTCTTGCAGTTGAGAGTCCAGAAAACAGAGTTTATCCTGTATTATTATTTATTAAGTATTGTATTATTTTCCCATACAAACAACTGTACACCTACTTTCGCCCACCCTCTATGCCTGCAGGATGGGTTTGGCCGAGCTCCTGCAGACCGGTGTGCTGTCCCATGGCCCGGCCTCCTGCATCCCACACCTCGATGTGGGGTCTGACTTTCAGTAGACCGGGTGGCAGAGGCAGTAAGAGAAGGGGAGAACGGCAGGATGCCTAGGAGAGCTGGAGGGGGTAGGGGAGTAGGGCCGGGAGGCAGCTACCCAAAGCGCCAGCCAGGTGTTTGTGTTTAACTCTGTACCAGATGGGAAGCCACAGGAGGGGTTATGGGACGTCTGTTTTGAAAGCATCCCGCTGGCTGCCCTGTGTAAGGGCAGACTGGTGGTGAGCCGGGCAGGAGGTGGGCCAGGTGAGAGATGATGGGACTGGGGGTGACTGGGGCGGCGGCGGGGGGGGGGGGGGGGTGGGGCGGGGGTAGTGTCCTTGGAGATAAGGGTTGGGTTTGGGTTCCACTGAGCAGGGGGAGCTGCCTGGTTCACTGAGGGTTTGCACGTGGGTGAAAAGAGCAGCGGAAGCCGGGGCTGCTCCTTGGTGTTTGGTGGAAGAACTGGCTGAATTCTCGGGCGATTGCTGAGCTGGGAACGTGGGAGACGTTTCAGAAGGTGGGACATGTTCACTCTGAGGTGCCTGTTGGATACCCAGATGGAGACGTTGGGCGACAGTGGAATGTCTGAGCCCAGATTCCAGGGGACAAGTTTAGGCTGTAGGTAAAAATGAGCTTTAAACCAGAGGGGGAAGGGGCCGATGTGAAGGGGTCTCGGGACTCAGAGCCGCCTGCATTGGAGCTGAGGGCAGGACGGTGCTCCTCAGATATTTGTGTTTCCGGTAGAACCAAGCAGTTTCCCAAAGGAACACACTGGAGTGCTGTTATCCGGAGAAGGGGGAACGGGCTTCTGGGACTTCTTTATACTCTGACCGTCAGAAAGCGCTTCCCAAGACTCCGAAGCCGGGCCCAGGCCCCTGGGATGGAGTCTGAGTTTAACCAGGGGCCCTCACGCCTGGCCGCACGGTGGAAGGCTCTGGAAGCTTCTACAGAACCCGGAGGCCCAGGCCCCGCCCTCAGACTCTCTGACCATCACTGGCCTCAGGCGTGAGCAGCTCTCCGGGGGAGTCTCGTGTGCGGCCTGGGGTAAGGACCACTGGGGCTTGGTTCTGGACAGTGGTGGGCAAACTCATTAGTCCACAGAGCCAAGTGTCAACAGTCCAACGACTGAAATTTCTTTTGAGAGCCACATTTTTAAGTCTAAACTTCTAACGCCACTTCTTCAAAATAGACTCTTCCAGGCCGTGGTATTTTGTGGAAGAGCCACACTCAAGGGACCAAAGAGCCGCATGTGGCTCGCGAGCCGCAGTTTGCCGAACATAGGATAGCGCTGGGCTTTTAGACAGTGCCCCTCCCAGTGTGCCTGTCCCTGACACTCACCTGGGATGCTTGCTTACAAACACACATCCCTGAGCCTCCTCTCAGAACTCCTCTCAGAACACACATCCCTGAGCCTCCTCTCAGAACTGGCTGATGGTGGAGCTGGGGGGAGAGTGTTCTGCAGCGGAAACCCCCCCAAAAGCAAAAGCCAGCAGGAGCTGGGAGTGGTGCAGGCTGGGCCCGCCCACCTGCTCTGAACCAGCATCAGGTGTATTGCTGCCCAGGGCCCCCTGCTGCCCCGCCCTCCATGCCCAGCCTGCACCACTCCCAGCTCCTGCTGGCTTTTGCTTTTTGGGCGGTTTCCGCTGCAGAACACTCTCCCCCCAGCTCCACCATCAGCCAGTTCGTCCCAGTGTCCCCTTCCCAGAGAGGCCCTTGGCGACCACAGAGATGACTGATCCTCCCCAGCCCCAGCCATTACCCCACCGCCCTGCTGAGGTCTCTCCCGGGCCTCCCAGGAGGTGGTCTTCGCTCCCTGTGCATCTCCCTCATGGCTCTCCCCCGACCAGAACCAGAGCTTCTCCGGGGCCGTGCCCCCCTCCCCCCCCCTCCCGTATGCTGGGTGCCTGGCACCTGGGGCACGGTAGGCGGCCAGGCGGTCCAGGTGGGGCTTGTGCTCAGAGTTCTGATTCTTTCCCAGGTGTTTGCGTTTAACTCTATACCAAATGGGAAGCCACAGGAGGGGTTGTGGGACGGCTGTTTTTAAAGCATCCGCTGGCTGCCCTGAGTAATGGAGTTAGGGGCATGTAGGTGAGAGCTAGGTGACCAGCGCTGTGGGCACAGAGGCACAGGGGGTCCAGATCTGCCCCCTGAAGAAGAAAAGCGGGAAGCCAGGGATCCCCTGGTCACACCGGGCAAAACTTAGGTGGCAGCAGCTTTCTTTCTGGTGGGGATCCTGGATCCCGCAGGGCCAGCAGGCTCACCCGCCGGGGCGGTGGGGCGGGGGGAGAGGGAGGGGGTGGTGGATGGCAGGGGCGCCTAAGCTGGGGGCCAGGGCGAGCGCGTGGCCTCCTCCCTAGGGCGCCGGCCAGCCCCGCCACCCGCTTCTCCCTCCCTCCCTCCCTCTGCCCTCCCCCTCCCTCCCCGGCCTGGGTGGCGCCCCGCCCCGCCGGCCCGGCCGCCTGTCCCCGCCCCCGCTCCCGGGGCTGCAACAGGTGCCTCCCGAGCAGGAAGCTCGCGCTGCGCTGCTGCTGGGCTCCCGCGCGTCCAGACCCACTGAGCCCGGCGCCATCCCGGCCCGGGTCCCTCCGAGGACAGTGACCGCCGCTCCGCCGGCTCTCCGCCGCCCCCTGCACCGGGCACCCCGGCGGGGCCCGGGAGAAAGCCGCCGCCCTCCCCCGGCCGGCCCGCAGCCCTCCCGCCGCCGCGCGCGCCATGGAAGCCCCAGAGCAGCAGCCGGACCCCGACGGCGGGGACGCCCTGGGCCCCGAGCCGGGGGGCAGCCCCCAGGACGAGCTGGACTTCTCCATGCTCTTCAACTATGAGTATATGGACCCGATCGGAGGTCGGTGGAGGCCCCCCGCCCCCACCGGCCTGGCCCCCCTCCCAGTGGGGGCTTGGCCTGCGGGGTGGGGGTGGGCCAGGCCCCTGAGCTCCAGATGTCACTCTTCTGGGGGCTCGGGGAGGGGGTGTCTCTCCCCGGGGAGAGGGAGGGCAGGAGGCCAGGCACTGCTGCCACCCTTAGGGGGCAGTCGGCTCACTTTGTCCCATGGGGTGTCAGCTTCCAATTCCGGTGACCTCCCTGCGGGAGGGAGGGGTGGCACAGGGTGGCAGGGGGCGCAGCTGGCCTCCTGCCTGCTGCTGGGTAGTGTGTGTGTGTGTGTGTGTGTGTGTGTGGGGAGGGGGGGGGGGGGGGGTGGGCAAGGGAGCCATTGGTCTGCCTTGGGAGGGAGGAGGGAGGAAGCCAGAGCATGGAGGTAGTGGGAGGGGCGGGTGCCCAGGCGTGGCCGCTGAAGCTCAGGATGGGGCAGGTGAAAGCGGGTCCCCTCCCTGCAGGCACCCAGGGAGGCCGAGGGTTTGTTGGGGACTTTGTGTTGAAACGAAGGAAGAGGTTGTCTGTGTCTAGTGCTGGAGTGTGGTTTGCCTTCACTGTCGCGAGGCGGGCCCATTTCCTCCCGGGGGTGCTGCTGCCTTCGCCCATCACCCAGCGGCCAGTGGGCGCCTATTCACGCCCTCGGCACCCCGCAGTCACAATAGATGTGGGGGTGAGCAGGGAGCGGGGCGGGGCAGCTGGCGGTGGAGCCCGCACCTGTCAGCTTGCGCCTTCAAGTGCCTCTGCTCCCCCCCCTCCCCCCCCCCCCCCCCGGGGTGGCCCTGCTGGGCTGTCACTTCAGGTGGTTAACAGGAGCTTCTGCAGAAGGAGGGGGAGGCCGCACACCGACCTCACTGTGTGTTTCTGGTTAGCAGGTTGTCTTGGAAAAAAAACAAAAATCTAACTGGGCTTCCTGATTTTGACAGCCCGGCCCAGCCCAGCCCATCCTGGTTGAAGCCTCAGGGGCAGGCTTGCTGGTGACTTCAGCGAGTCACGGGGGCTGCTGCCTGCGGAGGCAGGCAGGGCTGTGGGCTGGTTTGTGTAGGTGGCCTTTCCACGGGCCTAGGCCGTGGGGGTCGGGCGTGGAGGGGGGGCTCGCTTTGGTCCACAGATGCTTGTTGGGCGGGTGAAGGAGAAGTCTGCTCTTCCCTTCCATGCGCCTTCACTGGCCACCTCAGGTGAGGGGCTTGCTTCCACCTCAGGGATTCCCTGAGTAAAGACAGTAATTAGTAATTATTCTATATTTTGGCTGGAGATGGAAATAATTAGCCAGAAGAGAGACCAGCCTTCTTGAGTTGCAATCTGGAGCCCATCCTTTGCTTTGAAAAGATACGATTAAGAATCTGCAAATGATCCCTCGAGCATCAGTGGTCTTTCTGTTCGAGAAGATTAAAGTCATGTTTTGCAGGGAACTAACGCACCCCTCCCAGATCCACAATCAGCTAGCCTTTTTTTTTTTTTTTTTTTTTTTTTTTTTTTTTTGGCAGGGGGGTGATTTCCGGGGAAATAGTTCCCAAGCCAAATCTAATGGGAGGTGCTTTTTATAGTTTTTCTTGGCAGTGGGACTTGGTGGCCGCCAGACGGGTGTCTAAATGACCACAGTGAAGCCCCGAAATCTGTGTGTGTGTTTTTTTTAAAGTTTATTTTTTTGGAACAGTTTTAGATTTACAGAAAAATTGTAAAGATGATAGAGTTCCCATATATCTAGCAGCCAGTACCCCATATTATTAATATTCTACATTAGTATGTATTCATATTGTTATCATTAATGAGCCAGTAATGATAAATAAATATTATGACCTACAGTCAGTCCTCTATTCAGAGTAGAGGAGCACTGATCAGGTGTATTGTAGAATGTCCCACAGCGTGTTTGTCTCTTGGTTAGACAGGAGCTATGAGTTTGGGGGAGGGAGACCATAGAGGTCGTGACCTTTGCTGTCACATCCTCACTAGATTTCAACATGACTTACCCCTGTTGATGCTGACCTTGGTCATCCAGCTGAGGAAGCATTTGTCTGGCTTCTCCACTGTCAAGTTACTCTTTTCCGACGCGTACTCTTTGGAAAGAAGTTCCTATGTGCCACTGATGAGGGGTTGTGCTCTGGCACCTGTGAGAGAGGGGCTCCTCGCTGGGAAGTAGGCGGCATAGAGACATCATGGCTGGAAGGGAACCCTGAGAGGCTCAAGTGAGCTGATCCAGATGTGGGTGAGGCTCTGGCTCACCCAGATGTTCACAGGGGTCCCCTCTCTCTGCTTTTGCATAGTGGCACTCGCCAAGGGCCAGCACTGACCCTGCTCTTGCTATTGAGCTTTGTCCCGATGACAATATAATGGTGACGCATGGGAGGTGTTATCCTTAACTCTGGGCATGAGCTTGGCAAAAACCAAGGGAGGAGAAGGACTGCGAGTGGGACGGACATCAGAAATTGGTGAAGGTACTAGGGCCGTGGTCGGCAAATGATGGCCTGTGAGCCACATGAGGCTCTTTGGCCCCTTGAGTGTGGCTCTTCCACAAAGTACCATGGCCTGGGCGAGTCTATTTTGAAGAAGTGGCGTTAGAAGAAGTTTAAGTTTTAAAAATTTGGCTGTCAAAAGAAATTACACTCGTTGTACTGGTGATATTTGGCTCTGCTGACTAATGAGTTTGCCGACCACTGTACTAGGGAATTTGGGCTCATTTTATGGAAATTTGGCAGGTAGCAGATGTTTATTAGCTCATGTAGTAACTCCTCCAACCCTCAGGTGGGCACAATGTCACCCTCGTTCACAGAGGAGAACGCTAAGGCACAGAGAGGGAAAGGAATCCTCTCAACGAGTCAGAGCTGGTGAGCAGCAGAACTGAAATATGAACCTGGCATCCTGCTCCAGAGCCTACATTCTGGAGGGGCCTTGGCCCCTCACTGGATGGGATGCACATGTAACACAGTTGTAAGGGGGCCCTGCATGGCAAGGCTGGGATTTGAGACATTTACCAACAGTGATCTTGGTAAGTCATTCAACATCTCTGGACTTCTGCTCGTCAGTCAAATGGCGAGAAGTATTAATACTTCCCTCATAAGGTTATTTGCCCATTTAAAACAACCAACAACCCTAAACGGTTTGGCTCAGTGGATAGACCGTTGGCCTGCAGACTGAAAGGTCCCAGGTTTGATTCTGGTCAAGGGCATGTACCTTGGTTGCAGGCACCAGTAGGGGGTGCAACCAGTTGCAGGCACCAGTGCAGGAGGCAGCTGATCGAAGTTTCTCTCTCATCGATGTTTCTAAATCTCTATCCCTCTCCCTTCATCTCTGTACAAAACCAATAAAATATATTTAAAAAAATAAAACTATCAACAGTATGATTTGCTACCAGCATTTTGTTAACCCCTGGATTTTGTTAATAGAGGTGCACTATTCATTTACTCATCCAACTACCTACTGAGGTACATCCTGGGGACATAATAAGACCTGGCCCCTCCCATCCCTGAGCTAGAGCCTCTGATTGCTTTCTCTTGTCCAGCTGCATTGTCTGATAGCTTCAGTAGCAAGCTCATAGTAAGAGAATGCTAGGCAGCCTTCCTTGTTTCTAACCCCAGCAGGGGACTCTCTATTGGCTTTAGGACTGAGGTGGATCCATTTAATTATGCCAAGGAAGTATCCATCCATTCCTATTTTCTTGAGGGTTTTGATTAGGAATGGGAGTTGAATTACATCAGAAGCTTTTTAGCATCTATAGAAAAATATGATTTTATTCTTCTTAGATCTATCAATATGTTGACTTCCATGGAAATATCCACTTGGTTACTATGTGTTACTTTCTTACGGTGGTGGGACCTGCATTGGTTTGATAAGATTGAAGACTTCTTTCAGCAGTATTCACGACTCGTATTTGTCTGTAATGTCCTTTTTGTGTGTGCTATTAGGTTTAAGCATCGTTTGGTTTCTGTGCTCAGTGACAATGTATTGTTGGGACCACTCAGTTTTTAAAGTTGTGATAACATTTCCCTGTGAAGCCATCTGGACCTAGTGCCTCTTTATGGAGTGGTTCCATGGCCACTTTATCTATGGTTTCTGTGGGAAATAGTCTATCTACACTGTCTATTTCTACTGGAGTCAGTTTTGGTAAACTGTTATCTTTCAGAGCAATGATCCTTTTCATCTATCTAGATTTTCAAGTTTATTTGCCTGGAGTTATGCCAAGTAGATTCTTATTTTTTTTCTGCTGAGGGAGATAGCTTAGTACATCGTCACAGAATGAATGGGGACAGGACTGTGGGCGTCCTGACTTAACCTTAGAAGGAGAGTGTGTTGGCCTTCAGATAGATCAGAAGTTCAATTCCTTGTTGTGCTTGTGGAGTCAATGAATTCTTGCTTCTCCCAACCATAATTCATTGGGAGAGACAGGTAGGTACTGGGAATCCCCTGTCCTCTCCAGGGGGACCAGCTTTCTCCTGGGACTGATATGTGGGAGTGCTCATTTCTGCTCTGCCTTAGTGCTCCCGGTATATCCCTGCTTCGATTCCCGCTGAGCTAATGCATGTGTCTCTGACTTTGCCCTTTCGGAAAGGACAACAGACTCCTGGTCCTTGCTCGTAAAGTCTATTCTGGGGATCCTTAAACTTTCTGGGTCACAGCCCTTTACAAAGCTGATCCTATATGCATGCACACTGCCGGAGCACCTGTCCCAGTGTGCTTTGCCTGCCAGTGCCTTTTTATTTGGTGGTTGTTGTTCATCCTCACCAAGGATATTTTTTCCATTGATTTTTAGGAGAGTGGAAGGGAGGAAGGGTGGGAGAAACATCAATGTATGAGAGAGACACATTGATTGGTTGCCTCCCTCACTTACCCCAATGGGGGCTGGGGGTCAAACCTACGACCCAGGTATGTCCCCTTGACCAGGAATTGAATCCAAGACACTTTGGTGCATGGGCTGATGCTCTAACCACTGAGCATACTGCCCAGGGCTTACTGCCCTTCATACCATTTTCAGGGAGAGTCACAGTCCCTGATATATAGCCCATTCCCTAGTGTTGCCTGCATGTCAACTCAGGAACACCTGCTCTCAACCCACTCATAGGGGACAATTAAAACCTCATTCTCTCAGCAAACACTCCCCGAATGCTTGTTTTGTGCTAGGCCCTGTGGGGGGTATAGAGACAAATTAGATGTGGTCACCCTGCCTACGCCTCTGTGAGATACAGCCTGGCAAACAAATGGGACAAACGAGGTGCTGGGATATAGTATCATGGTTGTTGTTGGTTGTGTGTGTGTGTGCTTACTAAAAATAGAGTTCTACGCTAAGCAGGCAGGTTCCCTCGCATGTGACATTCAGAGACATCGTCTGTGTCAAGTTGAGGACAGGCCTCGGTAAGCCTGCTCGTATAAATAGTGGCTCCAGGTGCCGCCGGGGAGGGGCAGGGAGGCCAGGACTGTCAGGGAGGCGAAGGGAATGGGGAGGAAACTGAGGCCTTGGGCATTCTTCACTCTTGAACGCATGCATCCTGACTTCCAGATGAAAAGCCCTCTGTTCTTAAGGCGGCCTTACATTTTGATGGGGGAACGGAGGCCCTTAAACCTTAAAGCAGGGCTATTTGGGTTGGTTCCCAAGGCTTCCTAGGCCTTTAAGGGGAAGGGGTTGAATACATTTGGAAAATGCGGTATTGGTGGCTAGTGGCTTCAGTCCTGGCGGCACATTCGAAACTTCCAGCCAGACGCAGACCAATGGAGTCATCGGGGCTCAATGAGCTTTGCTGAGAGCCGTGCAGTGGTGTCTGTCAGAGCAGACCTTGAACCCGAGTCCCCGCTCTCAGCACTGCAGCTCAGCCAGAAGTCACTGACTCCGGCTCTAATGGAGCCCAAGTATAGTAGCATGGGGTGCGTTCACCCTTCACATTTGCTATTACATAATTATCACTGTACGTTTACTGTTCTAATGGGACTGTACTCATCATAAACCAGGGAGCAAAGCTAGGGCCGGTGTGGCTCAGCTGGTTGGGCGTTGTCTCTAGCACCAATGGGTTGCCAGTTCAATTCCTGGTTAGGGCACATGCCTGGGTTGTGGGCTCAGTCCCTGGTGGGGAGTGTGCAGGAGACAGCCCATTGATGTCTCACCTCACATCCATGTTTGTCTCTCCTCCATTCCTCGCTATCTAAAAAAAAAAAAAAAAAAAAAAAAAAAAAAAAAATCTTTTAAAAAAATGTAGCAAAGAAAGTTTGGGCCCCAACTGGGGATCACACATGTTACCCCGACTCCGAAGGCTGTTGGCTGGGCAGGTCAGAACACCCACCCAATCTGAAATAGGAAAATCCTGGCTTGCAATTCTGACTTAGTTGCCTTCTATCTGCATGACCTTGGCCAGGCAGAATACCCAGCCTTACCGAGCGTGCAGTAAATAATTGCCAAGGAGATGGATGAAAAGTTGTACATGGATGCCCATGGTTCTGAGTCTCTGGGCGGTTTTCTCATCTGTGAAATGGGGATGGGGCTGCAGTGCTCCCCACGGGGCTGATGGGAGTTTCTAGGAGGCCCAGCGGCTGGGCTGGGTAGATGCTGGGCCGCTGCGGAGGGTGGGGTGGGGGGTGTTAGGGGGTGGGGTGTGGGGGTTAAGGAACTTGGAGCTCTCCTGACCTCCCCAGGGCACTGGCTCCTGGAGGAGAGAGAGAGTCTTTGCCGCCGCCTTTGCATGGATCCTGGGCCTTAGGAGAACATGGTCCAGAGGGAAGAGCCTGGCTGTCACTGAAGAGGAGCCGTGGGCCGCAGGGCTGGGTCCGTGCTACAGCGAGTTATCTCACTTCCGCACACTCGCTGAGTTCTGACTTGAATCCCTCACGTGGCCCCTGCCTGGGCCCCAGAGCTTGGCTGGCTGCAGAGGCTTCTGGCTCGTCCAGACTCCTGGCTGGGAGGTGCCCGTGCTGCCGCTCAGGAAGGCGGGGCCTCCCCAGGTGTCCTGCCGTCCCCATGGGACCACCCTCTGAGCCCGTGGGAAGATGCAGCCCGGACAGGCTTCGTGATGGATGCCCTGAGGCTTCTCCCACAGAGGGACTTCCTCCTTCCTCCGCCCCAGCACAGGAAACAGCCAGGTTCCTCAGAGCTCGGGCCAAAGGGCCGCTTCCCCAGGCGGCTGGGAGGTTTGCTTTTTTGCTGATTGTTCCCAAACTGAGCTCAGGGAAGAAGGCGAGACTCCACCCTGAGCCCTTCCTGGGGTGGGTCAGGGCTATCTGCTTCTCCACCTGGAGCACAGCCTGGCAGGGCGCCCCCAGAGCAAGAGGGCGGCCTCTGACTTCCCTGCACTGTCAGCACGAGCTTCTTCCAGAACAGAGAAAAGCAGACATAGCGGGGTGATTACCTCCCCTGTTTCCATCTGCCCGCACCAGCAGTTACCGACACGAGGTCGGTCTTACTTCTCCATGCCCCTCGGCCCAGTAACTCCAAATCAGATTCCAGATGGCATCATATCTTATAATAAATACACAGGCATGTAGCTCTCAAAGACAGGACTCTTGAGAAAAATCCGATAGCATTATCAAACCTGAAAAAGAACGGTTACTTAATTTCAAAGGTCCAGGGTTCAGATTCCCTGCTCACAAGTATCTTTTTTTTTTTAAATCCCCACTTGAGGATATTATTATTTTTATTTTTTTAAATTAATCTCTGTGTTTTTATTAATTTCTTTCTTTTTAAGAAAAGGAGAGAAAGAGAAAGAAACATCAATCGGTTGCCTCTCCTATAGGCCCCAACTGGGGATCAACCTAGCTATGTGCCCGGACCAGGAATCGAACGTGCAACTTTTTGGTGTACAGGCCGATGCGCCAACCAGCTGAGCCGCCTGCGGGCACAGGTGTCCTTTTAATGGGTAACTTGTTTGACCCAAGATCCAGACAAAACCCTCACACTGTATGTGGTGGACCTGGTCACCATCAGTCTGTTTTCTTGCTGTTTATTTGTTGAAGAAAAGGCTTTTTCTTGTGCAGTTGCCCACATTCTGGATTTTGCCAGTGGTGTTTCTTAACATGCTCCTCTGTCCCCTGCATTTCCTATAAACTGGAATTTAGATCAGTGTCTTGAACTTTAAATGTTTAAAATTTTTATTGAATTTATTGGGGCGACATTAAATAATGCAATTATAGAGGCTTCAGGTGTACAGTTCTGTGTGTTCACCACCACGTCAAGTCTCCTTCCATCACCATTTATAACCCCCTAACCCTCTCCCAGACCTCCCCCCCTTACCTTCTGGTAGTCACCACACTGTTGTCTGTGTCTATGAGGTTTTTTTTCTTAATCTTTCACCTTTTTTCACCAGCTTCCCTCTTTCCCTCTCCTCTGACAGCTGTCAGTTTGTTCTCTGTATCTATGAGTTCGTTTCTATTTTGCTTGTTTATTTTGTTCATTAAATTCCACATGTGACTGAGATCATATGGTTCCTGTCTTTTCTCTGACTGGCTTCTTTCACTTAGCACAATGCTCTCCAGGTCTACTACGCATGCTGTCGCAAAGGGTAAGATTTTCTTCATGTCATGGCAAAAAAAACATGCCATGGTGTAAATGTACCACAGTTCTTTCACCCACTCATCTACTGAGGGCCCTTGGGCTCCTTCCAGACCTTGGCTATTGTAAGTAACGGTGCAGTTAACATAGGGGTGCATATGTTCTTTTGAATTAGTGTTTCGGGTTTCTTTGGATATACTCACAGACTTACTGGGTCATAAGGCAGCTCTATTTTTAATTTTTTGAAGTAACTACATGTGGCTTTCCACAGTGGCTACACCAGTCTGCATTCCCACCAGCAGTGCACGAGGGCTCCCTTTTCTCCACATCCGCATCGGCGCTTGTCATTTGTGGATTTATTGATGGTAGCCATTCTGGCAGGTGTGAGGCGATGCCTCATTGTGGTTTTTAAATTGCATCTCCCTGCTGATCAATGATGTTGATCATCTTTTCATATGTCTATTGGCCATCTGTGTGTCCTGTTTGGAGAAGTGTCTATTCAGGTCCTCTGCCATTGTTCAATTGGGTTGTGTGTGTTTTATATTAAGTTTTATAAGTTCTCTATGAATTTTAGATATTAACCCCTTATCAGATGTATCATTGGTGAATATGTCCTTCCATTCAGTGGGTTGTCTTTTTATTTTGTTGATGCTTTCTCTTGCTCTGCAACAAGTTTTCTGTTTGATGTAAAACAAAAAGTTTTCCTTTTGTTTCCCTTGCCTTAGACTTTTTCATGCTGGTATTGTCCTCTGCCAAAGGAATGTATCAAAAGCGGACTGTAAGCTACCAGCGGAGCAGAGAAATTGCTTTTCCCGAATTAGCATTTGGGGCCCTACGTGCGTCCTAATCTGAGGTTTGGGGGAAGCTTTTCCTCAGCGGGGCCTGTTTGAGTCCCCAGACGCCGTTCTAAAAGCCAGCCCTTCACGTGTGATTTTAATGGGGCCACGCCTGGGTGAGCTCTCTGAAGGGGACAAAGTCCTTGCAAAGCCCGGGATTTGTAAGGGTCCTTATTAAAGCAAACCTGCTTGGGCATGCCTGCTGAAGGGGGAACGCCAAACGAGGGCGCAAAGGAGTGACTGTAAAGATTCCAGGAAGGGGCCGTGTACCTGTGTGATCCCGAGAAGGAGGACTGCAGGTCTAAACCCCGCCCCGGGTGACATCACCCCGTTGCCATGGAGAAGGAGGAATGCCATTAATGACCAGGGTTGGCAGGGCCCACTGATGAAGCGTGCCAGCTCCCGCGAACGAACGTGGCAGCTCCCGGGAATGTGGCACCGAAATCAAAGCTCCCGGGGAAAAGTGTAAATAAAGAACCTGTCAGTCAATAAGGTATTCATTTTAAAGCTCTGCCCCGGGCCAAGGGTTGCAGGGGCCCCTCTGTCTTCCAGGGGCAGTTTCCATTTGGGGTTCAGATCGGCTGAAAGGAAGGTGGAAATCGGCGCTCCAGGCTGTGCCAGGGGCTGTGGGACTCTGTAAGGATGAAGCCCTTTGAGGGGCTGGTGGAAAGGGGAGGGGTCTTTACTGAGGATGCAAAGAGGGGGGGAGGTGGCTGTCCCCCCACCGGCGTGCTCTCGTGCAGGCCTTTGAGGGAGCCGGGGGCTGAGCATGGCAGCCCGTTTCTGAGGAGGATTGTCTAGTCTATTTCTGGTCAGTTTTCCTGACCAGATCTTTCCTTCTCCTTTCGGTGCGGAAGCCGCCCGCGTCCTGCTGTCATGCAGGGCCTGGCCAGTGTGGAGGGACTGTCTTCTGCTGGAAAGGGACCTCTCGGAGTCCCCATTCGGTCTCCAGGGCCTGGCTCCTTGGATGAATAGATCACTGGGCACCCATGTGATGGAATGGCACCCAGTGTTAGAAACCGCGGCTTCACACGACAGGGATGAGTCTCAGACGCGGTGCTCAGCGAGAGACGTAACATGTACACGTCTTGTTTGACTTTTGTTTCTGTGACCATCAAGGGCAGTCAAACCCCAGTCCATGGTGAGACAAGTCAAGCCTGCCCGGGGGAGGCTTACTGGCTGGGTGGGTCACAGGGGAGCCCCCGGCAGACAGGGTGGAAATATTGCATACCATGCATGGGGGACACCGCGTGCACACACATGTAAAAAGACACGATTTGTGCCTTTATGTTTGTGCCCCTTGATGCATTGAAGTGATGTCTCGGTGTGAATCCCAGCTCTGCCACTGATGGTTTGGGTGCCCCGCTGCACCCCGAGTCTCCATTTCCCCATTTGTAACAGGAGCTGACAGTGCCTGCACCCAGGCTGACGGTGCGTGGCAGAGGGGAGTGGTGCCCATGCAGGCCCGAGACACAGGGGCCCTCAGCCGTGCGGACGAGTAGAAATAGGAAGGTCTCTGAACTTCTTGGAGGCGGCAGGGCCCCGTTGAAGGACTTTAAATCAGCAAGAGGTGGTTCTTTCCACCCCAGTTTGAGACTGGCGCCCGCTGCCCCCATCCTGACATTGACCCTGAGGCCCACAGGTTGCAGATGCAACCCATGTCTCGAACCCCTGCACCAGGAGTGCGTGCCGAGGGGTGGGTACATGTGCTTTTGCAGACAGCCATGCCAGCAGCCAGTCTGCAAGGCTCATTGCTTGCAAATTGGCCCAGGTAGGTCCTGTGTCCCGGTGGCAGGCTGCCTGGGAAGCAGGACCAAGGCCGCCTCCTGCTCTCTCTGGTGGAGACAGACAGCTGTCTTACGTGGGGCAAGGTCAGCAAACAGCAGAGCATTTGGTGTAAGCTTCCTCCCTCCCCTTTCTGGACCTGATTTATCTGGATGGAATTTCTTGTCCTTTCCTGCCCTGTGTCTGCATGTGTCGTCTCCAAACGATGGAGTGACAGCCCGCTTCCCTGTCGCTATTAATGCACATGATCCATCGTTATTAATACACACGATGCATCCAACCACCGTCCTGTGTCTGAGCACGGGGAGGAGCTTGCTGAGCGTTGGATTTATTACTCGATGGCGTCCTGCAGCGTTTCCAAGAAGGCCTTGCCAATAGGTGCTGCAGATGCCAGATGAAAAACCCATCCACCTTCTTGCTCCCTCGGACCACTCCTTGCAGCCCTGACGGTGCAGGGAGTTAGGAGAGCTTTGGGGGTGGCGGGAGGCAGGATCCCTCCCTGCCATCTTCTCCCCTTCCCTCCAGCTGCACCTCCAGGTTCGGGCATCCCAGGTGCTGCCATGGCAACAGACTGTGATGTCTCAAACCTGCTGCCTGGGACTCGCACCACCTCGGGGTGTGAGCTCATCAAGGGGTGGCTCCCCCACCTCCAGGGAGGATGGACGCAGCTCGGGGTCGCTGCTGCGGGTCCCAGGGTGTCTGGCCTCCAGCCCCTGCCTGGGGTTTCTCCTTGGCACCCTTCAAGCCTGGGAGCACGGGCTTACGTGGCCCCCCACCCCCAAAGGACAGAGACAGCCGCCTCCTGCGGTCCCTCTGATGGGTTTCTATTTTGGTCACTCTGTTCTGCTTCCTGAAAATTCCACCCGCCAGGCTTCCTGGAGAAGACGTTCTTCTCTTGGGTTCCTTTTTTCAGCAGCGATCTGTCCGCGGGTCCGTTGGCACTGACTGGTGGCTCAGACTTGGCCGTGTGTCCCTGAGAGTGAGCAACAGGCCGCAGGAGCCTCCTGCAGGGCCGGCGCTGGCAGGCCCACCGGGCGGCCTGAGCGTGGTGTTTAAAATAGTCTTTGACTCAGTCCCTGGCCGCGGAGGGACGGTGGTTATTCCAGAAGACAGGGATCAGTGTCATTCGCCGTCGGGGCAACTTCCTCCTGGTGGGGCCCCCGGAGCAGTGACTATTCCGGGGCACCTCAGTGCCCTGTGTTGGGGTGAGGGGGTCACCACCCAGGAAGTAGCCCCTTTCGAGAGAAGCAGGGTAGGTAGTGTAGCGGTGGCGGGGGGAAGAGGACCCAGCTGCCTGAGACGGAGTCCGAAACTGTGTGGCCCTGGGCAAGTGACTCACCCTCTCTGAGCCTCATTTCCCCCGTTTGTAAAATGAGGAAACTGTACCACCTGCTTCATAGGGTTCTTGTGAGACAAACATATATTAATATATCCTAAATACTTGCAGTGGTTAATGGAGCAAGTGGTAGGTCTGTGTTTAGCTATTCCCATGTTTGTTATGGGAGCAGCTCACTGAGTCATTCGCACGTTAGTAAGATTTGGTGGGTCCACTCCCTGGCAGTCCGGGGAAAGGAGTCCAGGGCATGGGACGGAGGCGATGTGGGAGGTGCGCCGTACCCACTCCGCCTGTTTTCTGAGGGCTCCCAGAATCCCTGCGAAAAGAATCCCCAAAGTGCTAATGATTCCATTTGATTTTTATAAAAATGTCTTTAAAAAAAATGTTTTCGAAGGCGTTGGGTGCTGTTGTACGTAAAACAAAGCAATGAGAGCAGAGAAAGGGCAGAATGTTCACCGACACGGTCATTCTTTCCACGTTAACATGCAGATGGGCTCCATAAGTGAGTGCGCAGCCCCTGCGTTTCGGGCTTTCTGTGGATCAGGTGAGCCACGAGGTTGGGATTGTCACCGACCTCATCACCTGGTACACACAAGGACTCAGCGGTCCCCCAGGCCACAGAGCCGGGGGATGGGACAGCGGGCTCGAGTCCCCTGACAGTGTGACTGACACCGGGACCTCAGCGCAGACTCCTTGCTGAGATGGGGCTGGAGTGGCCTCCCCAGCCATCCTGTCTCCCCAGACCTTCCCGGGCCCCGATGTTGGGGAGCAGCCGGGACCGTGGGGAAAGGAAGGGTGATGGCCGTTAGGACTTCAGACGTCTGCTGCAGGAGCGAGCTACCTGCCAGGCTGACAGCGAGCACATGTCCCAGTTCTGAATCCTGGCAGGTCTGAGGTGTGACTCACCGGCAGTGCCTCCAGCAGCAGCGCGGGCCTCTGCGGCAGGCCGGCCGTGATGAGGTGTCAGGCGGTGAGCACAGAGCTGTGCTTCTCAACGGGGGGCCGTTCTGCCTCGCAGGAGACACTGGGCGATGCCTGGAGACATTTGTTGGTTGTCACAACGGCCGGAGGGGCAGAGAGGCTCCTGGCTTCTAGGGGGTAGAGGCAGGGATGCTTCTAAGCACCCTCTAGTCCCCACAGTTAAGATCTGCCCGGTCCCAGGTTCTCAAATTGAGAATTCCTGGCTACTGGGTGAGGGTGCCTCAGGTCTGCCTCCGTTCAAGCTGTGAGACTCCAGACAACGTAACTCACCTCTCTGTGTCCATATGTGAAAGGGCAGTAAATGGTGCCTGCCTTCTGGGTTGTTGGAAGATTAAATAATTCACCACCTGCAATGGGCTAACGAAAGCACCTATTAGTACTTAAGCTCTCCAGATGTTAGCCGCTTTTGCTATTTTATTATTGTTGTTGTTATTGTTAACCCCTATCTGCCTTCCAAGAGCTCAGTCTAGTGAGGAGACAGACAGTGCATCTATAATCGATAGACTTGACTAGAATGTAGATGACTTTCCAGGTTCTAGGAACACGGAAGAACTGCTGACTGATTCAGCCCAGAAAATATGTGAGCGCCTTCAGGAGGACGCGGCCCAGTGGAATCCTGATGGACAAAGAGTGGCTTGCTAGGCTAAGTGAGGAGAGGAGGCATGGGAGGAAATTCAGGGCAAGGGGAACAGCATATGCAAAGGCATGAAGGCTCAGAGGATTGAGAGCAGCACCCTTTCAACCCCTCATCACTGTTTACACTTTATTGTTCCTCTTTGAGTACTGATGCCTCCAGTGCAGGCCAGGACCGCCCCGCAGGTGAGATGGGTGCCCATGGTCCACTGTTGAGGACCTTGCATATGATGAGAACCATCTCCTTCTCTCTGAACTAGTCACAAGGAATGGAGTCTCAGTTAGATGCTACTGTGTCTTTAATGCCTTCCTTTCGGACATTCGCCATTCCCTCCCCCCTCTAGCTTTAAAAATGGCAGGCTCTCTGGGTTCAGAGATGTCCTACATCTTGACTGAGGGGGTGGTTACGAGGGTGCCTAACATTTGGCAAAACCCATCAAACTCTGCACCCCCAAATCTGTGAATGTAAGTTATACCTGCATACAGAAAGAGCATAGGAGGGAGAGAAAGAGGGGCCTCAGGCTCCGAGCCTTTGGCCGGCCGAGGTGTCTTGCTTGAATTTAGTAACTTTTGTTTTTATTGTTCCTTTACCCTCCCTTCTATTTATGGAGTTGACACTGATTTTCCATTTGTGGTAGTGGTGTAAAGTTTCCCCTTAAAACAAAAAAAGAAAAGAAAGTCGTATGTGAGTGGATTTAAATAGAAATATTAAGTATTATACATAATATTTACCGGTGGTGCATTATTGCTACAGCAGAGATTATGCAAGTGTCCGAAAAGCGAGATTTTTGGCAACGTGTCTGAGAAAATCTGGTGGTTCTGAGATGAAACTGGCTTTGCCCAGAGCATGTGGGGATCACGGTGACTTACAGAGGGCGGTGTGTGAGGCTGGCAGTTGAAGGAGCAGCAGCGAAGGATCCTAGCTCCTGCCATGTTTTAGTGATGAGCCACTTGTCTGATATTCAGAGGACTGAGGATCTCATGATTATAAACTACCTTCCTTTTCCTGCTTGCTGTTCAACTTTCAAAATCTGGGGGCAGAAAAAGAAAAGAAAAAGAAACTGCTGCTCGGATGAATGAAAACCAACGTACATGTTTTCAAGGCTTTTGCTTAGCAAAGCAGCCTTTCCGTTGTAAGCAGCTGCCAGGGTCCGCACGGCCGAGTGCTGTGACTTTTCACATCGCCCTGTCGGGGTGTTTATCTGATAAGATGGAAAGCAGTTTTTCTGATAAGGCCGGAATTTTTGCTAAGAGACCTTTTGTGTTTTGTTTTGCTGCTTCTCAGGGTGGCGAATTATCAGAATGTTGTTATGGATTTGAGGTTAATCGCTTTGTAGATTAAAAGTCTATGCTCTGCTACCTGCCAGGAAGGAGAGTGTGTGTGTGTATGTGTGTGTGCACGTGCATGGACATATTCAGATTTATATTGATCTGCAGCTTTGCAAGCACTCTAGACCCTGCAGATTCTAGCTAGAACAACCACAGCCAGAAGCAACCAAGGACACTGGTCCCTGTTACCGATGAGAGTGGAGATGTACCGGTGGTGGGTGGGGGACTTCTCCGAGGTCACACTGCTCCTTAGTGGCAGAGAGGGACTAGCTCTCCATTTCCTGCTTCCTAAACCAGGGTGTCATTGTTATATGTTATGCCATGACCACCTTTAAAGTAAAATAAAAACACGTCTCTTTGAGGAACTCTGTTTCTTTTCTCAGGGTAATACAGAAATCAGGCCTCTTTCTGCTAGCCCACTGCTTAGTTCCCCTCGCCAGAGGAAGTCACTGTTTCCTGTCACTTCCAGCAGCAATTTGTGTGCGTGCATACTGGACGCAGTTTGCTTTTCTATTTTAACACCATATCTCCGTTTTCATTCAGAAAGGACTTTTTAAACCCTTTTTAATCTTCTTTCTTTGTTTTTTAATCCTCACCTGAGGATATGTTTAGAGGGAGAAAAGGAGAGAGAGAGAGAGAGAGGGAGGGAGGGAGGGAGGGAGGGAGGGAGGGAGAGAGAGAGAGAGAGAGAGAGAGAGAGAGAGAGAGAGAAAGAAAGAAAGAAAAACATCAATGTGAGAAACGCTGGTTGCACCCTGACTGGGATTGAGCCTGCAGCCTAGGGTGTGTCCTGACCGGGAATGAATCCACAGCCTTTCGGTGTAGGAATGGTGCTCTACCCGGCCGGCTTCATCCCTTTTTGAATCACCTTCTTTGAGGTTACAACTTTCTATCATTTGGTATAGATATTAGCATCTTGGAATAGTAGTTTAAACATTTCACATAGACTTTCCTGAATTCACTTTTATTTATTTGTTCACCCAACCAACAAATAGGGTGTTTTTTTTTTTGTTTTGTTTTGTTGTTGTTGTTGTTGTTGTTGTTTTTTGAGGGCTTGCTTTGTGGCAGGTCCTGTCCACATGCTAGGAATACAGTGGGGGGTGGGGGGTGGGGGAGAGTCCACGGAATTGACTGGTGGGTGGGGGTGGGCCTGGAGGTTGGGGGAGGGCCTGGCAATATGACTAACCCCAGAATTACTTAACTGTAATGCATGGTGATAGTGGATGGGACAGAGCAGGGAAGTATGAATGGGGTCTGATATAGTCAAGGAGGCTGGGAAATCCTCTCAAGCACATGATGCTTTACCTGGAGGGAATGAGTGGCTTTAGTTATGTGGAGAAGGGGCCTGTCTGGGTACGGGTGGGAACAGCCAGCGCAAAGGTCCTGAGGCAGAAAGGAGTGCGATGCTTTCTATGAACAGAAAGATAGCCAGTTTGGCTGGAGTCCAGGGAAAGAGGTTAAGGCCAGGCTGGCCTTGCTGAGGTTATTTAACTTTCCCCTAAGATGGGAGGGGAGTGTCCAGCCCACAGGCCATATAAGGACCATGAAATCATTTGGTCTGGCCCAGACAGAGCATTAGGGGTAAGTTAATTAAATGTTTGGCCAAATAGAGCAGGCCAATTATTAAGTTGATAATTTTGTATGGCCCAAGAATGTTGTTATAAATATCCAAATGGCCCTAGCTGGTTTGGCTCAGTGGATAGAGCGTTGGCCTGCAGACTGAAGGGTCCCAGGTTCAACTATCTCGGGTCAAGGGCACATGCCTGGGTTGCAGGCTCCATTCCCAGTAGAGGGAGTGTAGGAGGCAGCCGATCGATGATTCTCTCTCATCGTTGATATTTCTCTCTCTCTCTCCCTCTTCCTTCCTCTCTGAAATCAATAAAAATGTTTTTTTTTGTTTTTTGTTTTTTTAAATCCAAATGGCCCTTGACAGAAACAAGGTTCCCCGCCCCTTCCTAAGAGCTGTGGGAACCCATTTCTGAGCTCTCACTTGGGCTGGGGGCACTGTCTGGACCTATAAGATCAGCTCTGCTAAGCCAGACAGCGTCTCCAGGATGGCCCAAAGGGGAACCACGTAGGTTGAGGATCATTCGTGCAGCTGCACCACTTTAGGAAGAGGTCCCATTTCTGCCTGGCAGGCCCTGGGACATATATTTTTCACTTACTTGTTTGCTCAGTCACTCCACCAAAGTGTATGGACAGTCTCTAGGCGCCTGTGCTAGATTCTTGGCAAACAGTGCTGAATGCTAATTGACATGGTTCCAGCCTCAGTGGAGGATAGACCTGAGTGCAGACATCGGGTACTTTAGGCTTTGTGGGCCATATGGCCTCCGCCTCGACTACCAATGCTGCCGTTACAGTGCAAAAGCAAGCCGTAGACCATATACAAAATGAGGAGTGGCTGTGTTCCAATAAAACTTTATTGATAAACAGTCTGTGGGCCGGATTTGGCCCAGGGGGGCTGTAGTTTGCCTGCCCCTGATCTAGTGGGATGGAATTCCCTAAACAGATAAATATCTGATGTCATGTGAGCCGGTCACTGGTGCCAATGGAAAAAGATGCCAGGGAAAAGGGGTGGAGAAGGACACTGGGGTAAGGATAGAGATGATCTTTCTGAGGGGCCAACCCAAGGGGGTATTGACTGAGCAGGCACGTGACAGAATCAGGGAAGTGGCCAGCTGAAGGCCTTTCGGGGAGAGTTCCCAGGCAGAGAAGGAAACACACTCAGGAACTCAGAGGCAGACTCCGATGGCAGAAAAGCCAGGGGTCTCTGGGCTGTTGCTGAGTCAGGCTGGGGAGGAGAAGGGACAGGTGGGAGGGGCAAGACAAGCCAGGGCCAGGGACAAGTGTGTTAAGAAGTGTAGATAGCATCTATAGTGTCAGGGAAGGCCTTTAAAGTGGATTTCAGGAAGGGGTGTTTCCAAGGATGGCTGCATGGGGAACGGACCATACAGAGTGAGGCTGGAGATGGGGAGGCTGGGGAAGAGGCCCACATGGGAGAGGACAGCAGCTTGGACCGGGGTGGTTGTAGTGGAGAAGGGGTGACACATGAATCTGGTAGCAGTCAGGATTTGCTGATGGCTTGGATGGAAGGCTGAACGGAGGGGCCTGTGTTGAGCTGGGCAGATTGGAGGAGGGCTCGGTAAGGGGCGGCAGGAAGGGATAGCTGGATCCCTTGCTAATTCCAGTCTTTAGCTGTGGGGCCTTGTGAGGTGGCGGCAGAAGCTGGCGCTGGAGGGCTACTATGAAAGAAAAATTAGGGTGTTCTCCAGCCACTGGCCTGACAGTTTGGAAGACTCTATAGCCAGAGCCTTGCATTTTGGGGGCCAAATACAATAGTTTGTCTGGGGGATTTCCAAACCTGCTAATTCTGTGGTTTAGGGTGAATCTCTTCCCCTCCCAGGGCCTCCGTTTCCTTATCTGTAAAATGGCTCTCGCCTGAACAAAATAAGCCAGGAGCCAGGAGTTCTGGCTCAGAATGAAGCTACTTCTGATACTCGAGCGTGGATATTTGAGGTTTGACCCCAGAGCTCCATGCACTCCAGGCCTGGGTACCCTCCCTTTGCATCCCCCCGAATCTGTGTCAGACACGTAGAGCGACGAGGTGGGCCTAGGTCCGAGTTTTCCAAATTGGGGGTCACAGCCCACTGGTGGGACAGGAAACCTGTTGAATGGGCTGTGACCAGCCTATAAGGAAAGTAACGGTGTGTGTGTGTGTGTGTGTGTGTGTGTGTGTGACGAGGGTAAGTATTGTTTCCGAGAAGCCTTTGTTTCCCTTGGGAGTGAATATGGTGGCGCACGCTAGGTTGTGGAATAAAATGCATTTCTTCTAATGGCCCCATTGAGATAAGGGCTTGGGAGTCATCAGCCAGGTGGCCAGCCAGGCCTCCAGCTGACACTTCCCGGCGTCATGCTCGCCCTCAAACCTTCCTGCTGTGTGGCCTTGGCCTCAGGGAGCCGGCTGCTGAGGGAAGTGGGGTCCAGCCTGGGGTTCTGCGTGGTGGGGTTTTAAACCGAAAACAAGCAGCAGGAGACACGCCCAGCCTGTGACTAATCTGCGCTGGGAGTTCTGTTCCAGAGGCTTAAAGAGACCTCCCCTCCCCCCCCTTCTCTTTCCAGAAGAGCCGAATGCACATAAGGTCGCCAGCCCACACTCCGGACTTGCATACCATGACGATGTCCTGGACTATGGCCTCAAGCCATACAACCCCCTCGCCAGTCTCTCTGGCGAGTCCCCCGGCCGATTCGGAGAGCCGGATAGGGTAGGGCCCCAGAACTTTCTGAGCCCGGCCAAGCCAGCGGGGGCCTCGGGCCTGAGCCCTCGGATCGAGATCACTCCGTCCCACGAACTGATGCAGGCAGGGGGGGGCCTCCGCATGAGAGACGCCGGCCTCCTGGGGGAGCAGGTGGCCCTGGCGGGGGCGGCCGCCAGCCCACGGTTCACCCTGCCCGTGCCCGGCTTCGAGGGCTACCGCGAGCAGCCGCTTTGCTTGAGCCCCGCGAGCAGCGGCTCCTCTGCCAGCTTCATTTCCGAAACCTTCTCCCCCTACACCTCGCCCTGCGTCTCGCCCAATAACGGCGGCGGGCCCGACGACCTGTGTCCCCAGTTTCAAAACATCCCTGCTCATTATTCCCCCAGAACCTCGCCAATAATGTCACCTCGAACCAGCTTCGCTGAGGACAGCTGCCTGGGCCGCCACTCGCCCGTGCCCCGTCCGGCCTCCCGCTCCTCGTCGCCTGGTGCCAAGCGGAGGCACTCGTGTGCCGGGGCCCTGGTCGCCCCGCTGCCCGGAGCCTCACCCCAGCACTCCCGCAGCCCCTCACCGCAGCCCCAGGACGACGGCGCCCCCGCCGGGTACCCCCCGACGGCTGGCTCTGCCATCCTCATGGATGCTCTGAACAGCCTCGCCCCGGACTCGCCTTGTGGGATCCCCCCCAAGATGTGGAAGACCAGCCCCGACCCGTCCCCGGTGACTGCTGCCCAGCCCAAGGCCGGCCTGCCCCGCCACATCTACCCGGCCATGGAGTTCCTGGGGCCCTGCGAGCAGGACGAGAGGAGGAACTCGGCTCCCGAGTCCATCTTGCTGATGCCCCCGACGTGGCCCAAGCCGCTGGTGCCTGCCATTCCCATCTGCAGGTGAGTCGGGCTGTGACAGTGAGTGGTTCCATGGTTTAGTGTGAAGAGATGGCTTTCTGGCTGTGAGCGTGGGGTTCAAAGCTGGTCAGACTCTATCCTAATATATAAAAACTCTGGGTCCATCACAACTGGAGGCTTGATCAACCGGAAGTCAGTCCTGCAGTCAGCACTGGGTTGCTGTGGCAATGCAGCACTGACTGCTGTGGTTGCAGGCACAGTGACCGGGCACTGACTGACTGCTGAGGAGGCTGCGAATCAGACCTGGAGAGAGGCCTGAAGAGAGAAGCAGAGTCTGATTTGTAGCCTGTGTGGTAGCTGTTGATCAGCACTTGCCTCTCTCTCTCTCCAGGGCGGGCCAGCAGCCGCGCCTCCATTTCTCTCCAGGCCTCTACCAGGGCTGCTGATCAGCCCTGCCTTTCTAATCAGGGACCATTGATAGGCCCAGAGATACTGATTGGCATAGAAACCGGCCAATTAGAACCAAATCTGGGTCAACTGTGAGGAGCCAATGGCTGCCTAGGAGGTGGAGCTTTTGAAGCTGACTGACATAGAAACCAACCAATCAGAACCAAATTGGCTGGCAGAGAAGGGCAGTTGGGGGCGAGATTAGGCCTGTAGGGAAGGGCAGTTGGGGCGAGGTCAGGCCAGCACGGGAGGGAAGTTAGGGATGATCAGGCAGGCAGAGGCAATTAGAGAAGATCAGGCTAACAGAGGAGAGAGTTGGGAGCAAGATCAGGCTTGCAGGGGAGGGCCATTGGGGGAGAGATCAGGCCAGCAGGGGAGGGCAGTTGGGGGCAACCAGGCTTCCAGGAGGGCGGTTGGGGATGATGTCAGTTCAGCAGGGGAGGGCAGTTGGAAAGAGATCAAGTTAGCAAAGGAGGGCAGTTGGGGCAACCAAGCCGGCAGGGGAGGGCAGTTGGGGACAAGATCAGTTAGGGGCAATCAGGCAAGCAGGCAGAGAGGTTAGGGGTGATCAGGCAATCAGACAGAGGGGTTAGGGGCAATCAGGCAGGCAGGCAGGCAGGCAAGTGAGTGGTTAGGAGCCAGCAGTCCCCAATTGGAGAGGGTGCAGGCTGGGCTAAAGGAACCTTCCCACCATCATGCATGAATTTCATGCACCAGGCCACTAATCTTATTATAAGATGTCTTATTTGGCATCTGCTATGTACCACAGGACTGCAGTCAGTGTAGGGAAGCCCTAAAAAATAAGAGAGCCTTAATCCTTAGGAGTTTAAAAATCTTGACAAATTGGAGTTGTAGATAGCAGCCTGTAAGCTTTGGACTCTCTTAGGACTGGATTTGAGCCTTGGCTCTGCCATTGACTGGCTGTGTGATCCTGGGTGTCTCTGGTACTGCCAACCTACAGAGCCATCAGACATCACCAGTCCTGCAGGACCATGTTTCTCACTGAGCATTTTTTCATGTCATGCCCAGGGCAGACATCACTAATCAATCAGGACCTTCATTCTCACTGGGCATCTTTCTGGGCCGTGGTTCTTCCTGTGAGGTGAGGATGATAATAGTAATTACCTCAGGGTGTTTTAGTTTAAAGATTAGGTGAGATGATATTTATCAAGCTCTTGGAATGGAATCTGCACAAAGTAAGAGCTCAGAAACCCTGCAGCGTGATTGTCGTTGGGTAATCTTTGTCTTCTAGAGGAAAAGACAAGCTTTGTGCTAGGAGACTGAGCTCCCAATAGCTTCAGAGTCCTGGTGGTGACAATAATAATCCCCAATATTTAAGGACTCTTGTACCAGGCATAATTCTATGTACCTCTATGTATTACTACATAAAATTCTCACCTAAACCTGGTTTGGTATTATTTTTATTTTGATGCCAAGAAAATGGGGCACACTAGCCAGGAGCAGATATTGTTCTATTGTTGTATTAGATAAAGAATCTGAAGAGTTATGCTATTATCATATCTTAGTAGTTTTCAAAGTGTCATTTGATTTTAGCATCTGGAAACCCCAACCCCCCCCCCCCTTTTTTTTTCTTCAAATAAAATGTTGAATACAAAAATAGATAATGGTAAAGAGAGGGTTTTGATTGATGTGGGGTTGAAAGTAGCCAAGGGCCCTGCCTGTTGGCTTAACCCCACACCAGACCAAAATGGACTGTGCAAAGCTTCCAGTTTCACTGAGAACACTTTGGCCATCGTAGGTCAGCCAATGTCCCTTAAGGAAAGGAACGTCTGGGTTCAACAGGGTTAAACAGGTGCCTGGGTGCAGGGGCCACTCCCAGCTTGGATAGAATGCGCAGTGATTTTGAAGCTCATTTGGCCGCTGAGTTCTGAGTTTTGTGGCTCAGGTTTCACAAAGCTACCTTAGGACACGGCGATCAGGACCAACCCCTGCACAGGTTGAGAAACTGGGGCTCAGAGAGGTGACATGACATGCCCGTGATCACATAGTTAACGACCATGCTGGAAATTAGAGTCCAGGATGCCTGGTTCTTTCTGTTACAGATCAATCCCCAAAACATGGCCTAATGTCTGCCAGTGGAGAGGAACATCACAGGAAATATGGTTGTAGTACATTTATGTGAGACTTTATTGTTTATTTTGTGAAATCCTTCCCTCTCCATTCTGTGGCTTGACCTGAGAGGTGGTAGAATCCTTTGTTCCCTACCAAGTGTCAGTCTGTGCCAGCCAATGAGATATTTGTGAGAATTTTCTATCAGGTTGAGAGGATGGGGGCATTCTGGAAATCTCATTATAATATCCACCTCCAGGTGTGTGGACAACTTCGCAGAAGGCTGGACTTCTTTTTCTTTTTCTTTCTTTTTTTTTTAAAAAAACATTTATTTATTTATTTTTACATATTTTATTGATTTTTCCCCCCTCCCTCCCTCCCACACATCCCCTCCCTCCCCAGAGTTTTATGTCCATTGGTTGTACTTACATGCATGGATACAAGTCCTTCAGTTGATCTATTAGAAGGCTGGAATTCTAATGCAGGATTTCAGACTGACCTCAATGGTCTGATTCTTAATATTTTATTTCAGTTGTCAAAGACTTATTCCAGAACAAACAAAATTCGATATTGATGTTTATGGGTATTCCACAGAATCTCCCACTCACTAAATTTTTTGATCCTTCAAGAGACACAGGGGTGAAGTGATTTTTTTTTAATGAGCCTTATTTTGCAAACTTAATTATTTTTTAACTTTCATTGATGATGAGAGTAAGAGTATTTAACATCAGGGGCACCTTGGTTGTAAGCAGGAGCTTGAAGGCATGCTGGCATATAACTAAGGTAGAATTAAAGTCTTGCCCAAGTCTTCAGGGCGCAAGGGGCTTCAGCGGGCAGCGTGGTGGAAAGGAAAGAATGGAGATTTGCTTGTGGAGTAAAGATGCGATTTTAATTGGATTGAAAGTTCAAGTAGGACTCTAGCACTGCTAGAGTTTATGGGTTACCATCCCCTTCGGTTCTCCTCTTGATATTACCATGACAGAGAAGGGATGGAATTAGCCTCATTGCAAGCACTTAACTAAGTCAAGTGGATAATGTCAGCGTCTACTGCTCTGGGCTTAGTGGGAAAAAATAGTCTGATTGGATTGATGATTTCTGCCATATGTGAAAAATCAGGACATAGTGACACAAATCCATGCATTTGCAACTTCAAAGCTACAGTGAATATACAGAGAATCTTTGAAATAAAATTGCTCATTCACTCATCCATCCATTTGTGCATCCACCCACTGAATATTCCCTGAAAACCTATCAAATGTCATGCATTGTTCTAGAGTCATCCCATAAATGAGGTAATTTCTTGGACTGATTTTAAATAAATTAGTAAGATAAAGAGGCAGTATAGAGATGTGGAAGGAGCCCTGGACTGGGAGTTGGAGCTCCCGACTGTATCTTGCTCTGTGATCTTGGAAAAATGTAGTGAGGTTCTCTGAAGCTCTGAAGGAATGAATAGTCTAGATAAATTGTCAAGACATCATTCAGCTCTTAAATGTCATAATTTTAATCACATATCAAGTGCCTGCTGTGTATGCTGAATAGGGTTGAGATTCTAATATAAAATGAAACTTAATGGCATGTCCTCAAAGAAATTACAGCCTCAGATGTAAAGGCATGCATATCTAATATTGTAACTAACTCAGATTATCTATAGGAAATAACTGTTTGAAATATACAGGAAAATGATAGCTAGTAATTTTGGAGCACTTACTGTGATAGGATCTTTTATATAATCTCCATATCCCCATTTCACTGTTGAGGAAATTAAGGCCAAAGGAGGTAGAGGCATTTGCTCCGTCATACAGGTAGTTAGAGGTGGTGCTGGGACTTAAACTTGAGTGTGTAACTTCAGTCATGAGCTTGACATTTACTCTTCATTTAATATTCGGGAGACTGAGTGGTTTGGCTCATTCCTACCAACACCAGACACCTCTCTGTGGTTGAATGTTTTATACTTGACATGATAAATAATAACTGTGACTGGAACTCACCTCTCTCTAAAGTTTATTTTTAATTGAGATCATCATACATAGAAATAAGAGCTTGGACATGATACTCTTCAAAATTCTCAGAGAAAAAGAAGGTCTGGCAGTTAAAAACACACTAGAGCTAACACACAGTGAAATTAGCTTCATGAATGAAGATGTCAGTCACATTGTCTTCAAGAAGATGAATGAGAAAGCAAAGAAAAAGATCTCCCTACCTATCCTGCCTGAGAAACATGTGCCTCCCAATAGCCAGCATTTTATCCTTATGCTCATTGGACACATTTTTCAGAAAATGAGCCATTTACGTTTATTGTACAGGTGAGCTGATTCTGATTTATTGTACCTACAACTGTTTGGGTTTCCTCCTTCAGCATCCCAGTGACTGCATCCCTTCCTCCACTGGAATGGCCACTCTCCCACCAGTCAGGCTCCTACGAGCTTCGGATCGAGGTGCAGCCCAAGCCACATCACCGGGCCCACTATGAGACAGAAGGCAGCCGAGGGGCCGTCAAAGCACCAACTGGTGGCCACCCTGTGGTTCAGGTATGGACTTGAATTATTTTTATTTATTTGTTTCTAGGTGATTTACTTCTACTGAATCTCAGCCTGTGGCTTGTCAGGTTGAGGTGTGTGACTCAGCCTCTTACTCCTCTAAGGGATGAGGCATTAAAGATCAAATTAGTATCTGAAATGAATCAGCTATCAAGATGCCAGAAAAGAAAGTCTTCTTTCGATATTCATGCTCCAGCTACTTCTTCCCTTCTCTTTCTGATTGAAACACTGCTAGAATTTTTCAGATGTTTGTGTATTGACAGAGGTTTCTGAAGCCATCGTGTTGTGTTTAAAACTTAGATGAGCGTGAATAGAGGAAAATCAATATACTCTTGTAAAATATAGGAAAGTTGGAACAAATTAAAACTATTCATACTTATCCCTAGTTGGTTTGTTCAGTGGATAGAGCATTAGCCTACAGACAGAAGGGTCCCAGGTTTGATTCTAGTCAAGGGCACATGCCCAGGTTGCAGGCGCGATCCCCAATAGGGGGCACGCAAGAGGCAGCTGGTCAATGATTATATCTTATCAATGATGTTTCTATCTCTCCCTTCCTCTCTGAAATAAATTAAAACAAACAAAAAACTATGCATAGTCAAACTACCTAAAATAACTGTTATTAGCATTTTGATATATTTCCTGTTTGTCTTTTTTCTATTCACAAACATGGTAATGTCTACTTTTGTACATTTGTATACTTGATGTTTTAGTAGTTTGTACTATGATTTTTTTTTTCTTTTTTACCATGAGCATTTCCTCCTGTTTTTTTCTTAGTAGTTATCTTTTATGTCTGTGGCTTTCACTTCAACCTCAGATCTCTTTTTTTCTTCTCAAAATAAGTATAGTGTTCTTTCTTCTCCAAAATAATTAGAGTTGAAATATTCTTAGTTGTACTTTGGGTTAACCAGTAACTGCTGACTAGTGCCCACCAACCAACCCAACCAGACCTTCAATACATTTAAATAAATTTACCTTTTTTTTAAGTACTTGCCTTAAAGTGTAAGTATTATATGGTAAGAATTCTATGATAAGGATCTGATGCAGTGTACATCAGAGCTCTCTAGAGTTGTTAACAATACAGATTCTTGAGTATCACCAAAAACTACTTAGTTAGAAGCTACATGACACGAGTAGAGTTCAGATAACAAACAAACTACAAACCCCCACATCTTCACAGATACTTATGCTGCATACACCTGGATAAGGACTTTTATGAGAATACTAGAGGCCCGACGCATGAAATTTGTGCAAGGGGCTCGGCCCTCACAGCTGCAGCAACTGCCTCGGCCCTTGCAGCCCTGGCTTGTCCCAAAAGTCGTCGGATGGTCATGCCGCTGTTTGGCCATCTGGTCTAATTAGCATATTATGCTTTTATTGTTATAGATTAGGAACTTCTAACTTCTGGCAGTTGCTTTTTCTAAACCTGACATCACAGACGTCTTGGGATCTGTTTCTATTTATTGCCCCCTTTCCTTGATCATAAGTCACCTTTTCCTCTTTCTTTGCATGTCTAGTGATTGTTGATTGTATTTTGATATTTCAGTGATAACATATACTGGACATTGTAGAGACTCTGGACTTGTTATCTTCCTCAAAAGGCCTCCTGGCTTGGAGGATGGCATCAGTCTGTGTCTTGAAGTCAACACTTTTGGGAGGGATAGGGAAACTCATTCAAAACAGAAGAAAAGGGGATTGTATGAGGAGGCTATGGGGCAGTTGGACAAAACCAGGCCAGTAGATTCAACTCAAGAAGAACCTGGAGTTAGGAAATCAACCTCCAAGTCTTACTTCCTTGCTTAGTCAATCCATTCAGCAAGTGAGTTCATTCTGCAAGCATTTGTTGGGCACCTCCCTTTTGTCATATACTGAATCTGATACTGAAACACAGTGAAGAATAAAACAAGTTTGATCTCTTTCATCATGAGCTCACGTTCTAGAGGGAAAGAGTCAAGGGCTGATCACACAGATAATAAAATGAGCAGCTGTGGCAAGTGGCCTGAAAGAAAAGTGTGGAGTTCCGGGTGGAGGAGGCATCGTAAGAGAGAAGAACATCTGCTAAGGTTTCCCTGAGGAAGAGACGTAGGGAGAGCAGCATGTGCAAATGCCAAGAGGCAGAAGGAACCACATCGGAGGACCATCAGAGGCCAATGTACCTGGAGTGTGAGGGGCCAGAGAGAGAGTGGAGAGAGGTAGAAAGGAGCCGGAGCCCAGAGCATTCAGGGTCTGGATAGCCACAGAGAAGTGTGTGAAAAGCAGGAAGGAAGCATGATCTGACTTAGGCTTTGCTAAGACCCCACTCTGATGGCTCCTATGGGGTCGTAGCTGAGATAAGGAAGAGAGTCAGGGGACTCTACCCTTTCAGGGCTTCTTCATCCTCTGATCACTCAACAAATGCTTGTTGAGCACTACTATGTACCAGGCACGGTTCTAGATTCTGGGACAGGGTGTGAACAAAACAGCCAGCAATCCTCACCAGCTTACAGTTTAGCAACACAGTAATAACAGTAAACACTTAGTGAGCATATAATGCATGTCAGGATCTGTTCCAAGTGCTGTGTACATTACTAATCAGAGCCCTCCTTGACAAGGACATGTCAAGGAACTCATTCAAGGTCATAGTTACTGAGTGGTGGATATTGGATTTGGATCCTGGGGTCTGGCTCTGCCAGCTGCACCACTTTCCCCATCTTCTGCGTCTCTTCCCGATCTTCTTTCTCTCCCCAGGCAGAGAAAGCCTGGTGGGAAATTACCTACACTCCCTGCCTATGAAGTGTATATGCTATTCCGATTTCACCTCCCTCACTAGCCCATTGGAGTCCAAACCCTGATTCTCAGGGAAGTGCTAATGGGCCTTGGTTGGGATGGGTGCCGTCCACTGGGCCAGTTAGCTTGGCCAGTGAGGTCCAGCCACATGTGGTGCTAACCTCTGCTCACTCATTCATCATGGCCGGGGCCATGGAAATTTTCAGAGAAGAGATGTGCAGTTCAAAAGACTCTGCTACCGAGCACTTGACTTTCACACCCTTTCTTCCAACAGCCCCCAAGGATCCGTTCTTATTCTTGCTCATAACTTTGAAAACTCATTGTATGACTTCAAAATTAAGCCATGTTCTCAGAAAACACAAAGTGAAGTATCTTTTTTTTTTTCCTTTTGGACAGTTTGTGTGCTCTTCAAAAATGAAATGTGCTAATCCCTGATTTTTAGTGTAGGTAGTTGGTTTTTTAAAAATTCCTTTGAAAAATGAAGAAAAGAGAGACCTTGAGAAACAAGTGAGCTTAAGCTTTTAGTAGGTGCGAAAACCCCTTTCAAAATCTGGAGGGTGCCCCCGTGTTTCCCAGAAGAGGAATGAAGCCCCGTTTTGTACCTTGCTAGAACTTTCTGCTGGTTTCTCTCTTGATCTCTATCTCTCTCTTTATCTCCCCAACTGTTTCTATTTTTGTACTGAAACCAGGGCTCCCTCCCCTCCTCAATCATCCGTCCCCACCCTTCTTTTTTATTTGCCATTCTATGAAACTTAATATATTTTTTTTTGCGTGCTTAGTGGTTTTATGCTCCTCTTCATATGACAGTAAAACAAATACAAGACCACTTCATCTGTTCTTCTAAATATAAAATTTAAGTCTTAAGCATATATCACATTCAACTTTTTTTTTTTTCTGACCTGAATGTCATTTAGTCTTGGAAGAAAGTTGGCTCTAAACTTGAAGTGCTTTTTAGATTTCATGACTCATTCATTTGACCAATATTTTGTTTGGACCTACTGTGTGCCAAGTACTGTGCTAGGTGCCAGTAGTATAATGAGAGGTGAGATGGAACTCAGAGGCAGGGAGGTGCAAAGTACACCAGAACGGTTTAGTGTGACCATTGGGTCGGGGTGTAGGTGGGTCGGGGAGGCCAGACATGGGATGGAATGACATGTGAACTCTTAGGTAAGACATGATGGCTGATAAGGAGCTCATCTGTTGGATTCAGAACTTGGGCATAACTCCTTCAAGAAAACCTTGCCAAGAGGGTACTTGGGAGACCTGCATTAGAGGGAGGGTCTTGCTGAGGAGGTGACCTGCCATCTGGCACCTGGAGCAGGTGAGGAGCCAGCACAGAGAAGCATCATGCCCGGCCTTGCTCTGCCTTGCTGTCCTCTTTTGGCGGTGGTAGGGGCACGTGCAAAGGCCCTGAGGCAGGGAAGAACTCATGTGTCTGAAGAGCTGCAGGGGGGCCAGGGTTACTTGAGTTTAGCCAGGACATGCAGGACTCATAAACCAAGTTGGGGAGCTAGGATTTTAATCCAGGGCAAGGGGAAGCTGGTAACACATTTTGGGTAGGGGAGGAAGGCGATTCTGATTTAATATTTTCAGGATCACTCAGTCTTCTCTCTAGAGGGGGAGGGTTAGAAGGGCTGAGGAAGGAAGCAGGAAGATGATTTGGTGCTGGCGTGGGGTGTGGCTTGGGAAGGGTGGTGCCACCTGCCGTAGGGGAAGAGTTGGGGAAGAAGTTTCTTAGGGGAAGATGAGTTCGGGGTTAGGCAGAAGGAAGACCTTGTGAGGCATCCAAGCAAAGATGTCATGTAGGCAGTTAGATGTGGGAACCCGGATCTCAGAAGCAAAGTTGTGACTTTCTAACCCTCTGGCCTGCGATGGCACAGGACCACCGGCACCATCATCGGCGGGCTTGGTGCCTATTGCTTATGTGGGTGGGTTCCTCACACCCTCCTTAGTAACTCGCAGCTCCTCAGAGGCAATGAACGGAGAGGAGAACCAAAGCAGAGGTTGGAGAAACAGGATCACACACTGACACGCTCCTGACTGAATTGGCCAAATGCCGGGGAGCAATAGGGAGTGATGGGGAGTGGGGCACAGCAGACTCTATGCCTCATCTCTTCAGCCCCCATTGGCTGTGCCATCTGGGAATGTGGGCCCATTGTTGCCAGCTTTTACAGTTTTATTTTCCAGAGGAACTAGGATTCTGAAACTTTCCGTGACATTTCTGATGATGAAGTTTTGGCTCCTAAATCTACCCTTGGGCTAGATTTGGCTCAAGGCAAACATCCTCAAGTTCATACCCTCTGGGGGTGAATAAGGACTGTGCTACTCCAAGGCTTACCCATAGAAAGCGTGATTAGAACGAGGCTATATTTACTATGCGATTTCTAGGAATTGCCCAGCTCAGAGGGAGCCCTGTTGGCAGCCAGGCCCAGGCAGTCTCTCCTACAAAGCTCCGAATCCCATCGAAACAGAACAAACGCACCGCCCTTTCCAAGGGAGTGAGGCGTCTTGGCCCCGTGGCCGGAGTTTGACCTGCTGGGATCAGACCAGAAAGGGAACCACTCGATTCACCTTGAAAGGGCACACGCCTCGGGCGGACCCTGCCCTCGCTTCCTCGTTCTATTTCGGGACAGGATGCGGAGGCCCCGGGTGGACAGAGCGCCATTCACATGCGGCTCGCAAGGTTGGGCTTTACTGTTTCCATCGCCCCTCAGCCTCTGAGACCTAAGAATCCTGCCGTCTAGAGAGGCCTCTGTCACACAGTGGTCATTGTAACCCTCCCCGCCTGCTCCCAGACCCTCTGACCACAGATAGGAATCCCCCACGCAGGGTACTTCCCTATATTCCTTAGCCATCCTTGGGCTGGGACTTTCAAAAAAAAAAAAAAGAAGTTATTCTTGCCACTCCCTGGGTCATGTTTTCAACTGAAAAAGGATCAGAAAGCCACCCTTTGGGCTAGAAAGGGATCCGAACAGGAGGATGCTGAGCCACGGAGCACACCTCCAAGAGCAATGCTCTGGCTTCCCTCAAACAGCTGCTCGGACAGGTGGAGAAAACATGGGTCGGTCGGTCCCATAGGAGAAATTCCTCACAGATGCACAAACTCGATTTCCGTTCCGTCCCGGGTAAGCATAGCCAGCGTTGCAGGGTGCAGTGGGGGGCCAGGGGCGCACCTGTTCAGGTTGCCGCCCCCTCCCCCAGTCCAGAGGAGGCCGATCGAGTCTCCAGGCTTTCAGCTTGTAAAAGGGATTACGGGGCCGTGTGTTTCATCCCGGTGGATTCCAGCTCTCGCACTGTGTGCAGCTCACTCTGAATTATGTCTGAGGGAGAAGGCAGGTGGGCGAGGTCCTCTCCCCTCTTCCCCACACCCCCCCAGGCGGAGCGGGGGTCCCCATGGCGAGCAGGCCTTCCCCAGCAGCTGGCTGAGCACACAGGCTTCTATTTGACTAATGAAACATGCCGTGTGGCCCCCCTGTTTTTAAGACATGAAAGCAGGTCTTACCAAGGCTGGTTTGCTCCATCAGGGCTCCTGTGTTTGCTCTTCCAGGAAGCTCAGTCTGCCCTGGGAAAGCGGAAGGAAAGCAGAGGGAAATGGAGATTCACACTCCTCCAGCTTCCGTGGGGCCTGTGCGGAGGTCCCGGGGTTCCTCTGCTCATTCCCTCGGTGGTTAGAACATTCCCCCAGCACCTTCTCTGGCCGAGGCACCGAGCCAGGCGCCGGGAATCTGGCCGCGAGCAAAACAGACACAAGTTCCTGCCCCGTGGAGCTGATGTTCTGGCTGCGGGGAGATAAACAATGAATCTCATAAATAGGAAAATTAAATAGACTGTGGGGAGGTGATAAGTATGTCGGGGGAAACTAGCAGGCCAGGGGAGCTGGGAGCGGTCAGGGAGGCCTTCCCCAGGAGGTGGCATCTGAGCAAAGAAGGAGATGGATGAGCAGACGGTTTGGGGATCCGAGGCAGAGTGCTGTTAGTTGGGGGACATCGGGCTCCGCCAGAGGAGGCCTGAGTGGGAAGAGGGGAGGGTGGCCAGCCAGAGGAGTGGGAGACAGAGGCCCAGAGGCACAAGGGTGGGGGGATCGGGCCTCGGGCACTATTTTTGCACTTCTGCTCCCAGGGAGATGGGAGTCAGGAGGGCTGGGTCTGACTCATGTTCCAGCAGAGTCCCCCGGGGTGCCGTGCTGATGCGAATGGGCTGTAGGGGGTCGGGGGAGAAGCAGGGAGATGGGTCAGTTGCAGTTGCAGGGCGTCCAGCCCAGAGAGGATGCTGGCTGGACCAGGGTTGGGGTGGAGGAAATTAAAAATGACTGGATCCTGGGTGTACTTTGGAAGTGGGGCTAGCTGGAGTTTTTGTGAGTTTGGCTGTGCGGGACACATGCTGTGGCTGCAGGCTTCCGGAGCCAGCTTCCCCAGGGCTGCGTGGCCCTGCCCGTCCCCGCTGAGACCCCTCCTGTTTTCAGAAGGAGTGGCCTGATGCAGCCTTTTCCTTTAAGATGGAGACGGGCTGGGTGGGGATGCTGAGCCATCCCCAGCAGCCTCTCCTCGTCTGTGCCAGTCTTTTGATGATAACACTGATAATTAATTTAGAAAACTTTTAAAAAGACTCAAGTCCACACCAAGTGTATCTGTGGGCCAGATGTGTCCCCCGGTGTGTGACCTTGGCCTCCGGGTGAGCCAGGCAGAGAGAGGGGATGATAAGTGGGGGGTTGAGGGAGGTTGTAGGGGGGGGGGTAGGGCTGGTGCACGCACAGTTGTGGGGCAATGAGGGGTGGTAGGGTGGATAGTACCATCTTCATGACAAAGGCACACCGATGATAAAAAAAAAAAAAAGCCTGCTTTTAGTTCGCATTAAAGATGAATTGGCATGAGTGGGCGTCTGTCAAACGTTGCCCCCGGATGCAGGCAGAAAATAGAAAGCTCCAGAATCCGGGAGAAAGCAATTGCTCTGCAAAGACAGGCGGAGGCTGAGGCTTGCAATGTGCTTGGCACTCTGTGGGAACACGGAGAGGGAACGTCGCGTGTCGCCCGGCAGCGTTCTGGTCCCTCCTATGGGATGGGCACCCCGGGGTTCTGGCGCAAGCTGAGCGCCGCCGTGTACTCTCCTCCGAGTGACCTACTTTGTCTCTGCAGCGATGCCGCGGGGCGGAGGTGGTGGCTGCAGCTCTCCTGTCCAGACAGGGAAACTGGGACACAGAGACGTTCGGCAACTCGCCTGAGGCCACCCAGCCGGTGCGAGGTGGCTCTGGTTTGGACAGAGGAGGTCTGGGGCCGGAGTCTACATGGAGCCCTCACACTGTGCAGCCCCCTGGAGGGAGGAGAGGGGGCTGTTTGGAGCGAGGCTGCCTGGTGGCCACCAGCTTCGGGGCTCTGCCCTTTCTCTGATTGTGAAGTGAGACCGACCTCCATTTTTAGATATTCGGTCTGTTTTGTCTAGAGTCGTTAGGATTTTAAACAAAAGCGCCCAGCGTGATCTTGGCCACAAAGCAGGCATCTGGGCCCTGCTCCGTTCTTGAGGAGGAGTGTGGTGGGCGTGGCTTGGGAGCATTGGAGCTCTGTTCGCCTAAGTCGTGTCCTGGTGCCCCTTCAGGCTTCCTCTGGCTGAAAACCAAACCTGAGGGCGTGAGGATGTGCACATTGCTCATTCACACAGCGTGTCCTTGCTGCAGATGGTCCTCCGCTGTCCTTGCAACCACTCGGTGATCTGGGGCTGCCGTGCCCCTTGCACGGATGGGCCAGGAAGCACAGGGGAAGCCAACGTCACTTACTCGGGGCCAGGCAGCTGGAGAGCAGTGGAGTCCCCACCTTGGCTGTTAGTTACTTTGCTCCCAGCAGAGCCCTCCTCTGGAGCTGGGAGGCAGCGTGGAGGTTCCAGCTGCTTGTTGGGTGGCTCCTGGAAGATGGTGGGCTGACTCTGCCCATCGTCACACCTGATCACTGGGCATTCACTATGTGACCAGCACGTCACACGGAGTCGCTCAGGCAGGCATGTTGTCCCTGTTCCATGAATGGAGAAACTGAGGCTCAGAGGTATTGACTGTCATTCCCACTGGGCACATGGTCACATGTGACAAAGAGGCTGACCCTGACCGAGCTTTCCCTGTGTGCTGGCTGCAGAAGCCAGCGGTGTGGTTATTAACCCCATTTACGGATGAGAAAACTGATTCTCAAGGTCCCAAGTTCAGCAGAGGGGATGATGCTAATACTTGCCTTCCAGGGTCTTTTCGAAGCGTAAATGCCTGACCATGGTAACGTGGGGAGAATGGGGCCTGGCGTGCAACGAGTGCTCCGCGATGCGTATTGTTATTGCTCCTCCTCCTCCTGGTCCGTTTTCTTCTGCACCATCCTGTGAGGGTACACAGGGAGCATCTGTTTTCACGTGGACGTTTCGGTTTCATGCTGTGACCCTGAAGCGGGGTGGATGTGACGTGGGCGCCCGTCATTTCAGCAGCTGCTCTGTGAGAAGTCAGAGGACCTGCTCAAGGTCACACAGCGCAGATGTGATGAGCTGGATCCAAAAGCATGTCTGTCGGGCTCCTTGGCCAAACGTTTCCTCTGTTCCCTGCAGCCCTCTGGCTCCTGCTTAGAAGTAGTGGGTTCTGAACTTTCTGATACAGGTTTGAAAAGTTCCTGCGGGTGCATGTGTGTGTGTGTGTGTGTGTGTGTGTGGACACGCAGTCATGCATATTCAAAGGATCTATTTTTATATAAAATATACATTATGTATGTGTATGCATGCATACATATCTATATAAATGTATATGTGTGTATCTGTGCCCCCTGAATATTTTTTCAGTTGTTTATTTTCTTGTTTTAATGGGTATGCATTGTTTAAAACATGGCACCTTTGTCGCCGGGAAGAGATGTTACTGCTTTGGCGAATTGCCTTTCTGGTCTCCCTATGCTGATGCTTAAGCTACCAGTGCTCAATCCCATCTCTTTACACAGTCAGGTCTGAGCCAGGTTATTTTCATGGCACCAGGGGAGACTGGCATTTGCCAAGCACTGAATATGATTGGGGATTGTTCTAAGTGCTTCCTGTGTATAAATGGACACAATGCCACCATTGTTTCTAGGCAGCACTTAGAGACACAGAGAGGTCCATTAACTTGCCTCAGGTCACACAGGAAGTGGGTGGGCCATGCACTAAACCTAGATGGTTTAGCTCCAAAGCCTACACTCTTAACTACCTGGGCCACAAAGAAGAATTAGAAATTCTTAAAAAACACACACACATTTTATTGATTTCAGAGAGGAAAGGAGAAGGAGAGTGAAACATCAATGATGAGAATCATTGATCGGCTGCCTCCTGTATCTCTCCTACTGGGGATTGAGCTCGCCACCCAGGCATGATCCCTGACTGGGAATGGAACTGTGACCTCCTGGTTCATAGGTCAATGCTCAACCACTGAGCCACGCTGGCCAGATGAAAGAGAAATTCTTAATGATCCTGAGGTAATTTTCCTGGTTGCTCCTGGGGGCTTTTATTTTGCTTAAGTATTTTGAAAAATGTAGGAAAGCCAGTCGGGTCAAGCGTCAAGTCATATTTTTCCCCTGTGAGCTAGCTCAGGTTCACGCCCCCAGCGGTGTCTCCCCGCCCACCTGGCCCCTCCCCTCCCTGTTGGGCCACAGCAGCCCGCAGGCCCTCCCAGACGCAGGCAGTGGCCGGCTGGTGGGTGGATGCAGCCTCCCTGGGGCTGAGGGGGCGGAGGGCTGCTGTTGGCAGTCCCGAGCCTGCCTGGGGTGAGGCCTGGAGGCTGAGGAAAGGCCCTGCCAGGCCAGTGAGCCTGCACCGGGGCCCCGAGGCACCGGCACCTCTAGGGGGGCAGGTCCCCAGTGCAGGCCGTGGGGATCGGACCCGTGTTCAGCGGGTCCTGGGATCTTCTTGACCTTCAGCCCGAGAAGTTCTCACCACACTGGTGATGTGATGTGAACAAGGTTTATGTGACCTCCTGGAGCCTCACTTTCCCTCGTGACAAACTGGACAAAACGTTTCCTATAGGATGTCCGTAGGAAGTGACGTGTGTAATGCAGTCAGTACAGCGCTGAGTGCAGACTGCTCTGGTTTCTTTTATAGATGAATTCTGGGGGGAGGAAATGCATCACATGGTGCAGAATTTCCAAGGTGCAGGAGCTGTGCAGCACTGGGCCTCCACTCAGGGGCTGGCATGTCTCCCTGGGGCCCCACTGTCCCCGGCTTCTTGAATAGCCTTCCAGAGGATCCGAGTCTGGCCTTGTGGTTCTATTCATTGTTGTCATCGCCATCCTCACATTGTAATTTATAAAGGACTTGGCAGAACGCCCCGAACATTTTAAGTTCTCAATAAACGATTGGGGCGGTCATTACCGTCCCGCTTAAAAAGGGCGTCGTGTTTGCTTTTCTGAGTAGGAAGGGAAGCCGAGCGGCTCTTCTCGGCGCTGTTGACGTAGCCCAATGGGCCTTTCCCCTGGGTTTAGGCCTCTGCCAGGGAATCCCGTCTTCCTGAGCTGGCATTTGTTAGGAAGCTGTCAGCATGGCTTCAATGAATACGGTCTCAGAAGCCTGCTTCAGGTGAATGTTCCTGAAGCCGCTGGTTTACCTGACCCCTGGCTCAGGGACCAGATACGTCTTCAGCAAACACTGGGCACACCCCACATCTATGCGCATATCCTTCCTCCTCCATCAGAAGCCGATATGCTGAAGATAGAGTCAGTGGACCCTATCAGCAAGGGCAAGATTCGGACGCCGTGGTAAGATGGCAGCAAGAAAAATGTTGAGTTCTGAGTGTTTTTCCAATTCTCTCTTATGCATTCAACAAATATGGATTGGCTTCTTCCACACACAGGCTCTGGGCTGGGTGCCCCTACGCCATTTGGTACACAAATCTCCTGGGAGTGTGTTCAAAGTGCAGTGTCACAGGCCCCACCAGGCCTGTTGAGTCAGAACTCACCTTCTATACACGGATTCCCAGGTGGCCCCTGTGCACATGAGAGCATGAGGCACATGAGAGCTAGGGCAGGGTCCTCAGACTGTGTCAGCCAAGTCTGGTCCACCACCCGCTTTTCTAAATAAAGTTTTATTAGAAAACAGCCATGCCTATTTATTTCCATAAGAGAGGCCCGATGCATGAAATTCATGCAAGAGTAGGCCCTCTCAGCCTGGGGTGGCTGCCTTGGCCCTTGCAACTGCTGCTTCGTCCAGAAGATCATGCGGAAGGTCATCCAGATGGTTGGTTGTTCCACTGTTTGGCCGTTTGGTTGATTTGCATATTACTCTTTTATTATTATAGATTGTTTATGGCTGCTTTTGACCTACCGTGGTAAAGCAGACTCCTTGCCAACAGAGACCGCAAAGCCTAAAATCTTTACTATCTTGTCTTCTGCAGAAAACGTTTGCTGACTGAAAGTGGAGATAGACTAGAGGACAGGACAGACAAGATCTCGTGCTCTCACGGAGCTGGGGTTCTGTGGAGGGAGGCATACCACAGACCAATAACCCTCCAGTCTGTCTGATGGTCAAAAGCATTAAGAAGATAATGAAAGCAGGAGGGGGCGATGATGAGGTAGAGAGGATGCTATCTAGGGAAGAATTTTCTGAAGAGGTGACAGTGGACCAGAATTTGGAGTGCAGTGCGAGAGGAAGCTGTGTCCCTGCTGAGGGAACGTGTCATGGGAGAGGGAGACACTTGTGCAAAGGCCCTGGGGTAGGAGCTTTCTTGGGGTCCACTTTGGGCATCGTTTCAGAGGTGGGAGCTAGCAGGTCTGACTTAGGAGCCAGGTATTGGCAGGGAATGTGTGTGTGTTTCTCTGGTTCCCACATGACATTTGCTATGGTGGTTCCATGCCTTTCACAAGATCATGGCATGTAGACAGAGGCCACGACCAGCCAGCCCAGGGAAGTCCTCTGTGTGGCCCTGGGCCCAGTGGCACTGGCCGTGCACCACACCAGCACGCTGCGCGTCTCGGGGGCACCATTCACGTCTGCATGTTCATCATTTCAGTTCCGACACACGCCTTCTACGGGTGCAGAGGCAGTGTCTTTGCTAATCTGCACAAAAGTGCCCGACAGTTCAGCAGTGGCTCTGGGGCTGCCATTCTGAAAGAGAGAAATAATCCGAGTGCCAATGTCTTGAGGCTGTGGACACTCAGGCTTTTGCCCTGGCTCAGCTTGCTTCCCTAACTCACATGGCCTTTTGGGGCAGCCGGACTTACCTTTGAACAGCAAGGAAGGCATTTCAGCCCATCGTGAGCTGCCCCGACCCCATGGCTCCCTTTCTTGCAGATGGTGCTCCTTCGTTTCTCCTCCCCACCCTCTGCCCCACCAGACTGCCTGGGACTTGCCGGCTCCCACCTCTGCCTGCGTCTTGCTGGGCAGCCTCAGCCCACACACTTCTGGTCTCTGAGCTGGGATGTTGGATGTTGGCTCCTCAGCTTAGCTGTTTTGTGACTCAGAGCAAAAGGTGTCACCTGAGTAGGAGCGCCTGCTGTTGGTTTGCTCGCTGTGAGGTGAGAGTTCCAGCCTCTTTGGCCTGACCTGTCTTCACTTGCATGGCTTCCTGGCTCCGAGTTGACTCATTCAGGGACTTGAAGTTGTTGTTTCTTTTAGAGTTTGGGGGTGATTGAACTTGAAGGAGGCAAACTACCTAGTTGAATGATTGGTGTGTCCGCTTAATGTATCGTTTTACTGGGGGCCTCTTGCAGGCCAGACTTTTGTGCTAAGCGAACACCATCTCATTCAGTCTCACGGAGTCTGGAGGTAGGCACCGTCACCATCAGTTCGCAGATAACCAGGTGGAGGCCCTGAGAATTATAAAGACAACAAAGTAACCAAATTGGCGGAGCCGCAACTCAGACCGCTAAAGGCAGCGTTTAGGACTGCATTCTGTATTGAGCATGTGCAGTATGCCAGCCATGATCTAAGCATGATCTCAGCAAGGGCTTGCACATCCCATGGCAGGCCCCGTGAAGGGAGTCCTGTTACCTCATGAATGAGAAAACTGAATCCCAGAGAAGGGTGTTACCTTGAGGCACCTGCTGGTTGTAAACAGAGCATTTCAGATTTCTGTTCCTTTTCTTCTTACGGCTGCTCTTGGCGTTGTGATCGCTGACATGTATCCCGTTTACCCGATGGCATCTGTGCCCGGGAGGGAGAGGGTACTCTTTGGAGGCTCAATCCCCTTACCACCTTCCCTTTGCTTCCGGGGCCCAACTTGTCATCACCCCGCATCTGGTGACAGCTACAGCCCCTAACTCGTTCCCAGCTGTCTCCACCTGTGCCCCTTACCCAGCCTGCTCCCCACACAGAGGAACCTGTTCAAAATGTAAACTGGTCCACCCCACTCCTCTGTTTGAATCCTCCCTCCCGCTCAGTACACACACACTCCTTCCCATGGACTGCAAGGCGCTGTCAGGTAGCCCCTGTGTTTTCCTACTCTTCCGCATGCACTCTGCGCCTGTCCCCCTGGCCTCCTGCTGTTCCCTAGACCCGTGGTCGGCAAACTGCGGCTCGAGAGCCACATGCGGCTCTTTGGCCCCTTGAGTGTGGCTCTTCCACAAAATACCATGGCCTGGGCGAGTCTATTTTGAAGAAGTGGCATTAGAAGAAATTTAAGTTCAAAAAATTTGGCTCTCCAAAGAAGTTTTAATCGTTGTACTGTTAATATTTGGCTCTGTAGACTAATGAGTTTGCCGACCACTGCCCAAGTAGGCTCTGCCTCAGGGCCTTTGCACTTGGTGAGTTGCTTTCCCCAGATAGCCACAAGACTCTCTTCTCTGCTTCACCAAGGTCTCACGATAATTGTCACCTCCTCAGAGAAGACTTCCCTGATTTCTCTATTAAGATAAGCTGCCCCCTTCCCCTGCCATCCTCTGCCCCCCTACTTGTGTATGTGTGTGTGTTTTTAATAGCCTGGTTTATTTTTCCTTTCTCCCTTCCCACTTTTCTCTCTCCCACTTATCTATCCATCTACCCTCCATCGTTGCTCCATCCCAGTCCCAAGCGCATAGTAGGCTCTTTATCTGCTGCGTGCATGACGGTTGACTGTCACCACTGTCCTCTGAGGCACCACTGAGCCCCGTGCTGTCCGGGCCGCTCTGACCCGCAGTGCCCGGGAGTTCCGGTGGAGGAGGTGCTGACTCGGGCAGTTTCTCGGCGGCTTTCCTGTGCCGAGGGAAGCAGCGGAGGAAGTGACAACAATGAAGAAGGACCGATTCAGTCCGCAGGGGCATGCCCGGCTTCCTGTGCCCCCGTCGCTCTGCCCAGTGTGCCTGGGACTCGCCCGAGGCACACAGAAGTCGTGACTCGGTGGACTGGGCACCCGCTAGTTTTATAACGATTAAGAAGAAGAAGAAGAAAAACCCGTCTTTTTCATTTTCCTTTTTTAAACAAGAAGTATGCTGTGGGTGTTCCCTTGTGGTTTCTCAGTCAAAGAGAGGGCTGTTGTTGAGCTCCGCGCTCCCTTGGGGCTCAGCGTTGCGTGTGTCTAACTTTAACTTTGAACTAATGCCTTTAGGACTGTGCTCGGACAGGGGTCCGGGGCTGCGTCTCTGAACAAAGCAACAGGCTTGTTGATTGTGACTGAGCACGCCCTGCTCACAAGCCACCTCCTGGATCCCACCCCATCTCCTTCCTGTTCCCATGGCCCCCTCCCCAGCCCCGTCCACCCCCTGAGCTAAGGGAGGGCACCGAGCCGCTGGGCGCAGAAGCTGCAGAAACCGCATCGAGTGCACGCCATTCCTGGGAGCATCTGAACGTGGCTCATGTGCTGGTGCTAAAACACAGGGTTAGTGCCCAACCGAGGGCCTCTGTCACGCATGCCGGGAGAGAGAGAGAGATGGGTGCAACAGGGACCGTGCTGAGTACAGACAGACCCCGAGCGGTGCTGCCGTGTGCATCTGGCGTCCGCGTCTGCTCCTCCTCACCCCGCGGTGTGGCCTGCGCGGTGGCCCGTTGCGGTGGATTTGTGATTGACTTGCCGGGGGAGCAGAAGGGCGGGCCTCGGTGCCCCTTGACCGTGGGCATTGTTAGGCAGGCGCGATGCCGCCCTCCCCGTGACCTCGGAAAGGGGTCACGGAGGGAGGTGGGCTTTGGGAAGGGGACTTGTTGGGGACCTGGCTGTGCGTCCTGCCTGTGGCGGAGCCCCTGGGCCCTCGCAGGGGCTGGTGGGAGTGACAGTTCTCAGGGGGAGGCTTTCTTCACCCTCTGCTTCCGGCTGCCAACCCCCGCCGAGCTGCTAAGAGCAGAGTGAGTTCTGACTGTTCGAACTGAGGTGCTTTGGGGGTGCTGGCATTCTGGCCCCATGGAATTGGGTAGGGTCTGATTTTGCCCTCCTGGAGGTCATGGCTGCCAACCCCATGCTTGTGGAGCAAGCGGGCGTCCATTCAGGTCCTGCGCTGGCCTGTTGCCGAGTGAGGGTGCTGCGCAGAAGGCAGGCACACCCAGGGGCAGGCACACCCAGGGGCAGGCACACCCAGGGGCAGGCCCGGTGGGTCCAGCCCAGGGCTCCTGCCTCGGTTGCCCTCTTTCTCGGCTCACGGAGGTGGCCAGGGTGGAGGCCCCCAGGGCCTCACTAATCCTCGAGGCGTTAGAGTGGGCTTTTCCTTCTTACAACAGGCTTCATTTCCCTTTCCGCCAGGGAAGTTCTTGGCAGACAGGGCTCCTCAGCCTCCCAGCATCCTGTCTGCGGGGCCGGGACTGCTCTGGTGGGAAGCCCAGGGGGCCTCACGTAGGGCAGCAGCGTGTCCCAGCCCCTAGGACCTGGCGGTCCTGAGTTTCAGGGCTCAGGCGGAGCTGTGTTCAAACAAACAAAGATCTGAAGACGGTAGCAAAGGATAAGGGCCTCGGGCATTGACTACGGTGTGTGTGGAGGGGCACACACCCCTCAAGAGTGAGGTGGAGGAGAAACTGGTTTGGCTCAGTGGATAGAGCATCGGCCTGCAGACTGAAAGGTCCCAGTCATGGGCGTGTACCTTGGTTGCAGGCATATCCCCAGTGGAAGGCAGCTGATCGATGTTTCTCTCTTATCAATATTTCTAACTCTCTATTCCTCTCCCTTCTTCTCTGTAAAAAATCAATTAAAAAAAAAAAGTGAAGTGGAGTGAATCCCCGACACGCACGCATCTCCGCTGGAAAGTAAAAGGGAAACTTTTAAATGAAGGAGAAACAAGAGCAGGTGTAGCAGCAGGGCCGCGGCTGGGGCCACTGTGGGCCTGTGTGTGACTCCCAAGGGCACGCCTTCCGAGCCGGGAGCCTCCGGCAGCGTCCTTCGCCTCCCTGAGCTGCCAGGTGGAGCCTGGTGCAGAGCTTGGCATGGCGGGGGCGGGGAGCCTGGACCCCATCCTCTCTCTGTGCCCCATATTCTAAGGAGGACTAATAAACCAGACAAACGAATGGTGGCGTCAGTCTGCCTTAGAGAAAGGCTTGCGGTCGGCGATGCTGCTGGTGGTGATGCCGGCATTCACTGAGCTGTCCCCGTGTGTCAGCCACGTCCTGAGCTCGTTGCCCATGTTCTAGCATCTGTTCCTCGCCGTGGCCCAGGAAGTGGGGGCTGTTCTCGTCCCACTTGCACAGAGGACGGCCAGTACTTGACAGTGCTTAGGTGCCAGCATTAGGGGCCAGTGCCGACGGATCTTAGATCTGAGACATGCCAGGTCCAAGCTACCATGCCCCGGGCTGGGCTCTCTGCTGGGCCTGGTCTGACATCAGCAGGACGAGGGGACTGTGTCCTGACCCAGCTGTGCCCGATCCCTGTGTCCCTGTCTCAGAGCGCCGTGGACGGAGGCGCTGGCTGTGTCCTGGCAAATTAGAAGCAAATGACAAAACAGTCTCTCAGCCCAGGAGGACATGGGTCCACTATGCCCATCTGAAACGTTCACCCCGTGAGCTCATGGCCGGTAAGACCCAAACGATTTCTCAGGTCTATCCTCAATTTCCCATCATGCATTTCACACTGACCCTCAGTCCATGGCCACAGCAGCCCAGGAGGACATAGAACTATAGCAACGAAGGTGCCGGATAACGCTCACTGAGCACTTACTGTGTTCCGGCCCTGTCCTCACAGCTCACTCATGCTCGGGCACATGGTTGCCGCCTGCACCTGGCGCCTGGGGAAGCATCTCCGAGGGCCTGGTGACGTGCCCAAGGCCAGCCTCCAGCGAGGTCAGCAGCCGGGCCCCGAGCTTGGGTTCGCCAGCTCCCCAGCTCCCAGTCTGCCCTGCTGGGTTCTCCTGCTTTGAAATCTCTTCTTCTGGCTTCCTGATGGCAAACCCAGGCCCCGATGATGGGGGTGACTTTGCAGATGCCACAGAGGCCCGGGCTGGAGGTAGATGGTCACGTCCTCTCTGCGATGCTGGCCCCTGATTCAAGCATCGACTCCACAGTTCTGTGCACTTGCGGATGCATCGATGACCCGGGGGTTGGGGGGCAGGGGGACAGGACACAAAGGGCGACATGAAAGGAACATGCTCGGCCTTGACAGGGCCGGGCCCCGGCACTCACTTGGAGGCAGTTGAAAGGAACGCTTCCGATAAGGAGCCGCTTTATCACCCTCTTGACAGGCCCAGCTTCCTCCCTTCTGTTGCGTGAGCCTTAAACCTCTTCCAAGCCCCTGGCACGGAGCCGCGGCTGCCTCCCGCTCCCACTGCGGCTAGCAGTGGGCAGGAGCGGGCCTGAGGGGGTGCCAGCCCTTTGAAAGGGTCCAGAGGGCCCTCCGCCCTCCTCTTGGCCCGTGGCGCTTCTGGGCCGGAAAAGGGAAGCGCAGAGAGGAAAGGCTTTCTCCTGTGGCTTTTGTGTTTGGTTCACATTAAGCGTTTTTTGTTGTTTGTTTTCCCACTTTTCAACAAAAAAATGATGGATGACTCCCGGCAACGCCGGCGCCCGGCTCCCTGGGGTGGCACGCCACACGCCATGCCACACTCACGCACACTTTCCCCGGCAGCCGCGCAGGCGGCTCCGGGCTCGGGATGAGCTGGGTGGTGCCCGGCGGGGGGTGGCCGGGATGAGCACAGCGGTGGCAGGGCCTGCAGGCCTGGGAATTCACTCAGTCCAGCCCTGGCAGCCGGCAGCCTCGTCTAGACAGGAAGATGTGTGTGATTGGATTTTAAGACCAGGCTGGAGCTCCTGCTGGGGTGAGAAGCAGCCCGGAGCTTTGGGGCCAGGAATCCGGCTCTCCCTGGGCCGAGGGGGGCCTGGGCAGGGGGAGGCGGGGGGTCTGTGTCCCACTGGAAGGCCCAGGGGGAGGGCAGGAGGAGCAGGAGTGATATGAGGTGTGTCGAGTGGAGACGAGGTGGGACCCTTGCAGAAACCTGACACCTTCCATACAGTGGGGCCAGTGGCCTGGACTTGTGGAGGATGAGTGTGAACACTCGATCCGTGGGAGGAGAGAGAGAGGGAGAGAGGGAGAGAGGGAGAGAAGGAGAGAAGGAGAGAGGTAGAGAGAGAGAGAAAGAGAGAGAGAGAGAGAGAGAGAAGACAGGCTGATGAACAAGTAGATATCTACATGAATGATGTCCACAGAGACCCATGTATACTGGGGTAGGCTCGAGCCGGTTTGTGCTGGCTCATGGCAGCCAACTGCTAAAGTTTCAGATGTTCTCCCACATTTTCCTGTGAGCCACGCCCCCAAGGCTGTTCACACCCATTGTATCCTATGGCAGAAATAGTAGGTAATGGTTAGCTCTTCCCAGTGACATCGCGTTGGTAGCTTGGAATCAGCCACGGCGGGAGTACTTACGCCACGGAATCGGCAACCTCTGCAAGTCGGGCTCTTCCCCTGGGAGAATGTTGGTTAAACATCTACCAGCCCACCGAGGTATACCCCACAACGCAAGGAAGACCAGCAGAGAAAGACAGGCCAGGGGCTGCGTGAAGAAAGCCGTTGGCTTTAGGAAAACACACAAAAGCTGTTATGTTGGTTGGCTTCGTCTCCACTCCCTTCTCCGCACGGAACCCTTCTCCCAGCACACGGCAGGCCAGTGGTGGTTTTTCTCTCCGAGTCAAGGCCTCAGCAGATCTTCTCGGCGCCTTGAGCACAGGTGTGCTGCGCCTCTCCTGTGTCAGGGCACCGCCCCAGGTGGTTCTCTGAACCTCAAGATCGCCTGACCCCCAGCCCAGGGCCCCCATTCCCTCTGTGCCCCCCCCTCGCACCCGCTGTGGCAGGCTGTGTGTGGCAGTGTTCTGCAACCTGTGGTTCCCCGGGGAGAACATAGAGGCATTTATGGTGCTTAGTCAGCACTTTAAAAACATTTGTAATTATTTTATTGGCACCTTTTTTTTTTTTTTTTAAATTATTGTGCACTTACTGTATATGCATCTTTCACTTCCCACTGGTGGTCCTGTTTCCTGTTTATGGTAGCCCCATAAAGTTTCTTTGAAAGTACATTTCTGTAAGTAAAAATATGACTTAAACTTGGAAGAGATTCAGCAACTAGTTGTCCAGGCATAGATCAGGAATGTGGCTGGGGAATGACTGAGGTTTGGGGATCGCGGTGGGTGTGATTTCTCCCCCCTTTTGGGGCAACCAGAGCAGAACGGATGGCACAGTGGTCAAGAGAATGGGCCTTGGAGCCAGAGCTGCCCAGGTTGGAAGCCTGGCTACTTCCTGCCTATGACCTTGAACAAATTGCCTAACCTCTCTGCCCAGTTCCCTCCTGTACAAAAGAATAGTACCTGCTTCCCCCGTGGTCATGAGGATTGAATGACGTGATGGATATTAGTACTTCGAACAATGCCCGCGCTCCAGAGCTGTCACTATCATTGTCGTTCCTGTAGTGAATTATGGCTTCCCCTAGCCCTGCAAACCTCCCCCGGCAGGGCTTTCTGTGTGACGAGGCGGAGCTCAACAAATATTTGTTGACTTGACTTGAATTTTAAGTTTTTAGAAGGCTGCCAGGCCTGGCACCTCTCAACCAGGAAAAGGCCATTCGGAAACCAGACGGAAAGTAAGCAGCAGTTTTATTTCTAGCGAGCAGCACCGTCACTCCCGCGGGAGGCAGACACGCCGCTTCCCCATCCTCCTCCCCTCCAGGGGACAGACAGCGTTCTAGACGCTCATTCAGGTCTCGCGTAAGAGGGCGGGGAGGCGCGCAGACCGACTTGGGTGTCATTACCGGATATGTCACCGAGCCGCTGGATCGTTTGACTTCTTGTATGTGGTGGTTTCTTTTGGATTCATTCTCTGGCTCTTCAGAAAAATCATTTTTTATGAAGCGTCTCGTAAAGCAGACTTGCGCACTAGCTACTGTTTGCACCTTGAGTTTTTAAAAACGGAGGCTTGCCTAAGCATGGTCACTCTGTTCCCACTGAGATGCAGTTGAGGGGAACGTGAGAACACAGAGGAAATGACGTTATGGTGGTGGGATGAGGGGTCGTTCAATTGGGCTTAGGTTTAGTTGCATCTAAAAGAGACCCAGAATAACAGATGCTTAAGCCTTCCACCATTTAGTCCTTTATGGGGAAAGTCTAGAGCACATGTGTCAAACACAAGGCCCGCGGGCCAAATCCGTCCCGCCAGGCCTTGCAATGTGGCCCGCACCTCGCTGTCATCACTGCACTCCGCTGCGTTTCCATCACAATGACAGTTTATGACTGTTCAGTAAACCATTCGGCCCGCGATTTAGGCTGGATTTTAGATTTTGGCCCCTTCTCTGATTGAGTTCGACACCTCTAGTCTAGAGACTGGTTGCTCAAAGTGCTAGGAAGTCATCAGGAAGCCCAGGCTTTCTCTCTCTTCCTGTTCCACTCAAGGCTACCTCATGGTCCAAAATGATTGCCAGAGCTGCTGCCATCACACCCATAATCCAACCAGTGGAATTCTAGGAAGCAAGAAAACAGGGCAAAAGGGCACTCCAGCTAGGTTAGCTCCCCCCTCCCCCACCCTCCCTGGGACCTCTCTGCAAGTCTTCTTCACACTTCTGCATCCATCTCATTTCCTAAACCACCTGCACAGGAGCTGGGAAGATCACTGCACTCTTAGCGGCTTCCATGGTCACCTGAGATATTGGGATTCTGTTACCTAGGAGACGAAAATGGATGACAAAGAGCACGTGGCCTCTGTCACAACAGATGACCTTGAGGAAATATATTATAATTCTGTCTTTATACTGTAGTTTTAAAGTTTTGAGAGAGCCGAAGCTGGTTTGGCTCAGTGGTAGAGCGTCGGTCTGCGGACTGAAAGGTCCCAGGTTCGATTCTGGTCAAGGGCATGTACCTTGGTTGCGGGCACATCCCCGGTAGGGGGTGCGCAAGAGGCAGCTGGTTGATGTTTCTCTCTCATCGACGTTTCTAGCTCTCTATATCTCTCCCTTTCTCTCTGTTAAAAATCAATAAAACAGAAGATGGCTGCTCGGGTAGGCAACTAGCCGCAGCCGCACACAACAATTTCAATAAAATACAACTAAAATATAAAATGGACATTACCCAGAACTACAGGAAAGTTGACTGACTGGAAATTCTACAACAAGAAGCAAGGAGAAAACCAGAAGGAAGCTCGGAGGAGCTGTAAAAGCCCAAGGTACGGAGACACGCAGCGTGCACAAAGAGGGCAGAGCCGGAGAGGAGGGAGGCCGAGTGCCTGGCTGGCGGTCCCAAGCGGGAAGGAGAGAAAAGCTCCGACTGTGCTGGGCCCAGCTCCAACTGCTCTGAACCCCAATTCTAGGCCGGACCCCGGGGACCCAGGCTCATCCATAGGGAGCCGGGCTGTAAGGCGGGACTCCGGGGAAGCGGCGAAAGGAAGTCCCGGAGGCGCGCACACTGCGCGCAGAGAAGGGCCGGCCGGCTGTGCCGCGGGATTGCCCTGACGGGAAGGAGACAGGGGCTCCAGTCTGCTCTGAACGCCACCTCCAATCCCACTACCAACTGAACTGAACCCCAATACCAGACTCATTGGGGGAGAGCATAGACAGTTTGGCAGCAGGCGAAAATCAAGGGCACCTTTCTCTCAGAGGCGCTTGCAACAAATACTGAAGGACCCTGAGTCTCAGGAGTCGCATATGGCGGGGCTGACGGAAGCCAAGGCTGTAGGCTCCACCCTGAAACCTTGCCCCATCAGGAAAGCTGCCTGCGAAAATGCCTAAACCAAATAGATCACAAACGAAAGAAATGGAGGACAAAAAGCGACTGGATATAGAGTTCAAAACCACACTTATAAGGTTTTTCAAGAGTTTCCTAGAAAAGGCCGATAAAATAAATGAGACCTATGAGGATATGAAAAGAGATCAACAAGAAATAAAGAATACATTGTCTGAAATAAAAAATATTATACAGAGTCCTAAAAACAGAATGGAAGATCGCAAGAATCAAGTCAAAGATTTGGAACATAAAGAGCCAGAAGACATTCCTCTGCAGAAGCTAGAAGGCAAGAGAATTCAGAAAATTTAAGATGATGTAAGAAACCTCTGGGACAACTTCAAACGATCCAACATCAGAATTATGGGGGTCCCAGAAGATGAGAGAGAGCAAGATATCGAAAACATACTGAAAGAAATAGTGACAGAAAACTTCCCCCACCTGGTGAAAGAATTGGACTTACAAGTCCAGGAAGCACACAGAACTCCAAATAAAAGGAATCCAAAGAGGACCACACCAAGACAAATCATAATTAAGATTCCAAGAGCAAAAGACAAAGAGAGAATATTAAAAGAAGCAAGAGCAAAGAAGGTAGTTACCTATAAAGGAGCACCTATACGATTGTCAGCTGATTTCTCAACAGAAACCATGCAGGCCAGACGGGAATGGCAAGAAATATTCAAGGTGATGAATAGCAAGAACCTACAGCCAAAGATAATCTATCCAGCAAAGCTATCACTCAGATTCGAAGGTCAGATAAAGAGCTTCACTAATAAAAAAAAGCTAAAGGAGTTCATCACCACCAAACCAGAATTATATGAATTGCTGAAGGGGGTTCTTTTAGAAGAGAAAGTAAATAAAGATAAAAATTATGAACAACAAATACGTAACTATCAACAAGTGAATCTAAAAACCAGGGAAACTAAAAAAAAAAAAAATCTGAGGAACAATATTAACTGTTGAATATAATAGAATCAGAGGTATGGAAGGGGAGTGAACTGATGATTCTCAGGGAAAAGGGGAGAGGGGGATGTGAGAAGAGACTGAACATAAACTGTGCACCTATGGATGAGGACAATGGGGGGTGGGGAAAGGGCAGAGGGTGGGGTGAGAAGGGGGGGGAAAGGAACATTTGTAATAATATGAACAATAAAAATTTATTTAAAAAAATGAAATAAAAATCAATAAAACATTTAAAAAATAAAAAAACTAAAGTTTTGAGAGATATGGCCCTTCATTTGTCATATGATTTTCTGTTGCCTGTGGTCTAGACAGGTGACTATTAAACTTGTGTGGATGTGACAGGGCCATGGGGATGCCAGTGGATGGAAAGTGGGAAAGGTCCCCTAGGGTGGGTATTTCCCAAGGAGATTCTCTTTCGAGAGCCTATGCCCAAATGTCAAACCCCCGGCCTCCCCTCCAGCTGGTCCTGTTATAGTGCTGCGTTCCCAGCACCGGGACCTGGGTGTGGCACGTGCAGGCACTTTATCTGCAGTTGGTAGAAGGATGAATGGACCTGGGCCTTGGGTTCCTCATCCGTAAAACCCAGATGAGCACTCTTGTCCCTCTCTCCTTCATATTTAGATCACGTTGAAGGAGCCATCGTGATGACAGGGACCAGGGGCCTTTAAAAGTCAGGGCTCAAAATAGCAAGATATAGCTATGGTTACTTTTATATATATATATATATATATATATATATATATATATATATATAATAACAAAGGTAACCTACGGTTATTGTAGAATATTTAGAATATATAGATTGCTCACTCACTAATCTCACTAATTACTACTAAGGGCCAGTGTCTGAGTCCAGGTGGAGGAGAAAAAGGAGGTGCTTATTTCAAAGAGGAAACAGACATGGAACAGGTTAAACCATAAGCAGGGTGATTTTGGGCTACAGCGGAATGTTTTAAGTGGGTAATGGGAGAGAAGCCCTGGGGAGGTGGTTTGCTTGATACTGAGGTAGCCGGGGGATTCCTCTCCAGGGGTGAGTTCATTTATGTTGGCATTTGAATGGCAATAAAGAACCAGGAAGAGGAGAATTGGGGAAAGAGCATTCTAGGTAGAGAAAACAGCAGGTGCAAAGGCCCTGAGGCAGCTCAGCTTGGGTGTTTGGGAATGAGAAGGGGCCCACGGGACTATGGATATAGGGAAGAACAGTAGGAGGGAGAGCTGGGGAGAGAAGAAGGAGTCAGATGACACAGGACTTTGCAAGGCTTGTGATTGGAAGTTAATTTTTTTTATACACTGGTGGGCTTTAAGTGGAGGAGGGATGTGATCTGATCTACTGTGAAAAGATCCCCCTGGCTTCTATGGAGAATCTATTTAGGATGGAGGGCAAGAGGAACGCAGAGAAATTATCCAGGGGGGTGGGTGCTGTGCTCTACGCAAGAGATGGTAACCTTAGGGATGATCATGGCCCCACACTTATATGGCATAAAAGACGAGTGAACCGTGGGATGTGAGGTGGAGGCGAAGTGAGAAGTAGGGGACTGGAGAGGCTGGGGTGCCAATCGCTCTTTCTGATGGGCACGGAGAGGCATACATATGGGCTTTTCTGCAGAAAAGCTCTCTCCCCACAAATGCCAACTTATTGAAGCGTGGGTCTCCAGGGAGTGTTTTGTCCCTCCAGGAACTTTTGTCAAAGTCCAGAGACATTGTTTTGGTCAGTACAACTGGATGGGGGTAGGGTGGGCCGGTTACTGGCCTCTGGTCGGCAGAAACTAGAGTTGCTGCTAAACACGCCACAGGGCAGGGCGGCCCCCAGCAGAGAGTGACCCGGCCCCCAGGTCCACCGTGGCCAACAGTGCTGAGGCCCAGAAACACCATTCACTCGTCTTTTACGCCACATAAATGAGGGGCCATGACCATCCCTAAGGTAATTGTCCGCCAGGGAGGCCCCTCATTCTTCACCAAAGGGGCAGGCAGCAACGGTTCTCAGCTCAGCCTCCCTGGGCCCAGAGGCTCAGGGGAATGAATGAACGGGCGAGCGAAGGAGTGAATGAGCGCAGACCAGCCTCCTTGAAGAGGTGAGTCAGATGGGAGGGCCCGCGCCTCCAGCAGGTTGTGAAAGCCAGGCCCCGTGCGGCTTCGCACAAGAAGGGCGCCTTGTTCCCGGGGCCCCGCCCCGCGCAGGTCACCGCCAGAGGCCCGTCTCAGGGCCGTCTCGCCGGCCGCTTGCAGGGCACAGGAGCTGTGCCGGGCCCTCCAAAAACCCACCCTTTGAAACGAAAGAAATTGGATCTTAAAATCCCAAAATAGCAGGCGGAAAGGTACACATCACGTCTGCCTTCTCCCCCTCTCTTCCCCCTCGTGGTAAGAGTGACTCAGAGTTTTTGGGCGGGATCCAGGCAGACTTACACGCTCGGCCTTTGAGTGGGGGGCAGAGGGGGGTGACAGTGTGGGGATAACACAACGCGTTAGTGCCTTGGCGGCTCAGCCAGCTCCCTTGCATGTCGTAAGGCCTGCCCTTCCCACCCACCTCGGGTTCATTTTCAGCTTCTGGCCGCAGTGCAGGGGGAGGCCAGAGCTCTGGCCTCGCCCAGCATCCCTGACTGCGGTGGGACCTTTCTGTGAAGCTGAAAGGCAGTTTCTCGGGGCTGTTTGATCCAAGCGTTCTGAGGGGGCTGCCATCGGGGCTGGCGCTCCGGGACTCTGGGCCAGCCTTCTCTTCCCAGCATCCTCGGGTGTTCCCAGGGCCCTTTTGGGTACCACTGGGCAGGGTTGGATAGTTGGACATAGTTTGCGTGAGCTGCCTTCTGTCCTCCGTTCCCCCCTCCTTCCCTTTCCCGGCTTCTCCCGGTGCCCAGGACCCCGCACACAGCAGACACTTTGTTCCCCAGTATCAGGGCGGCACCCTGGGTGACAGGCTCCCGGGGAAATGTGTTGTAGACATGCTGCCTCTTGTCGTCTGGCCGTTGGGTGAGTGCAGGTGGCAGGGGGCGTGGCCCGGGCCTGGCTCTTCCCGCTGTCCCAACAGGCTGCCAAGTGGCTGCACTCTCACTCAGTCTCTCCCCGTGTCGATCCCTCAATGCGGCCTGGAGAAGAGATTGCACATTTTATTTTTCCAGCCCAAGATGGTCTCCTCATTGACTTCCAGTGGAATTGGCCCGGTATAACGTGTCTCTTTCATGGTGAGACACATTCCTGCAGGCTGGCTCAAGCGGCAGTGAGCTTAGGCAGACTCCAAATGCGGGGATTCTCTCCCAGACATGAATAAGTCTTCTTGCTCAGGGTCACTGGGGATGACTCACGCGGCAATGTGTTTGAGCCACATAGGAACCTGGGAATTAATCTGCTCATTTATTAATTCAGAAAATATTTATTGAACACCTACACTTTGCCAGGTACTGTGGGAAGCGCTGGGGCACAGTGCTGAGACAAGCGTTCCTTCTAGTGGGGGAAACAGGCAATAAACCAACACCACAGACAGCACCGATCACTGTGCGGAGGGGACTCAGCAGGAAGGTGCGAGGGTGGCTCTCTTGTAGCCAGGCTGCTCAGGGAAGGAAGGCCCTGCATTTAGGGTGACACCCGGAGAATCAGGAGGAACCAGCTCTGGGAAGACCTGCTTTAGGCTGAGGGAACAGCCAGTGCAAAGGCCCTGAGGCAGGAGCAAACTTGGCCTGGTTAAGGAGCAGCACGGGGGCCCGGGTGGCTGGACTGGGGTGGGGAAGATGAAGTTGGTGACACGGGCAAGGGCCAGATCAGGCAGGGCTTTGTATGGCCATGATGAGGGGTTTGGGTCTTATTCCAAATCTACCCGAGGATCCATGCCTTTTAGAGCCGAGAGACAACCTTGAAGATTTTCTTCTGAGAACTCGGACCAGAGAATGAGGTATTCAGTTGTCAAAAGTCACCCATGCGTAGGTGGACGAATAGTAATAGAAGTTACCTAGCGGATGCTCGCTGCATGCTTTATACATAACTCACTTGGTCCTCCCAAGAGCCCAGCGAGTGTGTAAACGACCTTCCCTATCAGGACAGAGCCGGGCTGTGACCCCAGGTGCTCTGGCTCCCGGTCTTAGGACGCTGACCCTGCTCCAGGAGGAGTGCATAGAGATGCAAAGAGTACTTTTGTTTGGCTTCTTAAAAAAACAAACACACACAGCTCCTCCCAAAGGTCAACTCGGAGAAGGCTTGCTGTTTCCCTCCAGGACTTCCAGACGCATCTCCGATGACTCAGTTGCTCCTGGGCCTGCAGAGATAGTTGGTCAGGAGGGGGACGCTGGTGGGGAGCCGCAGCTGAGCTGACATTTCTGCCGAGCGGACCAGAAGCTGGGGGGTGAGAGTGCAGAGGGGTGTGTGTGTGGGAGCAGAGAAGGGAAAGTTGGTGTATGGGTCCCTGGCCGCAGGACCCAGTTTCTTTGTTCAAGGACCCCTCAGGAAGGCTGTAGGGAGCGGGGTCTGGGGTGCAGCCTTCGGTCCTGAATGCCATTAGGCTAATGGGCCTCGCCTCTGATCTCCCCACACTGCTCGCTCTCCGTGGCTTCCTCGGGGGTTTCAAATGTGGACATGGTAATTGGAAACAAATTTAGCATGTTTCAGGCCATCGGGCGTCTCTTCTGTGAGCGTGCTTGCTGTGCGGTAGATATGCCTGTTTTTAATTTCCAGTGATGTGAGAAATATAGAATGACTTGATTCTTAATTTAGAATGCTGAGAGAGGCCTGCGCAAAATGTCTACTTCTCTTAGCATGGCTCACTGTGCGATTTCAAACATGGCCCTGTCTTGGGGGAGCATCTGCTAATTGCTGGTTGCAGAGGGCTCCTGCTGGGCGAGGACAGATCCGGCCAGCGGGACCCCAGGTTGGGTCAGAGAGCAGACGTGGGTTCCTTTGTCATCAGCCAGCCAAGGCCTGCCCACGCTGGGCACTCACAGTGCTCGCGGTGGGCCAGGGAGAGAATCACCTGAGCGGGAGAGAAGCCAGTGTGGGCAGTGTGACCGCTGTTGGCTGTGGGGCAGGGAGGGTCGGGTGGAATGACAGCCACTCAGCCCCGCTGTTGGCTCTCCTCCCTCCCAGGGCTGCCCACACGCTGAGCATCTGCTGATGTAGTGGGGGAGGCAGATACAAACCACACGAACATACCTGCAGTGTCATGTGCTGACTCATGGCTGATGCCGCCACGGAGAGCAGGGTGGGCGGATAGAGTGAAAGGGCGTGGAGTGCCACACTGGGGTCACAGTTGGAGACGACCTCTTGGAGGAGAGGTTTGAATGGAGAGAGGGATGAGGAGCCATGTGGCCATGGGGAAGGGCATTCCAAGCAGAGGGAACGCTAAGCGTGGAGACCCTGAGGCAGGAGCGTGCCTGGTGTGTGTTGAGGACAAGGCCGGAGCGGCTGCAGTTGAAGGAGGGAGGGGGTGAGCTGGAGATGGGGAAGAGAGGGGCAGACCTTATGGGACAATGGCTTTCTGAGTAAGATGCTGTTGGGAGTTTTTGAGCAGAGGGAGCAATCAGGTCTATCTTACATTCTTAAAGATGGTTCTAGCTCTTGTGCCGAGGACACTGTACAGGTAGAGGGGCAAGGTGGGTGAGGACTGAAGCGGGGAGACCAGGACGGAGGCTCCTGTGCCAGTCAAGGCAAGAGGTGGGCCAGGGAGGAGTGTACTGCGCAGTCAGGGGCAAGGTGAGGGTCGCTCCGACCATATTGGTGGAAATAAGGCTGGTGAGAGCAGTGTGTTTCTGGATGGATTCTGGACACTGAGGCTCCAAGACTTGTTGCTTGACGGGCTGTGATGCGTGGTTTGCTTGGAGTAACCACTGCACCCTGAACTCAGAGGGAGCCTGCTGCCCTGTGCCTGCCTCTTCCTGTGCGGAAAGGAAGTCCCACCTTGGACCCCTGCTCCCAGGGCTCTGCGGGTGGTCCCTGGTCTCCTTCCTTTCAGAGTGGGGTGGGATGTTGCTCTTGCATTTGTACCTTCATTGTTTTGGTTTTCTTTTTTGTGGCCTTTAGAGAAATGTCAAGATTCACTTTCCCCTCTGCACTCTCCACCCCCAACTTCTGGTCCGCTCAGCGGAAATGTCAGCCCAAATGAATATTTGGCTTTATTTATTTATTTTTTTTATGCTACACATTCAGAAAGTAATTTTTGTGTCGTAGTCCAGAGAACTACGAACTGTGAGCCCCTTCCTGAGAATGATAAAAATCCAGTGGGCATTTTTATTTATTTATTTATTTATTTTGTTTGTTTATTTATTTATTTAAATATATTTTTATTGATTTTTTACAGAGAGGCAGGGAGAGAGAGAGAGCTAGAAACGTCGATGAAAGAGAGACATCGACCAGCTGCCTCTTGCACACCCTCTACTGGGGATGTGCCCGCAACCAATGTAAATGCCCTTGACAGGAATCGAACCTGGGACCTTTCAGTCTGCAGACCAATGCTCTATCCACTGAGCCAAACCAGTTTCGGCCCAGTGGGCATTTTTAAATAGGGCCTGATTTCTGCTTATTAATTTTATTTTGGATTAGACACACACACACACACACCTTAACACAAACAGATGCATTGTTCTCATCGTTACACTGTGGAGATGATTCTGTATCATTGTGTAAAAGGTGTACTTGGGGTGCCCCATATGGTTGCCCAGGTTGTTCACTGCACACCTCCAGGGGGTGCCATTCATATTAAATGTCATGCTGGCCCCTAGCATACCCATTCCTTTTCATAACAGCATTGTATTCCATTATGCACCATTAGAGACTTAGCCAGCACTCTTCTGATGGGCCTTCAGGTCGTTTCCAATCTTTTGCTATTTTAAGGAGTGCTGAATTGCCCTAGCCCGTTTGGCTCAGTGCATGGAGTGTCGGCCTGAAGACTGAAGGGTCCTAGGTTCAATTCTGGTCAAGGGCACATACCTTGGTCGCAGACTCTTCCCCAGCTAGGGCCCTGGTCAGGGTGTGTGCAGGAAGCAATCAATTGATGTGTTTTTCTCCCATCGACATTTCTCTCTTTCATTCCTTCTCTCTCCCACTCTCTCTAAAAATCAATGGAAAAAAATATCCTCAGGTGAGGATTAAAACAAAGAACAACAAAAAGAGTACTATCCTGAACAACCTAGTCCTCAGTTTCTCCCCCACATCTGCCAGGTGTCCATGAAATAACCCCCCACTCAGCAGTGAAATTACAACAGCCATGGGAGTGTATGTACATTTGTAAATGTGAAAGGTAACTGCAAGATTGCCTGGGGGGCCCCCAGGCTCCGGTTTTTGTTTACACCAGTCCCTGGAGCAGAGCAGAGAAGCGTTCCTCCAGCATCAGACCCAGCTCAGACCCCCTGCTCTGTGGCTTGCTTGGTGGGTGACCTCACATCTTTGAGCCTCAGTTTCCTCTTTTGTAAATCCATAGAACTTTAAGAGACTGGAAAGGCAGACATGCAACAGCTAATTGGATAACTAATTATATCTTGCAATTATGATAAACACAACAAAGAAGACATATTACTGGGAGGCCCTGCCTCATCTGGGAAGCAAGGGAAGATTTTTCTGGCAAAATTATATTTGAGCCACGAATGCTTCAGTATAAATAGGAATTAATGAGGACAAAGCCGAGGGAGGAGGAGGGGGAGGGGGTTGTTCCTACAAAACCATACCCAGGAAAGAATGTGGAGAGGGAGTGGGGTGTGATGTGGGGCGGAGCCAGATCATACAGGGCGTTGGAGCCAATGAGAAATGAGAGTGTTTGATTGACAGCCGACTAAAGTTTATAAAAGGTCGTTCAAGTTCAGGGTGGACAATGGTGGGTAAGGACTGGAGGGGATGCAGGGAAACTTCCAGAGAGAAATGGTGGTAGCTTGGGACTTGATGGAGGAGGAGGGAGTGGATTTGAGTGGGCTTAGGCAATAGAATTGACAGGACTCGGAGATGGATCCAATATGCGGAAGAGGCAGCAGGAAGTATCAAGAATTAGAATTTTATTAACAGTTATTAACATGTGCTCATTAGATGGGTGTGTGTATGTGTGTATGTGGGATGGACATGAGGTTGGGGAGGTAGGTATGTTCTGTGACTTCTGTATCTAAAAATACAGGCCGAATCTGGGACCCATGTGCCTTTGCACAGATTCTCTGCCCGTGCCATGTGGCAGTGGGGAGCTGCAGTGAAACACGCCCACGGGCTTTCTTTCAGAGTGAAATCTTTGAGGATGATACCAATTTCCTAATATTCCAAATTCAACAAAAAAATGCTACTTAACATTGTTCAAGTTTGATTTTAGTAAGATTCAAAACAGTTTCTTTGACCCGTTGCCATTTTGAAAATCAATCCCACATTTTTGGATGTGGTGGCAGTCCCGTCCATCTGAGAGTGTTTAAAAGGCTCCGAGCAGAGCTGATAGAGAAATTGTTCCCAAGAAGCGTCATTTACAAGAGTTCTCATGGCCATGTAATGAGAAGGTTGAAATAGCCTCACTGTTCAACTGCAGGGGTCAGTCTAACCTGTGGTCCATGGGATGGAAATGCCAAGACTGGGACCTGGGTGAGGCGCAGTGAGGGTGGGGACAGGGAGGAGGGGGGAAAATTTAAGGCAGCACTTAGTCTTAGGTGCCCACCTTGCATTTGCATGACTCTGAGAGCCAGTGCCTCCTTAAATCAGGCACCAAGGGCACGTCCCTCACCTTCTGCTAGTCTGAGCCCTGGGAAACATTAGTCTGTCCTTTGAGATTGTCTCATAAAACAAGACTTAATGGCAATAGGAAATGGCCCTACTATATTGTTAAGTGGAAACAGTATGTAAAATAGAATTCCCAATATGTTTCTCCATATGCCTAGAAGGAAAATCTGGAAGGACGTCTACCAAAATACTTATTTTGAGGGAGTCTTTTCTTTATACTTTCCACATTGTTATATTGTCTATTTTTCCTGCAATGAATGAACCTTTGTTAACTTTTATAATGAGACGAAGGAAAAGCAAGAATCAACAAACACTGATGCCCTTTTATCTGTGCTTCAGGGTAAGAGGGGGAAGAGCTGGAAGCTGGGGGAGGGGTGGGTCTGAGGAGCTGTCTCTGGGGCACTGCTGGTCTGGGGCACTGAAGGTCTGAGACTTCGCCTCCAGGATGCTCATGCTGAGCTGTGGATAGGAACCGCAGCCCAGACTCGGGAGAGCTGGCCTTTTTCTGAGCTGGGTCAGCTGTGCTACAGGGGAAGCGAGCATCCCCCATCCCTTGGTCCCACTGGTGGCTTTCAAGCTGGAGGTCAGGAGCCAGGCACTTCACCCCGCGGAGCCTCAGCTCTCTTCACTCTTCACACCCCCCTCCCCCCCAGCATTGTCGTACAGATTAAATCACCTCATGATCTGCACCAGAAACACGACTTCCTGGAACCGTGTCAGCAGCCTGGGGAATTACCAGAAGCAAAGAACTTTCCCTCTCTCTCGGCGGGGCAGGAAGTGGAGCTCTTGAGCTCCTGGTTGCAGCAGCTCCTGCTGCTGCTGGAAGGCAACCTGCTGAGGAGGAGCCTGGAGAGAGGCCTGGCACCAAGGCCTCTCTAAGACGGGGCAGCGGGGCGTGGGGCCCCCTGAGGGCAGGTCACGCCATCCCAAGACATGAAGTGGCATTTGTAAGACCTGCATCACCTCTTCTTTGGGGAGACAGTAGTTAGCTCTGTGCTCTTCTAGCAAACCTCTGGAGGTCCTTCCGCAATTAGCACTCTGAGCTGTCAGAGTCTGGGCAGCTTCTAGCACATTCTGTAGCCAGGGAGGTGGAGAGCGGAGGGGAGTGTTCTCTTCACGCAGGAGGGCAGGGCTGTCCACCGGCCCGTCCTTCGCTGGCATCCAGGCCGGTGGTGGACGCCCACGGTGCCGATGGGGGTCAGTGCCTGGGATTTGCATGAGTGAGGGTGCTTCGGGTTTTTCGCTCTGTAGGACCTTCACATTCATTCTTCGCCTTCCCATTCAGCTCTGTAATCTCACCTCTGTGTACTGATTTGCATCGTCCTCTAATGACCAGGAAAATTCTCATTCATGGACACCTACTGGGTGTCATGCTTCAGAGTTGTCTTATTTAGGCTTCGAAAGGGACTGGGGTGTGGGAAGTGATGTCCCTGTTTTATCAGGGTAGACAGGAACTCAGAGGGGTGGGGTCGCTGCTGGGAGGACACACAGTGATTGAGGAGCAGAGCCAGGATGGGGACACACATATGTTCTTCTTTCTACTATCTCCTCGGTGTCCCCAGGGAGGGGCACTCACCAAGGCGAGGCAGTTCCATTCACTCACATTGTATCAGCTAGTCCAGCTCAACCAGGGACTGCTCCTGGCCCAGGAGGTCAGCCATCTATCTATCTTCTATCTATCTATCTATCTATCTATCTATCTATCTATCTATGTATCTATGTATCTACTAGAGGCCCAATGCATGAAGATTTGTGTAAGAATGTTCCTTCCTTCCCCTGGCTGCGGCATTGCCTTCACTCTGGCCAGAGTGGCTTTTTCCCTCTGCCCTGGAGCTGCCTTTCTGCCTTCCCATGCTTCCCAGAGGCCCAGAGCGGCTGGGGTGGTGTAGAATGTCTGCGTCATTGCCATGGTGATGATGCAAGCATCCCGCCCTGCCCACTCAGCACCTGTGTATGCAAATTAACCCACCATCTTTATTGGGTTAATTTGCATACTCCTGATTGGCTGGTGGGCATTGGGAAGGTATGGTCAGTTAGCATGTTACTCTTATATTAGTGTAGTTCTATCTATCATCTATATCATCTATCTTTATTAAATTTATTGGGTTGACATTGGTTAATAGGATCAGATAGGTTTCAAGTGTATATTTTGGTGATACAAGATCGGCATATTGCATTATGTGCCCACCACCCATAGTCAAACCATCTTCCCTCACCACATTTTATGCCTCCAGTTACTCCCACCCCCACCCCTTTCCCTGTGGGAACCACCACACTGTTATCTGTGTCTATGAGTTTCAGTTTTATATCCCACACTTGAGTGAAATCATATGGTTCTTCGCTTTTTCTGACTTCTTTCGCCTAGCATAATATTCACAAGTGGCAATATTCCATCTTTTCTTGTGGCTGAGTAGTATTTCATTGTTTGCATGTACCACATCTTCATCTGGTCCTGTATCACTGACACTTTGGCAATTTCCATGTCTTGGTTGCAATGAACATAGGGTTGCATGTATCTTTACAAATATATGTTTTTGAGAAGATACCCAGGAGAGGGATTGCTGGGTCATAGGGTAAGTGTGTCCCAGGCGGCATCCCACCAGCAGTGAATGGGGTTCCTTTCTGGGAAGGCCTTCTTCAAGGGGGGGTTTCTCCCTCAAGCCACAACCTTATTTAGTTGTTTTGGTTGCTGATGGCTGTTTCTTTTCCTCCCTTCATCTCTCGTCCTCTCTCTCTTGATCTTATCATTTAGTACTTGTGTTTCCTATGAGGACCTGATCTGTACTTTCTGACCCACAGTCAGAGAGCAGGGCCATAGAGCAGATGCGGGGACGTGGAGAGGGTGTGGGACAAGGTGGGGACTTAGTGCCTGATGGCCAGGCGTTCACATCCTGGCTCCCCTTTCTACTGTAGCATTGACTGAGACAGGTTGCCCCACCTTTGCAAGTCTCAGTTTGCCCCCTAGAAAATGGGCCCGCCCTACCTCGAGTTGTTGGGATCCTGGTGTAACACTGAGTGCAGTGCCTGGCCCGAGGGAAGTGCACACTTAGCTGCTGCATTGTTGCTATCGTGATCATTCATTCAACATGCACATTGGTCACACTGCCAAAGTAAACATGGTTCCTACGACCATGGACCTCATGCTCAGGAGGGAGAGAGATACTAAGCAAATAGACAACTAAGGAGAAAATTTCAGGTGGTAATGAAGCAACTATTCCAGCAGTGAATGCTTCCTATCCAATTCTCGAGGGTATAAAAACTAGCCCAGTTTGTAGCATTTGCCCATTTTTGTGGTGTGAATATTCCCACCGTGGCTGATTTCAAGCTACCAAAGTGATTTCTACTGGCTCTTAAAATTCCTAAAAAGTTAACAGTTGGCTCTTGCAAGGCTGAGAGCGCTGGCTCCGGCGCTGGATGTATGTTAATACTATCCTGGAAAGACCTGAAGACCCGAGACGGAAATGTGCTGGTGGGAGAGATTCCAAGCAGAGAGATGGCTGGGCAAAGGCCCGGAGGTGAGAAAGAGCTTGATTTGCTCAGGGATGAGAAGGATGGCCGGGTCGGCAGGGACCTAACGGGATGGAGGGCGGAGAAGGCAGAGGCTGGGCTGTTGGAAGCCTCACAGTCCATGGCATGGCACCACATTTCAGTTTTATTCTAAGGCCGCAGGCAGCCGTTGGAGGGTTGTAAGCTGGAGAGTACCTTAGTCTGGTTTGCACTTTTAGAAGCTCGCTGGGCTCGTCTGTAAAAGACCAGCAAGAGGCCAGTTAGAGGGTAGCGATGGTCACTCCAGGGAGAGGCAATGGTGGCTTGGACTATGTGTGCCAGCAGGGAAGGGGACAGAGGGAGCTGAACTCAGGTGGGGCCGTGGGGACGTGCCAGGTTTTGTCTGCAGGTGTTCCCTGGGTGTTTATCGGGATACACCCCACCTGCGATTTCTGCTCTTCTGTCATGGGAGCAGGAAGGAACCTTAGGGCACAGTCTGCCTACCTATTTTTTTTTTCTTCCTACGTGAGGCTGTGTTTCCCACTTCCTTCTAAATCCAGGAGGCAAGATGAGGAAATGTATTTCTCTTGGCTCCGCAGGCAAAGCAAAAGCAAAATCTCTTCTCAACACTGCCTTTCTTCCTTTGATTTTTGTCACTGATAACAGCGCCCTGTTCTTCCTCGTGCGTGGGGGGTTGGGGGGGAAGATCAGAGGATCTGCCCTGGGTTTCCGTCTTTGCCCCAGGGTGCCTCCTGGGTGTGGACCAGACACCCATGTAAATGCCATGGGCGTTGGCCCAACAGATTACAGCAAGATGGTCCCCTGCCTCTGCCACTCCCAGCCTGTGTCCTGGTATAGTTTATAGAAGGGGACGAGAGAATGCCATCTTTCTAGGCTGGCATTGTCCAGTGGAACTTCTCTCGATGACGGAAATGCTCTCTACCTGAGCTGTCCACTACTGTGGCCACTGGCTCCGTGTGGCTATGCACCAATTGACATGTGTGACGGAGAAACAAATTTTCAAATTTGTTTAAGCTTTGTATGGACAGCACAAGGCTGATTATCCGTTGGACCTTTGCTTTTTGGCAGCTGACTGGAGATCCTGCTGAAATGTTGTAGAACATTATGGAAGGGTGGGATTTCAGTGAGCGGTCACTTGTCATAGTTCCCCTCAATTGGCAGAGAGAGGCACAGAGGACGCAATGATTTGCCCAGGGTGTCTCAGCTGGGGAGTGGAGGACAGGAACCCCTCTTCATGTTCATTTTCGCAGGTTTCCAGAAATGCTTCCTTTCTATAACATTGTGAATACATTTAAATTCCTCTGACCGCCTTCTCAGTCTTGGTCTGCTCCTCCATTCTTAGAACTGATCATGGTGTGGTCCCTTTGGAGCTCATCCTTCTACATATTTTCCTATTCCATTCACGTGTATACAAATGGGTGGGTTGAAAGCACTCGGCACTTTTAAAATAAGTTTTATCACAGTATCCATGCTTTTCTACAAATTGCTTTTCTCAGATTTGCTTTTCTACAAATTGCTTTTCTCTTTCCACAGTAGGTCTTAGATCTTTCTGGATAAGAGATCGCTATCTTATATGTATTTTTAATTGCTGCAGTCTTTTATAGCCTGGTTGTGTCATATTGCTCATAAGCCTATTATATGACTAATTATTTATTGCTCCTTATTTTTATAATAAACGTGTTTGTGCATATCTCCTGCATGCACAAGATTTCCCCTAGAAATATTGAGAAATGAAATTCTTGGGTCATAGGGAATATGTATTTTTAATTTTAGTAGTTGTTACTCTAATACTCGTTAACATGGTTTTACCAGTTTACATGCTATCAGCTGCTTGACAGCACCTGTGTCTCCATGGGCTGCAAAACACCTGATATGATCAAATATTTACTTGTGGGTCAACCTAACAGGTGAAAAATAGATCTCATGGCTGTTTAATTTGCATTTTCCTATTTGTAAGTCAAATTGAACATCTTTTCTATGATATTGGCTACTTGTTTTTCTGTGAATTGCCTGTTCAAATCTCTTGCTCATTTTTTCTGCTGGATAGTTTTATTAATTCATTCAGCAAACACAGGCTAGGATGTAAACCGTATGCCCAGCATTATTTTAGATGCTAGAGAGTTTGTGGCAAGTTGCCAAAAACAGACACTCCCGCCCTCAGAGAGGTGATGGTCTAGGTGTGGGGGAAAGCTCTAAGCGAAAGGAATTGAGGAAATGAATCTTTTGTTAGATGGGACGAAGAGAAGCAGGAGATAGGGAGAGACACTGGGTGGGACTCAGTGTTAAGTAGAACGCCTGGGAATTTCCTCCTTGACTTGGTCACTTGTAGGCATTCTTTATATAGTCTGTGACCTAGTCCTTTGTCTGTCATATGTTGTACCTATTTCCTTCCAGTCTTTCATTTTCTGTTGTCTTAGATGATGGTACTTTTGCCTTGCTCATTCTTTTCATCTATTTATTACAAAATCAAACTTGTTGGTTGCAACGAGGCATTAAACAGTGAAAGTCCACTTGTATGCATGCATATAGGCATAGCCAATGGACACAAGACACTGGAGGGGTCAGGGGAGGGCATGTTCCCGGGGGCTAGGAGAGGTCGGGGGAAGGTCAATGGGGAAAAAATAGACATATGCACTACTATTTGTAATACTTTAAACAATAAAAAAGTGAAAGATCCTTCGTCCCAGACAACCATTGTCAAGAGCACAAGCGTATCTCTTATTATTTTCAATTCTCACTGCCATGCAGCACTCTGTTCCCAGCCGCCGATGGCCACGTAAGCACACTCTTTGGGCTGTTTCTTAATGTCGTTTAATGACGCAGTCCCCTCTGGCTGGACTCAGAGTCGCTTCCAGGTCTCCAGACCCCGGGACAAGACAACGATCCTGTGCCCTTTCTCTTGCCCAGGAGTTTCTCGGATCCTTCTATTGGTTGGACCCCAGCCTCCACGCCCTGCAAGTCCCTGGAGCTGCCATAACCTGATTCTGTGTTCTCTCCCCCCCAGCTCCACGGCTACATGGAGAACAAGCCCCTGGGGCTCCAGATCTTCATCGGGACGGCCGACGAGCGGATCCTCAAGCCCCACGCCTTCTACCAGGTGCACCGGATCACCGGGAAGACCGTCACCACCACCAGCTACGAGAAGATCGTCGGCAACACCAAAGTCCTGGAGATCCCGCTGGAGCCGAAAAACAACATGAGGGCGACGTAAGGGCCGGAGCTGAGGGCGGTGGGCTGTTACGGGAATGAGTGGGGCCGAGGGCAGGGGTTTGGGAGAGGGGACCCCCTGGGGCTGATGGGAGCAGCTGGGGGAGGGAGGGTGGTTCCCAGTATGTGGTGGACCCAGAGCGGTTACGGTTTTAAAGTTTCCATTTTAAAAGCTCTTTACCTAGATGTTGTTCCTAGGTGTTCCTTACGCATCTTTGGGGTATGTTGGTTGGGATGAGACTAAATTCATTTACTTTACAATTTTTATTAGACGCACAGAAAGTTGTTAAGTAATGAGAGGTCAAAACTCACCAAGTGATATGCATGTGGCTAAAATTTGGGAATCATTGCACCCCTGTATTGGAGTTGAAAAAAACTTATTAGAAATATATCTCAAACGTTCAGGACAACTTCGAGAAACCCAGAACTCCTCTGCGCTGTACTGTTCTCTCAGATTTGCCAGTTGCTAACCTTTTTCCCATTTGCTTGATCACGCTCCATTTTTGTCCTGAAGTCAGTTGCAGAAATCATGCCTTTTGACTTTTTAAATATGTCCGCGTCCATAGCCTAAGAACAAGAATGCATTCTTCCGTGGCCACAGCACATTTATCAAACCCAAGGTGCTAATGCTGACACTGCTGTTATCTCTTGGACAGTCCAGAAGCCATTTCCGCCAGTTGGGTGTCTGAGTTTTTCAGATACTTCTGAGGGTCGAAAAGTTGGCATGAAAAATCTCAGTAGAGAAGCCAGTTCCCTGGGGGAGCCTCTCTAGTTACTGTCTAAGTATTTCACTCCCTTCTCCGTATAAGTCCCTGGCTGGAATATTTATCAGCGCATTGCAGTTTCTCCCCGGGGTCTGGCGGTAGAATTATCTGGCTTCCCGGGCGAAGGTGGCTTTGTGGGGGATCTCCCCTGCTCGCTGGATGGGTGGCCGTAAACGGGGTTTCCATCCTCCGGCAGCATCGACTGTGCGGGCATCCTGAAGCTGAGGAACGCCGACATCGAGCTGCGCAAAGGCGAGACGGACATCGGCCGGAAGAACACGCGGGTGCGGCTGGTGTTCCGGGTGCACATCCCTGAGGCCGGTGGGAGGATCGTCTCCCTGCAGACGGCCTCCAACCCCATCGAGTGCTGTAAGTGGGGCTCTGGGCAGGGTCGGCGTTTGGAGTAGACTGTATGGGACGCCCCCTCCTCCCTCACAAGGCACCCTGGGCCAGGTACCCGGCAAAAATCACAGGACCCACAAGGATCAAGAGTGGGCCCCAGATGGCCATAGGGGCGGAGCCAGAGCACATTGAAGGGCTTCTCTCTGCTTCTATTTACTTGTGGAGGGTTTTGCGGCCTCACAGGAAATTAAAAAATAATATGGCTACTGAGTAGCCCACAGCTTTGTTTAGAAGATTGGAGATGTATAAATGTTCTGGTTTTTAAAACAGTGAGATGGAGTTGGAGTGAGTTCACCGTACATCGTGTCTTCTTTTTTCCCCTCTGTTTTTCTTTCACTAAGAATAACGATGATATGACAGGGCTCTTGCCTGTTGGGCTCGCTGAATACTCACAGCAGTCCTTGGTGATGGCTGGTGTCACATGCACGTTTCACAGAAGAGAGGGAGGGAGATGAGGGGTAGGGTGACACAACCCAAACGTGGCAGGGAGGTGATTGAACGGGAGCTTTGGCGTCCAGGAGCCATGCTCCCCCACCCCCCTCAGCCCATCCCGGTGTGTTCACTGAGAACCCACTTGATGTCGGTGTGGTGCCAGGGACCTGCACATGAGCAAGGTGTCTTCTCTGCCCTCCATGAGCTGACGTTCTGGTGGACGTAAAGAGGCCCGAGCACAGATGCAGGAGGCTGTCAGGATCCGGTGCGCAGCGGCCACGCTCTGCTGTGGGGAAGGCCTCTGGGCCGAACCCTGGCTCGTTTCCAACAGGCTGGGAAGGAGGCAGCTCCTTGGAGCTCACTCTTAGGCATTTTCTGCAAGTTTTGTCGTTGGTTTTGCAATTAGGCGGGACAAAGCTTATTGTTTGCTCAGTTTTGGAGGGTTTAGAAATCATTTTTAAAAGCATAAAGAAGAAACAAAGTAACTGTTTTTTCAGAAACAAAGGCCATTTATATTATTTTGTTAGCCTCTTCTCAGAATATGTTTTTGTGTGTGTTGTGATGAACATGTTCTATATTCAGTTACGTTTCAGGACTTTTTCTTTTTCTTGGGCATTTTACCATATCGAGGGGTCAAAAATCGGTTTTCTACAGAAGCCAGGGAAGTGATGGACATGAGTCAAGTGGGTGGGGTGAGCAACAGCCGGGGGTGGTGGAGAGCAGGGGCCAGGATGGCGCTTCCCATCTCAATAGACTGCTGCTACTAGACTCGGGCCCGAATGTCCATGTGTGAATGTGACTCGGTGTGGCCACATCGTCTGACTTTTTAAGATAAACCAAAGTCTCCTGATTTTTTTTTTTTTTTTTTAAAGCAACTCCAAATTCACAATACTTTATGGATCAGGTAAAACCGGCACAAAGGGCTTTGGTTAATCATAGGTGGTCTCAATCAGATACTACTGAAGAAAGGGCAGGCATGACTATTTTGTGCAGAAAGGGCTGAGGAAGACGAGCCCTGAGGACCAGAAGCCAGCCAGGAGAGAGGCTGGGCCCTCTGTGGGAGAGAAGCCAGCCCTTGGTCTTGGTTGGTCTTTGGGAGGAGAGGAAAGAGCCCCCGCCAGCCTGGGGGGTTAAGATGAGGAACGGGCCGAATGTGGTGGTGAGTCTGTGCTCGGATGATAGAAGAGAGAGACCCAATAGGAGGCCACACGGGAAGACAAGCGTTGACAAACAGCTCAGAAACGTTGGAATTCCCCTTCTTTACCCAGCAGCCCCCGCCCCTGTCCTCCGAGTGCTAGTCATGGTGGCTGCCCCACCAGAGCCTCGGTTTTGAACATCTGAAGATGGTTTGGGAAGGAAACTGAGGCTCTTCCTCTGTGAGCTGGGGGGGGGGGGGGGGGGCGGGAGAGTTGTGAGAAGATAAGGACGCCCCTTTCTGGCAAGTGACAAACAGCCCTGGATGGGGCTGTGGTTAGTAACAGGGTGGGAAGCAGGAGGCCTCAGGAAGGGCCACATAGGGTCCCTCACGTCAACGTATCTCCTGCTGATCTGAGCCATTCCCGATCATCACCCAACCACAAGCACCTCCCTCGAGGTCTTCCGGGCAAGGTCAAGTTTGCACCCTGAATGCTGGCTGTTTTTCTTTTCTTTTAAGAAAGCAGTTGGCTGATTCGACTACCTTGCTTTGAGAGATAAGGGAACAGACTTTCTTGGTAAAGCGATTCACTCGTTTCTTATTCCTTGGGAGCAAATGCAGAGTCTCCAGCTTCCCAGTCTGTGAAATACCTTCTTCTTTTGGTTTCTGCGACACCACTCTTTCTTGCAATGCCAAGTTGAGCTACCAATTAGCCACTATCCCTCTCACCCAGACTATTTCGCTATTTTTGTTTCCTTCTTTGTTCTAAAACCCTAGACCGGTCCCTGGTAGTTTTATTTTTAAATTTTATTTTTTTTTGAATATTTTTTTCATTTTTTATTGGGGTATTACATGTGTAAATATCTTACCATTGTGCCCCCCACTCCCATACATGAGTTTTATAAATACGTGTTGACTGAATTGGCGTACCGTGTGAGAACCTTCAGGAGATATTCCATAGATATGTATTGACAATTAGTTCACCACATGTATTGGCACAGTGTGTGTGTGCAAGGACTATTTATTGACAGATTGGCTTTGTGTGTGGCCCTTGGGGAGGGTTCGTGGGGAAGGAAAACACTCTGTGGGCTGGGACCTATTTGCAAGGCTAACTTATTTACCTTGGAGGTGCCTTTTGTGGAACATCAGAGGGATCAGGGTAATTCTCAGATTCCGGTAGAAAAAAGCTTGAACAAACCCCTGGCGGCCACTGCCTGGAAGGCAGACTATTTGCCAGGTGTGCCAAGTCCTTATGCTAGTACGTACCCACAGGCCAGCGTGCCGGAGGTCAAGCCTCACCTTTGCACTGACGGGCGCCTCATGTGTCTAGTCTTCTGTTTCCACATCCTCCGTGTTGCCAAGGAGATACTTTTAGTTCCTCCCTTGTTCTCAGAAGAGTATTTTGAACCTACTCCAGCCTTCTAAGCTCCGGACGCCGCCTTCACCCGCTCCCACTCCAGGCAGATAGCCGTGCCTCCCACGGCTCCCAGCACATGGGAGAGGCCAGAGGGGCACACCCTCATCTTCCCGGCAGCACGCCTGCCCACAGATCGCAGCAGCCCTGGGCCTGTCCTCCTCCGGCCGCCTTGAGACCAGACACTCCTCCTCCCCACACGGGCTCCTCAGTGTCCTCAGCACCAGCTCCAAGTTCCCCGTGGGGGTTGAGCCCTTGCTTCCCTCTTGCCCGAGTGTCCCCAGGCTGGCTGACTTAGCCAATTGCCACCAACTGGGAGGCTGACAACAACACAGTTTTATTCCGTCCCAGATCTGGAGGCGGGAGGCCCAAGATCAAGGTGTGGGCAGGGCGGTTCCTCCTGGCGGCTCCGAGGGAGAATTTGCACCAGGCCTCGCATCTGGCTCCCAGAGGCCTTACTCCCGGCTCCTGGCTCCTGGCGGTGGCCGGCAGCCACATCACTTGATGATCACCTCCGTTCTCAGGGCCCTCTTCTCAGTGTCCTTTTCTGTCTCTCCCGAGGACACTCACACTGGACTTAGGGCCCACCTTCATCCTGATGGCTTCCTGTCCATCCTCTCCTGATTCACACCTCCCCAGGCCCTCTTCACAGGAGGCCACCGCCTGAGGGTCTGGGTGGATGGGAAGTTTCGGTGGGGGCTCTTCACCCAAGACACCTCCTCGGCAACATTTCTTGACTTCACTTCCCTCTCCGGTCCGAACTGGCTTTCTCCACCGGCATCCTTCTGTGACGTGCAGGCTTTCAGCGACTCTGTCACCTCCTTCCAGAACACTGGCTCTCAAACTTGGAAGCAGCTGGAGAGTTTTGAAAACAAACAAACAAACCCGATGCCCAAATTCGCTGAGTCGGTTGGTCTGCACGGAGACTTTCAGAGGGACCCCAGGGATTTTGGGGTGTGGCAAAGTTTAAGACCCACTGACCTTGTTGCCCCCACCCCCTCTGCCCACACCTCCTTCCATCAATTGATAACTCCTTCTTATTTGAGGTCCCATCTGGATGGACGGCCCCTTGAGGAGGAAGCTTGCTGCTTGCTCTGGTCTCACAGGGTCAGGCCCAGCAGGTGTTAGCCAGGGCCTGGCACATAGCAGCTGTCTCTAGAATGTTGGTTAAAAAAAAACACATGAAAGCATGAAATCAAGCATCTCCGGGCTGCCTGGCAGGAGAGAAAGGCAGTGATGAGCTGTAACAGAGATGACCAGGTCCTTCTGTGAGAACCCCCCCGAGGGTCCTCTGCGCAGAGGTCTCTGTGTGCATCGCGTCTCAGAAAACACCCAAAGCGGTTTCCCACCGAGCCCAGCCCAGCACGTGAATCCACTCTCCGCAGTTTGCAGGACTTGGGGGCAGGTCTGACTAGAAAATGGATTTCTTTTTTAATATATATATTTTATTGATTTTTGTACAGAGAGGAAAGGAGAGAGCTAGAGAGCTAGAAACATCGATGAGAGAGAGTCATTGATCAGCTGCCTCTTGCACACCCACTACTGGGGATGTGCCCGGAACCAAGGTACATGCCCTTGACCGGAATCGAACCCGGGTCCCTTCAGTCCCCAAGCCGACGCTCTGTCCATTGAGCCAAACCGGTTTCGGCTAGAAAATGGATTTCTCCTTGGTCTTTTCAAGCTATCCACATAAGTCCATGTCACTGTGGGATAATTAAGGGACAATAAATTGCACAGGTTGTAAGGCTTCAGTTGGGTGGTTTTGGACAAATGCATGTCCCTGTGTAAACACCACTCAAAGCAAGACAGCATGTCCCCTACCCTCGAATATTCCCTGGTACCCGCGGTCATGGCCACCCCTAGCCCCCCCTCCTCCACTCCCAGGCCCCTGTGGCTCTGATTTCCATCAGCATAGATCGGCTCTCCCTAATCTAGAACTTCACATAATGGGATTATGCGGTGTGCACCTTCTGTGTGTGGCCGTTTGTGCCTTTGTGACCCGTGGCTGTGACTTCGCGAACAGTACTGGGTTGTATGAATGTAACAATTGTTACCTTACCATTGATAGACATTTGTTGTTTCTGGGGTTTGAGCACGGAAGATAAGGCTTCTGTGAAGAGCCCAGTTCAAGGCCTTTTGTGGACACATGGTTTCATTTCCCTGGGGAAAGTGTATGCTTCAACTTTTGCATTTTCACTCTGTACCAGAGTGTGAGAGGCCCACGTCCTCACTAGTATTTGATGTTGATAGTATTTTCCATTGCAGCCATTCTAGTGAGTGTTCAATGGCATCTCCTTGTACATAGGGCACAATTTGCATAATTAGAATTTCCCTAATGACTAATGATTCTGAGGCCCGATCTGTGCACTTGTTGGCTGCCTATATGTCTTCTCTGGAAAGGTGACTGTCAAAAGCTTTAGCCCATTTAATGTTTTGGGTTTTTGGATGGAGTCCTTTGTCAGATCTATATATTACGGACATTTCCCCCAGTCTGTGGCTTGTCTATTACTTTTCTTAATTGTGTCTCATTAGGAGCATCAATATTGTATTTTGATGAAGTCTGATATGCCATTTTCTTTGGTTTGGTGTTTAGTACTTTTTGTGTACCCCCGGGAAATCCCTGCCTCTCCGAAGGTAGCAAAGGTATTCTCCGTTTTCTTCTAGAAGCTTTTTGATTCTGGCATATAGGTTTAGCGATATGATTTGACTCAGATAAATTTTCGATATGGTGTGAGGTAGGGGCGAGGTCCATTGTTTAGGGTGGTAGTTGGTGGTGTGAGCCTGGGCTCAAATCCTGCCTCTGCCACTTCCTGGCTGTTTAGTGCTGGGGAAGTTGTTGAACACTCTGGGCCTCGGTTTCCTGGTCTGTAAAATGGGAAGAGTGACAGTGCCTGTGTCATCCCAATAGAAGAACCTCCGCTCTCTTGCAGCGTGTCTCAGGCTTTGCCGCTGGCAGCCGTCCCATGGCTTTGCAAAGCGGACCTGACACATGGCTGGCTGCCCCTTTGTCACTGCTGAGAGCCCAGGGCAGGCAGCCGGAGGCAGGTGTGGGAGTCTAACAAATGCCGATTGTTCCAGGTAGGCTGGCAGCTCGCAGCACGCCCTGCTGCTGAGGAGGAATCCAGGTGGTTATCTGGCCTGTGCAGTGGGCCGGCTGCAGGCGGTGGCAGGGGAGTTGGGTTTGGGGCCAGGAGCCCAGGTGGCTTTTCTGCCGATGACTGTGATTACCTGGCCACATGGCTGTGGCCCTTCCCTGAGCTGGCTGTGTGGGGGCGGGGAGGGCAGAACCACCCTTTATGAAAGAGCTTGGGTGTGGCTCGCCGGTTCACGTTAAGGTGTTTCATTCTCTCCGTGGTCTCAGGAGACGCACCCGTTCGTTCAGAAATATGAATGGGGCACCGACGTGTGCCGGTGAGTGTTTGGGGCACAACATGCGGCCTTCTTGGAGCTCCCGTTCCCGCAGGCGGAGCTTCGGAAGGTTAGGGTAGGCGATTTGCTGCGGTCACTCACCTGGCCCAGGGCGGGGCGGAGAGCTCCGGGTCTGTCCAGGCTCCTGGGTTCCCAGGCAGGCGGCATTCATGGGGCCTTCAGGAAGGGTTTCATGCGGAGATTGAGGGGCTGCCTGCTAGCACGTTGGAATGGGAGAGAGAAGCAATAGCTCCTGCCCTGGACCTGTGCTGTGTGGATGAGAGGAGATGACAGGCCAGGCTGGCCGGAGGTGTTACTGCTCCACTTTCTTTCCTTTCCCCCCCTCTTTTTCTCATTTTTTTAAATTAAGGTATTATATGTGTACATACCTTACCAATCCCCACCCCACTTTCTTTCCTTTTTCCTTTCCTTTCCTTTTTTTTTCTCCTTCCTTCCTTCCTTCCTTCCTTCCTTCCTTCCTTCCTTCCTTCCTTCCTTCCTTCCTTCCTTCCTTCCTTCCTTTGAGTGGAAGAGAGAGGGAAAGACAGAGAGAAACATCAAAGTGAGAGAAACACATTGATTGGTTGTCTCCTGCATAAGCCTGGACCTAGGCCTGGGCTGGGGAGGATCCCGCAACCAAGGTACGTGCCCTTGACTGGAATTGAACCTGGAACCCTTTGGTCCGCAGGTCGATGCTCTATCCACTGAGCCAAACTGGCTAGGGCTTACTGCTCCCCTTTCCATGAGGAAGCTGAGGTCCCACACAGTCCAGAGCTGTCAGGTGGTCTCATGCACTGTGCACCCCACTTACGCACCCCGCACCCCACTCCCACGGTTCACCCTCACAGAGGTAAACACTGCACTCAGGGAGAATTGGCTTCCTCTGTCCCAACCTCCTGCTCACAGGGAAGACCCAGGAATGGCCAGGGCGGGGGCCTCAAGGCCTCGGGGGCTGGTCTGCTGGCCCTGCTCACGGCCCCTCCCCGGCGAGGCCTGAGTCAGCACTGTATCCTGGGCCAGGCCAGGCTCACAGCCAAGGACAGGGGCCTGATGAGGAGACAAGACAGGTTTATAGCAGCTGAGCGCCTTGGCCGGGAGTGGTGAGTGCCGAGCCAGCGGGAGACGGCAGGGGGACCCTTCCCGCCTGGCGGGGCCGGCCGGCTGCTTTCCCACTGGGTCCGTGTCCATTTTACTAAAAAGGGGCCCCTGGAAGTGGTGGAATCCCACTGTCTGGGTCCAGATCCCGCCTGTCGGCTGGACTTGGCTGTGAGGTCTCAGATGTATCCCTTTTCCTCAGGGAAACTCAGCCCCGAGTTGGGAATAATCTGTGCTTTGTGACCTTCTGAAGTCTAGCAATAAAAATAAACACCGCAGTCACTGAGCCCTGACAAGGTGCCACATGCTTCCTATGCCTTAGCTCATGTAATCTGCAAATGGCCCTCTGAGGGGGGAACGTGACTTTCCCCATTTTATAGACGGAAAAAAACAACAACAAAACAGGCACAGATTAAGTGACTTGCCCCAGGTCCCCAAGCGAGGATGGCATCGAGCTGGGCTTTGAACTTGGCCAGTGACACGGCCGCATCCATGCCTTTGCCCACCCCCCTGAGCTGCCCAGCCCTCCCCCGTGTGCGTGTTTTACACCGTAAACCAAAACGCGCATGTGAGGTGCCTGTTGGCTGCGGCCACTGTAACTCTCTGCCGTGATTCGCAGAACCCACCGCTCTGCATAGACGAGCTTTCCCCACCGGCCTCTCCCGTCTCCCCAAGGTCCTCGTGCGGGTTGTGATTCTTGGCCGCGCACCCTGTGACGGAGCGGCCTGCAGACAGGCGGGCAGGAACGTCCCCCGCTCCAGGCCGCCCCGGCCGGCCCCGAGGACCCCGTGCCGGTCCCTCTCCCCCCGGGGAGGCTGGCTGCCGCGCTCTGCTCCCTGTCAGCCACCGTTGCCGGTGAAAGTAAACAGCCAAACTGGTTAAACCAACAGCGCCCTGTTGATTCAGAGCTCATAAAACACAGGAACCCTGGGCCGCTTTATGACGTGCCAGAATCTGGGGGCAGGGGGAAGCCTGGGGAAGCCTCATGGCGAGGGCCACCGCCAAGCGCCGGCTGCCGCGGGTGAGCCCGGCCCCCCGATTGGGTGAGAACGTTGGGGGGGGGGAGGTGTTGGACTGGAATCTCTGATGGTTGAAAAAGCCCAGTGGGTGTCGGTGGGGGCTGCTGGGGGTGGCAGAGCGGCCCGGGAGGCCCAGTGGCTTCCTGAGAGCCCTCCCACAGGCCCTGGACCGTGTCACCCCAATTAGCAGCCATAGGTGTTAGAGGTTGCATCAGAGAGCGAGGGGGAAGTGGACCCCGGAGGGTAATTTTGGTGGCTGTTTGCCGCTCCTCGGTTCCTCTTTCAGAGGCTAATTGGGTTCGTTCGCTTTGCCCCTGGGCTCTCTCAGGATGCCAGGCCTCCCCCGGAGGAGGTCCCCTTGTCCTCAGGTGGCCTTTCAAGTGAGGAACTTGGCTCTCAAGCAAATGTGGGTAATAAGTCACCTGGAAAGATTGTTCAAATGCAATCGCCAGTGTCCAGCCTTGTCTAGGAGATTGGAGAGCAGTGGGTCAGCGAGTGGCCCGGGGCCCGCTGTTCACTGAGTGCCTCCCCAGTCGGGCGATTCTGCTGCCGGCGGCCTGGGAACCTCACTTTGAGAAAGGCTAACCATCGGGGCCAAGAAACCGGGTTATGGTTTGGGATCCACCGAGACCAACGGTAACGAGCGCTGTCATATGTGAGAACACGTGGATGTGGTCAGCACCTGTTTGGTGAGCACAGCATAAGACAACAACACCTAGCCAGTGCCAACCACAAAGAAACTGCCCAAGAAATGATGGTGTGCGGTCTGGTGGGGCTTGTTGGCCTCTTTTCTCTGTGCTGTACGTTACATCCTATGACAGTCTCCCTTTTCATCCTGACCACAGCCTGTGGGATGGGTCAGTTAACAATCCCCTCCTTCAGATGGGCACACTGAGGGTGAGGGTTGGGAAGGACCATCCAAGATCACGTCGTGGGGACCTGAGTGGGACTGAGTTGGGTCCCACACAACCGCTTCCGCCCTGGTGGGAGCTGCCCCTCGATGCGGGGAGCTCTGAGCCCCTCTTTTCTGTCTGCAAAAGGGCACTAATCGCGGTTTCCTTGATTAAGGGTTTAAAAGGATCCCAGGTGGGCAAACGTCTTGAAAATGAGCAAGAAAGAGGCATTTTGAAAGTTAATGAGAGTAAAGACTGCTTTCTTGAGGAGTAACTGTGTTTTTGGTCTCACATCACCTCTGTGTATTTTTAATTGTAGTAAAACACATATATATCACAACATTTACCATTTTAACCAATTTAAAACGGGAGTTCAGCCGAAACTGGTTTGGCCCAGTGGATAGAGCATCGGCCTGCGGACTCAAGAGTCCCAGGTTTGATTCTAGTCAAGGGCATGTACATTGGTTGCAGGCACATCCCCTGTGTGGGGTGTGCAGGAGGCAGCTGGTCGATGTTTCTCTCATTGATGTTTCTAACTCTCTATCCCTCTCCTTTCCTCTCGGTAAAAAAATCAATACCATATATTTTTTAAAAATTGGAGTTCAGTGGCATTGAGTACATTCACAGTGTTGCACGGCTGCCACCATGATCTGGTTCCACGACCTTTTTACGACCCCCCCAAAAAACCCCGCACCCATTGGCAGACACTCCCCAGCCCCGGCACCCACCAGTTTCTGTCCCTATGGATTTGCCTCTTCCGAACATTTCATACAAATGGGACCAGCTAGTATGTGTCCTTTTGTGTCTGGCTCCTGCAGTTCAGCATAATGTTTTCAAGATTCATCCATGCTGCAGCCTGTATCAGTACTTCATTCCGTTTTATGGCTGAGTAATATTTGTGTACAATAGACCACATTTTGCTTATCCATTCATCCATTAATGGACATTTGGGTTATTGGTATTAAATATTTTGCCAATTACATGCTAATCACGTCCACATGTTTATACTACTAGTAGGAGGACCCAAGAGGACTGGCATTGGCGGGATTTTATTTATTGTCATTTTCTCTATGATATCTTTATTTTTTAATATATTTTTATTAATTTCAGAGAGGAAGGGAGAGGGAGAGAGAGATGGAAACATCAATGAAGAGAGAGAATCATAGATTGGCTGCTGCCTGCATGCACCCCCCTTGGGGATGGAGCCCGAAATCCGGTCATGTATCCTAACCAGGAATCAAACCATGACCTTCTGGTTCATAGGTCGACAGTCAACCACTGAGCCATGCCGGTTGGGCTATGATATCTTTATTTTATCCTCATTCTCAAAAATATATTATCTGGGTCCACAATGGATATTTTCTCTCGATATTATGCCTTCCAATATTATAATGTTTTCTTTTTTATTATAGTTGTCATGCAATGTTATATTAGTTTCAGGTACAATATGATTCAACCTTTATGTTCCTTACCATGTGATCACAATAAGTCTAGTAACATCTGTCACCAGGCAAAGTTGTTATAGTAATACTAGTGGCCCAGTGCACAAAATTCATGCACTCAGGGGGGCGGTCCCCCAGCCTGGCCTGTGCCCTGTCACACTGCGGGAGCCCTGCGAACCATTGCCCCAAAGAGGTAGGTCTCCGCAAGCCGCACGTCTCCTGGTCCAGTGCCAGGAGCGGGACGTCAGCCTCACGAAAGTCCCTATGCTGCAAGTCACCGCCCACCCACTTCTGCCGGGCATGCAGCCTCCTGCTGTTTGGTTGTTACGAGTGAGGGCGTCATAGCCATTTGCATATGAGCTCTTTATTATATAGATTGCCTCTTTTCTCTGTGCTATACATTACCTCCTGTGACTGTTTTCCCCCGTGATTTTTTATTTTATTTTATAACTGGAGATTTGACCCTTATTCCCCTTCACTTTTATCCCTTGTCCCCTTCACCTGTCCTCTGGCAACCTGTTAAGTTTTCACAGAGAAGGCATCATGACTAAAGAGGTGTTGGGACAGGCCCAGGGTCACAGGGCAGGGAGTTGGCAGAGGCAGGACTGGAGACCATGCCTTTCGGACCCCAGGCTCAAGCGGCAGGCACCAGGCATTCTCCCGTGGCTGCTGGGGCCTTGCCTTACCCTGCGGGGACGGCGCCTCATGTCAAACCTGGGGGCCCACGGGAACATCAAGGATTGTGTTTAAAAAATTATGCTGGGGTCCTCCCCTCAGACCCTTGAGGTCAGGATCTCTAGAACAACGGTTTTCAACCGGGGACGATTTGGGCTGCCTTCTCCCCAAGACACCCAGCCCTGCTCAGGGGCCATTCCGGTTGTCCACGGGAAGGGGTGCTGCTGGCACCTAGTGGGTGGAGGCCAGGGATGCTGCTGGGCCCCCACCCACAGCGTGATGCAGCCCATGTCCGTGCCCAGGTGGAGAACCGGCTCAGGAATCAGGCCCGGCGTGTCCGCGTTGCTAAAGCTCCCCAGCTGACCCTCAGGTGCAGCAGAGCCCAGCGGTGCTTCTCGAACTCGATGGAACCCGAGCACCACCTGGGGGCCTGGCTAAGCTGCAGATTTGGGTTTAGTAGGCCTGAGGTGGGGCCCGAGGTTCAGCATTTCTAACAGGCACCCTGGGGTGCTGGCACTCCGGGCCACACGTGGAGATGCTAGCCTGCAGTACCGCTAAAAGCTACATTTTCCTGAAAAAATGGTGGTTTCCCTTCCGGTAAGGAGAAGGGATGGGAAGGGCCAATTTGGCCAAGAGGGAATCGGTTGGTTGCTCAAAACGGAGACGCTGAGGGGAGCGGCAGAGAGCCTGCTTTGGGAAACGGACCTGTCGTGTTCACAGCAATACACTGTGATTCACAGAGCAGCTGGCCCGCCAGCCGCCCGCCCCGCTCAGCCCTCATGGTCACGGCCAGTCCCCGGCCCGGCTGGCTGGGAGCCCCTGGTCAGCTTGTCCAGTAGCAGTGACTCAGGCTTTCCACCTGCAGAACGGGGCAGATGGCTCTTCCCACCTCCCCACCCGTCCCTGGGGCCGCGGCTCCCAGCTGGGCCGCCACCCTCTCCCCCTTCCCCCCCATGCATCAAAGGCTGAACTTAAAAGCTGGGACCATTTTTCCAGGCGATGTGGCTGCTGGTTCTTTCACTGCCAATAAACCTCCATGTGTAGCCGCTCAATTAGGAAGTCGTACAAGACGCGTATATTGAAAGAAGGGATTAATAACCCGGCCCATGTGGGAGACATTAGCTTCTGTGGACGGGCCTTTTGGATACACTAGTTCACTCCGAGCTGGCAGCCCCCGGAGCAGCGCTGGCCGGCCGGGCCCTAGGAGCAGAGAGCCTGGGCCGAGCGGGATGGGGAGACAGACCGTCAGGGGAGCACGGTGTGTCCTCGGGCTGCACTTGGAGAGAGAAGTGTCTGGGAGCATCTGTCTGGTCCACACCAGATTTCTTAAGTGTTGCCAAGTGCGTGGTTGCTCCCGGAGGAGCCGGCTCTAGGGTAGCTCTGGGCAGAGGGAGGGGACGCTCGCCACCTGGAGGCTCAGGCCGGCCAGGAGGGGAGGGTTCGGTTTGGGCCTCTGGCCTCACACGGCTGCTGCCCCGGCTCCCGGATGGGGAGGTCCGTGGGCCCCTGGCACGGAAAGGACTGGCCCTCCGCCCAGTTCCCGGGCTCCGGGAGGCAGGCCAGGAGCTCCGGCTGACTCACCGAGGAGAGGACCGGCCTCCTGGACCCACGCACGCTGCCAAGGCGAGGCCTAAGCAGGCGGCCCCTGGTGCTGCTGGGACCCGGCTCTCACCGGCCCTGGGAAGGGGGCTGGGGAGGGTCTCCATCCTCACTGCAGCAGAGACAGAGGCAGAGCCTGGCTGGCGTGGCCAAGGGAGGGTTGGCGCTGGGCTCGGCAGCTCTGGGGGTTCCCACTGAGCTCTGCCACGTAGCCTTGGCCACGTGGCGACCTGACTCCTCTTAGCTTTAATTTTCCCCCAGTCAAGTGTGCATGATTTTAATACTTCCTTCCTCAGAAGGCTGCTGTGAGCATTCAAGTATATCATTGCAGTAAAGTGCTCAGTGCGGGCCTGCCCATTTTTCCTCCTCCGTTATTGTACACATGGACGCTTAGATGTGAGAAAGGCACAATGTATTGATATATTTATTCCTATTCATCTGTCCACCTGTCCATCTGTCCTTCCATCCATCCAGCCACCCACCCGTCTACCTGTCCCTCCCTCTCCCCCTCCCAAGCACCACCTACTAAGTCCTAGCACTGTCTCCAGCCTCGGGCTTACATCACACACAAAGGCTTACAGTCTGGGGGGGTTGGGGGCGGGGCAGAGAAAAACCTGCACCAATAAAGCCACAGGTCGTGTCTCTGTAAGTGGAAAGTTCTTTGGAGAAAAACAAAGCAGGGTAAAAGCAGGACAAAGGCACGAGAGGGAGAGACAGACAGATGAGTTGGACAGAGGACCTGCTATAACTGCGAGGGAGGAGGGTGGCGGGGCGGGGTGAAGAGGCCTCGCCGAGGTGGTGAGATCTGAATGGGAACCTGCAGGAAGTGAGGAGGGAACCCTGTCAGTCATCAGGGCAGAACCTGCCAGAGAGAGGGGCACTCCAAAGTGCAGATGCCCCAAGACATGAGTGTGCTGAGTGCCTCTGAGAGACAGAACCTTCCAGAGTAAGGCTGGGGCAGCACGAGCAAGGGGGAGTCAGTTGTAGGGAGTGAGGTCAGGGAGATGGAGGGGCAGATCAGGGATGCCTTCCAGAGGATGTCTGGGATTGCTAATGAATTTTGCAGCGAATAGAATATCTAAACCCTCAGAAACCAGGTCCTAACGTGTCACATGTGTCCTCTGAAGGTCAAGTGCAGAAAAAAAAGCACATTCCAGCAAAGGAAGTCTCAAGGAACAGTTGATTTGCCTATCGTATATAATGAAGAGTTAACACGCTAATTAGACTGGATAGCAGAACCACTGTCCAGATGACCTTCCCAACGAAGCCAGGGCTGCGAGGGGCTGCGAGGGCCAGCCGAGGCAGCTGGGGCTGCAAGGGTAGAGCCCTTTGCATGAATTTCATGCATCGGGCCTCTAGTCCTTTCATAAAAATACAGTAATCAAATTCTCATTTGCCTTTCCCGACCCTTGATCCAGGAAAAGAAAATGTGTTGTTAGGAGAAAATTCATCCAAATGACTTGGACACATTTACGAGAACATGACGTGTGCTGTCAGGTTTACTTACAGGGGTGGTGATGGCTCCACATTTAGACATGACGACAGGTGAAAAGGTGGGCAGAGCGTGTCCCAGCTCATGGCCGCGAAATCAGAAAGCCTTGCTCGAGTGTCCTCACAGTGGCTTCTTGTCTTCTGTCCGCAGCCCAGCGGTCCGCCCACGAGCTGCCCATGGTGGAGAGACAAGACATCGACAGCTGCCTGGTGTACGGGGGCCAGCAGATGATCCTCACGGGCCAGAACTTCACGGCCGAGTCCAAGGTTGTGTTCACGGAGAAGACCACAGGTAGGGCCCTCTCAGCTCGTGCGTGTCCCCTGGCCATGTGGAAGCCACCACCTTCTGGTTCTAAGCAGCATTAACTGGGGGTGGATATCATCCTATCGATGCGCATATTCTGCCCCTTTTCCTCGCCCTGATGTTTCCCAGGTCTAGTGAATTTGATGGTGACACGGTTCAGCATTGTGTGAATGTGCCATAACGTGTGTAGGCTGATCCTGGGTGATTTCATTAAACAAGAAGGCTGTCCTCTGCCAATCCCAACACTTTAAAAAAAAAAAAATTGTTTTTTGTTTTTGTTTTTTTTCCTCATAGGAAGATATACTTTTTCAACTTCTTACCATTATCCAGAAGGGAGGCCAGACAGCACTGTGATCCGTGTGCCTGTTCTGGGCCTGGGTATCCTCGGTTCCCATCTGGCTCCGCTACTTGCTTGCTGTGTGATCTTAGGCACGTTACCTAACCTCTCTGTGCCTCCGCTTCCTTATGTATGAAATGATAGTAACAGAGGGTTGTCACAGGGTTAAATGAGTTACTACACGTCGAGTAATTATAACAGCACCAGGTATATCGTAAGCCGATCAACATTGGCTACTTAGGTTTAATTATAAATCGAGTTGCGATTAGTCCTCTTATACTTTTAAGATTAATCTTTTTGACACAAATATCCATGTGCTTCTTGTTTATTTAGGGTGTATTCCCAGCAGTGGAATTCAGGAGAGTCCTTTCGAGGATGTTAAATGCAGATTGCTAAGTTACCTTCCAGAAATGTACACATTGAAACTCCCACCAGTACCACCTCAGACGAGTTTCCCCCCTCCCAGCAGTGTCATTTAAGAAAGTTAAAACAATGCACTGAATTGGTACTTCTTCTTATTTTGCATTCCTCCGCTCTGAGAAGTTTAATGTTTCTGTTTACTGGCCGTGTTGAAGTCTTTCTTGCGTGCATGGCCTGGTAATGAGTTTTGTCCCTGAGGCCGAGGCAAAGAGAAAAGGATTGGAAGCAGGAAAAGCATCAGTTTATGCGGTTATTGGGCAGTTGTGGGTGACAGACCTCGTTCTTTTCTTGTGATGGACATGATTTCCGTAGGTTAATTAAAAGGGGTGTCGGTGTCTGTTTCTTGGTGTATGGCCTTTCGGATGATGCAGAGACTACAGCAGGCAGGCTGTTGTGGACTTGGGCACCGCCCAGCACCTCCTCTGGGGACTGCCCTTCAGCCTGGATGCATCATGGATCTGTGTGTGTCATGAAGACACTGCTGGCAGGAAAGGCCGAGTGTCTGGGGGAGGCGAACTGCTTCCCTCTTCACACAAAGCTTCCTCTTGGGATGGGCCCTGGGGATGGGCCCTGGGGATGGGCGGGTTTGGGAGTGGACTAGAAGGCTCGCGGTGGGTCAGTGGTGGGGCAGTGAGGGGTTAGGAATGCAGGCATTGAAATGGATGCATTGCTTTCTATTATGTGTTGTTCAACACTGTACTTATTCCCATTTTATCGGGCATTAGGCTGCTTCCAACTCCGCGCTGTTATAGGTAGCTCGGTGATGAGCATCTTCTCCGTTCAATTTGTCACTTAGATGGGAACTCGCTCTATAGCCAGCCTGCTGGTGTTCAAAACCCTGCCCCGCTACTTTCTAGCTGTGTGACCTTGGGCAAGTTAGGCATCCTCTCTGGGCAACAGTTCCCTCCTCTGTATGAGGAGGATGGCAGTCCTACCTCATCGGCTGGTCTAGAGATGAGGAGTTTATCATGTTTGTGCCTATAAAATGCTTGGTAGATAGGAAGTGCATGATACGTTAGCTAGCGCTATTAGTTTTGCTTCTCTCCTATATGTGGGACAGTGGGTTTAAGAGGGCGTGCACTTTTTAAAGTGTCCTGGGGAGGCTTGTCTCTCAGGTGCTGGGAAAATGTAACACGTTTTCTGTAGCAAGACTTTGTAAGGCTCTGGTGAGTCAGAGGGCAAGCCAGTTTGCCAAAGTAGAGACCGTTTAACCTGGGAAACTGCTTTGATCAGCAGGCAGAGGCCAGAACTCAGAGGTCTTCCAGCGCCAGGTACAGGCATAAGCTTGCTCTGGTCTGCACCTGGGCAAGGTAATAGGGAGCCATGCTGGGCTCTTGAGCAGGAGAGACTATGAGATCAGCCTCTTCGGATTTGATGCACCTCCTGTCACAGGTGCCATGCTGCTGGCCTTCTGCTGGCTTTCCCAAGAAGTGCATGGCTTCACAATGCCTTATGATGGAGGGAAAATGCTAATAACATGCAGATGTCTTGTCATCGGCGTCCTGGTTGGCAGTTCCCGAGGGGGGCCGGTGGAACCAGGTAGGGATGACTCGGATGCCAGGTCCTGTGAGTTCCCACGGGGTTAGGGGCCAGCCAGTGTTGAGTTGTCCAGGAGCTCGTGTTCTCATGCAGCTACCCAAGGAGACCAGTAGTGTTTGATGAGTGAGGGAGTGAATGTTATTTACTCTCCGGCTTTCCTTCTCCTGGCCTTGGAGGAAATCTCACAGTTTGCCTCCTAACTGGAGGAAAACTCAGAGCCCGCTGCATGTTCTGAGAAGAGTAATAGTGACAGCTCCCTGTGACTGAGCCCATCTGTGGGCAGGCCCTTCGCCTGCCACTCTCCCCCCCATGCTGTCCCCTCTAACCCAGCACCTGTGTGTGTGTGTGGGGGGGGGGGGGGGGGGGGCAGACGGCAGAGAAGTCAGGGGGCTCACCTGAGATCGTACCCAATGTTGTCCAGTTTTTCTACCTTCCTGGGCCTCAACTTCTGTCTCTGTAAAATGGGGTAGTAACAGTCCCTTCCTCCTAGAGTTAATTGCAGAAATGAACAGGTTGTGCCCAGTGCACAGGGAGCGCTCATTGAATGACTGCTAATACATTATGGTCTGTCCAGTGTTATCATAGCTCAGTCCATACACAGGGTTTATTCGACACACACTGCCCTCGGCGTTGGCCTTAGCTGGGCAGCTGTGGGGGGCTGTGTGCTGTAGGGGTTACTGGCACAGACTCTGAGGTCAGACGGCCTAGGTTCAAATCCATGATCTAAATTTAGTAGCTTTGGCATCCCGGGTAAGTCGCTTCACCTCTCTGAGCCAGTATTTCCTCTTTTGTAAAATAGAGAGGATTTACTTCTCTTGAGAGATGAGGAGATTAAATGAGATCATAGAGCTTGGCACGTTGTAGATGCTTATTAAATGTTAGCTTCTATTATTATCATTATATTTAGTTGCTGGAAGGACAGAAGGTAAGATTTTTAGCTCATGGGACTGAGAGACATTGAAAAACCATAATAAGTAATAATCAACTATGTACCAGGCCTTGTCCTAAGCAATATATATATTAACTAATCCGATTCCTCATGATAGTCCTACACAGTAGCCACTGCTCTCCCAATTTTACTAATGAGAAGCTGAGCACAGAGGGGTTAAGTCACTTAGTGACGATACACAGCTGTTGAATGGCAGTGTTGGGTGTGACCCTAGCCAGCCTGGCTCCAGAGTCTGTACCCTTAACGTTAGCTGTTCTGCTCTGAAAAAGCTTAGAGCTGGGTTAATTTGGCTGAAGACCTTCTAGCTGCTCTGAGCTGCTGACTTGGGCCATTTTGTGGTGAAATCAAGCTCTGACTTCTGCAGTGGGTCTCGGGCTGAGAGGATGCAGTTCGAACCCTTTCATGAAAGTCTAACGAAAGAATCCCGGGTGAATGTGCTTCCTGGATGGATGCCAGCAGACCCCGGGAGTGTCTGAGACCCCCCCTTCGCGCCTCCTCTGGGAGTGGTGGGCCTCCTGGCGGGATGCCTGGCTCTGGGTGGCTGGGACAGACAGGGGGCTTGTTGTGTGTTTGCAGGGACCTGCTTCTGTTCTTTTGACCCCAAGAACTCGCTTCCCAGCCTTGGGCTGCTTTCTGCAGGGGAATCCCTGTTGCTCAACTTCTTTTTTCCAAAACGCATCCCCGTTCCCATCTCCATGGACCAGCTTGGCTGGGAAGGCGCTGTGGGGCGGGGTGGAGTGGAACAGCTGAAGTTTTCCAAGGAAGGGGAACCCCAGCTGGCCCTCACATTAAGGGAAGGTGGCAGCCTCCTGGGCTAATCTTAGCCCCCACGCTGGGTCACCGCGATCTTTTTATAGCCGTGGGCCGAGGTGGAATCGGTGGTTTCCACGCCAGCACGATGACAAATTGGCGAACGGTGGGAAGGCAGAGGAGAGGGGCGGCCTGGTGTTCCTTAAGTTAGAAGCCTGGTGTTTTGGAAAAAGGCCTCTTATTTATAGCAGCGTGATTACTCTGATGATTAATATTTTATTACTAATTTTAATTATTTTCAGGGCTTCTCAGAGCCTGGCCCTCACTCATCACCTCCGATTTCAGCTTTTTCGACCTCCTCCACTGCTCTGCTTACTTGGCGGCCGCTGCACCGGCTTCCTTCTGTCCTCAAACAGCCCATGCTCGTTTCTGTCTCAGAACCTTTGCTTTTGCAAGCTCTTCTTAGAAGGTCCTGCCATCATTTCTTTATGAAGCTCGCCCTCCTCTTCCTTCATGCCCCCACCCCTCTTTGCCTATCTGCTCTGAAGCCAGTCACCCTCCCCTTTCTTTCCCCCTATCAGCTCCTGTCCCACTGTCCTGCTCTGTTTTCTCGGGGGCACTTAGCACTACTGAAATGATCTTTTTTTTAATTTTTAATATATTTTATTGATTTTTTTACAGAGAGGAAAAGAGAGGGATAGAGAGTTAGAAACAGCAATGAGAGAGAAGCATCGATCAGCTGCCTCTTGCACACCTCCTACTGGGGATGTGCCCGCAACCAAGGTACATGCCCTTGACTGGAATAGAACCTGGGACCCTTCAGTTCACAGGCTGACGCTCTATCCACTGAGCCACACAGGTTTCAGCCTGAAATGATCTTGTCTGTTCGTTCACTCATTTGTCATCTCCCTCGCTAGACTCTTAGTTCCTCGCGGGCAGGGACTTGGTGTTTGCTCTTGTGTCTGCAGCATCTGGAACAATCCCTGGCACACAGTAGGTGCTCACACATATTGCTGAATGAATGCGTCATCTCTTTTCCCTGTCACACCAGCCCTGAGAGGTGGGTGGACATTATCCCCATTTTACAGATGAGGTAACTGAAGGTCATTAGAGGTCATCAAGTCACAGGCCCCAGCTCAGCCCACAGCCGGAGACAGAGCTGGAATCCCAGGCAACATTTACCATCCACCCCCTGAGCGATCCCTCTCATCACTCCGGGAGGACCAGAGAAACCAGACAGAACCACCAGGTTATTTCCTCTTCACCATTCTCACCGCGGGCTGAGAAGCCTTTCTGTAGTCTCCGAAATTAAAAAAAAAAAATGTGTAACCTCACCGAAACCGTTTTTGGCTCAGTGGATAGAGCGTCAGCCTGAGGACTGAAAGGTCCCAGGTTCGATTCTGGTCAAGGCCATGTACCTGGGTTGCGGGCACATCCCCAGTAGGAGGTGTGCAAGAGGCAGCTGAACGATGATTCTCTCTCATCGATGTTTCTAACCCTCTATCCCTCTCTCTTCTTCTCTGTAAAACATCAATAAAATATATATATATTTTAAAAAAAGTGTAACCTTGCGGTCCAAGTTCACGCCAGGAGTCCAGGAGTTCACGTTCCCGACTCCAGCAGGTCACCCTGGCCCCCAGCCACCCAGGCCCCGGGCGGAGTCGGGGGTCCCAGCAAAACATTGCAAAACAGGAAAAAATCTAAGGACACACAAATAAAAGCGATGTGGCAGCGGAAACGGGGTTGCCATGGCTCTGGGCGACTCCCCGCGCCTGGGTGGGATCCAATGTTTTGGAAGCTTCCTCCACATGACACAGGGTTTTGGAATTTTTCAGCTGGTAAATCTCTCTTCATTCGGGCCCCCAGCCCCCGCCAAGTAGCTCCCTGGCGCTCCCTCCTGCGGGGGCGTAGGCTGGAAGCGTGCCTGTGCCGGCTTACTCAGCTTTGAAACTCAAATTGTTTGAAGGGAGCCCGTGTGTTGTTTTGCTGGACCGCGTTCTTGGAACGGGCGGGCGGCGGAGGCTCCATCACCTGTTGAGAGGGCAAACGGAGCTTTGAGAGAGGAGGCGTGGGCGGTGGAATCCCTCTTTCCCACTGAGTCATCGTATCCTGACATGAGTCATTTTATTACTTGGAGGTTCCCAAAGGTTGTATTTTGAGCTCCGTTTAATAAATAGAAGTGCATTTGCTTAAAATAAACTTTTTTTTTTTTTTTTGCTAAATTAAGGATTTTTCCACGCATTAGTGGTGTCCTGGGAAAACTGGAACCACCTTACAGAAGGCACCCCCTCCTTCCACCTGTGGGTCTCCCCGCAGGCCGGCCCGGCGGTGCCGCGCTTTCTGAAACAATAGACTTGGGATTGGGTTTCCCTCTGGGAAAGGTCAGACCCAGGCTGGGCCGGGCATGACTAAGACTCGCAGACCTTTGCCCTGGTGACTCACGTCTACAGTGTCATCGATCCCCCCCCTCCCTCCGCCGCTGGAGCCCACCACGTACAGCTGGCTGGGCTGCAGACAGAGGCCAGATCGCCGCTGAAGCCCCACGGGGGACAGAGAAAACGGTCTCGTTTTCAGAGAGCTGAAAGTCTGCCCAGACATCAGTCCATCGCATGTGAGAACAGACTTTGGAGGGAGAGAATCCCGCAGCTCGCTCTGTTTGGAAGCCTTTGAAAGAGGACACGGAGAGACGAGTCCCCTTGGGTCCTCGCCTTTCCACGGGCCATGGTGTAATCTGCCATTAGCAGGTTGGAATCCCCCGCCCCCCACCCGCCAAGTAAGTCATCATATCCACAAACTGGTTCACACCCTTTTCTGTGAGTGCTTCTCTGTTTCTGAGACTGTGTATGTCAGGGGCAAGCGAGCTGGCTTTGGGCTCAGGGGCAGACGTGGCTTGAAGCCTGGATCAGACTCCTGCTTTGGGACTCACATTCCCCGTCTCTAAAAGCGGGCTGGTTGGTGGTATTCTAGTGATGAAAGAAGATCAAGGGCTTCAAAGTGTCGAGCACATAGTAGGTGCTCAAAAAAAAAATGCCAGTGGACTCTCCATGCATCCCCCGGCAGCCCAGCTTCCTTGACAGAATCAGGAAGGGGGGTCCCGTTGGTTTCTTGTCTGGGAGGAGAGTTCTTCCCGGCACAAGTGAAGGCCATCTCACCGTCACCCGAGCTGTGGGGCTCCCGCCATCCTCGCCGGAGCTGGAGGGAGCGTGGCTGACGTCCTGCGCCCTGCCCCCCTGCTTTAGAGACGGGGAATCCGGCTCCCGGAGTGAGGGTGACCCACTTCCTGGGGCTGACGGCGCTGGTCAGTGGAGGGCTGGGCTCCCAGCGCGGCTGGCTGTGTAAAGCGGGGGGAGGCCACCGCTAGATGACGGCTCACCACCGAGAGGAGCGGCCTGAAAGGCGAGCTGACGTCCGGCCTCTCTGTAACGTGACCCCGGCGAGGCGATGCCCTTTTAGCCTGGCTCTGCTCGCTCGGCCCCAGGGCTTCCACCGTCACGCCCCAGATCGTTATTGGACGCCTACTGTGTGCGGGCGCGGCGCCAGGCCCGGGGAGGGATGGTGGACGTGTCCCCTGTCCTCGGGAGGTGCACAGTCTCAGTCTTGTTTATGACACGTCGCTTTGAGGTGGGGAGGGTGCTGTGAAGACCGTGAACCAGGTCATAGGTGCAACAGCAGGTCCGCGGTCGGGGGGGTGGGGGGGGGAACAGGCCATGCGGTTCCTTTCAGATCTCAGGCAAACGATGAGTCCCGTGAGTATGAGCATGTCCCGTGCAATGGCACGGAGCTTGGGATATCACTTGCAGTAAAATGGTATGCGCTGCATTCTGACATTCAATCCTGGATGCCCTGTATTTTTATTTGCTCAACGTGACAACTCTGTGGAGAGTGGTCAGGGGGGGCTTCCCGGAGGAGGCGGCTTTGGACAGAGAGGAGTCGGTGGCCTGTGGGAGAATGCCACAGGCAGGAGGAACCACCCAGTCCTAGGCCCCAAGGAGAGGGCGCGCTTGGAGCACCTGAGGAACCGAAAGCAGGCCAAGGTGGCCGGTGCGGTGTGAGGCCGCTGGAGGATCGGGTCTCGCCGGGGCCTAGAGGCGTGGCAAGGAGCTTGGGTTTAATTCCAAAAGCAAAAAGCAGGGGAGTGACATGGTCGAATTTATGCTTTAAAGATTGTTCTTGTAATCTAGATAAGGAATAGACTTGGCGGTGGGCGTGGGGGGGGGGGCGGAGAGACAAGTGGAAGCTGGGAGGTGAGTGAGCAGCCCCTGCAGTTGTCCTGTCCCCCATCTGCTCGGCTCATTAAGCCTGTGTGTCCAGGGAGCACACATGTTCCTGCTCGTGAGCAATGCAAAGCAGACCGAAACGTCTCCCACCAGCGTCACTCAGCCAGGTTTTAAGAGCCAGGACTGGGACACGTCACGCACAGTCTCCTGACCTGAACTGACGTTTTGATCTCCTCCCTTTTGCCTGGAGTCCAAGCAAGGGCCGACCCACTCTCCTCCTCCTGAAGGGCCCCTCGTTCCTCCGGTGAGCGCCCCCGTGGGCCCCCGGCTGATCGGGCCAATCACTGAGCCTCCAGACCCCAAGCCAACCGGCTGCCTCCCTACCCTCCTCTCCAACTGGGGGCTCCGGACCTGTCTGCAAGAGAAGCCACGGAACCGGCTGACGTGTCGGGGCCCCGGGTCCACACTCGAACACAGCTGTCCATCTGCCCTGCAGCCGAGGGGCATCGAAGGCTCTGATGCCCATTGAGCCAGGCATGTCACCCACCCCACGCTCTTCCTCGCCGGCTTGCTAAGTCTTCTCCAGGCCCAGCCTCTCTGCCCAGAGAAGTTGGCTCTTTCCCCTTCCCCTCTGAGTAAGACTTGGAAGGCCATTTTCGTTTTCACGCTGGCTGCCAGTCCCTCTCAGCTCAGGACGGGGGAAGTTTGCCCGGACATCTGCTGGGGAGACCGAAGTCGTCTGTTTCATCTCCGCCCAGAGCAGTAGATGCGTTCTTGCTCTCCTCAGGCCTCTCTGCTCTGGGCGGTTTCCGCAGAGGCTCAGACCCCAGTGTGGGGCGGGAGGCGGGCGTATACCGAACTCGGGCTGAGTTGCTCTGGCTGCATCTGATTCCTCTTCGGCATCCGCGTTCCAGGCTCTTTCCTGTAAGCCAGTTCCCAAATGGACCTTCAGTCAGGGCTCGGCGATGTCTCTTTGTGGGGTCTTTTTTGCCGGAGAGCTCAGCAGTCAGGCACTTCCCCAGCTCTGGCTGTGGGTCAAGCACTGGGGAGTCCTGAGATTGGTTTGTTTATTCTGACAGTGTTTGTTGAGCACCTATCATATGCTGGCTACACAGTGCTGGGGGTAAGGCAAAGAGGGAGACAGTTGCATGGCCCTGCCCTCAGGGAGCTTACCAGGGAGAGAGGTAGAAACCCAGCAGGCCGATAAAATGATGCCAGAGAGTGAGTGGCACAGATTATGACAGAGGATGGGGGACAGGCCAAGGGTCCTCCCTGAGCTGAACTTGAGGATGGGAAGGCCCTGGCCCTGGTGAGGACTGTAAAGAGCAAGCCTGGTTGGGGGAGGGGCAGGGAAGGCTAGTGTGGCTGGCGCTGAGTCGGGGAGGGAGGCTGAGGAGGGGACAGGGTCCCCTTCTCGGTCAAGGTGAGGAACCTTGAGTCATGTCTCTTTCTCATTCCGGTGGGACATGGGGTCTGCTTTTTGCTGGGGACCTTGAACTCAGGAAAGCTGGTGTGGCTGGTATTGTGGCCCCAACAGCCCGCATAGGGCCTGCTGTGCAGTAGGAGCGTAATGAGTGCTGGTGGCCCAGGCCCAGCCTCCGTCTAAGATCGTGTCCCCCGAGAGGTCCTGGGAAACAGGCAAGTCAACAGGCGATTGCAACATATTGTTTTCATAAGAGAAAAACTTTATTAAAAAAAAAAAAAACAACAACACCGGAAAAACACACACAAATGAAACCGCCCACAGCTCGGCCGCGCTGCTTGAATCCTGTGCAGGAAGACGTGAGGGTCTCCCCTCACCCATCCAGCCCCAGCCGCAGAGGGGTAACCGTACGAGCAGCGTAGACACAGGCTCCCTGGGCTGAAGCAGATATCGATATTTATAGACTCCTAGAGATGCATAGCGCTGCATACACTGCTCTGCAGCACTTACACATTCTGCCTTTTAATATAACAGCAACACGTTTCCAGGTCAGAAAATATGATCTCCCTTATTCTAAGTGAGGCCTGGTATTCCTTTACCTAACGCGCCTGCTGTTTCATACCAAGTACGGTGGGCCCGTAACTACTGCGGCCTGCCCCCCTTAGTGAACACGTGCTGTGGCCATTTTATCCATTTGCAATGAGAGACATCCCGCCATGAAATGAACAAGAGCCCGTGAGACCCACCAGGGCATGGGTCCGACAGCCAGCCATTCTTCGTCCCTAAAGGCGGGCCCACGGGAAACCCCACATTCTAAAATAGGGGTGTCGAACTCAATCAGAGAAGGGGCCAAAATCTAAAATCCAGCCTAAATCGCGGGCCGAATGGTTTACTGAACAGTCATAAACTGTCATTGTGATGGAAACGCAGTGGAGTGCAGTGATGACAGCGCGGTGCGGGCCACATTGCAAGGCCTGGCGGGACGGATTTGGCCCGCGGGCCTTGTGTTTGACACATGTGTTCTAAAACAACAGTGAGATGAGACCAGCACACACTACGGGCTGGGCGCTTTGCTAAGCATTTTACATACAATTTCTACTTGAATTCTTGCCAAACTCTTGGAAGTCAGTAAATCAACTTTATTATTTGTCTCTGGGGAAACTGAAGCACAGAGAGGTTACGCTACCACTCAGAGCCCACACAGCTAAATGGAGAGAACAGGACTTGAACTCAGACTGGAATGAAGATGAAAAGCCAGTATTTCAATAATCTGTTTCCCCTGGTCACAGTAATAATGTGTGCCAATGTCAGCTCAACATATATTTCCTGCTGGGTGTCTGTTATCTTGGGTTGACTCCTAGGAGATATAGGTACTATGATTTCCCCCGTATTTTAGATTAGAGGCAAAGAGAAGTGAAGTGTCTTAGCCAAAGTCACATGGTTAATTGGGGGCAAAACACGGGATTTGAAGCAGGTCTGTCTGCTCCAGAGTTGCTGACACACAGAAGGGAAGTCCGTTGTGACACAGAGAATGACCAGGGAGGGTCAGGGAGGGTCTGGGAGGCCCAGGGAGGGTCAGGGAGGCCCAGGGAGGGTCAGGGAGGGTCAGGGAGGGTCAGGGAAGGTCAGGGAGGCCCAAGGAGGGTCAGGGAGGCCCAGGGAGGCCCAAGGAGGGTCAGGGAGGCTCAGGGAGGGTGAGGGAGGGTCAGGGAGGCCCAGGGAGGCTTAGGGAGGCTCAGGGAGGCTCAGGGAGGGTGAGTGAGGGTCAGGGAGGCTCAGGGAGGCTCAGGAAGACCCAAAAAGGGTCAGGGAGGCCCAGGGAGGCTCAGGGAGGCTCAGGGAGGCTCAGGGAGAGTGAGGGAGGCTCAGGGAGGCTCAGGCAGGCTCAGGCAGGCCCAGGGAGGCTCAGGGAGGCTCAGGGAGGGTCAGGGAGGCTCAGGGAGGCTCAGGGAGGCTCAGGGAGGCCCAGGGAGGCCCAGGGAGGGTCAGGGAGGCATAGGGAGGCTCAGGGAGGCCCAGGGAGGGTCAGGGAGGCCCAGGGAGGACCTGGAGGCCCAGGGAGGCCCAGGGAGCGTCAGGGAGGCCCAGGGAGGCCCAAGGAGGCCCAGGGAGGCTCAGGGAGGGTCAGGGAAGGTCAGGGAGGCCCAGGGAGGCTCAGGGAGGGTGAGGGAGACTCAGGGAGGGTGAGGGAGGCTCAGGGAGGCTCAGGGAGGGTCAGGGAGGGTGAGGGAGGCTCAGGGAGGGTGAGGGAGGCTCAGGGAGGGTGAGGGAGGGTGAGGGAGGCTCAGGGAGGGTCAGGGAGGGTGAGGAAGGCTCAGGGAGGGTGAGGGAGGGTGAGGGAGGCTCAGGGAGGGTCAGGGAGGGTGAGGGAGGCTCAGGGAGGGTCAGGGAGGGTGAGGGAGGCTCAGGGAGGGTCAGGGAGGGTCAGGGAGGGTCTGGGAGGGTCTGGGAGGCTCAGGGAGGGTCAGGGAGGGTCTGGGAGGCTCAGGGGCTGGCGCTGAAGGCCGTGAGAACATGGACCAAGCAGGCATTTCCTCCAACTCCACTGTCGTCTTCTGACCTGGTCAGGAGCTCTGGGAGCAGGGCTGCGGGATGTGCTGTGGGCGGCCCACTGCAGAGGGCCTCCTGAGGAAGTGCTGCCTGGCAGGTCCTGTTTGCCCCGGCTGGAGCCCAGCGAGGGGTGGGTGGAAGGGAGGGGCTCTGAGGGGGTGGCGATGTAGGGGAGCCCTTCTGCAGGCCAGGCTGGGGGTCCTTGGTTTGGGGGCTGTGCAGCAGGATGGAACAATGTCTGAGACATGAGGCTCATCCTCAGCGAGGGAACCTGCAGGGGCCTAGGCAGCTTCCGAGCGAGGCTGCATGCGGTGTCACCTTTCCCTGTCTCTCTAAGGCCCCCTGAGGCCGGGCACACAGCTGTGGAGGTCAGGGCGGGGGTGCCACGGTCAAGTGGGCATTGCACACTGTTGGGAGAGGATGCCATGGTAAGTTCCCTGTGGGTGCCCAGAATGGGCAGATGGTCAGATTTTTTTTTGTCCAAGAACAAAATTTGCATTTTTCAGTGAAGTCTCCTTTTGAAATGGTACCAACTAATTAAAAAAAAAAACTTTTAAGCCACTTTACAGGCTGCAAAACTAGGGGTGAGGCCAGTTTGTTCTTTTAAAATTGTGGTAGCCTGACCATCTGGCTCAGTGGCTGAGCATCAACCTATGAACCAGGAGGTCACAGTTCCATTCCTGGTCAGGACACATACCCAGGTTGTGGGCTCGATCACCAGGAAGCAGCTGATCAACGATTCTCTCTCTTCATTGATGTTTCTCTCTCTCCCTCTCCCTTCCGCTCTGAAATCAATAAAAATGTGTATTTTTTTAAATTGTGGTAAAATACACATAATACACTATTGGACATTTTAACCATTGCTAAGTGTATAATTCAGAGGTATTAAGTACATTCACAATGTCGTGTAATTATCACCACTGTCTGCTCAGAACATTTTCATTGTTTGAAACAGAAGCTCTGCACCCATTGAACAGTAACTCTCCCTCTGCCCCCTCCCCCCGCCCCATCCCAAGGCCCAGGTAGCCTGTATTCTTCTCTCTGTGTCTGTGAAGTGGTCTATTTTGCGCATCTCATGTAAGTGGGACCATGTGTCTCTGTCCTTTGGTGCCTGGCTTATGTTACTGAGCGCAATGTTTCAAGGCCTATCGGTGTTGTAGCCTGTGTCAGAATTTCCTTCCCTTTTAAGGCTGAATAGTACTCCACTGCATGGTGGACCACGGCTTGTTTATCCATCCATCCGCTGCTGGGCACCTGGCCGTTGGCACCCACGGGCCTCTGCTTTCTTGGAAAGAGCTCTCGTGCCCTGGCCACGGCTTACATGGCGACTCATCTGACTTCGGTGATTTTCATTGTAATCGTGTTGACCGGTAGCTGAGGGCTGGGGCACACAAGGAGGTAGACATCCTCTGAGGACGTTCCAGACCATGGGGAGACAGTGAGAGTGGTGGTGGGGTGCCCAGGGTGCTCTTGAACCCTGAAGAGACCACAGCTGGGTCTTCCAGGAGGAGCCACCTGGGACGCCTGCCCACCTTTGTTAACCTGGCAGAGGAATCTGAAACCAGGTGAGGTTGGTGGGATAAGGAGTGCTGGCTCTAAAGCCAGGCTGCCTGGGCTCCACTTGGGCTTCTCCACCCATTGGCTGTGTGTTCTGGGGCCAGTGCCTCTACCTCTCTGTGCCTGAGTATCCTCACCTGCCAGATGGTGGTGGTGATCGGACCCGTGGCCCAGGGTTGTCGTGTGTATTCACCAAGTCTGTACCTATAAGGTGCTTCGAGTGATGTCACATGTAGCAAGTGCTGATAGGCAGTAGCTATTATTATTATTTTTTGGGGTGGGGGGAGGTGAGAATGGTTCCCATAGAGGCTGGGGCAGAGGAAGGCCCCAGGTTGTGCAGGGCGCTCATGACCACTGTGGGAGCTTGGATGGTGTCTGGAGGCACAGGGAACAGGGAAGGGCTTGAGGAGATGTGCACGCACCTTCATGATGGCCGTGACCCTGGAAAGATCCTGCCCACGCAGGCCCTCACTCCAGCTTCCCAGGAAGCCGTTCATCATCTTTCTGCTCAATAGCCTGGAGCCTCTCTCCCTGAAGCATCTTCGTCACTGAGCTCCTGTGCTAGGAGCTCCTTAGTCGGTGACAGCTGCCCCCTGCCTGCCTGTGGACGGCCTCTTCCTTCTCCAGGCCTCCCTAGCTCCAGCCGATGGTGCTGGGTGGCCAACTTCTAAGGGTGCTCTCAGACAGCTGCACTGGAATCTGTGATTGTTCGTGGGCGGAGTTTATTTATACACGCCCACCAGGCAAGGAGGAAAGGGTGACATCTAGGGAGAAGGGCTCTCTCCCATTTCTCTTGCATCCGTAGACCGTGAGAACTTTGCTCTCGGCGACACCCTGTTGTTCTGCATTGTCTGTTCTTGGTCTCACTAGCGTGAGTCAAGTCAGAGAACTAGGAGGGAGTGGAGGGGACAGAAGTTTTATGGAATACTTCCTGATCACTTTCCCATGAATTTTCATCCCAATTATGAGTCAAATTCATATGGATAATGAGCCTCACTGAAAGGTTCTGTTGGTGGCAGACTCAGTTCAGCCAATGAGAGGTGAAGAAGGGGGTGACATGCCGACAGCAGCACATGGTTCGTCTCCTTGCTGACGCCCTACCTGGTCTTCTGACACGGAGCTCACAGTGCCATGCGCGAACAAGGGTGCGCTCTCTGACAAGGACCCATGCCCAGCTTGCATCCACCGAGGGGGCACACCTGTCTCTGTTGGAGAACCTTTGACCTCTTATTGACAAAGGAATGAGGGTTTTTCTCTGACTGGTTCTGTCCGGGCTTTGCACATAGAAAGTATCATTTTTATGGCTTCAAACACCTTGATAGCCATCTATCGACCTTGCCGTGCTTCCTTCTGAGCAGTGGCTGAAGTTTCCTTCTGGCTTTTCCTTGGCCCATCAGCAGCCTTCAGCACTGCTGACACATGTGTTTGCTCAGACATGAGACGCTCACTAGGCACCTGCAGTCGTTGGGTGTTGCAGAGATGGCGATGATAGAAGTTGGTCCCTCCCACTGGGATCTTACGCATGAGTGAAAGTTGGTGCTGGAGCCACCCGCCCTCCTCCCTTTGGACACAAACCAATGGCTTCCCCCGGCGTTTCAGGAATTGCACCCAATAGAACCGCCAGGCCCACCAAGGCTTGCAGACTGCTGAGGGCCGAGGCTCTAGCTGGGCCATTGCTTGTTGTTAAGATCGTCTAGATTGCATTAGCTTTGGCAGCCATCACAAGACTCTTTATTAATTATTATTTTGGGGAACATGTTCTATACTACCAAGTTCAGCTAAGGCACGGACACCAGGTTTCTTTGGTTGAACTCTAAGAGGCCAAGATGATATGGGTTCAAAACTACTCTATCACAGATGTTAATAGCTGTGCTTTATAAGGGGGGCCTTAAGGATGCACCCGAAAGGCATACTGATAAGTAAAATAAGTCAGGAAGAGAAAGACAAAACTGCATGATTTTATCATTTTTGGAATCTTAAAAAAAAACAAAAACAATAAAAATCAAAACAAAAGAAAAACTCATAGATATAGAGAACAGATTAAGAGAGGGATGGGAGTTGGGAGGAGGGTAAAAGTAGGGTTCTGTTGTATGGTGATGGATAGTAACTGGACTTTTGGGGTGATCACTTTGTAGTGTATACAGATGTCGAATTATGGTGCACACTGAAATGTATAATTTTATAAGGGGGAAGGGTTTTTTTTTTGTTTGTTTTTTACCTAATGTTGGGACACGGCGCATACCCTTGTCCACCTTGGAGAATTATGCTTCACCTGAGCAGGTTAAAGGCTCTGAGAAGGCCTGCAAGAAAGAAACCCATTTGACTTTGACTTGGCACTTTCTAAATGCTCATTAGCTTGTAGAATTTGTTTCCCGTTCTCGTAAACCCATTTAATAATCCTCAGAGCCAGCGTTGCACAAAACACCCTGGGAACACGGGTGGAAATGATTTGTTGGAGCCAAACCCTGCCCAGCGGCCAATGTAGGTGGTCAGCGAAAGAGATCTATTATTTGCAAATGCAGAGTTTGGTTTGGCCTGGCTTCTTGGCCCCAAACCGGGGAGCTAGTGCTGAGCTTCAGGGGAGCGAGTTCACTATTGAGCAAACCGCTCATCGGCTGTTGCAATGAGCCGTGTGGGCTCCGGGCTGACTGTTGACTGAACGGTGGAGGGTGGGACCCTGTGTTTCCATTCTCTCCGGTGACTCATAAGCCAGGACATCTCAGGACAGACGGGGAGCCACCTGTGTGCGCAGACAGCCGGGAAGGGGTGTCCTGGGCAGCCAGTGGTGTGCAGTGGGCATTTTGGAATTAGTCTTTGGTGGAAGCATAGAGTATAATGTGTAATAATGCTACTTATATTTTGAAAGAATAAAAGATATATATGCATTCAGATGCGGAGAAATAGATAATGGTGATGGGATGGTAGGCAGTCCCCCCCACCTTATATTTTATTTGCGCCCAGTTTTCTTTCTTTTTTAAAAGATATTATTTTTTAAATATAGATTTTTATTGTATAATATATATTTTAAATCTATATAATAGTTTTAAATATATTTTTTATTGATTTAAGAGAGAGTAAGGGAGAAGGAGAGAGAGAAACATCAGTGATGATAGAGAATTATTGATTGGCTGCCTTCTGCACACCCCGTACTGGGGATCAAGCCTGCAGCCGGGGCATGTGCCCTTGATTGGACTCGAACCCAGGACCCTTCAGTCCACAGGCTGATGCTCCATCCACTGAGCCAAACTGGCTAGGCTGTTGCCCTATTTTCTATTGCCACCATGGGTTTCCTTTGCAAAAAGAAAGATACAGATATGACAAGAAAAATACATATGTGTGCATCTATACATCTGTTCCACCAACACACATGTACGCCATACTGAAATGATATCACACAAAAACCAAGATAAAGAGGCTTCGGTGAGTTTGTGTCTTAAGTGTTTGGTTCCTAACAGTTCCTTCAGAGACTGTCACCCTTGGATTTTTCCAGATGGGCAGCAGATCTGGGAGATGGAGGCCACCGTGGACAAAGACAAGAGCCAGCCTGTAAGCATCGGGCGAGAGGACCGAATGCCCTGACCGTGTCCTGCCTACCTCCCTCGGGTCCTTTTCCCTCCTCCTCCCTTTCCTACACCAAAGTCCCAGGGCTTTGGACCTTAGCAGCCACGCAGTAGGTATTGAATGGACGACTTAAGTAAACGCCCCATGAGCACCAGGCCGCTGGTTTGTAACTGTGACATCTTACTGTTCTCCGATGGAGTAAGTGGCGGTTCTTTCTTTGCCGAGACTGAAAGGTCAAATTCCCCCGAAATAGCCCTTCACCTGTACACGTATGGCACGTGTCCTGACTCCAGGTAGACAGGCTGGCTCCACGTGCGTGGGGCCTGGATGGGAATGTAGATGTTGCCGCCGTGAAGTTAATGACAACCCCTTCCTTCCAGAACATGCTTTTCGTGGAGATCCCCGAGTACCGGAACAAGCACGTGCGCACGTCGGTGAAGGTGAACTTCTACGTCATCAACGGGAAGAGGAAACGAAGCCAGCCTCAGCACTTTACCTACCACCCAGGTAGGGAGCCTCCCGGAGGCCCCTGTGGTGGGGAGGCAGCAGGAGCGTGTGGGTGAGGGCCCGGGGTCTGCTGCCGGCGGGTGACTCGGGCTGGTGGTGCAGGAGTCAGGTGCACAGCAAGTGCTCACTCAGCACAGCAAACTGGCTGCAGGGAAGTGAGCTGTTGTGTTGTCAGTATTTACCTCTGGGAGGGCGGGGCTGGGAGAGGCATGTGAGGGCTTGTTCCGCATAAGGCTGCAAAGCTGGTGACTCCTATCCCTGCCTTAGGTGTGATCATCTTTTTCTTTTTCTTTTAATTCTTGGGTTCAACTTAAGCTTTTCCACTTTTTTTTTTTTAAGTTTTAAAAAATATATATATTTTATTGATTTTTTTACAGAGAGGAAGGGAGAGAGATAGAGAGCTAGAAACGTCGATGAGAGAGAAACATTGACCAGCTGCCTCTTGCACAGCCCCTACTAGGGATGTGCCTGCAACCAATGTACATGCCCTTGACGGGAATCGAACCCAGGACCTCAGTCCACAGACCGACGCTCTACCGCTGAGCCAAACCGGTTTCGGCGTTAGGAGTGATCATGACAGGGAGAGAGGTGACTGTGCCCCAAACCTATGGAATCTCTCGCTGAGCCCACTGTGGGTGGTGACCCTGTGGCAGGTGGAGTTCCTGGGTGGGTAATCAGTCCAGGAGGTCTCATTCTCACAAAATAGTCCCAGGAGGGGTGACAGGGCCATTTCATTCATTCATTTGTTCATTCATTCATTCATTCAGAAAATATCTGAGGGCAGGTACTGAGCTGGAGACACAGCAGTGAACACAGCAGATCAAAAGCCCTGCCCTCGAGGAGCCGCGGCCCTAACAGAGGGGACTTGGATCTAAGTGATACTGATATGATTGACATATCAGATGAGGAGGGGCCTGAGACAGGCCCACTAGGCACCTTCCCAGAATGGGAAACCTGTCATCAAAACTGTCACCCCGAGTGTAATTTCTCTTCCGTGACAGTTTCCCAGGGGGTCTCTCTCTGGATTGCTGGAAGCATGAGCCTGAGCGGCCGTGCTGAGAGCCTGGCTGGGGGCCTTGGCCTTGGCAAGGTGCGTCCATGGGTTTGCGTGGCCCCGCCCAGGGCTGACGTGCCAGGCCGCGGGTGGCACGCCACGTCCCAATGGGACCTCACTCGGCGGAGACGGGCTCTGGGAGGGCTGTGGACGGCATCACCACAGTCGCGCTCACGCAGAGGTTTTCAGTTACGTTTTATGGCTTCTCACCTCTCGTGTGGAGGGGAGGCCGCCCTGGGCCTGGCTGGCACGCACCTGTCTGAGCGTGGTCCCCGTGAGGACTCGGTCCCTTGTCGGGCCGGGATTGAGATGGTGGCCTTCGGATGGCATCTCGAGGAATGGTTTCTGTGGTTGGTGTCAGAGCTGTGTGTTTGCTTTTTAAAAAAATATATATTTTATTGATTTTTTTTACAGAGAGGAAGAGAGAGGAGAGGGATAGAGAGTTAGAAACATCAATGAGAGAGAATCATCGACCAGCTGCCTCTTGCACACCCCCCACTGGGGATGTGCCCACAACCAAGGTACATGCCCTTGACTGGAATCGAACCCGGAACCCTTTAGTCTGCAGGCCGACGCTCTATCCACTGAGCCACACTGGTTTGGGCTGTGCGTTTGCCTTGAGGGCTGAACCTCCTGGCCTCCTCCAGCCCCCAACCTGTGGGAGGAGACCCCCCTTTGATTACTGTCCTGTCACCAGTTCATTTACTCCGGTGCCAAGAAAGCTCATTCCTTAGCTCTGAGGCTGGATGTCGGAGAAGGACACATTCCGGTGGCACTTCTAGGTGGGGAGAGAGGGACAGTGGGGACAGTAACCCCAGCACCACCAACAGTAGCAATAGTAATAATGATTGCAACAACGGGCATTGAGCACTTGCTGTATGCCAGTCCCTGTGCCGAGTACCCTGCACACATAGCTCATTTAATCCTCCCAATAACCCCACTGGGTGAGTGCCTGTGACTCCCAACTAACAGATGGGGAAACTGAGGCCCCACCCTGCAGGTCTCATCCCCTCAAAATCCTATAGAACCAAGGAGGCCGACAGTCAACATTCGGTCATTTCTTGACCAGAAAATATCTGTGTGCCAGTTAAGTTCCAGGTAATGTTTTAGGTGTTAGGGACCCAGCGTTGAACAAAACAGACAACCCTCCCTGCCCCCCCACCCTCCCCAAAAAATCTCCTTTTGAGGAGCTGACATTCCAGTGGGGGGTGTTCAGACAAACAAGCCCATCTACAGAACGTATCAGGTGGTGATGAATATGATGGACAGCGAGAAGGGAAGGGGCGGGGACTGGTAGGCAGAGGGAGGAGGGGGACCATCATTTTAGTCAAACATTCTTCTCTGAGTGCTCCTCCTGGGGAGAAAGGCTGCAGACACCCCGGGCTGAGACCACCTGCTATTCACAGACCACCCTTCGACCACTGGAAAGACCTGTGGTTCAAGGTCATTGCCCGGGGTTAGGTTTCGGACCTAAGACCATTGCACAGGGAGCCCCTTGCCTGAGGCTAACGAATGTCAGAGCCCAGCTTTTTCACCCACCCATTCAGACTCCCGAGGCCATGTGCCCAACCCCTGCCCTCTGACCCTCTGTGCACACCTGCGGCTTACTAAGAACGGTGCACCCCGTGTGCTTTTCTCTCAGTCCCAGCCATCAAGACAGAGCCCACGGATGAATATGACCCCACCTTGATCTGCAGTCCCGCCCACGGGGGCCTGGGGAGCCAGCCTTACTACCCACAGCACCCCAGGGTGGCCGAGTCCCCCTCCTGCCTCGTGGCCACCATGGCCCCCTGCCAGCAATTCCGCTCGGGGCTCTCGTCCCCCGACGCCCGCTACCAGCAGCAGAACCCGGCGGCTGTGCTGTACCAGCGGAGTAAGAGCCTGAGCCCCAGCCTGCTGGGCTACCAGCAGCCAGCCCTCATGGCCACGCCCCTGTCCCTCGCGGACGCCCACCGCTCGGTGCTGGTGCACGCCGGCTCCCAGGGCCCGAGCCCGGCCCTGCTGCACTCCTCTCCCGCCAGCCAGCAGGCCTCGCCGGTGATCCACTACTCGCCTACCAACCAGCAGCTGCGCTGCGGGGGCCACCAGGAGTTCCAGCACATCATGTACTGCGAGAACTTCCCCGCCGGCTCCGCCAGGCCTGCCCCGCCCCCCGGCAGCCAAGGCCAGAGGCTGAGCCCGGGGTCCTACCCCACGGTCATTCAGCAGCAGAATGCCACAAGCCAAAGAGCCGCCAAAAACGGACCCCCGGTCAGTGACCAAAAGGAAGTGTTACCTGCAGGCGTGACAATCAAACAGGAACAGAACTTGGATCAGACCTACTTGGATGACGGTAAGATGCTCATTTTCCTTATTGCCCCTGAAGAAGATGCCTCGAGCGCCCACCCCCCACCCCCACCCCCAGTTCACTTACGGCCTGAGTATCTTCCTTTACCCCTCTGGGCCTAGTGTCCCTTCTGAAATGTAAGGGGTTGCAGAAGATGGCCCTTGTGCCTCCCCCAAGCCTCTGCATGCACCATTTCCCGGCAGGACCTCTGGGGCGGGCGGTAGGGGATTTAGATCCCCCCTCCTCCCCCCTACAACCATCATACGAGGAAGAGCAAGCGTTCTGCTGCAGGAGCATCCCAGGGTCATGAACAGGGCCAGTGTAACTGCTTCCGCTCACTTCCCATTTGCCAAATTTAGACCGAGGGCAGGAAAACGGAAGGGAAGAAGCGAACCTTTTATTCCTGTGGAGGAAAAACCCCCACTTTATAGCCCTCTTTTGTGTGTTTGGGGGTGGAGAAAGGGAAGGGGAAAGCTCACTGCCAAGCTGCGCTGTGAGGAGGGAGCATGAATGGGGGCTGGCGGGCAGGCCGCGGGCCTCGCTGCCTGCGCGGGCGGAACAGAGAGGCACATTGACGGGAGGGGCGCCGTTGTGGTTGTGGTCGGGCCAAGGACAAGGGCGGAGGCGGCTTTGGACGCGTCTGTAGGTGCCCGGGCATCCTGGCGGGGCCCAGCTGGCGAGTATCAAGTTGGAGTGGCCGTGTACGTGACCTGGTCTGGTCTGCGACACTCACCTGGGGCCAGCCAGGTGCCCCTGAAGGACGGCGAGGGCAGGCAGGCCAAGCAGCCTTCCCCCCTGGGGCCCCAGAATCAGGAAAAGGGGTGGTTTGGGTTTCTTTACGGGAGAGGGAAAACCAGTATCACTGGCTGCCGTCCGCAGCCCCAGCCTCACACTGTAGAGACATTGGCATCTGATACACCCCGAGACCTCAATTATTTAGGAAAATGGACTCTCAGAAAGCCAGCCGAGGGGTAGGAAGTGAGGCAGAAAGCTTCCCCGTGGCCACAGGCGTTGTCATAGAGACCAGGTACAAAACATCAGACACGTGAGGGCAGGACATTTTGGGGGCTTACTAGGGCCTGACTGACTTTAGGCAAAGTTTTGATGATGTGGGTTACCTCAGGCGGTTTCCGTGTCTTCTCTCTGGTGAAACTACCCACCTAAAACTGCCCCAGATGCATCCAGCAGAGATCACCAGGGCCAGCCCAAATGTGCAGGGTCAGACTGCTCCACTGTTAGCCTCAAGGCCTTGCTGCATGAATAATGGATCCGTCTAATCCGGAGCACTCAAGCACAGGTTGGGTTAGGTTCACCGGACTCCGTTTCGAAGGGCAGATCCAGGTGCAATCCATTCTGGAACAATGCACACCCAAAATGGTTAAGATAAGCGTCTGGTTTATCTTATTTCCAGGGAGCTCCTCCGGTAGAACATGCCAATGATACAAATGCCCTTTGCGAGCGGATAAGAGAAACGCGGCTGTAACCAGACCCCTCTCCACGTGCGGGCTGGTGTGTGCGTGGGTGGGGGAGGGGGGTGTATCAGGGCCGAGGTGCTTTATAAATAAATGAGTGCCTGAACAGCTGGCTCGTGTCCGGGGGGGGGGGGGGGGGGAGGAGAGTATGTGTCTGCCATCTTTGCCCAGCTGGCTCGTGTCCGGCGTTGGCTCAATGTCCGGACTGAGACGCGTGCCAGCCCCTCCCACCCTGTCTGTCATCCCACATTACAGGCAGCGAGTGGCTTGGGCAGGAGCAGGAGTAAGGCCCTCTGTCCCTGGCTCTCCACGACCCACCGATATCCATGGGGCCTGAGGGGGTCAGGAGTCACCTTTGCACATCAGAGCCTCAGACCACAGCGGAGCTCCCCGTATTCTCAGAAGTCTATGCTGTAGAGAAAGTGGCTGAGAATGGGTGCCTTCTCAGGCCTCCTAGGTGTCTTTCTGGACACAGACAGGTTCAAAGTCATGGCGAGAGGGGGCTCTGGCAGGTCAGCAGCACACGTAGGCCCAGGTACGTTGACGAGCTGAGTGTGGTGAAATCGCTTCCCCTGAAGGAGCCTTCGCCTAAGAACATTCTGCACAGCCTGCTCCATGGGGTCGGATGAGGCATCCTCTGACGCCAGGGTTCCACGGCTTTTTATTAATTTAAAATTTATAATTAGTGACAGTTGACATTGGATATTATTTTGTGTTTGGTTCAGGTGTAACAGCATAGTGGTTAGACAGTCATGCACTTTACAAAGTGATCCCCCCAGTATTTTAAGTGCCCACCAGGCACCGTACATCGTTATTACAATACTAGAGGCCTGGTGCACGAAAATTCAAGAGAAGGCCTTCGCAGCCCCGGCTGCCTCACAGGCCCTACCTCTTGCCTTGGCCTGGTACTGCCCACATCTGCCACCATACACCCTGGTTCCCCAGAGTTTCCCCCCACCCCCCACCCCCCGATCAATTGCCCTGCAGAGGGTGGTCTGGGCCTCCCTCTTGGGGGTAATCATGGAGTGCCTCCCTTCCCCCCATTGATCCACCAGCCAGTGGCCTGGGCCTCCCTCTGCAGGGTGATCGTGGGGTGATGGCAGACACATACTCTCCTCCCCCCCACCCACCCCTCCCCACCCTGACCAATCACATGGCACCCGCCTTGGCTGGCCTGGCTCCAGTGCATGTCATAGATGTCATAGCGTGGTCATCCGATGGTCATTCTGCTGCTGGAATTTGCATGTTACACTTCTATTAGTATAGATTGTTGATTGTGTTCCCTATGCTGTACTTTAAAAGCTGAAAAAAACTTATTTAAGCCAAGTTTTTAAAAAACTCGTATACAGCAGGACTTGTCAGAGCCTTTACTGCACTAGTGGACGTTATACATCTCTCAGATAAGAGGAGGTGGCACTTTCCTGGGCCCCCAAAGGGCAGCAGTGTGACTGCTGGTTAGACGGTCGGTGCTTGACCAGCATTGTCCCCAAGGCTCTGTCCACACAGGACCCTCCGATGTGGGGGAGGGGTGGGTCCCACGTGGCTGGTTGTGCCCAGTGGTAAGCCCTAACCACACCGCCCTACAGCCACCAGGTAGAGGTGGGTGCAGTCTTGCCTCCTAGTTGCTGGAATATCAGATCCCTCTTACCGGCCTGGCAGCCGTGGAACATCCTCAGATCCCGCTGTTGGCTGTACAAGGAGAGGATTCGCTCAGTCTGTTGTTTTGGGTTTATTGCTCACAGGTGAACTGAAATCCTGGCTCATTCCTCTGGTCAGGTTGGGAGACAGGGAGGTTTCCCAGGTCCCTTTCTGTCCCTGTCATTGGCTGCTCCAAAGGGATCGTTCCCCCAAAATACGTACCGGCCTGCACCAGCTCCAGCTTGTCGGAAGTTCTCAGGGGCCATTTAATTTCCTTGGGGTTTTGGCAGAGCAGACTGTCCTTGGAACTTGGGGAGAGCTGGGATTCGTGTTTCGAGGGCCCATGGACGGATCCACAGAGGGTAAAGGAAAGGGTCCCAGTGGACGAGGCCCACGTGAAAACTGACACGCCACTGCCGGCCACCCCGGGAAGCCCCGAGTTTGCTTTTCTTTCCTGGCCTTTGCTCGCGGGCCAGAGTCTGGTCTGGGTGTCCACCTGGCTGCCCTGCTGTGTCCGTCTGCTTTTCATCTCTCTCTCCCGACTGCATTCCTGCGCACAGACGCTGTCTGTCTGGGCTCCGTTTTTTCTTGGAACTCCAAAATGCCACTTCGACTTGCTCCACTCCAAGGGCTGGAGACATTTTCAAAAAGCTTCTTTTTGAAACAGTCAAGTAAGTGATATTCCAGGGAAGCACAAACCCTCACTCCCTCTCTCCTTGGCTCCTCTGCCCACTCCGAATCAGGTGCTTTTTCTTGGTTCTGAAATGTGTCTCACACTCGCTCTTTTCCCTGCTCCCTCGTCCCCTTCTCGAAGGAGTGCCTTCTTCTAAATGCAGCTGCTGGTTGCACCTGGGGAACACGTGAGGAGGTGGGCTTGGGGAAGATTGGAGGGAACGGTGTTTAGGGAGAGGGAACAGCTGTGGGGGAGGTTAGGAGGTCAGAGGAGTGTGCTAGCGTTGGCGGGTTTTTGGCTGCAGCCGTGTGATTTGACTCACCCTTTGAAAAGATCGCTCTGGCTGCATTTGGAAAATGGTCTCCAGGGAGGCAAGAATTGGGAAAGAAGGGATATATTTCATTCTGGACTAAGCAGGTGGGCGGCTCGAGTCCTGCCCAGGACTGTGCTGGAGGGCGGCACACCCTTTCCCTAGCGTGGCCATCCCAGCTGCCACTGCGTTGCCCTATACCGGTGCCCTCATGGAAGACACAGAGCATGAAGGTGTGTGGTCCCCACTTCCAAAGGCCAGAAGAGCCAATTTTTAAATTCTCCTATAAAAATACATTTAAAAATGCCCCAGAGCACAGGCCCCCTCCCTCCCACTCCCCTCCACCCTGCGGGATGTTAACCAGCACGAGGGAGATGATGCCCTTGGCCCAGGGGCAGCTGGGAAGTGCCGCGAGTGTGCCCCCTGACAGACTGTGGACCAGTGGCCCAAGGGTCGCTGGTTGTGCTCTTGGCAGAGGGACCGGGGAGGGGTGTCCTTTGAAAAGGCTCTTTGCCCAGAAGCAGGAGGTGCTCGTGCATGAGAAGCCGGCCAGGGAAGAGAGAACAGAAGGCTGCACGCTCTGAAGCACAGGAAGCGGGAAGGGAGCCGAGGAGGGGAGAGCATTCCGTGACCAGCAGGCTTTGTTCGGTGGGCCGGCAATCTTTTACCGGGGCCGCTCCGTGCCCACGGCAAGCCGGCGACACAGCAGCTCCTGTTCGGCGAGGCGTGCAGAGCCTGATACAGCCTGGTGGCTGCTGAGGACCACACATGGCCGCAGTCACATGGGCTCTATGTGGCTCAGCCTCCCGGGGACTGGGACAGTGGTGCCTTGCTCTGTAGGGTGAAACTCAGGGATTCTCTACTGTGATGGGAACCAAGAGAAATGGTTGCCTGGCTCAGCGGCCCCGAGGCCGTGGGCACCTGGAGAGCCAGGTGTGGGCATTGTAGATTGGAGATGTGCGGTGCCCTGGAAGCCGCCAATGCCAAGTTCCAGGCTCAGCGCCACCTTCCGTGGGCACCAGCAGAGTCTAGGCCAGTGGTCGGCAAACTCACTAGTCAACAGAGCCACATATCAACAGGACAACGATTGAAATTTCTTTTGGAAGCCGAAAACCGACTTCTGCGCATGGGCCACGAAGTTTCAATTGCACTGTATGTGCGCGCCCACACGTGGTATTTTGTGGAAGAGCCACACTCAAAGGCCAAAGAGCTGCATGTGGTTCGCGAGACGCAGTTTGCCGACCGCTGGTCTAGGCCCTGCTGAGGGCTTTGGTCAGCATTCGTTTCAAAAGTTCATTTGAAAATATTTACATTTTTCTATAGGCATTATGTCCACGTGGTCAAAAAATACAAAATATAAAGATATCTGGCAATTTGTTGTTTCCATATCTGCCTTGCTCCTGAGAGTAATTTTGCTCTAGCCTTGCAGAGCAGTAGTTTTCAATCCTTTTTTCCCCCATTTTTGTCACACACCGGCTCAGGGGTCTTTTAGATAATTTTCCCCTGACCACTGCCCCCATGAAATGTCAGTCACACAGACTGACATTTGCAGGGCACAGGACATTGTCATACGTAAGAATTTCCACCCACAAAAATCGGCTTTCACTTCTTGAGTGGGGATACCCCCTCTTGTGAATGCACAATGCAGAGCTGCTATAAGTACTTGTGAACAGATGTAAGTATATATGTTCTTATTTCCCCCCTTCATTCTGCAAAAGATAGCATGGAGTACCCACAGGGGATGGGATGTGGTTGTCTCTTGCTGTCACAGCAGCACTTACACATCTGTCACTTGGTGAATGGCTGGGTATGTTAGGGGCCAGTTCTCAGGAACGGGCGGCTGGTCTGAGGGGCCAGCCTTGATTCGGGACCTGTTGGGGGCAGAGTCTCTGGGGTTATTGTGTCTGGTTTCAGTCTGGCCTCCTTACTACACTGTTTTGTGACCTTGGACAAGTCAGGGTTATTGTGAGAACGAAAATGGGAGCATCTTTGTGAGGAAAGCACTTGACCAGTACCTGACGTACATGGTAAGCGCTCAAAAGTTGTTAATGTGCTTTCCCCCTCCATCACTGCCAGCATCATTATCATCGTCATCTTCATCATCATCATCGTCGTCATCGTCATCAATTGCGTCATTGCTATGGCCTGAATGTGTGTCCCCTCCCCCACAATTTCATACATTGAAACCTAACCCCAGAGTGATGATATATGGAGGTGCAGCCTTGGGAGGTAATTAGATCCTGAGGATGGAGCCATCATGATGAGGATGAGCGACCTTGTAACAGAGACCCTGCAGAGTCCCCAGGTTCCCACCTGCCATGTGAGGTTATAGTGAAAAGGTCATGAGAAAATGGGCAGAATCTGCCTGCTGGCACCTTGACCTTGGACTTCCCAGCCTCCAGAACTGTGAGGAATAAATGATGGTTGTTTATAAGCCACCCGGTGGCTTTTTTGTTACAGCAGCTTGAACAGACTGAGACAGCTACTGCCTCAGCAGGGAGTTGGGGCAGAGCTGGGCTTTGAAGAGCCCCGAGGCTGGCTCTCGGCTTCTGTCCTCATTTCCCTGCCGGGCTGTGTCTGGTTAACTCAGCAAAGGGTGTTTAGAGCCTCACTAGAAAATGCAAAGACCAGAAAACTGCTTGCCTAGAGAGGAGCCCCTAGAATTTACAAGAGCTACTGCTTGAAGGTTACTTACCTGACCTCCTAGCCGGGCCTTGTCCCCCTACCAGGAGTGAACGTCAGGGTACCGGTCCTTCTCCAGGGGCTTCTTTCTTTTGCCCAAATGCTTGGTGTTGCCCTGCCTTGAGAGAGCCTTGCTTCCTAGCTGTGCCCGCAGCTGTGCTTCCCTCCCAGGTGCGGTTGCTCCGCGCCGCGGGCTTATGTAACCGAAGGCACCCCTTCCAGCTGACTCCAGATCCATAAATGCTCAGCCATCTTTTGAAATTCTGCAAAGCAGATGTTTCCAAAGGAATGTGCTCTTGCATTTTGAGGTCAGAAGCTACCAAACCACAAGAAAGTCCTTTCTCAGACTTGCTGTCCACTCAGCCCTCATTCCAGAGCAGCATCTGAGCCACAAAGAGCAGGCAGGGCCCATAAAGAGGATCCAGGAAGACATCGTAGGGGGGCATCCGCTGGCCCCACAGTCATGCACCAAAACCTGTGCTTTTAACTCCTCCAAGTCATGGGCGCTGCACCCAGTGTCCCCCTCCTGATGAGGTGGTTCTCTTTTGGTCACAAGTGGGTATCTCGGGAAGGAACAGGGGGAAGATCCATGGGTTGGTCGGCATCCAGACCTCCCTTCAAGGCCCTTCTGCACTTTTATCCTATCGATACAAGCACAGAGAGCAGACGCGCTGCCGCTCACTTCCTCAGTGAGCGACCTGGACGAGCCGGCACAAGTGGGTGCAGGGCTGTCATTGTGATGGGTCCTCACTCGTCCTGGCCACGACCCACAAGATTTCCTACCAAAGAAGTGACCCAAAGTTACGTAAAAAAAAAAAAAATGAATAACTTCCCAATATCGACTCTGGCTGTAATGTTTTTCTCATTAGGAGAGTAGAAGGGGAAAAGCAATTCGAAGCGATGAAGTAGATGGCGGAGAGTGAGTCAGACCTTTCTTACTTCACAACAGACTTTTCTCTATGCTCCCTCCCTACCTTCTCCCCCATCCGTAACCCCGTTTTGGATAAATAGTGAAGCTTTATTTTTCCAGGGGGGGAAAATCAATCTTTTATGAAATAGTCCTGGTTTTACTCTCTTCCATAGAGTTGTGGATTGGATGCATTTTGTCACCTTTGGAGTAGCGTTTGGGACTTTCCTTGTCCTGGACCTATTTTAACTATATTTTCACTATGGATTTTCTTTTACTTTCTACCTTTTCAGAGAGAGGGGGGAAAAGGGGGGGGGGGCCTTTGCTCCTGGGGAATGATGAAACCATTTCTCTGGCTCCTCTCCCTGCATTCTTGACACCTCTGTAGTTTGTTGCTGACCTGGCATCTGGCTTAGGGAGGCTGTGTTTGGGAAGGCTGGCGGAGGCTGTTTGGCCCATCCGGGATGCCTGGTCTTTCTCTGGGTGAAGTCCGAGGTCAGGTGAGACTCGGATTTGAAGGAGTCCTTCGGGTTTCAGGGTGACGTCTGCCTCCTCCCTTTAAACTGCTGTGAAGTCAGACCTGCGGCCAGGAGGCCACGCGGAGGCTCCCTGCTCATTGAGAGCGGGCGTTAGGATGGGCTTGTCTGTGGCAGGGGGTGTGGACGTAAGTCCCAGGCATTCTGCACACCAACAAGCTGATCTCATCTGAAGCCGGTTAGTTCCACCATCCCGGGAAAGTTGAAAGGCCACTCCCTCCCTGATGGTTGGCTTCCAAAACTCAGGCAGAGTGGAGGTTCTGTTGCATAAGCCAACGACGTGGAGGACTCATCTGAAATGCTCCACAGCCGGTTCTTATAGATTTCTGGAAGTGGATGGTGCCCGTCGGACCCTCAGCTTTATTGGACGCCTAAAAAAGAATCGACCTCAAGTTGATGAATGCGCCCTCTCCGCTTCTGACAGATGGATTGAGTTGTGGTCGGCTCCGGTGCTCGGAGCAGGGTGGCCAGTGGGCGTTCCAGGGGCTGCGTTCAGCCGGCAGATATTTAGTTTGGCCCACACGTTATTTTCGAAAATATTTGGATTAGGTGCCAATGTTTAAAAACCAAGAGATTGCACATAAAAATACAGATTTCCGGCTTTCCTTGGAAAATGCGAGGAGCTGGCTGTCTTGGGGCCCGCGTTCTGCCTAGAGGCCACCAGGAGTCAAAGTCGGGGCCGGTCCTGAGTAGAAACCACTTTCCTTATGCAGAGCACGTACTTGGCCTGGTCCCCACACTGCCTCTGGCCTCCGGGGTGGATGGCGTGTCCATTGTGACTTACCATCATGCTCACACTGTTGTTCCCCTTGCACTTGGCTGACCTCACACAGCCAGGGTTTCTGTCTGGACCTGTTAGGCCTCAGCATGGGTGACCTCTCTTCTGGAAGTGTCACTCAGACCCGAGCCGTCTAAGCCGCACCAGGCACGCAGTGGGAGCTTTGGAAGTACTATCACCTTCTCCCTTTCTTCCTCCCCACTCCTTGGGGCCAGGAGTAAGATTTATAAAAACCTTTTACTATGAAATGTTTTGAATATATATAAATAGAGAATAGCACAATGTACCCACCACCCAGCTTCAACTGTTGCCAACTCATAGCTAATCTCATTTTCCATCATCTATCACCTCCATTTCAGCCATATTTCTGAGCAAATCCTAGACACCCAAAATCTTAGCTATCAAAACTGCATTTCATATGTAAGATAGTATGTATCTCTAAAAAAAAGGGGGGGGGGGTGGGATTCTGAAAATACTATACTATTAGCATGCATGAAACTTAATATCAAGAAATATTCAGTATTTAAACTACCCATGGAACTGGGTATCCCACGAGATATCCAGTTTGAACTTCCAAGTATGACTGACTCAGACATATATTCAAGACGTTTTCTTCTTTGTTTTATTTTTATAATCTTAGAGTTTGAATCAGGATTGACTCTAGGCCTACATAGAGGCCCTTGGTTGCTGAGTTTGTTTTAACCTGGAGGTGTGCTCTCTGGACTAAACAGCGTAACTTTCTCTTGTTTCATCATCATTAAGATCATTTTGCAGTTTACGTGTTGAAGAAACCAGGTTGTTTCCTGTAAAATTCCTCACACTGGCTTTTGCCACTTAGTCCCATGAGGAAGTTGAGCATGGTCCTCTGTGTGTGTCCTGTAAGTGGGCAGTTGATTCCAGAGCAGTGATCTTCACCCCGTGTGCCAATCGAATTTTTAAAACGTGCAGTACCTGTGTGTTTAGTCAGGGGCACTGACCTCTTTTCCCTTAGATTGGCAAAAAAAAAAAAAAATGGCAACAGCCAACACAATAATAGTCATCTGGTGTGAATGAATCAAAATTATACCTATTTTTGTCAGATCAGCAAAAACTGTAATGTGTTTGGGTTTTGTTTTTGCTTTTGGTGTGCCACAGAGTTTTAGCTATTAGTTTATGTGTGTCGTGAGCTGAGAAAGGTTGCAGACTGCTGGTCTAGAGGCTTAACTGTCTCCGGTTCAGTCACTTCATAGGTGGTGACGTATGTACCCTGTCAGGTAGCACATGGCATCAGGCCGCCTCTCTCTGGGTGATGTCTGTTGATAGTCAGTGCTTAGCTCCATTAATTCAATGGTGCATTAATTGCAAAATGGTGATATTCTATTCTAATTCTATCTTCCCTTCCTCTTCTACTAGCTGGAAAACTTCTATAAAGAGAGACTTCCTCCACCAACAATGGCAGAATTCATATAGAAAAAGCAGAATGAATACTTGATTCTTTCTCTTTATTTACCAGTTTTTAAAATAATGGGCTGGTTCATTAACATCCCCCGATGGTGATCAATTGGGGTTTTTATTTTGTTGGCACCATTATAAACTCATAGGCTTAAGCATAATTGATGTTTTAAGATTTGAATGGACTTTTTTTTTAATAGTTCCTTTTGTCCTTGTCATTGGTTGAATATATAAATACTGTGACTTTTTCTTTCCACTGGCGTAGCAATGCTGTTAGATATTTGGAGGCTTCAGGGGAGAAATAATTCTAAATGTATATTTGTATCATCAAGGAATCTTTAAGTGTGATTTAACAATAGTTGGAGTTTGCAGAGCAGGGGAAAGTTATGTATTAAGATGTAAGGGGCTGCTCTAACTGAAACCCAAAGTAACAGTATCTTAAACAAGATAGGTGATTTATTTCTTATTTAACAGTGTAGGTTTAAAAGTTCACTCCGGTATACTGGCCCCATGGTGCCAAGACAAGGCTCTGCTTTATCATTCCACCATTCTTAGGGTCATCTGTACTGACCAGATTGGCTCCTGGATGGGAGGAAAGGATGGAGAAAAGGAGGAAGGAGGGCATGCCCCTGCCCTATAAGGGTATAATCACACATATCTCATCATCTGGGACCCCATTGGCCAGAACCTTATCATGTGATCACACTGAGCTGCAAAGGAGGCTGGGAAATGTATTATAGTTTATATATTTACTTTACCCAACAGTGTGCAGATTAAACCTGTTCTCATGGAGGATAGGGAGAATGGATTTGGGTCTCTGCACAGGAAGCATGATCATAATGGAAAAATAGCCCAAAAGAAGATTGGCTATTTCTTATTCTTTAATATTCGTAGGAGTTCCTTTATCCCACCAATATCTATCCAGTGCATCCCAAGTGCCAAGTATAAGTTTTAGGTCCTGGGGACACAGTGATACATGAAACAGGTGAGGTCCCTGCCTTCATGGAGCTTGCCTCCTAGCTTACCAAACAAACAGCTAATATATATATATATATATATGTATATGCAGGGTTCCTCAGCCACAGCACAATAGCCATTTGGGGCTGGATAATTCTCTGTCGCACAGGCTGTTCTGTGCACTGTAGGCTGTTTAGCAGCATCTCTGGCCTCCTCCTACTTGATGCCAGTAGCACCCTCCGCTCCAGTGTGACCACCAGATTTGTCTCCAGATGTCGCCAAATGTCTCCTAGGGGGAAGAATCGCCACCAGTTAAGAACCACTATTCCGAAGGACGTGGTGCCTGATTCTGGCGAAAACAACACACAGAGTGTTGACTGAACTATTGTAGATGACTGGGGGGAACGGGGCAGGTGTCCGCTCCAGAAAAAGGCCTGTAATTTGTAGCCTGGAGAGTTCTTAGAACTCTCTGCATGTGTGAAGCCACCGGAAACTAGTTTCTTGCTGTGCACAGTGTATTCCCTGGCGAGTGTCCCGGACCGAGGCTTCGGAGTGAAAAGATCTCCATGTGTCGTTGTCAGAGGAAGCTGGACTTGGAGCCTCAAGTTGCCTCTTCCTTGTGGGTGGCCTTGGGTGAGGCACTTTGCAAAGCGACCCAAAGGTCAGCTGCCCACGAGCACTGTGGAGGGCTCTCGGTGTGGATGTACCCTGAGCTGGTAGCTTCAGGGACTTCCTTTTTGGACACTTTGCCTTCCTGGTTTGCTTCGAATCACCTGGTGCTGGTTCATACATTCCTTCTTAGGACAGATATTCACTGTGCACCTACTGTGCGCTGGGCTTCGTGCCAGGTGCTGGGACACAGCCGTGAATCCTGTAGCTGAGGCCCCTCCCATGACAGAGCTCTGTAGGGGGGAAAGTTAATTAGGAGTCAGCCGATACATGGTAAGAATTTCAGATGGGCTCAGGGCTCTAAATGAAATAAACAAGGCGATGGTCGGGGAGGTCACCTGGACCTGAGACCGGAAGGAGGAGGAGGGAGGGAGGGAATTGCAGGCAGAGGGAACAGCATGTGCAAAAGGCCAGAGCTGGGAGGAAGCCTGTGTGGAGGGACAGGGCGAGGCCTGGTGTCGCTGAGAGTGTGACCGGGGGTGAGTGGCAGGGAGGCTCTGAGGGCAGGCCAGACCACGGAGGCCTCCCAGGCCACCGCGAGAGGCTTGGACCGGACTCCGGGCGGGAAGGGAAGCTGCCAGCAGGTGGAAGGCTGCAGTATAGGGGGTACGTGTGCCAGGCCAGCAAGTGCAGGAACTGATTATAACCTAACAGCAGTCCCTCCCCCTTAATGAGCGCCTTCGGGAGGCAGAGGCCACCATCCCAGAGTCACAGCCATAAAGTCAGGCTGGGAGGCAGTGGCTGCCTCGGGGCACAGAGCTAGCGGCCGCAGGCTGAGCTGTCAGAGATGTGGGTGAGAGAAAGTGGTCTAGATTTCACTGTGAAAAGAGCACTTATTTGGGGCCCTTTTACCCCCTCTGTCTGATGAGACTCCAGAAAACGGGCTCTCACTCCCAAAGCCGCCTCTGGCTGCCCCCAGGAATCTCAGATTGGGCTGGTGCTACCACAGCCCCCTAGCCCCTCTGCTCTCCTCCCTTCTCCCTTCTCCCCCTTCTCTGTACAGCAGCCTAAGGAATGTGGGGCGTGGCCTTAGGCAAGTGAGACATCTGGTCACCTTATCTTAAAGTCTTTGCTTCTTTGCCATATGCACATATTATTTAAAATATGTTTTTTAAAAGGACACGTTTCAGATCCTCGAAATGGCCGTAAGGGCTAGTGTAAAAAATGGGAATTTAGGGGGGAAAGCTTTCATTTCTGCTTCGCGGCGTGTCTCCCACCAGGTGGATGCGATTGTCTTTTTCCCCACCCGGCTCCGCTTGGAAAGGAGAGCGACGAGCAGCTGTGCGGGGACGGTCTTGCCTCTGAGCCGTGGCCTCCACCCACACCTGGGGCGCCATCCTCTCCCTCCCTCGCCTTTTGAAGCAGACTGGAGTTCCGTGGCTGACAGGCTCTCTTCTCTCGGCAGCCAGAGGGCCTTTCTCTCCCCCCCGAGGGCTGGGCAGGTGGTTTTTCAAAGTGGCTGTTTCTCACGTGCGCCTTTCAGCTGTTTCTATTTTTTTTTTTTTCCTCCCCTGATTTAAGTTCAGCTCGCTGGGACGAGGACTAATGTCTCTGACTCGTCTGTGCCGCCTGGGCCCCTGGGCTGACTTTGCACATAGTAGGCTTTTGACAGCATTTTTCCATGTCCCTCTTTGCTCAAAGCCCGAGGCAGCTCCCTGCACACAAGGTGCTCACCAACGCTCTGTGGGTGTGCGTGACTATCTAAGGATGCAATGGAGATCATATCCCGCCTGGGCTTTAAAAACGTTAAAACTATGCATCCTCACAGAACATCAGTGATTATTTTTAACAAGAATAATAGCTAATACTTGGGGGTTCTCTCCTAAGTCTTCGTTATTTTAACTCATTTAATCCCCATAACAGCCCCACGAGGCAAGTACTGTTATTATCATCATTTTATAGATGGGGAAACTGTAGCCCAGAGAGGTTAAGTAACTGGCCAAAAGTCACACAGCCAGTGAGTAAAATTGTAGATGTTATTTATGTCGTTTTTTTGTTTGTTTGTTTTGTTTGTGGGTTTTTGGTTGGTTTGTCTGTTTTTTTGGAGGAGGGAGTTAAAGAGTATAAGTAATACCCTGTAGCACCTACTAGCACGGTTAAATAACATAGAAAGCGTAGAGAGACAGCCTGTATCCTGGGCCTAGAATTCAGGCCTCAGCAGGTCAGCTTTCAGATCTAGGGCTGTGAGCTTTGCAAATGGCCTGGAAAAACGCTTGGGAGACACAGGGTATGGGTGTGGGGGGAAGGGGATAAACTGCTGACTCCACAAAGAGAATTGCAAAATTGAGGTGATAGGGTTTAACGAAATGCCTATAAACCTAAGACATCAGCCAGACCCTTCAACCTTCATGGCAACATTTAAAGGACATTCATTGTGAGCTGCTTGGCACGATCTGGCCCGGAGTTTCCCAAAGTGAAAGTGCCGGGCACTTTAAATGTCCGCAGGGACTTTGCGGGTCACAGTGACAGGGCCCACGAAGGACGCAGCCCCATCGGAAGGGTGTGGGCGGCTCCAACTGGAGCCTGGGCTCCCTCTCCAGGCCGTGCTCCCCAGGCCTCTGACTGGACAGAGGCAGAGGCCACGGCTGAAGACCAGGCTGGGGCGGACCCTCAGATAACGTGCTGGTCGCTGGGCCCACTAGAAAAACCAACCTCTCGCCTCCAGCCAGCTGCACTGCCCAGCCCAGCCATCCTGAGGTTGTTGTGACAGCAAAACCAAGCGCCATGGAAACGGTTGTGCAAGCCCGGGAGCAGGCTGCCTGGGGAGCAGGGCAGCACCGCGCTTGCTCTTGGTGCTTCGTCCTGGTTCTCCTCCTCCTCCCCCGTCACTCTGTTGTGCTTGGCGACAGCTCACGTTGGACCCAGAGCCTCCTTTCGCAGGGAGACCTGCAAGCTTGCTTCCCCCTTCCAGGCCAAGAAGCCAGCACCGCTGGCACTTCCTCTCCCCTCTCCCCCCCCCCCCCCACTCCCCCGCCCTCTGTTCTGGCTGCTGCCTTCCAGCTCCCAGCTCCTCCTGCAGACAGCGCTCTGTGGGCCCGGCTGGTGGAGAGCGGTGGAGGCTGGGGACTCCGGGGAGTGGGCACCGAGCTGGCCGGCTTCCCTCTGCAAACAGCACAGTGTTTGCATCCCGGGCCTTGCCAGGCCTCTGACTGGGGCCAGCAGGGTCTCCCTCCTGCTGTGGTCCAGGCGTGTCTGGGGGCGGAGAACACAGCCCGCCCTGTTTTCCAAACTGCCAGGCTTCTGAGAGTCAGGCCTCAGCCAGGAGCTGGCATGCCTGCCTCCTGCCCACCCCCGACTCCTTTCAGAGAAAGGGCCACCCGCTCCTCCAGGCTGGCTCCCTGCTCTCAGTAGGGAGAGGATCTGGGGATGGACTTTTGCCCCTTCTGCAGCTGTCAACCCTGTGGTCATGGTCCTCCCCAACCCGATCCCCCAGCTGTTTGAGGCCAGCGCTCCAGAGATTCACCCCAAGGAGCGTCTGTGCCTGACTGTGGCCAGGCGTCCCCTGGAGAGTTTCCCAGCCTCCGCCCCTGAGGACAGCCCAGGAGCTCTCTGCCTCTCGGGACCCTGTGTGGCTGGTGTGGCAGAGGGGCAGGAAGGAAGGCCACCAGTTGGAAGGAGAGGGGCTGGTAAGATGGGAGACCCTCCCCTGGGTGCTTTGGATTCCAAGAGGGACTGCGCCTGCCGGCAGGTCCTTCAGGGAGAAACAGGACGGGCTGTTGTCACACAGACTTGGCAAGACTCCTTTCTGTTTTGGTGAAGTTTGGCATCCTGGCCACCGCTTTTTGCACTTCAGTCAGTTCCACTCACCACATTTGCTGAGTGCCTACTATGCGCCAGGCAGAAAACAAGACAAAGCATTGATTTAGTAACTTGCATTGTGGTTTGCAATGTGGCCGTGTGTGTGTGTGTGTGTGTGTGTGTGTGTGTGTGTGTGTGCACACGCTGTACACAGAGAAACAGCCAGCAGCTGGTGTGGGCAGGAGAAATAATTTGGCCTAATCAGCTTCTCCTTGAACTTCCGTGGTTAACTCTGACCATTTTAGGCCAAAAAGCTTCTGTCTTTACCGGCACTGATTGGCACGGCAGGAGAGTGGTTTTAAGTCCGCACCCTGGACTCGCTGCCTGCATTTAAATCCTGCCTCAGCCAACTGCAGGCTGTGTGACTCTGAGCAAGCCCCTGCAGCATCCAGAGCCCTGGTTTACTGAACTGCAAAATGGGAATTAAAAGAATCACACCTTCTTGTGAGCCTGGCGAACATGGGACTGTTAATGCATGCAGTTCCCTGGGCAAGACCTGGCACAGAGCAAGTGCTCAGTACTCAGCAGCCCCCGGCACTATTGACCGGCACCTGCAACCAGCCAGGTAAACTGGCAGGTGCTGGTTGTTTCCGGGTCTTTCCCCTTTGCTTTCCGGAATGTTCTTTCTCTGTCTCCTGGTGATGCCCACAGATAAATTCCTATAGGGTGGTACCTACATGTGGAACTGCTCGGTCCCTGGGCGTGCACGCACGCCGTTCAGCAAACAATACCAGATTGTCTCCTGAAGTGGTTGTGCCTGTTTACGCTCCCATCAGCTGCCCAGAAGTCCCTGCCCGGCTCTCCACGCTCCCCACTGTGGAGGTTGGAATCGTTTGTCATTGTGTGCAGCTCATGTGTGACATGGGCCCCCTGGAGCGGCAGTGTCGGGGTGGGGCCCAGCAGCCTGCACTCTCCCGGGCCCTCCCGGGGACCCGATGTCCTCCAGTTCGAAGCGGTGCTTCAGGAAGTCTGTTCCTATCTTGACGTTATAGAGAGCGTCTCCTGCATCGCCATCCACATAGCTCACAGTCTCACCTTCCCGCGGAGACGTGTGATCCACCCGGGCTGATGTCTGTCCGGTTTGCGAAAGCTCTCGTTTCATTGTTTTCCGTGCAGCGCTCGCTCAGCCCCAGACCGTCAATCGGGCGGTCCGTCCTCTCCCCGCGGGCGGGCCTGCACTCCTCGGTGCTGGGAATGTCATTTCCACAGGCGTGCCAGCCGCCTCCGGTCTCGAGGCTTCGTTCCTCTGTCCCCGGCAACAGTGCTCAGTCCCGGCAGCTTTGCAGCTATTCTCGATTCTGGCCGGCACAGGCACCGGCCTGTCGGTCCCCAGAAGTGTCTCGGATGATCTCAGCTTTTTGCTTTTCTGTGGACACGTTAGCGTCAGCTCTCCAGCCCCCCAGGAGGGCATCGAATCCTTACCTCAACCTCAAGTCACTGAATCTCTCACCCAAATGGGGGGGGGGGGGGGGGGAAGGGGAATGGACATGGTGTGACATTGAGTTTTTGTGGGTTTTTCTAAAACCTGCTGGAGGTCATTTTTCATAACAGAGACAGATAGAGCCGCCTCTCACAGGGGCTTGCTGACATTCCTGCCACAGACTGCCGCATGGGCGGGGTGTCGGAGGAGCCACGAGGGTCCTGCAGCCCGTCCCCCTGGAAGCTGGGCGGCTCAGTGGGTGATGCTCAGGGTTGGGCTGAGGAGGCCGTTGTTGGAAGGGCGGACCCTCCCATCTCTGAGCGTCTCTGGTTGCCTGAGGACACGTTACTCGTAGGACTTGCCTCCTGCCAAGGTCTTTTCATGGGCGATTTCTAGCCACATCCCAGTTGGCGTGTGAAATGGCTCAGGACAGAGATGCTCGTAAATGGAGAAACGCTTTCCCCTCCTTTCAGTCAAGCTGAGTAGGAAACCAAGGCGGAGGGTCCAGGTGCCCAGTCCTCGCCTCACAGCATCCGGCCATGTGCTGTGCTCGGTGCTCTGTGCTCGGGGGAGCACTTTGGAGCCAGGATTTCACGAGTCAGAGAAGAGCGCAGGCCGGTGGCAGCATGACCAGAAGCTCAGAGGCCCCGGCTTCGCCGTCATGACAGCCAAGCATGATTTCCCAGTCCCTCCCCCCTCCGCCCCCCCTCACCCCTGGGAAGCGGCCCCACAGAAGCCAGTGGTACAATACCCCACGCCGTGCCAGGACGAGGTACAGTGTGTGGAGGCTGCTGTCCCGGTGGGCGCAGCACCCAGGGGAGGTGACATCTGAGCAGAGCTCTCACAAAAGCGTCTTGCCAAGATCTAAGGGCAGAGCAATCTAGGTAGAACAGCAAGCACCAGGGCCCCGGGTGTGAGCATGCTCGGTGCTGTCTGAAGAGAGGGGAGGAGGCCTAGAGCACAGGAGAAGCCATGGGCTTCCATCATCAAGGCGTGCCCTTTCCCGGGCCAGGCAGGATCCCTGGGCCCCAGCAGGGGGCTGTGCTGGCTGGTCCGTCCAGATGGAATTCTGAAGCGCAGACCGGGGGGCACCCCGGCTTCTGCTGTGGGTAGTTGCGAGCTGACAGCCACTCACCCCGTCACCCTCTGGGATAACCGGGTTTCCCTGTGAGACAGGCCCCCGATTGTGAGGCCAGGGAGGTTAGACTTCCTCTGGGAGAGGCTGCCTCTGCTCTGCACATGGCCAGCAGAACCCAAGCCCCACGCCGAATCAGGTGGCCACTACAGAAACGGGGGGTCCCCTTGGGTCTGGAAACACAGGCTGCTGGTGGTTGTGTGGAGGGTGAGCTTGGACATTCCTCTTCTTCTGGAGGTGGGGAGCCGCCCTCTCTCCCCGAACCCCAGCCTTGGCTCTGTTGGCAGCTTTGTGAGGCACTAGCATCACCTCACCTTTTAGGAATGTGCCCCGGGCTTGGCTCGTGGTCCCAAGGGGCCAACCTGTTCTCTGCTTCTTAAGTCTCATTCCATAGGTTAACTAACGGGAGCAACACAAGTGTTCACTCACATGCTACATGGGTCATTTTGACTTCATAACTCTGCCAAGTGAGGTCTCCCAAGGACTAGTCTTTGTTGCGAGTTGCATCCAAAGAAACAGGTTTTGTTTGCCAGATGATAATTGCAAAAGAATTCCCACCTTGAAGGAGCCAGAGCCTGGCTAGGTAGGTCCGAACCAGGCTCTGCTGCTTGGTGGCTGTCCCACGTGGGTATGCGACTCAATCTCTCCCTGCCTGTGTCATCATGCGTTCGCTCAACCATCCCTCCAGGAAATTTTTACTGGCCTCCTACTACGTGCTGGACTCTGTCCTGGGTGCTGGCAGTGAGGGGGAGAGTAGAGGGTCCTTCCTGCCTTCGCCGGGCTGTTACAAGCCAGTGACAAAGGATTCTTGTACCCTGAGCTGCACTACCCTCTCTCAAAACCCAGGACCCATCACCATGGTAACGTGTGCTGTGTCTATACCAGTGTACGTGGGGGGTTCACCCTGGCCCATCTAATGCCAAGCCTTTGTGGACAGAACTGTCGATGTGCCATACATGAGATAACAGGTGTCAGCGTAGAAGGTTCCCACTAAACTTCACTTCATCATCCTGGACACACGTCCTTTAGGAACTTCGGAGATGGACCTGGCTGCCTCCCTCCTGTCCTTCCAAGCGGTGTCCCCTGCCAGGGTCTTGGGGAATAGCTCTCTGCTCCCTGCCCTCAGGCACTGCTCTCTCAGCCCCTTGACGGTGCCGTGCGGCATGTGCATTTGGAGTTCTGAGTCCTGAGGCTAATGGCGGAGGGTTTGGGGTTTGGGGGAGGATGCTGGATTAGGGCCCAGGAAGCTGCATTTGGGGATGTAGCCTGTTTGTGTGTCCTTGGAGGTTCGCTCTTGCCACCTTGTTGGCTGTAAGCTGACCTGCCCTGCCCTGCCCACCTGCCAGTCCCGTGCCCTCCTCCCGGTTAGCACCTCAGCTTCTCACTCGAAACCAGCGTCTCAGAACTGCCATGTTTACTCATCCCGAGAGCTGGGGACAGTTTGGGATGCGGTGTGGCACACTTTTCTCGTAAACTTGAGGTCTTGCTGGTAAGATGTCGTGCTGGGTGCTGGGTGCTGGGTGCTGGGTGCTGTGCAGGCCTGCTGCCTGGGCTGGCTTCCGGAGGCCTGGTTTGCAGGGTGTTGGTGACTCAGAGGGCAGCCAGTGCACCAGGCAGGCTGGCCGGGAGGGGCCCCTCTCCGCAGGATGTGAAAACACACCCGAGCGCACGGCCGACCTCAGGCCCACCCACTCCGAAAATGCAGAGCAGCGCCACGGGGAAAGTGCTTTGGTGAAGAAGGGTGGCCTGGCCGTCCAATCAACTCATCTGCTACCCAGACGTCCTCTGTGTGACGGGCTTCACACACACTCCCCGTGCGCAGAGGAGCAGCTGCTAATACGGTGTTTGTTAGCTGGGCAGTGTTGCACCGGTAGCCATTGCATCTGAGATGCTCAGTATTCTTGCCATTTCGCAGATGAGAAAACTGAGGCTCAGAAGGTCCAATGATTGGCTCACATCCCCTCAGTGCATGTGCTTTGCTTACTAGGTGCCAGACACCGTGGAAAGCACCTGCCACGTGGTGACTCATTGATTTCCTCTAACATGGCTGGCATCCTCTTTAAAATTGCCAGGGACAATAATTCCCACCTTGGCCAGGGGAGGTGCTGAGAGGGTCAGAGCTCGCCTCCACAGCAGGATGTGCCCCACTGGAAATTGGATCTCAGCAGCCTGGCTCTCAACAGTGCATTTCCCTGTGACTTTGCTCCCGCCAAGATTGGGGGAGTTCCTCACCCCTGTGCTCAGAAAGGCTGTGTTTGTGAGCTCAGTGGAGTGCAGAGAAGAGGCTGTTGGCTGGAGAAACCCATGCAGCATTTGAGGCCGAATGTGGACACAAAAGTAGGGTTGATTTTCTCACAGTTCTGGAGGCTGGACGTCTGAGATCCCGGTGCAGGCGGTCGGGTTCAGGTGAGAGGCCTTTGCATATGGACACCTTCCTGCTGTGCCCTCATCTGGCAGAGACAAAGCCAGCTCTTGGGTGCCTCTTCATAAAAGGGCACTAATCCCATCAGCAGGGCCCCATCCTTGTGGCCGGATCTAACCCTATCCCCCCTCCAAAGGCCCCATCTCCAAATACCATCACATTGGAGGTTAGGGCCTAAACAGAAATTTGGGGGACACAATTTGGTCCACAGCAGGGACTATACAGGTGAAAGGTTTGGTCAAGGGGACAAGTCAGAGTTTAGGCTCTGTCTGCATATCCCGGGAGTTACCCTGTGTCTCAGGGGCACCTGGTGTAATGTCACTCACTTAGAGTCCTTGCCGCTGGTCACTCTGGGCAGCCTCTGAATTGAGAGCAGCAAGTGTCATGCTCAGGCCTGTGAACCTCACTTGGAAAAATTTACCACGAGGCCTGTTCCCTGCTCGGACCTGGTGGGATTTCTCCTCTTGCCTGCGAGCCTGGAAGAGGTGGGCTGGGGGGTCCAGGGGAACCCCGCTTTACCTTGCTGATTCCTCACAGGCTCTTGGCCCCACAGGAAGCTGGAGGGTGCTTGGCCCTGCACTTGACCTCTCCCTCCCTCTCCCCCAGGCACGTGGGTGGGTGGGTTGGCTTCTCCAGGGTTGGGCCCCAGGGTGAGGCATTGCCAAGTACCTGTGGGGACAGGCCTGCATGCCCAGGCAGCCTGCAGGTCGGTCAGTGCTCATGCCCAAGGGCCTCGAGGGAGGCAGACGTGGCTGGAACCCGGGGAGCAGGGGAAGCGTAGGACAGCACATAGACGGATGGGCAGTGTGTGACGATCGGCATGCTGCCTCCCACGTGGCCTTAGGAAGTGTGTGGTTGTGCCTTGAGCTGGTCGGGACATACGTGGAAGGGCACAGAATGACCTGGAAGGTGAATTTATGGGAGGGTGCAGTGAGGCTGGGCTGGAAGATTCAGTCAACGTCCAGAAAACCCTTGCCACGCGTCAGCTTGTAAGGAAGGTGGTTTTCGAAGGGAAGGTCTCCTGAGCAGAGCAGGTGGGGCTGACCTCCTCCCAGAGGCCACAGGGACGTGGTGAGTGACGCTGGGGCTCGGAGGCAGCGGCTCTGGAGGGAAGCGCTTCCCGCTGCCCCAGCTCCCACCTGGCCGGCCCGCTGCCCTCCTCCGCCTCCGTGCCATCCGTCCCGCCTGAGCAGAGAGAAGTAAACTCAAATGTCAGAACACACACTCGGCCCGTTCCTCCAACCCCCAGAGAGAGAGACGGCTTCCCAACAATTAGGTATTTATTTTATCATCTCATTTTGTGGTCGCAGGCCACTCTGTGGGTTTGGATCGCTGCTGCTTTCCAGAATGGCAACTGGATGCAGTAACAAGTGCTTTTCTTTTGTTTCTGGTTAAAAAAAAAAAAAAAAAAAAAAAAAAAAAGCCCCTCTGTGCAGCACTGTGCTTGCGGCTGAGGCCTCTCGGCGGAGGTTTTGGGTCGAGGCCTGGAGCGATGGCTGGAGCACAGGAAGCAGCGGTGTGTGTGCAGAACGCGCTCCTGCCTGTGCTGCCGCCTGAGCGCCGTGCGCTGGCCTGGCCGGAGGGGTGCAGCGTCGCTGCGTGCGATCAGGAGAAATTGTGCTGAAGCGGAGAAAAGGCCCGGGCACAGGGCAGGCTTGGCTCCCGTCTGTGCTTACACAGTTGGCCAGTGCTTCCTCGCAGGGCGGTGTGGCTTGGAGAGAGTCCAAATGGTTTCTCCCTTGATCTGAGCCGCTGTGTGATTATGGAGGAAGTGGGCCGGGGAAGAGACGGTAGCATGTTCTGAACTGGTCGGGACTGGTTTTCACTGGAGGACCATCTGGCGGAGCGCACCTGAGCCGAGTCTGACCCCCATCAGCTCCCTGACACAGATGCACCCGGGCCTCTTCCCTCTAACTGCACCCGCGTCTGTGTTCTCATCGGCTGCCAGCTGCTTGTAGAATCAGTCAAGGTGGCAGGTTCTCGGGTCTGTGTTTCTTATGCTTTCATGCTGGTTATCAGTGTTGATTGATCAGGGAACCTCTTCCCACCTGTACCCCAAATTAATCCCTGAGACTCACTGGATGAGCCCAAGGGTTAGGCCTGGGGTTGGAAAAGCACAGCTTCACTCTGTAGGCCTTCAGCTTCTCGAAGCACCACAGAATGGGGCAGCAGTTCTAGAGCCAGAGGCCTCCCTCCCTGTCTCAGGGAGGGTTTGTGGTTGTCACCCAGGGGGCATACGGTACCTCAAACACGGGGGGTGGGGGCGCACGTGGAGCTGGGGCCTGATCTCGGCTCTGCAGTGCCGGGAGGCTGCTCATGGCCAAGCCGCTCCATCTTTCTCTGCCTCCGCAAGTTGACCTGAGAAATGGGCACCATCCTACCAACCCCACCTATGAGGGAGGATGGCTGGTGGTTTGGGTCTTCAGTTGACTTTTGGGTCTTAGTTGAATTAAAAGGGGCCCTTTCTCTGGCTCTGGTGGCTTTGTCTTCCCCTGAGAGACAGACAATTAAAGAGTGAAACTGCATGACTAAACAGGAAGCTGCACCCCAAAAGGCCACAGACACCGCTGACATTCTCTGCAGCAGAAGCTAGCCGCATTCGTTGGCCAATTTGAAGCTTTGTAAATTCTCTGAACTCCGGTGCAGAGGGGTGGGGAATGGAGACAGCGTAGGCTCGGCTTCATGGGGCCAGCCTCTGAGACTTCCCCCCTCAGAGACCCCGTGTACTGGCCAGCTGTGCGGAGAGCCCAGTCCCTGGGGTTCCGGAAACCTGGGATCGAATCCCTGCTCCCAGGGTGTGACCGGCCCCTGGCACCTGCTCCGTGCTGCCTGAATGGGTACATGTGGACAAAGCGAACATACCTTGGCCATGACAGCACCGTGGGGATGATTTTCTCGGAGTAACAGTGGAGCCAAACGCGCCACCTTGAGCTCCAGTGGGGTCCACCCTGCTGTGTGGCAGAGAAGGGGAGACGGGCGAGGGGCTCGTGTCGTGTGGACACCGGAGGTTTTAATTTCCCAATCTATTCTGAGGGGCAGATCCAGAAGCATGTGAATATGGAGGGGATGTGGGCTGTGACCAAAACTGGCCTGAACAACCGCAAGTAGGGAGTGCGTTTCCTATAATGGGGACAAGCAGAGCAGGGCTCTTTTCCTGGGGGGAGGGAGAGTAAGGGGGGACATGGAGGTGGGAGTGAGTCAGAGTTTGGTTTCGGTCATATTTGAGAGGCCCAGTGGGCAGTGAGGTGTCTAAATCTGAAGTTCAGGTGTGAGGTCTGGGCTAGAAGACATGGATTTGGCCGCTGTTAGGATATGGTTGATATTTTAAGGCGCTGAATGATGGGTTTCGGACAAGCCAGGGTGGAGCAGAGGTAGGGGAAGGACAGTGAGGAGCTGCGACAGGCACCTGAGATTTTGGCAAGTGGGCCTCTCTGCTTCAGGAGAGGGCCTGAGATGCCTGGGCCGTACTGAGGAGTGGGGGCGGGGAGATGGTTATTTTGTCCTGGGCTGTGGCCACCTGCGCTGAACCCCAAACCAACCTATGGGAGCCCGACCTGTGGGAGCTGAGTGCTCAGTGCCTTGACGGTGAGCTTCAGATCTCAGCGAGTGCCTCTCCTGGAGAGAACATCGGGTTTAGCTCATGACGCTAGGAATCAGGCATCTAGCAACAGCGGGATCCCTCCCTGGGGGAAATGCATCTCAAGCTCTTTCTCAGCCAGGGAGTCAAAACGGGCCCTGGCCTTCTCCTGTGGCCACTGAGAGGGGACGGAGAGAATACATGTTTGAAACCCGTAGGCATTCCACTGCCGCAGAGGGGAGTTTACTGTGGTTTTAAAATGAAGAGAAAATGTGACATAACGGAATGGTTTGTAAAGTTGACAGCTCAAGGCTCCTTTTTAAGGGCCTTCGGTGCTTTGATGGGGCAGGGCCATAAGAATAAGTTGCTTTTTAAAAAAATTGCCAACCAATGCAACAGGAAGAAAATCTGAATTCTTAGGAATTTGCATGCCCACTGAGGTGGGATCACCACTAAGAACAAAGCAGGGTCCACTTAAAGCCTGAAGAAGGGTCTCATGGGAGCAGATCCCTCATGAAATTCTGACATTCTCTGCAGCAGAAGTTAGCTGCTAAAGTTGCAACGCATTCGTTGGCCATAAAGAGCAGCACGGTGGTTTTGTCTCGCTTAAACCATCAAACCAGGACATCTCCTTAATCTGCTGCTGCACTTCCATCTCCCCACTTCTTTGCACAAAGTCCCTCATGTCAGTGATGGCTGCCCTGGTTTGGGGTTAATTCTGGCGCCAAGGTTAAGATGACACCGGATTTGAGCAGAGGGTTACGTCCTGTCCTGGGTCCCACGCGGCCCTGGTTTTAATGAGATACTCATTAAATGACTGATATGAGCATGAGTTGCAAGCATAATAGAGGTCGAAGATGACGTTGATTCTTCTTCTCAAAAATGGTTTTGCAAATCTCTTTCAGAGCTGATAGACACAAACCTTAGCTGGATACAAAACATATTATGAAACAGAATGACTGTGATCTTTGATCCGAGAAATCAAACTTAAAGGTAATTCATATCTTCTGCCTCTCCTTTTGTTTTCCAGCTGTGTTTTCCCTTAACTTGAATTAAAGAAAACTTTACAACCTGAAGTCCATCCTCACAGACACCATTTCCTGCTCTCAGAGGCTGGGCCCCTCCACTTTGTAAGGGGGGAATCCCCCTGGGGGACGCCCCTGGGATGCTCTGGGTCTGTGAGGCTGGAGCTCAAGGTTGGGGCGGGCAGGAGGGGGTGGGGCTCTGGGAATTTGCATGCTCTCCCAGGGCTCCCATCACCCTTCCCAGGGGATTGCAGCTTTGTCATGCTCCCATGTGAAAATTCTGCTACCTCTTTTTGGTTTTCGTCTACTTTGCTTGGTGGATGCACTTAGGCAGGCTCTCCGTCAGCGGTGGGACGTTCTTCGGGGGAAAAGAGAGAGGGCAGGTAGATAAGAAAACCCAGGCAACTACTCTCTTACCATGCTTGCCCTCCCCCACCCCAGTCTTCATCAGCTTAAGTGGCTGCTCGGTGTCCCCACTGAGCCCACACAGCCCCTCATTGAGCTTTAAGCTGTAGATCCACCTCAGTCGGCTTTGGGTCCTGGGCCTGCAGAGAGCCTGGCAGCTGACACTTTACGATGCAGGTGGCTCTGTGGGCGTGGTTCGTGCGGGACCCTAAGGAGGTTGCTTTACGGCTCTGTGCCTCAGCTTCCAGCTGAGACGTCACCTCGGCCCGTTCTGGTCAGACCCAGCGAGGTGCCCAGCACCTGGCAAGCGTGCACCGAAGCCAGCGCCTCAGCACTGGAGTTTCCGTGTCTCTGGACCTCTCCCGGTCACCACCGGGCTGTGTCCTTTGAATGGTCCTTGGTCAGTGGTTCATACCTCACAGGACAGACCCAGAAGGCCTCATGCCAGTGGGACTGAAAACACAGAACAGCCCTCAGATGCCATGCTTAATAGCACACACAGTGACAGCCCAGGCCCCTGCTCCCCAGAGGGTGGGACCACTTCGACGCCGCCTCCCACAGGCAGCGTGAGCTCCGAGTCAGGAGGGGCACCTTCTCAGCCGTGACCACCCAACACTGCCGACAGGCAGAGGCAGCAGTGCCACCCCCAGTGCCCATTGCTGGGTCCCCACCAGGTGCAGGCTCCCCAAGGAGGAGTCAGGATGACAAATGGAACTGCAGTGCCGAGAGGATAGCTCCTGGAGGGGTCAGAAGCGGCCCTCCCTCCCTGGTTAGAGCTTGGCAGTGCTTCTGACCCACAGTGGCCGGGGACTTGGCCTCAGAGGGAACTCCTGCTCAGACCCCACCACAGCTCACCGAGGGGTTTGTCCTTTTCCCTGAGCCTCAAACGTCTAGCCCTGTGGTCAGCAAACTGTGGCTCTCGAGCCACATGCAGCTCTTTGGCCCCTTGAGTGTGGCTCTTCCACAAAATACCACGGCCTGGGCGAGTCTATTTTGAAGAAGTGGTATTAGAAGAAGTTTTAAAAAATTGGCTCTCCAAAGAAATGTCAGTTGTTGTACTGTTGACATTTGGCTCTGTTGACTAATGAGTTTGCCAGCCACTGGTCTAGCCCCTCCAGAAAGCCACGTTCCCAGGTGTATCAGAGCAGCCGAGGGGCTGGGAGAAAACAGAGCGTTTTACTTGTGAAACCAAAGTTGCAGGAGAAGAGCCCAGGACCTTTCCACCTGCTCCTGGGGGACACGGCCTAGAGCTTGCATTTACCTCCAGAGCAGCTTTCCCCACGAGCAGCTGGAGCAAGAGGCAGAAGCACCCAGCGGGCATTTCCTGTGCCGTGTCCCACCCCCTCATCTTGCCCCATGGGTGGGTCTGGGGACCGAATCCAGCAGGGCGCTGCAGGCGGAGGGCAGCGGGCAGGCCTTTGCACCCATGTTGGCTCTCAGACTCTCCCATTTGGCCCAGAGCGTGCAGCCGCCTCAATTCCCTCCCAAGCTCGAGTGTCTTTCTGGCCACAGCCCTTGCTGCTGGCCCCAGGTTCTCGTGGGCGCTCACGTGGTCTAATCGAAGTTCAGAAAGCATGCTTGAGGTTTGGGAGAGAGGCAGGATGGGGTCTGTCCACTCCCTTCCTGTTGCTTTTTTCTCAGGGGATTAAGTTCCAAAGTCAGCAGTTCGGGGGAAAAGGCCTCGAAAGTCTCCTTGGTCCTACAGAAGAGTACGTGCGTGTGGTTTTGTGTGTGCAGCCCTGCGCAGCCATTCCCTGCAAGCCCACGTGTGAGAGCCTCGGCTCAGCTAGAGGGCTGTCGCATACATCTGTCTGGGCCTCCCAGCGCGCCAGAAAATTCCCGGGGCAGCGTGAGATACTCCCAGCAATCAATTCTGTTTTTACAAATGTAGCCCTAAATCACCCCAGAATTGCTTGATGCACAAAACCAGGAAGAGATATTGACTTCCCCACATTGCCCGCCTTCCCCCAACCCTCCAAAAGTAGGTGAAGAAAACACTGGGTTTTCCTTTTCTTCTTTGCCATTGGGAGATGCCAGTGGTCGGCAAACTCATTTGTCAACAGAGCCAATAACAACAGGACAACGATTGAAATTTCTTTTGCGAACCGAATTTTTTAAACTTAAACTTCTTCTAACGCCACTTCTTCAAAAGAGATTCGCCCAGGCCGTGGTATTTTGTGGGAGAGCCACACTCAAGGGGCCAAAAGAGCCACATGTGGCTCGAGAGCCGCAGTTTGCAGACCACTGGTATATATAAGGGGTCATTGAACTACATCGCAGGCCAAATCTGGTTCCCGGCCCATTTTGGTAAATAAAGTTTTATTGGCACACAGCTATGCCCATTTGCTCACATACTGTCTAGGGCTAGGGCTGCTCTCCTGCTCCAGCCACTGAGCTGAGGGATTAAGGGGCTATTGTCATCCCTGAAAATGTTTCTATCCGGCCCTGTACAGGAAGAGTTTAGTGACCCCTTTGATATTCTCCTTCTGTCTACAGCACATGTGTCAAACACAAGGCCCGCGGGCCAAATCCGTCCCGCCAGGCCTTGCAATGTGGCCCGCACCGCGCTGTCATCACTGCACTCCGCTGCGTTTCCATCACAATGACAGTTTATGACTGTTCAGTAAACCATTCGGCCCGCGATTTAGGCTGGATTTTAGATTTTGGCCCCTTCTCTGATTGAGTTTGACACCCCTAGTCTACAGCATATATTAGAATTCTAATTTCTTGTTGACTTGGAATACCTCTGTATATATGAATGACTTTTGGTCACCCATTGAAAACATTTGGAATTTTGAAGAGTGTGTAACTTTGATGTACTTACATCTGTCCGTCTTCTCCTTTCTGGCTTTGGCCTTAGGGTCAGGCTTAGCGATCGCCCTGCGGGGGTAGACCTGTTCCTCATCGGTGTTCTCATTACGGTGCCTCTAAGCTGATAAAAGGTCAGGGGTGCTTGTGGCCGACCCAGCACCGCTGGCCTCAATTCTGTTCTGAGAAAGTGAGGCTCAGTGACCACCTTAACCGCCCGGCTCATGACTTTCTCTGCTGGTGACTCACACAAAAGCCACTTGAGGCCTCCAGGGCTGTAAGAAGGGTGACGATTGCTGAGCTTAATAGCACGGTCTCTGTACCACCAGCCATGTAGTGTCCCTGTTTGTGAGATGAGTCCTGGGTTCTGACCCTGACCCCCTCTCCTGCTGTCTCTGTTTCCCCACCCATAAAGCAAGCATATTCTAGTACTAGGTTTGGTGTGAGAAATAATTTAGCCCTTAGAACCGTGCCTGGCACACAGTTCACCCTCAATCAGTATGAATGGATTCTCTTCTTTTGTAGGGAAAATGCTTTGTCAATCGGATGACAAAGGAAAATCAGCTTCCCTAGAAAAAGCAACCCAGGCTGCTGATATGGAGTTCTTGTGGTGGGCTAAGATACATGCAGTAGGCACCTGCTGTGTGCATGGTGCTGTCCATGGTAGTGAGGACACAGGTGACTCCAATAACCTGGCAGAGGAGAATTCAGTACAGTTGATCCTTGAACAGCATGGGTTTGAACTCTGTGGATCTACTTATCCATGGATTCTTTTCAATAGATACTGCAAATGTGTTTTTCTCTTCCTTATGATTTTCCAATATTTCCCCCTCTGGCTTAGTTTATGGGAAGAATAAAGTACATAATATAGCTTACAAATTGTGTTGACTATGTTTTTCAGTAAGGCTATTGAAGTTAATTTTGGGGAGTCAAAAGTTCCATGTGGATTTTCCACCTGCGCAGGGGGTCGCTGCTAAGCCCCGTGTTGTTCAAAGGTCAACTGTACTTGCTTCAGGAGGGAGTGAGGGCCCCGTGGTGGGGGCGTGATGGCCTGTGGGGACAGGCAGGGGGAAGCTAGGATTTGAAGAAGGGAAGAGGCTAGTTGTAGACCTGCACGTAGTCAATTTTGGAAGACATGGAGGAGAGGCTGGCCTAGGGTAGATGCTCAGAACACTCATTGATGGCATCGGCATAGGGAATGGTTCAGCGCTCAGGCCTCCGAGTCAGGCCTGGGAGCAAAGCCCGGGGTGAGCTGGGGCTATGTAACCCCTGTCTAAGTGTCATTATTCTCATTCATTAAACATGTTAGCGAGCACTTCCTATGGAAGGAGGACTGTTAGAGAGCTGGGTACGTGGGGTGGGGGTAAGAACATAAACAAAGCACCAGAGAATTCCCGGGAACCGGTCCTCAGAGGAGCCGAGGGGACCCCACAATGGGGAGGGGCACTGAGCATCACCCCCAGGGCAGGCTCCTGGAAGAGACCACCCAGAGCCCTGAATGAAGAGAGGAGGAAAAGCAGAGGCTGGGGCAGGAGCTGGGCACGACGGAGCGCAGGGCCCAGGAAGCTGGTGTGGTTGCCATGCAGGCGGGGGAGGGCGGCAGGGCCAGGTCATGGGGCTGCAGGGAAGCAGGGGGAGGCCAGGCTCGGAGCAGGGTTCTAGGAGAAGGGAGGCCTGAAGTGCAAGGACAAGTTCCGAGCAAGGGAGTGAGGCTAAGGATGCACGAATGAGGGGACAGCAGGGCTGAGAGGGGAACCCCCAGCCTCCCCAAGGACAAGAGCTGGGAAAGACAAAGGGAGGGATGCCAGGCGGACACCATGGAAGGGAGGCGAAGGGCAGTGCATCTCCCTGCCTCTCTTCCCTGCGCCAAGACAGAGTCGGGATGAAGTGGTCATGCAGACCCTCTGAGGTTTCAGGAAGAGAGGGTTCCTCTCCCGGGAGGTTTCGTGGGGTTTGGTGGGCCTTACTGCCTGGCCACCTCCTACCCCCGAGGGCGGGCCGTCGCAGTAAGTGCACCGGCTCCTGCGCGGTCCAGAGGCTGCTGGGCTTCTACCTGAGAGTGGCTCGCAGCCAGCAGGAGGGAAAGCGGCTTGTGTCCCAGCGTCCACCCCTGTCCTGGCCCCCCCCAAGCCCCAGGTCTGACCAGGGAACCGGCCTGTGGAGTGCCCTGATGCCAGCGGCTCTGCCCACCAGCTATTTTTAGAAGCCAAGGCGGTGGAAAGTTTCCGCTGAGGATCGACTCCTCTCATTTCCTAGGTTGAGAAAACAGGAAGCCCTTCAGAATCCGGGCTTTGAAAAGCTTCGCTGACCCCGCACCCCCCCCCACCCCCCTCCCCCTGGCACCCAGCTTTCTCGGGGCCTCACAAAGGCCTTGGTTCACCAGGCCCCGCAGGGCTCTCGAGGGGTGGGGCTAGGGCAGCCATTCGCCATTGGTGCCTGGGGTAGGGCTCCCAGAATTCCCCTGGTACCTGGCCCATAGTAGGTGCCTAATGGATGCTGGTTAGCTGAATCTGTCCATTCATCCTCTGAGTGCCCACTCACGGATCCCCTTCCACACTGGAAATGCTTGCTATTCTAACATACATTTGCAGGCACTAACATACATGTGTCATATTCAGATATGAACATGCATGTCACATACATACGTACTTCTCTACAAACCAATACCTGCTAGACACTGGCCACTGAGGTAACTGTCAGTTGCATCATCGCATCCAAGCTCCTCAACAACCTTAGAAGGTAACATTTTTATATAAAGTTTACAGATGGGGAAACTGAGGCACAAAGTACTTCCATCACTCAGGCAGGGTTCAGCAAATGGGGAGTGGCAGAGGCAAGACGTGCTCTCGGCAGGCATCCCTCTGAAGAACAGCGAGCTGTGCCAGACTGGCTGCTGGTGCGAAAGAAAGCATGAGCCCAGCGTGCACCACACAGTGCGGGGGTATCGCTAACCATCGCAGCCACCGGCGACAGAACCCCCTTCCCCAGGCAGGTGCAAGGAGTTTGTACGTCCATCGCGCCTTGCATTCACCCCAAAGGGCACTCACTGTTATGATCCCTACTTTGCAGAGGAGAAAACCGAGGCACAGGGAGGTAAAGTCACATGGCAGCCAGTTTTGTGAGGGAGCCTCGCCTCGCCTGACCTGTCCAGCTCTAAAGCAGTTTACTCGCGCCCTCCTCTTATTTCGGGGGTTGCAAACTCATCCGGGCAGGGGTCTTCCTGGGAAAGGCACTCCGGACCTAGGAGGACCCAGCTTGAACAGGGAGAGACTGTGAGCAAATCTCCACAGTGAACCCTGACTTCGAATTGTCGGTCTCTAACTGTAGGCAAGGCTACGATGAGAAGAGAAATAGGAGGCGGCGGTGGGAAGGAGGCAGCGTCAGAACAAGGAGAGGGAGGTCCATGTCCCTTTGAGGGGACCGCTCAACTGCCAACCCGAAGGTGTGCACACCCCTTGGGGCAGGCGCACACCCTGTGTCGGTCGCGTTGATGGCAGGGTCTTCTTTCCAAGGATGTAAAAGGGAGCTTTTCACAAGGGCCACTGTTCTAAGACCTCATTACCTGGATTCTAGGAACCAGCGTCCTCGATAAGTGGCCCAAACGGGAGAGGAGAGAGCTGGTGCCTGTGTCCTGGAGAGAGAGGCCACCTTCTACCTGAGAAGACTTGCCATGTGGGGCGGGTTCCTGGTTGTGCTGAAATAGAGATGTTTAATGGGGCCAGTGCACGAAATTCGTGCACGGGGGTTTTGTCCCTCAACCCAGCCTGCACCCTCTCCAATCTGGGACCCCTCAAGGGATGTCCAACTGCCCCTTTAGGCCCAATCCTAAACGGGCAGTTGGACATCCCTCTCACAATCCAGGACTGCTGGCTCCCAACTGCTCGCCTGCCTGCCTTCCTGATTGCCCCTCACTGCTTCTGCCTGCCAGCCTGATCACCCCCTATCCACTCCCCTTCCAGCCTGTTTGCCCCTAACTGCCCTCCCCTGCAGGCCTGGTTTCCCCCCCACCCCCCGAACTGCTCTCCCCTACAGGCCTGAGTCCCTCCCAACTGCCCTCCCCTGCTGGCCTGATTGCCCACAACTGCCCTCCCTTGCAGGCCTGGTCCCTCCCAACTGCTCTTCCCTGCTGGCCATCTTGTGGAGGCCATCTTGTGTGTTGAGTGATGGTCAATTTGCATATTACTCTTTTATTAAATAGTATTAGTGGCCAGTCTTTGTCTGTGGTGTCCCCCCACCACCCTTTTAAAGGCCTCTTTTGGGAGCTGTACATGCTGTGGGTCAAGGAAATGTGTTTCAGCCATGTAATAGGTATTTTCTGGATGTCATAACAATAGAAGGAGTTTGGTATGCAATAGAGAGCCTGCAGTGCATTAAATACAAATATGAACAAGGTCCAGTGCTTGAGCATCAACCTATGGTTCGATTCCCAGTCAGGGCACATGGCTGGGGTGCAGGTTTGATCCCAAGTGTGAGGCATGCAGGAGGCAGCCGATCAATGATTTTCTCTCATTATTAATGTTTCTATTGCTCTCTCCCTCTCCCTTCCTCTCTGAAATCAATAAAAATATTTTTTAAAAGACAAAAATTAAAAGTCAGAAGGAGAGAAACTTACGGAAAACCTGCTACAAGGGCCAGCTCCATTTCTGCCGTGATTTTTTTTTAAAAGTTACCATTTAGACAACTTTCCCCAACAAATCCATAGGAAGGCATTTCTTATGCTAAAAACTCAAACATGTTACTGCAGAGAACAAAAATGTGGGGTTTTTTTTTTTTGTTTTTTTAAAAAGCCGATTGTTTTTGGCTTTAGAAAGTGACTGTGATCTGTGTTTTTGGTGCCTCTCACTCACCCTCACTCTCTCTCTTTTCTTTTGTAGTTAACGAAATCATCAGGAAGGAGTTTTCAGGACCGCCCACCAGAAATCAGACGTAGAAGCAGTCATTAGCAAGACACCTTCGAACCCGTCCCCTCGGAGCCCTCCTCGCCCCTCCCGTCTTCCTGGCGGGCCCTGCCTGCCCGGAGTCCCAGCGGGCAGCGCTCTTCCTGGCAGACAGCCGCCTCGTCAGGAGCTCGCCACCTCTCTCTGCAAACACAGCGAGGACCCTCTGCCTTTTGATATATATTTTCTGTCTTAAATCCCAAAGAGCATCTCGGTGGACTTTAATGGTGTCCCGTCCAAACCTAAGTGCCTGCTGAACAAAACCAAATTCTGATCAAGACAGCACGCCGGGCCACACCTGAGAGCCGGTGACGAGCTCATGGCATGGCTGGTGGGGGACGGAAGACGCGGCCCTGTGGTTAAACCCCCGTCTCTGCTCATGTCCCCAGCCCGCACCTCCCGGGGGACAGGAGTTCCCAAACCGAGCGGGCAAAGGAATGCAGCCCAAGAGTCCAGCTCGCAGGCTGAGGGATCGGAGAAGCCAGCCGTCATCCTTCGGGCCACCGGGGCGTGCCCCGGTGGGGCCACGGCTAACACTTATTCCTAAATTCTCATCCAGAAGCAAAACTGGCCTGGCCCCTGCAAGATCCCCTGTTAGAACTTCTTGGAGTTAAGTTAGGACACGTATGCTTTTTCCCTGCTTCATATGGCCGGCCACGGTGGCTGGAGGTGGACCCGCCCTGGCCAGCAGCTCCCACTCCACAGCGCGGCCTAGTACTCGCTGCAGAGTGAGCGCCCTGGCTGCAGCCACGGCCTAAAGGCTCTGCGACGTTCCCGCGTGCTTTCTTCCCAACAGCCAGAGTGCTCTCCCGGCAAGGCGTTCAGAGAATCCCACGCATGAGCATTGCAATTTCAGAAGGAATGGCACAGGGCAAAAGCAATTCCCCGACTCCCCCGCCCCCCCCCCCCCCAAAAAAAAAAAAAAGCACAGGCATTTTTGCACAGGCATTTTTGTGAAGTGGTTGTGAAGAGGCAATTGGCAGGCCTGAGGGTTCCCCTGAGTGGGCACCCCCAGCAGGGAAAAGGGGCCGAGTTCCCTCTTTCTGGCCTAGACTCTAAGTGGGACACTCCAGCTCAGGATCTGGCCCTAAAGGTCATTGGTTATTTTAACTGGAACCTATTGAAAGGCCTGCTCGGCCCCAAAGACCTTTCTGCACAGCTGCCTCCTCCAGCACAGGGCTCCCCTAGCTATGTGTGTCCCCGCCCCCTCGCTTTTCTCCACTGAGCACATCCAGGGTCCCCCAGAACCTCCCTCCTTCGGTGCAATTTTGCCAACAAAACTCTCAAAGTTCTTGGCAGGTGAGTTTTTGTCGCAAAGATGTGTTTTGTTTGCATTTACTGCAGACACCCCTAGCCTTTCAGCGGCTTCCCTGGCAGTGAGTGTATGCCTGGCGCTCTGGGAGAGGCCGTGCCTTCAGAGATTTCTGAGCACGTCTGCTGGATGGAGGGACTCACTGCAGTGGAGAGTCCCTGTGGGCTTTCTGAGTGCTGGCTTTCCCATCAGGGTTGCTCAGAGGTCAAACCTCCCTGAGAGCCGGGCCAAGGGTGCAGGACTTGGTGTGTTCGGTGCCCCGGAGAGAGGACAGAATGCCCAGGGTGGGCCTTTGCACTCTCCTGTCTATGACCTTTTGCTCAAAATGACCTTTCACCCCAATGACAGAGGCCCACGCCCCCGTCCACCCAAGCACAAAGTTTAGCAGAAATCCTTTTAGACAGACAGAATGCCCGTAAGAAGGCAACCACTGCCAAAAGCTTCGGGGATGCAGAATTCTTCCCAATAGACAGATCCTTCCACAAGCAGCTCTACCCAAAGACCTTTCTCTCCAGCATCACCGACTTCCCCGGGGAAGAGCTCATGGGTGCAGCGAGGGACGCGCTCCCGCTGACCTGGCCAGGAGCCACTTCTTTTGCACATGAGGAAATTTGGCCTTTCCTCGGCTCTCTGAATGTTTCACCCAAGTGCCTTCCTGCCATTGTAGCAAAGCCGCTCGCTCGGCTTCCCTGTGCATGAGGTGCAAAAAGGACTAATGCATTTTCCATCCTTCTCCTAACCATGTTAGTGACAAGGGCCTCCTGTGAGTTCTGACCCCTGTATATACGTGTGTGTGTGTGTGTGTGTGTGTGTGTGTGTGTGTGTGTGTGTGTGAGAGAGAGAGAGAGAGAGAGAGAGAGAGAGAGAGAGAGAGAGAGAAACTCTCTTTTTCTAAGACATCTTAGCTGGATATTATAGGAAGCATTTCCATAACACAACGATCCCAAAAAAAGCAAAGGAGAGAGAAGCAAGGACGTTCATTTTGAGACACAAATAGGCATGCAATCATGCTGTGAGGAACTGACAGCTGTGGAGAAAGTTCTGTCCGTCACAGACGCCGGAGGAAATTTTGCCAAGAGGAATTGCTCACGAACTGTCTTCAGGATGGGAAGAGGCCAGCAGGTCCTCTAGGAGGAGCAGAAGGCGGAGACGTCTACATGGTGAAGGTGTGTGTGTGTGGCATGTGTGCTGGAAGGACCTCAGTTAGGTGGAGGTGTGCACCTGCCTCTTCCATGGTCAGTGGGACAGGTAGCACTTCCGGCGGAAACCTGCAGTGTTGCTGAATGTAGTCTATCTCCGACGTTTGCCATCTACCCGCATTGTAGAAAAATTCTGCTGCTTGGTAATATATAATAGCGATCCAAAATCATATGTTATTAAATTTTATTTTCTTATCTGTATTTTTATGCTTTTTATCTGTCCTCAACATAGTGCACCCCAGTTGGAATTAGAAGAATATTTATAAATGGTCAGAAGTCTTTTTCCAGTATATCTTTTAACATCTATGTTGATCCCTGTCCCCCCCTCCCCCCAAGAGAAATGATGTATTCTTGAAAAGGTGTTAAATCATTCCAGGAAAAAAGACAAAACCCCACCTCAGAGCCTGTCAGTCACCTGTCTCCCAGACAGAAGCATCTCCGGAGAAAGGGGGAGTGGCTCTGTGGCAGAAGGAACCACGGATCTTGCTTGAGACCAATGTTGCCTGACTTCAGCTCTGAGCCTCGATCTTGTCACCGAGAACTGTCCTGTCAAGTGTTTCGATCCCTCAGTAAGTAGATGGTCTAAAACACCTGCCTGCACTGTAATGGGATTCCAGAAGCATCCGTGTTCACAGAAATGTAAGCGCAACCTAATGTTTACAGAGCTGACTGAATCCTGGTAGATACCCCACTCACGTGATGCAGAGGGCGGGCACTCGGAGTTTCCCAGCGCAGACACGGCCCCTGATGAATGCCTTGGTTCCTCCTAAGAGCTGGGAAGCCCTGGAGAGCTTTTCCTGCTGCCATCCTTCTGGAAAGCAGCCTCGGCCGAGGTGGCGGCCGTCCCGTTGACAGATCGGAAGCCGGTGCGTTCCGATTGTCACTCTGGACGAAAGCGAGGCAGGATTTGTTTATTTTCGTGTCAACAGACACTTCCCAAGTGCTTCCTGTTGTTCAATGTTGAAAGAATGTCCGGGACCCCATTCACAACTGCTCGCTTCTTGTTTACAGTAAGCATAGGATAGTGACATTCTTGGCAAGCAGGGGTATCAGCTTTCCTGAACTTACATTCTTGGAAGGACAGCACTCTAGCAGGCACCCGACAGGCCTTAACCTGGTGTCTTCCGAGCGTGAGACTTGGGCATCCAGGCTCACGGAACCCCACCAGCCGATGCCCGTGTTTTCCTGCATCCCAGCTACATATGAAAGCAAAAAGGAAGCTGGGATGGCAAGCATCTATCCCCGTCTCCCCACTGCTTTCCCAAGTGCCCCAAGCTATAGCCAACATCAATGTCTTAACTCAGTTTGTTCACGAACAAACTTCTCTGGTGCTGGCGAGCTAGAGGCGCTCTCTGAACAAGCCCCTCCAGAGCGGGACGGGGTGCTGGTGCTGGGAGGAAGGCCGAACACTGCCTCTGTCAGGGTTTGCATGAACTGGATGCAAATGATGCTGCTTCCAGGAGAGGAGGGCTTCCAGCATTCTGATTGGCTGTGGTTGGAGGAGCTTAGCATCCGGAACACATCACCAGGCCCTAGGCCCTCAGTTACCCCCTCGCCTCTGCTGCCCTCGGAGGGGAGAGAGTGCTGAGAGGGTCCTCGTGCGTTCCTCGCGATCCCAGTCTCTCCGGCCGGTGCCGCTGGGAGGCGTAGGTTCTGAAAATCGACTGTTAAAGGAGTTTGAATACATCACATTCCTATGCAAGACGTTTTTAATCTCCAGTGTAATGTAGTTTATTTTTGCTATCTGTAAAGTATTTTTATACGGCTTGTATCATGATAGCTTAGCAATAAAACCGTTGAAAGCACAGGCTGCTGCTTTGATGCCTCATTTCTCTGGGGAGACGGGCTGCTCACATATCCCCTTTCTGTGCTGAGTTCATACAGCAAGGAGCCTTTTGGGGGTACACACACTGTGTCTACTCCTCATCTCAGCCCTCGGAGTGGGAACCATTCACTTCACACCTCACACTGGGGCGCAGAAGCCACCGGCCCGTGTGGTCACTGCACTTGTCAGATCCCCCTGCTCCTTCCAGCCCTGCCCTCGCCAGCGTCTCTAGGCCTCTCGAAGGAGCACCCAGGTAAGTTAGGTTTATAACGTCTAACCATTCACTTCACACTTCATACCATAGTGGGGCCCAGAGCATTTACAGCCAACGGGCCGAGCTGGCCCTCAGAATGCAAAAGCAGACCTCTGCTTAAACATCATACAAAATTCCAAAGTTCAATAAACAAACAAACAAACAAACAAACGAAAAGGTTACCCTTTATCATCAACCCACAAACAGAATTAGATATTACAAGTACTAGAACTTTCCAGCTGGCTTACAACAACTATGCCCTCCCCCCTTACCTTATAGGGACAGCACCTAAGAGGCTTGGAAGGTGTTGCTATTTAAGTCTTAGCAATGTTGTTCAACCTTCATGCCACTCTTCAGAGCTACCCTTTGACTCCAGGCAAGCAGGTGCCTGGCTAGGCCCCCTGCCTCAGGGACCACTCACCCTGCTCTTGGAATGCCTCCTCGGGGACTTTCCACGCCTCCTCCCAGTGTCTGCAGCCAGCGTTACCATTTGGGGTGGAGGGCCCACGCACACACAGGGCCATGCCTAGGTGCTGCTGCTGGGAGCTCCGACCTTGAAATGCCCTCTGGTGACTGGGACCAGCTGGCTCCCACTCTGCCCTTCAGGGCACCAGGTCAACCAGCTGCCCCAAAGCGCTCCAGAACCTACACATAAAGGGTCCAGACCGGTTCCCAGAAGAGGTTCCTGGTGAGCAGACTGCCCCTGGTGGCCAGCCCATAAGTCCTTTTCCTTGTTTCCCCATGGGATCATGGGAGATGGACCCACCAGAATGGTGCTGAGTCACCAATCTGAGGGTGCCTCAAATTGCTTATGTAGATAGGAGCCCCACAAAACATAGTTACTGAGGGGCCACCAGGCCCCTTATGGTTTTTGCAGTAGGTGCGTGCAACTGATTTTCTTGAAGTTAACTTGCTTTCTGAAAGCTTTATACCACTTTTCCAGCATAGAAACCCAGAACCATCTTAAACAGAAAACAAGGATTAAAAAAAAAAAGATACAGCCGTTTAAAAAGCAAGCCTCTGTTCACCATTTATATGTGAGCACACTGGGTAAGCACAATGAAATTCATGTGCCTTAGTTTCCCCAGATATAAAATGAAGATATGAATAGTCCCCTCACACAGGCATGAGGTGCTTAATAACAAATATTAACAATTGATACAATCGCCATCAGTTAGCAAACAGATTGAAGACTCACCAAAGCTGTACCTCTTGTCCCTACATCTGAAGGAAAGATTCAGAGCTCTGACAATAGGTACTGAATTTTCCTAACCAGATGGTTCCAAGTCGAAAATGTGTGCTTATCCATTTTTCAAATCCTGGTTGGAGTGGGAAACCTCTCGCCCTGGGGCCCCCCGTCACTGCCCCGCCTCGCTCAGCGCCGTGGAGTGCTGTCCTGGCTGAGACAGACACCGGGTTAGCAGCAAGGGGCGCTCAGGAATCATAAGATCCGGGGGAGAAAATAAAATGCTGACCCCTACACAGCCTTTTCGGGTTCATCGATGGAAAGAAACGGGGTTTGGCAGGAGCTGGTTGAATGTAAAATTACGGGAGAAGGCACAGACCACAGGGCCGAATGGAAGTGACATTGTTTGGCTTGAGGAACCTTGGCAGCTGTGAGGAGCTACCTGAGATGCATTTGCAGTCAACATTATGCCGTTTTATGGGATGAAGGTGAATGAGATTGGACCAAACCATCTGCAGAAAGGGCTTCCCACTCTAATCTGTCCCCCCTTCGTCCTGCATGGGACACAAACTAGTGCATAGATGGTCAATTTATGACAACGGAGCAGGTTATTCAATGGGAGAAGGATGATCTTTTCACTAAAGGGTCATGGGGAACCTGCAGTGTCCCCCAAGAGATGAAAACCTCTGCCCTGTGCCAGGAATTTCAGGAATTCTTGCTTTCCTAGAAATTTCAAACTGTGACTCAGCACAGAACTCCAGGCACAAAGTACAGTGACAATCTGATCTTAACCTTTTTTAAAAAAATGATTATTATTAGCAGAGAGGGAGGCTGTCACAGCCTTCTGTGAGGAACCGATGAAACTTGCCCCAAGGCGCCCCTAGAACACACTGCTGCTGGCCCTCTGCCCCTCAAGCCGACAGGGCAGACTTCAGTCAGAGCACCCACAGGACGGTCTTACCGAAAGTGCGCATGTACACTCGGCAGACTCAGGCACCTCCCGTGTGTCTTCTCAATGGCCATTTCTAGCTCAAGGGGACCCCAATCTTCCTAATTCCCAGTCTCTTCACCCCACCCCTCCAACACCCCTCCAAGCACAGCCTTTTTATGGCAGCACCATCTGAGCAGTTGCTCAGTCAATAACATGGGTGTGACCCTGGCTCGCTTGCTCTCTCCAGGCCCTGCACATCAGCACATCTTGGTGGGCCCACCTCTGAAGTCACACCTCCTGGCCTCAGGCTCACTGGACCACCTATATCTCCTGCCTGTACGATGGTTGCTGTCCGGGTTCCCTCCTGTCCTCACAGCCACCAGATGGAGCCCAAAGGAAACGCCCATCACACCTATGCCTAACGACCTCCAATAGCTTCCCTTTGCACTTATCTCCCTCCCCCCAGATTTACTTAGGTATAAAGGACAAATTAAAAAGTGTATATATTTAAGGTATACAACATGTAAAAATTGTAGAATAATTACCAAAATCAAGCCATTTAACACATATCAGCTCACAGTTATCTTTGTGTGTGTGTGTGTGCTGTGAGGCATTTGAGATCTACTCTCTTAGCAACTTTCAAACATTCATTAGGTTCCCAGAGCTCATTGTTCTCATAGCTGAAAGTTTGTACCTTTTGACTAAAATTTCCCTATTTCCCCCAGCTCATCCCCAGTAACCACGGTTCTACTCTGTTACTACAAGTTTGGCCTTTTTGGTTTCTTCCTATAAGTGATATCCCACAGCATCTGTCTTCCTCCTTCTGGCTTATTTTACTTAGCACAGTGCCCTCCAGGTTCGTCCACATTGTGAAAAGCAATGTCACAAAGTGGTCTACAGATTTAGTGTAATCCCTATTAAAATTTCAGTGGCATTTTTCAGAAATAGAAAAAACAATCCTAAAATTGGTACGCAACCCCAACCGACCCCAGATAGCCAAAGCAATCTTAAGTAAGGAGAATGAAGGTGGGGCATCACACTTCCTGGTTTTAATTTGTGTTACAGAAGCAATGGCAATCAAAGCAGTATTGTACTGCCATAAAAACAGACATGATCAGCCCAGCCAGGGTGGCTCAGTGGTTGGCCATCAACCTAATAACTGGAAGATCACAGTTTGATTCCCGGTCAGGGGGGCACATGCCCAGGTTGTGGGCTCGGTCCCCAGTGTGGGACTTGCAGGAGGCAGCTAATCAATGATTCTATCTCATCATTGATATTTCTTCTATATCTCTCCCTCTCCCTTCCTCTCTGGAATCAATAAAAAATGTATATTAAAAGTAATAAAATAAAACACACACACACACAAAAAAAAGACACAATCAGTGGAAAAGAATAGAGAGCTCAGAAATAATCTCATGCATATATGGTCAGTTAATTTATGATGAAGGAGCAAGGTTATAGGATGAGGGAAGGATAATCTTTTCACTAAATGGTCATGGGGAAACTGGACCCCTATCCACATTCACAAAACTCAGCTCAAAATGGACTGAAGACTTAAACATAAGACCTGAAACCATGAACATCCTAGAACAAAACATAGGTAAGCTTCTGGACATCAGTTTTGGCAATGATTTTTTCTTTAAAAATTGACACCAAAAGCACAGGCCACAAAAGGGCAGTTGGGGGCAACCAGGCCAGCAGGGGAAGATAGGTAAGGACTACCAGACTGGCAGGGGAGGGCAATTCTGGGCGACCAGGTTGGCAGGGGGAGGCAGTTAGGGGCAACGGGCTGGCCAGGGATCAGTTAGGCATCAATCAGACTGGCAGAGGAGTGGTTAGGGGTTAATCAGGTTGGCAAGCAGAAGTGGCAGAGGCAGGTGAGCAGTTGGGAGCCAGCAGATTGGATTATGAAAGGGATTTCTGACTGCCGGTTTAGGCCCAATCCTGGTCCCCTAGCCCAGCACCAGGACAGGAAGCGCATCTTGAGGTCCCCTGTTAAGCCCTGCCTGGTGTGGGGTGTGGCCTGAGGTCCCCCGTCAAGCCCATGGGGGCAGGATAAGTGTAGCTTCAGGTCCCTGCTGATTGCTCATTAAGGTTCCTTATGAGAACTTGGCCTCAGCTGTGACAGTGATGGTTAATTAGCATATTCCATCTTTATTAGATTAGATAGGACGGACACAGACACGGACACGGACGGACACACACACACACAAAGGTATTCAGCCATAAGAAAGAAGGCTATTCTGCCATTTGTGATGGATGGACCTTGAGAGCATTGAGCTAAGTGAAGTAAGCCAGACGGAGAAAAGACCAATGCTGCAGAGAATCATTTATATGTGGAATCTAGTGGGGGAGAGTCAAACTCATAGGATCGGTAGAAAAGTGGTTCCTGGTGGTTGAGACAGGTTGGTTAAAGGGCACACACGTTTTAGCTACAAGATGAATAAGTTCTGAGAATCTAATGTATAACATGGTAGCCACAACACTATTGTTTACACTTGACCCTTGAACAATGAGGGGGTGAGGTGTGCTGACCCCCTACAACCCAAAATCTGTGCATTAATTTCTGACTCCAAAATTTTGCTAATAGCTTTCTGTTGACTAGAAAGAAGTCTTACTGATAACATATAGTCAATGGACACATGTTTTGCATGTCATATATTTTACATACCATATTTATACAATAAAGTAAGCTAGAGAAAAGAAAGTGTTGTTAAGAAAATCTTAAGGATGAGGAAATATATAGTATTTATTGAAAAAAAAAATCCACATGTAAGCTCAAACCCTTGTGTTCAAGGGTCAATTGTAAATGAGATTCGCTAAGAGAACAACCTAAATGTTCCCACGCACAAGAAAACATCAATATGTGAAGAAATGGATGTGTTAACTACATAGCTGGGGAAATTGTTTCACATCTTATATCTATACCAGCTTACCCCAATGTACAATTTAAATCGCTTTCATTTTTTTGGTCAATTATTCCTTATGAAAGCTGGAAGAAATCGGTACTCTGTGAGAAAAGGAGAGTAGAAAACTGTTTTGCCATCTTGAAAACATCACTCCCCCTGGGCCCCATCCCAAACCTGGAGCAGGCAGCTCAGCCTCTCGGGTCAGAGCCAGTGCGAGAGCCCCATGTCTGCTGGTCACAGGCCTTCCCTGTGCATTTAGAACGATTCAGATTTCAGGCAAGACTTCCGGCCATCTTCCCCGCCTACCACTCTCCAGACCCACCTCTGGCCACACTGGGCCTCTCTCCCGTTCCTGGCCCAGACCAGACCCTTTCCCACCTGTCTCTGACGTGCTCTGAGCCCAGGGCTTCACAGACCTGCCTCCCTCGTTCTCTGGGTCTCCAGTCAAACATCTCAACCTCAGAGAGCGTCCGTGAGCAACAGCTGCAGTGTGGGACCTACCCTGCCCCGCACACTCCCCAACAGACAGCCTCCTCCTGTTGGGATGCCAGCTGCTCCCTGTGGTCTGTCTCCCACTCTGTAAATGCCACGGGGCAGACAGTGCCTGCCTTTGCTCAGGGCCACATGCCCAGGCCCTGCACACACAGTAGGCCCTCAGGAACTGTGTGTGTCTAACTTTCATACGCACAGATGGCATTGAGAGCAGCAGGCTCGCTGGAATGCATGGAAAATGAGCCGTTTCCTCATATGTAACTCATTTGTGAGGTCAAACACCTGCCTTGAGAGTCCTTTCTTCTGTTCCATCTGGCTCCGTTTTATTCAGCTCTAATGGCACGCCGGCACCCCGGCCCGGCTCTGAGAGCAGCCGGCTCCTCGTCGCAGGCAGGGTGAAGGCAGAACCGAGCCTGCCAGTGGCTGCTCCCTGGCGTCCAGCAGTCACCACGACCCCCCTCCCCGCTGCCTGTAAACTCTCGCTGCTGTGGCTCAGCAGCCCCTGGGGGCAGGTGAGAGAGGGCAGCCGGGCAGCTGCCATTTACCGGCCAAATGTGAAGCACCTGAGTTTTGGGGGAGTCTGTTTGACAAGGTGAGTGACGGACTGGGGGCCTCTGTAGCCACATTACATTGTGTTAATGCCTGGCTCGCTCCTCTGCACCTGTCCTCTCCACCCATCCTCCCAGGCACACCTGTAGCGTGGCTCCCGAACCCACACCCTCAGTTATCCTACAGGTGCGTGTTCTTCCCCTCCCCCCCCCCCCCCCCCCGCCTCCAGGCCCTGCACCCTCCAGGCCCTGCCTTCTCTGGGGGCCTGCACCCTCTGGTATGGCTGCTATCTTCCACACGGACCTTGCAGAAGGCATTCTGAATTTGACCCCGTGGACATCTCCCCCGGGCATCCTCCTCAGGGACCAGCACGGCCCGGGCATAGGTCCAGGTCCCCTCAGGGCCATGCAGTGGGGGTCCCAGACTCCACTCCTTCCCACCCGCTCGCCCTCAGGGCTGCTGACCCTTTGCCCTGTTCACAGCAAACTCTCAGGACCCCTCCCCCCCACTCGTCTCCCACTCACAGACCCCATGAGGCTCTTCAGGCCCCACTTTCTGCCCCCAATTCTCCAAACGCAGCTTCTCTGGCCTCTGCGTCTCATATCCATAAACAACCCCTCCCCCCTCTTCCCAGTTTCCCCGCCCAAGGCGGCCTGCTGCCTCGGCTCTACCTGAACCTCGCAGGCCGCTGGCAAATTAGGACAGAGATTCATTAGCTTACGGTCCTGCGGTCAGTCTCCCTGGGCCATCCTCAAGGTGTCCGAGGGCTGTGCTCCTTCTGCAAGTCCAGCGGGAAATCCCTGTCCTGGCAAAGCCCGAAATCGCCTCCCGGACTCCTGCTCCTGGCGTCCCGTCCCTCTGGCCCTCGCTCAGGACCCCTCGCACATATTGGGCCCACCTGGACGGGCCAGGATGCCCCTCCCACCGGAAGCTTAGGAGTCACACCTGCAAGTCCCTGCGCGTCAGGAACGGATCCCAGGTGCGGGGAGTGAGCGTGGACCTGGGGGCACTGCCCCGCCCACTGTGCCCTCCGGAGCTGCTGCGGTCTCCCACAGCCCCTGTGTGGTGTCTTCCTGGCTCCTTTTTGCCACGTCTACGGTTCTCTACCCACGGCCATTGTCCTCATTTCTTGGTGATTTGAGCTTCTGGACAAGCACGTTTTTCTTTCTTTCTTTTTCTTTTTCTTTCTTTCTTTCTTTCTTTCTTTCTTTCTTTCTTTCTTTCTTTCTTTCTCTTTCTTTCTTTCTTTCTTTCTTTCTTTCTTTCTTTCTTTCTTTCTTTCTTCCTTCCTTCCTTCCTTCCTTCCTTCCTTCCTTCCTTCCTTCCTTCCTTCCTTCCTTCCTTCCTTCTTTCAAAAAATCGGGACTTTTTTAAAACGCCGTGGGACATGGGACAAATTGTTTAAAATCGGGACTGTCCCGCCAAAAGCGGGATGTCTGGTCACCTTAGCCAAATATCAACTGTACGATTGACATTTCTTTTGAGAGCCAAATTTTTTAAACTTAACATTCTTCTAACGCAACTTCTTCAAAATAGACTCCCCCAGGCTGTGGCATTTTGTGGAAGAGCCACACTCAAGGGGCCAAAGAGCTGCATATGGCTCGCAAGCCGCAGTTTGCTGACCACGACCCCAGAGCCCTGTTTCTCACATCACAGAAGGTACCGGAAAGGAAAAGCAGAGGCGCTTGTTAACTCCTGACTGCGGGCCCCGCCCACAGGGGTTCTGACTCGGGAGGTCGGGGTGGGGGTAGAAAGCTGCATTTCTGCCATGGTCCCAGGGATGTGCATCCATGACTGCTCCTGGCTGGGGGTCAGCACTGGAACCATTGCCCTACCAGGCGTCCTCAAACTTTTTAAAGTGGGGGCCAGATCACGGTCCCTCAGAGAGCTGGAGGGCCGGACTATATGAACTACTAATTCCTACTGTAACACCTCGGCTGCGCTCACTGCCCAAAAAACCTGGCGGGCCGGATCAGACTCCTCTGCGGGCCGCATGTGGCCCGCAGGCTGTAGTTTGAAGACGCCTGCTAGACCGTCAAATGCCTAATAATTGTAGCCCCTCAGTGATGCCATCTTCTTCTCTCAAGCTCTGACTCCATTCCATATCCACCTGTGACCACACACCTTTGCCACTACAACAAGCACGTCAAACTCAAAAGCTAACACGGGCCAAATAAACAAGGCATGCGGCCCATGGGCCATGAATTTCACATGCTTACCCCACAACCTTTCACTGGCTGCTCCCTCCTCCCCTTCCCTAGCTTAGATCCTGCAGCCAAGCATGGCAACTCTCCCATGTGGCTTAAAACCAACGCTGGCTCCTCTGCACCTGCACCCATGCCTGCGGCTGCAGAAAACCACCAACAACCCCCTGTGTATCCGTGAGGCATGGGCTCCTGCCATGTGTCCAGCCGCCCTCAGCCCCTCTGGATGACTCATGCCTTCTCCCTCAACTCCTAGCGCCTCCTCCCACCACCTCCCTCTTTCCCGACGACCCTGCTTCCTGTTTCATAAGGAGTGGGGGAGCCCCTACCAGCACTAGGGCCCTTGTGCTTGGCTTTGCCTCCTTCTTCATGTTCTCAGTAACTGCCCTGCTCTCTTAGGCCACCCCCTCCACCCCCTCTCTCCTTCCCAAGGCATCTCCCCGCTTCTCCCTCTTTCTTCTGCCCCATCCATGTTTCCTTCTACCCCAGACAATTCCAATCACAGCACAAACATCCAATTATTTCTGCCTGAGCAATAATTACTGACGCCACAATCCCTTTCAGCTGTTGCCTTATTTCTCAGTTCTCCTTTATGGCAAACCCCCTGAAATGCTGTGTACCCACTTCCTCCCATGCCTGTCCCCTCCCATTCTCTCCTGAATCACTCCCATCAGCTTCCTGACACCACCTCATATGATTCACCCATGACCCCCCAGGTCACTGTTAAATCCGCAGTCAATGGTCCATCATCGCCCCTGGATCGATCAGCAGTCACAGCCAGTTCCATCCTTCTTTCTTGATGAGTGTTCTTCACGTGGTTTCTGTTGGCTCTGGTTCTTCTTCCTTCCCACTGGCTCCTCCTCACTCTCAGCTGCTGGTTCCTCCCATCTCCCCAACATGGGAGCACCCCAGACCCAGCCGTAGGCCTCTTTTCTATCTGCAGGCATCTCCTTGGTGATCTCATCCCCTCTCCTGGCTTTAAACACCGTCTACGTGCAGAGGAGTCCCACCTTTACACCACCTGCCTAGACCCCTCCTCTGGGTTCCAGACGCAGTCACCCCCCTGCCTACTTGACAAACTCCGCTTGGAACTCAGGGCAGCTTCTGGCTTCAGACAGGGAGGCGCTGGGGCCCTCAGGCAACCGCCCAAGGAGGACTGAGTCCTGCTAGCAGCCGCTTGTTTTGCCTGGAAGAGGATCCTGCCCCATTTGAGGCTTCGGAAGACTTCAGCTTCCGTTGAAACCATGATCACAAGCCCAGCAGGAACCCTGACAGAGGATGCAAGGAACCACTCTTGGATTTCCAGCTCACAGAAGCTGTGATATCATAAACTGGTGCTGTTTTGAGCTGCTGAGTTTGTAGGTAATTGTTTATACAGAGATGACTGTAACACACACAGAGGGGTCAAGTAACCGGCCCAAGGTCACACAGCTTATGAGAAGGGAGCCAGGGTCCCAGCCCAGTTTGTCCCCTAAAGCCTCTGCTATTTCATCTCAAAGCATGCCACTTTGCATGATATTCTTCATCCCGGGTTCAGACAGACATTTCCACGAGCATTAACATGGAGCAGATGGGTGCTCCGTGAGTCCTGCTCCAACAGGCTAATGAGACACGTCTGTGCCTCAAAGCTGGTCTCTACGCCTCCTCCATCCATTCACTCAGCCGACACACACTGGTTCTAAAGCTTGAAGCAGACCCTGTCGGTCTTAGATTTAAAGCCCTGTGGTGGACAATGCTTTTGTCAGGTTCTCGGGGCCACCACGACCAGGCACTGCCCATCCTTGCACTGCCCAGAGCTGCTGCCCACGTGTTTGTTGCACAGGCTGGGCCTGAGGAGTCTCCATTTGCTATAAGCCAACAGGCCTCGCTGCACCTGGGTCCTTCCTCCAGCACCCTTCATCCTGCCTCCCCCCCCCCCCCAATCTGAGGATCTGAAGGAGCCTCCTCCACTCGCTTTATCCTCACCCTCCTGCTCCCAACCATCAATATTCAAACATGCTATGGGTCCCTTGTCTACATAAACCGGAAATGAAATATGTGGGAAGCCACCTACTGTTGATATCGTCATGAGAGTGGACTAAGGAATGCAGAATGCCGATGGACCTTGGGTGATAGCAGGGTTGACATTATGCACCAATTCTTTGTGTTGAGATAGATGTGGCTCAAGGCAATCCCCTAACCCAGTGGGTGGCAAACTCATTAGTCAACAGAGCCAAATATCAACAGTACAATGATTGAAATTTCTTGTGAGAGCCAAAATTTTTAAACTTAAACTTCTTCTAATGCCACTTCTTCAAAAGAGACTCGCCCAGGCCATGGTATTTCGTGGAAGAGCCACACTCAGAGGGCCAAAGAGCCGCCACATGCGTGAGCCACAGTTTGCCAAGCACAGCCCTAACCTGATAATCCTTTTATTGTTTACCAAACTTTACCTTTGATATGCCTGTATGCATTGCTAGAGGGCAAGATGTGTATCTAAAACTGAATAAAAGCAGATGGGACCCAGTCTCAATGTGTCTCTTCAAGAAAGAGGCTCCACCTGGCCCCCAATGCCTTCTAAATTCATATTTCTTGTATAGCATTTTCATTTGTGCGTCAGCCCCTCCTTCAGATCCTGAACCCCCACTGAGTAGGTCACGGCAGAATAGAAAAGCCACTGACTCCTCTGCTGCCTTCAGCCACTGGCCTGGCTTTTTCCGCCATCTCAGCCTAGGCTCTAGGAAGAGTTGTCCCTTCTCTTCTCCCACAGCCCCCTCAGCCTCTGCCCCACTCCCCACCACTGTGCTGAACTCAAGGTCTCCAGTGCCCCCTCAAGATGAATCAATGGGTTCATCTCCATCCCTCTCTCCCTGGACTCTCTGCAGTGCTTGGCCCTCGAGTTCTCTCTAGTGAACTTGTGCCCTTGCTCTTGGGTTACAGGACACCCTGCTTTCCTGCTTCTGCCCCCTCTCCCTTTCTCTCCAACTAACATGGAAGCTCCCTAGGCCTCAGCCTCGGGTCCTGGTCTTCTCATCCACGGGTACTCATAGCTCTGCTTCCCATCCTGAGTTGAATAATGCCCACATTCCTTAGCCCTGTCTCAGGTCTGAAATCCAGTGTGGCTTTATCTTAAGACCAGTGGTCAGCAAACTGCGGCTCTCAAGCCACATGTGGTTCTTTGGCCCCTTGAGTGTGGCTCTTCCACAAAATACTACAGCCAGGGTGAGTCTATTTTAAAGAAGTGGCATTAGAAGAAGTTTAAGTTAAAAAAATTTGGCTCTCACAAGAAATTTCAATCGTGGTACTGTTGATATTTGGCTCTGTTGACGAATGAGTTTGCTGACCACTGTCTTAGGCCCTCCACGCTGTCACACACAGAATGGAACTCACCAGCTACCCCCATGCCTGCAAAATGTTATTTCCCCCTGGGAACCCTCTTCAGGAAATCCCATCACCATCTACCCCACTGTCAAACCCAGAACCCCTGGATTCAGACTTCATTCACCCCCAGCCCAGTATGGCTAACTGGTCACCTCTCTGCCACCCTCCCAATCCATAACCCACTGTCTCCTGCCTAGTATATGACCTGTCCCCAGCCTTTCTTCCCCATGAGGTCAGCTCCTCATGGGCAGGGCCTTCTCAGAGCCTCTCCGAGGCTGAAGAATGCTGTGACAGTTTAAAAAACGGATAGCCGATGCAACTTTCCTGACTGACTGGCCCATATGTTCTGGGCTAATCTGGGGGGCATCTCACTCTGAAATGCTGAGCTAGATGAACCTGAAGTCTCTTCTCATTTACAAAGGGCCGTGACTCTATGAGCTCTAACTCACTGTGAGCAGGCCTGAGATTGCTCCTCATTTTGCCAAATTCGGCTCTTGAGAGGGTGGCCCAGGTAGAGTATTGCCCTACCACGGCCCTCCTATGGGAGTTTCTTACAGCTGCTCTAACACATCGCCACAGACCTGGCTTCAAAACTTATCACCTTACCGTTTGGGAGGTCAGAAGACTCTCTGGGCTCCAAGCCAGGCATTGGCAGGGCTGTGTTCCTTCTGGAACCTCTAGGACTTCCCTGCCTTGTCCAGCTTCTGGAGCCGCCCACACTCCTTGGCTCGTGGCCCCTTCCTTCCTCCATCTTCAGAACCAACAATGGCCTGGTGAGCCTTTCTTGCTGCCTCCCTTTTCTACTATTCAGGGCCCTTGTGGTCGCCTGGGGTCCACCTGCATGCCACGGCCAGTCTCCTTACCACAAGCTGATTAGCACCCAAAATTCATCTACAACCTCAATGCCCCCTTTGCCACATGGCACCAACTCACAGGCTCTCAGGATTTCAGTGTGGACATCATGGGGCCTGTTATTCTGCTGATCTCACTGGATTCATTTGAACACAGCACAGTAATGACCATCTTCTGGGCTGGGTACAGTCTCACAGACAGCGCTCAGGGGAAAGGGCTGTCATTGCCCCCATTTTACAAGAAGCTGAGGCTTGGAGGTGTGAAGTTACCTGCCAGAGGCCACTCAGCTGGTACGCTGCCAAGCTGAGACTCATGCCCATGTCCACCCATGCGCCTCAGAAGCCTTGCTCTTGGGCACCATGGGCACTCACTCTGTCACCCTCCCTGAGCCATCTCTCCCCAGGAGACTCACAGCCCCTGGCTGTTTTAAGCGGAGGAATAGCTGTCCCAGGTCCAAGCTGCCACTCACATGGGAGAGTGAGTCCACGTCTCTGAGCCTCTGGGCCTTCCTCCCGGCCTGGCCTCCGGAAGGATCCAGTGTGAGAGAGCCTGATGCGGAGGCCCCACTCAGGCCTTGTAGGTTGGGTGTGTGTAAATGTGCTGGTGGTGTTCTGAGCAGCAGGCAGGGCAGGGGGGCAATTCTCTTGGCTGTAAACTATAAAGCTGTGGACAGCCTTGACACGTGACCAGGGACATAAAGTCGCATTGGTGGGTGCCTGGGCCAGATTCTCTGCACTGGTTTGCTCACAGAATCCACCCAGAACAATCTCTGCTACTTCTAACACAATCATCCCATTGCACATCTGGGGAAACTGAGGCCCAGATAACTGCAACAAGAGCTCCCCTCATTCATTCATTCATTCATGGCCTTCGCCAATATTTGTTGATGCTGACATATGCCAAGAGCAGTGTTCTGGATCCACACCTTCTCCCTGTGAACAGCAGGAGCCTTAGAAATCAGCTTCTTTTCCCAGCCAGTCTGATGGGTGATGCTGGGACCCCAAAGTGCCCCATAAGTGGGTTCAGCTGTGGGCTTCCATTCTTCGAAACATTCCGTTGTACCCGTGACACTAAATACTTCCCTTCCCAATGAGCATGTCGCCCCAAACATCTGAATATGCAAGGTGCGGCCCCTGGACCCAGCCATGGCAAAGTGGGTGCAGAAACCCGCCTCTATGCTGAACACGGAGGCATTTCCCAGCCTCCGGGAGACCCAGACAGGGACTCTCCATGGAGCCCCACTGCCCCCTAGAGGCCCAGCTGGGGATGCTGTCCCAGGACCCATGCAAAAGAGCTCACTGGCCTCCCTAACTCTCCTCTGGACACCACCCAGAACAACCTCAGTCTGACCACCGTCCATCTGCTGAGTCCACAAGACAGAGGAGACTCCGAGCCCCGCTGGCCGAGTCAGGGCCAAAGGTAAAGGAATAGGAACTCGGCAGTTCTGAGGGCTCCCCATGCGTTCACTCCCTGAGTCCTCTGTATTGTTCCCATCACCATTTCACATGGGGGAAACCGAGGCACAGAGAGATGTAGCAACTGGCCCAAGATCTCACAGCCAGAAGTGAGGAGGGGGAGCTTCCAGCACGGCCCTCCTCAGCATCGGGGGCCCAGCTTGTGTGTTCCATCTTCTGGGAAGCCTGCCCGGCCTCCCAGTTAGAGCTGGTCCACCCACCGCCCCTGCCCCTATTGGTCTGGGCCTCCTTTGCCTCGCAGCTCCACCCTCGATGTACAACGGTGGTTCTGTTTGTATTGAGTCAGCCGGCCCTGCTGCAGAGCTGGCTCTGTGAGGCAGGATGGGATCTGTGGAGGGTGTTTCAGTATCCCCAGGGCCCAGCTCTGTGCCTGGATCATGGTAGGCATTCCCTACGTATTTGTGGAATGAATGAAGGAAGGAGAAAGGGAGGAAAGAAGGAAGGAAGGAAGAAGGGAGGGAAGGAAGGAAGAAGGAAGGGAGGAAAGGAAGTGAGGGAGGGAAGGAGGGAAGGAAGGAGGGAGGGAGGGAGGAAGAAAGGAAGGAAGGAAGGGAAAGAGGGAGGGAGAGAAAGAAGAAAGGAGGAAAGGAAGGAAGGAAGGAAGGAAGGAAGGAAGGAAGGGGCACAGTTTCAATCCTCAAGAAGCTCCCACTCGGTGGAGAGACAGACCTATGGACTCTGGAGATTGCCCAGAGCCCCCTGCTCAGATGGCGTCCACCAGCAAATTGACTGTTACCTTATTTGGGAAGAGCATCTTCAGGGGATGTAAGTAAGTTAACGATCTCAAAATGAGATCATCCTGGATTATCAGGGTGGGCCCCACGTCCAATGACAAGTGTCCTTGTTGGAAGGGGAATAGACAGATTCCAGGGAGAAGCCGTGGGAAGACGGAGGCAGAAGTGGAGTTGGCTGCCACAGCCATGGCCTAGAAGCCAGAACAGCAAGGAAGGATCCCTCCCCAGGGCCTGTGGAGGGAGCACGGGCCTGCAACGCCTTGGTTTCAAACTGCTGCCCTCCAGCATGGGAGGGAGACATTTCCTCGTCTTAGGTCACCCAGTTTGTGGCGATTTATGGCAGCCCTGGGAAACAGGCATTGACAACACAGATGGCTTATCAGCAGGCAAACATCCCTCAAAAGGGCTCACAAGAGGCCACTAGGAGGCGCCGTCCGATGAGCTGTTCCAGGGGAAGGAGCAGGGATATTGGGCTCTCTTGGGGTATTATGGCTGCTACTACCGTTAGATTTTCTAGAATTCCCTTTCCCTCAGCTCACACCCCTGCGGACCAGAGCAGTGCCCTGACACGCAGGTGTGTAACTCCCCTAAACACAGATGCTCCCCTCCACCCGCCCAGCTCCAACGCCGCCCCCCTAACCTGCTGGCTGGAGGTGATTCCTCCCACCCTGTCCTCTGAGCCCTCTTTCTCCCAAAAGCCTGCGACAGGCCTGGGAAATGGACACTTCATGCCTGGCGCGTCTCCGCACGGGTAGCAAATAACGTGGGCAGGGGCCACATCCTGGGTCAACCGCCCCGATCCCCCCCCCCCCCCCCTGCTCAAACAGGATGCTGTGAGGATAAAATGGGCTCAGTCAGTGCGGCTCGGCTCCCTTAGGATCCATACGGCCCGTCATAAGGGCTCAGTAATATCAGCTGCCATCATGGACGAGGGCGATGATGACATCATCACGCCCAGCTGGCCCCCGGTCAGTGTGTGTGTCCGGCGTCCTAATTCGGATTGGGGCCAGCACTGCCCCGAGAGCCCTGTGAAGGCCCAGGCCCAGCCTGAGCTGCCTCCACGCTGTCCCTTTTCATGTGGAGTCAGTTTCTGTGGTGCTGGGAGATGCTTTCAAAATGATGCGAGCATATTTCTGAGGTCAACTTCTAATCAAAAACGACTCCCAGACGGTGCCCTGGTTTAAATAGAAAGAAAGGAGAAATGGAGTGAGTCATCACCCAAACCATTTGAATGAAACAAAGACACAACAAACTCCCTGCTTTCCTCTTGCGCCAGAACGGTGACCTCAGCCCTGCAGGATGCAGCTGGAGGGAATTAAGGGATCTCCGGTTCCGAGATAGCGCGGCGGCACAGCCACCCACCATGACTCACAGCGAGAGCCACAGAGAGGTGGCGAGGAAGGCAGAGTGGGGACCCTGGCGACCCACGGCCGAGGCGGCGGCTCTGGGAACCCGGCATTAAGGGGTGGGCTGGCGGAGAGCAGACCCTGGGGGAAGTCGAGGAGTGAGCAGGAAGATACCCCAAATTTGGAGCAAGTCTCCCAGAGAGCTGGAGGATGCTACCAGGCCTAGGTAGGGGGTGACAAATGTTCCAAACACCCCAGAGGTGAGTCCAGGGGCCGTGTCAGTAATTCCTCCTTGGGATTCTCCTAGGCCCGTCATCCTCTGCCCTTGGCCACCAGGGGAAGGGCAAACAGCACTGCCTGGGAATCTGGGGGCTTCCTTTGGAATGTGGTGTCGCCAAGGTTCTGACCTTGGAAGACTTTTCCCAGGAGTGGGAGGGGGGCTGGACTGGACAGGCAGGGTGAGGCCGAGCAGGCTGCTGGCTGTGGGCTCCAGGCTCCACCATGACAATTACTCCAAAGTGCATAACTTCTGCTCAGGATTGTCAAGATGACCCACTACACTTAGAGAACTATTTTTTTTTTTTAAATTGAGCTAGTTTCAGTAATACATGCACAAGATAAAACATTTTTTTCAATAACAAAAGTATAACATACGAAGTCTTCCAGTACTCACAGGCCCACGCCCCAGTGGTGCCAATTCTTGGTTTGACTTTTCCAGTTTTTCTGATGGTAATGTGTACCTTTAACAAGATGCCTACTTCCATGGCTTGATTCGTCAACGTTTGATGGTATTGCATGCTGCCTAATATTGGAAGATGGGATATTAGTGTAGTTTCTCCGACTTCTATCCATTTCTTCCCCCCCCCCCCATAAATGTTAGTTATAGTATTTTTACTTCGTGGACCCTGAAGTGAGAATGTCTGATTTCAAATCCTATCTCTGCCATTTCTGACTGTGCAACTTTAGTCAAGTTACTTCACCTCTGTGTCCCAGTTTCCTCATTGGTACAAATGGGGGTAATGACAGCTTCTGCTTCATCAGACTGTCATGAAGATCGAATGTGTTGATTCATGCTAAGTTATATAAGAAATCCCCATCAGTGTTAGCTATTGTTTCTCATTATTCTGTTCTAGAGTTTAGAACTAAGTCTTCTTTGAACTGTCAACAGACTGATTATAAAAAATTGAAAACCTTACTACATGACCAAGGAAGCAGTACCCACTGAGGCAATAGGGGCGAATGGGCTGGGGCAGAGGAACTGTGAGCCTGAGTCACTGGGCCTTTCCTGCTCAAAAGGATCTAATCGTCCAGGTGTCAGAGCCAATACACACTTGCAGTTTCTTTCCGGTATTTCTGCCTCTTCCGTCGAATTACCAACTGCTACTTTGCAAACTTGTGTATGCCATTTTCTTTCTCAGATTCTTTTCCAGGAGATTAACATAGACCTTTGGGTACTTTTTTCATACAGAGCACAAGGATTGTGAATGTTTGGATTCGTGAATGTCTAAGGACACCTTTATTTTAATGATATAAGGAACCCTAGGCTGAAAATCTTCTATCCTCCTCACAGGGAAGACATATCTCCATCGTTTTCCAGCACCTGAGTGGATGACAAACGTGGTGTTCATCTGATATCTCAATCTTTTGTAGTTTCCCCACTTTCAAAATCATTATTTTCAAAGACCTGTTCCTTTGTAAAGTTTTAAAATGCCCCCTGATGTCTGTGGGTATGCATCGTAACTGCACCTATGCAATATGAAGACTCGTCTCTCCTGGGGTCCAGCAAAATGCTCTTCTCATGTCTTTTATTATTCCCTCTGCTCCTTTCTCTCTCTTCTCCTCTTTTGAAATTCCCATTTTACAGAGCTGGAACTTCTGGATTTATTCTCTATGTCTCTATTTTTTTATTTTTATTTTTTTTAATTTCCCTGGTTTGCTTCTTTCAATTCTGGAAGATTTCCTCAAGTCTGTCTGCCAGATTACTAACTTGATCATCGTGCATATCTGTTTTATGTCCCAGCCCACTCATTGAAATTTTCAAATGCAATCATATTTCTCCTTTTCAAGAATGATTCCTTCTCCTCTGACTACTCCATTTCACAATGTGTGTTTGTGGATACAACCGTCTCTGAAATCCTCGGTGAAAGTAAGTTTTCTTCTCTTCCCTGAATCATCTCTGCTTATTCCAGAGTGAAGTGTTCAGTTTCTCCACTTGGATCTTCCCTTTTGTGATGTGTGTTTTCTTCCAACGTCTTAATATCCTGCGAATGTTGTTTCTCAGTTACAAGTAAAGGATCAAGCTGGTTGCTGTCTAAGAGGCCTGGTTTTCTCTGCAGCTTCATAGGTTTTCTCCTCCATGTGGCTGATCCTTGGAATGCTGGACAAGCCGTGGGCCGTTCACACCTGGGCAGGGCACACCTACCAGCAAGACTCCCTATTGGGTACAAGGGCAGAGAGCCAACAGGCAGGCCAGGGAGACCCCACATTGCCAAAGCAAAGACAGACCACTCACGGGCTCATCTTCTCTCAAGTAGAAGGTTAGGCAGACCCTTCAGCCCAGTTTTGACAGAGAGACAGAGACAGAGAGATCGTGTTTTTTTGCCACTGTCATTTGGGCCCCTGTTGCATATGTCTTAAACAATGACAGTACCAACAGCCATCATAAGATGTCTTCTTAGGCCCATTTTAAAAAAGAAATCTCCATTGCTGGCTATGGCAGGCAGAATAATGGCCCCTAAAGACGATCACATTCTAATCCCTGGGATCTATGAGTGTGTTTCCTTATATGGCAAAAGGAGCTTTGCAGATAGGATTGAGTTAAGGGTTTTGAGATTGGAAAATGGTCCTGGATTATTCAGGTGGGCTTGATACAAGGGTCCTTATAAGGGAGGCCACCAGGTTCAAAGTCAGAGAAGGAGATGGGGGACAGAGCAGATGGCAGGGAGAGACCTGAAGGCACTGGTTTTAAAGATGAATGAAGGACCACAAGCCAAGGATTTCAAAACAAGGGAATGGATTCTCCCTGAGCCTCTGGAATAAGCATGTCAAACTCAAAGGCTAACATGGGCCAAATAAGCAAGGCATGTGGCCCACAGGCTGCGAGTTTGACATGCTTGCTCACTGGTGGTCCATGAGGTCCAAAAAGTTGGCGACTGCTGCTCTAGAAGGAACTTGACCTTTCTGACACCTTGACTTTGGGCTTTCTAAATCCTAGAAATCAAGATACTAAGTTTACGTTGTTTTAAGTCATTAAGTTTGTATTAATTTGTCACAGTGGCAATAGGAAACATACACTTCTAAGTATGTTGCCCATCAGAAAATAAAATTAGCCCAGCCAGTGTGGCTCAGTGGTTGAGTTCCCAGTCAGGGTACATGCCCAGGTTGCAGGCTTGATACTCAGTGCGGGGGGCATACAGGAAGCAGCTGATTGATGATTAATATTGATACTCCTCTTTCATCAATGTTTCTATCTCTCTTCCTCTCCCTTTCTCTCTCTCTCAAATCAATAAAAACATATTTTTTCTTAAACTGTAGCCATTTGCAGCTTCATCCAGCATTCATAATGCAAATGAGATGTTTGCATTACTCATTTAATCCTCATTAACCTGCAAGGGAACTACTCTCATCACTCCCAGAAGAGGCAGTTGAGGCTCAGAGAGGTTATGTAAATTGCCCAAGGTCACTTAGCTAGTAGGCGGCAGCGAAGCCAGGATACGTTCCTACATATTGCTCTTCTGCCTCTGTCTTCAAAAACTTACGTAAGGTTCAGAAGGGAACAGTGTCGGGTGAAACCCATGCCCTGGGAAGTAATGCCTTATTTTTTCCAACTTGTCAGGATATACTTCTAATCCCTTAAACCTCCCAGCTCTGGCTAAACAATAATCTTTGCTCTGTTACAGTTTTGTGGCTCCGAGATGCCTCATTTGTGGCTGCCCATAAGCACACCGCAGGCCTCCCTGCTTTGTTTGGGAGAACAGCTCTCCTGTGATGTCAGAAGCATGAATCAGGGGTGCTGAGGGGGGCCTGGAGCAAGGGGACTCCCCAAAGCAACAAGGCTCAAGAAACCACTTGGGGGGGGGGTGCTGCCTCTAAATCTGGGAGGCCCCCTCATCCCATCCCAATACACCCTGGGACCCTTTGGGCATCACTCCCGTGAAGGCCACTTACAAAGGAGTTGAAGAGAATTCGGATACTTAGCTCGTGAGTGAGGGAACCCCTGCAGGTTTGCCCTTTCTACTCCTCTGCCTGCAGTGGCATCTCTCCTGAGTGTCTGCGCAGGGGCAGGCCAACCTCCCTCTCCATCCCCCGACTCATCTCTGGCACGAGGGGTGAGGTGGGGACAGTTAATACATAATACATAATCTCAGAGACCCCTGTGGCCTCCTGCTGGCCCAAAGTACCCACCCGGAGGTTCTCACTGACTGTAGGCAAAGCATGTCCTGGTCCAAATGTATTGCCATAAACCCTCATACCTTCATCTGTAAAAGGACCTGCCTTACAGGATTGTTTGAGGATTTAACTAGATCACATAGGTAAAGAAAGGGCTGAGGACAGTCTGGGATACTCAGCTCACAATAGATTATTGAGCTTTTCATTATTATTTGCCATTATACATTGGTGCTCTCAAACAGAATGGATTTACTTCTTGTGCCATCCTCCCAGGTTTCCAAATCTAACGCTAAGGTGGTAAGCTAGTGGTCCCACAAGTTGTGCCCGGCCCACCGATGGGTTTTAATTGGCACACTATGTGTCTGCCCACGCAAGTTTTTTAAAACTTGAGATTGTTGCCAAAGTAATTAGTTAGGGTACAGGTATAGCCGCTGACCTGAGAACCCCAAACAGCAGCAGCCTAAAGAAGAGAAAATTTTATATCTCTCTCCCAGTTCAAGGATAAGCAGATGGACATGGAAGCTCTGGGGCCGGGGACACTGGTTCCCTCTCTCTTACTCTGTTTCCTTTACCAACATGTTGACTGGGTCTGCATCCAGCCAGCAGCCGAGGGCAGGGCAGGCATGCCTGTCCTTTGAGGACAAGGCCTAGCAGTTGCCTAATCCTTTCTGCTCACCCCGTTGGCCTGAGCTTGGTCACTTGGTCACATGCAGTTGCTGGAGGCATAGCTTATTTGGATTGTGGCCATAAGCCCAGCTACAATCCAGAAGCACTATTATCAAAACAGAGGAGGAAAAAGCAATTTGGGGGACAAAGAGCAGTCTCTGACACACTGAAATGTACAAACTGGGAGGCTGTAGGTTCTGGTGCACCTGGATTGATGAATAGAACTAGCAGACACTGAGCCTTCTGCGTGCCCTCCTTGCAGGAGCCCTCTGAGGGAGGTGTGTCAGAGGCTGGACTTGCATTCAAAGGCACACCCAAGTGACAGCAAAAGCGAGCCCCTTCCCCACCCATCCTGCTGTGCGGTACTGAGGAACCCTTCAGAATGGCTCTGGCAGTCAATCCCACAAGCCTCTCCCCCGGTTCCTTTTCCCCTGAGCCGTGAGGGTCCGCCAGGCACAAGGCTTTCCTCCAGACATGCTTCTCCCCATCTGTTCTCGGCCACGGGCAGTGGAAGGTGCCTGAGGGTTCCGTTGCCATCATCCCTCACTAAGGCCCAGGAAAGGCCGCTGGCAGCCTCTCCCCCTGGCTCGGACCCTTGCCAGCCCTAGGACCCAAGAAGCCTCTGGGAGAAGCTAAGCTGTGATGGCGTGGCTGTCCCTACAGGAGAGTGCGCAGGGCCACCTGGTGGCCAGGGCCCCCACATCGCGGCTCCTGGCTGCTCCCACAGGAAAGCCAGCGACGCGTGCCTCCACCTCCCGGCGGGTCATAAATATCGCTCCTGGAGATTATTGGGGCCCCACGCTCCCGTGCACGGCCCCTCCGACGGGCACGAGGCAGGACTGAGTCACGGCCCCCAGCCTTTTCCAAATTGGGCTTAAACTGAGAAAATAAATAAGAGAGGGAAAGGGCCTGATTGTGTTTAAGAGCAGAAGAATGGGCGTTCTTTGTGCGCTCGGGCGTCCAGAAGGACCCAAGGGAGTGAGCTCAGAGCAGCTGCTCCCCTCGCCCCCCAACCAAACTTCACCTTCAAGGTGAAGCCGGGAGCCAAAGAAAATATTGTGATAAAGTCTAAGTTACTGCTGATGCCTACGTGGGCCACTTGATTAACTGAACGGAGCCCAAACAAACCTGCCAGCTCCTTCCTCCTGCAAATTGGTGGAGGGAGGCAAGACCGGGCAGGGATCCGAGCCAGCCCCTCCCTCGCCAAACACTGCCTGTGCCCTGCTCACGTCTCCTCTGGTTTCTTCCTCCAGGGGACCCGGGACTTGCCACCTAGCCTGCGGGGCCCGTGTGGAATGAAAATGCAGGGCCCCTGCTCAAAAAGCAGGGATATAAGTGCTGCTAGATAGGGCTAACGGTCCTAAAATACACGGTTTTCCCCTTTCTTCTGTGATCTCTCTCGACTGGCTGCGGCGCGTTTTTATTTGCTAGTTCGTGTTTTCCTGAGCACAGAGACATTTCCAGTGGCTGGCGTGAGTTTGAGCTGTCCCCCCTTTACACTGCACAACTCCGGTGTCAAATACCAACCCAGGAGCACTGGACCCACACACAGTCACCAGCATCGCACGGCTTGTGTTTCCTGTCATCCAGGGCCACGTAATCCATCTTCACCGGAGCGTGGCGACGCCAAACAAAGCTAACTCTGTGTTTCAGTTCTTGTTAGAAAACGTTTCGTTTCATTTTCCCATCGCCATGTAGCCCCTCAAGGTCCTCTCTCCGCCTCCACCCTCCTCCCTCTGCCCTGCATTTCACTTCTAGGTGTGCACACAGCCTACCAGCCTTCCCTGCCTTGTTGCTGACGAGGAATCGGGGAATGGGGGGGGGGGGGGGTGTTAGCGGGGAATGGGGGGTTAGGGGCTGTGTAAGCGGTTGGCCACCCAGGGTAGCGACACGTGTAAGAACGGATCCTTGGACGTTCCTTTTCTTCCTGAGTTTGCCTCCTCTCTGCACTCAAAGCCAGGTTGGCTCTGACAGAGAGCCTGGCCTCCCTAGCGGGCAGGGCGCTGGCTGCAGCTCAGTGGTAGGTGGAGCACGCTGAACGTGGACTTGCGTGGAGGGTCCGGGACCCCCCTGCATGGCGGGTATGCCGGAATCCTGAAAGCGTGGGGAACGGTGACCGCCACGTGCGCAAAAGGATGGCAAAGAACGGGGGACGGACGTGCCGATGGCGCTGCCTCCTCTGCTCACACACAAGCTTCCTGTGCCATTGAACTCCAGTTACAAAGCACAAGTTCAGAGGTAAAGCCTGAAGTGTAAGAGGGTGAACGTACCAAGGGTAAAGTCCCTCTGGGCACGAGGACATGAGCGATGGCACAAGTTGCACAGCTATGAAGTGCATGCTGATAACATGTTTGCTTTTCTTACTCATAACATGTTTAGTGTAGAAAAATTAGGACGTCCAAGGCACTTATTATAGATGAGAGAGGACATTGGAAGTCCCGAGCTCCCGCGTATGAAATCGGGACACCCTACAGCCACCCTGCCATGCTGGACACACCATGAGAAGAGATCACCAGAGACAGAGAGAGCTGCCCGGGGAGGCCCCGCTGTTTGAGCCGGCAGCCAGCATCAGCACCAGCCTCTGAGCTGTATCTGCGTCAGCACCAGCTTCTGCATCTGTATCAGCATCTGCTTCTGCATCTGCATCAGCTGGGAGTGAACCAGGCTTCCAGGACGCCAGCTTTCCTGCAATCTACGCTGGCTGACACCACGTAGAGACAAGCGATTCCATTGAGCCCTGCCCAGGTTGAAGATTTATGAGATGAATAAATAAATGGCTATTTTTCAAACTGCCAAGGTTAAATAACATGTTCCAGGTCACCAGATTATAAATGGTAGAAACTCACCTTTGTTCGCCTCTGGAGTCTCTGCCCGTTGCGGCCTGAGGGTGGAAGGAGATGATATGTGAACAGGCATATGCACATGCCCAGTGAGGGGGTGTCACCAGTGTGGTCATTGTTATTTTTGTCATCGGCCACAGTTGCCCAAGGCCCCTAACAGGCCCCTAACAACTGAGATATGAAGGAATCTTGGCCTCAGTCCCCTCTCTCCACCTGCTCTTCCCTCTCTCTCCACTTCTGAAGAGAGAGATGTTTGCAGAGGCTGAGTGCAATAATAGAAAAGATAAATGCTGGTCCCTGCCCTCCATTTCTGACTCAGAGCTCCTATAATCCTTATAATCAGGGCTGCTAGGAGCATCCTTTGTTCTCATGAGTGGCTCTGGGCGGGCTCCTGGATGGGGACTCATCATGGGAAAGACCATGAATAGAAGCTGGGAACTTTCAGCCCCTTACCCACCTCTAGAGAGAGGAGAGGGGCTGGACACAAGTTAATGATTGATCACACCTAGTGAGGAAGCCTCCATAACAATCCCAAAAGCATGAGATTCATGAGAAACATCAATAATGAGAGAGAATCATTGATTGGCTGCTCCTGCACGCCCCCTACTAGGGATTAAGCCCACAAGCCTTGACATGTGCCCTTGACCCTTCAGTCTGCCGGCCGACACACTATCTACTGAGCCAGACTGGCTAGACTGGACACCCCCAGATACTGTAGGTCTGTCAGCAGCATAGGTGACAACCTGGATGCGATAGCCTAGGTGCGATTGGCATTGAGGGGGGCAGTCTTGTGGGTCTGAGTCCTTACCTGCGGGGCTGCGCTAACTCGGTTAGTGTCAGGATCGAACTGAAGAGCAGGGCACACAGCTGGTGTCGAGAATTGTTGGGTGCATGGAAAACCCACACATCTGGTGGGGGTGCAGTGAGAAGAAACAGGGAGCAGAGCTCCCCCCTGTTCTGCCTGGAATACGGGGCTGCTCCAGTTTAGTGTCATTACTAGACAACGGCACTAGACAATGTGATGGGCACACATTGAAAGAGAGACAGACTCCCTGCCTGTCTCCTGGCCTCTGCAGTCTGCTTCTCCCTGGCCTCACCGCCGCACGCCCACAAGATGTGTCCTCACTCGTGGATCCAGCGTCCACTGGTCACCCTGCACCTGGGACCAGCTGAGACCCAGGGGAGATGCTGAGCGCCTTTATCAAATGAGTCCTCCCCAGGAAGCAGACCTCTCCCCGGCAAGGTCAGCTCCCGGCACAAGATGCCTCGCTGCCCTTTGGCAGAGGCAGCTGACAGCCCCCAAGCAGACGGGGCTCACAGAGGTCAGAAGCTCTGCCGCCAGGCCCCGGAGCTGTGACTCATTGCCTTCCCAAGGTCAGCCATCACTTTGAATGTCAACTGTGTGTAAGGCTCCGGAAGCCAGGCCCTTACTTGGTCAAATTTGCAAGAACAGCTCCTGGCCAGCGTCCTTGCGCCAGCCCTCGAGCCCTGGCCTTTATCTGAGTTTCCCAGAGTGTACCCGACGCTTTCATACATCGTCCCTAAATGTCTGGAGATGCTGGGCCTCACCCCCCCCCCACCCAGGGGCGCCCGTGGGGCTGCGGGTTAGTCACCGGCATCCGGAGTGACATTCTCCAGGGGCTGGCAGCAAAGCGGGCGTCCAGCGGGAAGGCTCCTTCCTGGCTCCATCGAGTGCCGTGTGAGTCAGACAGGGACATGGCAGAAACACCCTGAGTGTGTCTGGAGCACCCGGGCCCCTCTGTGCGTACCCCCCGCCCCCAGGGGCCTAGAGCTGGATGTGAGTCTGGGCTTCGGACCTTCACGCTGAGGTGACCTGTCAATCATCAGGCTGCCGGTCCGGCAGGCAGGACCCACCCCAGGCAGCATGTCAGCAGCAGCGTGCACTTCCTGCCATCTCCCGAGCAGCCTGGACCACGGGGTTTGACAAAGTGTCACTTGCGTTGGAGTCACGTGGGGATCTTGTGAAAAATGCGGATTTCCAAGTTCTAACCGAGAGCTAGGGAGTCAGAATCTCAAGAGGCCACATGTTAGCAGGTGGCCAGGTGAGTGTTGGTCACCGTGAACTTCAGGCCCAGCGGCCTGAGATGCTAGAGGAGCACCTTCTCCAGACTGTGGTTATCAGGGGCCTCTGCGGCCGGCCCGCCTGACTCCTGGGGATTCATTCCTCAGGGAAAACAAAGACACAAAGGAAAACAGAGCAACAAGCGCTAACATGAAATAAAAACAGAGACGCCCCTGCCCTGGCACAAATTTCAGTCCAGGGCACGCGTGTGGCTTGGTGTTGGGGAACCAGATGACAAAAGCAAACAAAGAGTGAAATTGTTCCAGAGGATTCCGGGAGGAAGATGAGACAGGGTGGCGGCCCAGGGGTGGAGCAGGCTATTTTGGACGGCGGGGAGGAAAGCCCTCTGGGGCGCGGGCGGAGGCCGGGCCCTGGAAGTCAGGGAGGAGGTTCCAGGTGGAACAGCAAGGGCAGCCTCCTGTGACCTTCACGGTATCCCTGCACAGCTTCCCCAGGGCCCCCTCCTCAGCCCTCACACAGGTGTCCTCCCGCTGCTGTCTCCATCTCCGCTGGAGCCCACGCCACCTTTGCAGTGTGTATGAGCGTCCTGTGGTTGCTGGGACAGGGCACAGCCAAGGTGGCTGACATCAACAGCGATCGATTCTCCCACCGATCTGGAGGCCGGGAGGCCGACACCAAGGTCATCAGAGTTGATTCCTTCTGGGCCCGAGTGGTTCTCAACCATCCTAATGCCTCAACCTTTTAATGCAGTTCCTCGTGGCGTGGTGACCCCCAACCATAAAATTATTTTTGTTGTCACTTCATAACTGTAATTTTGCTACTGTTATGAATCGTAATGCAAATATCTGTGTTTTCCGACACAGTTTCTCAGGACAAAACCCTGGTGGTGACTCTCTCTCACAACCCACCACCAATCTGTCCGAAAATCCCAGTAGCCCCAGCTTCAAAATACATCCCAAACTTCCTCCTCCACCAGCACCTCTGCGACCCCACCATCTGCCTCCTTCTCGGACTCAGGTCACCTCCTCTGGCTCCCTGCCTCCCCCTGGAGCCCCATATACATCCTCAGTCCCTCAGCGAGGCGCTCTGTAAAAACCAAAGTTCCTACGGCTTGTCTCTTTCCATTGCCCATCCTGCCCCTGTCTGTTCAAGACTTTTCAGCAGCTTCTCTCTCAATGGGAGCAGAACGAAGGCCCTGAGGTTGACCCCTACGGCCCCGTCCATCCCGTGCACCCTGTCCCCCCATCACTCGGCCTTCCCCTTGTCCTGCTGCAGCCACCCTGAGCCCTACTGCTCCCGAGAACACTGGATGTGCTTCTGCTCTGGACCTTCCTCCGCGTCCCTCTGCCGGGGTCGCTCTTTCAGGGAACATCCCAAAGCCCCCCTTCTCGCCTCCGTCACGTCTTTGCACAAACAGCCCCTTCGCCATGAGACATTGCTCTCCCAGGAACAGGCAGGTCCCAGGGTCAAGCCACACACAACGGGGCCCTGATTTGAGCATTGATGGGGTGTAGGGGCTGAGGACCCGAGCCCACGTCTCCCTGCCCCCTCCCGCCCTCCCCCCCCACACACACACACCTTCCTGTGCACGGCGTGGGTTTAGCTGCGGGATGGGGTTTCCTCCTCTCCAGGCAGCCTCGCCTGTTGGCTTGGCGCAGGACAGCATTTGTACCATCACATTAGATTTCTGTGTCTTGCCTGGAGACTTTCCCTTTAGCCACAGGATAGGACGCTGATGGTATGACCCTCGGCATGGAACTCCCATGTATACATGGCTTCCTCTTGCTCAGTCCCACTCTGCACACTTGGGAAAGGGCCTGGTGCCAGGTGTGCTACAAACACTCTATGGAGCTTACCTCATTCAACCGCCAGAAAACCCCAGAGGCTAGTACGGATATGCAGACATGCAGGCAGCCAGAGTGGTCCGGGGCCTGCCCAATGTCGGACCTGACATGTGGTGGAGCAGGGGTTTCAGCCCAGGCCTTTGACCTCAGAGCACACGCTCTTGACTGTTAAGGCACGTCATCTCTGCTCCCTTCAAGCTGGAGAATCTCAGCCTCAACTCTATAGGGATTTGATGCTTTGCTGTGGGGGCCTGTGTTCTACCTTGTCAGGCGTGTAGAGCCACCTCTGGCTTCTACCTATTCTTTGCCAGTAACACCCTCACCCCAGTTGGGCCAACCAAAAATGTCTGCAGACATTGCCAGCATTCCCCTGGGAGGGGCAGGGCCACGCTGGTTGGGATCCCCTGCTTTAACCCACTCTTGCTCCTCTGGGCACTGAGTCCTGGTGGGAATCTCATTCCTACTGTTTGTCATCTCTTTTCATTACCACACACCCCCCCCCCCCCCCCCACCATAGCCACTCTACTGGGCTCCTCTTGGATACGACCTCACTTCTTCTCCATCCCCTGCCTGCCCTGGAGCCAGCCTGCAGTGCTCTGGAAAGCACCGATGAGACAGTGAGAATAAGTTGAGAGAAAGAAGGCAAAGCAGATGGCAGAAGAGCCGATACGGTGGCCATGCAACCTGAGAGGAGACACAGAAACCCAGAGCAGAGCCTTGAATGCTTTTCCAATAGGTCAGGTGAGCGGACTGTGAATCAGGGGCACAGAGTCAGCTACAGCATTCTCATGGGCTGCTAAGCTGCCCCTGGGGCGGAGCGTGGAGATGGACTCCTGAGAACACAAGATTGCTTCTTTGGTTTTGCTGAGCCAGTTTTACTTAAAACCAGTAAGTCACTTCTGTTCCCAGGTCACCGCCCCTCTGGAAGAAGGGAGCTTGTCCTAAGTAATGACGACTCGGTGAATAACGGAAGAAGCCCAGAGGACTCCTTGGTACCCAGCACCGTGCTGGTGGGCGGCACTCCAGTTCTGGGCTGATCTCGTCACAGTACATCTCTGATGGTGCAGAGACTGCTGATCGTCAGCCGATGTCCACCGACATTTCTCAGCATCCCTTGCAGCTAGGTATGACCATGTGACTATGATTCGGCCAGGAGATATACAAGGAACTAAGACAGGCTATTGCCAGGAAGGCTCTATAAAAGGGAGAGTGTAAGGGCCCTTTGGCTCCTCAGTTTCTTCTGGCTTCTGGGAGAACGTGATGGCTGGAGCTGCAGCAGCCGCTTTGACCACTGAGATGACCTTGAGGGTGGAAGGAGGCCACATGCTAAGGACGGCAGAACAGAAAGATAGCCATTTGGATCTCTAAAAGTATTTTTATAAAAACAATAGTAAACTTTGATCTTAATGAAGGCACAACATGTTTGTGTGGAAGTTCTTTTCTGTTATAGTTAGTGAAGCCTAATTCTAACAGGTATACCTGGTTATATAAATGGACATCTGAAGTGGGACTCTCCATGTGAAATTCTCTAAACATACACCCCGGCACACTGGAGATGGTTAGACTTCCCCAAAAGTCAGAACCTCTGTTTTAATAGTGTAGCTTCAGACAGAGCACAACAAGGGGAACAGGCCTGTATAGACAATACTAATTACAGCAATGGCGAGTGACAAAGAAACTGTTCTGCTGGCCGGGGTGGGGTAGGCACGGGGGAAGCGCAGAGCGTGGGGATGAACTGGAAGTGCATTCCACGGGTGGGGACGAACATGTGTTTATGTGATTAGCAGCATTAGATGTGGGTAAGTGGCCACAGCTGGAGTTTATAAATAGCCTTCTGAGCATTTGCACATTTTTTTCTGGTTTGATTAAAAAAACAACAACATCATTAAAAACAGCTCCATCGCCAGTTGTCATCTCCGCCAGGGCCCGGGGAGGCACCCTCGGGTCACGTCAGGCTGGATGTGAGTGGCTTTGAAGTTTGTATATGTGACTGTGCCTCTGAGGATTGCGGTGGGGGCGGGGGTGGGGGGGTAGGGGGTGGGGAGAGAGCAGTTGAGAGAGTCCATTCACCAGGATGGGTTCTCGGCCTTCACTGCAAAAACATCAGGCGGCCAGGAGACGCAGCCTTTGCTGAATGAATCTCAAAGCAGGTTCGAGTGAGGTGGCCTGCCTCCCCACCATCCACCAGGGACGAAGTCTCCTTCGGACGCGGTGGCTGGGAGCCAGATGGCCCCAGGCCTGCGGGCCAGGAGGTAGGGACCCAGACTTCGGAGTTAGGCAAGTTTGCTTCAGATCTTTACTTTACCGCTCATTAGCCACGTCACCCTCGCCAAGTCCCTGCCCCGCCTGTGCCTCGGTGTCCTCATGAAATGGGGACAATAACGGTACCCAGGGCACACAGATAAAATGCTACGACGATGCCTGGGTCAGAGGAGATGTACAACACTACGTACAAGCTATTATTCCTCCTCCTGCTCCCACTGCACCACGGGTTCTATTCGAAGTTAATTCTCCTGAAAGGGTTGTTCAATGCAATCTTATTTTGTATGATTTCTAAATATTTATTGCATTAAAAACTGAACTAAGAGATAAAGTTCATGGAGTCATCTCTCCCTCCTGCTGTTATGTTAAAGCAGGTAACATTGGAAGAAGCTTAAAAACATTTAATGAAACATATGTAATTTTTTTTAAACAATTCAATATAATAATAGTTGGAGACAAATCCAAATCTCTCGGTTAAAAATAAGGTTGTTAGTAGTCAGGTTTCCTCTTACATATTTTTAAACTGGGCTCATGGGTTTGCTTCCAAATCTAGATGAGTTTAATGTGGAGAAAGGGGGACTCAGGGTCTTTTGTGCTCAACTGAGGGTCCAAGGGGTCATGCCAGGGAAGAGGGGGGATGGGGGAGGGTCCTGTGGCCTGTACCTAGGAAGCAGTTGGAGATTGCTGGGCCCAGCTGAGCACTACAGCATTTTTGCGTCAATCCAACATTGAATTAAGTCAGGAGAAGTTGGGAGACGTCAGGCCTTAGGTTTCATGTTCAAAGAGATGGCAAGGGGGGAATCATTGTTTGAACCCTTACCCTTTGTAAGAGGACCCTGCTTTTCTTTGGGCCATTTCCAATCTAGGTTGTTTGGGTGGAGTTGCCTCTTTTCTAGACCAGAGGGCAAGCACATGACTCAGGCCTTGCCATTCAAAAACTGCCACATCCCCTTAGTTACAGTGATTGGGTCAGGAATAAACACATGACCCAAGATGGGCCAATCAGAGTTGGCCCCAGGGTTTTTGCTGGGACAATGGGGAAAGAGATGCTGTCTTTCAGCGGAAGTTCCTAAACTTGTCCAATGTGAGTCCAGAGCTGTTGGCGGGGACGGGGCAGAGGAGTTTGGCCGGTGCTTGGGAAGGATCCGTCTGAGATTATAGCCACTGTAGAGGGAACGAGAGTGTGAGATCAAAAAAGAGAGAGGAACATTGCCCCTGGGGCCTGCCTTGCCCTGACTTTCCTGCTACACGAGCTGATGCATTCCCTTTTTTGCTTACGTCCATTTCAATGGATTCCTCTTACCCGTGGTTAAAAGGCTCTTGGCTTGCGCGCGTGGAGAACCGAGACCTTAGACTAGGGGTGTCGAACTCAATCAGAGAAGGGGCCAAAATCTAAAATCCAGCCTAAATCGCGGGCCGAATGGTTTACTGAACAGTCATAAACTGTCATTGTGATGGAAAAGCAGTGGAGTGCAGTGATGACAGCGCGGTGCGGGCCACATTGCAAGGCCTGGCGGGACGGATTTGGCCCGCGGGCCTTGTGTTTGACACATGTGCCTTAGACCATAGCTCCCCTTGGGAACTGACCACAGAGAGCTCCAAACCCAGTGGGGACCTGTGCAAGCCACAAGGTGCCTGGATGTGAAACATGCTCACAGTTGGGGCTCCTGGTGCTGACCCGGAAGGGCTACTTGTAGACACAGAGCTGCCTTAGTGCCCTCTCTAGGGGTGCCTGATGACTCTCCACCACATCCATTTTCTCTCCAAGCCCTCTGTCACCACCCTTCTCATACCACCGGAAGGTGTAGTGTAGGGTACTAGGCACCCACAACCCACCACAGCAAAGGTGAAAGGCAGAGAAGCAACCAGGAGTCAGCAAAGAGCATTGACCCATGGTGTGGAGAGGAATGAATGAATGAATGAATGACTGAGTGAATTCACTAACATTTATTGAGCACTTACTCTGGGCCAGGTATGTTTCAGGTGCTCTATACATAGTCTCTCATTTGATCCCATATCGTAGGATTTGGCCCTCTGATAGCCCTCATTTTACAGGTGAAGAAATTGAGACACAGAAGGAAGACCTCGCCCACAGGCCTGCAGGGAGCCGACAGCAGAGCTGAGTATTCTTAGCCACAGCGGAGTCATTACAGACCCTCGGAGCCCCACCCCACACCAAGCACTGTGAAAGAATTGTGTGCGAAAACACACACAGCATTGCTCATCATCTAAAATCATCTTAGGGCCGAGACCGGTTTGGCTCAATGGATAGAGCGTCGGCTTGGGGACTGAAGGGACCCGGGTTCGATTCCGGTCAAGGGCATGTACCTTGGTTGCGGGCATATCCCCGGTGGGGGGTGGGCAGGAGGCAGCTGATCGATGACTCTCTCTCATCGATGTTTCTAGCTCTCTATCTCTCTCCCTTCCTCTCTGTACAAAATCAATAAAATATATTTAAATAAAAAATAAATAAAAAATAAATAAAATTATCTTAGGAAATACACGTATTTGCAGAACGGCTTTTTACCTGTCTTTACCAAAACGTTAGTTCCCTCAGGGGAGGAGCCTGGCTGGCCTCATTCATAGTGCTGACTGTCAGGCCAAACGCTTTGCAGAATTTGTTCAATAAAAAGCAGACCTGGAGCAGACTTTCTCCACCTCAGCACTCTTGCCATTGGGGGCTGGGTCACCCCTTGTTGTGGGCAGTGCTGGGCGCAGCCCTGGTGTTCAGCGGCTTCTCTGGTTTCCACCTACTCTATGCCGGTAGCACCTCCTGCACTCGGTCGCCCACACTGTGTCAACCAAAAACCTCTCTGGACATTGCCAAGTGCTGCCTGGGGGCCGGGGCTCTGGAGTGGGGGGTGAGAGGGGGGCAGGATGAGCCCGTGGACGACTTGCACCCACCTGAGACTCAGACATTTCAGAACGCCTCAGAGACGGACATCACACGGCTGACACACTGGAGAGGGAGCACCTCGGTCAGGATCCTGAAATAGCCGTGACATGAGCAAGCACAACGGGGCCTCAAAGCTGAGGATGACTCGAGCCCACAAATATGTCGCCATTCCCTGCCGGCCCTCGGAATCCTGACATCCATATGTCTGCCATGGCGAGACGGGACAGCGAGACCCCGGATGATGTCAGGATGCGAATGGGCCCGACTGAGTCACCCCAACGAGCGTCCGATTTCAGAGACTCTGCTGGTTTGAGTGGAGTCCGCCTCTCAGGAGGCCGCACCCGCAGACGGCAGCAGAAACACAGCGCCGCGTGCCTTCGCCACAGCTGGCAGCCGGGGCTCCCCCAGATGGTGCTCATTGCCTCGGCGTGGCTGTGTCTCCCCAGGGATGGACCTGGAGAGGAGCATGCAAAGGCGGTCCTCTCTCCTGCCCTGACCGGCCCCCAAACTGTTCCTTCCTGGTGTTTTAATATGCACTGAGTGCCCAGGTTATTATCATCTCTGAACACATAATAATCTGGCCACTCAGTGTACATCCTATATAATAAAAGGCTAATATGCAAATTGTCCCCTCGATCAGGAGTTCAACCAGCAGGCAGGCTGGCCAACAGTCCATGTCCCCTCCCCCTGGCCAGGCTGGCTGGACCCCACCCATGGATAAATTCATGCACTGGGCCTCTAATACACACACACACACACACACACACACACACACACTGGGTGGCCAGATTATCATGTGTTCAGAGATCATAATAATAATCTGGCCACTCAGTGTAATGTGGATAGAATATAGAAATCATATCTGTAATATATATAAAGCACACATTACCTAGAAACCATCCATGTGCTTTTGTCTTATACCAGGTGTCATATATATATATATATATATATATATATATATATATATATACTGTATATATATATATACTGTATATATATATATATATATATATATATATAATATATATATATTTTATTGATTTTTCACAGAGCGGAAGAGAGAGCGATAGAGAGTTAGAAACATCGATGAGAGAGAATCATCGATCAGCTGCCTCCTGCACAGCCCCCACCGGGAATGTGCTCGCAACCAAGGTACACGCCCTTGACCGGAATCGAACCCGGGACCTTTCAGTCCGCAGGCCGATGCTCTATCCACTGAGCCAAACTGGTCCCAGCTCCAGGTGTCTTTAATCATTATCTCAATTTCTAACCCACTGGACTGGTGACAGAAAGGCTAAGTGACCTGGCCAGGGTCAGGCCGGGTATTTTCAATCACCTGAAACAGCACAGAGATAGGTACCCCTTTATGTCCCATTCCCTCAGCCCATTCGTCCAATCCATGGGCAGATGCTATGAGCTTTTTTTTTTTTTTTTTAAATATATTTTATTGATTTTTTTTACAGAGAAAGAGAGAGGGATAGAGAGTTAGAAACATCGATGAGAGAGAAACATCGATCAGCTGCCTCTTTCACACCCCCTACTGGGGATGTGCCCGCAACCAAGGTACATGCCCTTGACCGGAATCGAACCTGGGACCTTTCAGTCCGCAGGCTGATGCTCTCTCCACTGAGCCAAACCGGTTTTGGCTTCTGTGAGCTTTCTTTTCCACACACGCCCAGGTCTGGTCACCTCTCTCCTCCCGACAGCCAGCCCGGTCCCGGCCATCTCCCACCTGGGGGGCTGCGTCGCCTCCTCCGCGGTGGCGAGGACCAAAGGTGCCAGAGCCATGTCTGTATCGGTACCACACCTGGCGCTCAGCTCAGTCCACAGCCAGTAAATGTCACCCAGGGCGGAGCTGCTACAACCTGGAGAGAAAGCAGGGAGACCCCACATCTGGGCCTGGTGCTTCTCAAAAAGTGCTCTATTGGCTTTTTTCTAAAACCAGCGTACCGGATCCCACTGGGTTGGCAGGAGGCCAAGGGCGAATTTGGGGCAGCACAGAACACAGCGGAGTGCCAGGGTGTCCCCACCGCAGCCTTTTTCCACAGACTGTGCCCGCTCACATGGGAGCTGGGGTACCCGCAGGACAGCCGGCCAGGGCAGACGGCCCAGTGCTGCCCCCCGGTGATTCATGCATGCCTGTGGGGCCTCGCGGGTCCTGCTTCCCCTGGGCTGGAACAACCCCCCCCCCCCCACCCAGCTTCTTTGCTGATCCTGAGAACCTTGGGCCCACCCCAAATTCTGCCCTGGTGGGTCATGTATGGCCTGTGTTTAATCCAGGGCCTGAAATAGGCACACTTCTCTCCCGCCACATGGGTTTGACAGATCCCAGCTTGGGCAGAGAGTCTTGGGAAGTACAATGGTCCCTCAGGGAGACAGACAGAGCCTTCCTTCTCCCTCCGCAGCCACATTTCAGCCCATCATTCAGACCTGGGTTTGAGTCCTGGCTCTGCTGCATCCCGATTGTGGGCCTTAGGGAAGTCATATTACCCAGATGGGCCTCAGTTTCCTCACCTGGTAAGGATGAAAGAAGGCAATGCCTGGGAAGGGCCATGCCTGGCACCGAGACATGCCCAGGAGCCTGAGCCACTATGGTCATCCCCTCATCCCAGAGCTTTCTGTGCCTCAGCATCTCTCTGATCATCTTCTCCCATCTTCCCCTTCAGGTGTCCCAGCCGCTTTGGCCTCTTGGCTGATCCTCTGACACACAAAGGCTCTTGCCTCAGAGCCTTACACCTGCGGGGCTCCCTGCCTGGAAGGCTCTCATACAGTTCCTCCCCTCCTCCCAGTCTTTAAGGACCGCCATCCTTCTTCGAGAGGCCTTCGCTGACCACCTTATTGAAGACAGTAACGCCCTCCACCCCACCCGTCCCCTCCCCTGCTCCGTTCTCTCCACAGCACTTATCCTTCATCTGGCGTTATTTCAGGCACTGTCTCTCCCATGCATTAGTTATCTTTTGCTGCATAACAGATTGCTCCAAAACTTACTGGTTCAAAACAACAAACACTGGTTATCTCACAGTTTCTGGGAGTCGGGAACTTGGGGGCAGCTTAGCTAGTGGTTCAGGCTCGGGGTCTCTCATCAGGTGGCCATCAGCTGTCAGCTGGGGCTGTGTCATCCGAAGGCTCGACCAGGGCTAGAGGGTCTGTTTCCAGTACGGTTCCTTCGCATGGCTGTTGGCAGAAGGCCTTGGTTCCTCACTGTGCAGACCCTGTTCTGTTTGTGTGTGTGTGTGTGTGTGTGTGTGTGTGTGTGTGTGTATGTGTGTTTACACACATACACACACACACACACACACACACACACACACACACACAAGACACAAGTCATCTCTATTCAGTGTGCGAGGGGACCACATAAAGGACCATCTCAGAGGCTGCCACCGCAGCCTACTGGAATGTAAATACCACGAGTGCAGGACCGTGTCTGTTTTGTTCACCGCTGTGTCTTCAGATTCCAGAACAATGCTTGGCCCGTAATAGATTCTTAACACATTTTGTTGGCTAACGAAGGGACAGAAGCAGGTGGAACTCAGAGCGGAACACGAAGACCTCTCCGAGGAGAGGTGAAGCCTGGCCCCCCCAACACGGCTTTCTCCCGGCAGCCTGTGAGGGCTCTCGTCCTCCTACAACTTCACAGCAATGGGGACATGTCTGACAGGGCAGCAGCCACTGACCCACGGCCACTTCCTTGTGGTACTTCCAGAATGCCCCCACAGGCAGGATAGCCGTGCGTGTGGCCAAGGGCACCGCGTCAGGTACCAGAAGGCCAGGCATCTAGTCCCGGCTGCACTAAACGACTACAGGTTAGTTTGTCATATTCAAATGGGAGTGACCACACCCGGTCTTCCTGGTGCCCGGGGATAGGGTTTATTCATTCATGTGAGTGAGACACAGACGGACTGGTGCATTCCCGAAAGCAGCACCGCCCAATGTGACTCACTGCCGTTATGTGCCTTGAAAAAACCTGCTTTTCCATTTATTGAGCATCTACTACATGCAGTCACTGTGCTAAATCTTGTGCATATTACCTATATGCAGCAGGTATTCTTAATCCCCATTTTACAAGTGAAGCAAGGCAGTCTCAGAGAGGTTAGGTAACTTGCCCGAAGTCACGCAGCTAGCAATCAGAATCTAGGCCTCCTGGCCCCTAAACCTCTCCTGCTACACCAGAACTTTTTCTTGTGCATGTTTTAAATGTCTGCATTTCAACAGATTGCTGGGAGTGAGCTAACCAAACCCATTTGCTTACGGCCATTTGCTTTTTAATGTAATAATTGTGGTGGGTTTGGATTGTGTCAACTCAGCTAAACTGTAGTTCTCAGAATTCCTTTCCCTCACAGCTTCTGCTGAGCGCGGGTCGCAGCAGACATTTCAGGCCAGAGCTGGAAGCCGGGAGCAGAGAAGGGGATGGACTGCTTCTGTGCCTGCGTGGTGGGTGCAGGTGGCGCTGCTTGCCCACATCGCTGGCGCCTTCGGCTGGCCCACTTGGCGAGGGCAGCAGTGAGCCTGCTGCTCCCAGGTCCCCTTCTGGCATCCCTGTCCCCAGATACAGGGCAGGAGCCTGCTCAGTTCTGTGGAGAAGGACCCACCTTCTACTGATCATTTGGGTGGGACTTCCAGCCTGCCCTCATGGTTTCAGCTTTTCCTCGAGGCTCCAAGTTAGACGTTCTCCCCTCTCCCGCTTCTCATCCATCCTTCATGGCACTGCCCTGCTGACCCCGGATCTCCCGTCAGCTCCCACCTTTGCATAAGATCAAATCCTATGACAAGTCCTTCCTTTGATTCTCTCTGATCAAGCCCTTCTACAATAAATAATGGCCAGTTCTTGTGGTACGCATGTTAAAATATAACAACCCAAGGTAATTTTCACAGCTTCCCTGTTTGCCAGGACCTTTATCAAGGACCTATGTATGAGCACAGAAGAAAAACCTGCATCTGCTATCTATCGTGCTTAAAAGCCGGGCTTGAAGTTTTAAATAAATACACTCAAGATGAATGGCAGGTCTGTCTGAGAAGCGGAGGGGTGGGGTGGGAGGGAATCCCTGTGCCTTTGACCCAGACTCCTCCATTCTCCCAAATCACTTGGTGGTTTTCCCCCAGACTTGCCCCCCCACCCCCAGGCCCTGGCTTGGCGGTGGCTCGGAGAGCAGGAACACCTCGGAGCGGCTGCTGGGGAACAGGACTGTCTAGTGGAAAATCCTGATGCCAGCCGGGGCCTGTGTTGCAAGCCTGCGGCGAGACAAGGGAAGTGCCCTCTCAGGGAAGCCATGTGTCCTGGTGGACAGTGCCAGAGGATCCTATTTGATAGCCATAACCTTTTCCAGGCCCTCTGAGCACAGGAGGAGCCTCTCCACTGTTACAACCACAAATGGCGCATTCCTGAGCACGTACGTGTGTGTGTGTGTGTGTGTGTGTGTGTGTGTGTGTATGTGTGTACACGCAACGAAATGACTGAACAAAGAATAACTCGCAAGAGATGAAAGAACAATAAGCAAACCCTCAGTTGAGCCTCCATTATCCTAAAGGACAAAATAGTAATTAATAAATAACCCCATTTATACAAAGAAGAAAATGGCAATTAGAACATCTGCCGATGAGCTTCTGTTTATTTAAAGGAGAAAAGAACAATCGGCCAGTCCATGGATGAGACTTCATTTACTCCAGGAGGAAAAAACATTTTACAAAAATATAAATAATCTCTTTTATAAAGGTGGAAATTCTGACCTCAACTGTTTATCTCCGAGGTCCGCAAACTCTGGCCCAAGGCTGGTGGGCTGTTTTTGTAAATAAAGTTTTATTCTAACACAGGGATAGGGATCGGCCCACCTTCGAAGTCCTTGGGTCTGGCCCTGTCAAGGCGTGAGGGGTGAGTTAATTAACTGTTTGACCTAATACAGCAGGCTAGTTTTTTGGTAAGTTTGTATGGCCCGAGAATGATGTGATAAATATCCAAATGGCCCTGAGCAGCAAAAAGGTTCCCCATCCCTGTTCTAACACAGCCATGCTCGTCCTATTACTTACCGTCTGTGTCTACATTTGTGTTACATGAGTAGAGCTCCTTAGTTGGGCTAGAGACATTTTCCTGCAAGCCTAAAATATTTATTCTATGGTCCTTTCATGAAAGTTTGCTAAATCTGGTTTATTGCATAATCGCTATGATGTATGAAGTAGTCAACTATTTCCCTGTTGTTTTCATGTTTCTGATAAATTAATTGAGCTTCATCAGGAGCCTAACACCTCCTCTTGAGCCCCTTACTTCCTCACTGCTCCTACTGTCCCAGATCTCTGGGATTTCCTGGGTCCAACTGGTCAGTCCTGCTTCTAAACAGAACCACACATACAGCCATTGGTTCTCACTGCCACTAGAGGTCGCTGCTGAGCAGGGCTGTGCACCTTCATCCTGGCTCTCAGAGTTGGTGATCAGCCCTGGGTACCACACCCAAGGGGTTGCGGGACCTGAAGGTCCTCCTGCTTATCTACGGGTCCTGTCAGAAGCAGCCCTCCCCAATGCTCATTGGCCAGGCGCTCCCAATCCCGATGACTTCGCGGTTGGTTTCTTGTCCTTCCCAGCCAGTGGTGTAAAGTGAGAACTTCCTGGTCCTCTCTGATGGGCTTTCCCCACGTGGAGTCTTGAGGAGTAGTGAGTGGTCAGATGTCTGAGTCCCTTCCTCCCCCCACGGGGATCCTGGCTCTTCCTGCAAAGGGATCCAGGCCCCCGCAGCCCCGGCTGACCCGTGGTGACAGCTGTGAGGTGCTGAAGCGTTGGACCCAGACAAGCCACAAAACACTCGGAGACTATTGTAAGTGTGTGTTGCTTCAAACCACTAAGTGTGTGGCCATTTGTTGTGCAACAAAAACTAATACACCTGTTTCTAGACAAGACAGGCACCAAACGTAGGAAAAGCAGTTAGGTTTTATAACTGTTCTAACATGCTAAGAGTTCTACAGTTTTTGGTAGAGAGTGGCATGCAAGTAAAAATACATATCAGAAAAATAAAAGGTAGGACCCAAACAGCTGGACATGTAGGACTGCCTGTGAGAACCCAAGGAGAGGGACAGGTAGCTCCCTCTTCCTCCCAGGCCCAGATGTTGATTAGTGTTGTGGACTCAGTGTCCCCCAGATGCACCTGTTAAAATCCTCCCCCCGCTGTGATCATATTAGGAGGTGGACATTTGGGAGGTGAGTAGGCCATGAGGGTGGAGCCCCTGTGACTGGGATTAGTGCCCTTATAAAATAGCTAGAGAGATCTCTCAACAGTCTGCCATGGGAGGACACAACAAGAAGGCAGCCATCTAGGAACCAGAAAGTGGGTCCTCATCAGACACCATATTTGCTGGCTCCTTGACCTTGACCTTCCAGCCTCCAGAACTGTGAGAAATCAATGTCCGTTGTTTATAAGCCATCCTGTGCCTATGGCATTCTATTATAGAAGCCTAAACAGACTAAGACAGTCCCTCATACAATAGAATATTTTTAAAGCTAACATTTATGGTAGGTATTATATATCGTGTGCCAAGCTTGAGGCTAGATGTGTTACTGTATTTTGTTGTAGAGGGCCAAATGGGAAGACACCTGGACATTCTTTAGATTGTTGCTGACTGAGCCCAGGGTTTTGACAGAATCATGTCAGTTGCACTCCCGCCCTGGGAGTGCGGAGATGTTCTTAGTTCCTGGCTTGTGTTTGTTCAGGAGGAAGGAGTGGGAGGAACCTGGGCTCTCCCAGGCTCCTTGTTTTCCTGTGAAACCTCTTGTTGGACTGGAGTATAAATAATGTGCTGCATGGCAGAGGAGGTGGTCAGTCAGTCTCTCCAGCAGAGGAGGTCAGCCGCCCTCCCAGCTCCCAGCTTAAAATCTAGCTCTGTGTCTTTTCTCTTTACTTTCTAATATTCCTCAATCCCTGGGCACCTCCACTTAGAACCGGTTCGTTTATCTCTCTTTCCATGCGGGACATGGAAAAAGGAGATCCCTGCAGCTTCAGGCCCCCGAATTTTGTCATGAGACCCACCCCAAATCTCTCGTAAGGTGGGCACTGTTGCTAACTCCTGCTTTAGGTGTGACTCAGAGAGGCTGTCAGACATTCCCGGGCTCACACAGCAGGGAGGAGTAAGGCAGGGACTTAAGCCTAAGCAGTCAGGTTGCGAAGTCCTTCCTCCTCACACTTCTCTCCTGCCACAGACAGACTGCATAAAACACCGCCTCCGTGGGAGGCAGCACGGCTCCAGGTTCCTCAAAGGGAGCCCCACTTTCTCTGAGCCCTGGTGCCCTTTTCTCACCGGGGTCCCCAGTCCAGCTCGCAGCCCTCGCTTTACTGTCTGATGTGGATGGCATGGTCAATGCTCACCCACACATTCACCCTCTCTCTATGGATCAGCTGCTACGCCAGGCTCTGTTCCAGGCAAAAAGGACATGGTAGTGAATGGACAGGGAGAAATCCCAGCCTTCACAGAGCTGCCATTTTAGTGGGGAAAGAGACACCATCAGCAAAGGATCAAACGCATGGCATCATGCCAGGTAGCTACAAAGGCTGGGGGAGGAGGGACAGGGCGCGCGAGAGAAAGCTGAGGGGATAGTATTTTAAACAGAGTGATCATGGAGGGCTTCCCTGAGGAGGAGACAACGGAGTAAAAACCTGAGACCAACATTTTGGGCAGCGGTCACAGCCAGTGCAAATGCCCTGAGGCCAGACCTTGGGAAGGAGCCTGGGGTACCTGGGAAACGGGGTGTGTGTGTGTGTGTGTGGCGGGGAGAGGGGGAATGTGAACTTTGAAGCTGAAGTTCCCAGAAGGCAGTGCCAGTTCCCAGGAGGAGGGCCAGGCCGGTCCTATGTTGGGTAGGAATTTGGATTTTATTCTCAGGGAGGCCAGTTCTTGGGCAATGAGAGCTCTTTGTTTGGGGGCTGGGTCCACTACTCTGCTCACACCTGGCCGGTGGGAAGGGCGCGGCCAGGCCCTCCAACGGGGCTCAGAAGCAGCCTTTGCCCGGAGGGCAGGCTCTGCTCTCCTCCACGGAGCACAGAGTGGAGCAGACATGGAGGGGCGCCGGGGCTGGAAAAAGTGAGTCACTGCGGGCGTTCGGGGACCCTCCCAGGCTGTATCTGCTTTCCGTGTGCGTGTGGGAAACCACCCTCCCCCAGGGACCAGGCTGCCCGCCACAGGCCTCCTCCTCCCTGCCCCGCAGGCTGCCAGGTGAGGCGGGCACACCGCCCCCGTGCCAGCCCTCCTCGAGGTGGGCACCCCAACGGCAGAGCCGTGGGCCCCGAGAAAGACTTCCTAAAGGCCCGCACTGCCTCCATGCAGGCCCCCGCCCGCCCGCCCTCCCGGGCTCCGCGGTGGCTTCAGGCTCCAGCGATGTTTACTCTGCCTCTGCCAGTTTGCAAGGCAATTACTGGTAACCCAACCCGCAGCCAGGACATCTGACTTCATCGGACCCGGAGCCCGGCAACGGGACCCTCTGGGCCGGGCTGACCGCAGGCACCGGGAGGGGAGTTGCGCGCGGGGCCCGGTGACCTCACTGCGGCTTGGGTCCCAGACGTGACGCGAGGGAACCCCCAGAGGCCGGCCGGGCGGCGGGGAGGTTCCCCGCTGTCTGGCCACCGAAACCCCGGGCGCTTCTATTTCTGGCCCCGGCAAGATGGATGTGGTGGCTGTGGAAAGGATTAGCTGCTAATGGGCTTGCCATAAACAAAGATTAATTCCCAAATCTATGGATGCTTGAGGGGCGGGGGTTCCGGGTTAGCGATTTATACATTTCTAAAATACTACTTCCTGCTGACGTGATTTGGAAGAGCCTTCTCTCGCGCCCCAGAAAAACAGGTCACCAAGGAAACGCCCCCCAAATTTCCACACCCCTCTGAGCAAACAGCAGTTCCACTCTGTTCGTTACACACATGTGTGCACACACACACACACACATGCAAGCACACACACAGCCAGTTCCTCTGAAACCTTCCTACAATGATAGCGCTTTCCACTCAGTCACAGAAGCTAAGGCACAGGCGAACCCCGAAGCCCTGGCCCATCTCGGGGGCATGTCCATGTCCGGAGGGAGGATGCCCGTGTGCTAACAGGCCCAAACTGGTGATGGCAGCGACTCAAAACCTTGAGGACGGAGGGCAGCGGCGTGCAGTCGGAAAGCACCTGGCTATAGAAGCAGAGGCCGGGTTCGAATCCTGCCTCCACCCCTTCTCTCTGGATAGTGCTAGGCAGGTTTCTTCTTCCTTCCTCCCAGGAAGAAGTACATTTATTTCCTCCAGAAATAATAACGGTTAGCCGTTCGTGTGTGTGTGTGTGTGTGTGTGTGTGTGTGTGTACTGAATGATGCATTGTGTGTCATCCTCGGCACAGTCCAGGATCATGGGAACTGCACACCAGTGGGCTCCCAGGTGGTCTTCCGCCTGCTCCTCCCCCTCCAACCCCGGTGCTCAGAGCTCACTGTTCCCCTGCCCAGGCCTGGGAGACCGGCCCACGAGGCGGTGTCTGCAGGGATGGCTCCGGGCTCCAGCCTTGGGCCTCAGGTCAAGCTCCTCATTGATGGTTCGAGTTGCAATGACGGGCTCATCTTTCCGAGCCCCGGTTTCCTCACCTGTCACCCGTGGCGGGTCACGTGCGGGCCCTGCTGACCAGCCAGAGGCTGCTCTGAGCTTGAATTACGGCAGCGCCGTGATACTGTTAACTACAAAGTGCCCGGGCTTCCTAAGGCAGGGGTCGGCAAACTCATCAGTCCACAGAGCCAAATATCAACAGGACAATGACTGAAATTTCTTTGGAGAGCCAAATTTTTTAAACTTAAACTTCTTCTAACACCACTTCTTCAACATAGACCCTCCCAGGCCGTGGTATTTTGTGGAAGAGCCACACTCAAGGGGCCAAAGAGCCGCATGTGACTCTCGAGCTGCAGTTTGCTAACCATGGACCTAAGGTACATAAATGTCTACTCACCACGTGGAACACCTGAAACAAATGGAATAATGCATGTCAACTACAGCCGAAAAAAAATTAAAAATGAAACTGCCAAGTGCTAGACCAGTGTATGCCGGGACTGTCTTTGCTCGGCTCATCCTCCCTCCACCACCTTCTCTAACCTGCGACTTCTCGTTGAGGAGTGGAATCGAGGGTGAGAAGTTCAGTGCTGAAGGTGTCCAAAGGGGTCCCTGTCAGGGCTCCAGATTAGCCCCCAGGACCAACTCTGGCCCCAGGACAAGGGGCCGGCCTCTCTCCCCCTGGTGAGAACAGCGGGCCCAGGCCCACAGGGCTTCTCCGCAGACAGAGCTCAAGGACGCTGCCTTTGGAAGATGCTGCCAAGCAGGGACAGCCCATTCGCACGTCCTCTGAGGGGTTTTCCCAGTGGCTTCTGTTCTCCCCCCTCCGCCCTTCTCTCTAGAACAGTGTTTCCCAAAGTGTGGTGCGCATACCCCCAGGGGTACGGGAAGAGTTTGGTGGGGGTACACGTTGCACTGGAGTTTGGTGGGGATATGCACTGCACCGTGCTTAGCTGCGCCTAATTCTACGTTCTCATGAGTACAAGGGGTACTCAGCGTTACGAAAATTATAGAAGGGGTACACATATGGCAAAAGTTTGGGAAACACTGCTATAGAAGATCAGGATTCAACTAGGGGAGGAATGGGTTTCCCTTCCTCTCACTCTTCCAGCCCCTCCCCTGACCCCTGGCGCCAGGCTGCCCCCCATCACCCTCTCCCCTTGGAGAACCTGCTGCTCGCGGGGAGGGGGCCTGTGGTCTCTCATCCCCTTCACCAACAGGAAAGACGATGGACGCTTTCCTGTCTGCTCAAATCCAGCCCCTGAGCTGACATAATTCAGCCTTTGCAAACGGTGCGGGGACAGGGTTATGTGGCCTCGGCCAGGTACTCATCGAACCCTCCCAGTGAGAGTTTTGGCATCATCTATCCATGAACTTGGAGCAAAAGTCATTGAACTTTAAGGGAAAGGCACTATTTCGCTCATCGCAAATACTTAAAACCTGCTACAATCTTCGCATCGCTCTTGGCCTAAAATTTCATTTTAATTTTAAATAGTGGCGTTGGCCTTCCTCAAGCTCTGAGCGGCTCTGATTAGGTGTCAGAAGGCGGCATTTCCATAGCCGCACAAAAGCTGATTTATGCAAAATCTAAGATCCTAGCAATCACTGAGGGCTCAGATGAGCTTTTGTGACAAACATTTTCTTCTCATCAACTCCATCCCTCCCCCCTCCCGAGTCGATGGAAAAACCAACGTGGCAGCAGCGCAGACACAGAAGCTCCGCCACTGCTGTGGGTCCTGGCCCCTTGCCCTCCCGAGGGCCGCTCCGGGCCTTGGTCCGGAGAGATGTGCAGACACATGAGCATCTCCCATCCCTGGGTGTCCAGACTCCATCTGCGAACCCCCAGGTCAAGGATTCTTGGACAAGGCGTTTAAAACAAGTAAGTTTAAAAAGTAGAAAAAGAAAAGCAATTCATGGAAATGCGATTGCTCCCTAAGTGTAATAACTAGGGGTGTAATCTATTGTATATCCCCAAACCCACGGGCCAGAAGCACAGCTTCTGTGTGAGAAGGATGCCGGTTCACTTCCTGCCCCCGTGACATGGGGCACATGACCCCATCACTCAAATGGACACCTGGTGGACCACCCTCGAAGAACAGTCAGGAGGATGGAGCTCATGTCCAAAAAGGTGGGTGAGGGGTCCCTGGCATTCCGCAGTGCCCAGTCGGCATCAGCTCTACCGGCATACTGGCTTCCTCCCCAGTCCAGGCTGGGAAGGAAGAGACCCAGCCCTCTGCCCACCCAAGACCTGGGCTCACCTCCTGCAGCCACTAGAGGGAGCACTTGCCTTTCCTAACAAGAGGCCGGGCTCCTGCAGGGCCTTCCTCCTCAGACCAGCAAGACCCCATGGGTTCTCTTGGCATTGGAGCCTGGCCTGGGACCTTCCTGCTCAGCCACAGCCCGGCGTGCAGTGAGCCGGGTGGCCACACTCTGGGCTGTTTTCTCTGCACTTTGCACAGGCCTCCAATTTACAACGTACCTTGGCCTGACATCTCTCCTTCCTCATTGATCCAAGGACTGCTCCTCTCCTTCTTCTTGCCTTTAGAATCCTAACTTATCACAGCGAATTCGTGTGCCCAGCCCCTGTGGTCCTTACGACCAGCCAGGCCCTATCTCTGACTGATGCTTCATCCCCCAGCCTTCCTCACAGCTGGGACGCTCAGTGGCTCTGGCTTCTGGACAAGCCTCAAGTTCCCATTTGCTTTACAGCCTCAGCAGCCACCCACTTGATTTCCTGCCTTGGGTGCTGGTGGCTCTGGTGACCGTGTTAAGACTGAGGTGACAGCCGAAACCAGTTTGGCTCAGCAGATAGAGCGTCGGCCTGCGGACGGAAAGGTCCCGGGTTCGATTCCGGTCAAGGGCATGTACTTGGTTGCGGGCACATCCCCAGTGGGGGGGGTGCAAGAGGCAGCTGATCGATGATTCTCTCTCATCGATGTTTCTGACTTTCTATCCCTCTCTCTTCCTCTCTATAAAAAAATCAATAAAATATATTAAAAAAAAAAAAAAAAAAAAAAAAGACTGAGGTGACAAAGCCCCAGGGGAGGCAGAGCAGAAAGATGGCCCGGACCCTGCTCCAGACTTCCTGTTCCTCCTGGGAATGTTCTAATAGTCGCCAGCCTTTCTGACCCTCCCGTGGCTGCCCATTGCTTTGGGGATAAGATCCAACCGGAGCCTCTAAGGCCCTACTGCAACCTGGCCTCCTGGTCCCCCTTCCCGCCTTCTCTCCCGCCCCACCACCTTCTTTTCTGATGCTCCACCATGAAAAGTCCGTTCCTGGCCCAGGGCACTCACACTTGCTATTCCCTCTGTAGAGTCTGCACCCAAGTGTCTAACGGCCAGCTCTCATAGCACTGATACGCCTTGTTCAACCTCCTCAAGCAATTAGCATTGTCTGTTCATTTACTTGGTACCTGGTTTACTGACCTCCCTTCGAGGGCACAGTGTGTGGCACACAGTAGGTACACAAGTAATGCAGTGAACAAATGCATTGTCCTTTTTTGCTGGACCTCTTTTGAGTGGGTTTCTGTTCTTTGCAATTATAAAAATTCTGGACCAAAAAAAAAAAAAAAATAGGACAGAAAAATTATATATTTTTAAATAATGTATTTGATTCTTCTTCTTTTTGTTTTACATTAATTTTTAGAGATAAGGGAAGCTGAGGGAGAGTGAGAGAAAAACACTGATGTGAGAGAGAAATGTTGATTGGCTTCCTCCTGCTTGCCCCAAACCAGGCACGTGCTCTGACTGGGGATTGAACCAACAACCTTCCCGTGCCCAGACAACACCCAACCAGTTGAGCCACACCATCCAGAGGAAGACAAAAAAATTTACCAAAAACAAACCACAGCGAACCTTGCACTGGACGCGCAAGCTGAGGTCTCTTCTCGTCTCCTCCCCAAGCTCTCCCCCTGCCTCCACACACACATCACCCCACGGCACATGAGCCATCGCCCATTCCCTTACCCTGGCCATCACCCCGGGCATCCACACTCGCCTCCAGGGAAGAGCCCGCTATGGGATCAGGCAGCTGGCTCAGCACCTCTCCCCGGGAGGTTCTCAGCAAAGCGGATGCAGGCGGTGGCTGTGCGCAGGGCGCCCTTGTCTCTGGAACCCCGGTCTCCCAGCGGAGGGCCTCTGGGGAAGCGCCCCAGCAGCACACCTTTGCAGAGCTGCGTGCTGAGACGCGCCAAAGCCTTCCCGAGGGAGGGCTTGCAGAGGGCCCAGGAGTCACATGTGGCCCCAGCACGCCGCGCTGTGAATTCGGAAGTGGTTCGTCGGGGTCTCCATGAAGACTCACTCCAAACACCACATTCACACACCCTAAGAGGCAACTCGTCTCCTGTCCCTGCGCCCGGGCCAGAGGCCGGGCCTCCCGGGTCACCCGGACCTGGATGTGAGACCTGGTATGTGATATCCCTTACCTCTCCGTGCCTCAGTTTCCTTATCTGTGAGGACATCCGCATTGGAGCTACTGCACAGGTGCCTGGAGAAGACAACTAGCTGACATGGGTACTGTGGGCACAGCCTGGATGCAATAGTGTCCTCTTTAATGGGTTGGCCAGAGGAGGGGCCTGCCCGGCTGTGTGCATGTTCTCTCCCACTGTCGCCACCAGGGGCCTGGGCCCCGAGGGATCCAAGGTCCTCTCTGACAGGCTCCACGCCTCCTTGGCTGCTCTCCTGCCGTAGGCCCCACGCGTGTCACGGATGCTTACCGAGCACCCTCTGGGCTGGAGGACGTTGTCGAGGGCACTGGGTATCGCGTTCAGCACAGAGCCCGGAGCCATGCTGCCTGGATCTGAACAGTAACTCCATTGCTCACGAGCTGTGTGATCTTAGGAAGATATCTACCCTTTCTGTGCCTCTGTTTCTTCACCTTTAAAGTGGGCATCATAGTACTGACCTCAGGGGGTTGTTTTAAGAATTAAATGAGCCCTGGCCAGTGCGGCTCAGGAGTTAGAGCATCAGCCTGTGCACCGAAGAGTTTCGGTTTCAATTCCCTGTCAAGGGCATGTCCTTGGGTTGCAGGTTTGATTCCCCCGCCCCAGTCAGCGCATGTGCGGGAGGCAACCAATCAATGTGTCTATCTCGCAACGATGTTTCTCTTTCCTCTGTCTCTTTCCCCCTCCATCCCTCCTTTCCATTCTCTCTAAAAAGCAATGGAAAAAATATCCTCAGGTGAAGATTAACAAATAATAACAACAATCTATATATAAAAAAGCCTAAGTGACTGTTAGGACCGGTCAACTGGTAGACCGGTCGCTGTGATGCGCCCTGACCACCAGGGGGCAGACGCTCAATGCAGGAGCTGCCGCCTGCGGTCAGTGCGCTCCCACGGGGGGGAGGGAGTGCTGCTCAGCCAGAGGCCAGCGGAGCCGGTGAGACAGCTGCAGGGGGGGGGAGCCTCTCCTGCCTCCGTGGCAGTGCTACTGAGCGGCAGCGGCGGCAGCAGGCACAGCGAGGCTGGGATGAGTGGCAGCAGAGCTGTGCCCAGCCGCCTGCCACTTCAGCACTGCTACATCCCCCACAAGGGATCCCGGATTACAAAAGGGCACGGGCCAGGCTGAGGGACACCATTTGGGCACAGATTCATGCACCGGGCCTCTAGCAATAATAATAATTAAATGAGTTCTATGTACAGGACTTAGGACAGTGCCTGGGACATGGTGAGTGCCAGCTAAGTATTTTTTAAGTGTGCCTGGCCTTCCTGAGGGCGACAGAGGAAGGCCTTTGGGGATACCTACGCTCCTTAAGGAAACGGCACCAGTTAGCATCTACTGAGCACTTTTCTATGCCCAGATGTTTTAATCAAGGGTTCAGGAACTTTTCCTTAAAGGGCTAGACAGTAAATAAATTTGGAGCTCTGCAGGTACTTCTCTACCCATTTAAAATGTAACCACTGAAAAAATGAGTGTGATAAAAGCATTCTTAGCTCATGGGCCTCAGTAACAACAGGAAGCCGGACAGAGCTGGCCCTCGGGCTGTGGTTCCTGGGTCCGAATTTTTAGCCTTCGATCCTACAAGACTTTAAGATGTGGAAACACTGTCTCCAAGAGGCTGAGTGACTTCCCCGAGGCCACACAGCGGACAGGCACGGAGGCAGGGCTCCCAGCGCTGTCTGACTCCTGAGCTCCAGGCTGCCCCGGTGCCCTTGGTTCTATGTCACCAACACAGCGGCCTCCCACCTCCACCATCCAGGACCCATCACCAGGTAGGACCGCTCACGTCCTCTCCATCTGCCTCCCGAGGACTTCAAGCAATTCTGCTACTTCCGTGCACAGACAACACCCAACCAACTGAGCCACACCATCCAGGGCAAGACATACGGCAGCCGTGTGTGTGGACACTCGCGGTGGTTTTGTCCATGCACCAGCCGATGGGATTTGGGGCTATGGACTCGGTGTCAATTTACTGATTCTCAGCAGCAAATCTGCTCTGCTTGGCCCAGCTTGGTGACCCTATAATGCAAACATTTCTCCTTTGGGAGCTAGGCTGCTGCTAGGATTCGTCAGTAGAAGGCGCAAGAGAGGCACTGCGATCTGTAGCAGGGAAGGCCTCTGGCTGGTTCCCCTTCCTGGGATGTTTGGGGGGCAGGGATGCCAGCAGATGTGTGCCAGCTGCACTCACGCAGCAGCCCTCTCCTGCCAGCCTGGCCTGCCCGTCCTGCAGCAGGTTCCTCGGTCACAGCCACCAGCAGGTGTCCTCGGCCACCCCCTTCCCTCCTCGTTCACTCCCCCACCCCTCCCTGCTGATTTCAGGATTTGCCACCACCATTTCCTCCTGAGTCCTCTTTTACCCACTTTGGAAGTCGCTGTCTTTTCCTACTTCGTGTCCAGATTTCTGACATGGCTTCTGTCCCCTGGCCGGATCCAGGCCGCTCCCACCTGGGGGCTGTAATGAACAGCTGTATAGATACTATTTTTTTTAAAATATATATTTTATTGATTTTTTACAGAGAGGAAGGGAGAGAGAGAGCTAGAAACGTCGATGAGAGAGAAACATCGACCAGCTGCCTCCTGCACACCCCCCACCGGGGATGTGCCCGCAACCAACGCACATGCCCTTGACTGGAATCGAACCCAGGACCTTTCAGTCCGCAGACCGATGCTCTACCACTGAGCCAAACCGGTTTCGGCTGTATAGATACTATTTATTGTCATTTTCTTGGGCAGAAGAGTTGAACTCTGAGGCACAGAGTAAGGGTATGTTTCAACTTCATAGGAAGCTGCCAAACGTATTTCAAAGCAATTGTATCATTTCACGCTCCCTGGGCAAGCGTGGGAGAGTTCTCCGATTACTCCACATCCTCACCAGCACCTGGTAATGTCACGCCTCATATGAATGAACTACTGCTTATGATGAAAAGGAAGGAAATAATGATTCAAGCAAAAACAGAAATGAACTGAAACAAGCCAGACATGAAAGAGTACATGCTATTGTGATTCCATTTATACGAAGTTCTAGAGTGGGTGAAATTTAACCGATAGTCACAGACATCAAATCAGGTCGGGGAGAGGGCCAGAGGTTGACCACAAAGAGATGAGAGGGGAGTCTGGGGTTATGGCAATGTTCTTTATCTTGTCTGGGGGTGGCAGTTACGTTTGTCAAAATTCACTAAACCGCACACTACAGATGTGTGCATTTCATTATATGTTAAATTATCCTCCTATCTAATGTAGAGGGGATATGCTAAGTGACTGTCATGCCTTCACAAAGATGACAACACCACAACCAATAAGGAGGGAATATGGTAATTGACTGCCACACCCTCAAAGATGGCGGCACCTACAGCCACAAGATGGCGGTACCCAGTCCCCTTAGCCCTGCTGGGGCAGCAGACGCCTGGCATGGCCAGGCCCGCCCCCACATGGGTCCAGCTGCACTATGTGCCTGCCTCCAGAGTCCCCCAGTCCCCTCAACCCCCCAGCTGCTTAGGACTGGCCTAAGGCACAGGCAAGCCTCGGATGGTGGCTGCCCAGGCACCCAGCGCCACCCAAGGCTCAGGTAACCAGGGCCGGCTGAGGCTTGCGCTGCCAGCAGTGGCAGCAGCACAGGTGTAATGGGGCATGACCTTCCACTGATCACTGGGTCACTTCCCACCCCTGAGGACCCCCAGACTGTGAGAGGAGGCAGGCTGGCCTGAGGGACCCCCATCCCCTCCAGTGCATGAATTTTCATGCACCAGGCCTCTACTAGTTCCACAGAGTTGATTTTTCACAGTGATTAGTCACACCCACACCCCAAACAGGTGCCAGTGATCACAACTCTTCAGAGTTGCACAGAGTATGGCAGCAGGCCAGTCCCCATGCTTGGGGGGTAGTATGGAAGCTTTCTATACTTGAAGAAACTGATACTAGGAAATGACCTATAAGGAGATTGTGCTTGAAACTTGGGTCTAAAGTTCACAGTAACAACAGCAACAGATGTTATGCTTTAGTTTGAAACATGCAGTACAAAACTGAGACAATAGCTTAATAAACCCTGTAGATCTTAAGTTATAAGTAAATGTAGATGCTAAGTTGTTATGATGAACAACAGAATGAATGGATTCAATATTTTCTTTTGACGTAATTTTCCCTACAAAAAAAATTGATAGCACAACACAAACAACATCCTTGACTTAAAATTCCATTTTTAAATCATGTTATGAAAGGGGTCATTTCCAGGCCGGATCCATTTCCCAAGGGACACACTTGGCCATCCTTGTTCCAAACAGTTAACCCTGTCATTGTCTTTACCAATTTTCCCTCTTTTGGTAAAAAAGAAAAGAAAAGAAAAGTTGTTGCTGTTTTTGTTAATCCTCACCAGAGGATATTTTTTTTCCTACTGTTTTTGAGAGAGCAGAGGGGCGGGGGGAGGGGAGGAGATACAGAGAGAGAAACATCGATGTGAAAGAAAGAGACACATTGATTGGTTGCCTCCCACAGGCGCCTGAGGATTGAGCCTGCAACCAAGGTGTGTGCCCTTGACCGGGACTGAAACCTCGACCCTTCAGTCTGTGGGCCAGTGCCCTAATCACTTAGCCAAACTGGCGAGAGCTCCTTTGAGTTTTAAATGGACCAATCCCACCAGACCCTGACTTGCCCAAGTCTTTGGATAGAAATGGAATAGTTCTTCAAGTCACTTTTATTCGTTTCATGGTATCCTACATTGTGGGCAGTGTATCAATTTTGCTTGGTAATTTGTAGAGTGCTGTCCAGTGTTTGAAACGTCCAACGCTCAGGGAAAGCTTGACAAACCAGTTTGAACGGCTCTCCACCTCCGTGGGGGCAGTGGCACACCCTGGGCCTTTATCCTCACACTCAAAGGTATGCAGAACTGATACGGCCTTGCTCCACGCGTGTGTGTGCTGGGGTCCACGGCGGAAGACAGCAACCACCCACTGGAGCAGCAGTCCTTTAACTCGCCACTGCCCCCTGTCGTCTTTTTAGACTTGAAACAGCACCCCAGCATTTTGGGGGCCCCTTCTTCCCAACTGTCACTGTATGTGATTGGGTTGGTTTCCCTCCCACTTCTGGATGTGAGCAGGGGTTCAGGCCTGCTCACCTGGGAAGATAAAAACCTGGTCCGCTGATCCTGTTTGCATTTCCGGGGGGCAGAGGGGTGGGGTAGAGACATGCCTGCAGCTGCTGGGTGCTCACAGGTCACCGCAGCCCATGCTGAGTCTGAGCAACAGGAAAAATAAGCCAGAATGATCCTGTTTTCCTTGTAAATTTTTGATATTTTGCCTTGTGGATTTGCCATGGATTTTTAAAAAATCAATTGTGTTTGTGTGTGCCTTTTAAAAATGTATATATATATATATATATATTTTATTGATTTCAGGGAGAAAGGAAAAGGGAGAGACAGAAACATCAACGATGAAAGGGAATCATTGATTGGCTGCCTCCTGCACATCCCCCCCCCCCCCCCAACAGAGGATCGAGCCATAACCTGGGCACATGACCTCCTGGTTCGTAGGTCAATGCTCAACCACCGAGCAACACTGGCTGGACTTTGCAAAATCAATTTTGATTTTTCAAAAAAATATTGCATTCAAACATAACTCATCTTGATTGCTGAGCTATGTGGTGCCCCTCCATTCTGCATCTGGGGCCAGCGCCTCCCTGGTACCATCCTCCCTGCCGGCTCCTGCAGTCGGAGGCGTGGCCCCCAGCCCTGACCCTGCTGCTCACAGATCTGTGTGGCCTGGAGTCAACCACTGAGTCTTTCTGAACCCCAGTTAATTCACCTGTGAAACAGGTTGGCGGTGCCCACAGGCTAGATTAAATGAGATTAAATGTATGCAAATGCTCCCTGTAAACTGTCCACCTGAATATAAAGGATTCTTCCCGCTGAATGTGGGGCTCCTCTTCCCATCAGCCAATAGGAAAGCTCACTCAGGGTTGGCCCCTGGGCTAAGTAAGGGATTGACCTGCCTTATCCTCCTGAGCCCTCCCCTCAGCTCCTGAGACTTCGATGGGAGGAAATGAGTTCTGTCACGATAGGTAACGCGCGCGGCTCTCCAGACAGGAAACAGACAAGGCCCCTTCGCAGTGGCTGTCCAGCCCGGGCAATGGCACCAACGTAGAGAATCAGGTCTATGACTAAGCGTGGAGGTACATGTTAGGGATGGGGGGAAAAAAAATAAATAAGACAACTGTTGATCAAAGCACAACATGCCCAGAAGTGGCAGATTGGCTGAGCAAGAGGAGGCTAATTTGGGGAGAGATGACGCCGGTGTTCCGAGAGGCTGGTAAACAACCCGTCACTCGGTAAGGCACGTGCAGTGTGTTTTTAAATCACAGTCAGCAGGAAGCAGAGACCAGAGGGATCCTGATGCTCATCCCAGTGAGCCCCGCCCGCCCTCCCATCGCTGGCCCTGGACCCCATTCGCTTCTGTCCAGGTGCCACCAGCAACCCCCTCCCTCGAACGGGACCTCCCCCTCTAACCTCGCCCCTGCCTAACAAACGGGGCGGACATCCTAAAACTCAATCTGATGATTCCAGTTCTTCCTTAGAAAACCCTCCAAGGGCTTCTGCCTGCCCAGGCTCCACTCCAAACGTTCAAACGTTCACCACTGTATGCCCCCCCCCCCCCCGCCCCTCCTGTATCTAATCTCTCACACTCTGACACATCCCATCACATTCCACTGTCTAGGAACTCAGCTCGGGGCACACGTCCTGCTCGTGCTGTGTCCCTAAGCATCTGCCCCTGCTATTCTCTGGGCCAGCTTCTCCCCAGTCCTCGAAACTCAGCTCCACAGTCACCTCCTCCTGAATCCCGCCTTTGGGTGGACCCGTCTCCCGGGCTCCTGTGGCTTATGTCCATCTCATCGTCACCTACACAACATAGAAACGATCCCTTTGTGTGACTGTCCCTTTGAAACCGGACCCCCTCCATCCACGCCCTCCCGGGGACCGGGGCGTTCTCGCCTGCGGAACTGGAATGCGGCCACTCGCTTCTCGGCTGCTTCCTGAGTGCCAGGCCCAGAGCTGAACACGGAGTTCCCCTGACCACCCTCTGAAGCAGGGATACTGGTACTCCTGGTCTACAGACAAGGCCGCGGAAGCCCGCTGAGCACAGAGACCCTGCTCCACGCCATGCGGTCTCTAAGGGACAAAGATGGAGGAACCAGGCCCACGTGTGGGCCCCTGTACCTGGCATGGTCCTCAGTCAGCACTGGCGGAGTCACGGTGAGGCAGCAGAACGAAAGCACTCGTAAGAGCCCCTTGCCCAATGCAACCTGGGAGGACTGAGCTCCCTGTGGTAAAGGGGTGGGGGGTGGGGAGAGGAGGCCTATGGGAGGCTTTTACTCTGTGGACCCCAGAGGCCTATTCCTCTCTCCCCCAGCTTCCAACTCTGTCCCAGCTGGTAGCCCTGCATTTACACTTTGACTATCCTTCTCAGGGAACCCCAGAGAGCAGCTGGACCTTCAGCAGAGGCCCCCGTGGGGTCTGCATGGGTGGGAAGCCTGACTCCTACCCTACTTGCTTGGAGCTATATCTTTGCAGCAACATGTGAGGGTGGGAGAATTCTGAGACGAGGCTGCTTTTGGCAGCCAGGATCATACCGACAGGTATTAGTCGGTATGCCGGCCATCACACTAAATTTATGAACTCACGTAACTATCACATGCAGAATTAACCGGCTTCAGGAATGGCTGGATCCAGGGGCTCAAGGGATGTCATCAAAACTCCACCTTCTCCTCTCCCCATCAATTTTAACTCTGTTTTTCTCCGTGTTGACTTCATTACCAAGGAGACTTTCGCCCTGACACTCTGGCCACCAGCAGCTCCTGGCTCCCATCGGACCCATTCAGCCAGCTCCTAGTAGGATGCTTCTCTTTCTTTCTGGGTGCTCCCTAGGGAGGTCTCTACACCAAACCCTGCTGGCCTGGCTTGGGCTTCCTGTCCATGTCTGCATCGTCCAGGTAGGTGAGGGAGAGATCATGTCCTCTGGCCGGACCTGGGTAACAGGGTCGCTCCTCAAAATGTGAGGGGCGGGGGGGGGGGGGCAGCTGGGGCAGATTTCACCCTCGCCCTCACCCAACACGCAGGAGCCCAGGACGGTGGCAGCAGCAGAGCCCCAGGGGAATTAAGATCCTATTTCCAGAGGGGACTGGGCAGACACCTACTACCAAACGTCTCGGTGGCCTAGGGACCCTTTCTCCGACAGCCAACTTCCCAAGCCTCAGCCCAGGGCGGGGCTCCCAGGTCCAACCCCAGAATTCCGGGTTCTCGTGAGGGGGCCCTGAAAGCCCCCGTGTCGCAGGACACGGGGGTCGTGTAGGATGACAGACTTCCACTCCCTCACGGGTCCGGCTAGGATGCTCTCGGAATTCAAAGGTGCGGCGTGCACGCTGTGAAGACGCTCTGCCCTGAGCCCATGGGGCAGGGGAAGCCAGCCTGCTCCTCTGGAGACAGCGGCCGCTTTCCTGCGGATGAGGAAGGGAGGCAGGAAGCAAAGGAACACTTCCTAATGTCGCTTCTCTCCTGCTCCAAAACCATTTCAGGAGCCGGGGAGGGAGGGGGGCGCTGGCACTCGCACCCCAACATCTTCTAGCAGCATGTGGTCCTGGGGAGCATCTGGTCCAGGGGGTCCTGCCAGCCTCAGCGGGCAGGTGGGGGTTGGCCTCCAGCTTCACGCTCCGCCGGGCTGGTGCTGCCTCCACCCCCACCCCCATCTGTTCCTGGCAAATTTAAATGCCACCCTGCCTCAGCGCCGAAGTGTGGGAATTAAGAGAGGAAGTGCGGGCGGTGGAGGAAAAGTGATGAATCACCTGGACCGCTGCCTCGCGCCAATGCAGCCTGGAGAGAGGCTAGTCTGGGGAGGAGAGAGGGGATAGAGGTTAAAAAGACCCGCGTTCTAACCGGATCTCTACTACGAGCTGGTCAGAGACATTAGGCCAGGGACCTCTCGGAGCCTCAGTTTCCTCATCCATGAAATGGGATCGTACCTTCCACAGGGTCACCCTGGAGATTCAGGGACACAGACACGGCAGCTGGTACAGAGGTGGCACTGAAGGACATTGGTCCTTCTTCCTTCTTCTTCTTCTTCTCCTTCTCCTGCTCCTTCTCCTTCTCCTTCTCCTTCTCCTTCTCCTTCTCCTTCTCCTTCTCCTTCTCCTGCTCCTGCTCCTGCTCCTTCTCCTTCTCCTTCTCCTTCTCCTTCTCCTTCTTCTCCTCCTTCTCCTTCTCCTGCTCCTTCTCCTTCTCCTCTCCTTCTTCTTCTCCTCCTGGAAGCTGGGCCACAGGGTGGCTCCGTTGTCATGGAGACCAGGAAGCAGCGATGCTCAGGCCCCATACAATGGCCCTGAGATCCAAACTCCTCACCCGTCCTGCCCCTCTGCTCCTGCCCAGCCCCGCCATCACCTCTAGCACGTTCTCCATCGCCAGACTCCACCCGCGTGGCTATTGCCTGTTTCTTGAGTAACCAGGGCTCTTGCTACCTCAGGGCCTCTGTGCTCACGGCCCCTCCCTCTTCACCCCCGCTTTCCAGGGCTGGCTCCTGCTCATCGTTCCATTTCTGCCAAAACATCACCTCCTCAGTGAAGCCCGCCCTGACCACCTGGGAAAAGCGGCGGCCCACACTTCTGTTGCTTTCTAGCTCATCTCTTGAAAACGATCCCATTTATGTGTTTACCATCTCTCTCCCACAGAACGTGAGCGCTAAAGGGAGAGGATACTTCCATCGTGTTCTTCTCCGAATTCCTAGTGCCAAGTGGCCGGCACAGAACAGGCCCGGGGATGTTTGGGGAGGGAAAAGGACAAAGACAGGAAGAAAGAAAAGAGGGAGGGAAGAAGGTGAGAGGGGGAGGAGGAGGCTGGAGACCCATCTCCCCACCCCCTTCTGGAGCCTCTCTTCCCCAAACACTTGGGTCTTGGTTCCCTTCACCACCTGCCCCCCATTTCCCTCACCGTCGACCCCCCACTGGACTCCAGTGCATTAGCACTCCCTTCCTTTGTGTCTTGACAGCCAGTCCGGTTCACAGATAACATTCCCACGTCCCTGTTCTCAGCAGGATGGAGCATATCATTCATCTGTTATTTCTGCCTGCCTCCCGCACACTGTTCCCAATGCTGCCTCTGGAAAACCGCCCTTCCCGTACCCTCAGCCCCCGCAGCTCAGATGGAGCCCACCCCTTCCCCAGCTCCACGGCTGGGCACAGGACCCAGGCCTGGGCAATAAGAATGCAGAATTTCCCTGGCCACAGTGATTGGTTAGGAATGGTCACATGACTCCAGCTGGGGCCAATGACCTTAAGTCCCAGGACTTTTGCTGCAGGTTTATTGGCAAAAGGCACTGCTTCTGTTGGGGATGTCAGGCTAGGTAAGCGTAAAGCCACAGCTGCTGGAGCTGACAGCCTTCTTCCCACAGCCTGGGGACAGCCTGTCTGAGAATAGAACCAGCACAGAGAGTGCAGAGCCCAGAGGTAGAGAAAGACAGATTTCTGGTGGTATCATTTGAGCACCTGGATCCAGCTTTGCCTGACACAGACACCACTCCTGAAACGTTCAGTGACTCCAGCCGATAAATTCCCTTTTATGCTTAAGTGAGTTGGACGTGAATTTGTCACTTGCCCCCAACATTGTTCTGCTCCTGGGACAAGCATGAATCCATAGCTGGCTAGCTGAGACACGTCAGGAAGCAGGCAGGGGGACAGGAGGACAGAGAGTGCCAGCCATGGAGAGAGGGGCACCCCTCCCCGGCGGTCCAAGCTGCCAGGGCCAACAGCCACCCTCCCCACACTCCTCAGGGCAGACAGGAGGCAATGTTCTCCACCAGAAAGGGGCAGAGGCAGACAGAACCGGAGGGCAGATAAACCAGAATCCACCCAGAGCCAGCCAAAGCTTTGGCGAAGAAATCGCACTGTCCCAGAGAGGGGGGGGCGTGCGCTGAGCTGGCCAGCGGCCTTCGAAGGCCCTGCTCCCCTCACTCCTCTTTGGGTGCCGGGCAGCCCTGAACGCTCTCAAGGCCAAAAGTAAATGTGAGGTATGAGGCGTATCTGTGGAGGAAAAGCCTCCCTCTGCTTCTTTAAGGTGCAAAACAGGCCTGGCCTGTTGGTTGCCCTCCATCCCCAGGCCCACCCCAGGCAGGCCTCCTGGATGCTGGGCACTCGAATTGGTACCCGGAGGCCAGCTGGGCCTGGTCCCACTCTCTCCTGTGCTCACCGGAGCCCACGGGAGAAAACAGCTTCAGAGAAACCGCCCTGCGAGGGGCAGCCCAGCTCCCAGAGCCAGGCTCCAGAGCAAAAGCCCAGCTTGGGATGCAAGGCACCCATGGGCCTCATCAGCCTGGCAGGTGTCACCTTCACAAGAAGAGTAACAGCCTCTAGCGCCCACAGATCTCTGGCTCTGGGAAGGAGGTTCCTCCTGCTTGAGGTCTGGCTGTCCCAGGGATGGCTGGGTTTTCTGGGTGCTGGGCTCTGGGCTCCCCTCTCCGCCTGCAGCTTCACCGGGTGCACAGAGAGGTCTCGGGGGGACACAGGGGGAACACGGTGCTGGAGCTGCAAGAATATGGGTTTTCCACAACTCAGCCCACTGTCCAGCTCACTCTTTATGCCATGGGCATCTCTGTGCTGGACTCCTGAGTCTCCCCTTCCAGCTCACACCTGCCCCTCCCCCTGAGCTCCACACCCACAGGGCCAACCTCCAGATGGACATGTGGGCTGAGACAGGCGACAGACACCTCAAACGCAACACCTCCCAAAAGCCCCTGCTCCCACGCCAGCTGCTCCGGCCCCTTCAGCTGGGCCTTCTCGCTCAGCTCAGCGAATGATGCCTCTAAGCCCCCCCCCCACCCCCAATTTAACCATTTTTCTGACTGCCCTCTCCCTCCTCAGCCCAGATCATCGGTTGAGGACGCCTGTGGATTCTGCCTCCTCAATTGCTCACCCCACGGACTGTCCAGCCCCGTCTTCTCGTACTGGGGTTATTGACAGACCCCTATCTGGTTCCCTGCTGCCAGGCTCCCTGCTGTAGCAATCTCCCCCTCAGCAGCCACACTGGTCGTCCTGAAACACAAAGCCAGTCCTGTCCTTTCCCTGTTCAAACCCTCGCCGTGGCCAGCCCAAGTCTCACCTCCTCCCTGGTCCGACCTCCAGCCTGGCAAAGGGAAGTATGCAAATGTTTCCTCCAAACCAGCCAGACTTTTTCAGGAGAGGGCCAGATAGTAAATATTTCAGGCTTTGCAGGCCATATGGTCTCTGTCGCAATTACACGACTCTGCCTTTGCAATACAAAGATGTAGACATTATGTAAATGAATAGCTGTGGCTGTGTGCCAATAAAACTTTATTTACAGCAGCAGGTGGTGGGCCAGATTTGACCCATGGGCTGTGCTTTGCCAATGCCTGCTCTAAAGGAAATAGCTCATTATTCACCATCTCTACCTCTCAACTGTCTCTTGAGAAAATGGGGATAATAATCCCCACATTGAAGGGTTGGCGGGGATTTGAAAGAAGCTGTCAAGTGCTGGCACAGAGTCTAACACATAGTAGGTGCTCAGCAGGGGATCGCTATCATTAAGTCTGTTATCATTTCTCTCCTGTCCAGCCCTGACTCCAGCAAGGTTACTAGTGTAAGGATAGCAACCACCTCTTCTGGAGGACTGGTGGTGCATGATGCGTTTACGGAATGCTGGGAAACCAACTGTGTGCTGGGGACCTACTGTGTGCCAGGCACTGGGCTTCACGTTGCAGTGATTAAAATAAACTATACCAGTAAGGCAAAATTCACGTCTGGGGCCAAGTCTTAGAAGTATAGTGAAGGGGGGGGGTGCGCGGCGGTGAGGCGAGCGGAACTGCAAGAAATTACAAAAAACAAACAAACAGCCAAGACCGGTTTGGCTCAGTGGATAGAGCGTCAGCCTGCGGACTGAAGGGTCCTGGGTTTGATTCTTGTCAAGGGCATGTCCCTTGGTTGCGGGCACATCCCCAGTGGGGGGTGTGCAGGAGGCAGCTGGTCGATGTTTCTCATCGATGTTTCTAGCTCTCTATCCCTCTCCCTTCCTCTCTGTAAAAACTCAATAAAAAATATTTTAAAAAAACAAACAAACAAACAAAACAATATACAAAACCTGCAAGAGGCCTGGTCCATGTGGCTCAGTTAGTTGGATGCCATCCCAGGCACCAAAAGGTTGCCAGTTCTATTCCCTGTCAGGGCATGATATCAGGGCACATGCCCAGGTTGTGGGCTCGCTCCTGGTAGAGAGTGTGCAGGAGGCAGCTGATAGATGTTTCACTCTCCCATCTCTCTCTCTCTCTCTCTCTCTCTCTCTCTCTCTCTCTCTCTCTCTCTCTCCTGCTCTCTCTAAAAATCAATAATAAAAGTGCAAAAAAATGCTTATTCAACCTCCAGGGCTGCAGAGGAACAGGGAGCCAGCTCTGCCTTTATAAAAGGCGTTGCCTAGAGAGCTTGCTTTCTCTCACTTTCTACATTTCTCCTGTCATTGAAGCCACATGCCCCACTCAGGAGCAGACCAAGGCTCCATCTGCCCTGGGTCCTTCCGAGCTCCCTGGGCGAGGCCCGGCGTCCCCTCCAGCTCCCCGTCCAGTGAATGGGAAGATAAGGGGTAAGGGACTGGGGGCACCCAGAGGCATGTCCAGCTCTGCGCCTCCTTCTCATCCCAAGTCAAACAGGAATAAAACTCCCACCTTCTTCCGGCTGTCAGCCTCAGAGCCAGGCCCGGGCTCCCATTTGCCCCTATATCCCTGGCACAGGGTCTGGCGAGTGGCAGGCCGTCAGCACGTGTGCTGTGAGAACAGGCAAACCCATTTGTTGTCATTGCCTTTGGCATGTACAACCATGTGACATGGCTGATAGCTCTTGCTTTTGTCCCATCAGCCTTCACCCTTCTCTGGCAACAGGGGCCCGGTGTCACAGGGCCTGGCAATGGGGCTGCACTGGAAGGTGAGGCCTACGCCTGAAGCCTGAACGAATCAAAGCACAGCACCCCCATGGCCACGGCAGCAGTTCTGGAACGGGCACTCGGGCCAACGGAGTGGCAGGAAGCCCAGCTCTTTCCCACTTGCTGTGAGCGGTGAGGGTGTGCGGGTGGCAGCTGCTGTCACCATCTTGTTCCCGGGCAGAGCAAGACTGAAGCCAGCACAGAGAAAGTGGGCCTGCGCCACGGCCAGAGGCTGAGGTTTCACGCCCACTTTCATGCCTGAAGACAGATGCACCCCTAGATTTTTCTTACACCAACCTATAAATCTTTTCTCTCTCTCTCTCTCCCTCTCTCTCTTTCTCTCTCTCTTTCTGCTTATGCTATTTTGCAACCAATCTTATGTCCCTTTTGAACCAAAAGTGTCCTAATGAAACACTGTTCAAGGCTTGTCTTCTACTTTCAATACAATTCCAGTTACTTTAAAAAAATATATATGTATTTATTGATTTCAGAGAGAAGAAGGGAGATGGAGCGAGAATCATTGATCGGCTGCCTCCTGCATGACCCCTACTGGGGATTGAGCCTGCAATCCGGGCATGCGCCCTGACCGGGAATGGAACAGGTGACCTCCTGCAGCAGGGACTATGCTCAACTCTGAGCCACACCGCCATGGCCAGCTTATTTTTTAAGAAGAAAAACAGACACTCCCAGCCTCTCGGTGAATCTTCTCTAAAGTCATTGGCCTATGAATGGGTCTGTCATCTGCTGTTTGCCCTGCTCATTCAAAACAGCACTTGTAAGGTCTCCTCAAGGAGGCGGCCTGGCTGTGCCAACACTGCTGCCGGAGAACCAGCTCTGAGACTGCTCACAGCTTGTCTCACTGCTTATTTACATTTACAGCCACGAGTCTCACTTTTCAAGGAGACTCCAGGGCCCATGAGGTAAGTCACGTCCTACGAAAGCCACAAACAATGACTATGGCCTGAGGTGTCCTGGACCCTGGCGGGGAGTGCAGAGGGCACTAAGAGAGGCCGCTGTCTGCCCCAAGGCAGCCTGAAAGGAGACAGCTGCTTGTGTGCAAGTGTACCAAGCACTCCTGGCCGCAGGAAATGGAGAAAGGCACTGGAGCCTTGACCAGTTTGGCTCAGTGGATAGAGCGTCAGCCTTCGGATTGAAGGGGCCCGGGTTCGATTCCGGTCAAGGTCATGTACCTTGGTTGTGGGCACAGCCCCAGTAGGGGGTGTGCAAGAGGCAGCTGATGGATATTTCTCTCTCATCAATGTTTCTAACTCTCTATCCTTCTCCCTTCCTCTCTGTAAAAAAAAAAAAAAAAAAAAAAAAAATCAATAAAATATATTTTAAAGAAAGAAGGAAGGAAGGAAGGAAGGAAGGAAGGAAGGAACGAAGGAACGAAGGAACGAAGGAACGAAGGAAGGAAGGAAGAGAGAGAGAGAGAGAGAGAGAGAGAGAGAGAGAGAGAGAGAGAGAGAGAGAGGAAAGAAAGAAAGAAAGAAAGAAAGAAAGAAAGAAAGAAAGAAAGAAAGAAAGAAAGAAAGAAAAGAAAAGAAAGAAAGAGAAAGAAAGGCAACTGGAACAGGCTGGTGCAATCGAAGGGATTCATTTCAAGCAAAGGGAAAGTCCTGTTAAGTGCAAGCTTCCAGTCGGGCGGTCCTGAGGTTCACCAGTGCCACCTGTGCTCCAGGTCTTTTCTATGTCTTAGCTCTGCCCTCCCAGCAATCTCCCCAGCCAGGCCACCTGCTCCCGCTCACATCCAGGGGCTGGTGAGCATAGGTCCAAACCAGAGGCACCCTAATTGGGCCCCTGAGTCACATGCTTGCCTGTAAACCAATGACTGGGCAGGAAATGGGCTTTGTGAATCTCTGTGAGCCAATCAGGGCTCAGCACGGGAACGAAAGGGTGGCGTCAGCTTTCTCCAAAGCACTGACTGTCGGGGGCAGGGTTTTTACCTGTGGGGAATTCTGGGAGCTTGGGGAAGGCAGAAGGAGAAGATTTGGCTGGTGGAAAACACCTGCTTTCTGCTTGCAGATGCCCACACTTCCGTCATCGTTCTTCATGGCCGCCATAACATCATCAGCACAAGCAGCACCAAACACAGCAGTGCCACACACTTGCTCTCACTGTCTCCTTGAACCACAGCCTTAGGAACTATGGTTACTTCCATTTTGCAGATTAGGAAACTGAGGCCCCAGGAGCCCAAGTGGCCTGCCCAAAGTTGGCATGAACATAAAAGTCGAGGTGGCACCCTGTTGTCCTCTGTTCCCTGCTGTTGAAGGGTTCTAGTCACGCCCAGGTGCTGGGAGCCAGGCTGGGTGGGTGGGGCTTCAGGGCAGACAGAAAACAGAAGCCTTCTCTCCACTGAGCGTCACGTTTGCTAGCAAAACAACCCGGCACGCTCCACAACAGCTGCCTCCAATGCCCAAATTGGCAATCCCTGCTGCCATATTTAATTTCTCTCTAAACTTTAGGAAAAAGTAACGAAAATGTCCCCTGCAGACCTCATGATGCTCTAAATTACTGTGGACTGTGCCAAAAAAAGGAGAAAGTGTGAACTTCCTATGAGCAGGACCCCAAGTTACATGGCTTCATTAGCATGGAAACATTATCCATTACTTTCTAGAATCTGCAGAATCGATAGTGTCGTCCACTTTCTCGGGGGGTAGGGGGGGAACGTATAACCAACTGAAGCTCTGGAAGCTGGGCTGTGCATTTGGCCCCACACCCAGCCAGACTGGCAAAACCTCCATGAGCCGGGAGCAGCTGTCCCGCTGACCGTGCGGCCTGCTCCCTTTTTCCCTTGCTCCTGGCTGCACCTGCCTGGCTGCTAAAGGCGGGGGTCGCCACCCTGGGCTTGGTTAAATTTGCACCTTCTCGACCTCAGCTGGTCCATACCTTCTCTCAGGGCAAGGATTCTAGGGAGTCCTTCACTCCTCCCTTCAGCAAGTCCCTTCCTCTGATGGGAGGGGGTCAAGATGGGGCGAGGGCAGGTTTTGGAGAGAATGAGGAAGAAGTTACAAGGGCCTGCGCCTGCACCTGACAGAACAGGGCACTTTGCAAAGGAAGCGCATGGAAGCCAGAGCCAGGAAGTGTCTGTTTGCTCCCCACTCTCCTGCCTGTGGCTCCTCCTGGGAGCGGTTGGTCCCTCTTGCTGCTAAGTCCCTGAGGCCCTTCATTGGTCCTGCCTCCTGGAACCCCTGACGCCCTCCTCATGCTACCTCCACCCCATTAAGATTCACCTCTTCTTTGTTCTCCTCTCTGTGTTTAGATAGAGCCCTCATGTTTCAGCTGGGGATGTGACTGCTGGAATAAGAATGCAGTTCCCAGCCTCTTGTAGCTGGGGGTGGTCATACACCTGAGTATTGGCCTATAGTATGTGACTAGAAGGGATGTGTACACCTTTTGGATCATGTCCTCATAGGAAGTTCACACTCTTTCTCCTTTGCCGGTGCCTGGCACAGAGTAAAAGGAAGACGGCTGGAATGCAGATGTGGTGGCAGGAGCAGGAGCAGCTAGATAGGGCCATGGCGTAGAAACCACGTGTGGTAGAAGGAACAACAGTAACAACAGAAAGAAGGGGGAAGGAAAAAGAGAACTAAGCCCGGGTTTCAGGCGATGGTGAAGCTGGCCCACGGGCCCCATATGGTTGTGCAGACGGTCGCATGAGAGAGTAAGATACCGTTTGGTTGCTAGTCGGCTGCAGTCATTGCTATTTTGGGACTCTTTCAGTTGCCGAACCACTTTCTAAATTTATACAAGTTTCCAATCCTTTCATGTGAAGATCTCATCTGTTTTTCATAGCCAGACAGGGTCTAGAACTAAGATAATTCATTCAATTGTTCATTCATCCAACAGTTATTTTTGAGTGTCTCCATGTGCCAGGTATTACTCTGGGTATTAAGATGGAGTTCGGGGTGGGGAGAATATTTATTTACTTGGGTCAGTCTCTAAGACCTTCCTTTCATCCTCTCCCTTACCTCTCCAGCCTACTCCTTTCTATCTATGGTGTCCTGTTCAGGTCAGGTCACTGCCCTTCCTTGTTTACTCTCTTGTGTCTGCCTCTTGTCCTGTCTTCCTACCTCCACTCCCATTGGTCCTTTGTCCAAATCAGAAGTTCAGACTTCTGGAGGCTGACAAGGCCCCACCCAGTCCTGAAGCCTAATCTCTCCCCCTCTGTTCCAGCCACAGTGATGGAGGTGAAATCTCTCCAGTGACTTTGTTCAACTCAGGCGCGCACATTGCCTGTTTTCCTAGAATAAAACAGAGGCTCAGCGAAGCTACGCAGACTTGCTTAGGATGAAGTCTGAACTTGACCCAGGTCTCCTGAGCCCCACTACACCAAGATGCTTTGAAGCTCGTTCAAAGTCCAGAGTCCACCATCAGCTGGGCCTCCACGCCGTTCCCGGCAGAATGGAAGGTTTGATGTAGAATTTTCTAGGGAGGGGCCTGCAGACTCCCTGCACTGAGTGTCTGTGGGGAGCTTGGGAAAAGTCTGACCCCTCCAACCACCCCAGAGCTATGGAATCAAAAGCTGTGGGGGGAGGCCCGCATTGGCACTTTCCACAAACTCCCCAAGTGTACTGAAGCTCACTTCTCTGGAGACCCTCTTGCGTCCTGAAAACATGGCCTGGCAGTTGCATGGCCAGTTCCTCGTTTTTCATTGTTCAAGTCTCTCCTCAGCCCTCTGGCCAGAGCCAGCCCCCGGGAGGAAGATGTGAGGCTGGGCGTGGAGGTCGGAGCCCAGGCTTCCACAGTCCTCACTTTCCTTTTCTGAGAAGATGATTTTATTAAAAAGTGGTGCTAAAGTCACACTGCCGTGGGTGGCATTTGCACCTTGAAAGTGCTGCTTTGAGCAGTGGCTGTGAAGGGAGTGCAAGTGCGTCTCTATAGTGACGGAGAAATTGGAAAAGGGTCCTGGGTGCCATGCTTCTGGGGCCTTCGAGGAGGGAGACATCCGAGGCAGGGGCCAGGGTAGCTCCACAGAGCCAGGTCGAAGCTGGACTCTGCTGCTCCTCTCTGGGGGGCCTGATCCAGTCTCTTCAATCCACCCACAGAGCAGGAATAACAGGCCCACCTCGGCTAGATCACGTGCCTACAGAAACCACTTCACAGGCGTGGGAGCAGTGACATGGCGATTATCCATCCGCTGGTCCCATCATTAATTTCAACATGAGATGGAATACTGGGGGCTTCTCAAAGCTCATACAACCTCCTAAGGCTCACCCACAGGAACAGCCTTCTCTGGAATTGTATTTTATTTCACAATAAGATGAAATGCCAATGAACCTTTTTCTCAGCCTCATTACTATAGGCAGGTTAATGTCTGTGATTTATCATCCTATATAATAAAAGGCTAATATGCAAATTTCCCCCTAGACTGGGAGTTTGACCAGCAGGTGGGACCAGCTGGCCCATCTCCTGCATGCCCTCGCCCCATCAGCCCTGATTGGGGTGGGCAGGCTGGACCCCACCTGTGCACAAATTCATGCACTGGGCCTTGGGTTTCTAATAAGTCCCTTTTCCTGGGGACATTACCCTTCCCTGATGTTTGGGGCGTACACTAACTACACCTTCTGCCTCTAGTGGAGATTACACAGTCACCACCACCACGAGGTCGAGAGGAAATATTGAATGGCTCAGGTGCAGAATTTAAAGTCCCAGTGCATGTCACACCTAGAGGGCAAGAGCCAATACCTATGTCCAAACAATGTGTCACAAACACAAGCAATATACAAGCCTAGACAGTCTTTAGGAAGAACAACGATCATTTGAGAGGCAGTCCATTTCAACAGAAGGAAAAACAAGCCTTCTAAGGTTCAGGTGATGGGCTGAGTGTGCCTTTAAAATGACATGACTCCATAGGCTAAGTGGGCAAGGTGGCAGGGCGCCAAAACATTGGCATTTAAAGGAAGCCTCCCTCCCCTTCCCTTTCTCCATGTAGACTGGCGGTGAGGGAGAGAGCTACACTACCTGACAAGCTGTGGACATGATCGGAAGTGGCCCAAGGGACCTGCAGACTCCCTGCCCACCAGCATGGCGGCAGAGAGGACCCCTGAGCTTCTGCCGCCTGTGGTCCCAGAGGGCTCAGGGGGCACCGTCAAGTGTCCCAAGCCCTTGAAGAGAGCAAAGAAGTGACAGCGAGTGGGTCAGGGGCAGAGAAAAGCTCGTGGTAGGACAAGGCTGGTGTTGATCCATCTGAAGACCAGTGGGGACTCAGACCTGCTGCTGGGGCTGGAGAAGCAGGTGTCCTCCTGCCGCCCGTTAACCCAGCTCAGGCCCCTGGTGCCCTGGGGTGGGGGCAAGGGGATCCTGAAGCCGCTGAGTTTAAACCTGAAAACAACTGAGAAAAAAAATCCTGGAAATGACTCCTTTGACAGGTAAGATTTCTACCGTTGGACAGAATGGGAGGTTAAGTTCAATCGTGGGGAAGAAGTATACATTTCTTGCACGCCTGAAGTGGTGGTTTAAAAATTCAGAACCTCTACAGGAGCATCCGAATACCTCAGGGCAGGTGAGACTTGATTCTGCAGGAGCCATTGTTGGGCCCAGGCTGAGCCCCACCTACTCACTCGCCACTTCCCCATTTTCCTGCTCTGCTGCTGTCTCAGGTTCACTGTGGGGGTCAAGTGAGATAATACATGTGAGGAGACTCTAAAAATAGAAATCAGAGTGGCGATGATGATGGTGATGACAATGACAACGCAGTGCTGGTGGCTTGTGCTGAAAATGGATGTAGTGTCTCCCTTCAAAGTAGTTGACATTTAAGGAATATGCAGATGAGCTGGAAGAGCTGGTAGTCATAAAAAAAGAAAGAGGAAGCCCACTTGGCTGCAAAAATATAGCCACAACATGGGAGGAAAAACAGATTCTTGGTTTGATTGACAAGTCTTGTTTGAATGACAGAGCTTGAAAGCAATGTCAGTGAACCTTTACAATCACAGCTTTGACATCAGGCTTTGGCAACAGTACCAGGATAGGAAATTCACCAAGAAAGTGAAAATGGGGCCTATCCCCAGAGCTCCTTAGCTGCTGTGGCTGGTGGGGAGGGAGACCTTGTCACCAGCACAACAATATAGCAACTGGCACACCGTATGTGTACAGTGAATTAAAAAAAAAAAAAAAAGGAAATTAGCCAACATCTACTGAAGCAAAGTTTTCTTAGAAAGTCAATGGTTGGAGAAGAAAAGATCACCCAATGAGCAACCCCAGATAATTTTGGGTGATAATACCCCGCTGTGTGATCACAGGTAAGTCTCTCAACCTCTCTGGGCCCATGTACTCCCATTTGCTCAATGATGGGCATGCTTAGCAAGAACATTCTCTGATTGCTCTCACTCCGCTGGCAGCAGGAATCTGTTGCTTTCATCTATTCAGCTGCCATTGCCCCTGTTCCTGGTAAGAGCACCTGAATATTTCTTTGGAGCACCACTCAGCCCCCATTGCACATGGTCTTGGTTGGGCTCTCAATCAGGAAACACAGGCCTACCTCCAAGAAGAGGACATGTGACCGAAGCTGGACAAACCAGACTTTCTCCTGGATGGTGTAAGGACTAAGATGCTGGTGGTCTAGGCTGTCCCTAACACAGGGCTCCCAAAGAGACTGCCCACGACTTCCTGCCACACAGGTTCCTGGAGCTCTGTCCCCCATCCTTCCCTGAGCCTGGCTGGTCACTTTCCCATCCACTCTGTGAGCCACCCCCATGTCCTTCAGGAAAGTCCCCGAGATGGAATAAATGTTTGTGTTCTTCTCAAACGCCTATGTTGGAACCCTGACCCCAAGGTGAAGGTATTAGGAAGTGGGGCCTCTGGGAGGTGAGGCTATCAGGAGGGTGGAGCCCTCACACATGGGACTATCTACACTAATAAAAGAGAAAGATGCAAATTGACCATACCTTTGCAATGCCCACCAGCCAATCAGGAGTGAGTATGCAAATTATCCCAACAAAGATGCCAGATTAATTTGCATACATAGACACAGAGCAGCTGGGGGCAGGGCGGGACGCTTGTCATGGCAATGACATAAGCATTCTGCACCACCACAGCTTCTCAGGGCCTCTGGGCAGCGTGGGAAGGCAGAAAGGCAGCTCTGGGCCAGAGAGAAGGCGGTGCTGGCAGCCAGGAAAAGGAAGGCCCATTCTTGAACGAATCTTTGTGCATCGGGCCTCTAGTTGCCTTTATATGAAGGGACCCAGGAGCACTCTCTTTCTGCCATGTGAGGATACAAGGAGGAGCCATCTGCATCCTGGAAGAGAGTCCTCACCAGAACCTGACCGTGTTGGCACTGTGACCTCAGACTTCCGGCCTTCAGAATAGGGAGCAATAAATGTTTGTTGCCACACAGCCAATCGTTACACACTGAGTGGCCAGGTTATTATGGTCTCTGAACACATCATAATCTGGCCACTTGGTGTACTTCTCTTGAGTACCTCATTCACTTGATATCAAAGATTCTATAAATCATGCACCTGATCAGTTTTCCCTTTTGCACTGGCTGATAGAAAGCTGATCTCCAGCAAAATTCTAGAATACTTTTGGTACCCATTTGAGATACAAATACACCGAGTGACCAGATTATCATGGGTTCAGAGATCATACTAATCTGGCCACTCAGTGTATGTTACAGCAGCCCAGAGGAAGACACCCCTTGCTGCTTAAATTAGCCAGAAATAGCTTCTGTTGCTTTCAACCCAAGAATCCTGAATGTTGTGTCCTGGCACCCATTGTAAATAACTTGCACTAGTTGGTAAGTAATTCCTGCCCATAGATATGGATGCCCTCCTGTTACCCAGACCTGCCCCTGGTACCCTGGGCCTTCCTGCGATGCTGCAGCTAAACAGTCAGTGCCACCACAGCCCAGGCCTCCGGCCCTGCTCCAGCCCCTCAGCTGGCTCTCAGAGAATGTTCTTGCTAAGCATGCCCATCATGCCTGCACAGACGACTCAGCGGGCTGCCCTTATCTGCCAACCTCTCCTCTCCCAACCCCAGCTTCATCATCTGAAGTGGGAGAACCAAGCCCACCACCTGGCCTCCCCCTCAGGGTGACGCGTGTGAAAGGGCACCCAGTCACCAGGGGTTCTTTTCATCACCCAGGATCACAGTACGGAGGTCGCAAAACACATTTCTCAGGAGAAAACACCATCTCCAGAAGAAGCAAGCATTGCTAGGGGCTCTGAAAAGGGACTGGGAAGTGGTAAAAACAGCTTCCCCAAAAGGCAGAAACTTAAACAATAAAATAAATTTTGAAAAAGACCCTCTGCAGCTTGGCCTCAGAGGTATTTCCCCTTAGTTCTGGCTGGGGCAAGGGTTGGGCAGGTGGGGGTGGGGAGGGATGAAAGGCCATTTGCAGCCATGACACTGACAGCCCACTGCTTGCTGTGGAGGCCGCTGGCTGCTCTGTGCCGGGACGCCTGGGCGCGATCCTCACACTTCCTGTCCTGCAAGAACAAGGCATCGTGTTCTCCGTGGTGGCCCGGGGTCAGCTTTCTGTCACCCACTGGCTCTCCCAGGTAGCTATTACGACTGACATAAGGGTGAGGGGCTGAAGGATGTGAGCCTTCCTTACAGGTTCTCGGGGTTGGGATAGTCTTTTAGAGCTGGGAGGCCTCCCCTTTCTCACCCCAGCGCCCCTCCACTTTCCTGAGAGGAGACCACGTGGGCAGGAGGCCCAGGCAGTACGCTGACTTCTGTTCTGCCCGGCTGAATGTCCTTGGACAAACTGCTCAGGTTCCATCAGCCTCTTGGATTAATTCTTTTAATCTTCTTATCGCCACTCAGCAGGGAGGCTTCGAGGTCTAAGAGCCAGTCCAAAGTCATGCAGCTGGGAAGCCACAAGCCGGGCCTCCCATGCAGGCCTCCTGCCCCAGGGCCATCCTGCTTTCCCTCACTAGGGCTGGGAAAAAGAAGAAAATGCAATCATGGGCCCCGCAGGGTCTGCAGTGAAAAACCAGAGTAGGTTGGGAGGGAGGAGAGGAAGCGGGAGGAGGGTGATGCATGGCCCCAGGGGGTCTGATGGTGACATTCCAGGCAGCAGCAGGCACTGATTTGGGAGTTTTAAGGGTTCTGGAACATTCCTCTACTCCTCCAGCCTGACAGACCACACACGCCTTCTTTGAGGATTGGCACGATCCTTAGACAGTTGTTTTTTTAAGATTCAGATAATTTAGAACTCTCCAAAAATTACAGAATAGTAGAAAAGAACCCTCTTCCAAAAGATACTCCCAGCTTCTGAGGAGGCATCTCATTCATCCTTACTATGCATGTTCCAGAAAAAAATTATCTTTATTATGCATGTTAGGGTCTTCCTGAGGAGCGCCCCCACCTCCTCAGGAAGGGTCCAGCACTGCAGGGATGAGCCCAATGCCTCCTCCGGGGGAAGGTGATGGGAAGGTGATGACAGAGAAGCCGCTGGACTTGCAGACCAGCCAGGGCTGGCATTCTCCTGCCTGGACCCATGCAGAGCCCTCCCCCCCCCCCTACCCCCCACCTGGCTCCCCTGCTCCCCATCTTCTCACAGCCAGAGGGCCTGGAACCCGAGTCAGGCCCTGTTCCTCCTCTGCTCACAGCACTCCTGTGACATCCCAGCACGTGTGAGTTAAACCCGCTCCTCGCCAGTCCTGCAGGGCCTCGTGGCCCCGGAGAGATGGGGCCTGTGAGCCAGCACAGGTCAGGACAGCCAAAGCTCAGGGCAGCCTCTGTGTGCAAAGGGGTTCAAGCAAGATCCAATCCCTCCTGGCCTGCCGACCCCAGCAGAAATGCCGGGCATCCGAAGAGCTGAATGAGGCTTATAAATCATGTGTCAGCTTGGGGCTGCTTGTACCAGGCTGGGGGTGGGTTCTGGAAGCACAGCTAGGAGCTGAGTCATGATTTAAGCACAGTGTCATGCTCGACACCACTACAACAGGAAAAATACAAAATTGAGCAACATGCAGTGTGGTGGGCTCTCGAGGGTCAATAAAGACACGCATTTGCCTTTGTCTCTTACTCCAAAAGGGTGGATGCTTAGGAAGCAAGGAAGTCACCCAAAGTCAAACTCTCTACCCACCCTTCTGGCCAGGCACTTCCTGGGACGTGAGGATCTGCGTCTCACTTCCACGCTGGCAATGTACCCGCCCCAGACAAGCAAAAATGCTGCAAGTCAAACGGCCATAAACACTGGCATTAGACAAGGGCCAGCAACCGGGGGAGGGAGTAGGTAAGAGACGGCAAATAGGGCCACCTGGCACGGAAGCAACAAGACAAAGGGCAGATGGGATCTTCTCCCACCTGCTAGGAAAAACCACGCTGGTTGGTTAACAGAGTTGGCTTTGGGTGTGTATAACACATTCCCTATCCACTCAGTCATTCAGCAAGTATGGAGTACCCACTCTGGGCCTGGGGGATACAGTGCCAACCCAAAGGATAAGCGTCTGCTCTCCTGGAACCAACAGCCCAAAGCCCCGTGGCCTAACGTGGAGCCGAAAGCCACATGTGGCCCCTGAGCACTTAAAATGTGGCTCAGCCAAACGAAGATGTGCTATTGAGCGTGAAACACACACCAGATTTCAGACCCAGGAAGGAGAGTAGCTTCAGAAGAAACGGACCCTGCAGACACCCTGATCTCGGACTTCCAGCCTGCAGAACATGAGACAATAAATTCTGTTGTTTGAGCCACCCACACTGTGGGTCTTTGCTGTTGTGGCAGCCGGAGTTGACTGATGCAGTCAGGAAGGCCTTCCCAAGAAGGTGACATTGGAGTTGAATGGCAAGTATGGCCTGCCTCAGGGAGAGCTCTGGGAAAATTATTCCACAGGCAGGAAGCAGGAAGTGCAGAGGCCTGGGCTGGGCAGGCAGAGAGAGGACTCAGTGTCCCTGGTCACCTTGAAGAGGGGAGAGAGGGTGGTGAGGGGGTGGGTAGGGGGAGTCAGACCACGGCACATTGGCAGAGCAGCCAACCCCTTTCACACTATGTTGTACATCACTGAACTCCAGGCCTCATCTAGGACATCTCCAGGGCACTCTTAGAAAGGTCTGGATCCTGGAACTCTCAAACAGCACCTTTCCCTTCGCCAGCCCTGCTGCCAGCCCAAGGCAACCAGAGGAGCCTGCTTCCCAAGACCCGCAGGGGAGACACCAAGCTGAAGGCCAGGGCCCCCAGGAACTGGGGTCTGCGCATGAGGACGCTCAGCTGTATCTGTAGCGTCACCTGTCCTGGAGGAATGGCACTCACCTGAGCTGTCATGCCCACAGCGGGCAGTTTGCCAGGGGTCTGTGGAGCTCCCCACATTTCCCCGGGGCGGGGTGGGGGGGACAAGGAACAGCAGTGGGACCAGCAACCTCGGACCCCAAATGAGGCCTGGCTCCCCGCCTGAGGAGGGCGCAGAGCAGGAGGGAAATGCGGCCACCCTTAGCGCACGCTGCTTCCTCTCCTCACTTTATCTCACAGTCACCCTTAGCGGCTGCTACAGGGGCCCATGCCCCTTTAAAACCACGGAACTCCCACCTCTTCCTCCCTCCTCCCGAGGTAACTACTGTTGTGGTTTTACAGGTATTTGCTTCGTTTTGAAAAATGAAGGAAAGACTAATGAGCCTGGTGCCTACAGAGGGTGGTGAGAACCTGGTAGAGGGCCCAGGGCGGAGGGATGCCGTGCTGCGTGGACTGTCCTACACAGTAAGGACCTCTGGAGCTCTGCTGATCCTGAACAAGACGAAAATAAAGGCATTGCATGTTCGCCCTGGCCGTGTGGCTCAGCCAGTTGTGCTCCATCCTATGCACCAAAAGTCTGGTTCCCGACTCCTCCTCAGGGCACGTGGTGGGCTGTGAGTTCGATCTCCAGGAGGGGGTGTGCAGGAGGCAGCCAATCGATGTTTCCCTCTCCCTCTCTCTCTAGTCAATTATATATATATTGATATATATTGATATATAAATAAATTAAAAATCATTTCATGTTCAAAAAATAAAATCATTTCTTTTTCAAAAATAAGATTATATATTTTGTGTAGCTCATGAATATGTATTTATAAATGTTTTATAAAAATACGATATGAACAAGAATAGAGAAAACCCCGAAAGTGGGATAAAAACAGAATCAGAGGAGCCACCCAGAGGTCGCTAACCCAGGTCCCTGGGAACCCAGTCCTCGGGCAATCAGCCAGCTGGCGGAGGCCGGAACGGCCCTCGCACCCGTGAGCAGACATTGGCTGCAGTGGTTTGGCCATCATCGTGCTGTGGGGCTAAACAGGTCAGCACACACGCTGGCTGTGTGGGAAGCCCAGACTCCCGCTGGGGGAGAAGGAGACGCCAGTACGGGTCCACAGGGCCTGGCGGAGCCCCGTGGCGCTGGGCTGCAGTTAGAGACATCAGTGCAGACGCGCGGGGCTTAGGCACCGACAGCCACATGCTGCTCTTCCTCGTGCCCTCGGGGCTGCAGTGTCTGCGACGGGACTTGGGGGTCTCGGGTGAGAGGCACTGAGCCCCCAGAGTTGTGGACCTTCCCATCTGCCCTTTGTCCTGGGTCTGTTGGCAACGATTCCTGAGCACAGGCTGGAGCTGTGTGCCCTCAAAGCTGCAGAACCAGCCACCAGCAACCAGAGATCCGCAAGGGCAGCTCTCAGGCGAAGAAGGAGGCGAGTGGGTGGGGATTGGGGGCATGTGTCTCTTCTAAAAGGGACAGAGACAGCCGAAGCCGGTTTGGCTCAGTGGTAGAGTGTCAGTCTGTGGGCTGAAAGGTCCCAGGTTCGATTCCGGTCAAGGGCATGTACCTTGGTTGCGGGCACATCCCCCGTAGGAGGTGTGCAAGAGGCAGCTGGTCGATGTTTCTCTCTCATTGACGTTTCTAGCTCTCTATCTCTCTCCCTTCCTCTCTGTAAAAAAATCAATAAAATGTATTAAATAAATAAATAAATAAATAAATAAATAAATAAATAAAAATAAAAGGGACAGAGACAGGCACAGCCCACTGTGGCCAACAGAGAGCCAGACTTCCCACGGCCAGAGCGCTCTAGGTCTGCGAACACCAGGATGAACACGGGAAATCTGCCCGTTTTTAAACACTGAGTACCAACTCACAACTTTCAAAGCACCACGCAGCCCAACCCTCCCGTGGGCCCTGTGGCCCCGGGCCCCTCCTCTGAACTAAACCGGCACCCAATGGCCCTGCCCCTTCCTCACAGCGGCGGACACTTCACCAGGCCCTGCTTCAAACACTTCGGTGGACAAGTACTTCACCCCGGTGAGATTCCCCAGCTCCCCAAAGTCCTGGGGAGGAGGCAGGAGTGGGAAGGGACACTCCCTCCCCCCCCCCCCCCATGGCAAGACGCGGGCCTCCCCCCCAGGGAACCCATCCGTTCCTGCACAGCAGCTGACCCACCGGCCATGGACACTAACCAGGTCTACCCGACTGAGGCACGTCCTGCAGGCCAGTGGCAGGTGTCCTGCCTGCTCACACCGGGAGTGATGTGGATTCTGAGAACTCTCCCTGAAGACCAAGATGCCCTGGGGAAGCTGCCTCGGCCAATGGCGTGAGGTGTGGCAGACAGAGTAATGGCTCCCCAAAGATGTCTGCTCCTAAGCCCCAAACCTGTGAATGTGTTGCCTTACAAGGCCAAAGGGACTTGGCCGATGGGATTAAATTAAGGGTCTCAGAATTGGGGAGATTATTCTGGATTGTCTGGTCAGCCCTCTGGGTCACACAGGTCCTCATGAGGGGGCAGGAGGCTCAGAGAGGAGAATGAGAGGTGATGACAGAAGAGGGGTCAGGCAGAGACGGGAGGAGAGAGAAAGGGCGAGGAGTGGGGGGGAGGAAGGGGAAGAGGGAGAGAAAAGGAAGGGGAGAGGGAGGGAAAGAGGGGGAGGGGAGGAAAGAGAGACAGAGATGGATTTGAGAATGTAACTGCTGGCTGGGAAGATGGGAGGGGCCGTAAGCCAGGGCATGAGGCAGCTTCCAGACATTGGAAAAGGCCATGAAATGGATTCTGCTCGGAAAGAACACACCTCTGATGATCCCTTTTGGACTTCGGACCTCCAAACCACCAGGTCATGAATTTGTGTTGGTTTAAGCCGTAAAGCTTGTGTGATTTGTTACAGCAGCAATGGGCGGCCTGCCTGCTGCTCCTGTGAGCTCAGACCCGGGAGGCAGTGACTTCTGAGGCCTTCCCTGTGGCCTCAGAACTTCCCCTGGGTGGCATGGCAGAGTGTGTGTGTGTGTGTGTGTGTGTGAGAGAGAGAGAGAGAGAGAGAGAGAGAGAGAGAGAGAGAGAGAGACTGACATGCAGACAGGGGCCAGACTTGGAGGCAGTGGCCAGCGCCCATTCCCCCCACAGCCAGCAGTTTCTCTCCTCCCTCTCCTGCTTACAAAAGAATAGTGAGCCCACGGGCAAAATTTGGCTCAGACTCACGCTCTGTTTGGGCTACACGCTGTTTTTTCCAATAATAACTTCTTAATAACAGGACCATAACAACAACTAGAATCTATTGAGCTCTTCCTGTGGACCAGACACTGTTTTGAGCTTTTTGCATATTTCCCCATCTAATCCTTAAAGCCACTGTATCATTTATAGGCTTGTTAATATGTATCAGAATACTGATTTATTTTTTCCCCAAAAAGAAAATGTCACATATGCAGTTTAACTCTCTGATGCCCCGGCTAGACTAGTGCCCGTGGCGTGCTAAGTGTCCAATAAGCAGTTGTTGAGAGAATGAGCCATAAAGCCTGGCGGGAGGGGCGGGTCCATCATACAAGGAGATTATCGTTCCCAACCCTGGAAGTCCCTGGACCATGTGGGGGGATGAACTATCCTCTGAGGTGATGGTGTCGGGAAAGGCTTTTGTAACAAGGAGAGCCTAATTCTGAAGGGCGAGAGGAGGGGTGGTGGCGTCAGAGAGAAGCAAGTAGCCAGGGGGAGTGTGATGAGGGGGGGGGGAGGAGAGAGGGGAGGCCTCTGTTGGGGAAAGAACTGGGGACGGGGAGGAAGCGGAGTGGCTGGAGCCTGAGAGAAATCAGCGGGAAGGTGGGATGCTAGCTCTGAGGGGTTCAGGCCTGCATCGATCGCTGTGTGAGATTCCCTTGGCTGTTCCTACAAATCCCCACAACCTGAGGGGCTTATACCACACAAGTTCACTCTCACCACCTGGAGGCCAGGAGTCTGAACTCTAGGTGCCAGCAGGGCTGCAGCCCCTCCGAAGGCTCCAGAGAGAATCAATTCCTCACCGCTTCCCTTTCTGGGGGCTCCAGGTGTCCTTGGCTTGTGGCCACATCACCCCAACCTCTGCCCCAGTTTTCACACGGCCTTCTTTCCTCTGTGCCCTCTTCTCTTTGTGGAAGGACACCAGTCCCTGGGTTTGGAACCCAATCCGGAAAGACGCCGGACCTGAACGTCACCACATGGGCCCAGACCCCGCTCTGCTAAGCTCACAATCACAGGGGCTGGCGGGGAGGACTCGCACGGATCTCACTGGGGTCACTGTTCCACCCACTCAAAGCATGTCCCACGGTGCTTCCAAAACTCTCCCTTCCCAGCAGCAAAGGGCCCTGGGAAGCCCCCACTGCCTCGGCGATTCCACAAACACCAGGCAGCGAACGGACACCTCCCGGCGCTGGGAACGTGGCTGGGCACGTTCAACAGGCTGCTGCCCGCGCCGGGGGTATATTAGGCTGGGAAATGCAATTCTGTCAAGGCCCCCCTCACCCTCCCCCGAGCCCATATGCTTCTGCCGTTGTGTTTCAATCGGTGAACGCGCCAGCCAAAATGAAGATCCCAAAATAAAGCCTCCCAAAGATCTAAAATATTTGAGTCCATGTTGGGGTTAGAAAAATCCCCTCTAAGTGTGTGGTCTCCTTCTGCCTTTTGTTACCTCCTCCTTACCTCCTAGGCAGTGCCTCGGCAGCTCTGACACGGACACCCCCAGCCCCTGAGCCCCACGCGGACCGTCCGGCCAGCTGGAGGGAGGGGAGCGGAGTTCACAGCGGGGAACAGGGCACAGCCTGTTCTGAACGGTGCTCTCCATCACTCGGCACCTTTCCCCGGCCTCCGCCACATTTAGACTTTCTTCTCTGTCTTTCTTCTAGCGGGCCATGCATTATGGATGAGGACTATTTCTTATTCAGCAGCAGAGAATCAGAGCATCGCTCTTCTATCAAAAGCAGCTCTTTAATGCGCGCTCAGAAATCAAAGCCGCCTCCAGCCCGGAGTCTCCTGCCGGACAAAGCTCTCAGGGGCAAATGTTTGAAATGTGAGCTGCACAGGCACACACACCCCACCCCCGCCCACACAGCACTCCCGCTGGGGTGGACCCCTGGGGTCAGGGTCACTCTAACCTGGGCGAGAATGAGGCAGTTTCACACACCTGTCACCCCGCGTTTCCGGGCAGATTGGAAGCAGTGACATTTCTGTTCCTGACCGTGCTGGGCACACACTTGCCCCTCCTCTTTCTTCATTCTCCTAACCCAGCTCAAAAATAAGGGGAAGTAAAACAGAAGAGATGTTGGTCATGGGTGGGAGGGGCAAACTTTCAGTGATGGGGTAAGTTCCCGAGACCACAGGTGTGGCATGGTGACTATGCCTAACAATACTGCAATGTATACGTAAACTTTTCAAACACAAGTCTTAAGTGTTACACACACACACACACACACACACTCATAGTATAACCTCCCTACTCACATACACACATACTACTGAGGTAGCTATGAGAGGGGGTCTAATACATAGGTATATTAATCAGCTTGCAGTCACCATTTCCCAATATACATGTATGCATCAAGTTGCACCTCTTAAATATACAATTTTTACTTGTCAGCCATACCTCCACAAATGAAAAAAAAAAAATTAAGAAAAAATCAGGATACAAACTAAATTGTAATAACCCTCACTATATAAGCAGAGACATAAAAGCAGACAAAGCTTACCCTTAGACAAAGAGACAACTACCCTGGAAATAGGCCAAAGATAGTAACAGTAATTGCTTGGGTAATTTTCATCTCTCTATTTCTAAAATGTCTATTATTAGCAGGTACTCGTTTTGCTAGCTAGCAAGTTTCTTAAAACCTGCTTTCAAACCCTATTCCCGAGACATGAAGAGGGGAACGTGTGCAAAAGTCATGTGGCCGCACTGTGAAGTTTCCCTAGTCACGGTGAAAAGGCATTCCTGGCACTGCTGATATTTGCTGAGTGCTAACTGTGCCCCAGACGCTGTTCCACACCCAGTGCATGTAATCCCACTTCTAACTCCTATGAGATAGATGCAGTGACCATCCCTACTTTACAAATGAGGGGCCTGAGGCACAGAGAGGCTGAGAGACTTTCCCAAGATCACACAGCCAGTATAGGCCGGAGCTTGGACTTGAAACCCAAGGCTCTCAGTGGACTTCCTTCACGGCCTGTTCAAAAGCTGGCTGTACATCCATACCGGTTAGCACGTGCTCTCCCCGAAACGTGGAATACGATGCAGCCATTGAAAAACACGAGGTGGTTCTGCACAAACCCTTCCAGAATGTTCTCCAATGCACAGTGCTTGAGGAGGTGTCTGGGGGACGCCCTCGAGCCATTTCCCCACCCAGAACTGAAGTCTCCTGATTTGCAGCTAGCAAGGAATGTGTTTCCCATCAGACAGGAAAGAAGTGAGATTAGCCCAACTGAGGATCATCCTGAAGTAGTGTGGTGATTGCTTAGTATGTTCCAAAAGGATTTACACACATCGCCACGTGGGGAGCAGGACATGCAGCCATCGTGGCCACCAGGGAGCTGGCCCGAAGGAGAGAATGCCTCCCCATCGAAGCTCACTGGGGCGTCTGGTGGAGTGGGGACGCAGAGATGGATGCTCGGAAACTGTCAGGCATTTGAGAAAAGAGCCGGGACTTCCCCAGCAGAGGCTGGAGCCGGTGTGGGTCGCTTCTGGGTGACGGTAATACTGGTTTGGGGGGGAGGAACCGCTTCCATAGCTTCGCATGGTGTCTCTCCGCATCTCGAGGCTCTGTGGCGTTGCTCGTGTAAACCCAAAACAAAGCTAAGCCACTGGGGACATCCTTGATTTGGGTAAGGTCACAGCATAACATGAAAACACTTATGTAAAGTGGAACCTTACAAACATATGTATCTTTTCTATGAGTGTATACAGAAGCCATCTTAGCCAGTAAGGTTGGAAGCCAAAAAGTGAAGGCGGGGGGGGGGGGGGGGGGGGGGAGGGGGGAGTGTGGGGGGGGATTGTTTAATGAGATAACCCTACTTTACACATTTTATTTATAATGTCTCCATTTTACACTATTCACGAGCCATTCTCTGTAGGGACAGGGCTTTTTCTTAACATTTGTGTCCGCCAATTGGTGGGCCGGGTCACCTTTCCTGCACAAATTAACTCTTTAAGGCCCATCTAGGATTGCTAATGACAGTGTGAGGAGGAACGAAGACTTACATACAGTGACTTAGGGCAGAATCCTCCTGGAGTGCTGCTAGTTCCCCTCCAGTCTTCTTCCGTAGCTTCATCTTCACAGGATTCAATGGCAGTGCATTTAGGAATTCAGCCTGATTGGGTCTTCCCCCGCCGTCCCTTTGGTGTGAACAGGGACGAGTCTTTCACACAAACCTTTACCGGTTTACCTGACGTTTGCTTGAGATTTGTATTCGAGTCCATAAAGCCGGCTGGTCCTTGGTGCACAGATGATGCTGCTGGTGGGAGAAGCCTCGAGCCTGCGAGTGCGGCCCATCGCTGCCAGCCTCCCGCAGGTGCTGGGACGGAGCGTGTGCTTCACAGCGAACAGAGAGCCACAGCGATGGGGAGGCAGGTGAGGTGAGGCTGTATATATACTAGTACACGTCAAACTAGTGACAGTCATTGCCTTTCAGGAGAGGACCAGGACTGGGAATGAGGGTGGAGGGAGTCTAACCGTATGTTGTAACATTTTTCTCTCTCTCTACACACACACACACACACACACACACACACACTCAGTGCCAGAGCGTACAGCTGGGTGCATATCCCAGTGCAACTCGTATTAGCTGTGTAACCTCTGGAGCAAGTGATTTGACCTTGCTGTGCCTCAGTTTTCTTGTCTGAACAATGGGGATATGAAAACAGTCCGGACCTCAAAAGTGAATTGCAAAAACACAACCTTATCTTTACTTTAAAAAAAAAAGGGGGGGGTGAATTATAAGAATTAATTCTTGCAACACGCTCCCCGGAGAGTCTGGCGCATTGCTGCAGTGATGAGTGTGATGCTGTATTAAACGTAAACCCCCACTCAGACTGCTTTCCTTCTGGAAGCCCTTCTGCTGCTCCAGTGCCATCTGCTGAACCCTTCACGCCACGCACTCCGGGGCGTGCAGGGTCCCTGATGGGGCTGGGAACTTCCTCGGGGCAGGCCCCTCCCATCCCCTCTGCGCCAGGGCCTGGGTCTGGGGTTCAGGCAGTCTTTGCTCCTGATGAGATGCCAAGAAGGTGGCTATGGCAGCTTCCGTTTTCCACAAACAGTGTTTCCTAGCACCTGCTCTGCTCCCCGTGTCCACGTCTCCGTCCCCTGCAACTGGGGAGGGCGTCTGTCCCCTGAAACGGGTGAGGCTTTGAGACTGCGGCAGTGGCACTGCGTGACCTCGCAGGCAAGGTCGTTGGGAGAAGTGCTCACCAGTCAGAGTTCAAACAATGGCCTCGGAGACAAGTTTGGCGAAAAAAAGACTTTCACTGTGTGCTCCGGAGAGCGGGGTCCCCGGGCAGCAAACACGGCCCATTTATTCCCTCCGCATTGGCTGAGCACCATGGGGTCACCTGCTTCCTCATCCGTGGCCGAGGTCTTGCTGTCTCCCATTGGCCACTGAAAACAACTGGGCTGAGGCCTGTCTAGCTGCCTCCACCTCACCTGAATAGCCAAGGCAGACGAAGGGTTTTTCACCATGATGCTGGCCATGTGCACCCTTCTTTGTACCTCTTCCCTCCTCCCTACACTCTGTTTGCCGGAAGAAATTCAGCAAATTCCCTCAAAATCCGATCAAGCTGGAGAAGGATGGCAGAGGCCCATTTCCTACAGCCACAGCAGGCAGCATGGCCTCTGACGGGGTCGCCCTCTTAGCACACACACTCTTGGATCCCAGGCCCATGCTGTGAGGGAGCCCAGGCCGCAGGGAGGGACAGGTCATGTGGAGAGGACCCTCCGGAGCCCCGGCAATCGCCAGCCTGGCAGCCAGCTTTTGGCAGAAGGTCCTCCAGCCCCCAGAGGAGGCCCCCTGGCTGATGCCGTGGGACAGGCGAGCCTTCTCCGAAAACTTTGCCCCAAGGGCTAGCTGATGAGCCAAGTACATGATGGCCACCATTTAAGCCACCAAGTTGGGGGTTTGTTCGTGAGCAACAGGAACTGGAGCAGCAGCTAGACCCGGCCAGCCCAGAAATCTCCCCAGGCGAGCTGCCTGCCACTGCTCTCCCTCTCTGCACAGTCTGCCTCCAGCCGAGGGCAAAGTGCATCCTCCCTCAGAGGCCACCCGGCCCAGCGGGACTGACATGAGTCAGGGCGCTAGATGCACAGCCATCTCTGCCGCTCATGGCGGGAGGAGGCTGTGAGGATGGAGACTGCCCCGCACTGGGAGTCACACCCCTGCTCTGAGACACTTCCGGTTCCTGGCTCCTTGGACAAGGTCCCCTCAGCCCTGGCTTCTTTCCCCTTTCTCCACCTCCCCAGCTCGTTCAAGTTAGACTTATCTCCCTCCCCCACACACACCCCATTCCTCTTCCCACTCCATCCCATCAGTGCTCCCTTCTAAAAGTATTCACAGGCTTCCAGCCTGGCCCCACTCACCGGCTCTGCCCCCTGGACTACCCAGTGCCCGCTTCTGCCCCACAGTGTATCCTCCACCAGCAGCCAGGGGAGTCTGTTTAAATGGATGTGACATTACGTCATTCAAAGCCTGTGGTGGCTCCATCTCATTCAAAGTCAAAGCCAAGTGTCCCCCAAGGTCCTGTACCATCCAGCCCGCATTCCTCCCTATCTACCCCCACACTCTGCTTCTGCCACACTGGCCTCCTCAGGGCCTTTGCACTGGCTGTTTCTCTCTCCTGGAGTGATCCTGCCTGCATATCTGCGTGCTCAGTCTCTCACACCTTTCATGTCGTTACTTAATCAGCTTCTCAGTAAGATCTTCTTTTCCACGCATTCCAAAACTTCAACTCGTGCCAGCACTTCATGTGCCCTATTTTGCCTTATATTTTCCCCTTGGCATCGATCCAACGTGCTACATACTTTATCTTCTTTACTGATGGTCTCCCCGCTAATATTTTCAAGCCCAGGAGGGCAGTCATTTTTATCTGTTTTGCTCACTAGCACTCCTAGAACACAGCCTGGTGCATAATAAATGCTCAATGATTTGTTTGATGAATAAGTGAAAGAAGTTCTTCGAGACTCAATCTAAGCCTTGATTGTGATAGGAAACCCTTCTTATGAATACCTGCCTTCACCAACAACCAGGGGTGGGCGCCTAACAGGACACATGGAAGTCACGGCCACCCTCCTCAGGGTCATTACCACTCGCCCTGACTACACGGTCAGCCCTCTGGTAAGCGCCTCATATTAGAATCTCCAGTTAAAGACAGGGTGCCCAGGCAAATTTGAGTTTCATGTAAAAAAAAAAAAATTTAATATATATGCCAAAACTGGTTTGGCTCAATGGATAGAGCGTCGGCTTGGGGACTGAAGGGTCCCGGGTTCGATTCAGGTCAAGGGCATGTACCTTGGTTGCGGGCATATCCCCAGTAGGGGGTGTGCAAGAGGCAGCTGATCGATGACTCTCTCTCATCGGTGTTTCTAACTCTCTGTCTCTCTCCCTTCCTCTCTGTAAAAAATCAATAAAATATATTTTTTTAAAAATTCAAGATATATATTTTTTTAGTATAAGTATATCCCAGGCAACATTTGAGACATGCTTACACTTGGAAAACAATTATTTATCAAACACATTAGGCACAGGCACCCCGCATTTTTATTCGCTGTATCTGGCAACCTTAACTTATACTCTTCATGTCATTTAACCGGCTCGCGGGCGGCTTCATTTTGTAGCTGAGGAGATGGCACAGCGGGCTGGAGGTGGGGTGGGGTGGGGGTGGGCAGGAAAGAGAAACTCGAAGAGCTTTGGAATGCTGCCAGATAGCTCTCTGTCCAACCTGGGAACAAAGAGAAACACAAAAAGTTGGAGCCGCCTGCTATTCCAAATGAGGGAATAAAGAGAAGTGACAAGAGTGCATTAGATTCAAGCCAAGAGAAATGAGCTCCTGCCACTGAGAAATGAATGAAATGAGACTTTGGGGGAAATAGACCTTCCATTGTTGAAGATAAAATGATCCATCTCCGAGAATGACACCGGCTCCGTGAAAGGCAGTCCAGGCCGCTAACGGGACTGCAAGAGGAGCCCAAGGCAGGTCCCTTCCCTGAGGCAGCATCCTGCACCTGCAGGGAAACACGCTCAGGGGCGCTGCCTACAGGAGGGAGCGCGCCACTGCTGGGTTACCAGTTGCCCTCTGGTAACCACCAATGAACCACCTGCCCCCTCTGTGACTACATGCAAACACCTCCATGGGAAGCCAAGTACCCCTCCTTGCACTGGAAGCTCCCTATGAGCCAATTTCTTCTTTTTTGGTAGTTTTCATGCTATCCAGCATATATGTTATATCTCACTGTATTAACTTCTCTCCCCTCCACCCCCACCCCCAAACTGGCAGGGATTATTTATTTATTTAGTTAGTTAGTTTTTGTACTGTTCATGGCTGAATCTCCAGTATCTAAAACAGTGTTTAGCATGTGAAAAATACTCAATAAATATGTGATCAGTAAGTTTATGAATGCGTGCAGCTTCCTTGAGAAGAAGAGGCATGCCCTCTCTTCCCCCCTTTTCCCTTTACACCCGCAGGAGATCTGCGTGGTGACGGTGAATATCCGGTCCATGCAGCTGAAGACACCCCTAAGAATGATGGAGCAACGGGATAAACAGGAGCCTGGCTCCCTGCACCCAGCAGCACTCACCTGCCCCGAACAGCTCCCACCCGCCATACTGTGAGGCCCAAGGAGGAAAGGAACGTGCCGAGGTTAAGCCACTGGTACCGCGGCCTCTGAAACAACAGACAAGCAGTTGTAGCGTCCAGTGAGAGGCGGGCTCAGAGGAGGCTGCTGGGTTCTGCCTGGGGTGGGCACTGGGTTCTGCCGGTGTGGGCATCAGGGAAAGTGCGCCCGAGAAGACCACGATGGCTGGTCCTCACAGATGGGCAGAGGAAGTGATGTCAGCCCCCAGCATGCTCAGGAAACAGCAAGTAGATGGGTGGGTGTGATGGTTCGCCAGGGTCGGAGTGAGGAGGGGAGAGGCACATGGGGTGCAGCCTGGTCTCGCTGGAAGTTCAGCTCTGGGGGACGTGTTCTTCCTGGTTCCGGCTCCTCTGGCCTGGGTGAAAGTCCTGCGGGCCCTGAGATCTGGGTTTGAGGAAAAGGCAGCCCCTGAGGTCTCATTTTGGTCTAACCACCAGCAGGGAAGTCTCTCAAGGGAAGTCCCCATGCCTGGAGCGGATCCGGGACTCCGGGGTCACCTGGCCATCCCACCACCAAGCACTCTGTCGCTGAAACCGGTTTGACTCAGTGGATAGAGCGTCAGCCTGCGGACTGAAGGGTCCCGGGTTTGATTCCAGTCAAGGGCATATACCTTGGTTGTGGGCACATCCCCAGTAGGGGGTATGCAGGAGGCAGCTGATTGATGTCTCTCTCTCATCGATGTTTCTAGCTCTCTATCTCTCTCCCTTCCTCTCTGTAAAAAATCAATAAAATATATTTTTTAAAAATAAAGAAAGAAATAAGGAAGCACTCTGTCTCCCTCTGATTTCCTTTCTGACGTGTCAAGTGCATGAAACCCTCAGCTAACCAGGTGCCCTGACAGCTGGTCCGGGAGAAACAGCCACTCTGCACACAACCTCCGAGAAGAAATCCTGATGTCCTCAGACTGATTTAGGTCCACACTAGAGCTCAGAGTCCAGAAAGAACCTATATCCCGCCCCTAAAAGCCCATGACCAAAAGGACCCTGGGGGGTGTCACATGACAGCGCTGCTCCCAAAGCATCTTTTGTCCTTGTACGATGTGCTTTTCATCGCGCTTTCTGGGGGACCATTGGCCTGGTTCCTGAAAACCCACTCTAATTGGGTATAATTTTTAGAAATGCAGTAATTATGCCTTGCAGCTTAAGTAGAATTGGAACTTTATGGGAACAAGAGAATTAGGAGAAAATGGTTCTAACACCTGAATCCACTGGCCTCACTCCTAACGGGAAACAGGCTGTTGGGACCTCAAGAGCTGGTGTCCAGAAACCACTGCCCTGGGTGGCCACGTGGGAGCAGGAAAATAACAAAGAAGAGTCCTGCCCTGGCTCTCACCAGCCTGGTGAGAACTTGGAGAACAGAAGTTACAAGGTGGTGGCTTACAGTCTATTTCCTGCCTTTGGAGAGGTTTTGTTAGTTCGACATTTTAAAGTTTGGAAATTTCACATAAAGTATGGATTTTTCAGCTTCTTGTGACCTCTCAGAGACCAGGCAATGCTGAGCCTGCATTCCCATCTGACGACAAAGGGCAGCTGCCCCCTGCAGACAAGACACAGGCTCCCCACTTTGCCGCAGCCCCCACTAGTCCTTACCGCCTCCCTGGCACTGCCCACTGTGAACGCTGTTAGTATTCCTCAAGTAGAAAAGTCACTCTCTGGATCCACATCTCTACCAGCAGTGGGACAATATAAGACTGAGGGACAAGACGCTCCAGAAAATTTGGGGTTGACCCCATCAGTTTGTGGATGTTATGAACATGGCTATGTCTTTATGGACACACAATGTCCCTGCATCAATTCTACCTAGCATCTCTGTCGTTTATGGTGCCATGCCTGACCCTGGGGGACATGGGAATTTGTAATCCCTTTCCTTATAGGGGGCATTATGATCCCCAATTCGTACCACTCCCTCTGCCCGTGTGACCTTGCCGCCACCCCTAGTAGAGAGAGAATGCATTTCTCTACACTTTGACCTTGGGCTCAGCAGAGGACTTGTTTGGTTGATGGGACTTGGGCAGATGTGACACGAGCATAAGCCAGTGCAGATATGCCATTGCCATGAGGTGCACACCCTCCGGGTGGCTGCTGAGCCGAGAAGAAAGTGGCTGAGATCTAAGCCCAAAAGAGCCCGGCCTTGATCAGGCAACTCACAGACATGTGGACTGGAAGGAATGACAGTTCTTACAAGCCACGGAGTTTGGGGACCGGTTGTTATGGAGCAGGGTGTGGCTCTGGGTGGCTGACACATTTGCTACCATTGAGTCTCATCATAACCTATTCCAGTGGTCAGCAAACTGCAGCTTGTGAGCCACATACAGCTCTTTGGCCCCTTGAGTGTGGCTCTTCCACAAAATACCTCGGCCTGGGCAAGTCTATTTTGAAGAAGTGGCATAAGAAGAAGTTTAGGTTTTAAAAATTTGGCTCTCAAAAGAAATTTCAATCGTTGTCCTGTTGATATTTGGCTCTGTTCACTAATGAGCTTGCCGACCACTGCCCTATTCAATTGGTGGCCTGGACCTTCGGGGCCTCTGGAAGTTTCTCTTCCTTTTTTGAGACTTCACAGTGCTGTGGACTCATTCACTTAAAGTGGACAGCATGTCCTCCCCATGAGGTCTGAAGTGAGACAGGTTAACAGTGGGCCTTTCATGCCGGTCGACACCCACTGGCTCCTGACACTGTTCCCTCCGGCATCTCTACTTGGAATGCCACCCACTTAGTCTCAGCCAATCACCTGACTCGGGATTTCTAAATGTCATCAGAGCTGAAGAAACAAACGGCATACACAGATTGGCTTTGTCTTGCCTTCAAATACAAATTGGAAATACATGTGCTCACTATGCACCTATTGACAGCCAACAACCAGTGCACATGGAGCCCAAAGCATCCTCAGGGAGAAGGTGCTGGGGGCTGGGCAGGGCCCAGTGATGCATTCCTTGCAGACCTGCATCGAGTTGGGGAGATGTGGCTTATACAAGTGGCAGACGGAGGAGCCTGGGGCTCTCTCCCCATGCCCAGCCTTTAGATGTCAGGGTTCATCGAGGCCCTGGGCCCGGCCTTCTTCACATGGCCCTCTGCATCTCTTCCCAGCGACCTCATCTACCCCCAACTCTTCACACCGGGCCTCTCTTTCTCTGTCCGGTTTCTAAGCCAGACTCTCAAGTCACGTGCATATCGGACAGGTCCGCTTTGCTGTCCCACCTGCACCTCAAACGCAGGATGTCTAAGGTGGACGTGCTGATCTCTCCGCCCATTCCCAGAGTCCTCCAGGCTTCTCCATAGCCGTCCATGGGACCACCCCATTGCTCCAGGCGGAAACCTGTAAGTCCTCCCTGGCATCTCCCTTTCCTGAACCTACACAGCCCACATCTGATCCAAGTCCTTTGAATACTATTTCCACCATCCGCCCGCTTCCCTCTCCGTCTCCTGGCTCTCATCCTGGGTCAGGCCATCAGACATCTCCCCTCAATGACTACAGTAGCCATCTCAAGCCTTGTCCCTTCCACTCCATCACCGCCGCGGCCTGAATGAGACGCTGGCCATCTGGAAAGGGGCCGGGTGGCACCATGATGGGGAACTCCACTGGCAGCCTGCAATGTCCAGGACATCCCCGCCAGAGGAACTGTCCCAAATCCCACACGAATTCAGAGGGTCTCACCTGACGTTTACATGGGAGAAAAACTTTTTAAAGCGGGACTCCTAGAACGTAACTCCTATTTACATATTTTTTTTTTTAAAAAGGCATTTTTGCAGGACTTTGACAGATCCTGGCTTTTTCAGGAATGTAACTATCATGTAAACACAGATTAAGAAGAGACCATATGTCTCTTTGTTTCAATGTTTTAAGAAGAGATATGGGCCACTTGGAAAATCCCATCCCCTGCAGCAGTGCCAGCCAATGCATGCACCCGAGCCACGCGGCACCTGCGGCTCTCGCCCTGGGTTTCCAGCACGGGGCACAGGTGCCCGCCTGTGAGAGCGTACTACTCCTCTTCTGGCCGTTACACACGAGCCTTTGTTTACTGGCATGCGTAATATCTCACTAGAAATTAATTTCCTTTTCCTTCTCCTACACATTACACTTAGGGCAACACAGACACTTACTTGAACTTATACTGTCTCTTAGTTTTGTTTTGTGAGGGTAACAGGAATCACAGAGCACATTCTAAAGGGAAACGATGAGTCTGTGGGATAGAAACCCATTCATGTGGAGACAAATATCTCTGGGGAAGGTGGGCTGCTGAATCACGGAGAGAAATGCACGCTGTGGAGGAGGAGTAAGAGTAGTTTGCAGCTGGAAGGCATTTAAAAGTGAGGAAACAGGAAAAGGGGGAAGGCTTGAAACATTTTTTTTTAGATGTTGAAATTATTTTTGTTCAGAAAACTATTATAGACAGATACACACTTCCTTCAGGGTCAGCAGACTTGGTTTTTCATCTTTATCTTAAAGGAGCGTGAACAATCCCAGGGGGTCTCTGGGGTTCAAGATCCCAGAGACACAGCCTCCAGGTGGGCCTGGATTTCCCCTTGCCCCCTTCCTCTCAGGCCTGGGCAGAGCTGGGAAGAGGCCACAGCGGAGCAAAATGACTTCTCTCTATTCCATCAGCCAGTGAGGAGCAATCTGGCACCACCGCCCGGGGTCAGGGTGAGCTGGGAGCCCGCGTGGTTCAGGGGCTGACGGAGAAGTCTGTTCAGCAGCTTAAAATGTTCCCTTTTGTTCTGTTTCCTTTTGCCTCAGAACTGCTTGCTGTCCGTAGAAACATACTGTTTTATTTCATTAAAAATACACTGAAGACAGATATGGTCCCATTAATCACCCCTTATCCAAGACAGTAGGAGAAATCAGGGCACGGGATTGCTGAGAAATGCAGACACCCAGAGCTCCCATCTTCCCCCAAACAGTGAAAACAGCGACCGGTGACCGCAGTGTGGGCAGAGTCTACAGAAATGGGGGTGAAAAAGGGGTCTCATGTCCAACCGGATAAGTTCAGGGGCGGCCCAATGGCAGCCTTAGGGACTCAGTGGCCTAAAGGAGCCCATAGGATGGTCTGAACTTAGGCCTTCACTGCAAGTGAGTCATGGCTAACTGAAAGCAGCCATGTCCTCGGCCTGTAGCTTCCCTGACACAGGTCAGTCTTGACCTTAACTGAGCCGTCTAGTGCATCTATGGCAACAGGCCTTTGGCATGTCAGAGTAACCACTTTCCCAGACCCCTTGGGGCACAACCTCCTGCCGGGAGACCACAGAACCCCTCGCTGTTATCCATTCTCCCACTTACAGCTCTCTGAGCTGTCAATATTGTTAACTGTCCTATACCTCTACTGACGTAAAAGTATGTGTCTATCTGTTTTTACCCAATCTCAGAGATTTCCCACTTTGCTTTCTCCTGCCTCCCCTAATCTATCACCTAGGGATTTCATGTAACCCCCTGCGTCTGTCTTCCCCTTTGATGATAAAATAAATGCTACAACTGCCATTTTTTTTGGAGCATTTTCTCAACCTGCTGAGATTTGAATTCCCAGGAACTGTCGTCAGCTTGGCTCAAATAAACACATAAAAATTCTCTGCAGGTTTGTAGGTTTCTTACACCAACAGAAAAAAATATATCGACAACTTAGAGAGAAGGTGAATCCGCCCAGGGTCAGCTATTGCTCTGGGGGGAAGGGGGAGTGTTAATTAATGTGCTGATTCTTTCTTCTCACTAATGCAGTGTTCATATGGTAGAAACTCAAATATTTGCTAAGTTTTGTGGGAATGAACCTCTCATGGTTCCCTTAGTCATCTTTCCTTTATAATTGGAGTCTCCTATTCATTGTATCTTATTTCATTTTTTTATTTTATTTTCTCTCTCATTCTTCAGCAGTGAGTAATGTCTTCTGATCAATTAGGATATTAACAAAAGCTGGCAACTTGCCACTGTATTTGACACCTTAAATTCCGTGACAAAAATGTAAAAACTCTATTATTGTTGTTTAAGAAGAAACCAAGTGTGGAGCCTGCCCCAGCAGCACCAGCAGCACCGGGGAACTTGCTGGAAACGCAAATCCTCATCCCTGCCCCAGACCTCAGATGCAGAAACTCTGGTTTACTCAAGCACAGTTTTAATGGTCCTGCCCTGTCCCGGGATTGTGATGAGGGCCAAGGTTTGAGAACCCCTGGTGGAAGGGAAATAGAGCTTTGTTTGACTTCCTATTTTTTCTTGATTGAAGCCAGGAGTCTGGCAACAGGTGAAAGAATAATCACTGTATAATTCCAGTATGTGAAATTCAAAAACAGGAAAAATTAATCTACGCAACAGAAATCAGAAAAAGGTGACCCTCTGAGGAAGTATTGCTGACTAGCAAGAGACCTAAGGAGCTTTGGGGGCCCTTACAACACTCCATATCATAACTGCACAGGTGTACACATATGTAAACTCCATCAAGCCTTACAACACTCCATATCGTAACTGCACAGGAGTACACATGTCAGTTCCATCAAGCCGTGCACTGAAGATGTATGCACTAAAAACATATAAAATATAAAGCTCCACATGGTTTTGACACCCCCCGCCCCCACCAAGGCTGGGGGAAAAAGCCCATTTTAACACACCAATGTTTTTTAATCCTGAACACTGCTAATAGCAAAGCTTCCAACAGCTCACCTGCTTTGTTCTGAAACCATAATATGCAAAAACGGAGCTTTGTGAAATAGATGAATTAGTTGGCAATTATTTGCTCTGCAGAAGGATGCGCCATGGGGTTTCTGTAAACGGAACATTTAAAAAACGGGCTCTTAGTTGCCAAATGGCTATAAATTCACAGACGTTAACCCGTGGAACCTCGTCCTGGAAGGCTGTTCGCAAACCAAAGCATTTTCCCCACTAGAAATTGTGACAGTCAGCCCTGTCTCCCCAAGAGATAAGAACTCTGGAGACAGACCAGGCCAGGGGAAAAAAGTTTAAAGGAGTAAGGTCGGTCGTAACTCAGTGCCGGGAGTTCCTTTGGGTGGGACATGCAAGCCTCCCTCCAGAGCAGGCTGGTAAATTGGGGTCATAAAAAACCGAAGCATCCTGCATTCCCGTTGGGAGTCAGAACAGACATTCTATTTGAAGCAAAACAGGCCAGGTTGTATATCAATAAATCACCTAAGGAACAGCTAAAGACGGCCAGTTCTTTGTCCTGAGGGGCCAATCAGAGAATGACAGACCAACAGTGGGAGGGGTAGGGAAAAAGAGATATAAGAGGAGGGACTGCCCCTCCATGGGGCTCTTGCCTGGGTGTTTGCCGGCTGCTGTGTCAGCCAAGGTTTGAGCCCGGATTCGAATCTGTAATAAACTCTTGCATGCTTGATCAAATTGGCTCCGGTGGTTTATCTCTTGGGGACTCGCTTCGTAACAAAAATCATGTGAATTGAATCAACCCTTTCCAGACCCCAAAAGATTCCCTGTTTAACCGTTCCTATATGCAGTACATGTCTAATGTAGCGTTTAATCTGTAAATAAACACTTTAAAACAAAAAGGACGTGAAATATAAATGAAAATATGACAAAAAGGAGATTAACTGTACAGTAATAACTGAAAATTTAGCCCAGTTGGTGTGGCTCAGTGGTTGAGCATTGACCTATGAACCAAGAAGTGACTGGTTCAATTCCCAGTCAGGGCCTATGTCTTGAGTTTCGGGCTCGATCCCCAGTAGGGGGCATGCAGTAGGCAGCTGATTGATAATGTTTCTCTTTCATCAATGTTTCTATCTCTATTCCTCTCCCTTCCTCTCTCCCTAAAATTAATAAAAACATATTTTAAATTTTTTTAATAAAAATTTAATAATAGTAATAAGCAGCAACAAAAGAAAAAAAATCCCTACAAAAATATTCACAGCACAATGTCCCTGAAATGTTAACAGTGGTAAGCTCACTCTTACTTGAGCATTCTCTCCTTTGTCACTGGTCATGCAGGTATCAGCAGGAAAGGGTTGTGTAGCCGAGAAGCAGATTGTTCGAGACGGGAGACGCTCGAGGGCTGAGGTTTGAGGAAATGCCCAAAGTGCTTGGGGCTTAGTGGTCTATGGACAGGGCCGGGGAGGTGAATGCGAGGAAGGACTTCAGCTTAATGCTCAGCAGGTCAGGGCTCCCGAGCAGCTGGCATCTGCGCGCACAGCGCCCCCCCCCCCCCCCCCCCCCCCCCCCCCCCGCACATGCTCTGTGCTCGGAGCACTGTTGCATGTGGGTGGGTGGAAAGAACGCTTTCAGAGAATTGAGGCCAGAGACCACAGGAAACCCCGTGCCCAGGCATGCCGCGGGCTCAGTGGGGAAGGAGGAAGGTGGTGGTAAGGGCAGTAAGCTCCGAACGTCCACGGGCAGGAACCCACTGTGACCTGTTACAGCGCAGAGGCTGGGAGGGGCCTGGTTCCTGCACCTCCCACAAGCTCCCGGGAAGCCGGCGCTGCTGGTCTGTGAGCCACACTTGGAGAAGCAAGGACAGAAGAGAAATAACACACACGGATTATTTCACTTTACCCTCACACCAATCCTCTAAGTGTCTATTATCCTCATTTTACAGGGAGGGAAACTGAGGCAGAGAAGAGCGGAGCCGCTCAGCAGGCAGGTGAGGTTTGAACGGGGCTGCCTGTCTTAGTCTTTGCAGCCAATGCAGCGAGGAATAGTGCAAAGCTGGGCGTACAGGGCCTTTCTCCCCCACCCCTCCCCGCCTCCCACCCTCCGGCTATGAAGGTAGATAATCTGCCAGCTTCCAGCCAGCCAGCCTGACTCTGTCTCCAGTTCTATTCGATTACAATCGGAAGGCTATTCTTGCTGACCCAATATAAATGAGGTCCGCAGTGGCACCCCTCCCCTCCCTGGACCTCTCCACTCCTGTGGAAATTAGAACTCCCTGAGAATACCCATGATTACGAGCTGCAGAGAGAGCAAGGTGCGGAGCTCCCCTGCTCTTCAGGCACGCCTGGTCCCTGTGCCCTCCATGTGATTCCTGCTCGACCGTGGAAGGCTCCCCTTCCTTTCAGAGCCCATCTTGCAATTACACAGCAGGGGGGGTTGTGACAGAGCTTCTTTTTCATAAAAATTACACCTGCAGCCAACCCCTCTACCCTCCCTCCCTGCACACACAGCGTGCCCGTTTAAAAGCTGAGTTCCTGGGCAGTGTCCAGTGATGCGGAAGGTGAAGAGATGTTGGAAATTTGGGATGGTGAATATTCCAAGTCTGAGGAGCCTCCAAAGCCGGGGAGGTATCCCAAGCCCATCTCTCCCTGGCAAGTCTGGCTGCAGACACGGGGCTGCAGGGGCTGCGGGTCCCGACCGAGCTGGGAATCACTGGGACTCCATTCAAGACTCCCATCTTGCTCTGTGGAAGCACGTGGGCTGCCGAATGTTGAGAAAAAGAGGTGCTTCCCCCAGCTTCTCCCAGGCCCCCTGTGGGCAAGTCAGTTGCACCAGAAACATAAACACCAACCCAAAAAAGCTGCAGTAGCTAACATTCATTTCAAAGCTGAGGTTAGAACAGAGGCTATTTCAGGGATCAGGAGGGCTATGGCATCAGGATAAAGGTGCCCACTCTCCAGGAAGACAAAGCAGTTCTAAGTGTGAGTGTGCCCAACAGCAGAGCATCAAAACGCATGTGCCAGACAATTCTGAAAAAGAAGGAAGTTGGAGGAATTGCACTGCTTGGTTCCAAAGCTTACTTGAGGCTCCAGTAGTTACGATGCTATGGCACTGGTGAGAGGATAGATACATAGCTCAATGGAACAGAACAGGGAGGAGAGAAATTGACCCACACAAATACGTATAGTCAACTGGCTTTTGAGGAAGTGGCAAAGATAATTCAATGGAGAAACAATAGTCTTTCCAGTAAGTTGTGCTGGAAGAATTGGCCATCCCTCTTGGGCACTTGCTATATGTCAAGCTCCAAGTTTTCCCCCCATGCAGCGCCATCTTTTATCTGCATAACATGCTGTGAAGTCAGAGTTATTCCCACTTCCAGTGCTCAGATAGACACACTAAGACTCAGCAACGTGCCTGAGGGCACAATGTGTTAGAGCCAGATTTCCATTCCAAGGTCTAGTGATTGAGGCAGAAAGAATTCTCAACCGTAGCAGCCAGCCTGTCTCAGGCAGGTTCCTCAGACTCTCTGAAACCCAATTTCCTCATCTATAAAATGAGAAAATTAGTTCTTACCTCACAGGGTTGGAGTGAGATTAAAATAAGAGAACATAGCGTGCCTGGAGCATTGTTCTCAATAAATGCTAGTCCCACCGGCTCCTCATCCCCCATGCTGTCACTGGGCCAGGCACACCGCAGGCTGTCGCTCTGCTTGTGGCCGACACACTGCTTCCAGAGAGCCTGGCTCCCTGTTTGGAAAAACAGTAAATGGTTTCCCCCATTCGTGCCTAGATTAGTCCAGGCAGCTACCTCATTCAGAGAGGTGGTCTGAGGCCCCAGGCTTGAGTAACCCTCAACACATCCTTTAGGAATGACTAAAGGATGAAGCTAAGAAACCATCTCGCAAAAGGACTCAATGCATCCTCCTCCAGGATGCCTTCAGGGCTTGTCTATTGTCATAGTAAAATATAGAAAGGTTTTAAAATGTTTAAAAATGCTTAAAGAATGTGAGAAAATATAAAAATGTTTGGGTTAACTTCCCTTAAAACTTAGAGTCTGATGATATTAAAGATACATTCCCCACAGCCCTGAAGCGTGTGTACCCCAGAGATAAGGATTAGGACTGACAAAGAGTGACTTGTGTCAAGATAAACAAGTGCCTGAGTGACATACTCTCCTTAGCCCCTTGCTGTATTTGAGACTGACATATGTGCATTGACCACCTGGGCTGCTGCGGGTGTGAACAAGCCTTAAATATGGACCCCTGCCTGCCAACGATGCTTGCCTGTGGAGACATTACAAAGGCCCATCCTTTTGTCACTATTCTTCCTGCCAGATGACAGAACAGCCAGTAATCCCCGATTGAGACCCGACCCAGCTCTTGGGACCCGGACCAGCCCAGCCCAGCTGCCGGACCCCAAAGGGCAGCACCACGGGGATCCCTAACTAAGCTGGTACCCACAGCCGCTCAGGAATTTGTGTGAGTAATAAAAAGCTGTGTGATTTGCAACTGCATCTGTTTCATGTGGTGCAATTCCTCTGGCAGTTAATTGAATTAATTTGGGTTTGCTTAAAATTTAAATTAAAGCCTTTGGTCTTTTTGGTCTTAAGCCTGCCTGCCCTGAGTCCTGCTGATGCAAAGCAGTCTCTCCATCAGCAACTACTTGAATGTCCCAATTCCTTCACAGTTCAAGTTTATCTCAAGGGACACCTTAGATGAATGTCCCAGATCCTTTCCCGGGATCTACTTGGGACATCTATGTAAAGCCATACTCACTATCCATCTCCACATTCATTCATCCGCTACATATATACTTATTTGGCAATGACATTCTGCCTTCCATGTCCTAGGTGTTGAGGATACAGAAATAAATGAGACACCTTCCCTGTCCTGGAGGAAGCTGTGGTCTAGGAAGAACTGTCATGGACACTTGTCATAGTTTCCGTCTGTCCAGTTCCTTTTAATCTCCTTCCTATGTTGAGGGAAATGTCTGCCTTTCCCCAAAGCAGAAACTAGAGACTCATTATCCCAGCATCCCTTGCCCCAATGGCATAGTCATGTGACAGGCTCCACCAATCAGAGTGTTGCATGAAACTTCAATTGGAAGTGAGCAACCGAAGAGATAGGTGCCCAAAGAATCTAGTCTGGGGAGGGTGTCTGGCTTTTAGGGCAGCCGGGATTATGGTATCGGGCAACTTTTAGCTTTATTCCTGGCTGCATAGCCTCCAAGCTGAGCCTGACGCTCCTGGAGATCCTGTGAACTTCCTGATCTCCTTTAATACATTCTCTTTCTATTTAAACGGCTGGAGTAGAATCTGTCGATTGCAGCTAAGAATTCAGACTGATAGGAACTCAGACAGTAAACAGATAAAACTGTGCACCAGGAGCTGTAAGAAGGGGCTATGGGGATACAAGGGAGGACAACAGTCCACCTATAAAGCACAGTTCTTAGGGTCACAGTCCTGGGTCCAACTCTGGCTCTGCTGCTATTGAGCTGTGTGATGTCAGCTCAGTTGCTCAGCCTCTCTGAGTCTTAGCTGTGTTTTTACTTTTCCCTTTGCAGGAGGGACACTAATAGCTAATTCAGATGGGAGTTGTGATAATAGAATAACCTTTGTAAAGCAAATTCTTATTAACGAGGAAGGGACTTATTAAATGGCAGGTAGCTCAGCAACAGCAGCGTGGCCAGCTCTCCTGGGGGGTGTCTGGGAAAGGATCTCAGAGCAGAGGGCGAAGCTGCACAGAGTTCTCATGGCTACCACACCTGCCGCACTGGACGATGGGAAAAAATTCGTATAATGATGAAGCAGCATTAAATCTTACTTTAAAGCATGTGAATCTCAAAAACAATGTTCTGAATGAAAGAAACCAGATACAAAAGAGTCTATTCTACATGATTCCATTTATATGAAATTCTACAACAGGCAAAACCTATTTTTAGAGACAGAAAGAGAATTGGTCGCTGCCAGAGCAGGAGCTGAGGGGCCTGAGCTCAGAGAGGCATGAGGGCACTTCCTGGAGAGCTAGAAAGTTCTATATTGCATTCGTGGTGGAGGTTACACAGGAGTGCATGCCTTTGTTAAAGCCCAAACTGTACAGGTAAAATGGGTGCATTGTACTGTATATAAATGATGCCTCACTGAAGCTGGTTTTACAGACCAGTGATGGAGGCTCTGCAGAACTTGGGGATTCTGACAAACCCAGGATCCCCTAGCCTCTGCCCCTGACAACCCCTTACCCTGCCACAGCCGCCCTTCCCCCTGAAGAGCGATGGCTCCCAGCCCCACATTCCCAGCACGTCATCACAGCCTGTTAACTTGGAGTCACTCAGACAAATTCCTCTCCCTCCCATCCAATTTTGAATTAAGTCAGGAAAAGACAGATTGGCCCAACATTACCAAACAGAGCTGGAATTTATGATGAGCAGCGGATTTTTCCAGAAGCCTCTGCTAACAGCTCCCCTCTGAGATGACTCAGCAGAGGCTCCTGCTGGATCTGGCTGCCCCAATCACGCTGCCCTCCACACACCCTTTACGGAGCACCTCCTGCATGCCCTCCACACTCTTTACAGAGCACCTCCTGCCTGCCCCCCACACTCTTTACAGAGCACCTCCTGCATGCCCTCCACACTCTTTACAGAGCGCCTCCTGCATGCCCTCCACACTCTTTACAGAGCGCCTCCTGCATGCCCTCCACACCCTTTACAGAGCACCTCCTGCATGCCCTCCACACTCTTTACAGAGCGCCTCCTGCATGCCCTCCACATACCCTTACAGAGCACCTCCTGCATGCCCTCCACATACCCTTACAGAGCACCTCCTGCATGCCCTCCACATACCCTTACAGAGCACCTCCTGCATGCCCTCCACACTCTATAGAGCACCTCCTGCCTGCCCTCCACACTCTTTACAGAGCACCTCCTGCATGCCCTCCACACTCTTTACAGAGCGCCTCCTGCATGCCCTCCACACTCTTTACAGAGCGCCTCCTGCATGCCCTCCACACCCTTTACAGAGCACCTCCTGCATGCCCTCCACACTCTTTACAGAGCGCCTCCTGCATGCCCTCCACATACCCTTACAGAGCACCTCCTGCATGCCCTCCACATACCCTTACAGAGCACCTCCTGCATGCCCTCCACACTCTATAGAGCACCTCCTGCCTGCCCTCCACACTCTTTACAGAGCACCTCCTGCATGCCCTCCACACCCTTTACAGAGCGCCTCCTGCATGCCCCCCCCCCACACACACACACACACTTCATAGAGCACATTCTGCGCCGGACACTGCAGTCTGGGCATGCAGTGGGGAACAATGGGTGGCCCCGCCTTCATAGAGCTCAGGCTCTGGCAGGGACAACAAGTGAAAACAGACCACAGGGCCACATGGAGGTGCTGTGACAGAGGGCAGTACGGAGCATTGGAGGAATAGGGAGGAGACCTGGGGCAAAGGAGAGAAATTGAGGAAGACATCTTGAGGAAGTGATCCTTGAGATGAGTTCACAAGGAGTAGTGCTCAAAAGATCTTGCTTTTTCAGTACATAACAAAACTAATCTTTGTCAAGCCCCTCCTATGAACCAGGCTCTGGGCTCAGCTCATTGCATGTCTGATTCCAGTTATTACAACCACTCTCCATCTTCCAGGTCAGGGAAATAAGTCTCATAGGTGAAATGACTTGCTCAAGGTCACCCAGATCATGAAGAATAATCATTATAGCTAAGAGTCCAAACCACTTTCTATTTGCCAGGCCCTGAATCCTGTTGACAATTCCACAACATAGACATTATCATCAGAGTCTTTTTATACCTGAAGAAACAGGGCACAGAGAGGTTCAGGGACTTACCCTTGGTCACACAGCTAAAAAGCAATGAATCTGGATACAAATGCAGAGAGGTATTCCACCCACGAGTTCCCAATTGCAGAGCAAATGTGGAAGACACTATAAAGCTCTTAGCATGTGCCTGGCACCGCACAAGCACCCTATACTGTTGGAGTGATTCGCAGGCACTAAAAGTGACCTGTCCTCCCAACACACTCACCAAACTCCTGCCATGTGCTGGCGCCATGCGAGGCACTGAGGACACAGTGGTGGAAAGGACAAGGGTCCCAGGGCCACGGTGTTTGCTGCTCATAAAGTACATGCAATCCTACTCAACAAGGCTGACGTCCTAAGGGTGCAGGTGCAGCCACACGCGGGACATACCACTGTATTTATAGCATGCTCTCAAATTAAAAAAATAAACTCAGCAGAGAAAAAAAGACTGCAAAGGAAATGCTCCCACATGCTAACAGCGGCTGCCTCGGGTGGCAGGCCATGGGATGAAAACTGTCTCTCTTTAATGCTGTTCTGCACTTGGCAGTTCTCTCTAAGAGAAGTGTCCAAAGGTGAGAAATGGTGGTGGAGAGGGAGCAAGGGAAACAGCCCCTGTGGGCACGCCCCTCATTCTGTTCGCATGACCCTCCTGGCCCCACAGCCCTGCTGCTCACTCCGGCCTCGGAGGGCAGAGGGTCCCGCTCCTCTTCCCCAACAAACCCCTTCCCCAGCATCGTGAGCCAGCCCATCCTCCTGTCCCCCCCACCCCCCTTCCCTTAAGCTTCCCCCTCCTCTTGACGTCCAATTTCATCAGGAAAAAATGAGACAAGGGCTCTAAATTAGAACGAATAAGTGACGTTCCTATTCATTATTTAATCTGCTCTCGGACTTGAACGAACACGTCCAGGGGTAATTACCGCAGGACTCCAGATTCATTCCCAGGAAGCAGTCGCCGCTGGCGGCAAGTGCCCAGGGCAGCAGCTCGATTCAATATTTATGAGGCAATGTTTCCTGGGACTCTCAGGCCAAGAAGGCGCCTGGAGAAGTCTCACCCCATGAAGACAAAGTGGTTTGTTGGGTTTTACCCTACACACACACACACATGTACGTGCATGTGCACACACGTGTATACACACCTACACGCACATGCATACATGTGCACGCATGTGTGCATGCAAGCACAGAGGTAGATGTCGGCCCTTCATCAGCCTGACTCCTAGGGTGTCAGAGGGCTTTGTGGTGAGCAGCCTCCCATCACGAACCCCCAGAACCAGCGGAGCCCAGAGAGGCCCTGTCTTTATAGACTTGTAAGCGACCCCTGCTCTGAACGGGTCCGACCATGTCAGCAAACATCTCCTGATTATCGACCCAGCAGGCACACAGCACGTTGTAAAATCACAACACAAAAGCACCCGCCATGAAAGAAAGAATGGGCACGTGAATAAAAATCGGGACTCCCTACTCATCAAAAGACCCCACTCAGACAATTAAAAGGCAAGTCAGGAATCGGAGAATCTGTTCAAAATAGGCACGTGATAGGCAAAAGTAGGTTTACAGCTGTGAGTGCCATTCTTTCGCGTTAATAAAGCTGTTGTAATCATCATAACTTGCATGGCCTTTTTCTTTTTTCTTTTTCTTTTAACATATTTTATTGATTTTGTACAGAGAGGAAGGAAGAGAGATAGAGAGTTAGAAACATTGATGAGAGTCATCGATCAGCTGCCTCTTGCACACCCCCTACTGGGGATATGCCCGCAACCAAGGTACATGCCCTTGACCGGAATTGAACCCGGGACCCTTCAGTCCCCAAGCCAACGCTCTATCCATTGAGCCAAACTGGTCTTGGCTGCATGGCCTTTTTCATACGAACATCTGTACTAGAACACCTACTTTCGCCCACCCCGGTACATCTGACAAAGGACTCAACATATGATGAACTCTGGCAGCTCAATAATAAGACAAAAGAACAACAATAGAGTAAACAAAACATTCACACAGACACTTCCAAAAATAAGACATAAATGGCCAGTAAACACGTGAAAAGAGGCTCAGCCCCTTCAGTTGCCAGGGCAATGCAAACAAAAACCCCTGCGAGACACACCTGCCTACCTGTTAGCATAAGACGAGTTCAGAACGTGTCCGTGGAGCTGTGGAGGGATGGCAGCTCTCGCCCGCTGCTCCTGGAGTGTGAAGTGGCCAGCCCGCTGTGGAAATCAGGTTAGCAGGTTGTTAGAAAGGTGAAATCTCCCCATCCTATGACCAAGCAACCCCCCTCTCAAGTATTTATGTCAGAGGATGAAAGTAAAAAGACCCAGGCATGCCGAAACCGGTTTGGCTCAGTAGCTAGAGTGTCGGCCTACAGACTGAAAGGTCCCAGGTTCGATTCCAGTCAAGGGCATGTACCTTGGTTGCGGGCACATCATGGATGGATGTTTCTTTCTCATTGATGTTTCTAACTTTCTATCTCTCTCCTTTCCTCTCTGTAAAAAATCAATAAGATATATATTTTTTAAAAGACCCAGGCATGAATGTTCAATAGCTGTCCCACCATAATGGCCAATAACTGGAAACAACCAAATGTCAACCAGCAGGAGAGTGGATACGCAGGCTGAGTACAGTCACACAAGGAAACCCTACGTGGCGACCAAAAGAAGCAAATGGGGATGACACTGCAAAACAACATGCCGAGCGAAAGAAGCCAGACTTAAAAGAGCTCAGGTGGCGTGATTCCATTCACGGGAAATTGGAGAATGGGCAAAATTAATATAAAATGATAGAAAACGAATCAGTGATTTTTCGGGAGAGGCCTGGGGGTCAGGAGGTGATGGAAATGTTTGATCTCTTGTTTGAGGTGATGGTGACAAGAGCTCACATTTGTCAAAACTCATCCAACTGTAGGCTTGAAATAGGTGCTTTTTCTGGTAGGTACGTAAGTCAATTAATTTTTTAAAGAAGAGCCATTCTCGGCAGGTCTAAGATCTTATAAATTCGAAGAAAATTCATGAAGCAGCCTGCAGACCAACACTTCCTAAGAGTATCTTCCCTGTTTCCCCGAAAATAAGACAGTGTCTTATGTTAATTTTTTCTCCCAAAGTTGCGCTAGGTCTTATTTTCAGGGGATGTCTTATCTTTCCATGTGCTAGGTCTTATTTTTGGAGGATGTCTTATTTTCGGGGAAACACAGTAGTACATCTCATTACTCTAAGAGGAGGTATAAATGCCTACTGTGTGCGCTGCGTGTCCGGAAGTAGTGTAGACAAATAGTTAACGGGCACAGCTTTGGGGGCAGATTCTTCTGAATCCCAGTCCTACTCCTACCAATGCTGGTGGCAAAGAAGTCAGGGACCACTGGGGCCTGACGGAGGCCCTTGCAGGCATGCAGCAGTTACACCTTCTTCCACGGGCACCTGGCTTCTTGGAATAAAGACTACATTTCCCAGCTTCCTTGCAGCTCAGGTGGCCTGTGTCATTCCATTGGCCAGAATTTAGTGAGAAGTCCACATCTATGAATCCTCTTCCAAGAACCCCTCTTAAGAGCTGGTGTGCATGCCCCAGGGCTCCATTCTTCCTTCTCTCTATCCCGGGGCCTGGAATTGGGGTGCTGCGGTATTGGATCAGGGGGCCACACCCAGCAGAGTGACAGGAGAGGAGCAACTGCATCGCCAGATGCCAGCAGCTGCCAAGCCCCCAGCCCTGGGTGCCTACCGTTGGATGGTTAGATGAGGAAAATAAGCTTCCCTTTTGCTTCGTTTGAATTTCTGTCAAGTTCAATCAAACCCAATCTTAATGGAAATGAGTCTGTCTCAACAAAGTTGTACATTGAAAATCTGGATTCATAAAAGCATGAAGGGGCTCAACAAGCAATTTATGGAAAGGAAAGAAGCTCAGCCCTGGCCAGTGTGGCTCAGTTGGTTGAGCACTGTCCTGTGCACCAAAAGGTCGAAGGTTTGATTCCCAGTCAGGTACAGGGTCCCTGGTTGGGGTGTGTATGGGAGGCAACCGATCAATGTTTCTCTCTCACATCAATATACACTGAGTGGCCAGATTATTATGATCTCAAATATATATATATATATTAGAGGCCCAGAGCATGAATTTGTGCATGGGTGGGGTCTGGCCAGCCTGGCCAGGGGGAGGGGACATGGCAGTTGGCCTGCCTGCCTGCTGGTCAAACTCCAGGTTGAGGGGACAATTTGCATATTAGCCTTTTATTATATAGGATATACATTGAGTGGCCAGATTATTATGCATTCAGAGATCATAATAATCTGGCCACTCAGAGTCTCTCTCTCTCTCTCTCTCTCTCTCTCTCTCTCTCTCTCTCTCTCTCTCTCTCTCTCTCTCCTCTCTCTCTCTCTCTCTCTTCCTTCTCCCTTTCTCTCTCTGTAAAATCAATAAAAACATAGCTAAAACATTGTTTTTAAAGAAAGAAGCTCCATGTGTCTGGACTATGGTATTTGAATGGCAAATGGGGAGCATGAGGGGAGAAGGGCAGCAGGAAGGTGGGCAGAGATGAGAGCACCAGGGCCCTGCAGGAGTGTAAGGGTTGGGACCTTTGCCCAAATGGCAATGGGAACCAGCGAGAGTTCCCATTGAGCCCTGGAGTAGCAGGCTAGCTGGGCCTTTTCACCCATTCTCCCCTCTCCTGAACCAACAGTGGGAGCCAAGGCTAGAAGCAGAGAGGCCACTGCGCGGCCAGGCGTCCTCACAGGCCACCCCTCACCTTCCGCGCAGGGTGTGGCTCACGAGGGACCTTGAGGTGTGCCATTGCTTAGGGACACAAACACCTCGAAGCAAATGCCTAAGAGGCCCCAGTGGAGAACGCAGGCAGGACGTGGGAGCACCCACCCAGGGCAGCAGCCTCTTCGGCCCCCACCACCCGTCCGCTGTGCTGGTGGAGGATCAGCCCAGAGCGCTGGGCTCCTGGTTTTTACGTGGAAACCTAGTTTTCTTTCAGGCTAGCAGACCCGCTCTGTGAGCATTGAAACAGAGGTGCCCTCCCGCAGAGGCTGGCCAAAGGCTGCTGGTGTGAGGCTCTGGACTCCCTACGGTGCCTGTCTGTACCTTCTCCCAGACCCACCAGCACAATTTACAATGGAAATCTGCAACACTGCCAGGCAGCCAAAGGCAGGTTACACTTTCTTTGAGATTAGCAGCTGCTGGGTTCCCATCAACCTGCTGGATGACCTCCGGCCCTTTTTAAAGTTTATTTTTCCTTTTATTGGATGGACAAGAAAGTTTCTGAAAAGAAATGCAAGGGACAAAGTGGAATTTCCCTCGGAAACATGTTACCCGGTAGATTCAAGGCTCGGCCCCCTGCACGGGGATCTCACCCGCCTCACTCATGCTCTTTCATCCCATGACTTTCTCTTCCCTGAACTGGGTCATTGGCAGCCCCACCTGGGTCCCTGAAGGCAGCTGGCTGGGGGGGAAAGGTTGTTCAACTTCGTAGATGCTTCATTACCTCTGCCAACCGCCGTGGGGCCTGCCTGCTCAGTCACGCCTGATAACTCTCTTCTCCCCAACCTATTATGATAAAACTGAGAAACATGGGCCCTAGGGAGGTTTTAATCCAGTTGAGCAGACAGATAAAGTGGTGAACTGATATTTTATGGGCATAGAGCAAGGATTGGCGAACTATGCAGCCCCCAGAACAAATCCGCCCACCACTGGATTTTGTCAATAAAGTTTTATTGGAATATAGCTATGCCCATTTGTTTCTAAAGCATCTGTGGTCGTGTTCCTGCTACAGCCATAGAGTTGAATAGTTGCAACAGGAAGCACATGCCCACAAAGCCTAGTATTCATTACTTGGCTGGTAAAGAGCAGGTCTGCCCAGGGACAGGAAAGGGACAGGCTCATGTGGGGCCTGCTGGGTGCTAGTCACTGCGTCAGGGGCAGCACTCACATCAGATCATTTCACCCTCAAATATTTCTTCAGGGGGAAGATTTATGGTCCTCCATTTTAGGAAAAAAGAGGCTCAGTGAGGCTAGCCGACTCACTCGAACTAAGCCCAGCCCTCCCCACACCTGTGGGTCTCAGTGGGGATGGAACTGCCCCCAGAGGGCATTTAGGGAATCCACAGGGGTATGTGGGGGGCATGGTTGGCATTTGGAGGGAGGCCAGGGACGAGGTGCCTGTCGTGCTCAGGAGGAAGGAGTGCCCGTGTCCAGCACTGCCAATCCTGTTTGAGTCACAACAGCACACGCCTGGTCCGCACTGTGGCTGACATCGCACGGGGAGCCTGGCGTGGCCCCGTTTCTCTAGGTAAGACGTGCCGGAGAGGGTCGGCCGCATGTTGCCTCATGCACCCGGGGGAGGCCTGTGGCCACTGCATTTCCCCCAGTCCCTCTGAGCACTCAGCCACGTAGTGCTGTGTAAATGACTTGCCTGTATTTGTGTCCTTTATGCTATGTTTTATGGTTCTTAAGCATGTTTGATGTTAACATTTATGTTTTATGTTTTTTAATTTATGTTATCTGTGAATATCAGTTTAGGACGGCAAAGTGGATGTTACAAAATAGTGGTTATTGAAAGAGCACATTGTATCTGATAGTTAAGAACATGCCCCACACATGCTCAGATAATTGACAGGTCTGTCATGGCCCACCACACCTTACTGTGCCACAATGCACCCCACTATGCCCCATGATGCCCCACTGCAACCCTCTGTGCCCCATCGTGTCCCACCATGTCCCACCACACCCCACCACACCCCACTATGTGCACCATAGCCCTCCATGCTCCACCATGCCCCACCACGCCCCACTGTGCCCCACCGCACTCCAACATGTCCCACTATGCCTCACCACATCCCACTGAGCCCCACCATGCCCCACTGTGTCCCACCACACTCCACCACGCCCCACCATGCCCCACTATGTGCACCGTGCCCACCATACCCCACCTGCCCCACTATACCCCACCACACCACACTGCCACCCACTGTGACCCACTGTGCCCCACCATGCCCACCCTACTCCACCATGTACACAGTGGTCCCTGCACCCCACCACATCCCACCATGCCCCATTATGCCCCACCACACCCCACATGCTCCATCTAAGTACTTAGTAGCTCTGGGGCTGGAGGCAAGGAGACATCCCTCCTCTCGCTCTTCCTCATCTGTAAACAGAGCTGATCCTGCCTCCCTCACAGATGCCTGTGAGTGTGTATGGCAGTGGTGAGTGGAGCTCTTAGGAAGTATCTCCAGGTAACAGCAGGAAGGAGCCACACTCGGTGATGAATGTGAGAGGGAAATACGCAGTTCAGAGGAGGGCAGGGCTGGGTTCCTGGGTGAGGGGGCTGCTAAAGTTCAGACTTTAAGGATTCTTTGTTGAGCAACCCCATGTGTCAGACACCAGGGTACCGCAGGGAACAACATGGACAATGACGAATTGCCCAGGAGTGCAGAGGCAGGCAAGGGGAAGGGCCATCTGCTAACTCGCAGCACTGACACAGCCCCACTCATGTCACCCTGCCCTCAGCACCCCACTCGGTCCCACCCTGCCCTCAGCACTGGGACACAGAGTCTCTCTGCCCGGCAGAGCGGACAAATCAGGTGATAACTTAGCAAGATCAGTTCCAACTGTAGCGATTTCTGTGAAGCCAATAAAGTGTAGACGCAAAAGGAAGGAAACTGGAGGGTGCTCTGTTTTCCAAGGAAATGTCAGGAAGTCTTTCCAAGGAGCAACACGTAAGCAGAAGAGTAAATAAGATGCGGGCATGGAGGGGATGGGACAGCGCATCCCAGGCTGAAGGAGCAAGTGCGAAGGTCCTGGGGGGAGCTGCCCCCTCCGTTGGGGTGGGCTCGCTGGGTGTGGAGAAGTGAGCAGAGGCCAGATGGCATGCAGACTGGAAGGCATGGTGAGGAATCCAGGTTCATCCTAAGAGCAGTGCTGACAGTAAAGGCAGGAGTGAGAAGAAGTTGGGGGTTCAGAGGAAAGCCAGACTCGCCTCCTGTGAGCCCGGAATGTGTCTTGGGGGAGACGAGATGGACTCGGGCCAGGTCATCTGTATTTTATGACTGCAGATCCAGAGGCGCCGCTGGGTTTTAGCAGCACCGGGAGGGCCGTATTTCAGCATTACCCAGGCAGGATGAATAGGGCCAGGGAGAGGCGGGAGTCAGGGAGGCTGGGAGAGGCTTCTATTAGATCAGCTCTGAATTGATGGAGGCCTGGGGAGAGGCTGCAGGCGGGAGCGGGGCTCGGCGAGGGAGCAAGCATTAAGACAAATGCTCTGAGGAGCTGGGAGCGCCGCCGGGAAACCAGAAGTCTCGGGTCTCCTTTTGCCAACAAAACACACGCACAAAGAAATATGCTCTGGAAAGATGCGACGTATTGGGATGAAATGCATTTTTTCAAATCTTTCAATTATTTAAAAATCGTCTCTTAGTGACAGGGGAAGCCAGAATGGAAATGTTTGTTAATACACTGAGAAGCAGACATTAAAAATCCCAGGCGATTCCATAAAGCGTTGCATTGAATTAAACGATGCTTGGCCCCTTCTCCAGGCTGAAGCTCCCAGGCTCGCCAGGACCGGACCTCCTCCTCGCCTCCCCCTCCTCCACCAGCGCTGTCCCAGCTCAGGGCCATGCTCCCCATTTGGACCACATCCTTCTCCAGCCATCGCCCCCTCCCTTCCCCCTGCAACCTTTCGCTTTGCTCCCCATTACAGGTGAACTCCTTACGACACCATTGGCTCTGTCTGCTTCCTCATCCTCTCTCTGCTTCTCCTGAGCCCCCTCTTTCCCACCAGTGTGTGTGGAGGTCACCAGTGACCCGCACCTCCAATCCAATGGCCAGCCTCACCCTCATGTCAGATGCCCCTCAGTCTGCACACGGGTGCAGCTGGACCCTGTCCTCCTTGACATTCTTGCTGCAAGTGGCTTCCCTGACCCCTCCTCCCCCCATCACACTCCCCTCTCCTCCTACCTCCATGGCCACTCCTTTGCCTGCTCCTTTTTGCCCTACCATCTAAAGCTCGGAGGGTCCCAGGGCCCAGGCCTCAGACTCTTCCCAGGGAACCCCCACCAGCAATGCCTCTTGGAACTGCCGGCCTCCAGGCCAAGTCTCTGTTCCGGTCCCACTCCTCTCTCTGGCCATTTCCTGTCACCCTCACACCTTGTCGGTCTTCTTCTCAAACACATCAGCACATCCACCTCAGGGCCTCACTCCAGCTGCTCCCACCCGCAAGCCCACCGCAGTCTCCTTTGTCACCGTGTTTACTGCCGCTCCGCCCTCGCGCTGGATGCTGAGCTCCTGAGGGCAGGGTCTTCCTTCACTCCCTGGTCTGTGCCCAGTGCCCACAGCAGCCCATAGCACACTACAAGGGCTGAAAGAATGAATGATGCCAACACACACACACTCACCCCAAGAAAACCAAGACTCAGAAAGGTCATGGATGGACCTGGAGACATTTTCCTAAGGGAAGTAACAAATACTGCCTGAACCACTTATATGTACAATCTAAAACAGTTAGAGCAGAATGATGGTTGCATTGGTTGGGAAGGTGGGGGAAATGGGGAGATGTTGGTAAAAGGGTATAGAGTTTCAGTTATGCAGGATGAACAGGTTCTGGGGATGGAAAGCACAGCAAGCATGGTAACTGCAGTTAGTAATACTGTACACTTGGAATTTGCTAAGAGGATAGATCTTAAGTAATCTCATCTCTCTCTCTCTTTTCTCTGTCTCTCTGTCTCTCTGTCTCTCTCTCACTCTCTCTCTTTCTCTCTCTCTCTCTTTCACACACACACACACACACACACACACACACACTGGTAACTATGTGAGCTGATGGTTGTGTTAATTAACTTGATTGTGGTCATCATTGTTCAAGATATATGTATATCAAAACATTGAGTCGCGCACCTTAAATGTACATAATTTTCATTCATTAATTGTATTTCAATAAAGCTTTAGAAAGCCAGGGTGCTGCTATGGACTGAATTGTGTTCCCCTAAATTTACATGTTGAACTCCTAACCTCCGATGTGGCGGTATCTGGAGACAGGGCTGGTGAGCAGGTATTAAAGGTTAAACAGGTCATAAGGGTGGGAAGGCATCCTTGTAAGAATTCCACTGAGGGCCTTTAAAACTCCACAGGAATTTTTATTGGAATTGAATTGAATTGTTAGGTTAGTTTGGGGAGAATTGACAACTTTATGACATTAAATCATCCCATCAAGAATACAGAAAGTCAGTGCATGCATATCTTTTGTATCTTTATTAGAGTTTTGATGTTTTTTCCACAGAGAGCCTGTGTACCATTCGCTGTTTCCAAGACTCTTTGTCACATCTGTGACTACTGTGAATGGTGTCTTATTTTCAATTCTGTATTCATTCAAGTCAAACCTGTCACCGTGCAAGATGCATCCCAATTTCAGAGACATTAAACTGTGAAAACGTGTATCTTAGGGTTATTATTTTTATTGATTTATGGCTGGTGTAGAGAAATGTTATTGATTTTTATGGGCTAATTTTGTATCTGGCAACCTTGCTTATATATTCTAATAATTTGTTGAAAAAATAGAAGGAAGAGAAGGAAACACCAGAGGCCTGTCTCCACCATGTGAGAACACAACAAGAAAGTGGCCAGTTCAGGTCACCAAACCCGCCAACCATGCCACAGCCTCATCTCAGACTAGCAGCTTCTGGGACATGGAGAAGATAAATGTCTATTGAGGCAAATAGTCAAAGGTATGTGATTATCATAGTCAAAGGAGGCCAAGGACTAAGGAGAAATGCAATGCTTTCAACAACCTCAAACCAATGGGACTCACTGCCAAAGGTCTTTCAGATGACCACATGATGCGGAGGGTAGACTGTTTCCATTTTACCAGGATGCGCTGCGTTATTAACAGTGACAATTATACCCATTTTACAGATGAGGAAACTGAGGTTATAGGAAGAAAAGCCATTTGCCCGAGATGAGACATCTAAGAGGTCTACGCACGGGGAATGATACACAGTGTGTTCGCTGCAGGCTCTGTTCCTGAGGAGGTTTCTAATAATTTGCTGTAGTCCAGGCAGACCCCATAGTTTCCCCAATAGTCACAGGCCCAACCCGGGCTACAGTAATAGAAGCAGGAGTCAGAGTTACATGTTCACCTAAGGGGACATCAGCTACTGGAAAATACACACAATGATATGGATGAATCCAAATGCATCATGCCAGCGAGAGAAGCCGGCCTCAAAAGGCAAAACTAGAGGACAGGGAACCGACGTGGGTGCAAGGGGGGGAGGGTTGGGGGTGGGTGACCAGGAAGAGGCAGCAGGAGGAGATTGGGAGGCTGATGGACATGCTTCATGCCTGGATGGTGGTGGTGGTTACACGGCTGGATGTTCCTCCGAACTGTGTGCTAAAGCAGGTGAATTTCACTGTATGTCAATTATATCTTAAATACAACAGGGAACAAATCTCTGGGCTGGAGTTGAGTGCTGGACTGCTTATCTGTGATCCCTGCCCTACACTACACAATAAACCAGAATGGCTGCCCTCCGCGCAGCAGACACATGGCCAACACTGATCACATGGGGTGGTCCATGGGCTGATGAAGGATGAGATGAGGGGAAGGAACTGACTGGCTGGTCTTGAACCATCACTTACTGGTGGGGTGACCCTAGGCAAGTGGCCTTGCTTCTCTAAGCCTGGGTCCTGTCTCTTTAAAATTGGGACGGTGATACCTTTCTTTACATGCTATTGTCCAAATTAGACAAGAGTCCAGTGGTGATGTTTTGGGCACATGGGTGGCTGCTGATACATTCTCCTGTCCTGTGAAATGCCCGTGGCCTCCCAGGGCTCATGTGGGCCCAGCAATGGCTCCCTTTTGTGGCCTGATTTCCCAAGGGGCGCTCCTGACTCACCCTTAGCTGCTGGCCATGCTGGGCAAAAGCAAACTGTGACTTGCTCTTTCTCCACCTGGCACCCCAGGGGACCCCCAGAGTCTACCCAGAGAGACCCGGGTGGGACACTTCGCCCAGTCGCAGTATTACAGGGGTTTATCAGAGCAGCTGGGTGTGGGATGGGGACAAACAGGTGTGGATTCAAGTCCTGACACAGTTGAAGACGTTGAAGAAGTTACCTAAGCCCCCTGATCCTTGGTTTCTCGTCTATAAACAAGGATGCGAACAGAACCCAGTCCGGCTTGCTGGGAGGCTCGAGTGAGATGATGGGCACTCAATGGTGTGCAATGAGACACTACGGAATCTATGAGTGTCTGGCCCCACTGCCGCAGACATGAATCAGAGAGACCCAGAGGACTCCTTAAATACCCAGAAACACTGAGCAAAAAGACAAACTGTGGAAACAGACCAAACCAGTCACAGTCACGAGAGACGACCGAGTGAATCGGCAATGGAACCCAAGAATGGATCCTGTCCCCCCAGCTCCTCTCCTCCCAGACGGTCACAGGGGCCACCCCTCTCATCTAGGGCCGTGGTCAGCAAAACTGCAGCTCATGAGCCACATGCAGCTCTTTGGCCCCTTGAGTGTGGCTCTTCCACAAAATACCACGGCCTGGGCGAATCTATTTTGAAGAAGTGGCGTTAAAAGAAGTTTAAGTTTAAAAAATTTGGCTCTCCAAAGAAATTTCAATCATTGTACTGTTGATATTTGGCTCTGTTGATGAATGAGTTTGCCGACCACTGCCCTAGAGGACCATGACCAACTGGGCAGGATGAGTCAGCACCGGCCGGATGGAAGCCTTGAGGAGAAGAGGCGGATGACCAGCTATTCCCACTGCTGGGAAGGAATTCCTCCGTCGCCTCAGCTGTTCACACCACCGTCTTTCATTGCATCTGAAATGCCATTTGCTGAGGACACTGGATTTTATGCGCCACTGAAATCACACAAACAATGCTGCTGATCAAACGGCACGATGCCTCACCGATAGTCCTGAGTTCATTAGAAAAGTCAGTGACACCAGCCTCTCGATCCTTTAAAATGCCGTTCAGCTTCCCAGGGAACTTGGCCATTTCGTTTGCCTTTACCTCTGCTGAGGGGCTGATGGGAGAGGTCCTTCTGCAATGATTTCAACAACCAAACGCGATGCAACCGCATCACCCATCAGTGTGTCCCTTGCTTCGGGCCTACTCGGCACAAGGGCGCTACTTTACAATGAAAAGTGGAATTGGGATGAGCACTCCAATGACAAACGTCCACTCCACTGACACCCAACAAACGCCCAACTTGGTCCCCAGGCCCTTCTGCATACCCAATGGCAATGCCGAATCCGGCAGCGTGAGGGGGTGAAACATGGAAATGGGTGTTAAGTTCGGAGTGCATGTGACTCGGCAGAAGTGATGATGTTGGCAAGACTGGCTGGACGGATGTCTCCACATGATCATGCACTGACAAATACTGTATTTTTCGGACCATAAGACGCTCCGGACCATAAGACGCACCAGTTTTTAGAGAAGGGAAATGAAGAAAAAAAGATTCTGAAACAAATAATGTCCTAAAATATTTGATGTGCATTAAAACCCAACATCACAGTCATAAACACATGTAATCAACCCTGTAAAGTAAACAGCAGCATTTAGAACCATTTTAGAGCTGGGCAAGCACACAGAGACCACACAGAGCCGGGCAAGTAAAAAACTTTTTTTTAAAGTATATGTGTAGGCTATATTTGGACCATAAGACGCAGGGACTTTTTACCCCCACTTCTGGGGGGAAAATGTGCGTCTTATGGTCCGAAAAATACGGTATATCCTGACCACAGCTTTCCCCAAGCAAGCAAGCATGGGGAGCAGTTCAATCACCTGCAAAAGGTTTCCCAGGGTCAAAGATATTAGAATCGGAAGGGGGCTGTCCTAGAAATGTATGAAATACGGAATTTTATGTTACTTGTTTTTCAACCCTCGTCCCAGCTACAATGAAAGCTCCTTGAGGACAGGGCTTTCCATCTCTCTCGTTCTCCCACTGTATTTCCAAAGCCCAGAACTGATCCTGCAGGTGGGTGGGGTTGTTTACGGGGGGGGGGGGGGGGGTGAAGGTTGCCTTCCGGTTGGAAGCTACTAAGACTGGCCACCTTCTCTAAGTTCCTTGCGGGGTAGGGGAGGGAAACATTTCTGCCTCCTATTCCCAGGCACACCCCTCTGCACGGCGAGGCTGCCAGGTCACGGAGGAGCCGGGGACAGCCTGTGTGTTTCACGCTTTCAGTCCTCTGCACCTTTAATGACACCGCCTGTTATCAGTTGGCTTTCCCGGAAGCCTCTAGCCAGCTATTTGTGCCCTGTCTTTGCTGAATAGACTAAAGAAAATAGTCCAGAGCAAACCTCTCCAATTGTTATTTTTTCCTTCCAGTTTCAACTCTCCCCTCCTCCCTCCATTCTTTCAACCAGTGTGAGCAACAACGGCTCTGTATTCTTTCTGCCCTTTGCAAGCTGGGGCTTTGGCCTCAGCTATGGCTTTTGTTAGGCACCTTTGTAATCAGCCAGGCCCCTTTCCACTTACCCTGGCCTCGGGTGTGTCCTGGAACTCCTCACGCACGCCTCTGCGTTAGCCGGCGTGGTGTCCTGCTACCTCCCCTCCCCCCCCCCCCCCCCCCCCCCCCCCGGCCGCCCGGCACACCCGTAGCGATGCCCACACCTGCGCACGCACGTGCAGGCGCACACGGGCTCGCACGTGAGATCTCGGACAGGTCACAGCCGTGTGTGCTGATTGCCTCCACACACACACACACACACACACGCACACACACACACACCTCCTTTAGTTCTGAGGGTAACCCTGGTAGGGGAGGAATTATTGGTCCATTTCACAGAAGACCAGACTGAGGCACAGAGAGGCCAGGAAACTGCTCCAGAGTCCATGCTCTCCCCACGGGGCGCTAGTTCCACACACAGGGACAGACTCGGACGGGGCGGCCCCTGAGTGCCAGGCGTGACCCCGTTCACAGCATCTCCCCCTGGCCTCCTCCGTGTCACCTGTTCTCCACGTGACCTTTTTGTTCCAAGCTTTGCCTCGTGACACTTACTAGGTACAGGTTGAAGGATTACTTTCCCTCTTTGTTAGGTCTTCCCGTCCCACCTTTAAAACTATATTCAAAGTAAAGCCTCTCCCGCTGGGTCCCAGGGAGACCCTCTCATCCCAATGGGCTCCCTGGACCCCAGACCTACTCAGTGGGGACCTCTGGTGGGGGCCCAGGAATCTGCATTTAAAGCACATGCTTGCCGCTGTCCTGGCCAATGCATCGGGGCACTTCTGAATCCCCCACCTCGATTGGTGTCACCTAAACTTCTCTGCACAGGACTCACCCCAGATCTTACGGGCATGCAAGGCCTGGAGCCTGTGTCTTTAAGGAGCTCCCAGCGATGCTGACAGGGCAGGGGCAGGGGCCGCACCTTGCACTGAGGCTATGGTCCTCGGCCCTGGATAGACATTAGCATCACCTGGGGAGCTGTTGGAGCCAGGCTGCCTGTCCCAACCCCCAGGAATTGGCTTAGAATTAAGTCAGGGTCCCTGGGCACATCGTTCACTTTCCTGGAGTTTTGTCAGCCGGTTAGTAAATAGAACCATTATTGACCATTACATTGTATACATTTCAAGTTAAAGAAATTATATGCAAAACAAAGATAAATACTCATAATATATTGCTTCTTAGTCCTCTTACAGCTTTAACTACTTCTATGGTCTTGTCTATTTTACCTGTATGGTGGACATACTATATAATGGCATGCTATTATGTATTTCTTACCAATTTTTTTTTTAATTTTCTGTGTATTTTTTGTTTGTTTGTTGTTTTATGGAGAGAGTGAGAGAAACATCAATTCGTTGTTCCATTTACTTATGCATTCATTGTTTGATTCTTTTATGTGCCCTGACCAGGGATTAAACCTGCAAGTTCATACATGGCTCTTACCAATTTCCAGTGATATCAGCCATGGTAGGAGCATTTAAAGCTTGGAAATCTGCAAAGGCCTTACTTTCCCAGAAGAGCGGTTGTAAACATTTGCCAGCGCAGCTGCAGCCTCCAGTACCTTACTCCCCAGGGGGTTTGATAAACACGCAAACAGCTGGAAATGGCCTACAGTTTCCTGGACCCAGCTTTCTCTGGGCTTGGGACTAGGGCAGAGTGGGGGGTTAAAAAGTGACCCCGTGATTTCGTGTCTTCATTGAAGCTTTAGAATATCAGTAAATTTTCCTAATTAGCAAAACTCAAACTGGAGGAAGACACTGCTCTCACGGGCACCCTTTTCTTGTTAAGAAATCATTTCTGATGTATTTCAAAAAGTCTTGATCTGGGACCCTGGGATTTGCTGTCCCACCCAAATCCTGGGCAGAGCACCGCTTCCTCTGACGCCATCAGAAAGGCTCTCAGCAGAGCTCAATGGAGGTCTTGTCCCCTGAGGGTCCTGGCCTCTGACCCCACCACCCTAAGCATCAGCCTGATTTTTCCCTGGGGAAGATGCTGTGTAAACGTCTCATCAGGCTCAGGTCAAAGTTCAGACCCTCTTGAAATGATTGAAGGGAATTAGGAGTCAAGAAACTAAATGACTAGGACTTAAAGAAATTTCTGCCAAATTGTACAATCTAGGGTTTTGTTGAAATGTGCCATGGTTTGCTCATTCCTGGGGTCATGGAACTGGGCAAACGCAGTCATTATGGAATTAATTGATCTAGTAGCCTTGTGTTTTAATCCACAGTGATTAAGCTCAATATTCCCCTTCCATTAGGGAAGAACTTACATTTATTTCCTCACTTCTTCCTACAGAAACCCTGCAAAAATGTATTCCTGTCATTACATAACAAATGAGGAAATGGTTTGATTTCAGAAGCTTGCCCAGGTGGGCGACATTTCTCCAGCCTTAATTCCTAGCCATGTGTACGTGTTTTCTATTTCTGTGTTACATGTTGTCTCAAACTTAGTGCCTTAATACAACACAGATTTGTTACCTCAGGCTCCGCCCACATGGCTGGAGTCCAGGAAGGGGTAACTGGATCCTCTGCTTACGCTAAAAATCAAGGTTTTGGCCAGAGATGCAATTTTCATATGAGTTCTTGCCAAAACCTATTATAGTACCACTCAGATTATTATTTACTGAATTTTTCTTTAAATAGACGCACTAAAAAAATTTATTCCTATCCTAGGCAATAATGTCTGTGAAGTTCCAGGTTTGATGGGTGTGCTCTTCCTTTTTTCCTAATGATGTGTTAATAAACACATCATTGTCAGGCCAGTGTGGCTCAGTGGTTGAGCATCAGCCCATGAACCAAGAGGTCACGGTTTGATTCCCTGTCAGGCACATGCCCAGGTTGCAGGCTTAATCCCAAGTGTGTGTGAGGGGGTGGGAGCTGGGGAGGCATGCAGGAGGCAGCTGATCAATGATTCTCTCTCATCATTGATGTTTCTATCCCTCTCCCTCTCCCTTCCTTTCTCTGAAATCAATTTAAAACATTTTTTAAAAACACACATCTTTTTTTTTAAGTTTTAAGGATTTTATCTAAAATCACCTTGTACCCACACCACGTCCAAGCTTCTTACTAATCCCATTTGGACTTCCTGACCCCACAGCCAGCATTAACAGATCCTGGGCACCTTACAAATTATTTCTTTTCCCAACAAACCACAGAGAAGCCACAAAGTCCAGGCTGCTAGACCCAGGCAAGAGTGGGCCTGGAGACAGGAGCATATTTTTTCCTACAAAGGCCTCCGTGAACTTGACACACACATCACCACCACCAGAAATGAATCTCCACTGCATGTCCTAGAGTGTCCACAGAAGTTTTGAGAACCTCAGAAAGTATCTTCCAAGATAGCATATCATTTAATCTTCACAAACTCTGAGGCAGTTACCATCACCCCCACTTTTATTTTATATATATATATATATATATATATATATATATATATATATATATATATTTATATATATATTGATTTCAGAGAGGAAGGGAGAAGGGGAGAGAGAGAAATACCAGTGATGAGAGAGTATCATTTGATAGCTTTCTCCTGCATGCCCCCTGCTGGGGATGGAGCCCACAACGAAGGCATGTGGCCTAACCGGGAATTGAACTTTGACCTCCTGGTCCACAGATTGACGCTCAACCACTGAGCCATGCTGGCAGGCCCATCCCCACTTTTATGGATGAGGAATCTGAAACTCGAGGAAGTAATAGGGCAGACTGAGACTCAAGCATAGTCCTCTGATGCACTTAGCAATGTCTCCCACTGTGTCACCACTCTTTCCCAAATACCATCCTAGTTCTTCCCTAGTGACCATTTTCCTTTCTCTCTTAGAGCTTACAAATTTGGTAGCTGCACATATACATGGCCGCTAGGAATAAAGACTACATTTCCCAACTCCCCTTGCAGCTAGGAGTGGCCATGTGACCAAGAACTGGCCAGTTGGACATGAATGGAAGAGATGTATGCAACTTCTAGGAAGACTCCTTCAAGAGAGTGGGCATACCAGTCTTTCCCCATTCTCTCTCCTGTTGGCTGGAATGCAGCTGTGATGGCAGGAGTTTCAGCAGCCTTCTTGGACAATGAGGTGACCTTGGGAAATGGAAGCCATGCACAGCGAAGCAATGTGCTAGAAGGATCCTCGGTTGCTGGGAACTTTTAGAAGCCAAATTGCTCTCTCCCAGCTCTAAATGGCCTCCTGTTGGACTGTTATGTGAGATATAAACCTTTCCCTTGCTTTAGCCACTGCTATTTGAGTCTCTGTTATTCACTGTCAAACCTTTTCATTACTACATGAAGTCACACTGAGAGAGTGAGAGGCCAAGGTCTGTGTCCCCATCTTATAGAACAAGTCCCTGTTTTCTCCAGAACAGAACACTTGGCCCCAGGGGAGCTGCGGGAGCCGGAGAGGGGGCTGAGTCACAGCACACAGGTGGTACTTGGTAGATGCATATCCACTTGGGAGAAGCCTGCACCCAAGTCCTCAGTACCTACCACCTACAAGCAATCTGGTACGACAGATCCATTTCTCCTGAAAGGTCCTCTCACCATTGTGTTTCCTGTAAGCCAGCTGCTCACCAGAATTTAAAAAACAAAATCAAAGTGGCCGCACCACGCATGCCAGGCACAGATAAATATTGGATCAGATCTCTCTCCTCCAACTCTTCTAAGAAGGTAGGCAATGGCAGACGATGGTAATGGAGAGGAACCAGAACTGTGCGAGGGGAGGAGAGTGAGTCCAAGCTAAGTCACTCCTGCCTGCAGGAGGCAGGCACAAAAGGAGCAGCTTTGGGCAGGAACCCATTGTCCAGCACAGACAGCGTTTTGGACAGAGGAAGAAAAGGATGGTCATTTCTTGAAGCATCGCCAACGCTGACCTAACCCTATAGGGTCTGTAGCGCTCCACCAGCCCCTGGCATTCTGCCACCAATGTCTCACTTCTCAAATTGTTATTTCACACACCAGTAACAGCTAGAGGCGGAACCCTTCCTGGCTACTGCTGTCTCCAGCCCCAACTCCCTACTGGAATCTCCCCAAGTAGCTTGGCGTGGCCAATATGAAATTTCTGGTCTATTGATTTCCACTGCCCCTTCTCCATTAGCTCCAGCAAAGGAGACAAGATCCCGCCGGCCTGGCGGAAGGAAGAACAGTTAATTGGATGGCAGTACTCGGAACTGGAGAAATAATGGGAACCGTTGCTACTATTAATTTGCTGCCCACGATGTGTCAGGCACGGTGCTGAGTGATGGATGACTCTTGTCTAGTGGTAATGGCCAATATTTATGAAGTAGTGACCACGTGCCGGGCACTGTGTTAAACACTTTTATGTGTATTAGCTCATTTAATCGTTTCAAAAACACTAAGAGGAAGATACTGTTCTATCTCCATGTTATTGATAAGAAAATTGAGGCATAGCGGGGGAGAGGGGAAGGGGGGAAGGTTGGGGGGGCGGGGGCGTGTGGCAAAGCCACATGGTTAAGAAGTGTTGACAGCTAGATTGACCTAATACAGAACATTTTGTGTCTTAGAAGGGGGAAAAAAGAAAGAGAGAGAGAGAGAGAGAGAGAGAGAGAGAGAGAGAGAGAGAGAGAAGAGAAGAGAAGAGAAGAGAAGAGAAGAGAAGAGAAGAGAAGAGAAGAGAAGAGAAGAGAAGAGAAGAGAAGAGAAGAGAAGAGAAGAGAAGAAGGGAGGGAGGGAGGGAGGAAAGAAAAGAAAAAGAAAAGGCCAAATGTGTTGCAAACCGTCCTGCTGGCATTCTCTCATGAAAGATGGGAGAAGACAGACGAGCTGAGGGAGAGGATGGTGCGTGCCATCTTGCCCATCAAACAAACCGTAGGCTTTGCCCTCTCTGTGTATCCTGGCTGTGGAAGCAGGGGCTTGCTGAGCACTGGAGGGAGAGCTCCATAAGTCTCCTCTCCTTTTGCTCTCTGATCCCTGCAGACAAGCAGGGGTTCTGCAAGCCAGGCCACGCTGAAGGAAGCCCCATCTCGAATGTCAACAGCCCCTGAGCAGCAGGGGAGAGGCTGGCAGAGGAAGTTGTATGGACTCCTGCTGCTCCTGCCTCCAAGCAGGTGGGAAGTCTCCCAGCCCACGGCAATGCACCGTGATCAGGGAACCAACAAGAGGCGAACTGCCTGCTCTTTAAGAGCAGTAAGAGGAAGAGGCCCGAGTTCTAGAGTGCAATCCTCTGGGCTCCCTGCGACGGGTCTTCAGCTCACTCGGTGTTCAAAAGGAAGTCAAAATGGGAAGACTGGGAGACAGGGTGCTCTCAGCTTTGCCCACCTGGAGCCATTGGAGGCTCAACCGCTCCCGGGAGATGTTTGAAGCTCTTAAAAAATGAGTTCTGATAAGGAAAGGCTCTAACTTACACACCACTGTTTTCAGAGTGTCAGAATCCAAAGCGAAGCGGGGCTCAAAGCATTCAGAATTGGTGAGGATGTAGAGCAATTAGAATCCTCGCACTTTGCTGTGGGAACATAAAATGGCTTAGCTGCTATGGAAAAGGGTATGGCGGTTCCTCAAGAAATTAAAAGCAGAATTATCATATGATCCAGCAATTCCACTTCTGGGAACGCACCTACAAGAACTGAAAGCAGGGACTCAGATATTTGTGCGCCCACGTTCAGAGCAGCGTTACTCACAATGGCCAGAAGGTGGAAGTAGCCCAAGTGCCCCCCAGGGGATGAACAGATAAACAGAAATGCACTCTATACATGCAGTATTAGTGAAGTATTAGTCAGCCTTTAAAAAGGAAGGACATTCTAACACATGCTACAAGGATGGAACTTGAAGTCATTGTGCTCAGTGACATAAGCCAGACACAGAAGGACAAATATGCGTGATAGGAGGTGCCCCGAGTGGTCCCATTCATGGAGACAGCTTACAGGGAGGCGGGTAGATGAAGTCTTGGTTTTGTGGGACATAGTTTCAGTTGGGGAAGGTGAAAACGTTCTGGAGATGATGGTGGTGATGGTTGCACAACAATGAGACTGTATTTAATGCCACTGAACCATACACTTAAAATGGTCAAAATGGGAAGATTTAGGTTACATGTTAGCACTTTTTAGCCAAAACTGGTTTGGCTCGGTGGATAGAGCATAGGCCTTGCAGACTGAAAGGTTCCAGGTTCGGTTCTGGTCAAGGGCATGTGCCTTGGTTGTGGGCACATCCCCTGTAGGGGGTGTGCAGGAGGCAGCTGATCCATGTTTCTCTCTCATTGATGTTTCTAACTCTCTATCCCTCTGCCTTCCTCTCTGTAAAAAAATCAATAAAATATATATTAAAAAAAAAAAAAAAAACATGTAGGAGCCCTAAGACACAATGATTTTTTAAATGAAATTTCCTTTTTTAATGAAATGGGGGGGGGGGGGTGTCTTCCAGGAGGGCAGACACCACCCCATTTCACAGCTGAGGACAGAGGGCTCAGAGTCATCAGCTAGCCTGCCGAGTCCACACCTGAGCTGGGATGAAAAACCAGGAATGGCCGACTTACCAGCCTGTCTACCCCTAGACCCAGCTATTCTCAACAGAAGCCTCTTTGCCCCCCAGGATACACTTGGCAATGACCTGAGATATTTGGGGTCATCTGGAACCAAGAGGGTGCCACTGGCATGTGGTGGGTGGAGGGGGGGGGACGCTGCTAACCATCCTGCCAGGAGGCCCCACCACCAGGAACCATTAGCTCAGAGTGTCCACCGCGCGGGAGGAGAACCTGCCTCACCTCCAGGCTGTGAACACAGGCAACGCAGCCACCGCAGTTTTAAATTTTTAAAATTTCCCCCAAAGCCTTAAAATGCACGTGGCAGGAAGTCAGCCGTGGCTTTCTCGGAGTGGTGAGAACGCCAGTGAGGTTTATTTTCTTCTTTTTGGCAAAACTGGCTTTTCTAAATTATCTCCCATGAATATGCAGTAGTCAGGCAGTCAAATGAGTTCCAGCTTTTTAAACAAGTCCACAGGCTCCGCATTGGAGCTCTGAGTTCTGGGAAGGGAGGTCAGGATCAAGGGCTGGCTCTGCGGGTTAGTGGATGCTCACCCTTGGGCTTCCCTCTGCGAACCTGTTGCCTCATTGGCAGCTTGGAGACAATACCCTCCTGGGTCTGTGCCCCAGAGTCCCTCTGGGTGCCTGGGCAGGAGCCGGCACTTTGGAGCTCAGAATCCCGCATGCAGGAGCTCAGTTCAACTCCCCACAAGCGCATGAGCCCGGACAACCATCCAGGAAGGAGAAGGAACTTGCCCAAGATCGTGCTCATGGTTAGACTGAGGCTCGAACCCAAAGCTGTTTGACTCCCAAAGGTTGATTCTCAACATGCATTCTGTTCAACTCCACGCCGGCCAGCAAGAGAAGGACCAGCAGTGGCAGCTCCTGCTGCTCCGGCCCCTGGTGCCTGGGCACTCTCAGACCGCCATGGGGACCAGTGGGGAATCCCACACACGCTGGTGTCCCTGAGCATCTGCGCATGAAGGGCTGCGCAGGATCCCCCTCGCTCTGTCCTCCCAGGCCCAGGGGACCTGGGCTGCACCAGCTCAGTAGTCAGCATCTGGACTGACTCAGGGAGCTGCTTTCCTTCACCCTCCCGGGCAGGGGCAAGCGCCAGGGTGGGTCAGACCAGCCTTCTGTGAAGCAGAGTGGGGAGGGGGGCAGCCCATCGCGAGGCTCCACTGAGGCAGGGGGAGCTCCCCTGTCCTCTGTCACCTCTGCCTTGTGAAGATGGTACCCCACTCTCGCTGAGCTCAGGTGACCCCTCAAGCTCCTGGTGTGCCACCCGTCAGCCCCAGGCTGTGACTCGCAGAGGCAGGGCTGTCAGAGTTAGCGGATTTTTTAGTAGAAGTGTGTCCCATGCAGTACTTGGGACATATTATACTTAAAAATATTACTTGTTTCTGTGAAGTTCAGATTTAACTGGGCATCCTGTATCTTTCATGGGAGTTGGTCCTATCATGGTGACTGTTCCCACTGGGCCATAGTGACCCCTTCCATATCTGTGCTAGGATCTGAACTTCACAGATTCTACCTCTGCCTCTTTCTTAAAAGCATATTTTAACTTCCTTTTCCTGCATAATTTCCTCCCTTGGTTCCCCAGGAGTCAGGCTAAAGGCTAAGCCACGTCTGTCCCATGCACTGGCACCAGGGCCCTGATGTGGAGATTCGGGGTGAGTAGCTGCAGAATGAACACGCGTGTCCACAGAAGAGGAATGTGGTCCCTGCTGTCTCCAGTCTCACTGCTCATCCCCTTCCCTCATACCTCCTGCTGGGCTCCCTGAGCTTCTTCCACCATCACCTGCCTACAGGCCATCCCCATCCCTCCAACTGCCACTCATTCTCCAAACCTCAGCTTCTGAGTAAATGGATGCCCCACCTTCCCCACCAGGCAGACTGGGCTGGCACTACTCTCAACACTACTGTGGCTGACCCTCCCAACATCAGGTGAGATGGTTCCTAGTGCAGATCATCTGACACCCGTTGAGGGTGAGGCTGAATTCTTGGCCATGAGGTCTGGCTCCAGGCACACTCACACCAGCTCCCCTTCATCTCCTGTGAGTGGAACTCCACTCTGGGATGTGATTACCAGTTTACCTGTCTGACTCTCACTGCCCGGCTGTACCTGTCTGACCCTCACTGCCCGGGTGTACCTGTCTGACCCTCATTGCCCGGCTGTACCTGTCTGACCCTCACTGCCCGGCTGTACCTGTCTGACCCTCACTGCCCGGGTGTACCTGTCTGACCCTCACTGCCCGGCTGTACCTGTCTGACCCTCACTGCCCGGGTGTACCTGTCTGACCCTCACTGCCCGGCTGTACCTGTCTGACCCTCCCCTGCCCATCCCTGCTTGTTAATGGCAGCATGGCCCGGTGAGTCCAGCCTCCCTAAATAAAAGGCGGACAACCCGGCATGTCAACTGACTCACGGTGGGGACAAGCCTTCGTTAGACAGGCTTATTAGGTAAGCTGGGTCAGAAACATTTAGGTGGGAGTGGGCATCTGCAGTGGATCAAGCCCACTGGGATGTGATTCCAGTCTGTTCCGCGGGCTGAACCCTGTTTCCTACATGTGGTCACATGGGGAGTAAGTGGTGGGACCAAGAGAAAAATGGGGGGGTCTAGGCCTTCTCCAAGGCAGCCTCCACTCAGCCCCAGACCAGAGGAGAGGGACACCCAGGGCTGTGTCCTCCCTGGCTGACCACCGGCCCCAGCTCAGCCCCTCTCTCCTCTGCCTCTGGCCTGGGCTTCTCCCAGCTCCTGTACAACAGGGAGTGATGTGCCCGGGCCTGGTCACTGGTTCTAGCAAGTGGGTCTTCTCTGATGAGAAGACATAGGTGAGGACCCGTGTGTGGAGCTGGGGCAATCATCTTTAACCACGAGATGACAACTCTCAGGACAAAAGGCGCCTGGGGAAGGGGCTGGCCCTGGTGACACTCCGCTGGGACCAGTCAGCCTGCGCCTGCCCTGGCCTCTGAGTGAGAGCAGCTCTCATCCTCCAGCTGTGATTGTGAGGACGTGAGCTGCTCGTGTGCCTTGCACACCCAACAAGTATGGTCCCTCCTTCACACACCACCCATCACCAGTCTGCACGGTTCCCTCAGCCCAGGGCAGGTCCTCTGATGGTTCAAGGAAAGGGCCAGCATCCCCATGGCTGGTCCTCACGTGCACCCGGAGATGTCTGGAATCTGAGAGATGGAGGAGCTGGGCGTTTGCACCGCTGTCGTTGGGCATCTCGGCCACTGCTCCTGCGGGTCACACGCATCCAAGGTCTGTGTGGAAAACTCCCCAGCCGCGTGCTGTGTGAAACCGGAGTGATGCCAGCTGCTCTCGCTTTTCACATCTGCTTCCTGGGCCCGGCGTGCAGCCCACAGCTGCCTGGGAAGGCAGCTTTGCAGGCAGGCTTAATCATTATCGATGGTCTGAATGTCTGCAGGAGGCAGCCGGACAGTCCTGTGATGGGGGCGGGGGGGGCCTCCCACAGACGAATCCCAGCTCCCCACCCGATCAGGTCCTCAACCACACAGTAGAGTGCAAGGTTCTGAGCCCAACAGACCTGGTTCAAACCCCAGCTCTGCCCTCGCTCACATTCCTTCCCCTCTGAGCCTCAGAGTCCTCATCTGGAAGGTGGGCAGAGTCAGAGAACCTACCGGGGGCCTGGTGGGCGGTCAGGTGACTGTGCTTAGAAGTCCCTGGCACAGTGCTTGGGACACTTCATGGGTGACTACTATTAGCTATCCTGGGTCCCATCGGCACCCTACATACTTACCAGGTAAGCACCCGCTTAGCAGGGGACTGGGCCACAGACACGTTCTGACAGTAGGGGGCTGGGGAAGGGGTCCTGAGCAAGATGAAATCACACCCAGGGGGCTACCACAGTTTACAAAGGACTTCCGCAAACATTAACTCTCTCGATCCTCCCAGACACCCTCGGTAGGTCCCGGTGTTTCTCCCTTCACACCGATGAGGAAAACTGAGGCTCAGCAAGTCTAAGTCACTTGCCCAATTTATACAGCTCATCAGTGACGCCAAGATGGGTGCTCTCTCCCCATCTTCCATAGAGGAGGCTGGACCCCGAGAACCAGCTCCCACTCACAGAGTCACACTCCTCTCCAACAGGCCCCACAGGGGTTCATGAGACTAAATGGGGATACACAGCTGCCCGCTGCTGAGCTTACCTTCCACTTCTTCCCCCATCCAGAGGGTCTGCCTCTTCCCACTGGGACCTGAGTCAGATGGCTAAGCCGCTGAATATCCCTCCCTCTCTATAGCGTGGGGGTCACCTCGGTGCCTTCCTCACAGGCTGTTGTGAGCTGGGGCAGGAAAGGAAGTCACCCACCATCGTGCCTGAGGGGAGCCCATTTCCAGGGTGGTGCAGCTGTGAGTCTTTCAACCCTCCTCCTCCATCGGGGAGGTGACATGTGACCCAAGTCCGTCCAATCAGCGTGCCCCGTTGCCCTGCCACAGTGATTGGGCACAGACGGGCACATGACCCCAAGAGGACCAAGCCAGTCCCTGCAGGAACTTCCTGAAAAGGCCTCTCTTTCTGCACCGAGTGGCTAAGCCTGGTCTGGGAGCCACACCCCCCCACAGGGGGGCAGAGGTCAGATGGAACTGAACCAAGTGGACTGGGCGTAGGAGAGGGGAGATTCCCCCAAAGGAAATCAAGGCACTGTTTCTAGAAGAGGGACGTGGGCTAGGTTGGCCAAAACAGCAGATGGCATCACAGACATCATCACCAGGGTGCCAGGAGCTGAGCTGATGTGCCAACCATCGGACCTTTGGTTTCCTGGTGATCCCGTTACCCAGACCACTCACTGCTGATTCCCAGCTTCTGAGCAGAAGTGATTCAAGGGCCCCAATGAGGTGCGGGTGTCTGAATTCACCCCCCAGCTTGCATGTGGGACCCAGATTATCTAAGTTTTATTTGCAACTCCCCGCTCTCTTGCTGACACTGCAACTCTTTTGTCAGGATGCAGCCTTCGCGCCAGGCTTTGCGCTGCCCGGAGCCTGCCCGGAGCTTGGTGTAGGCAGCAGGTTGGAGGTCAGTGCGCTGGAGCTGGGCAGAGCAGTGCCAGGCAACCAGACTGCTGGGCAGTGGCTGGAAGGAGGCCTGCGGGCCCCTGGCCGCCCCCGGAACCCCCTGCTCCCACCTGTGCACTTGCTGCAAATGACTGACTACCACTCAGGTGTCATCCACCTGCCCCACCACCCATCACGCCAGCTCAGCACCTGGTCCTGCCCATTCTTCTCCGGGGTGGCTGACTGACCTGGCAATGCTGTTGCAAAGACCACCCTTCCCCCACAACTCTGAAAGGCCGCCTCTGCCCCACGTTAATCTGGGGGCCTGTTTCCGAAGCTTTCCACACTTTTCATTTGCCTGAGTGTCTGTCTATCCTTCTGCCAATATCAATTACACTGTCTCAATTACTGTTACCTGCTAATAAGTCTTAATATCAAGTAGAATGTGCTCTTGGACTTTGTACTCCCTCAACATTGTCATAGTTGTTTATGGACATTTTCATTTTCATTTTCATATAAATCAAAGAATCGGCTTGTGGATTTCCATACTCAGACAAAGGAAACCCGCTAAGGTTGGCAGGACCCGCTCTGTGCCTATAGCTTAATTAGAGAGGAACTGACTTCTTTACACTGCTCAGCTTTCTAACTCACAAAGACACTGCAGCTCCCCATGTATTTATGTCTTCTCTTATTTCTCTTTCTAACAGTGGGTGTAATTTTTTTGCATAGATCCTTACATGTCTTTCATTACATTATTTCCTAGGTACTTGAATTGTGCTGTCTGTTAAACTTCATCCTATGTTGTTTGGTGTCTTTACCTAGAAATGCAATCAGGAGATTGACTAGTGATTCCTATTTCAAATATAAACACCCTTTGAGGAACCAAGTGTAGAAAGCACATGGGCATTTTCCCTAAATTGTCAGCTGAGTCTGAGACAACTGGCAGAGCCGAAGCTCAGAAACACATTTCCCCAAGATGGCGGAAAGTGTAATCAGCTTGGCAGGGGCGGGTCTAGATATGTAAATTCAGGCAAGCTAGGACCTACTTAAGAATGCAAATAAGCTCCTTTGATCCTAAGTTTTGGTTTTACTTCCTGGTATTGGGGGTATAAAATAAATGCGCCGGGAGGGGTCATCATTGCAGCCTCTCCATCATAGAGGAAGGATGGTGTCCCACCCAGCTCCCAGCTTTATAAATCTATTTCTGTCCCTTGGTCTCTTTCTTTCTTCAATTTCTTAATCTCCAGCTCCTCCACTCAGGTACCTGACTGTTTCCTTTTCTGTGATGGAGATGGGCGTGGAAAAGAGAGAAACACCCCCCACAACCAAGCACCCCTGATATCAGCCCCCTGAGACTGAACTGAGACAAGTGTGGACGACTGAAGGGGAGTGGGGAGGAGGAGGTTAGTGGGAACTTTCACATGGGTGCCTGCAACTCAGAGATGTGGGAAGAATTTTGTAAAAGAATTTGGGTGCATTTTTCATAAGCATTTCCAAAACGTTTCTATCAGCCCTTGAACCTTCAGAAAACACTACCTAATACTCACCAACCACTTCCAAAACCTCCCTGAATTCCTGAAATGAAGGCCACTGATTGGATTGTGACAAATTCATTGCAAAGAAAGTAAGGTGTGCACCCCCGGCCGCTGTGAGGTGGCAGAGCAGGCTGGTGGCCCTGCCTGTCACACGGGCCTGAGATGGATGGGTTTCATTTTCCCAAGCCAGGGTGACAGTCACCCACAGCAGCCCCGCCTGACTCTGATTTCCCATCATGCACCTTGCACAAATGAGTGATGGGGAACAATATTTATCGGGGCAATCTTTTTGTACATGGAGCCACCACACCCACGGAACATTTTTCTTCTTTAATTTCTGTCTCTCACTTCCTGCAGAAACAAATACTGAGTTAAGGAGCGGCTCTGGGGATGCAGGAAATGGACACTTTCCAGAACCAAGAAACTGCTGTGCAAGGGGTGGAGGCTGGGAAGAGAGGAGGAAAGATGGAAATGGCAGCCCGAGAGCCCACGTGGTCGGCAAGAATTAAGTAGTGCAGTGGGATTTTTTTTTAATATGCCATGTGTCGAAATTCAGAGATTCAACCTAAAAATCCAGCTGTCTGGCTTCTCCGGCAAACTCAGCTCTGACCAGAGTGGTCAGGTGATGGCAACAGCCAGGAGAAGTGAGGTAACCAGGGCGCACCCCATCCCCCATCCCCTCCCTCCCCACCCCCATCTGCCTAGTCCCCATGGCCCAGTTCGTTCACATGTTCCCTGCAGATGGTTTGGGCTTAAAACTAAAAGTCCCTCATTCTAGCAACCCTCCCATCCCAGGTAAACCAAGACCGTTGGCCATGGTAGGTACCTGCTAAGCATAGTTCTAAGCATTTTAGCCAGATTGACTCACTTAATCCTCCCAGCAGTCAATGGGGCAGGTTCTCTATCCATCCCCGATTCTCCAGTGAGAGCTGAGGCACAGACAGCTCAAGTCATACACAACCCAAGGGCCCCGCAGAGCGGGGGCTTCTGTCTCGCTCCTTGCATGGAGAGCGAATCCAGGTGAGCCTAGACCCCTTATTTTAGGCCGAGGCCCGAGGAAGAGGACACAAGACAGGCTTCTTAGCCGTTTCTCACCACGGCTCTCTGTGGGGGATGCTCTCTTTGACCACTCAGCAGCTGGTGCCGCCCCTTCTGGCCTAGATGACAGAACCTCATTTTGTGTGTGGGAGGCCTAACATGTTCAGGGAAAGGGATGCCCCCCACCAGCTCGAGAGGATGAACGTAGGTGGTCCCCAGCATGGTCACGTCACCCCTTTTTCTTGATATGATTGCTTTAGGGCAAGGTGTGTAGCCTGGTTCTAGACAGTGAGAAGCAAGAGGAGACCCGGTGAGGCTTTTGCTCCCGGATAAACGCAGTAACCAAAAGGAGGCTCCCGCTGATGCTGCTGGAGGGAACTGTGACCAGGAGCTGCTTGGAGGGGTGGCAGCGTGTTGTGACTGAGGGACAAGGGTAAGGATGGGAAGTCGAGATGCAGGATGGTGGAGCAGAAGAGCAGAAAGAGCCTCGGTCCTTGATGACACAGTCAAGCCACCAGGCCCCCTGGGGAGTCACCCCCCTGCAGATTCCTTAATGTGCTGTTCAGGACGCTGCTCATTGCTAATACTGTTACTTGCAACTGAATTTATCCCAACTGACATTGATGGGACCCTCCCCTTCTCTGTTCTCAGCGTCTGGAGCAGGTTACTCCCTACTGTCCTCTCTGGGATCCACTCTGCCCTTGTAGAGGCTTCTAATGTGCAAGGGCACCTCCTGAGCATGAGGCGGCCACAGACCCAGTCTCTCCATGCCAGGCGCATTGAAGAAAACAGAGAGCAGAGGAAGAGGGAGGGGAGGGGAGAGAGAGATCAACTAGTTGATAAGCCAAAAGCTCACCCGGTGGGAGAGAGCTAACTCAACAGAAGGTGTGTGTGTGTGTCTCCCTCACCCCCCACTTTACTCAATAAATCAGGCAGCGCGTGCCTACAAAGGGCCAAGGAGTGTCCTGTTTATAGTCCCCACACGTGTCCTCACTGCCCCGCTCCCACATCACAGTGTCTCCCGGCGCTGTGGTGATGTTCACCAGCTGAGTGGCCGTAACAGGGAAGGCCCTTCTCCTTTCTGTGCCTCAGTTTCCCTGTCTTTAAAGTGAAGATGGCGATACTTCCAGCCTCGTAGGGACGTTGTGATGATGTAATGCAGTGATGGTGGTGATGTTTACTGCAAGGCACCTGGCACCCAGGGACGTTCTTTACGTGTGTGTGACGATCTGTGTTTTCAGGTGGGAGGTGAGGTTAGAGAGGACAGAGGGACCTGTGTGTCCATGTTACAGGCAAAGAACCTCAGCCACTGAGAGATGAAAACTGACTTTCTCACGTCACCCAAATCACAGGTGAACTAAAGCCCAGACGTGTCCGAATCTAAGACCTCTTCCAGAGAGTCGGATCTGATTTTGAAGGAGAAAAGCGAGGAAAGGAAAACCAAGAGCTGTTATTCCTCGTTGGGACCCTGATGACAGAGGACAAAGAGGCCTCTGTACGGCAGGCTGAGCGTTTATACCGGGACCTCCCCTGAAAGACGGTCACCCCTGGTGACAGGATAGCTGATCTCGGCGCATCAGGAACGTGAGACCGAATGGCAAGTGGAATTGAATATCTACTCAGCTCCTGCCAGATGGTCTCCGAAGCTACAGAACCCCAGGACTTGATTACAGCGACAAGCACGGGGCCCTGGGTCCGGGCTGCAGGGGACAAAATCCACTTTCCAACGATTCTCCAATGACTTCAATTAACTGTGGGCCAGCCCAGGCAGTTAGTCGCATAAGCATGGATCTCTTTGTGGGTTTGATTAAATTCCTCTAGAATAAATGCTGCTTTGAGATTTTCAAAAGGAAAATACAATACTCAGGAAATGAAGAGGATCGAAACTGGGGGTGTCGTATAGTTCCCGTTAGGTGTGCTCCATCTTCCAGGGGGCCGCTCAAGAGCTCCTCTGTTTGATGCAATCACATACAACTATCCTTAGAAGCATCGCATCATACCCGCCCTCCTCTTTACCTGCCTGATTCCCATCCGTCCTATGAAGGCCAGCAAACACTAGCCCCCGGGGCCCAATCCAGCCAGAGGCCAGTTTTCTCAGGCTTTGGAACACAGGCCAGCTTATTCACGTACCTGTTTCCTGAGAGCAGCAGAGCTGAGACCCTAAGTGGCCAACAAAACCGAAAACATTTGCTCCCTGGCTGACCCGCAGAGAGAGTTCAGAGAGAAGGGCCCGCTGAAGGAGTTGCTGGCTGTGCTGAGGACCTGGGACTGCACCTGGAAGGTGAGACGGAGCTGCAGACAGGGTTGGAGGAGGACATAAGGCGGCCAGCGTAGCAGATGCTGTCCGCACCTGCCCCCAGCCCTGCTTCCTGTCAAGCCTTCTACCTGGCAAAGGCTGCATCCTGCCAACGCCTGTGGGTGCCCCTGAGGGCTGTTTCTGGTGGTGCGAGCCTGTTCTGCCAGCGAGTGGGCAGCCTGGGGTGCCCCTCCCAGGCTGCAGCCACTCCCAGCTTTTCACAGCAGGACTGAGCTCTGTTCTACCTGCACCACCTCACTAACAAATGGGAGCCATTTTTATTATGTTTTGATTCCAGCAAATTATCATTTTTTTTAGGAAAGTCCACCAAAGTGATCAAGAAGGAGATGTACAAATCCAGGGGAGAGAGACCCACTCTGCTCAAATGACAGCAAACCACCTTTGAACTTGAGAAAATTCAGTTCTCAGCCCCTCTGTTGTCCTCTTTCCCTCCCCCAGTGCCCCCTGGGGTGGCCTTGCACTCACATCTTGTCACCAAGACGGCTTCTGGAGGAAACCCACACCAGGCAGCTCTCCCTGGCCACCCTATTTTAATTGTATGTCCCCCTCCTGATACCCTCCATCCTCCTTCCCTGACTCAGTTTATCTCCATAGCACTGACCACCATTTGACATTTCTCTGGCTTTTACCTGCTTGCTTTGCTCCCACCACACACACACACACACACACACACACACACACAAATGTGAGCTGCACAAGGAAAATAAGTTGATCTCTTTTGTTCACTACAATATCTACAAAGCCCAGTATAGTCACTATCTATGGAAAGTCCTCAATAAACATTATGGGAGGGAAGAAAGGGAGAAAGGAAGGGAGGGAGGGAGGGAGGGAGGGAGGGAGGGAGGGAGGAAGGAAGGAAAGAAGGAAAAAGTTAACTGCTTCTTTTATTCCTTGACGAGCTATATTTACTTCCTTCCCATTTTCCTAGGCCCAGACCCTCCCACCATCTCCCAGAGGGGCAGGAAGCAGAAAGGAAGCAGAGAGCAGCCCTCGTCCTAAGCCCTGGCTCTTGTTGGTGTTCATGTCTGACAAAGTAGAGAACCCACACGCTTAAGAGTTGGTGAGAAGTGTGTTTAAATTCCATGTTCTTCATTTACCTGCTGAGTGCCCATAGGCAAGTTGCTAACCCTCTCTGTAGCTGAAGAGGTGGGCGGGCCAATTTTTCAGAGCCTGAGGTCCATGTAAAAATACCCAAATAATACCGATGCAGAGTGTGATGTGTCCTTGCATGAGACAAGGACAAAGGTGACCCAAAAAGATTGATATCTTACCTCTAAAGACTTCCACCAGACCTGTCTGGAATTTGATTAAGTTCCATCCTACCTGCATCAACTCAATAGCAAATGGGGACCATTTTTATTATGTTTTGATCCAGGCAAATTGTCATTTTCTTCAGGAAAGTTCACCAAAACGACCAAGAGGGAGATGTACAAATCCAGGGGAGAGAGACCCACTCTGCTTGAATGACAGCAAACCACATTTGAACTTGAGCAAATTCAATTCTCAGCTCCAGCCCAATATCTGCAGCGACGATGCTGAGAAGCAGAATTAGATTTCAGTGGTGGGGGTGCATCTTTAACACAGGCCCCAGCTGAGCAGATTCAACTTGTTGCACCCTGGCCACTCTGTATAGAAAACTCTGGAAGTCAGTTACAGGGACCCAAGAAAGGAAATAGATGCTTAAGCACTGGGCCTGTGCTCCAACAGAGGTGTCTGAGGGAAGGGCTGGGATTGCTATACTGCCTCACCTGGGAGAAACCTAAGCCCTAAATAATGACATGGTTCTCTCCCACTCTCCTGTTTTGAACTATGCCATCCTTATCAGTAGTATTAACTCAGTCCAACCAGACATTTAAAGGATTCAAATTCCCTTGTTAAACACTTGGCTTCTGAGCCCCATCCCTCATGCCTCAATCACTCAGACTCTATAGCTCAAGACCACAGACGAGGGGGCTTAAACAATAGACATTTATTTCTCACAGTTCTGGAGGCTGGGGGCTGGGATCGGGGCACCAGGGTGGTCAAGTTCTGGTGAAAGCTCTCTTCCTGGCTTGCAGACGGCTACCTCCTCACAAGGCAAAAAAACAAAAACAAAAAAAACCTCTCTGGAGTCTCTTCTCACAAGGGCACCAATCCTATCATGAGGGCTCCACCCTCATGACCTGTTCTAACCTTCCAAAGACCCCATCTCCAAACATCATCACCTTGAGGATTAGGGCTTCAACATATAAATTTGGGGGAACACAATTCTGTTCATTCTGCCCTCAGCCCCCCAAAATGTATGTTCTTCTCACAGGCAAAATACATTCAGTCCATCCCAAGAGCCCAAAGAGTCTTAACTCATTCTACAATAGTATCAACTCTCAAGGCAAAGTCCAAAGTCTTGTCCAAATATCACCTTAATGAGGTGAAGCTCAAGGTACAATTCATCCTGCAGCTGTGGGCCTGAACCTGTTTATCGACTTCTAGATCACAGGCAGGACCGCCACAGGACAGACATTCTCACTCAAAGGGGAAAAGCAGCGGAGAAGGAAGGGGTGATGGGTCCCCAGCAGGTCTAAAATTCAGTTGAGGCAAACGCCTGAAGACCTTAAGGCTCAATAATCATCCTGAATCATGGGTCTGTGTTTGGGCCTTGGAATATGCATTTTATGATAAATTCTCAAGGTCCTTGCACCTCAGAGTGTGGCCTTGAAGCTTGTGGCAGATGCAGAGTCTTGGGCCCCACTTTCAAAAAGAACGTCTGGCTAAATGAGACCTGCGGGTGTTCCATGTGCACGTTAACGTCTGACCAGCCCTGCCTGACCTCAGTATTTCCTGTAAGAAATCTGAATATGACTTGGAGTTTAATAAATAATAGCTCACCAACTAGCCATGAGGACTCCTCTGGACACTTTTATGTGGTCTGCCCTCTGGATTAAAACTATTTTATAAAAACAAGCTGTGTTCTAAGGTTAAGATGCCAAAGCATTAAAGCGCAAACACACACACACACACACACACACACACACACACACGCACACACGCACACGCACACGCACACGCACACGCCAGGGCAGAATTATTCAGTGTGTCTCACTTCTGCCCGAGTGCTCTTCTCTGTCTCTGTGATTGCATCAGGAGAACCCTTTCTCCCATGATTGCAGCCACTGAGTTCTGGGATAATGTTCCTACATGAGATTGGCCTAGGATTCAGTCCTGCTTCCCCACAAATAACCACGGGTTCTCAAATGTCCCTGAAGCCTCTCAAGCCAGGACAGCCTACAAGCAGACTAACTCTCGCCTCCTATTAAGAGGTGGTTCTCCCCAAGGCTCCCAGGGACAGAGTCCTAAGAGTAGACGAAGCCATGAGTTTGTTGCTTATAAGTCAGGAGGCTTTGGATAAAAAACAAGCCCAGATAAGAGGCAGACACACCGGGAAACTTGAGGCTCTCTGTGTCTTAGCAAACTCGAGGAGTGATGTCCCATCCCAAAGGGGGACATTAAGGGCCTGAAGACTTCAGGATCTTGGGAGTTCCCGTCCTCCCCCTCCCCCCTTCCCTCCTCCAGCTCCATGAAAAAGGAAAGATAAGGGCAATAAATGGAGATGTCACACTTGTGGCTGGGAACAGAACGGACCGAGCCTAGAGGCCAGAGAAAAAGATTCCCCTTTGATCAAAACAGATTATGTGTTTGAACATTTGAGCAGGCTCTGCTTCCAAGAGGCAGGGAGTGACAAATGGGGCCTGAGCAGCCCTGGGCCCACAATCAAGGCTGAGATCTATTCATCTCTGGTGCTGACAGAGACATCCTGGCAAGAGCTGGGGCCAACCAACAGAAATGTGGCCAGGAGACAGCCCTTTGGGAGAGGCCTCCGAAAGCCTGACCAAGATCTAACACGATTTTAATAAAAAATAGCTCCTTGCAGCACTCTTTGTAATAGCAACAAAAACGTGTTTGTTCAACAGGAAGAGATTGCATACATTCAAACAGTGAAAATTACATTTCCATAGAATACTTAACAACTTGGGGAAATATCTATGATATAAAGTGGAGGGGGGCTGGGGGAAGAACCCACATCACAAAACTGATTTTTCTGTGCAGAGATAGATATATATATATTTTTGGGGGTGGGGTGGGGGTGGAGCTAGAAGAATAATCACCAAAATGCTAAAAGGACTTACCTCCGAATGGTGGAAATATGGGTGGCTTTTCTTTTCTTCTAGATCTATCTGCATTTTCTAATTTTCCATAATGAGCGTGTATGCCACTTGGAATTAGAAAAATAAAGCTGTGCTTTGAAAATATGTTTCTGACTCTTGTTTCCTAATATTACAGTTGTTATTTATTGAGAGCTTAGTATATGCTTTACATACATTAATTTATAGTTAATAAAACCACAAGAGGCAGGTACTGTTATTGCTTGCAGCTCAGTCACCACTAAGGGACAGAGCTAGTTCCAGTAAGAGTATGTCTGGTGCCAATGTCCTCACTATTAACCCTGAATCGGTCAGAAAGTGAGGCTCCGGGTATGGTTGCCAGATAAATTACAGGATATCCAGGTAAACTTGAATTTCAGATCACAACAAATAGTGATTTTAGTATAAGTATGCCCCATACAAATGATTTGCTGTGCCTCTGGAAGTCTAGTATAACTGAGCATCTTTGTTTTTCCTAGGGAAATGGCTTCTGTTTGCAAACTGTCCTGGGAGGGGCTTGGAAGCAAAGCAGCAATCCAGGGGTTCTGGGGAAAGTCAGGTTTGGGCTCCAACACTCTTTCGAAATCCAGGAGCAGTCAGCCCCCAGGCAGGCCTGGAGAGAACCACTGTCTGAATCAGGTTCCTTTTGTTACACCCTACTGTGAAAGAAAGTGAGGTTTGCTGACTGATACAGGTAACCTCATAAAAGCGAAGGATGAGCCCCAGCTGGTTTGGCTCAGTGAATAGAGCATCAGCCTGCAGACTGAAGGGTCCCAGGTTCGATTCTGGTCAAGGGCACATGCCTGGGTTGCGGGCTTGATTCCCAGAAGTGGATGTGCAGGAGCCACCCAATCAATGATTCTCTCTCATCATTGATGTTTCTATCTCGCTTTCCCTCTCCCTTTCTCCCTGAAATCAATAAAGGTATATTTTTAAATGCATGCTGTCAACATGACTTAACACTATTTTTATAAAAAATGTGAAGGATGCCTGGGATTGATAGATCCCACCAAGCAATAGTGCAGAGCACTGAGAAGCCACACTACAGAGCATGCCCACACCAGGCTTTGAGTCCCCTCTATGTACAGTTACTTGCCTGGCTTTGCTCCTGTAGTCAGGGTGAGAGGTGACTCACAGCCCTCATCCCCATCCCCACCCCCATTCCCAATCCCATGGAACTCACTGAGACCACCATGTGGTCCTCAAACCCAACCTTCGACCAGTGTTTCTCAACTTGGTTACCTATTAGGGTCATCCATGGAGTCTCAGAAAATACTGGCATTCAGTCCACTCCCAGGATTTCTTGTTCATGTGACCGAGGGAGCACAAGTCTGGGTATTTTACAACAGCCCTCCAGGGATTCTGATGTCTGAGTGAAGGTTAAACATCACTGTGCTGGACCTCCCTAATCGGTGGGGTACTGGGGACTGTGGGCTCCCCAGGGGTGGATGTCAGCGTTCTCTGTCAAACCAAGAAAGCCAGGTAGAGCTTGCTCATTGTTGATAGGGTTAAACCATTTCAGCTCAGCGTGTTCTGCACAGAGAGTACTTGGCAAGTGCTATTGCTTTCCCTAGAATCAAACACTGGCAAAACTTTTATGGTACATTCCCTGTTTTAATCGTATCTGCGACCTCAGAACAGCTTTTTAAGGTAGACATCATCCTTGTCCCCATTTGAAAGATGAGAGAACTGAGAAAACAGAGAAAGGTGACATCTCTCTCAAGGTCACCAGCTAGCAATGGTGGAGAATGGGCTTGAACCCAGGTGCTCCGACTCCAGAGCCCCATGCATGCTCTCAACCCCTTCCTGCTTAAAGGGTCCCGCAAGGGCAGATGAAGCCCCTACCTCCCACCACCTGGCCTTCACCTGGCTGTCCCCCTGCCCTGAATGCCAGTCTCCTCTCCGCCTACAGATCCTGCCCGCCCAGGAAGCAACCTGGGTCCTTTCCAGCTCTCACAGACAGACCCCCTAGAGCAGTGTTTCCCAACCTTCTCTCATGATGAGAATCACCTGGTGGAGTTGTTAAAACACAGATTCCCGGATCCCAACTAAGAAGTGCTAAACTAGAATTTTTGGGAACATATAGGTAAAATTGTATACTTAACTAGTGCTCTAAAACAGATTTTATATACAGAGCACTAAGTTAGGTATGCAATTTTACCTATATGTTCCCAAAAATTCTAGTTTAGCACTTCTTAGTTGGGATCCGGGAATCTGTGTTTTAACAACTCCACCAGGTGATTCTCATCATGAGAGAAGGTTGGGAAACACTGCCCTAGAGGATGCTCATCCGCCCATTCATTCATGCTTTCTGCTATGAGGCAAATACCTATTGGGCTCCTACTGTGCACCAGGGACTGCGCTGGGCCCTGGAGACTTGGTAGACTCTGAGGTCCCGTGGGGGAGACCCAGACTCCAACAGATGCATAACTGTAAAGGGCCGTAACTGCTCCAAAGGAAGCCTCCCCCGGACCCTGAGCACAATGAAAAGCCAGGAACGGTTGTCAGCAGGGGCTGGCGGGACCAGATCTGTCTGTCTGACCACCAGCAGAAGACAGGCTGGCTGGGGACTGGTGGTGGAGGCATGAGGCCAGGAGGAAGGCTGAGAAAGGAGGCAGAGGGAGGGATCCAGGTGAGACCGGCAGGCTCCTGCCCCATCGCTGAGCGAGGATGCGCATCTTCCAAAGAATCTTGCTGCTCATCCATGAGAGGTTATTACAGCTCCGGTTGGCCCTTATGAGTCTGCAGAGTTTTACTCTGTGGCTTATTTCCTTGTTGTATGTCTGCAGTGCCTCCAGAGTAATATTCAAAATATTGAACAATCAGGAGCCGCTGAGTGCTGCCAATCAGAAGAGACAGGGCTGGCTTGGCCTCTGCTGCCAGGCTCGTGTTAACCCTTTCCTGGTGGGATAAGGGGAGACCCCAGGGGAGTGGCCTGGGTGGAGGAAGGATACCGGATACAAAAGGATTTGGGATAAAACTGGTGTCAATATTTTTAACAACTGATTTTAAAACCAAACAGGTTCATACCAGCTGAGTCTGGCCTCACTATAGTTTAAGCTTCTAGAAAGTAAGGCCAGACATAATAAAAATTAATTAGAAATTTGTCAAACAGGTGTTCCTTCTGGGCCCTGTGGGCATCGTCCCGGTTGACATTTCAATCTTGCTTTCCTTCAGCGTGGACCCCTGGGCCTACGAGGGCTGTGTCTGAGGCAGGAAGGCAAGGTGCACTGTTGGAGGATCGCTGAGGCTCCTGCTTGGCTGGGGGAGGGGGGGGATGCCTCACAGATGCTCCTGGCAGACAGTCCTGGGAGCCCAGCAGGACAACGCCATGCGGCTCCTCCTGGACATTCATCCTGCACTTCGTCATTTGGACATTTTATGGTAGAGAAGGAAAGGGAGGGAGGGAGGGAGGAAGGGAAGGAGGGAGGGAGGGAGGAAGGGAGGGAAGGAGGGAGGAAGGGAGGGAGGGAGGGAGGGAGGGAGGGAGGGAGGGAGGGAGGGAGGGAGGGAGGGAGGGAGGGAGGAAAGAAAAGATCATGATTAAGAACAATGAGGCGAAGACTCCCTTTGAGTGAGCACCTGGCCTGTTCTGGCCGGCCCTCCCCTACACATGCAGACACTCAGCTCTCCACCTGCAAAGCGGGTAGAATTACCTTCTCCCGCTGTTCTCCAGAAGGACCTTCTGAAGCCGGTTGAGATCATGTTAACAGTCCCCCAGGTGGTTCCTCCCTCCTCTCCTTCCCCCCTTTCTTCCAGAGATGTGTATCAGGCAGATGCTGACTGGGATCTTGAGAACACAGGTTCGAACCCCTGCCTTTGGGAGTCTAGTCTTTCCTGGCAGGTTATTTCATCCTGACAGCCAGCCTGGAGGGGCTGTGCTTGCTGTCCTCCTGAGGCTCAGAGGGAGAATGACCAACTGTGGTCTCTCTGAGGGGAGAGGCAGACCCGGATTAGAACTCAATCCCTCTGATCCCCAGTCCAAGTTTTGATCTGGTCATAGACCATCATACCACACACACACACACACACACACACACACACACACGGAAAATCCACTCTCTAAAGTAGGGGTGTCGAACTCAATCAGAGAAGGGGCCAAAATCTAAAATCCAGCCTAAATCGTGGGCCGAATGGTTTACTGAACAGTCATAAACTGACAATGTTAACCAGAAATGTGAATTTAAAATGAGTGGAACAATCTTTTCCTTAACAGTGCTGTTAACCAACTCACATGCTATCAAGGATTTGGCCCGCGGGCCTTGTGTTTGACACATGTGCTCTAAAGGAAGATGTTGCCTGATTACAACCATGGCCGGTCTGCTTAGAAATGAAGTGTGGGAGGAAAGAAAGAGCATGAGTGTTGGGCTTGGACCTGCCTGCGTTTGAGTCCCTTCTCCCTGGGTTACCAGCTGTGTGACCTCAGAGAGTGCTCAACCTCTCTGAGTCTAGATGCCTATCAAGAGAACAAGGATGCTCCGGCTGTGAAGATCCCAAAAATATAACACGCAGCCTGGAGGTTGCAGAAGAACAGAGAAGGCGCTGGTCAGCCTGGGGTCCAGCCTGGTGTGACCTCCTCGTAGCTGAGAGCTTTGGGGAAGGTACACAGGTGCTCTGTGCCTCTGTTTCCTCATCTGAAAAATGGGGACAGCACAGCCCTCGCTGCATAGAGCAGGCGTGCGAACCCAACGTGATCTCCCCATGACCTCAAGGACAGCAGAACTCTGACCACCTGCATTTTGGCCAGCAGGGCAAGCAGGTCGCCTGGGTCTTTGTCATGACAGGCTGGGGCTGCCTGGTCCCCAGCCTCGCACCTAGAGCCAGATCCCCAAGGGTGAACCCTGGTCTCTGCCCCACGACCTTGGGTGAATTATTACACTCCCCGTGCCTGAGACAATATCGGTCCCTGCCACACACGGCTGCTGCCAGAATGAAACCAGTGAGTATAAGTCCGTGCCCTGGACCAGTGCTGGGAACACGAAATCCGTTCCAGAGGCGTCTCCTGTTTTCCTTCCCCGCCTCCCGCGAGGTGATCTCCAAAAGAGGCCGCACTCTGCCAGGGAAGGCGCCCTGCGGGGTATGGGTTATCCCCAGGCGCCCGAAAACACCGCCGCCCTGGCTCCAGCATCCCCTGCATCTGAAATACCTGCGCACCTCATGCCTCAGGGCCACTGCGAGTTGGAAGTAATTCGATTCAAACTGACTCCACGGAGGAGACCCCTGCCCTCCAGCGAGAGCCCTGGCCACGGGTCACTGGCTCCGAGAGGGTTCTTCCAAGGGCTGTGTTTCTTCCCATAACCACTCCAGTGTGGTTCTCCAGGCCTGCCCATTGTGTGTAAATACTCTTAACTTTTACGGGGTGTGGAGTGCTCTCGGCATAAACCATCCTCCACCCACAGGGGGAGGGGGAGGCTGGGCCTGGAGGGGAACGTGTGTGGCATCAGGGACCCATTCTGGGACCTGCCTGGTTAGACCCCCACCTCGGGGCATCCACCACACTGTGTGGTGAGGAAGACAGGACACGGGTCCCGGCTGACGTGGGTTTAAATAGAAGCTCCCACTTCTCTCCATCTCCCCTCCCCAGTGGTCGGGATGGCTGCTGAGGTCACTCAGCCCAATTCCTGAGTCTGCTCTCACCCCCCACGATGACACTGTGCTGCCCACCGTTGCCTGGTGACCTATTACGAGGTGACCCCGACTTGCCCCAGCCCCGCTTCAGAGCCTCCAGAGGCCCTTAGAGTTAATTGCTTCTAGAATAAGACTCCTGCCCTCGCCCGGCCTCCAGGGCCTGCCTGCTCCGACCCGGCCTTTCAGTCTCCACAACGTTGATCTCCGTGATAAATGGTTACAAGTGTTTTTTTGTTTTTTTTTTTCATTTTTATAGATGAAATACCAGCCACAGCCCTCAGCACTGGGGTCAAGCAGCTCATTCATTCAGTTCTGCGTGTGGCCAACAAGTACTTGTTGAGGGCCTGGTGCATGCCAGGCTGGTTCCGGGCCCTGGGGACGGGGTGAACTCAGAGAAGGGAGTGACCTGCCAAGACCTCAGGGCCAGTGAACTTGGAGCGGAGGCCAGAGCCTGAATTAGAACTGGACTTGAGTTTCCGGTGGCTGGGTCACTTCCCACAGCTCTGCCCAACCCTGCAAAGCCCGTGTAGGCCCATGCCACCCGATGGGCACTCCTCGTGGGGAGAGAACCCTCCACAGCCTGGCCTTTGTTACATGTGTGTGCGTTACTGCAGTGTGTCCCCCACCCCCGGCCCAGGAATTAAACATGAGCTCCCCACCCCTTCCGTCAGCATCTCTCCAGACATGGCTCTGAGCACCTGCATCTGAATCAGAATCACCTGATGTGCTTGTTTAAAATGCAGATGCTGCCAAAACCCATTTGGCTCAGTGGATAGAGTGTCCGTCTGTGGACTGAAAGGTCCCAGGTTCTATTCCGGTCAAGGGCATGTACATTGGTTGCGCACACATCCCCAGCGGGGGGGGGGGGGGGGGGGGGGGGTGTGCAGGAGGCAGCTGGTCGATGTTTCTCTCTCATCGACGTTTCTAGATCTCTATCCCTCTCCCATCCTCTCTATGGAAAATCAATGAAATACATAAAAATAAAAAATAAAAATAAATAAATAAATAAAATGCAGATGCCTGGGCCTGAACCAGACTTACTAGAAGAGAATTCCTGGGATGGGGGAGGGGAGGGGGTCAAGGACCTGCACAGAATCAGCCACATAATAAGCCCAAGGCACAGAGCCAGCCACATCCTATATAATAAAAGCATAGTATGCAAATTGTCCACTCAACCGGGAGTTGGTCCAGGAGTCCAACCAGGAGGTGGGGCCGGCGGGGGGAAAGGAGGGAGGCCCTGGTCAGCAACCAGCAGCCACTGGGGACCCTACTAGTGCATGGGGCTCTGGTAATAAATGAAAACAGGACGGGAGGAAGCCCAGGTAGAGGACTCAAAGTTATTCATCTCCAGTTCAGTCTGCACCATGGTGTCCAGCAGCTTCTTTGTAGCTAATTATGAATATTTTAAAGCCAAAGTTGTCAAAAATATCTAATACAACTGGAGACTTTTTCTTTCCTTTATTTTTTAATTTTTTTTATTTTTAGCTCAACTCAAAACAGAGGCGAAGCTTAGCCTCTCGGTAGTTGCTTTTAGGGTCTAGAACTGGCACGTGTTCCTCAGCATGTAGTGGGCTAAATGGTGCCCCTCCCCCAAAGATATGCCCACAGACCAATTCCTGGACCTGTGAACATCGCTTTAGTGGTGAACGATGTGAATAACTGAAGGATTTTGAGAGAAGGAGCATCTCCTGAATGATCTGGGTGAGCCTTAAATCTAATGACAAAAGCACAGAGTGAGGCAGAGGCAGGTTGAACAGATGGCAGAGGAGAAGGTGATGTGAGGATCGAGACAGAAATTGGAGTGATGCACCTACAAGTCAAGGAATATCAGCAGCCGTCCTTGAACCTCCGGATGTGGTCCTGCCGACCCCTCAGTTTTAGGCTCCAGCCTCCAGAACTATGAGAGAATCCACTTCTGTTGTGTTAAGCCACCCAGCTTGTAGTCCTTTGTTACAATAGCCACAGAAATTAAACACAACCATGAAAATTGGTCCCAATTTTGAGAAGAAAAATTAATTGAATTTGCCTACCCCAAGACCTTTGCACATGCTGACCAGTTCACCACATGCCCAGCTTTTTGCAATTCCTGTCCCGGCTCAAATGTCATTTCTCCACTGAAGACTTCCCTGACCTCAGGCCCCCAGTAGATGGAGCTGCCCCTATTTTAGGGTTTCTTTGTTACTTACCCTAATATAAAATGATCTGTCAATGGATTTCTTTATTGTCTCCACAAGAGCAGGAGCCTGGTCTGTCTTGTTCACAGCTATAGCCGCAGAGACGGTACCTAAGCAGGGAGGAATTAAATAAATATGTGTTCATGCCCTGGCTGGTGTGGCTCAGTTGGTTGGAGCATTGTGCCGTGCACCAGAAGGTTTCAGGTTCGATTCCCAGTCAGGGCACATGGCTGGGTTGTGGGTTTGATCCCCAGACCAAGCAAGTGTGAGAGACAATGGATCGCTGGATCGCTCTCATATCAATGTTTTTTTCTCTCTCCCTCCTTCCCTTCCTTTCTCTCTAAGATCCATTAATTGTTGTTAAGTAAATGTGTTCAGTAAAAGGAATCAATGTTATTTGATAATAAAACATAGAGTAATAGAAACTGTGTGGTAAAACTGAATACTCCAAAGAATGTTTTAGCTACAAAAGGTCTGTCAGCTACATCCCAGCGCCCCGGGCATAGTCGCTCCCTTCTGCCATAAGTTCATTTAGGTGGAACGCTGAGGACGTGACCTCTGCCACATTCTGACAGTTACAGCTGGGTGCCCGCGGGCTTAGCACCCCCCTCTCTCAGCCTCAGTGACTCCCTTACTAAAGAAGAGGTTTGACTAACTTTGGGATGAGCTATACACTCCCCTCCGGTCCTCATGACAATCATACGAGATAGGTACTATGACTTGACCCCATTATACAGATGAAGAAACTGAGGCACAACAAGGTTTCAGCACTTGCCAGAGTTGTGTAGTTAGGACAGTAGAACCTAGATGAGGATGCTTGTTCTGCTCAAGATGCTCACAGCTCTCAAGCACCATGGCACATGTGCTGGTCTTTCATCAGAGAGATGTCAGGAGAAATTGATTTCTTGTTTTCCTGCTTTTTCAAATATGTAACAAGAGCCTACATGCTGCAAGTATGAACTGCCGTGCCCTAAACCCAAGAGCAGGAGGAAACGGTGCTGCCCACCGCACTTTGTGAACATACAGGGGAGAATGTCTCCTTTGCAATGGCTCTGACATGCTTTGTTCTCGGGCACCTCCTTCTCTATCCACAGCAGGCAGCTATGCCAATTTTCTACCCAGGAGGAAACCGAGAGCACTTGAATTATTTACTATAAAAATACACTGGGCTGCCAGCTTCCTCTCTGAATTATTTAGCACTGTCATGTACAGTTATATATGTGCAATGTCGATATGTTGCACTCACGTTAACTTTGCTAAAAGGGACCTCATTCCAGCCCCGCTGGTAAAGCTCAGTGGTTGAGCGTCGACCTATGAACCAGGAGGTCATGGTCCGATTCCCGGTCAGGGCACATTTCCAAGTTGAGTGTCCATGCTGGAGTCAGTGCTTGCTAGGGGCCCAGAAGGTTCAGAAACAGATCTGTCAGGAAACACTGAGGGATTTCTGCCTCCCAGCAAGGATGAGGTGACTGGGCCCTCCTTGCAGGGGAAAAAGCCAGACCATCATGCCCTAGGTTTTAGCTGTCTGTCTGCTGAGAGCCTACCCAGTCTTTCCCTCTGAATGCAAGACACCAGTCCTGCTTTTTTCCCCAAAACTGCTATCGTAGCTGGTAGGTGAAATGCATATGTAAGACAATTGTAGAGTTCATTCAAGCCCCACTATTTCAACCTGGTGATCTCTGGCTTTTTCACCTCTCAGAACGTTAGATTCCACATCCAAAACGGAGCAATGTGCCTTTCTCCGGGAACTGTGGTGAAGATGCAAGGAGTCTTGTGCAGAATGCCTGGCAAATGGTCATGCATTTAAACCTGCACAGCACAGGTACCAATACGTGTGCGGAGGACACAGGAGATTCACGAATGAAAAGAAAGGCAGCTGCTCATGCCTGATTGGATGGAAAGAAAGGCAGCTGGTGTCTGATTGGATAAAAAGAAAGGCAGCTGGTGTCTGATTGGTTGTACCTTGACAATGGTATGGGGGGAACTGGAAATCACCTCCCCCTCCCTTCCTTCTTACAGGGCCTGTGTCCCTCTGCGGAGCTGAGCCCCCTGCAATGCGTGCAGGATTCAGAGGTGCCTTTATGAGTATTTATTGAGCACCTACTGGTACAGGCACTGCTCTGAGTTGCGTGAAGATAGCCATGAATAAAAACCAGACCAATACCAGTACCTTTGCACTCTAATAGGAAGAAAATAGATTTGCTATCCTCCAGGGCCTTGGGAAGGGAAACAGGTGAACAAATCATAGCATCAAGTGTCCCAAGTGCTGAGAGAGGGTTTGTGCAGGACACAAAGGAGCAAAAGGGGAGAGATGCTTGAAGCCGGGGATGAGACGATGTAAGAGACGTGTCATAAAGGAGGCTTTGTCTGGGGTGATGTCAGGACTATGACATTATCCCCTGTGCCATCCAGAGATGCTGAGGGAAGAGAAGCTGGGATTTGGCTAATGAGAGGATTCTCAGCTGGGGCACAAATGGGGATTTTCAAAGGTGGGTCCTTTTGCTGCCACAATAGATGAATTCTATGTTAACTGTAGGAGGTAATAAAATTTTAATTAAACGTCTGCTGGGTTACAGAAGGGCAGCCATCATGAAAAACTAATCTATGTCATTTCCTGTTGAAATGGCCAGTTTCAAAGACGGTCTTGGAAAATATAATAAATGAAGGAAAGAAGCCTAGTTAAACATAAGACAGTGTCTTGGCCAGGCCAGAGAGACTCGTCATGGGAAATTTCTTCTCTCTCCAGCCCCCTCAGGAAGGTGTCTGTGTTCTTAGATGCCCATGAAAAGAACTTGAAGTCAGTCCACTAGTGGAATTCCAGCACTTTCGGAAGTTCTGGTGGAGCCGAAGGGAAGGGATTGACAGGAGTTTAAATGCCTGGGGCAAACCTGGGACCCTGAATCAGTAAGGACTCATTTGGTTGCAAAGGATGGAAACTCAACTGGTGGTCTTCAGGCACAGGTGGATCAGGGTGCTCACAGCGTCTCTGCCCTCCTCTGTGTTGGCTTTGTTCTCAGAGGGCATCCCCGTGTCCTTGCCAAACAGCCTTGGCAATCCGAGATGTGCATCTACCAGCTGGGCAACCGCAGCAGAAAGATCATCTCTTTCCTAAGATTTCCCTCAGAAGTCCCGGGATTGGCTCTGATTGGCCTGATGTGGTCGCATGCCAATCCCTAAGTCAAACCTGTGGCCAGAGGAATAAGCATTCTCATTGGCCAGGTCTGGTCACACGTCTACTCTTGGCTCCAAGGGTCTGGAGTCAGCCCCTCTTGTACCACAGGAGCTGTGAGTGGAGAACAGGTAGTTCCCCAACGTGAAGCCAAGGTTCGATTACCAAAGCAAAGAGGAAGGGAAGCTGGGCGGACCAGAAGCACCGTCACCTGATGCAGGCTCCTGGGAGAGCTACCTCAAGAGCAGAATCTAACTTGGCAGCTGAGCCTTGGATTTGAAAGGAAGGAGTGATTCTTGGTGCAGGACTGCATGCCACCTTAGCCAGGTGACCTTGACCATGTGCACTCATCCTGACGAGGAGCAGACTATAGGTGTAATGAGAGCCATCTCACCGAGCACAGGGCCCACGGTAGTGAACTCCCATTGGAGCATATGCAAAGGGCAGGAGCCATCCCCCCTTAGCTGCTGACCTGACCGGTGCTCCTGAGAACAGGAAACTCTGGTGACTGGGGTGACCAAAGGGACCTGCTCCCCAACATGGGTGGAGCTTAGAAGCAAGCAGCAGAGGAGGCCCCAAAAACTATGGCTGAGGAAGCCACACCATGTGAGACCCATGTGCGGGCACGTGTGGAGCTCAGTATACAATCGAGAGAGCTTGAGGAGCCAGCAAATTCAGGCAGGAGGGACCGTAATAACGCTGTCAGTTTCGTCCCAGATGTCACACGGAGCATCTTCCAAGCATCGTTCCTGTGAGTCCTCACAGGAGCCCCATGATCCTTCATTCACAGATGAGGAAACTGAGGTCCAGAGGGATGAATTCAACCTCCCAGGAGGGACAGCGCTGGGACGTGAGCCTGGTCTTCCCGACCATCCAGGCTCTGCTCTCGCTTCATCCTGTCATTCCCCCCTCCAGGTGGACACTCTGCACAAATCCTGGCTGCGCCCGTGTTGAGCTGCTGACCTGCGCCAAGATCCCCATAAGTCTCTTCCTCTTCCATAATCAAGGGCGATAGCATCCTGGCCAGCCCACAGGTCTCCACGTGGCTGAGCAACATGGACGAGGTTGAAAACCTAAAGTGCCGCGCAGATGTAAATAATCATAATAACATCCTGCACAGAGGAGGCCAACTAATGAATTAAACACTTGGGAGGGAGGAGTGTGTTGACACCACTACACTTCCTCAGCCAGAATCGTGCCATCTGCTTGCAAACATTATGATGTGGGAGGGAAGAAGCAATCTTTACCCAATTGTCTTCCTTCTAAGGATGCACTGAAGTGCAATTAATTCTCTAACGATTCCATAATATTCTCTTAATTAGTGGTAAAAATAGGCATTTCCTCCTGATGCCTCTGCTATTGTATAGGAAACTCAGCTTCCCCATTCATAACATGCTAATATACAAGTAATTAAAAGCTTTGGATTCCATTTAATGACTGCTTTGGGTATGTTGAAGGTAATTGCATCTCTTACCCACTCTCCTGGAGCTTCTAGCAGAACCAAGGGGACAAATAGCCTAAGAGGAATAAGAGGAGCCCTCACTCCGAGCTCAAGGTGGTGGCTCCTTCCAGGTATGTCTCCTTGAGGCTCAGAGGGGATATAAGCTGGGGAGCCGGCCCATCCCCTCGGAGCCTCAAAGAGACATGCCCATCCCCTCTGCAAAGAGAAACATTCTCGTGGTGTGGCATGAACATTTACCCAGCCTGTGCTATTGGACTTGAAGCTCACTCTTCCTGACTCCCCACACCCACACTACACACTGGAGGTAACCCCAGCTCAGGACTTCTCAGCCTCAGCTCCACCGACATCCCAAGCTGAATCACTGGGATGCCCTGTGCATCGTGAGGTGTTTACCAGCCCCCCAGCCTCTACCCACTACAAGCCAGCAGCACCCACCCCCAGCCATAACCACCAGAAATCTCCCCAAACATCACCAAATGTCTCGGAGGGAGCGGGGGGAGGCACAAAATCACCCCCAGTTGCGAACCATTGACCTAGCATGAAAAGAATAGAAACAATTTAAAAACTCTCTTCATAGAGAATCAGATCAATAAATTGTGGCCCATCCATCCAGAGAACTTTAAGCAGCAGGTAAAAAGTCCAGTCTTAAGTGCACCGATGCAGAACAATCTCCCAGCAAAAAAGTCAGGGCGCAGAACAGTGTGTATAGCAAGCTGGCTTTTGTGGCCCCTTATTTGCATACTTGCTTATCTAGATATATAAAAGGCTAATATGCTAAGTGTCCTTCCCACTGTCTGACCAGTCACTATGATGCACACTGACCACTAGGGGGCAGACGCTCAACACAGGAGCTGCGGTGATGTGCACAGAGAAATGACACCATGGACCTGGTGCTGACAAAGCAACACTCAGCTTCCCCCAAGTGGAACACAGGCTCCACCACCACCCCAGAGCCATAGCCCACCAACTTGCAGCCGATGCTGCCATGGTGCAAAATGTGGCCCACAGTCCAGCCCAGCCCGCTGTGGGCAACGGGTAATGACGTCATGTTTTTGTTGACATTCTGAAGCCGAATTTGTTGACAGAATATGTCTGAAGACCCACTATTGCCACAATGTCCTTCTGAAGCTGAAAGAAAGTGACATTGGTGACAGAATATGTCTGAAGAACAGTCACTGACAAGTACTACCAATACTGGCAGGAACTGCCTTCATAGTGAATATGCGGTCAGTGAGAATGCAGTTTTCAAACACAGCTGTGGTGGAATGACTTATATGTCAATCTTGCCTATCCCTAAATTTCTCCGATGGAAACCCATCTGATGGAAAATTTACTCGATTTTGTAGCAAAGGCATAGTTGGTCCAAATGATACAAATTTTCCAGAATACCCAGCATATTTTAAAAAATTAATGGTAAAGATTCTGACAGTAAAAATTTCATGGAAAATATTCATTGTTACCGTATATCATGTTGTTATTGTTTATTGATTAATCAATGTACATATTATTTTCATGTATATTTTACTAATTTCCTTTCACCTCTGACACTTCTATTATAGAGAAAGGTGAATAACAATATTAAAATATTTCTTCTAATTAATTTCCTTTCAATGTGCAGGAATTCATGCACCAGGCCACTGATCTGTGTACAGATGTCAGAAGAGGGGCACAGGAAGATGTGCTGGCCACCTGCTTGGAGTTGAATGACCAGCAGGACACAGATGTGGGAAGGAGACACACACACCCCCATTTACATTTTGGTATAAATCTTGTGCCCTGGGCATGTATTATTTATAAAGATGAAATGTAAGTTCAAAAAACAAACACCTCGTTGCCCTGACTGGTTTGGCTCAGTGGACAGAGCGTTGGCCTGAAGGGTCCCAGGTTCGATTCCGGTCAAGGGCATGTACCTTTCCACTCCGTAAAAAAATCAATAAAATATATTTAAAAAACAAAAAAAAGCAAACACCTCGCACATTTCTGGCGTGGAACAGTCTCAGTAAACTCTGTTTTCCTCCTCCTGCCCCCTGTCAAAGTTCCTCTCAGGAAGGCAGGACAGGGCAGGCCTTTACCTGTCTCCTGGGACGTGATCAGCAGGTCACATGGGGAGAGCCGCTGGGACAGCCTGCGGGCTGACTCCCAGCAGGGGAGGCCGGGCCAGGCCGCTCGTGGGTCTTCACAGGGAGAAACGGGGCTCAGAGGCTGGGAACTGCCAGGTCCCAATTCTGAGCCAAAATCCCTGTGACACTTTGCAGCCAAAGACTGGACCATGAGATGGAGATACACCCATGATCCTCTGGGGCCGGGGGAGGCCGGAGTCATTGCTTAGAGAAATCATTGAAAGGAGACTCCAAACAGTGAGCTCCTCTAAACGAGCAAAGCACGTGGCTTCCCTGAAAAGAAATTTGATTTGCTTCCCTCTTTGTAGGAAAATGTCTTCCAGATGACAGACATTTAAGTCCTGCCTCGTGGAAGGGTGGGATTGTGGGTAGGGCACACGGTGGGAAAGTCTTTACGTCTCTGGTACCAAGTCTCCTTGTTTACCAGCTAACTCAGGAGCAGGGCCAGGCTGGTATTTTCCGGTGTGTTTGGCACGACTCTGAAAAAACGATGAGGTGCTAAGAGGCAAGGCCTCCTGGTAAAAGAAGCTTAGAAAAACGGGTTAAAAAACGTTGAGCCAGTTTCTTTACTGCGGGACTTCTCAGAGCCTTTATTGTGGGCAGAATAAATTGTTTCGAAAAGTTTATTTGTGGGGTTTTTCCTTCCGACATGTTGCAGATCCTCTTCCTGTGCTTCCTGGCTGGGGTCACCGCAGGATGGGAAGGAAGGCAGTCTCCCACAGGTCCACCCGGCCCCCTGCACTCCAGGTCAACCAGCCTGGGACGCTGATGCCCTCCCGCAGCAAAGGAAGGGCGATGGCTTCAGAGGCGTTGCGAACTGAGTCTCCGTGTCCTTCCCAACGTCATGTTATTAATAAATGTACCCCCCAATGTGATGGTGTCCGGAGGTGAGGCTTTCGGGAGGGGATTCGTTTGTGACGGTAAACGGAATCAGTGTTCTTATAAAAAGGGCCCAGAGCCCTCTCGCCCCTCTGCCACGTGCGGCTCCAGCAAGAAGACAGCCACGCGTGAACTCGGAAGCCGCCCCTCACCACACGCTGAATCGGCTGCCCTTGATCTTGGACTTTCGGCCTTGAGGCCTGTGAGAAATGAACGTCTGGCTTAAGCCCCTCGGTGGATAGCACATTTCTTACAGCGTCCTGAACGGACTAAAGAGGCAAGGAGAGAGATGAAAGAACCTGCAAACCAGGAACGGAAGATATCCGGGGGCTCCCGTGCCCAGCAAAGTGGGGGTCCCTGCCCCACCCCCCACCCCCCAAGAACCCGCCAGGACCAGGAGGAGTAGGACCCCTGGCAGAGTTCCCTCCCCAGGGGCAGTGAGCTTCCTTCCAGACAAAAGGAGGGAGCTCTCGGCGATGCTGGTCATTACCCGGGGGTGCCCCCCACACCAGCACGAGATGCTGCCTTCTTTTGAGTTTTGCAAAGGAGAGAGAGACGCTGAGCGGACGCACTTTGTTCCTTTAGCTGAGAAAGCCAAGCCCCTTCTTGCAAAGTCTGAGTTGCCTCCCTTTCCCAAGGTCAAAAAGGGGGACACTCTGGAGGCTCTGGAACCCGAATTCTGACACCCAGCTTCTTCTTAAGTGGTCCAGAGTCGGGTCTGGCTTCGGAGGCAAGCTCTCCGTCAGACCTTCCAGGGCCCGGGGGGAGGGGGGAGTCCTGGTTGACTACTCACCCCACCCCTCACCCCCATATCCCCGCCACTTGTCCGCTGGTCATTTGCTTTAGTTTTGTTTTTGTTTTTGTTTTTAATAATATATTTTATTGATTTTTTACAGAGAGGAAGGGAGAGAGATAGAGAGCTAGAAACATCGATGAGAGAGAAACATCGACCAGTTGCCTCTTGCACACCCACTACCGGGGATGTGCCCGCAACCAAGGTACATGCCCTTGACAGGAATCGAACCCGGGACCTTTCAGTCCACAAACCGACGCTCTACCACTGAGCCAAACCAGTTTCGGCTGCTTTAGTTTTTAATTGAGCTTCCGCCTGAGCAGTGTAGGATCATGGTTGTTACCACCAAGTCTGTTTTGTGGAGAGAGGAAAGCGGAACGGGGTCCTGTGCATTCAATCTGGGGGCATCTAACCACAAAGGACTGTGCGTAGTTCCGCTCAGCAGGTTATAACAGTGTTGGAGTTTTGAAAAATAAAAACCTCCCTCAGGAAGCAGCTGTAGGGCACAAAGAACATTCAACAAAATGTGGCATCAAGCAGCCTGGGTTCCAACCTGGTTTTTTCCACTTAGGAGCCCTGTGATGAAGTTGAACTGGCTCTGCTGACATCATTATATAGTTGGATATTGGTACTGAGAAGAGAGATTATCATAATAATAACCATCAATTAAGAGAGTGCTTTGGCTCTGACCGGTTTGGCTCAGTGGATGGAGCATTGGCCTGGGGACTGAAGGGTCCCAGGTTCAATTCCGGTCAAGGGCATGTACCTTGGTTGCGGGCACATCCCCAATAGGGGGTGTGCAGGAGGCAGCTGATCTATGTATCTCTCTCATTGATGTTTCGAACTCTCTCTCCCTCTCCCTCTCTGTAAAAAACCAATAAAATATATTTTTTTAATAGAGAGAGTGCTTCAGAGACATTGTTCTACTTGCCTTACATGTGTTAACTCATTTGCAACTACTGCAGTAGTTACATATCATTACGGTCCCCATTTTCAGGTGGGGAAATGGGAGCACAGAGAGGTCAAGTAGCTTGCCTAAGGCTGCACAGCTGACAAGCAGCAGAGCTAAGGTTCCAGCCCCCCAGCCCAACCTTAGCTCCACGCCACACTCCAGCACTCTGCAAGGATTTGGATGACCGAGTGTCACTGTCCTCTTACACAGGAAGGTGATGGAACCTGTCCGGCCTCAGAGACCACCGGCTTCTGTGCCAAGGAAAGCACAAGGCAGGTCCCCCGTGAGTAACATTCTCCCTCCCCTCTCGCAGCTCCCCCAGGTCCCCACAGAGGCCCACACGATGGAGCCTTCCACCTCCAATCCTCAGGGTGCCCACTCAGGGGGTGCGAGCCCCCTGGGCCCATGACCCCCTCCAGTCAAGAGCAAAGGCATCCATTCACCGGGCTGGCAGGAGCACCACTTAAGCATTTTGCCATCTCATTTCTGCCAAGCCATCGGGGTGTTGCAAAGAGCAATTTTTTTCTTCTTCTTTTGCATTTAATAATATGTAATTACCTTTCTTCAATCATCCTGGTGGGATGTGTGCTTTTCAATCTAACACGGAGGCTTTTTTTAAAATGGGGGTGGGGAATGGGTGAGCGGCATTTTCAACGCCCAGGAAGGACCCTTTGTGGTCCCCGGAGGGGGAGTGAGCAGATGGATATGTGTTTGTGCTCCTGATTGCTGTTCCTCGTTAAAAGACTGCGATGAATAAAAAGCGCCAGGCAGGGGTGGGGTGAGGAGGAGAAAGACCAAGCCCGGCGCAGCCTGCCACCGGCCCTCTCCGAAGCCCCCGGTGGACGAGAAGCAGCCTCTGGCACCGTAATTAATCCGCCCGGTGGACACGGCATTCAATGCCAAAACTCAAGGGCTCCGGCTGCTCTCGACCAACGTGTTCATTGTTATTCAGGCCTTCGCTCCGAAATGGTGGAGGTGCACAGAACCCACAGGAGGGGGAGCACACAAAGCAATGTTCCCCTTCGAGCAGCGGTTCTGACGGGGCCGGCCCGGAGCTGAATCTCGATTGAAAGACATGTTTGTTTTTTTAAAGGGGGCCCTAGGGGAGATTTGTAAGGATATAAGATATAAAATAATGAGATGACTGATACAGAAACCTGTGTAGGAAGAACAGAACGATGGTGGTGAGCGTGAGGAAAGGTACATACTACATTTTACTTTATTTAATTTCCTTTTCTAACAACCCGGAGAGCTAGGTCCCACACGTGCCTCCTTTGACCAAAGAGAAAAGTGAGGCACGGACAGGCCCACTGCTTGCCCAGGTCTCCCGGTTAGGAAATGCCAGGGTCTCACCAAGGACTCTGGCTCCGGGCCCGGGTGATCAGAGCAGGAGTTGGATATGTGGCCAAGGCCAGCCTATGGCTCCCTTTGCCTGCGCAGTCACAGCACTCCCAGCTTTGCCGGAAATGCTGGAGCTGGCCTTGTCACACCCAGCAGTTTTCATCGATACAGAAGCTTGGGAGCATAACAAAGCGCCTCCCTGGGCGCACACAGCTGGGCCATCCCACGGGGGATGATGGAGGAGACCATCCCCCCTCCCCACCCACCCCCAACTCCGGTGCAACCCACCCCTCAGCCTGTGGTCTCCAGCCGGACTGCCCCAGACCTGGCAAAGGGCTTGAACATCGTAGCAACCGATGAGGCCCGAGGAATCTGCAACCACCCGGCATCTCTCACAGAGCCTCCCGGCCAAGCCCGGGACCCTCCTCGGAAGGACACCCTGCACAAGGTGACCTGCGACGGCGCCCCTCCCTGTGGTTCTCAGTTAGATCGATGCTGTGCCAACGAAGAGGAAAGGAAAGCAGTGTCACCCAGCTCAGAGGAGGCCACTTCTAAATCCTCCCAAGTTTGATCTCTTAATGAACAAATTGAAAAACTTACTTTTTGCCTCCTGGGAGCTAGTTGTACACAGACTGTGTTTTAGGAGGTCTAACTTTATAATGACGGCTGATGCTAACAATTGCTCGTGTCAAACTGGGATTTTTCTAAGGGCTTAATAGCTAAATCTTACCCATCACAGCACCCCCATAGCCAAGACTGCCTCCTTCTTCCCACCCCACCCTCATTTTGCAGCTGTGGGAACTAGAGCACAGATAGCTAAGTCACTTGCCTGGGGTCCAACAGCTAGCGAGCTGCAGAGCCGGGATTTGAACCCAGGCAGCCTGGCTCCAGAGTCCAGGAGTGTGACCGCTACACGGCACTGTCTCTCGGAGCCACAGATAATGTATTTTTTGAGAAACAGCCACCAGCAATATTATTCATCAAAGCCTCCATCCCTGCCATAGCCGCCACACGCCATGCCCGCTTCCCACCAAACCGATGTCTTTGTCGTCTTTGTTTTTGTTATTTTGTTTGTTTTCTAGGAGGAAAAAAAAAACACACACAGAACGATCCTGAATGAAGCCAAGTTTAGTTGCAAATGAGTCTGACTTGTCCACAACGGGAAGCATATAATTAGAAAATGTTCATCCCTGGGTGGATTTCCACCCCCCACCCCCATCCCCCGGCCAACCAAAAATACACTAACATTTGCAAAAGAGGATTCATCTTTACCTAAAACTATAATTAAGCGGCTGCTGATGGTTACCTTGGTGACATTTTTTTAAAAAAATCCCCCACTAAAGCTTCCCACACTGGATAATACAAACTCAGCAGCCAAGTAAGTCAACAGGTTGTCCAGGAAACTGTTTCCTTGACAACCAGGAAGATGGAGGGGGCCGTAGGGTTGGGGAAATATCAGAGCACCAACGCCACATTAGAGAAGAACAAGTCCCTCTGGCATGGCTGAGCAGCCTCCCCAACTTGCACCAGGCAGAAGAGCGGGGCACAAAAATGATTTTTCATTCTATGAAGAAGGAGCTGGGGGGAATGTCAAAACCTAAATCATCCCCTGAGTCACTCACCTTCTGGGCGAGCTCCGATTTGAGAGCACGAACATGGAAGACTAGGCTGCAGACACTTCTGACTTAGCAAAAAAAAAGCCCCATTCATTCCCTCACCTGCATGGAGTCTCCACGGCGAGCCAGCTCTGTCCGTCTCCTGGCTCGGGTCTGGCGTGGCTCTCCAGGCTTTGGAAGCTTGGCTGGGTGGGCCAGGCAGCCTGGAGGAGACAAATAACATGGAGGAGCCATTTTTGAAGTGCTGATGTCTGGGTTTCTCCCTGTGTATGCATTGTCTTGTTCCCCCGTCCTGTGACCAGTTCTGTGCTTGCTTGCCTGGGCTGGGGGAGAGGCGAGAGGGGGTGTTGGCAGGAGGGTGAGGGCAGGAGTGGTCTGCAAAATAGTCTCACCACTGGCTTTGTTGTTAAAGGACCGATAGCTTGTGGATGGGATTTGGCCAGGTTCCATGGAAAACCAGAAGGGTTCTCACAAGAGAGGAGCGGGAGGGATGACCCCAGGGATGAAGATTCCCTGAGACTCTGGGCCTTCCAGCAGGACTCTGGCCTTGGCCGTGCTCAGGTCGGGGAGGCGAGGGGGGGTGTCATACCTTTGGAAGGGCCTGGTCCCAGCGTCTCAGTCTGACCAAGAGTAGGAGGGAAGGGAGCAGCAGACCTGGGTTTGGCTGGGACAAAACGTGTCTCCAAAGTGACCAGAGGTGGACGGATGACCACAGGGCCCAGCCTGGATTTGGAGCCCTAACCTTTCTCCTCCCTGACAGGGCAGCGTGCGAGGAGCCCCGAGAACGAGGGAGGCGGGCTTGAAATAGACCCAAAGAAAAGTTCTATTTCCCGTCCTCCCAAGCGCAGGGACAGAGAGCCGTGCCTGCCAAGTATCATTTTGAGCTCTGCATCCTCCACACTCCCCGAGGAAGCCCTTCGGCTGAATTCTGCAGAGAGAAGAAGGGAGGGAGGGGCCGTCCGAGGCTGCCGGACCTGGAAATCCCCAATCTATTTCCCTGCCACAAAACTCCTCCTCCGGCTGGCTCCGCCAGTGCTGCCTTGCACCTGTCCAAACACCCATTTCATCGATCAAATCACTCTCTGACCGTAAACGAGAGTGCTGCAATGCTGTCCTCCTCATTCTGGCAGCGGACAGCAAATTCAAGAGTGTCCCCTCTTCATAGCCCAGCTGACGGTGACAAGGAGACGGATTGGTTGGCTTCTGTGTGTCTTCAGCACGGGCAGCAGTAATCAGCATAACTTGGGTCTGCATTGCACTCTCACAACAGGCAGCTTCTTTGCTCTTTACAACTGATTTTGTGCAGCAGAGGAGCAAACCAGGGCATGGCGAAGGTAAAGACTGGCACAGGGGGCCCACAGCCAATTCAATGGCGGTGCCAAGAACCGAGGCAAGGTCTTCTGACCCCAACTCCACCCATCTTTCTCCCTTGTGCTGGGACCTCGCCTCTTCTCTGTGTGGGTTTCTCTCCGTATTATTTCTCCTTTCCCTACTGTTTCCTGGGTGTTCCCCCCCCCCCCCTCAGTCATTCCAGTGGTTCTCAACTGTGGGGGACTCCACACAGGGGATGCATTGCAATATCTGAAGATATTGTTCGTTGTCGAAATTATTATCCTGCCCCCAAGGTCGATGAGAAACCGGGCCCTCCCAGGAGCGTAGAAAGCGGTGTCCGTGTAAAGCACAGACCCGTGTGGCCGTGGCGGGAGCTACCGCTATTTTTGTTAATGATGTGGTTGACAACACTATTGCAGTAGGGATCTGGGCAACGTACAATAAAGAAAGAAGAAAAGGCACTGAGCACTCCCTCCCGCTTAATAAGAATTCATGGACTCCCTCCCGGCAGCCCACAAAGGAGAGGAATGTCCTGCTTCGTGGACACGTCGAGCCCTGGCCTTTGTGTCTACATGTGCCACCCAGGAGACCACACTCAGCACCACACTCAGGAGACCACACTCAGCACCACACTCAGGAGATCACACTCAGGAGACCACACTCAGCACCACACTCAGGAGACCACACTCAGCACCACACTCAGCACCACACTCAGGAGACCACACTCAGCACCACACTCAGGAGACCACACTCAGGAGACCACACTCAGCATCACACTCAGGAGACCACACTCAGGAGACCACACTCAGGAGACCACCCTCAGCACCACACTCAGGAGACCACCCTCAGCACCACACTCAGGAGACCACCCTCAGCACCACACTCAGGAGACCACACTCAGGAGACCACACTCAGCACCTCACTCAGGAGACCACACTCAGGAGACCACACTCAGGAGACCACACTCAGCATGCCAGGGATGAGGGGCCCAGGCCTTTTGTGAGTCTTGAGTTGGCCCCACAGCTGGGTCTCCGTCTCATGGCAGGATCGATGGAAACGTTGCTGAAATTCTTACATCTCAAATACCAACAGGATTCACTGAAGCGGGGGGCGGGGGGGGGGGGAAGTGGGGGAGAGGCAGATCCATGAAACACAAATACACCCACAAGCATGCCTTACAAATCGAAAACTCTTGGGCCTCCAAAACAACCGATGATGAATTATTTTTCCAGTCACTGTTTTTTGTGGGGTTTTTTTTTCCTGCACACCCACAGTTGGGGAACAAAGAAAAACTCCGCAAGGTGAGGGAGCTGAACGTGATTTGCATGCGTAACAGCCAGAGGGAGGTGAAGGGAGCAGAACCAGAGAGGTGATCCTGTGAGGAGACTGCTATGGAGAAGGGAGGGGAGACTGCTCAGCTCCTGAAACACGGCAGCTAAAAATACCCCTGCCGCATGTCACTTACAAACGCAAGGGCTGTTCAGACAATACTATGATCAGACTGCATTTGATACATGTTTTCCCCCAGCGATTCAACACAGCCTGATTTTAAGTACCAAACAGCTGCCTCCAGGTTTGTCTGGAAAAACCACTATTTAATTTTCGGGTTTTTTTTGATTGGCTCACCAGGGGGTCCCAATCACAGCTCCTTCCATCCCCTGAGCCTAGAATTAGATGAAATTCAAGTAAGGGAAGGGGCAGCTGAAAGGAGGTGTGGGTAAGGGAGGAGGGCGAGGCTTTAACAAAAGCAGCTTCTAACCACCGAGGAAGAGGCACCCGCCGCTCTCCTGCTCTCTTCCGACATCAGGAAAGATGGAGGATGGGAGGAACAAGGCAATAACAGAACAGCCTGTGGCCCTGTAAATAATTAAATGTTCCCTCCTCACATTGGGAGGGAGGGAAGAATAAAAAGCTCAATAGAATCAGGTGAAGCTTTCTGGGACCTGGACAAAGTGTTCAATGAATGTGAGCAAAGCACTCCCGCCGAAGTCTCCCCGGGCCCCGGGCCGGCTGGCTGGGCGGAGGCCGGTTTCCGTGGAAGCGAGATAGGCCGGAGTCTCGGGGTTCCTTTGGGGAGAAGAAGGAGCATCCTTCTTTTTAGGGTGATGGAAATGTCCTAAAAATTGGGTCCTGGTGATGGAGGTCCAACTCTATGACTATATTAAAAATCCAGTTGTACACTTTAAAAGGCGAATTTTATATATGTCAATAACATTTCAATAAGGCCTCTATAAAAAAAAGAAAAAGAAAAATCGGGAAATTAAATGAAAGGGTTTTCTTTTTCCTTTCAAAAGGGGAGGGAGGGAGTTTAGACCCAAGGGCTCTGTATTCGAATCCTGCCTCTCCTTACTTGTAGCCGTGGAATTTATTCAGCCTCCCTGAACTTCAATCGACCCACCTATAAGACGGGAACATTCCAAGTGTCCTTCCCTCCTAGGGCTGCTGAGGGGACTATAGGCGATGCTGCTTGCAAGGAGCCTGACCAAGGGAATGCTCTGAGATCTGGGAGGAGATGAAGTAATGGTTTATAAGAGGCTGGACGCTTAGGCTGGCCTGGGCAGGAAGTGGGGTGAGCCAACTGGGTGACCCCGCTCTGAAAGGGACAGGCCGATGCACCATCCGCTGACCAGGAGAAGCAGCACAGCTAGCAATCGCTGGCATTTACTGAGCACATACTCTATGGGGAACATCTCACATGAGTTATCTCACTTAATCTTTGTGTCAATCCTGGGAAGCAGGAAGTATTATATCCCCACCTTACAGATAAGGAAATAAAAGTCACAAAATCCCAGAGAGAGTAAGAGGCAGAGCTGGGGCAAACCCAGCAGTCTGGAGCCTGACATGGGCCAGGATGAACTCTTACGAGTTTGAGAAAGTAAATGGTTAAACATCCAGGAATTCTGATTAGTAACTACACAAGCATTTTATGAGTCTGCAATTAAGTCATTGGTGGCAGCCACGGTAGAAATCAGCCATGCGGTATTTACACTGTGAAAGAAAAGAGCCACAAGCTAACCTGAAGCTCAGGGAAGGCCTGCGTGGCAGTCTTGCAAACCCAGAGACCTAAGATAACCACAAAAGATGGTTTGAAAATTAAATATCTAACAGGTTATAGTAGGTAGTCATTTCCCAGATATTTTCCCAGACAAAGATCAACTTTGATCTTTTTACTGAGCCCATTTGCCTTTTTGCCTCTAAGATAACATATCTGTGAGATGTCTGGGTAACTTGTAACTTCCCTTTTTCCGGAGCCCCTGGGGAACAACCAAATGTGGTGGGCTCCAGGACAGATGCCTCAAATTCCTTCTTTATCATGTTAATTGTTCCTGCACTCACCTGAGTACATGTCCATCATTTTACTTTTTATCCAATCCCAGGAGTTTCCCACCACTTTGCTTTCTCCCGCCTCCTTACTCCATCACCAATGAATTTCATGTAACCCACCTATGTCCCTCCTTTGATTTCAGTGTATAAATAGAGAAATGTAACCCACCATTCTTTGGAGCATTATCTCAATCTGTTGACAGTAAGGCTCAAATAAACTCTTTAAAACTCTTTAAAAAATTCTTTACAGGTTTCAATGGGTTTTTTTTTTCGTTAACAACACCAAGGAAATCAGAATTGTTACAAAGCTGGACTTTGCCCCACACTCTCACCTCACCCCTGCCCACAGGCAGTTTGCCAGCACATTGTTCACTACCAAAGTAGGAGGGTACATTGGGTCCTCTTCCCACATAAAGATAAGAAACACTTACATTTTCATGGCACTTTAGTGCTCACAATATGCTTCTAAACCCATCAAAATCAAACAAACAGAACCGTAAAGTGAGAATTGTTATTGGCTTTGATGAGGATGAAAACAGGCTCTAAAAGATGATGAACCCCAGGGCCTGAGGGGACCACAGGCCTTTCTGAGTTCTAGCCAGGCCCTTTTGTTCTCAAAGGCAGCAGCCCCTGGATTAGGTGGCAGGTAGGGTCTCCTTAAAGCTACCCAGCATCTCCATGGCAATGGGCAGCTGGTGTCTCAAAGAATCTCACAGATATTATCCCACAGGCCTTATAGCTTCCCTGAGGAGTGAGCAAAAGCTTTTCACAGTTTCCACACGGAGAGGATCTGGAGGTGGAATTTAAGTGGGTGTGGATCTTGGAACAAGTGAAACTTAGAAGTCTGACAGAGCCTGGCACTTTGCATAAGAGAAAGACGATGAATATTTTATGAATGAATGAGTGAATGAATGAATGAATGAGTGAGTGATTGAGTGAGTAAATGAAATAGTCCCATTATGGTCAGAGATGTGAAGACTCCATGTTAAGCTTTCAATCAGGGTTGTGTCATTGAATTTTACCAAAGGTCCCAGTGAAGGGCCTCTCTGCATACATACCCTTTGTTGTCCCCCCCTCTCTGATGTTGGGTTTGGGCATAAACTTGCTTTGGCGGAGGGCATATACTAGCAAATGTGATTCAAGCAGAGCTTGAAAAGCATGTGGGTATTCCTGCTAGCCCTCTGGCATAGCTGGGATGCCAGCTCCGTCCTAGATCACTGCCACCACCCTAAGAACATACCAGACTATGAGGAAAGAGGAGGTACATGGAGGAAAGCCAGTCATCCCAGCCAAGGCCAGACTGGACCACAAGCCTAGAGCCAATCTACCTGCTGACCATAGACACATGAGTGGCACCAGCTGAGATCAGCACAACTGCTCAGCTTACCTATAATCTCATGAGAAATAATAAAAGGTTCTTGTTTGAAGCCACTAAGTTTTGGGGTGGCTGGTAAATGCAGCAATAGCTGCCTCATATAGGTTGCCTGCTTTGAGATTCTCCAAAAAGCTCAGCAATGCAATGCCTGCTCCTTTCTCCCTCCAAATCTGCCACCTTTTTGAGAATTCTTCCACAGATGAAATGCTTCTCTGTGGCTGCCGGACGTTGGGTGACATTTAATGCCGGCGGGTCTTGATCCGGCATCTGGAAGGGTTCAGCAATCTGGAGAAGGAGCTGTGTGTAGATTAAATAGGAGTCCAGAGACAAAACATAATTTTGAAAGGCATGTTGGGGGAGGCAGAGGAGCCTGGCTAAAGAAACCAAGTTCTCCTTGTCTCAGGACCCCTTGCTTTTTATTAACACAATTTGTCCTAAGGCAGGGTGGAGATATACACATCAAAGGCCAGGGTGAGTCTACAGAGTCCATTGTCAGATTGGGGAATTGCCTTTGGCTGTTCAGGTGTTTGGCTAAAAGGAGGCAATAACATGTAGACTGAGATGCCCAGAGATGTCTGGCAGTAAACAATCATCCTTTTCAGGTTTGGGGAAATGCCTTTATCCATACCAGCAGATGACAACATATGTGACTCAGCCCTTGTTGAATCCCCAATTTCATTAACCTTTCCATGAAACTCTTGCAATTATGACATGCTGGAACTGGCTTCCTGGCATGTGGCTTCTTATCTGAAGAGTCGAGTACCAGATCATTCCCAGGGAGGGGAAAAGAGAAATTTCCTTCAGCTAAATAAACAAAGACACTATGGAGCATCACCTGTCCCTCAGGAGACACAGTCTCCATAGTTAGAGAATGAAGCCTGGGGTTCCTTAAGAATTTCTAAGGAATTCTTTAGAAATACTTAAGGAACCCCAGGCTTCATTTCCAATCCTGCTGTGGAAGATGAGTTTTATCAGAAACATTGCTGGTCTTTTCTCTCTCCTCCTCCTCCTCCTCCTCCTCCTCCTCCTCCTCCTCCTCCTCCTCCTCCTCCTCCTCCTTCTCCTCCTCTTTCTCTTTCTTCTCCTCCTCCTCTTCTTCCTTCTCTTCCTCCTCCTCCTTTTCTTCCTCTTCCTCCTCTTCCTCCTCCCTCCCTCCCTCCTTGCAGCCTGGTCCTCTGCCAAAATTAAAACATCATGCAGCACCTCTGAATTAGATGGTATTTGGGCCTCACCCTTCGAGTGGGATTTCTTTTTCTAGTATGACATAAACTCAAATACACCAGAGCCAGCACTGCTCAGGACTGGTAGAATCCAAAAGATGATTTTCAGACTCTTTCCCAATCAAAGCAAAACGAAGAAGCAGCCACCCATCTCCATCTTCAAAGACTGGTTTATAGACCAGCAGCACTTGAGAGTTGGTTACAAATGCAGAACTCTGGGCGCCAGCCCCAACAAGATGCCCAGGGGATGTGGCTGTGCCTTCAAGGTTGGGAATCCCTGCCCTTAGCACCGGTCCCTGCTTCTCTGTGTGCATCTGAATCTCCCTGGATGGTAAGGCCTCTGGAGTAGCCCCATGTGGGGGGTTTTCCCTCAACATCAGCCTTTGTTCTCAGTATTATCAAGAACACTTCACAACCAAATTCCTTCCACCATCAACGCATGAGCATGCTTCCTACAACCAGGCTTATCCAAGTCCCTACTCCTGAGCCCTGCTTAAAAGGTTTTCTCTTCTGAAGCTCACGTGGGCTTTGTATCTGGAAGGGCCTTTCAAGCGGCCGCTGAGACCCAGGGATCTATTCGTGTGGAACGCTCAGTCTTGCTGTGAGATTAAAGGTGTCAAAGGATTCCCTTCTGATCCCAGCAGACTAGCTTCTTGCCTAAAATGCAAGAGCTTTTCATTGGAAGTAATCCCCATGAAATTATTAACCCAGTTTATAACAAGGAAAGAAAATCCTAAAGATGTTTTAAACTTTTCAATATCTTCACAAGCTAATAACAATGAAAACAGAGCATTTTTTTTTTAAATAAAAGAATCCTGATAGTGAAAATTCACTTCAAACTAAAATGCTCTCCGAATTTTAACAATCCTATTTTAAGGTCTTCATAAGCCCAGAAAATCCAGTTAATTTAAATTACTGGCCACACACCAACATTGTCTCTGAAATAACTCATACCTTCCATCAGCTCAGGGAATAGGCTTTTCAAAAACAAAAAAACAAAAACTATATGAGGTTGTTCAGGTCCTGCTTCTGCTGACCCACGATTTTCTAGAAATATCTAAACTTTGCCATGAAAAGACAATTGAAAAACATATCTAGGTTGTGTTTCCAAATGATTTTTGTCCCATGTTCACGATAACCTTTTCAAGGAGGAATGGGTGAGGCTGAAGGTGGTTGTAATTATATAGCTACCACCCTTGAATATAAAAGACTGTGCAGTGACTAAGATAAGATGCGGGTTTAGAATGTTTTAAGTAACATGCAAATGTATTCTGATTTCTTTTTTTTTTTTTTCACCTCCCTTCACAAGAAAAAAAAAACAAAAAACCCTTGTTTGAAAGATGTTCTCAAGGTAGAGCTGGTAGCAAGTTAATCAGAAAAACAAAACGATGGGGAGATGAAAAACCTTCCTGGCCCTCTCTCTGCCCATGCTGGGAAGAAGGGTGTTTTTAAGATCAGACCTCTAATTTCAAGCCATGGCCCAATGGGTCCACTCCAGCAATTTGGAATCAGTCACTGGAGTGAGAGACAGGGGCTGGAATCACCACCCCATTTTTTCCTAGCTACACCTCTGTTGTGGAGCGAAGGTGAGTGAAGGACCACTGGAATCCAGACCAAATTAAAACTTAGGGAGCCTTTATTAACCAGCCAGCTGGCCAGCAACTGCTCTTCCTTTCTCCATGCAGGGAGTCCAGAGACCAGCCCCGACCCTTTGTGTGGGACCACTTTTAAGCACATTAACCACATCCTGTTTTTTCAGAGCAAGCAACCCAAGAAAAAACAGTTTTCCCAAGCAACGTCAGGGTCATACCATTGACGACCATGTTATTCACAGAGTAATCCTGTTCTTCAGAAAGCTGACAGTGATCTATGAAAGAAGGCCTACATGCTGAGAAGGGGCCATGAGACCATATCTCAAGACGTGGCCTGGGGTCAGCACTGATAACTCTATCTGGGGCATAGTCCACAGCCTCTCTGGAATGGGGCATGCTCAAAAATTCCCACTCTCCAACAGCCTCCACATTTTCTTCTATAGAAACTTGCTTTCACCGAAACCGGTTTGGCTCAGTGGATAGAGCGTCAGCCTGCGGACTGAGGGGTCCCGGGTTCGATTCCGGTGAAGGGCATGTACCTGAGTTGCAGGCACATCCCTAGTAGGAGGTGTGCAAGAGGCAGCAGATTAATGATTCTCTCTCATCGATGTTTCTAGCTCTCTATCCCTCTCCTTTCCTCTCTGTAAAAAATCAATAAAATATATTTTTTTTAAAGAAAGAAAGAAAAAGAAAGGAAGGAAGGAAGGAAGGAAGGAAGGAAGGAAGGAAGGAAGGAAGGAAGGAAGAAAGAAAGAAAGAAAGAAAGAAAGAAAGAAAGAAAGAAAGAAAGAAAGAAAGAAAGAAAGAAAGAAAGAAAGAAAGAAAGAAACTTATTTCCCTCTCTCTTAGTCGATGGGGGCTGGGAGGTGCTGACCTCACCTCTGACCCCAAAGATAAGCATCGGTCCCAGGCCTGGCCAATCAGCTCATTTCATTCCCCCAGGTCCCCAGGGATTGTTTCAGGGGTGGGCATGTGACCTATGTTGGACTAGGAACTGTCAGCGACACCAGCTGGAAGCTGCTTGAACCTGCCTGAGAATGAGCCCTCACAGTGGGAGGCGGAGCTGAGCAAGGCAAAATGACAGACCTTGAGGAACCCTGGATCCAGCCGCTCCTGAAACATCCAGGCTTACAAAGTATGAAAATATATCTCCAGCCTTTTTTGTTGCTTAACCAGTTTTGAGTTAAATGTCTGTCTCTTGCCACCAAAATCACCGGTCTGGTTTTATTAAAAGCCCCTCGGGGTTTTCACGGGGAAGTCAAGAGAAACAGCAAATTTCTGCACCCAGGAAAGCCTCTCTCAGGAGATCCTCTGGTCCTGCCGCTTGTACCTGAGCATGTGAGTGGCCTAAAATGTTTTTAATTTTACATTCTTCCTAAAAAGCCCAAGGCTCTGAGACTCTGCGCTCCACTGGGAACTCGTGTGAGAAAGCGCTATGAGATGAAAATTGGAGCAGAGAGGGGCAGCATACGCCTGTAGGTGGCTTGGGAAGTGTCCTTCTGGCTGACAAAAACCCACCAACAAAACCAAAATCCTAATATTAGATCTCATGTGCCACCAAGTAAACTTTTTCTCTTATAGAACAAATTGTTTCTATAGAAACGAGTGCTTTTCTAGCAACCCAATCCGTATCAGAGTTGCTATAGGAACGGATTGAGAAGTAGGGAAAGGTAAATGATTGCTAAGTGTCTCTTTCCCGAAAACACCCAGAGGGCAAAGGCCTTCTGACTTCTGAATCCCTCCGTGCTTCGGAGAGGCTCCGGGAACACTTGAGAATACAATTCTAACTTTGTTGCATTCTCATTCCCGTGGCAAAGGTTTCCTCAAGTCAATGAAATTTAATTCACAATATGGCCAGGGTTACTAAGAGCCACCTTCTAAAGATAGTTTTCAAGGGCCAGCGGTACACAGGAGCTAAGTACAGGGCTGTGAATGTAAAAATACAATCATACCCCTGGTGGGTTTGGCTCAGTGGATAGAGTGTTGGCCTGTGGGCTGAAGGATCCCTGGTTCGATTCTGGAAAGGCACATGCCTGGGTTGCGGGCTTAAACCTTAGTAGAGAGCGTGCAGGAGGCAGTCAATCAATGATTCTCTCTCATCATTGACATTTCTATCTCTTTCTCCTTTCTCTCTGAAATTTAAAAAAAAAATCTATATTTTTTAAAAATACAATCATAAGTGGTGACTGTTGTGGGGTCGAACCCTGGGTTCAAAATAAGACCACCAGAGGCTAATGATTTACTTAAAAAAGCAGGCAAGAATTTATTGAAATATCTGGCCATGGCAGCCGCAAGAGTACCACATGCAGGCAGACCCTACACAACTGCGCTGCTTTAGGGGCAGGTAGTTATATTTTTAAAGGTTCTGAGAAGGAATACTCCCATTCTGCAACAAACTGTTGTTTGGAATTTTCTGCTGTTCTTCCTAGATAAAATGTTGCTTTCTAGTTTGCTTTAGCCCATTTGAAGAATGATGAAGATAAACTTAGCTGTCTGACCTTGCAGGCCAGAGACCAGATATACCCACAATCTCAATACCATGCCAGGTGCACTTTTTAATCAGCTTAACAATAACCCATAACCTTCGGACCAACTTAGGTGCACTTTTTTTAATTGGATAGAACAGCATTGTTTTTCAAGGCCAGCATCGAGATAACTATTAAGTGCACATAGGGCTGGCTCTTTAATAAAAAAAAAAGGAAGTTCTGCCTGTAACCTTGCTTAGAATTTAATTCATACTATTTCAGTGACAACCACACATGTGCTACCTATATTGTTTTTTGGAGAGAAATCCTTCACTTGGAGAAACACGTGAAGTTTTGTTGTACACCGTGAGACCATGCAGCATGCTGCCCGGGTCTTGTGGTACAAATGACAACACACAGGTAAATGTTTTTTCTCTCTTTACTGGAGAGTGGAAAGGAACATGAGCACAGTCCAGTCTGTCTTACTCTGCTTACAAGTAGAGCCTGATGTCTGTCTGGTGAAGGAAGAGAATTCTCTCTCAGCTCCCACCAACCACAAAGCCAGCTGATTGGGGTGGAGGGAGATTTGAAACTACAAGTCATAATCACCAACTAGGAACCATGTGGCCTTGGGCTAGTCATTTCTTGGCTCTGAGATCATTCACTTACACGTCTGTAAAATGGGGCTAACAAGATCCTCAGGATAGAAATCCCAGCGGGGACAGACTACAGCGGCAATACCAGGTCACACTGACCTCGCGTGTCTTCTTCAGAAACCAGACAGCTCTTGTAAATGAGGGACCCTGGGGTGTGGGGGGAAGGCAATGGGGAGCAGTGGGGCCTGGGACAAAACTGGACAGCAGCACATCCTACACAGGACGTTCAGAGGTCTGCAGCATCTTGTCTGCAGGCTAACTTCACCTGGGAGCCTGCCAGCTGAAACCCCCACCTCTGCAGTCACAGAGAATTGCGGGGGGTCAAGCCTTGTCCAAAAGTGGGGTTCATGCAGATATACCTCTAATAGGAGCTTGATTGTCAGGGGGAGGGGTACGTGGCACCGCTGAGAAAGGTTCAGGTGAAGGGGACAACTGTCAAGTCAAGCTAAACCGAAAGTTCCCGAATCTCCCTCTGTGTTAGGCAGGGTGCTTCTGGGGAACAGAACCACTGGGGTATCTGTAGAGAGACACTTAGAGCCTGGCCAGTATGCTCAGTGGTTAGGGTGTCAGCCTGCGCACCAAAGGGTCCTGGGTTCGATTTCTGGTCAAGGGCATATACCTGGGTTGCAGGTTCGATCCCCAGCCCCAGTCAGGGTGCGTGCAGGAGGCAACCAATCTATGTGTCTCTTTTACATCTCTCTCTCTCTCTCTCTCTCTCTCTCTCTCTCTCTCTCTCTCTCTCTCTCTCTCTCTCTCTCTCTCTCTCTCTCTTTTACTTTCACTTTCTCTCCCTCTCTTCCATTCTCTAAAAAAAAAAAAAAAAAAAAAAAAATCAATGGGAAAAAAAATGTCCTTGATTGAGGATTAACAAAAATACAAACAACAACAAAAAGTAGAAAGTCACTGTATGAGGGATGGGCTCGCTCGGTTATTGAGATCTGCAGGCCCAGGAATGGCAGTGGCAGAGCTCAGGTGCAAACCGGAAGGCCCGAGAATTGGGGGGCCGGTGGAGTTAGTCCTGGTCCAAGTCCAAAGGGCCGAACACCAGGCCACGGTCATCCAAGGGCAGAGAAGAAGGATGTCCCAGCTGGAGCGGAGAGAGCAGCTCGCCATTCCCCTGACTCTTTGTTCCCTCAGGCCCCCACTCCCCTGAGAGGGTGATCCTTCTCTGGCCACCAGTTCAAAGGCTCATCTCATCCGGGCACACCTCACAGACCCGGGCACACCTCACAGACCCGGGCACATCTCACAGGCCAGAGCACACCTCACAGACCCGGCACATCTCTCAGGCCCGGGCACACCTCACAGACCCGGGCACATCTCACAGGCTCGGGCACACCTCACAGACCCGGGCACACCTCACTGACCCGGGCACACCTCACAGACCCGGGCACATCTCACAGGCCCGGGCACATCTCACAGACCCGGGCACATCTCACAGACCCGGGCACATCTCACAGGCCAGGGCACACCTCACAGACCCGGCACATCTCACAGGCCCGGGCACACCTCACAGGCCCGGGCACATCTCACAGACCCGGGCACATCTCACAGACCCGGGCACACCTCACTGACCCGGGCACATCTCACAGGCCAGGGCACACCTCACAGACCCGGGCACACCTCACTGACCCGGGCACACCTCACGGACCCGGGCACATCTCACAGACCCGGGCACACCTCACTGACCCGCTCAGAGATGCCTGCCTGCTGTCTCAGCATCCCCTGGCCCAGCTGAGTGGACACAGAAAACCAACCTTCACAGGCTCCTCACTGGTCTCCCAGCTCCCACCCCTACCTGCACAGTCAGTGTTCAACACACAGCCCGAGGGTCCTCTCAGGCCTGATTCCCAGTGAGTGGCAGGGGGCGGGGGACATGAGTGCAGAGTGCAGGGGGCAGCCAATCAGTGATTCTCTCTCATCATTGATGTTTCTATCTCTCTCCCTGAAATCAATAAAAATATTTTTTAATATATCTTATTGATTTTTTTTACCGAGAGGAAGGGAGAGGGATAGAGAGAAACATTGATGAGAGAGAAATATCAATCAGGGGAGGGCAGCTGGGGGCGATTGGGTCAGCAGGGAAGGGCAGTTGGGGGCGATCAGGTTGGCCAGAGAGCAGTTAAGACATCAATCAGGCTGGAAGGGGAGTGGTTAGGGGGTAATCAGGCTGGCAGGCAGGTGAGCAGTTACCAGCCAGTAGTCTTACAGGGATCGGACCTAGACTGGCAGTCAGACATCCCCCAAGGAGTTCCAGATTGGAGAGGGTGCAGGTGGGGCTGAGGGATATCCCTCCCCCATGCAAAAATTTCTTACACCGGGCCTCTAGTAGAAAAATAGAAGTCCGGGGCCTTGAAGACCAAGGAGCTGCCAAACCAGCCTCAGAATGCTGATTTCTGGACTTCCTTTATGCAAAAAGTATATATATTTCCATTTGTAGAAGCTACTGCTATTGGGTAATCTAATCCCAGCTGATACAGGCCAGGGCTGCAGCATGACTTTTATGGATCCTGGCACTTTAGTTTTCATGGGCTCCTTCCTCTATCAACGCTACTAAAAACTGTGTTTTACAACTGTGTTGGCATAAAGGCAGCTATAATGGGACTATAGATTCATTATTATGTATTCATGGTTATTGTGTACATAACTTTCTTCTGACTTTAAAAAATGAAGATGGAAACATTTGTGTAGGTCCCTGACAGATTCACAGGTCTAGTTCCCGTGCCTTCTGTGCCTCATGGAGACTTCCCCCCCGAGACTCGCGCCTTCTCTTGCTGGACCCCTGATAGAACCCGACGGGCAGACACGATTCTTCTTGTTTTTCAGACCAGGAAGCTGACGTCGGAGGGATGAAGGAAGTGGTCCAGATTTGAATTCTGGCCCATCCAACTCCAACGTCTAAGCTCTTGGCTTGGGCCCCCGGGAAAGGAGCTCTTTTCAGCACCAAAAGCAGTTCTTGGTGGAACTCTCTTTACCGTTAGTGCAGACGGCTCTGGCTGCTTAAGAAAACAGGCCCCGCAGACCAGCGCGTATTGGACACATTCGCCTTCCAGTAGCTGCTTCTTATTTCACTCCACAGCCTGAGCCCCGTCTCTGCAGGAAATACTTTAAATCCTCATCTTTTAGGCCTGGATTTCCTCGTCCAACTCCACCGAGAAAATAACTCCTCTTAGCTTGACAGATTCCACAAATGAAAAGTAAATTATTTTTTCTGGAAATGACCCTAAAAATAGCGTGGCCTGGGTCTGCTTACAGATACCAGAGGCCATAAGACTGGAGATGTTAGTTTTAAGGGCACAAATGTGTTTTGAAACACGGAGACTCTTCTGCAGCCTCGAGAAGAAAGAAGAAAACATAGATTTTCCAGAGAGCACGATAAATCAGGCAGGGAAACCACTCTGCAGGGAAAACAGCGTGAACTCCGAGCGGACCGCAGAGCGCCCCATCCATCTCGCACGCCTCCCCAGCGACGGGAGCCGAGCAGCCTTTCGTCACCCCATCACTCTGTTTATTTCCTTTCATGTCCTCTGACCACAAATTAAAAGGCGAGGAGATGTTGATGAAGCAGAGACCAAAGGATTGCTGCACGTCGCAGTGCACTCACTGCCTCACAGGGAGAGGCGGGCAAATGGAGGCAGCTTTTTCTCTCTAAGCCACAGCATCTTGCTCATTCATTCAACCGTCCAGCCTTTATTAGATACCTTCTGAATACATTTCTCCATGTTAGACACCAACACTCACCGTGTGACCCCACCTTTAGGGAAGTGCAGCTAGCTTTCAAGGCATGCTTGGGCCACACACAGAGGGATCAAATGCATGATACTTTCCCTGACTGGGGGTTAAGAATTGGGATACTGGGCCCTGGCCAGGTAGCTCAGGTGGTTAGGACCGTGGTCGGCAAACTGCGGCTCAAGAGCCACATGTGGCTCTTTGTCCCTTTGAGCGTGGCTCTTCCACAAAATACCACGGCCCGGGTGAGTCTATTTTGAAGAAGTGGCACTAGAAGAAGGTTAAGTTTAAAAAATTTGGCTCTCAAAAGAAATTTCGATCGTTGTACTGTGGATATTTGGCTCTGCTGACTAATGAGTTTGCCGATCACCGGGTTAGAATATCATCCCAATACACAAAGATTGCAGGTTTGATCGCCTGAATAAATGCAACCACCAATAAATGCATAAATAAGTGGAACAACCAATAACTGTTTAAAAAATAATAATTGGGATACTGGAGTCAGTAGCCCCACATTCAAATCCTGCTTCCACCTCTTACCTGCAGGAAAAAAAATTAAGACAAATTGACCTAAGTCTCAATTTCCTCCTGTGCAAAATGGGGATAATGAGTGCCTTTCCCTTAGAAGTAAGTGGGAAGATTAAATGAGAATGCACATCCATCACTTAGCCCCCAGCAAATGTCCTTTCCATATTAGTTGCATGCAAAGTGCAAGGAGGGGGAAGAATTGGGGTGGGCGTCCTCATTTTGGGGAGCTTGTGGGCTGCGAGAATGTTCTGCTTCTGAGTCTGGACACTGGTTAAACGGTGTGTTCACCGTGTGAAATCTCATTCAGCTATACATGACACACTTCCTTCAGGTGCTTGAATAAAAAGGTCACATGTAGCAACAGAATCCCTAATATTCCGTTGAAAATTGTTGGAATGTCAGCCACATAAGCCACCTCCTTATCTTTTCAAAAATTCTCTGTAAAGCTCGTTGCCTGAAAAAACACCAGTTGTGCATAAGAGTTATTCCGTGCGGAGTGAAGAGACAGACCGACTGCTCTGTTGGGGTCGGTACGGAGCCGGCACCATGAGGGACAGGGACAGCAGGAGAGAGTGGGGCAGAAGGGCCCTGACCAGCCCAGTGTGTCCAAAATGAAAGCCTCCAGGGACTTCTCTGAACCTACAAGGCACACCCTGCCATGGCATACCGTGGGGTCTGAGGCTCTCTCCCTGAGGTGGGGACCGAAGAAAAGAGCTGACCTGCACCCTGAGGCTCGGCTGGCTCAGCGTGGTGTGGAGCAGGTCCACAGGTGCATGATGGGTTGACTTGGGAACAGGTGGCATGATCTTCCAGAACAAGGCGCAGATGCAAATTCCAGCTCACCCCTGGATTAAGTACCAGTCTTCAGCTTTCCAGACGGATGACCTCAGGCAAGTCAGGGACTATCACCTTCAAGCCTCAATCTCTCCGCCTGTAAAATGGGAGACAGCACCTCGCACTATGCAGGTAAGAACTACAGCAAGTGTCTGTCTTCTGGGAGGTATTCCGGCAGAGGCAGCTATTACGTTTGAACGGAACTGAATGTGGCAGAAGACAGCTCCTTGGAGCACAGACAGGCTGTGGGAACAGCTTTGCTCTTTTCCCGTGACTCTAGGAGAAATGTCCACCAGCAGGGATGTGGCCTTTACATTGAGAGTTCCAGGAGGGCAGCTGTCCCCACATTGTCCTTTCCGAGAAGCTGGCTGTGGCAGAGGGGACTTCAAAGACCCGGGGCCTTGGACGGCAGGGCTGGAGCGCACCGGGGTGTATAATGGAAACACGGATATAATTATGAGGCGGCTCATTTGCAATAATTAGGCACCGGTTGGCTCGTTCTTTCAAGATGCTAAACAGCCTTCCGGGGGCTGCAGTAATTGACTCTGTCAGCGGCATTGCATTCGGCTGTCTGGAGACTTCTGCTTGGACAGCCTGCTGACTCATTCTAACACGCGCGCACACTCCCTTTCTTGGCTCATTCACAGGCAGGTCTGAGCAGACGTGCCGGATGGGGATTCTGTTTGGGGTGTGGGGAGGGAGAGTGGGCTGGGGGAAGACCTAGATGGGAGTTCTGAGCTCAGGGGGAGCAAGGAGGGAGGAAGGGGACGCCACGCCCTGCCCCTCCCCCTAACATCCTTCCCTGCCTTGCTACCTAAATTGCTCAGCAAGCATATTGTTCCTTTCTAGGCCTCCCTGTATGTGCCCCTACCCTCTGCTCTCCCTGTAACATCCCACCTGCCTCCTCCCTCTGGAAAATTCCTACTCACTGAACTGACATCTGAAACTTTCAGATGCCTCCAGGAGTTAGCCATGCCCTCTGCATCTCCCTTATGCTCTGTGAGTCTTCATTCATTCTTTCTCTACTAGAGGCCCGGTGCATGAAATTTGTGCACAGGTGGGGGTGTCCCTCAGCACAGCCTGCACTCTCTCCATTCTGGGACCTATTGAGGAATGTCAGACTGCCCGTTTATGTCTGATCCCAAATCAGGCAGTTGGACATCCCTCTCTCAATCCAGGACTGCTGGCTCCCAACCGCTCGCCTGCCTAGCTGCCTGATTGCCCTTAACCGCTTCTGCCTGACAGTCTGATCACCCTCTAACAACTCCCCTGTAAGCCTAATCAATGCCTAACTGCTCCCCTGCTGGCCCGATTGCCCCTAACTGCCCTCCTGTGCCAACCTGGTCACCTCTAACTGTCTTCCCTGCAGGTCTGGTTCCCACAACTGTCCTCCTCTACAGGCCTGGTTCCCCCCAACTGCCCTCTCCTGCATGCTTGGTCCCCCCAACTTCCCTCCCCTGCAGACTGGTCCCCCTGCAACTGCCCTCCCCTGCAGGCCTGGTCCTCCCAACTGCTCTACTCTGCCGGCCTGGTCACCCCCAATTGCCCTCCTTTGCCAACCTGGTCACTCCTAACTGCCTTCCCCTGCTGACCTGATAGCCCACAACTGCCCACACCTGTAGGCCATCTTCTGGAGGCCACCTTGTGCCCACATGGGAGCAGCCATCTTTGACCACATGGGGGCAGCCATCTTGTGTGTTGGAGTGATGGTCAATTTGCATATTACTCTTTTATTAGATAGGATAGGTTCACTGAGCTCCTTCCATGTGCCAGACTCTGAGCTAGGCCCTGAGGTCAGAGCATCAGAAAGGCCAGCCCTGTACCATGAAGCCACAGTCTAGTTGCTCAAGTCCAGCAGAAAAGATAGGGGTGACAACAAGGCTCAGGAAACATGGTGACAAGTGGAACCCTGCAGGGAGTGGGGAGACCTGGGAGGAAAGGGTCACCCTCGTCTGGGGAGCAGCAAGGGCACCCCGATGTGATGTGTAAACTAGAATACACAGCATCAATAAGCACTAGCCAGAGAAAGGAAGGAGGAGGGGAGCAGAGAGAGCTCCAAGAGGAAAGGAAATCATGGTCAAGGTCGTGATGAGACAGGAGAGACTCTGCTCCCCCCCGCCCCAAGAGAAGGAGGGAGGGTAGCTGGAGCTCCAAGAGTGAGGGGGACAGAAGGGCAAGACCTGGTGGGGGAGGGAGGCCTTGTGGCAAGTGGTGGCGGGCATCTGGAGCCAAGAACAGGACCCTATCCTACCTAAAGCGATGGGAAGCAGGAGGGTTTTTAAATGCAGAGAAGAGACATTGATGAAGGTCATCCGGCCGCCGTGTGGAAATCTGGCTGGTACAGGAGGAGGTGGGGGACAGAGGGGGAGCACAGGTCATCCACACAACGGGGGCGGGGGGGTTGGTGATGTGGTGGGGGTGGAGAGAAGCGGATGGACCTGCTGGAGCAGGAGAGAAAGGCTCTGCTAGACACTGGAAGCAGGAAGGAGAAGAGGCGAGGATTGTGTAGGACGCTCAGGATTCTTCTGTTCTGAGCTGCCTGGTGAAAGGTGTTCACTGCCATGGGGAAGGCTGGGGGAGGGGCAGGGTGCAGGGATGTGGAGCTGGGTCCTGGGTTCAGGCTTCGGGCTTGGTGTGCTGTGCATACCATTGTGGGTATCCAAAGGGGACTCTGGCAGGTACCTGGATAGCGGGCTCTCTGCGTGTGTTTTTAGCACTAGCCTTGCATGCTCAGGGGCCTCGTGGTGCTGCCTTCACATTCCTGCTTTCTTTTCAAGCACGCCAGCAGATTCTCGCCCCCTGTTCCTTTGTGGTTGTACAGAGGTCCCCTTCCTGGACTTGGTATTGACCAGTGCTACTTGAAGCCTAAGGTGACAATCTTTAACCTCGAGCATCCCAAACTGGCCCCCCCAGCTGCCACCTCTAACTTCCCTCCCCCAGAGTCTCTCAGGCCAGCTGGGAAGCAGACACCATTGGTTGCCTACCCAACAGCCATTTCTCCTCTCTTCTCGGCCATTGATTTTGTTCAGAATCCAATGTGCCCAGCCCCAAGGGACACAGATCAATGTGAGCCAGTCACAGCGATCCTTTTCCACTTTGCCGATGAATGGTCTCGGCTGTCATATGACTGACCTGCTTCTAGCCAATGAGCTGTACAGGGAAGTCTAAGAGACCCCTCTTCCTGGTAGAGGGATGTCACAGGAAGAGGAAGGCTTTTGTTTCCCTTCCCCCCTTCCCTTCTTGGAGCATGATCATGGGCAGACAGCAGCCATCCTGTGGGACTCTGGGGCCAAGCACAGGGACCATAAAGCAACAGGTCCAAAGATGACAGTCCACCCCATCAGGGCTAGGAAGAGCCGTGGTGAAGACGATCTAGGTCCTTGGTGTTGCCATTGACTTGCAAACCGTGGGACCATCCATCCTTCGGGGACAGAGTGTCCTGCAGTCACTGTGATGTCCCCACTGCATCCCCTCTGGTCAGACTTCACAGACCCAGCCCGCTTCCTGTGCCCGTCAGTCAGGCTCTGGGTGAGGCGCAGAGCCAGCAGAGGCGGTTCCGTCCCGGTCCTCTTCCGTTGACGTGCCTGCCTGACGCTGTGTTTCTCCTTAGCATTTAGCACACTCCGGACACAACGTGTTTGTTTATTCATCGCTCTTAGTGTCTGTCCTAAACCCAGAAGGCGCGCTCTGGGACTTCCATCGGTCTGTGCTCCGCTGTATCTCAGCGTGCGAAACCGGGTGCGGGCATCACCGCGGCTCAGTCCGGGTTAGGAGTGAAAGTGAACAGACGCACGTGTGCGTTTTTCTGGGAACAGGGCTTTCGCCAAGTTCTCAAAGGGACCTGTGCCCCCAAAAGAGAGCATGGGCCACTGGCTTAGGCGACCTCCTCAACCCCTTCCAGAGCAGCTTCTGGGTTCCAGTGACAAGGAGAGTCCACTTTGCTGGGGGGATGAGGAAGGTTCCATCTGAGTCCTGGGAGACTGGCCCATTCAAAATATTGGACCAGCATCACCTGACCGGTGGGCCTCTGCCAGTGAGCAAGGAAGCCCTCCAGGATTGGAAACCCCCCTGCCACCTCATCCCCCACAGGAACTTGGTGAATATCTATTCGATTGAGTCCTAATTGGAATAATGGGCAGAGTGCCCACAGAAATCAGCCACACACATTTGAGCATCATCAATCCCTCAGGGACCTTGAATTAAAGTCAGTTCACCAGACCCACCACGTGCTCAGCTCTGAGCTCGTGGGCAGAGCAGAAAGATGAGGGAGCCATTCATTCTCAGTTCACAGCAGAGCCTGTTGTGGAGCAAAGGCAAGTAAATGACCACTGGTCCAGACCAAATTAAAATGTAGGGAGCCTTTAATAGCCGGCCGGCGACTGTTCTCTCCCCACGCAGGGAGTTCAGAGAGCAGCCCCCACCCTTTGTGCAGGACCGCTTTTAAGCCCATTTACCACATCCTGTTTTTGCAGAACAAGCAACTCAAGACAAAACAGTTTTTCCCAAGCAACGTCAGGGTTATGTCATTAAGGACCATGTTATTCACAGGGTCATCCTGTTCTTCAGAAAGCTGACAGTGATCTATGAAAGAAGGCCTACGTGCTGGGAAGAGGCCATGAGACCGTATCTCAAGGCCTGGCCTGGTGTCAGCACTGACAACTCTATCAGGGGCATTGTCCACAGCCTCTCTAGAATGCTCAGAAATTCCCACTCTCTAACAAGCTGAGCAGACAGACAAGGACCATGGCCGGTGAAAACCCTGTAACACGCATCTCTAGCCGGTGGAGGAGTCGGTTCGGCCAGCCTGGGCACCAAGCTTGAGTTTAATAAACAGTGTCTCCAGTATTTTACAAACGAACTTGGGAAAGTGATGCATGGTGGTGAAGAGAGGGCTCACCACAGCCCGGGCGGCTTCTGAAGGAGATGAGGTTTGTCAGCCGCAATTTTCAAACCGATTAGATTTATGTCGTGGAGTCAGATACACAGACCAAGGTTAGCAAAAATCTGGTAAACTTGGAATCGCTGCAAATTACAACCTCCACACACTCCCTGCTGGCCGCTGAGCTTGCTGAGTGATTTAGCAAGGAGGGAGATGGCACCCGTGTGATGGGGCAGGAAATGTTAACTGGAGGTTTCCTGACACCACTTGCAAGGCCTAACTGGTTCCAGAGGAACAGCGGAAGCTCACTCTCTCTGCCCCTCCCGTCCACCGCTCCTCCCAAGCTCCTCAAAATGAACACCTACTCAGGGGCCCATTGTTTCCTTCTGGGTGGCCTCACAGTGCCTCGGGAAACCAATGAAGAGGCTCCATGTTGCAAGCTCCCACTGTTTCAATTTGCTCTTCCCGTTGAGCTGCATCAGAGGAGAAAGGCATTAAAATAAAATGTGAATCTGAGCAGCCACTTGCTGCCTCCCGATTCCTCACTTGGGTTTTTTTATGTTGGTTTTGCCTCCACTGGCCCCACTGAGCGAGCTCCACTCTGACTGTCAAAGACCCATGCTTCCCCACAAGGAGGCATATGTCACCAGCCCTATTACACCCCTCTCTGCCTCCTTTTCTGGTGACAGGGACCTTTGAGCAGAAAAAGGCTCTTTTAGGGAGGGAGTGAGGGAGCAGGGGGCTAACCGGGTGAGCGTCTGGCAGGAGGCAGCCAGGTTGGCATACATTTTCACTTAATAAGCACAATAACCCCACTAGGTAGACAACATCATTCCTCTGTTGCAGACATGGAAACTGAGGCTCAGAGAAGGGAATTCTTTAACTGAGATGTATTCTCAGGTTTGCATTCTGTTGAAAACCTGAATCCATTCTCTGTCTCATTCACCAAGCTCCTGTGGCCGTGGTCTGAGCACACTGGCCTCTGACATCGTCCGAGGATTAGCAGAACACAGACAAGAATCTTCTATTAGGAATTCAACACTGACAGCAGATGCACACTGCTAGTGGCTGGATAAATGCGTATTGCTACCAGAGAAAACTATTTTAAAGCCCCAAAAGGAATCATCCAATATATTTTGAATACATAAATTTGTAAACATTATAGAATGTTAAGCACTGCAATGAACGTATAAAATAGGAGAGATACGATTTAAAAAATAAGATATAATATAAATGGTACATATTATATATTTAATATAAATTACTAATGCAAAAATCTAAAGCATTACAAAAATAAATTCAACACTGAATAAAAATAGAGGGGTTGTATATAATTGGGAAATTTTGAAATACCATATTATTTGATTCTTCAGACATTCATTAAAAATAAAAAGATATGCCGATGATGTCGTATTTGAATCTCAAGCATTTTGTTGTGAAAATGTTTTCAGTTGTTGAAAAATATTCATGTCCCGTACTTATCAGAGGAATGGAGAGGAGTTGGCCGGTCCAAATTTTTGTCTCTGGCACCCTCACATTCAGATAATCTGAGGTCTATTGGAATAACTTATTTCTTTGCAGAGAGTGTAACTTATTATTGAGAAGAGCCCGGAGTTTTTGTTTTAGAGAGATTGTGACCAGTTCAGCTCCACGTTCTCTCATCATCTGTCACCATAGGATCGTTTGAGTCAGCTATTGCTTCAGAGCCTCTTGTATCTGCCTCAGAAGTGCCGTGTTCCTGTCCCACTCACTGGAGAACTTTTATGAGTACTTTCTCTTTGCAGCACAAGCTTCACTTTGTTGCATATAAATTTTTTGTCTCTTGAGGATAGTGCTCGTAGCTGGAAGATGAGGGAATCATATCAGGTGAGAAAGACAACTTCTAAACAAGTAATCGTTGGTGCAGTTAGAATTTTTAATGCCGCATAAAACTCTCTTGGAATGTCTTAAGATGTAAATGATTCAACTTTCAGACTTCTTCAGATATGAAAATAACAGCTACTACTTTTTAAAATGTATTTTGGTACTTAAAAATAGCATAGTATACCAGAACCAAAAAAAAAAAGAAAGAAAGAATAAAAGACTGCAGTCATTAACCTAGTTGCTAGGCTGTGAGAACAAGCCTGAAGCTAGGGTACAGGTAGGTAAATGGGGACTTCCTCAAGCAAAATAAGAAAAACCAGAATTAATTATAATAACCACATTTAAAAATAAATGCAAGATGATAACATGATATTAATGTATTTAAGGGTTTGCATTTTTTTATAACACACTCTTAATTGCTTGTTCTTCTTAATTGCTCACCTCCTTTGAGTAAGTATGCAAATACTAATCATTAGAAATAAATAGACATGCTTGTTATTCTTCTAAATATTATCTTTATTTTCAAACAGCACTTGGGTATGTTCATTTCCTCGGTTGGAGAAAGACTCTGGCTGGGTCCTCCCCCATAGGAAGGCCCACAGATGGAGGAACAGCAACCTGGACTGCAAGCATGTTGAAGTGCTAGCCATGCACATTCTGGCCAATAATGTGACATCTCTTGTCAAAGAGGGGAATGCTGAATGTATTGTTAAAAGATGAATCAGATGAAACCAGTTTGTCTCAATGGATAGAGCATCGGCCTGCAGACTGGAAGGTCCCGGGTTCGATTCCAGTCAAGGTCACGTACCTTGGTTGCAGGCACATTCCCAGTAGGGGTTGTACAAGAGGCAGCTGATTGATGATTCTTTCTCATCAATGTTTCTAACTCTCTATCACCCTCTCTTCCTCTCTGTAAAAAATCAATAAAATTCATTTTTTTAAAAAGGATGAATCAGAGCCCTAGCCAGTTTCGCTCAGTGGATGAAGCATCGGCCTGTGGACTGAAGGGTCTCAGGTTCAATTCCGGTCAAGGGCATGTACCTTGGTTGTGGGCACATCCCCAGTGGAAGGTGTGCAGGAGGCAGCTGATTGACGTTTCTCTCTCATCAGTGTTTCTAACTCTCTATCCCTCTCCCTTCCTTGCTGTAAAAAAATCAATAAAATACATATTTTTTTAAAAGATAAATCAGAGTTCTGCTGTTGCTGTGTGAGCTCCTTTTGGACTGACCCTCCCACAACTAACCCCTGCAAAGTCCGGAGGCAGAGCACACAGCCACCTGAAGGCACTGGGAAGCCAGCCAGACCTGGCAGGTCCTGGAGGGAGGTGACTTTTGGAAGGAAAAAATGTGAGGAGGTTGGCTTCCTAACTTGTTATGCCTTTCAGCCTGAGGGCAGGGCACAGTGAGTGCTACAGGGGCGGCTAACACTCTGAATTAAAAGAACAATTTCATTTAAAAAGCACACACAACTGCAACCTTTCTGGCCTGAATAGTCAGAGGTCAGAGTGCAGAGCAGCCACAGCCACTGGAAAGCGGGGGGAAATTCTAGAAGGAAGAAGTACAGAGAGAGAAGCTCTGAAATGCTGTCTACGAGCTTTCCCCAGATCTCTGAATTGCATGGGGAGGATTCCAACCACCTGGATAAGGATTTTTTTTAAAAACTGAACTGAGTCGTTAGCCGCTACTCAAATGACTTGTTTTAGTTCAAGCAAGTCAGTTTACCTCCCTTACAATAAATATCAACACTATTTGGAAAAGTAAAAGACTAAAAGTCTCCATGAAATAATATTCATAATATCTAATATATGAACCAAACCACCCATTATTCAAAGAAATAGAAAAAAATGTAACCCAAGTTTCAAGAGCTGCAATAACTGTTCGAAGCTATAAAGAAAAATATGCTCACGATGAATAAAAAGATTAAAAAAAAAAAAACCTCAGCAGGAATAGAAAAAACAGCAAAATGAAACCAAATAGAAATTCTTGAAGTAAAAAATACACTGTATGAAATTGTAAGTTCAATGGACAAGTTTAACAGCAAATCGGAAATGACAAAAAAAAAAAAGAGTTGCTCACCTTAAAAAACAGGCCAACAGAAATTATCTAGATTGAAAAACAGAGAGGGAAATATATCTAAATAAATGAACAGAACCTCCAATACTTCCAGGACAATATTGAGAGATCTAAGAAGATTATTCAGGCAACGGAGGCTAAAAAAAACTAAAGCCAGGAGAAGGCTCTCATAGCCATGGGGCATGATGACTAGCCATGGGTCTATGGAAAGGAAGTAACAGATTCAAGAAATATTAGGTAGAAGAAAACATCGAGTGTTGACATACCAAAGAAAGGGAAATCTTAAATTTGACTATAGTTGTAATATATATATATCCTATCTAATAAAGAGGGAATATGCTAATTGACCCTCACACCATTGCAACAATGGTGTCGCCCACAGCCAATAAGGAGGGAATATGCTAATTGACTACCAGCCCTCAAAGATGGCAGCACCTACAGCCATAAGATGATGACACCCAATCCCTTCAGCCCCACTAGGGTGGCAGGCACACAGCAAGGCAGCACACCTCCAGTCCCCTCAGCCCCCCAGCTGCCCAGGGCTGGTCCAAGGTGCAGGCAAGCCTTGGATGGCAGCTCCCCAGCCACCCAGGGCTGCCTGAGGCTTGCACTGCCAGCAGTAGCAGCAGCGGAGGTGTGATGGGGCGTCATCTTACCCTGATCACCAGGTAACCTCCCACCCCTGAGGTCTCCCAAACCGTGAGAAGGGGTAGGCCAGGCTGAGGGACCCCCCCCCCTCCAGTGCATGAATTTTCATGCACTGGGCCTCTAAGATTATATATATATATATATATATATATATATATATATATATATATATATATGCTAATCTCTCTCTATCATATAAAGAACTTAAAAATAGAGAGGGGAGGACCAAAAGCCTGTTTAAAAAATTGGCAAAGGACATGAATAGTCAACAGAAAATTAACATAAATGAGACTTAAACATATAAGAGATCCTCGACTATATTCATGATAAGAGAAATACAAAGTGAAGCTACACTGAGATGTCACTTCTCCCCTATCAAATTGGCAAATTCAAAAGCTTAACACCAAATTCTGCCGGCAAAACTGTGGAGAAATGGGCACTTAGGATACTGCTGTTACAAGTACCTAATGATACAATTCCTAGGGAGGGAAGTTTGGCAAGATCTAACAAAATTAATGTGCATTTACTCTTTGACCCACTGATGCCACTGTTAGGAATTTATCCTGCAGATATAGCTCCCTGGATATGAAATAAGCCATGTACACAGACAATAATGCAGTAGGCCTGGGCAGGGGATGGGTGTAGCAATGAGTCATTGGGGGGAAAACAGAGACAATACTTTCAACAATACAGATACATTTTTAAAAGAATATGCATAGAGACCAACCAAGTTCTTCTATGCATATATGCATAACCCGTGGACATAGAAAGGGGGTGATGAGGGCCTGGCAGGGGGGAGGCAAGGTAGGGGGACAGGAGCAGGCTGGAAGAGGTTAATGGGAGAAAAAGGAGGACCTATGTAATACTTTCAACAATAAAGATTTAAAAATAAATAATAAAAATAAAAATATGTATAATATTATTTTTGGAGCAAATTTGGTAATAGCAAAATATGGGAAACTATTTAAATGCCCATTCATAGGAGAGTGATTGGATAAAATGTAGTACCACCAGATTGTGGAATCTAAAAGCTGGGGGCGGGGGGATGGAATGAGGGAATTCCTTGTGAGCTAGTATGGAGTGATTTCCAGAATACACCAGGGTGGGGCAAAAGTAGGTTTACAATTGTTCATATGGAAAATAATATAATAATTAGTAAAGAATGAACTCTAGCCGAAACCGGTTTGGCTCAGTGGATAGAGCATCGGTCTACGGACTGAAAGGTCCCAGGTTCGATTTGGGTCAAGGGCATGTACCTTGGTTGCAGGCACATCCCCAGTAGGGGGTGTGCAGGAGGCAGCTGATAGATGATTCTCTCTCATCAATGTTTCTAACTCTCTATCCCTCTCTCTTCCTCTCTGTGAAAAATCAATAAAATATATTTTAAAAAAGAAAAAAAAAAGAATGAACTCTGTTTCTAGTACTCGCAGCTGAAAATCAACTTTTGCCCCACCCTGTATTATAAAATAAATAAATAAATAAATAAATAAACAAACAAACACATACACACACAGTGCAAAACAGGAGAGAGAGAGAGAGAGAGAGAGAGAGAGAGAGAGAGAGAGAGAGAGAGAACACGCATGTGTCATTTCTTCTTCCAGTAGAGACACAGTATTGAGGAACAGAGATCTGCGTGCTGGGTGTGCTTGCTTGATATTGAAGGGATATCTGCAGCTTCATTCTCCCACAGAGGGAACAATGGTTTCAAAAACATTTAGTGGATTTCCTCATTTACTCTGTTAATGCAACACACAAGATACTTTCAGAACGAGTGTACTGTAACCACTCTCAACACAAATCTAGTAAATCGAGTCGGGATTTCTTTGCTGTTCTTTTGGTCCTGCCCACTATGGGTATTCAGTTAGGCATGTGTCTCAAAGCTACTCGAATAAATTATTTTCTCTTTGGATCACATTATGTATTTGCTATGCTGTTTTGTTCTGCTTGTATTCAATTTTAGGGTCTGCTGCTTTCCACCCCTTTTGAATTAAGTGGTTTAAAAGCTAAACAATATACTCAGAGCAGTCTCCCTCCCCTCCCTATCCATTTGACCCCATTATCATCTTTGCACATAGCAGATCATTTTTATTACTTTCTAGTTTATTCTTCTTGTGCTTCATTTTGAAGAAGAAGAAAAAAAAAAAAAACGACACCAACAAACCATCACACACACACTTGTATCAGAAAGGAAGGAAGTGCTCAAACTGATGGCATGTTACAAGGTCAAAGAAGCCAGCTTGACCCTGCTCCCAATGGCAGATGGGAAGAATCCACAGGACCACGGTGATGCTAAAAATAGAAAATTTTAAAATGAGAGGAGGAGGAGAGGGGTGCAGATCTTCTTGACACAACAACACCAGCCAATAAATACAGCCTGCATGACGTGAGTGAATCGGAATTCAGAGACTGTATCTGCGAATATAATAATCAATTCAGGCAAGGAGCCTCAGTGAATGCTAAACCCACTGGAGAAAGGCCCCTGGGGATGGAACCGTCACCTGGCCTCACTCGTTAGCTTACCGTGGAGAAATGTCGCCGACACCACCTTAAATGCGAGTTCAAATGGGGCCTTTCCAATAACGAACCAGGACTGGCATCATGTGCCTCCCTGTGTGCTGCAATGGGAAATAAAAAGACATTGCCTGTGCATTGCATTTGCCAAAGGGTTTATTCTAAGTCTAATCATAAGGAGATAACCAGACACATCCAAGTTATTGAACATTCTGGAAGACAACTGGCCAGTTCCTCAAAAACGTCAACCCACCATGAGACATGGAAAAGACAGAAGCCGGGGTTGGTGGGGAACATTCTAGATGAAAAGACCCTGAGAGACATGTCAACTAAATGCCATGTGTGATCCTCGATTGGATCCTGGATCAAGGAACAACAACAAAAAAAAAGGAAAACAGCTTCAAAGACTGATAACGAGGTACTTGGGGAAATTGGAATATGGATATTATATTAGATAAATGATTAGACCAGTTATTAGACTTTGGAGCATGAACATGGTATTTTGTTTATGGAGAAGAAGGGATAAAGGGCTTCCTTTATCCATATACATAATTGGATTTTTATGCCCAATGCATCCTTTTCCCCAACTTCTATTTTGCAGCATTTTAAATCTATAAAAAGGTCCCAAAAATAGTATAATAGCTATCCCTGTGCCCTTGTTTTGGGGAGAGGCAGTTTTTAGAGCTGAAGGGGTCATAATGGTTGCTATCTGCTTTCAAATAGTGTTGTTGTTTTTTTAAATTTTAATATGGCAAAATGTCAAATGCTAACCATTGGTGAGTCTAACACAAGGACACCGGGATAGTTATTATACTTTTTTTTTTTTTTTTTTTTTTTTTTTTTTACCTTTTTATAGATTTAAAATGCTGCAAAATAAAAGTTGGGAGAAAGGATGCATTGGGCATAAAAATCCAATTATGTATGTGGATAAAGGAAGCCCTCTTTCATCGATAGGTGTGAAGGTTTTAGAATAAAAACAGGCAAGTTGTTAATGGCCCTTGTTACTCAGCAACATCAATGGAAAATGCCCGTCGATTTATCTTGGGAATCGGAGAAGCGGAAAAGAAAACAAATTATGACCAAGCGAGGCAGATGAGTGAAACCCCAGCTGTCTTCACTCAGATGAAAAGTGAAAATGTCTCAAACCTAGCCATCTTACTGACGTCTAAGATCTGGGAGACCGCTTGGCGGAACTTTTCAAAGCCTGTGCATGATACTATCTGGACTCGCCCTGGTTCTTGAAACACACATGGCACACCCCAAATTTGCCCATGCTGGCACATAAATGCCACCCGTGCCCGTAAGATATGATATAAGTCCAAGGCACAGAAATGAAAAGAAACTGGTAACTGTTTTTCTCAAGGGAGGAAATCCAAGATGCCAAGATTTTGGCCTTACTTTTATCCTTTGTTCTATTCTCGTTTTTCCAAAAATATTTTTAAATATATTTTATTAATTTCTTTTTTTTAATATATATTTTATTGATTTTTTTACAGAGAGGAAGAGAGAGAGACAGAGTTAGAAACGTCGATGAGAGAGAAACATCGATCGGTTGCCTCCTACACACAGCCCCTATTGGGGCTGTGCATGCAATCAAGGTACATGCCCTTGACCGGAATCGAACCTGGGACCTTTCAGTCCGCAGGCTGACGCTCTATCCACTGAGCCAAACCGGTTCTGGCATATTTTATTAATTTCTTACAGAGAGAAAGAGAGAGGGATAGAGAGCTAGAAACATCAATGGGAGAGAATCATCGATCAGCTGTTTCCTGCACACCTCCCACTGGATGTGCCCCCAACCAAGGTGCACGCCCTTGACCAGAATGGAACCTGGGACCTTGAGTCTTGGAGGCCAAAGCTCTATCCACTGAGCTAAACCGGTCAGGGCCCAAAAAGATGTTTTAATTAATGGTGAAGAATTGATGGGTGGGTGGATGGATGATGGATGGGTAGACAGAGGGATGATGGATGGACAGAAAAACGAGTTTAGGCACAACTCTTATTCTAGGCATTTGCTCACAGTGGTTCCCCTCCCCCCACCCCACCCCGTGTCCCAATTACAAGGATCGCTGCTCCCAGGCTAATCTCCCTGATTTACCTGATTTGCACCCCGTTTGGGTCTGTCGTTTCTGAGACACAGCTTCTCTCAGCTCTGCATCTCCCCTGACTCCGGGGGCTCCCTGCCCACCCCCACAGCCCTGAGGCCCTTCCCTCTGGCCTCCTGCCGTGTGTCCCCAGCCCTGGGACCTTCATCTGTCCGATCCAAACACCCAGCCATTTATCTGCCAGGACAGACGTGAGCCGCAGCACATCCCCTGGATTGGAATTGCTCAACCTCCAGCGCAGACAAGGATTCTGTTCACACCCTGGGAAGCCTTCTGATGAGCTGCCAAGGCCCCGCTTTCCCGGGACCGCCTGGTGACAGCCTTCCTCCTCTCCGTGGCAATGTGCTTTTACAGTGAGCGCGCTCGCATCCACAGCCCCGGAATCTCATCACTCCGGCCTCTGCGTGGGCCGGGTGCGGGCTGCCTTCACTCCCAGCAGCGGCCAGGAAGGCTGAGAGCCTGTCCTCCGCTGCCTGGTCCTGCCAGCCTGTGGAAGCGAGGGAACATCAGCTCCCGGTAGGGGGTAGGGGGTAGGGGGTACCACCTGGAGGGCTGAGTCCTCAAGATGCCAGCCCCTGACCCCATCGCAGGTCATGATCCCCCAAGTCTGCCCAGAAACAGAAGGACCCCCATGACTCAGCCTCTTAGGAATAAAGAAGAGGCGTGGGGTCCTGCAGGTGTCTACCCAGGTCCCCTTTACCAGGCCTACACCCTGCCTACTGGGTTAGTAAGGGCTGGCTGCTAACAGCTCCTAGCATCCTCCTCCTCCAGCGAATCGCCTTCTTCCATAAGGGAGCCCCCATTCCCCCCCACAGAGGCAGCCCATGGACAAGGACTGGGAGACACAGCCTCAAAAGGCTGCCCCCCTTACCCCCACCTCAGCAAGACCCCTCTGTGCACTTCACGGGGGCTCCGTGGCATCAGGGGGAGGATCACCTGAGACCACAGCCTGACAAAGCTCCTCCCCCACCCCATCCTGCTGCCCCCCCCCCCCCCCCGTCCCCACCCACAGCCTCGCTGAAGCTTGGGGCTCAGGCTCTGTCTTTGGGGAGCTGGCTAGGAGGCAGCTTTCTCCTGCTCCTCCCGCATCACGCTGAGCACCGGCCGCGTAGCTGACACCTGCTGGCATTTGCCAGCATTGTCACACGCCACTCTCCCACAGTCCTGGGAGGCGGGCACGGTGGCTAACCCCACTCTAGGGCGATGACACATAGGCCGGGAGGTGAACCCACCTGCCCAAAGGCATGCAGCCCCCGGTGGTGGAACCAAACAACTGTAAGAGCTGGAGAGGGCTAGAGACCCCGCTGCTTGTGTCACGGTTAGGGAAACTGAGGGAACGGCAGAAGGTCGGACTGACAGCTTCAGACCAGATTGTCCAGACCCCACCCCCACTACAGAGCCCTTTCCATCACACCCCACCTTGTAGCCTCTAGCCACAAAACAAAACAAAGAATCTCTCTCGCTCTCTCTCTCTCTCTTTCTTTCTCTTTCTCTTTCTCTCTCTCTCTCTCCTCTCTCTCTCTCTCTCTCTCTCTCTCTCTCTCTCTCTCTCTCTCTCTCTCTTTTTCTCTCCTTCTCTCTCTCTCTCTTTCTCTTTCTCTCTCTCTCTCTCTCTCTCTCTCTCTCTCTCTCTCTCTCTCTCACACACACTCACACTCACACACACACATTGTAACAATCTGATAACCGGCAGCTGACGGTGCCCCTCGAGGAGAGCAAACTGGACGGTGGTCGGTCTCCAGGGAGGCCCACGAGCTGGCATCCTGGGTAAGTCCAGCCCTTCGGGTACGCAGCGCGAGGTCCATGGTTGTGACTGTAGGTGGTTGCAGGGCCTCCCCTATGCCATCCTCCCCAACCCCCCCACCCCGATCCCCACCAGCATAAATATTTTGCTAAGATTGGGAGGTTGCTTACTGTATGCCAGGCACCATGTCAAGTGCCATACATGCATCATCCCTTGGAACCCTTACAACCTCCTGCATGGTGGGTAGTACCATTTGACAGGTCAGGAAACTGATGCTGAGAGAAGTCACGTAACTTGCCCAGGGTCACAGAGCTAGAAAACGCCAGGACCCGTGCTGGCACTCGGGCGGGCCGAGTCCCAAGCCCCCATGTCTCACAGCCTAATTCTGTTGCCCGGGCCTTGCCCAGGTCTGCGTAACCCTCTGCAGGTAACCTGGAGGCATTTCCTAAGGAAACGGCCCCTGGAAGCCAAGGAGATGCAGAGAAGGGGTGGGACCCCTGGTCCCTGCAGAATCTTGAACGTGAACTAGACCTCTCGGCCTGTGAAGTGTCCCCGTGGCAGACACAGAGCAGGGAAATCAGCAGAGGCCAGGCTGTCCGCAGGCCCGTCCGCTATTTCCATGTGGAGAGAACGAGGGTGAAGGGAGCAAGGCGATTTGTACTATTTTTTTCCCTTTCTGGAAGGCCATCGGTGGAGGCTTTGCCCTTGCCAGTGATAAAGTGCTCATTTAATTATCAGTTTGGGGCTGAGTCCAGAGAGCTATTTTCCTCCACTATTGTCACAGGGAGATGAAAGACATCAGCCTCCTGAGCGGCTGTCATTTGGGGCCGCGGGTGGCCACAGACATGCTGCCTTGCGGGAGAGGGGGCTGTGTCCGGACGGAGCCTGCTGCGGAGGCTGTCCCAGCTCAGACAGCAGCTCGTGTCTGTCACTATCCCAGAAAGCAGGACCAGCGCCGGAGCCAGCTGCACCGCTCCCCGCCTTCCCTCTGAACACGCGTGCCTCCTCAGAAGACCCTGGCTGGAAGGACGCCGAGGCAGTGTGTGTTTGTTTGCCTCTGACCCTCAGTTCGGCTCCTGAGGACATTCTGAAGTCCAGCCAGCATGACCCTGACATCTCTGCCCCAGGCTAGCATCACCGCCTCTGGCTGGAATCAAGACATTTGACTCAGAAAGACATAGGTTTTCCTCTTACCCCACATCACCCCAAAACCTCTTGTGGCTTCCCACTGCCTTCTTGAAAGGGGCCGCATGCCCACAGCCAGGCATGCAAAGCCACTGTGATCTAGACTCCAGAGCCACAGAGGTGGTGATCAGGAAGTGAGCTGAGGGTTACTATATCAGCATTGTGATCTGAGCTCTGTGACCTTGAACATGTCTCTTCATAGGCCTCGCTGTGCTGCATTTAAATCTCACCCCCAAAGTTAGAGGCTCAAAGCAATACGTATTTAATCCTCACCTTTTCTGTGAATAAGGAATCCAGGCAGGGCTTCACTGGGTCCTTTGCTTGGGCTCTGTCACAGGTTGCAGTCAAGGTGTCAGTGTGGGCTGCAGTCTTATCTGAAGGTTCACCTGGGGAAGGAGCCATGCGGAGCTCATTCCTGTGGTGTTGGCAGCATTCATTCCCGTGGGGGCTGTCTTCTTGCAGGAGGTGACCGTTAAGCTCAACCTGGAAGGATGAATGAAATTGAGAGAGGAGTGTCCAGAAGGAAGGAATGACAAAGGCCAAACACAAGCAAACGGGGCTGTGTGCATGTTCCACCGGCATCCAGGTGCAAAAGGTAAGAGGGGGTTCGAGGTAGGGAGGTAGGTTAGAATCCAATGGTGGAGAACCTCACATGCTAAACTGAGTTTAGGCTTTTTTCAAAGGGTAATACAGAGTGACAGAATCTGAGTTGCAATTTGGGGAGAAGGATCTGACTGCATCGTGAGGAATGCATTTGGTTTGGGGTGAGAGGCAGGGTCAAGGAAGCAATTGCAATAATCTAGCAACCAGTTCAAGGGGGGACCTGAACATTTAGGGAGCTACCGTAACAGAGAGGTGAACACCCAAGTCCCAGGGAAATCTTTTAAACCCATGCAGTGTGCCAAAAGTCAGCCATCGATGCATGGGGAGGACTTCCTCTTTTTCTGGAGGATACGTTGCCTCCCAGCCTTGACTCTGAGGGGAATAAGCTTTCTAACATTAACATGTTCTGAAATCCAATTTTCCAGCTGCCTCGTACATTGAAGAAACAGCTAGCTCACAGCTGGATGATCACACCTACACAAGTGTGCAAAAGACAGCTCTGGCCTACGCAGTTCAGATGTGAACTCCTCCAGCAAACCTTTCCCAGGAATCACTTGGGCAAAGGGAAGACTCTGCCCCATATAGTAACCAAAACGTTTCTGCCTGTGACCGTAAAGCTAAGCCATATTTTCTCCAATAGTTTAAGTGCCCTGGCCCTATGCCACTACCTGCCCGTTTGGCAGAGTTCAGTAATTTCCCAAGGGATCCCTCTACATCCTTTTTATAACATATAAAATTTACATCAACTATTTTCAGTGTGCAGTTCAGTAGTGTTAAGCACATTCACATTTTCATGCAACGAATCTCCAAAATTCTTTTCACCTTGCAAATCTAAAACTCCATACCCACTAAACAACGACTCCGCACTCCCCACACCTCTGAGCCCCTGGCAACCACCTTTCTACATCCTGTCTCTATGTATGAACGGATAGGACCACTCTAGGTCCCTCATATAAATGGAATTGCACACTATTCATCTTTTTGTGACTGAATTATTTCACTTAGCATAATGTCTTTTTTATTTTTTTATTGATTTCAGGGAGGGAAAGAAAGATATAGAATAATCAATGATGAGAGCAAACCATTGATCAGCTGCTTCCTTCACAAGCCCTATTAGGAATCAAGCCCGCAACTGGTCACATGCCCTTGACTAGAATTGAACATGGGACCCTTCAATACACAGGCCGACGCTCTATCCACTGAGCCAAACTGGCTAGGGCTGGCATAATGTCTTCAAGGCTCATCCACATTGTAGCATGTGTCAGAATTTCCTTCTTTTTTTAAGGCTGAATAATGTTCCATTGCATATACATTCCATTGCACATAATTGATGGACACTTGGGTTGCTTCAACCTTTTGGCTATTGTGAATTACATTGCTATGAACATACAAGTATGAATATTTGTTCAAGATCTTGCTTTCAATTCTTTGGGGTATAGATTCAGATATGCAATTGCTGGATCACATGATAATTTTTATGTTTAATTTCTTTGAGGATTCATCATTCTGATTTCCACAGCAGCTGTACCAGTCTACATCCCCACCAACAGTGCACAGGGTTCCAGTTTCTCCACGTCCTCAACCACAATTGATATTTCTGTTTTTTTATAGTAGCATCCTACTAGTTTTGAGGTAGTATTTCATTGTGATTTTAATTTTCATTTCCTTAATGACTATCTATATGAGCATGTACTTGTTGGCCATTTGTATATCTTCTTTGGAGACAGTACTTTTCCCATTTTAAAATTAGGTTATTTGGGTTTTGTTGTTTAGTCATAGGAGTTCTTTATATATTCTAGCTACTAACTCCTTATCAGGTATATAATTTGCAAGTAATTTCTTCCATTCCTGACCCCACTGCATTCTTAACAACCCCACCCTTAAATATCGACTCTTAAATCGTACCGATCTCCAAAGCTGTTCTCTTCTGAACTACCATCCTAGGTTCAGCTCCTATCACCCCTCCCCTCTCCTCCCAGGACAACTGACAACAGCCCATCATGGCTGGGACTTACGATCAGGAAATAACCTGAAGTCAAGACACTTTCCAAAGGTTGAGCAATTTAGGCTCAGGTTTATTCAAAGGAAATTTATTATAATATACTCTTGAAATGTTATTATACATTGGGGAAGGGGTGGGGGGAGGTGACCTTTTTGTCAACCATTTGAAAAATGTTGGGATCTTGTGCTAAGTTGGAGAAAACAGTGTATAACTTTGACATAAACAAACTGGTTTGGCAACATTGATTTTTCAGAAGGTCCATGACCTGCAAAAGTTAAGTCAATCTGGATGATGAATGAAGAGTAAATCATTGTTGAGAGGTATTATTGGATTCTTACATTCACGGTAAAATAACTCAGGGATTATGAAGGAGAAATGTTTCATAAACTTAATAAGGAGGGGGGGAATATTGTTAACCAGAAAGCCACGCTGTATTTCATAGTGATTTTCCTCTAAGTAAGATGAACTGCTGAGGAATAATTAGGTGTAATAATCTTATTATTTATGTCTTATTTCTGTGTCATGACCCACTGCAGCATTTATGAAGCTCAGGCACTTTTTAAACTTTTAAAAATGTTTCACTGGATGTAATTATTTGTTAAGTATAGTATAGGTACAACTTGTTGGGTAAGATGACCTTCGGTAGCACACAAATAAATATTTTGCTTTAAAAACATTAGGGAGTTCATAATTGCATTTATGTTTTGGCTATTTTTTGTTTATATCAAGGGACATTGCTTTTCCATTTACCATAGTGATACAAAGGGTCATTTTACTGAAAATCTACTTAATAAAAAAGAGTACTATGTCATAGTACAATGATATGGTAAATGGATATGGCAAATATAAGGACAGAAGGCAGGAAACTAGTTTGTAAAATACTACCCTTAAATAACAGGGAATTTTGATGAGATCTAACAGACAACGTCTTGGCTACTGTTTCCCTCTAATTGTGTTCTTTATTTTTTTTAATTAAATTTATTGTGGTAACATTGGTTAACGACATTATATTATTTTAAAATAATTTGCTATCATTCCCAGTATCTTAGCATGGCAGGCTCTAAAACATATTTGTTGGGTAATTGAGTGAACAATCAATCAATAGAAGAAACTTAACCATTCAGCCACAATATCATCGCTCATTAATTTAGTTTATAGGGACAGTAACAAAAACATCTCCAATACATTGACTATTTAGTATATGCCAGGAACTGAATCAAATGTTTTTCATCTATCATCTCATTAAATCTCCACAACAACTTTATGTGGAATTTATCGCACGCCCCCTCCCCCTTCTTACACAAAAGTAAGACAGAGGTTAAGTTGCTTGCTCACATGTATCAAGTATGGTCTAATCTCTAAGGGCCTTTGTGGATTACTTAACAAGAGGCCTGAAGTGGATGGTTTCAGAGTTCATTCAATGGTTCAAAAAGGTCAAGCAGCTCTGAAAAATCTCCTAACTTACCTCCTAGCTGCCACAACGTCTTCTTCTTTTTTTTCTTTTTTTTTTTTGTTTCCTTTTTTTTCTTTCTTTTTTGTCGTTTTTAATCCTTGCCTGGGGGTATTTTTCCATTGATTTTTTTTTATGGAGAGTGGAAGAGAGAAAGAAATCGAGAAACATCGATGTGAGAGAAACACATCAATTGGTTGCCTCCTGCACGAGCCCTGACCAAGCCTAGGCCAGGGAGTAGCCTACCACCAAGGTACATGCCCTTGACTAGAATTGAACTCAGGACTCTTTGGTCTGTAGGCCAACGCTCTAGCCACTGAGCCTACACCGACGAGGCCATATCCTCATATGGATGCTCCAGGCAGGGAGGGAGACTATGGGGGCTGACACCAGCCAGCTCTCCTCTCCAAAACACCTCATTTCTGGATAATCTCTTTCCCAGAAGTCCCCAACACATTACCCCTTACATCTAATTGGCAGAACTGTATCACATGGCAACCCCTAGCTGCAAGAGAAGCTGGGAAAGTCAGTGTCTAGCACTGTGGTGTGGACATGGTTGGCTTAGGCCAGTCCCAGTTCATCTCTGTGGCTGGTGAAAGACTAAGCTCTTCCAAGGTTGAGATACCTTAGAAGATAACAAGAATGGAGAGGGAAGTTAAAATCAGACGCATGAAGAGAAAGGGGAAGAGGTCCCCAGACTGTAAAGCAGTCAGGGGCCAGATGGCTGGGAAAATAGAGGCTTGAATCTCTAACGGCAGGGTGTCTCAGTTTCAGCACTATTGACATCAGGGGCAGGAGAATTCTGTGGTTTGTGGGGTTGTCCTGGGCATTGTAGAATGTTTTTACAGCATGCATGGCACTGACTCCAATGGAGGACACCCCCCCTCAATGATGACACCTGTGCCCCAAACGTGAAACAGAATCAAGGGCATTCCTGCTGCTTTGGCACTGCCAGGACGTTGGCACACTCCTAGCTGTTGGGGAGGGGGGGAGATAGAAAGCCTCATTAAGGACTGAGATTGAATTTACCATCAGCCTAAAGTGATAGAAAGTAAAGAAATGTGTTACTTCTCTTTTCTGGCATGCCCAAATTTTATGAGCTAAGATTAACACTTTCTATGATGTGAGAAGAATGCTGAATTCACTGGGCCAGTCAAAGGCACCACAATATCCTACTCTAATGACTCACCGTTCCCAGCCAGGCTGTGTTCACCTTTCTGCCCTCCCATCACAGGTCTCCGGTTTGTAAGGCCAGTCACATCATGCGGGGCTGCTCGGTCTGCCTGTGAGCTTGGCCGATGCAGCTCTGCTCGCTCAGATGACATGGAGCCACGGCTGGGATACAAATTATGAAGCCGGCGCGAGCAGCATGGCTGGACACAGGCCTGTGTGAGGACAGGCCGGGCTGGGAACATTGCATGCTGTACTATGTTCATAGCAATGCCATTAATCAGTGCTGCATGTGTGCGTTGGGTGGAGGATAAGGAGGGTGTTCTTCCTTTTTGTCACAATTTGAAAGTGTTGGAATCTTGCACTGAATTTTGCAAGAATCTGCAGCATGGAGAGTTTTCCAGAACAAGAAAAACAGTTTATAACTTTGACTCTAAAGAGGCTGGTTCGGTAACATTGACTTTTCAGAAGGTCCATACCCACAAAAGTTAAGTAAATGTAGATGCTGAGTGCCGAGTACATTACTATTGAAAGGCCTTAGTCTTACTGTAATTAATAATTAATTCAGTCTTAACTGGTTTGGCTCAGTGGATAAAGCGTTGGTCTGCAGACTGAAGGGTCCCAGGTTTGATTCCCGTCAAGGGCATGTACCTTGGTTGTGGGCACATCCCCAGTAGGAGGTGTGCAGGAGGCAGCTGATGGATATTTCCCTCTCATGGATGTCTCTAACTCTTTATCCCTCTCCCTTCCTCTCTGTAAAAAAATCAATAAAATATTTTTTTAAAAACAATAATAATTAATATAATAATTATTATAAATTATCATGTAATAATTAACGTAATTATTATTATAAATTCTCATGTTGTAATGTTGGAGGAAGAACCATGAGGATGCTGCCATGGGGTTTCCTGCTCTCCCCTGATTCCCTCTCGGAGCCCCTCACCGGGCACAATCAGGTTCGTCTTGTTCAATGTCATTCTCCCGTGTCCTCAGAGTCCATGGGGTATATGACTTCGTTGGGTAACAGAGTCTTGGCAGAAGTAAGCACGTTAGAAAGGGTCCTGCGAGATGAGAATGGGCTCTAAACCTCGTGTCTTTGTTAGAGGAAGGAAGAAGGGTTTGGACAGAGACGTGGGAGGACACAAGAGGGCAGAAAGCCATATGAAAATGGAAGCACAGATATATATATATACACACACATATATATACATACATGTGCAGATACACATACATATGCATGCACACAAATATATAAATACATATACACAAAAACATACATATGCACATACACATATGCATGCACATACACATACATTTACATGTGCACATGCATACATATACATACACAAATATACATATACATACACATACTCATATATGTCTGTGATTGGCTAATAGCAACAAAAATAATGACAATAATTTACCCTCCAGAGTAATGCCAGGGGAAAGATTTTCCATAACCTGCAAGTTTTCAACCTGTACCCTAAAACAGTAGTTCTCAACCAGGCACAATTTTGCTACCCAGGGGATTTTCATCATCGTTTTTTTAGTGGAGTCATTTTTGTTTATGACAACTTGCGGGGGAAGTGCGACCGGCCATCCCGGGGCTGTTGCTAAACATCCCACAATGCACAGGACGACCCCATAATAACGACTCCTCTGACCCAATGTCAGTGTGGCCAGGGGCCCTGCCTATAAACACACTGGAAGGAGCAGTCAGATTGCAGCACAAGCACCTCGTTTTCCTAACGGGCAAACTGGGGCCGGGAAAAGAGGCCGCTTGTCCAAAGACGTGCAATCAGGGAGCGGCAGGGCCGAGGCGGATGCCCCGTCTCTTGACCCCCGTCTCTTGGCTCGGGCCGCTGCCCACAGGACCCAATGGCTGGGAGTGAGAATGAATGTAGAGCTGCCGAACAGGAAAAGGGGCCTCTTTCCCACCCTCCCAGTAACAAACAGGAGTCTTGACTCATTATCAGAGCTGGCGACTGGCAGAGGCAGCAGGGCTGGCTGGGAACGCCTCTAACCCTGCGCCCAAGGCCCAATCACAGCAATTAACCGTGTGGTGCCCACCAGCCGGCTTCGCGCTGGGCTAGTGCCCAGATTGCTAAAGAGGCGCCCCTCTGCAGCGCAGCGCCTTGGCAACCACAGGCTCTGTTCTCTGCTCCCGGTGCAGGGACCAGGGTGCTCCAGCCGTGGGGTGTCTCCTACCCATCACAGAGTGGGAGGTAACCCCCCAAATAAAAGAGAGGCTATCGCTTCCCCCACGCTTCCCTCTGCCCACCCCCCTGCCTCCTCCCTCAGCCCAGAGGTGCTTGCTCGGGCTGGAGTAAGGGAAGGAGGAGAGCGGAGAACAGATCCCTGCCTGCAGCATTTATTGGGCTGAAATCAAGATTTTTATCTCCAGGCCCCCAGCACGAACCGATGAGTAACAGAACCATGGCCCACACCTGGGCTCCTCAGCATTCTGTGGGCTTTTCCATCAGAAACCAATGTAAGTAGGTTGGTCGGGCCCAAAACAGTGGCCATCCCCAGGTCCTCAGAGTGACCACTCAGCCATTTTGCAACTAGACTTGGAATTTCTGGCTCAACCATGGAAACGCACTGGCAGCTGAGAGTAAAGCAGCCAATGTGTCCAAGCCTGGTCTGTTTGCAAAGCACTTTCACACATCCTCTGAGAGGGCTGCAGAGCAGCGTCAGGAAGTACCTGGGCTCCCGGGGCACGGGGATTTGTCCGAAGTCTCGCACCCAGAAGGTGGGAGAGCTGAAGTTCAAATTCAGGCCTGAATTCTCCCTCCGCCTTCTCTCCACCACAATTGATACTAGTACATACTCGTGGAATCGTATTGGCCTGATCAGAGTCCAGTCTCCTGGCTCACCCCTTGCCCACTGAGATGGCCCTAAAACGCTTTGGTAAAAGCCCAGGGCTCCAAACAAGAGTTTGAAGGCGGCCTCCACATCAGGCCTCCCCCCTTCTCTGTGGCAGGGAGGCTGGCATGGGCCTGTCCGCTTCTAATTGGGGCCGGCCCATGGGGAGCCTCAGCAAGCTCAGAAGGAGGGAGAAGCCTGGGGTTGCATCAGGCTCCTTGGTTCTCTCCACGGAAGGTCATTGGTCCTCTCAGGACAGCTCTCCATCTCCAGTCTCTTCCCCTGGGTTCCAAACCTGTGGCTCTAAGACTATTAACAACTAATCAAAACATACCACCTGTCAAATGATGGCAAAAAAAAAAAAAAAAAAGTCTTTCTTAAAGAACATGGGCTTTGGGGTCAGACAGACCAACCCCTTGACTTTTCAATCCCGTGAACCGAGTGGCCTCTCCTTGAGTCCAGGCGGGTCGGAGACGATTCCTGACTGCTCCCGCGTCTCCTCATCTCCATGCGCCCAGCACCTCGCACGGGCGAGGCACAGGCCCGCCGCTCAGCGAACAGTGCCAAACAAACCCTAGGAAGTGGGGCTAGATGCATGGTCCTTGGAGCATTTTGAGGAGTGGACTTTGTTTTCACAAATAAGACCCTTCTCTAAAGCAAACAAAGGTGATCTGCAGACATTTAAATTCCCGTTCCCGTTGCTCACTGAAAACTGTTCCCTAGTTTAAGGATCATTTGAAGTCCTCCAAGCCCACCTGGCGAGGTTCATGCCTTCATTCCACAGAGAGCCCCGAAGACGGCCCTCTGTGCCGGGTGCTTGAAGGAGAGCAGGGAGCGGACCCCGGGCGTCCCTGCCCCTGGGGAGCTTGCATTCTGGAGGGAGAGACAATAAAAACGCACGTTAACTCGCTGTAAATCATTTCAGATACTGACCAGAGCTCAGAGAACGAGCAGCTGGAGGATGTGAGAGAATGTGGTGGGGAGGGGCGATGCTTTAGACAGAGGTGTGAGGGACCTCTCTGAGGAGAGAATGTCTGAGCCAGGATGGAGGGAGGAGGGGCCCCAGGAAGAGCTGGCTGAAGAGCACTGGTGCGCAGGGCAGAGTCCCTCAAGAGTAGGGGTGTCCAACTCAATCAGAGAAGGGGCCAAAATCTAAAATCCAGCCTAAATCGCGGGCCGAATGGTTTACTGAACAATCATAAACTGTCATTGTGATGGAAACGCAGCGGAGTGCAGTGATGACAGTGCCGTGCGGGCCACATTGCAAGGCCTGGCGGGACGGATTTGGCCCTCGGGCCTTGTGTTTGACACATGTGCTCAAGAGGGACTCTGAGACCAAGAGGCAGGCTGGTGTAGTGCAGTACGGCTGGGGCCCGGCCTGCCAGTCTTCCCCTGCCAGTCTTCACTTGCTGTGCAATCCCCACAAGTCTCTTACCCTCTTTGGGCTTTTGTTCATTATCAGAGAGAAGGTTTAACAGCACAATCTTTCTTTCTTTTCTTTTCTTTTTAATATTTTATTGATTTTCTACAGAGAGAAAGAGAGAGGGATAGAGAATCAGAAATATCGATAAGAGAGAAACATCGATCAGCTGCCTCCTGCACACCCCTTACTTGGAATGCCCCAGCAATCAAGGCACATGCCCTTGATGGGAATCAAACCTGGGACCCTCCTGTCTGCAGGCAGACGCTCTAGCCACTGAGCCAAAGCGGTTTCAGCAACAGTACAATCTTTCTAAGCTGGTCCAACTGTGACCACCCTGGGGAGGTTGGGGGGAGGGGGACAGGGTGGGAGGGGGGGCATTTGACAGGACACTTGCAAAGCTCAGGCTGTGCCCTCTCAAGGTCTTGCGTCCAAAAGTGCTGAAGACCAACAGGCAGTCCGCCCAGCATGCCCTCTGGGCAAAGAGGATGAGAGCCGAGGCTCTGAGGCTCTGACAGCTTCATCGCTGCAAAATGAAGACGTTGTTTCTCCCAGGCCTGTCTGCAGGAATAAAACCAGGTGGCAAAAGCCCAGAATGCTCCGCTTAGCTGTCGGCAGCCCTCCGACTGGCTGCAGCCTTGGAAATAAATGGTCCCGTCAGCGGCTGAGGGGGGTGAGCTCAGGATTTCAGATGAAAATGAAATAAGAGGGAACGCAGCCCAGAAGCAATGCAAAGTAACAACAGGATACTAAAATCTTCCACTGCAGCCGGAGTGCTGCACGGGGTGCTGACCTCAGACTCGGGGACACGGGGATGAGCTCATCCCCAGGGCTGGCTGGTGGGCCCTGTGCGGCTGGGGTCCGTGGGCCGTCTGAGAGGACCCAGTGGTTTCTTGCCCACTCCCATCTTGCCCCAGACCAAACAGCCTGCAGGAACAGACCTGCCTTCCACCTCATGCCAAAGGCAGGGAGACTCCAACCTAGCACTCCCAGCAGGAGGGAGACAGGTTACAATCCCAGGAAATGAGACGATGCAGAGAAGACAACCATTTAAAAAGCCATCATCTCCCGGCAGCTGCAATCCTGCTAAAATTGAGGTTCGGGGCCATTCGGTCTGTGTTGCAATCACAGCTTCTTGAAATCCTGAGCAAATTACTTACCTGTGTCTCGGCTCTAAAAATAGGGGAAATAATAGCACTGACCGCATCAGGTTGTTATGAATGAAATGTAAAACTCTGAGAACAGATCTGGCACATAGTAAGTGCTCTCAAGAGTTAGCTTCTTTTAATTTTCATAAATGCATTCTTTTATATTCACATTAAATATATCTCTGTGTATACAAGTAAAGCAACCAGTACTGACCAAGTTCAAACACCCATCTGAGTTCACTGATACCAAGAAGTCACAAAATAGATTGTTAGCAAGCACCCTCCTGACTTTCCCCTCCCACATCTACCCAACCATCGTCAGCAATAATGCCCAGCCTTCCTCTGAGCCCTGCTAGTGCATAGCATCTCTGAGGAGCTGTCTTCCCTCCTAAAGTTTTTCCTTGAAAGCCAGGGTGAAAATATCAAATGCTGCCCTAGTTGATTTGGCTCAGTGGATAGAGCATTCCTAGGACTAAACTCAGTAGGGGTGTCGAACTCAATCAGAGAAGGGGCCAAAATCTAAAATCCAGCCTAAATCGTGGGCCGAATGGTTTACTGAACAGTCATAAACTGTCATTGTGATGGAAACGCAGCGGAGTGCAGTGATGACAGCGTGGTGCGGGCCACATTGCAAGGCCTGGCGGGACGGATTTGGCCCGAGGGCCTTGTGTTTAACACATGTGCACTAGAGGATAGCAGGTTTCATTCTGGTCCAGGGCACATACCTCAGCTGCAACTCGAGCTCCAATTGTAAGAAGCAACCAATTGATCTCTCTCTCTCTCTCTCTCTCTCTCTCTCTCTCTCTCTCTCCCACCCCACCCCCCGCTTCTACTGTCTCTGGAAATCAATGGAAAAGACATTCCTCAGGTGAGAATTAACAACAACAACAAATCCCCAGTGCTTATAGGAGCCAGGCAGGTAAAGTAGATGAGTACAGGAAGCCCACTGTTAGGCATTAAGGAGCAGTGGAGACTGTGGCAAACTGGAGAACCCATACCCCATCTCATGGAAAAAGTTGTTACCAGCTTCAGCCAATTTTACCAGTATATATTCAAGGTCAGCACATCTTCTAAGTTTTCAAGGGAAGCCAGAGATGAAGATTTTTTAATGAGGTCTCCTAATTTTAAAATATTGGCACATAATTCATTATTTTTAAAGCATGGCAGATGGAGCAAGATGTACCTGTTTGTGCCCTCTAAGCTGGGGGGCAGAGCCTCCCCTGCTGTTACCCACTGCCAGGCAAGTGTCCTTTCCCTGCAAGAACCAGGACATTCTGGCCGGGCTGTAGCAACAAGGAACACTAGACAGAGCTTAATTAAGCTCTAGACGGAACGCCTATTAATTGGTAAAGGCTTAGAGAGAAAGTGAGGGCGAGAGTCCCCTGAGGGCTGGAGCCGTGGAGGGAAGCTGAACGGAGGAGGTGGGCTGGGACGTGTCAGGACCAGGAGAACCGTAGCCCAGAGCTGCGGCCCTCGCTTGTCACGAAGGTGCCCTGGGCTGATGGCACTTGCAGACCTCCCGGGGCAAAGGGCCGTGCACCATCGCCTCCACGTGGCCCTCGCTTGGCCGGAAGTCCTCACCCTGGGCAGAATTCTGGAAGCAGGTGGATCTGTGGGCTGAAATGTGTCTTTTGTGTCCTGAGTGCCTTCGCAGTCCTTAACGGACATGTGTGCCATGATCCAATGAATGAAACCAAAGAGCAAAAAGCAAGACATCGAAGGACAAAGTGCATGACCACACTTCCAAATCTGAGAATTTCCCCCAAAACAGGGGAACACGCACAAGGGCTCCAATGCCCAGGGCATGCTGCAGCCCTGAAGATCCGGGGTTTGCACAGAGGAGCCCCTCGCGTAGGGTGCTGGGAAAAGGACAGGGACAAGCTATCATTACCAGGGTCAGCGAGGTCTACAACAGCCCCAACGTGTCCAGGAGGCAATGCACAACCTATCAGAGCTTCAGCAGACATCTTGGATCATTCTAGAACACATGTGTCAAACACAAGGCCCGCGGGCCAAATCCGTCCCGCCAGGCCTTGCAATGTGGCCCGCACCGCGCTGTCATCACTGCACTCCGCTGCGTTTCCATCACAATGACAGTTTATGACTGTTCAGTAAACCATTCGGCCCACGATTTAGGCTGGATTTTAGATTTTGGCCCCTTCTCTGATTGAGTTCGACATCCCTATTCTAGAACTAAAGTATAACCCCTCCCCTGGCCAACGGTACAGCTGAGAGGCTCAAGGCACCAAGGGGGCCTGTGTCCAGTCACAGCCAGTCTAGGGGCACAGACTGGACCAGAACCCAGGTCTCCTGACTCCCCATCCAGAACCGCCTGGGGGCTAGGAGCAAAGCTGGACTGGAGTGAGGCAGGTGGGCACTCCACAGGGATGCAAAATGTAAGGAGGACCAGAAAGCTCAGTGATGACAGTAAATAACATTGGAGATCTTGCTCCCTGACATAGGTCATCAGTCTGGCTCAAATAACCTCTTACCAAAAAAAAAAAAAAATTTAAATAAATGAATAACATTTTGATAGAATATTTTTAATCAAAATTAGTACAAAACACATCTAGGATGAGTAAAATATCAACTTTTCAAAGAAAGCTTTAAGTCAAGTTGTGCCCTTGCATGGCCCCCAGCCTCACCCCCTGCACCCTGATCCCGGCCAGGACTGGTCTGTCAGACCCCCGGTGACACTGCCTGAGACCTGCCGGAACTCGCTATGTGCGAAGGCCACTCCAGACAGAAGGACGAAGCCTGTGTGGGGTGTCCAAGGCACAGCGAGGGGGCTGAGACCCATCCCCACCCCATCCCACCCCCAACTCAGCAAGCTGCAAACCGCCCCCCCCCCCCAATATACATATAAACTCACACACAAATACCCAGTTAGGTTCCCCCACCCCAGAGAGCTGAGGGAGAAAAACACCACCCCACCCCTCCCCACACTCACCTCCTAATAACCAGTTATCTTGCAAATCTAAGCCTTTCGTCTGGAGGGAGGAGATGGATAGAGAAGTCGGAGAGCTCTGCATAACCCTTCATGCCATAGAAAAACAACCCAGAACTTTCTGACTAACTGACAGCTTGGTTATGAATGGGAAGGGAAGCGTATTCTTAAACCGCTGACAGCAACTCCCTTTTAAGGTATTTCCTCGGGGCCAGAGACGCCCTGCGCCTCCTGCCACCCGTTCTGATAGCGGCGTGTTTTCCAGTGACACGCTTGGGCTCCAGGGTCAGACAGACCTGGATTCAGATGCAGCTTTGCATTTACCGTCTGACCCTAGACTACTTGCCAACCCGAGACCAGCAATTCACAGTTCCCTGGGCCCATGCTAACCTAAAGGACAAAATGTGGGCTGAGGGGCAACCCATAGGCAAGAGGGGGGAGGCCTTGAGCCAGCACCAGCACACCATCCCCTAAGAAAAAAAGAAAAAAAACCTTTTGTGAAATCTTCCAATTTTTAAAAGTTGGCAACTAGATCAAAAAATTTTTTTTTTAATTTAACTCAGCAGGGCCAAATATAACAGGTGTGTGAGCCAGAGCCCACCTATGGGCCCAGTGTGTACCCCTGACTTGCAGCAACCCCCCTGACACCTTGTAGGTGCTCAGCAAGCAACGACCATCCCATCTTTCCTGAAACCTTTCCCAGGCAGCATCGCCACACACAACAGCTTGGAGAGGAATGCTTCTCGGGCGGAAAACGAAGATAGGAAGAGCTGAAAATCTGGAAGGCTCTACAGGGAGGGAGGACTGAAAAGAGGGAATTCCTTAAAAGGATTTAAAAGAATTTTATTGGACATAGTTTAGCACAAGTCAAGGATAAGATCAGGCAGTAATTTAACTCCTGGGCACAAGTGAGTCTGTGTTTGTGAGGTGGATGAGGGAGGCGGGGGAGGCAGGCAAGGAGGGAGGGATTACCCTTATGGATGGTTTCCACCCAGGGTCTCAGGGTCTTCTGTTCATGGGTCACCCCAACATTTGTCTCAGGTGCACGGCGCTCTGATAGGGCCCGCCATTGGGAGCAGCTCCGCCTCAGAGGCGCTCGTAGCCCAGCCGCCCCCACCCAATGGGAGGAAGGCTTGAATGCCCAATGGATCTGGTAGCTCAAGTGGGCTTGGAAGTGAGACCCACCGGGCTAAGTTTCAAACCTCCAGCATCAGTGGTTCTCAAACTCTGATCCCCAGACCAGAAGCATCAGTATCACCAAGGGACTTGTTAGAAGGTCCCTCTAATCAGATACTTGGGGGGGGGGGGGGGTTAGGGTCAACCATGTTTTCAACAAGCCCTCCATAGGGTTCAGGTACACATCCTTGAGGTCTCTCTGAGATAGTGAAATCCACCTCATAGGATGGTCCTGAGTGGTCCACCAACAATTATTTCAGAGGCCTGGTGAGTCTGTGCTGGGCCGTACGGAAGATGCTTGGGAGGGTAGCACACAGCCCTGGCCCTGATGGAGCTTGAGGTCTCAAGGGAAGACCAACAATAAGAAGGGAAAACATATATATGTTTTCCCTTCTCATTGTGTGTGTGTGTGTGTGTGTGTGTGTGTGTGTATATATATAAAATCTTCATTGTATATATATATACACACATCTGTGTATATATGTGTGTGTATGTATATGTATGTATATATGTATATGTATATGTATATGTATATGTATATGTATACATCCCCTAATTTCCAGATGGTAGAGGCAGGCTGAGGCCTGACCCTTCACACAGAGCAGTTTCTCAAAGTATACTCCAGGGACCACATGTCCTGCACACCCTCCCAGTCCCCTCTCCGATGACCCTGTTCCTCAGATAATCCTCCCTCTCTCCTGCTCCGCGAGCATCGTCTTTGCTGCTCCATCGCCTGGAAGCTCTTCACGGGCTCCTGCCCCGTCAGGGCTCAGTCACCTCCGCATAGGTCCATCTAAGTGGTCTCTCTCACCTGGTCGGGATGACCTAGTGGTTGAGCGTTGACCTATGAATCAGGACACAGTTTGATTCCCAGTCAGGACACATGCCCTCCAGTTGCGAGTTGTGGGCTCACATGCCCAGAGAGAGAGTGTGCAGGAGGCAACAGATCAATGATAATTCTCTCTCATCATTGATGTTTCTCTCTCTCTCCCTTTCCCTTCCTCTCTGAAATCAATATATATGTTAGATAAAAAATAAAATGAAGTGGTCTCTCCCCTCACTCTGTACCGCACCCCACTCTGCATGTCAGCAGTGTTCCTGGTTCTGCCCCTCTCCCAACAGGAGGTGAGTTCTTGGGGGCAGGGGCAGTTGCCTCCAGGGCGCCTGAGCCAAGGTTTGCCACGTGAGTGTGCTCTCTGGCCCTCTTTATGAAATCCCAGAAAAAGTGGGCCCCCACCACTCCGGAGCCTGCTCCCCTCCCTAAGGAGAAGCCACAGGCAGGGCCCACAGCCCTGGTTCTCTGACGCGAGAAGGCTGTAGAGCCTGGAAGGAAAAGAGGAGAGGAGGGTGAGAGGCAGCAGGCCTCAGGAGCCTGGTCTGGCTCTGACTCTGTAGCTCAGTTGGTTTGGGCATGGTAAAGGTCTGCCAGGGTGGCGGGAGAGTCACCCAATGGATACATGGATGGGTGAAACGACTAGGGGGTCACACTCACTCTCCCCCGGCCCCCACCCTTCCTCACTTTAAAATCAGTCCATCAATAAACAACAACAAAAATAAAAAATAAAAGAAGCTGGTTCTGCTGTGGCGCCCTCTCCGGTCCAACCCAAACCCAGCAAAAGCAGGAGGACTCCAGCCAATTCAGAGGTGAGGCTGTGCTCCCAGCGGCTGCCTGTGCCCTGGGCAGGGCCCTGGGACCCCAGAACCCGCGGGCCGCTTGGCCACGCAGACTCTGCGAGGTGGCACAGGGGGACCAGGACCTCGAGGGGAAGGCACTGCGCCTGGCACATGCTGTCCCTAGAAAAGTGATAAGAAGTGGACAGACAAGCCGCCCACAGTGGCACAAGGGGGCCCTGGCAGTGGTGCGCCGGGACCCCAGGGAGAAGCACGGGCAGGCGAGAGCGGCCCCAGGAGCTGGGAGCGCGGAGCGAGGGCCCGGGACGGTGGCGCGCAAGGACTCCATGTGCCCGTGGAGACCTGAGCGGTGGCGAGGGGTCCGGGCCAGAGGCGCCCCACGCCCGCCGGGAAGGCACAAGAGACCCCGAGGCCGGAGCGCCGGCAGCCCGGGAGCGCGGGAAGCACGCGGGCGGCCCCCGCAGGAGGGAAGGGGCAGGGGGCGGGAGGCGCTGCGCGGGGCGGCCGGGCAGGGCCGGGCTCGGGAGGGGCCGGTGGGCGCCGTCCATCCCGGGGGCCGGTGTGCGGCCTCAGCAGGGCTGCGGGGAGGGACGGCGCCGCGCTCCCGCCGCCGCCCTCCGCCCGCCCGCCCCGCGCTCGGTCCCTCCCTCCGGCCCGCCTCCCGCCTCTCCCTCCCTCCTCCCCCGGCGGCTGCCGCGCGGTGCTCCCGGCGCACACGGAGCCCGGCGGGGACCGCGAGGCGGAGCGCGCGGCCCTGGGTCCGAGTGGGGAGCGGAGCCGGCCCGGGAGCCCGAGCCTGCCTGCGGCTCCGGGAGGCGGCGGGCAGTCCCGGAGGCCGCCGGCCCCGCGCCGCCGGGGCTCTCGCCGGGGACCCGCGGGGACGGAGCCGCGGCCCGGCAACTCCACTCCGAGGCGGGGACGCCGCGACGGCAACTCGAGGTGGGAACTTTGCGCCGCAGCCTCGCCCGGCGCCCCGAGTCCCCGCCGACCCCCGCGCCTGCAGACTCGGGCTCGGGGACCGATCGGGGCGCCTCGGCGCCGACCCCAAAACCTGCCGAGGAGCGTGACCGGGCGGCCGGGGATCCAGGTGCACCTGCGGGCGGGGCGGAGCGCGCTCGCCGGTCACCGTGCGCGGCCAGCGGGTGTTTGCCTCGAGGTGGTCACCGGGGTGCGGAGTGCGGGACCTTCTCCCGGCGGTGACTTGGGGGAAGGGGTGGGTGCGGGGGGCTGCATCCTAGCGAGACGGAAGCGGAGGTGTCTCCCCGCCTTGCGGATCCTGGGAGGAGGGAGTATTGGGGAGGTGGACGGGGCGCCTGTCACTCCATCCTCAGGCAGAGAATGGGGCTCTCCACCAGTGGGCTTCGTTGAGTCATTGATTGACTCAGCAAGTCTCTACTGAGTGCCTACTGTGTGCTCGGCGCTGGGGGTTCCCAGACAACCCTTCGCCTGGAGCTCCAGCATCTGATAGGTAAGGTGGGTGGTCACCGCCTCAGCCTCAGGGTCCCCCTAACTCAGGAAGGCTCAGCCTGGATGAATTGGGCTTTTGGAGTTAGAGAGGAAAGGAGAAAAGTTCATTCCCTCATTCGTGGTGGCTTGGTCAAAGGTTGTCTGAGCACCTACTCTGCTCAGCTCACCATGCCAAGAGCCTAACACCTATTATTTCATTCATTTAACAAAGTCACGGAGGCCCCTGCTGGGGGGAAGAACATGGGAGGAGAAGGATGGGATGGGGACCGGATAGGGCGGAGGGCGGCTGGCAGCTTAAAGAGAATTGTGAGCCAGCCCTCCCTTGAAGAGCCCCCAGCCTTGGGGTGGCTGTCTCAGCAGCGTGTGTGCGTGTGTGTGTGTGTGTGTGTGTGTGTATGTGCATGTGTGTGTGTGTGTGTGTGTGTGTGTGTGTGTGTGTAGGACAGAAAGTCACCGGACAGGCCATTCTGTGGCCATCTAGTGTGTCCATTCTCCAGGGCAGAAGGAAGCAGGTTCTGGGGCAGAAGGAAAAAGGTCTGTGAGAGGCGCCTTAGGGGAGGTGGGAGTGGGAGAAGGGTTGAGAAGCACTGATCTAACATTACGGATGAAGGCAGGCTCCCACCCATGAGGTCCATGCGTTAGCGGTCCACTCAGCGGGCATTTTCTTAAACACTTGCTCTTCTTACGCACTTGCAGGGTGCCGGCACCTAAGTCACCCAGGTGGATGAGACAGACGCAGAGACACCCCCCACCCTCCTTTGCTGACACCTTGAGATAAGTTCAGGGGGAGTGAGAGGAGGGAGCAGGAGTGATTCATTGCACTTGGGGAGGGGGAGGGGGCGGCTCCTGCCTCTGTGCATCTGAGCAGAGGTTTGTCACTGGGTGTGTGATACCCACACACGTTCCTGCAGTCAGAGTCACTACGGGCAGCCTCCCCAGGGAAAGCTGGGCCCTGGGGGCGACCAGCCCCGGTGCTGGGCCAGGGGAGGGGCACATGGCCAGGCACTGGACTTCTCAGGCTGTGCTGGACCTAAGCTTGACCCCTGTGCCCTCTTCCCTGGAGCTCTGCAGAGGACCTCCTGAGGAGTGCAGGTAGCTGAGACATGGGCAGGATGGCCCCTGGGAATGGCCCTCAGCGGCCATTCCCGAGCCCAGCCCTCTCCAGCAGACAGATGTCTGTGGTGGGACACACTCCAAACCCACGGGGAACCATGAGAGCCTTGACCCCTGCCTGGAGGCTCGAGAACGCAGGCTGCCCTGAAGCCGCCTCGGGTCCCACTGACACCTTGAGTTCTCTGCACCAGACACACTGGTGCTCTGGCAAGAGGTGAGGCGTTGCCCCTGGGGAGAGAAGAACAGAGACCTGTGTCCTGAGATCCAAGGGATTAACCCTCTGGACTCCTGCGGGGTGTCTTGACGGGGCCAGCCTTTCTCCACTCTCCTTTTCTTATACGTGATGAAGAGTCAGCATGCCCTGTTGTCAAAAGATACAGAGGTCTGGGAAGCTGCCCTGGGTTGACTCACTAAACCCAGAAATGGAGTCCCTGAGTGGGAAATGGCGGCTGGAAGAGCCACTCCAAATAGAATTAGCAGGAAGGGAGAGGCAAGAAAGTCAGGCAGCAAGCACTCAATCACTGTTGGCCATTTTTATTATGGAGCCGGCTGCGTTTGATTAACAAAATCGGAACATGGAGTGAAAGTGCTACAGATAGGATCTGAGCGGTGCCTCGGGTTTTCCCCAGCTCTTGGGGGCCTCACGCCGCCCGTGCCTCACGCCTCCCAGGCAGGCAGGCAGGCAGGCAGGCACCTCCACTCTGTCCCTCCTCCCTTCCTCACCTCCCACCCCGGCTCAGCCCAGAGACTGCAGCCATCACCCTCACTGAGGAAGAAGAGCTGAGGGGTTAGTTAAGCAGGTGGCCCCTTCCCGCTGTCCCAAGGTCCCCACGGCTCCCCCACACCGGCTCCTTTGCTTATGCCTGTGTTCCCATATTTCACCCTGCAAGGAGACAAATAGAAAAAGGACCTCCTGGCTCGCACCCCGAAACACCTCCCGGTGGAAGGCAAATGTGCATTTGGTGGTATTTTGCAGCCGCTGAGTGAGGCGGCACTAGAGGCTGCCTCTGTCTCTTTTACTGGGTGTGGGGGGCGAGGGGGCAGGTGACTCTGGCACATTTACTCATGTGGGAGTAGACGGGGGGTGGAGGGAAGAGCCCAGCTCCCATAAAATACACCCCCCCAAGGAACTTGGGCCCCAGCTCAAAAGACGCCGGACAGAGGTCCAGCCCGGTGGTATTATGATGAGGACGGACGGCAAGCAGCTCAGAAAGACTTTCCCCGTGGGTACCTTGTCTCTCGGAGATTCGTCACGCCAGGACCTGGGCCTGGCTCCTGGCTGGATCCATTTTGATTAACGTTTTAATTGGAGATTAATGCAGCATCACCCAAGACTGAGTCATCCCAGCCAGGAGCCCTGACCCTGGCCGAGGAAGCCGTGCTGGCCAGGGAAGGGCAGCATGGGGAGAGCAGTGGGTCCCCGAACACCTGCTTGGAAGGAGGGAAGGACTCAGGCTGAGACGTGTGGTGTGAGAAGGAGCCTCGGGAGCTCAGGGGAGAAATGCTCTCCTTTTAAGACGTTGCCCCGGAGGCTGTGTCAGTTCATTACTGTCACATTCTGTATAACCACCCGTTTCGTGGCTTACAGCCTCACGGATTTACTGTCTTCCCGTGTTTGGCGATCAGACGTTCCACGCAGGTCTCTGGGCTAACACCAAGGGGTTGGCAGGGCTGCGCTCCTTCTGGGGAGAATCCATTTCTTTGCCTTTTCCAGTTTCTAGAAGCTTCCTGCATCCTTGGCCCCTGGCCCCACATCCCTCCAACCTCTGCTTCCATCATCACATTCTGACTCAGCCCCTCCCCCCTCCGTCTTATAAAGACCCCGGTGATGACACAGGGCCCACAGGCGATCCAAGCCATCTGATCTTCTCCCCATCTCAGATCCTGCATTGAACCGCACAGCAGCATCTCTTGACGTGTGAGGTAGCGCAGCCCCAGGTTCCGGGGAGGAGGGGGTGTACATCTTTGGGGGACCATTATTCCGCCCACCGTGGGGGCGTGGCTCCTCAGTGACGGATGGTGAGCCAGAGACCCCACCCTCGCGCCCGCCTGGTGCCATCGGAGAGCTTCTGCCCAGGAGCCAGAATGGCAACTCAGAACCTGACAGACGCAGGCATTTTGTCGATTCCTTCCTCTGCTCCTGTGCAAATGCGCAATAGGAACAAAGATGTTTCCCCCGGCCACGAGCAGCCACCTGCTTCTCCGCCTCCCCAATGGCCATCGGAAGTTTGTCTGAAGAAAACAGAGCTGAGAGGCCCAGGTGGTGGAGACATGCACCCCGTGGGAAAGGACCTCTGCCTCGCACCCAGAACACCTCCGGGAGGCAGGGACATGCAGAAAGAAAGAGATTCGGTTTGGAGTCCCACAGACTTGGCCTGATTTTGGCTTCATCACGTATTGTCAGGGCCCTGAGTTTCCACTTCTCAAAGCCTCAGTTTCCTTATCTGTGAAATGGGGGAGTTAATGGTAACACCTGCCTCTTAGGGAAGGACGTGGCTCTCGGAACTAAGGCTCTTGCATCGTGCCTGGCACTTTGTGTGGGATCGAGGGAGGCTGAGGTTGCTGCTGTTATAGTACTGACTGTTTAGCATGCACTCTGTCTGTCTGTCTGTCGCCCCCCTCCCGCTTAGAAGAGGGACAGAGAGCTCTATCCTAAGCATGAGCATAGGATGGAAGGGTGGAGACCCCTCTGGCTCCTACCCCCACCAAGCTGTCATTCCCCCCGAGTCAGACCCTGACCACCGAGCGCCCTCATGGGGGGGCTGCCACTCAGAGCTGCTTCGGTTTGGACTCTCATTTGTCTTTGGAAACGTGGACGCAGCCCTCAGCCATTGCAGGTGAACATCCTCTCCCAGGAGGACGGGGGACTTACAGAGAAGGCAGTGTCGGTGGCTCTGCTGGCTCACGCGGGGGAGTTGATCGAGCCGTTCCCAATGCAGTGTTTTCTCTCAAACCGGAGGGTTTCCGCTTCCCCAGTGAGTCTCCCCAAATGTGGGGCCCACAGAGCCTTCCAGAACCCCAAGGTCATTAAGAGAATAGGCCAGGGACTCCCCTCCAAAACTGAGAGCAGCTCCTGCACCCCCAGCCCCTGGCAGATCTCTAGGCGTTCATAGCGTCCTCTCTCTCTCTCTCTCTCTCTCTCTCTCTCTCTCTCTCTCTCTCTCTCTCTCTCTGTCACTCTCTCTCTCTCTCCTGAGCCTCAGTGAGACTTTCTAAGGGAATCTGCCCAAATGCCCACCCCCGGGCCTCCCCTCCAGCACTTGGGGAAGGCCTGGGCGAGGCTGGCAAGTCTGCATCTCCCCTGAGCACCGGGGCCAGTCAGAACCCGGTGGCTCGGTTGCTCTAATGCTTCCATTTTCTTTTTCTTTTTCTTTATTTTTCCCTGGATTAAAGCCCAGAGTTGTGTTAACCACACTCTGTCTACTTCTCTCTTCGGCCTGGGCCTGGGCTGGGCCATATTATTCACTGGCCCTTCACTGCAATCCCCATTCCCCATGCTTGTCCCCCTTTCCCTCCCTCCAGGCACCTCCCCGTGGTTGGAATAGAAATCCCTACATGTACATGAGTCTTTGTAAAATATGTAATAGTGTATGTGCTCATTTACATAAATAGCATAGTGCTATAAACTTCTGTTTCTTTTTCCACTCGGCACCATGTTTCTAAGACCTAAATGTGTTGCTAAATCTACATCTAATGTGTTGCTTCCAATTCCTGTGCCGTCTACGGGGGTCCACCATCTGCATCTACCACGACTCCCTTATCCACCCCCCCAGCCCCACCCCGATGGGCACGAGGGGACCTCTTAGCACGACCCGCAACATGGGATGCACATTCTTGGACATTGTTCCTCTCTTACATCTGATTCCCCAGAAGTAGATCCTGAGTCAGGGATCTAAGTGCAAATAATTTATCACAAGCAATGTCTGCCAAGACCCCAGAAAACCCAGACCTGGGAGATCTACCCGCAGTGGGATTCCTGGGTCAGAAGGCAGCAGCATCCTCCGTTTCCCTCCGCATCCCTGGGCTTTCCTCGAGGCAGCACCAGACCACATCCCCCCAGCAACATGTCACAGTGACTGGCCTTGAACCCAGTCTCTTTCAAAGCCGGTGGTCTCTTCTGCATCCCCATTCTTAGAGACACAGAAAATGCTGGGTTCAAATCCCACTGGATCAGGTTGAGAAAGGAGTCACCCTTGGCTGGTGGAAGGAGGGATGACAGACACCTTATAACAATACGGCGGTTGTCCACTGCATGTCCCGCTTTGGGGCAATCATGTCCCTGTGTCATTTGCATTTGTCTTCACCACAACTCAAGGAGGCTGGAGCTGTTCATATCCCCATTTTACAGATGAGGAAACTGAGTCTCAGAGCAAAGACATGTCTTGCCTAGAGTCACAGTGACTGGCCTTGAACCCAGGTCTCCAATTTCAGAGCCAGTGGGCTCTTCTGCTTCCCCAGCTTGAGGTGGTCAGCAAGGTGTCCCTCAAGCTGGAATCCATCGACCCCCAGAGGTAAAATCACTATCGTCCATCATGCTCTTGAAGTGACAGACCCAATACCGCAGAGAAATTGTAAAAGACCGGTTTTGTGTTTTTTTGTGAGAAGTGGCATTACTTTCAGAAGCAGGACTTCACAGCCTGTTTGATTCATGACCTTCACTGGGGACTGTAGAGTCTGGAGCACGTGGAACCGTCCCCCCACACCCATCGCACTGGATACGTGTGCCTGTCCCGCAGCTAGCAAATGCCAGGTCTGGCCCTCCGAGTGGGAATGGCCGGAACGAAGTGTGCTTCTCCCTCTTTGCCATCCGGAACCGTCTGCTGGGACAGCGTCACTTTCCACGCAGGACGCTGAGGCTCTCACTCACAGCAGACCCTGGGGTGAGAGGAAAAGGCGGCAGCACGCCCTGGGGCGCTTCCTGCTGGAGAGACGCTGAGGGTGGGGAGAGGAAATTCCTCAAGAGCAGAGGGGGTGACAGCCGTGTGGGCTTCACAGAGCCCTCCGGGCCTGCAGGGCCAGAGGAATGTTCCTTGGCCTCCATCATCATCATTCTTGCCAAACGGGGAGTCGTGTTCCTCTCGTCTTCGGTGGCAGATACAGCCGCAGAGCTGGAGGCGATGGTCACTGGTGTGACGTGCCCAAAGGGGGCACCTGTCACTTGGGGGCAGGGGGGCCGAGGGGGGGGGGGGGAGGATTATGGCAGCTTTGCCCGAGGAGATGGACTCCAATTTTAGGTCAGGTTAAAAGCGATCTCAATGCTCTAAAATCAGATCATCTTTATTTCAAGCACAGGTACACCCTAGTTTTCCCAAACCCCATCTGTGACACTAGCTATTCCCAAAGGTAAAGGAGTGACGAAATCATCACTTTTGTAGAAGGATTCCTGATAGGAAAGGGGGGTGGGGTTCCTCTCCAGTGTGGAAACCCACCCCCACCCCGGCTCCTAGTGAGCACTGTTTCTCATCTGGACAGGGGTGTGTGTGTGTGTGTGTGTGTGTGTGTGTGTGTGTGTACATGTGTCCAGGGTACAGTTTGACACTCAGGTACTGGAAATGAGTTTCCATGTGGCATTGATGGATTTCGATGGTACCACATGCTTCCATGGGGACTAGGTTTGGGGGAGGGATGGTGCTTTTATAAAGCAATTACACTCACTACTCTTCTATAGATTGGCTTAATTCTGGAGACTCTGTTGCTATGACTTGAGGATCTCAAACTCAAAGGCCTACAGGGGCCAGGACGTAGAGGGTGTTAGGAAGGCCACAGGAAAGGCGGGGACTGTGGGGGATGGCAGTGTGCACGCCCTGCGTGAAGGGGACGGTCATCTCTCAGCTGGAATTTGGGCCGAATGTTGCCAGATAGTCTGGGTTTCAAGAGAAACCAAGAATATGAATTTTTACCTAAAATTTCTCATCTTTCAGAATCTTCTCCAAGCCAGGAAAAATATTTGTGAACCAAATTCGGCCCAGGAGCTAGGATGAATAAGCCGTCTCATTCTAGCGTGGAGGGCTGGAAGGGAAGGAGTCTACGTAAGCTGACACTTTGACCCCAGTTTCTCAGAAGTGCCCTCACCATGCCGGCCTCTCCAGCAGGAAATGTACTCATTTGGCAAACACGTCTCCAAGCTCCGAATGAGCACAGAGATTAAGAGATGAGTCAAGTACAGTTCTCCCCCCAGGGAGCAGGGAGTCTAATAAAGAAGCCAGGCTTGTGCACAGATACTTCTAAAAATGGGTGATTAGGCCGAAACCTGTTTGGCTCAGTGGTAGAGCGTCGGTCTGCGGACTGAAAGGTCCCGGGTTCGATTCCAGTCAAGGGCATGTACTTTGGTTGCGGGCACATCCCTGGTGGGAGGTTGTGCAGGAGGCGGCTGGTCGATGTTTCTCTCTCATCGACGTTTCTGGCTCTCTATCCTTTTCCCTTCTTCTCTGTAAGAAATCAATAAAATATTTTTTTTTAATGGGTGATAAGTGCAATGGAGATAAATGCACCTTGAAGCGGGTGGGAGGGAGGGGAAGAAGAGGGGAGGATAGAGTGAGCTCGATTTAGCTGGCAAAGCCAAGAAGGCTTCCTGGAGGAGCAGGCGTGCCCGTCTCTGTTCACGGCTGTATCCAGGAGGACGTTTGCCAATTCGTGAATGAACGTGGTGCTGTGGTCGTAACTGAGCATTTCTTTGGACATTACCTCTTACTGGTGGCAAATGATAGACTTTTCCCATTTATGAGAGCAACATCCCTCCAAGATAAACACAAATAGTAATAATAATCATCGCATGCCTACTATGTGCCAGGCACTGTGTTAAGTACTCTTCATTGAATCATCTTGACAACTCTATGAAGTAGGTCCTATATCTGCACCCATTTCACAGATGAGGACATTAAAACACATGAAGGTTGAGTAACCTGCCCGGGCCATGAGGCTGCAGAGTCTGTGCTCAGAAGCACCACACCAGTGCCTTTCCTCCTTGGCATTGTGGGCCTTAGGGACCAGATAATTCCCTGTTGTGGGGCCTGGCCTGTGTGCTGTAGGAATTTTAGAAGCATCTCTGGCCCCCATCGACTATGCCAGTCGCATCCACCAGACATGACTATCAAAAATGCCTCCAGACATTGCCACATGCCCCCTGGGGGAGAAATTGGCCCTCGTTGAGAACCACTGGTCCAAACTAAACTGCCTTTGCAAGCTTAATAAATAGAAGAAGAAGAAAAAAGTGGGGCTAATGTTCAATGGAGTTTTAAGTAAATAATAGTACAGAGCTTGCCTGGCAGTCCCGTGGGCCGCCAGCTCCGCGGGCTGGGGGCCCTGTCTGATTCTGTGTGTGGCTGTGAATCAGCAGTGCCTGCAGCAGCGCCTGGCACACAGCGGCATCAGCATACTTACATAAAAGAAGCGGGTGTGGAGGAACGGTGACACTCAGGGGATGCTGAAGGATGCTGCTGCTATTTTCACTCTTAAGCGAATGTTTTCGTCCGCTGGGGCTGCTATAACCAAATACCTGAACTGGGTGGCTCACAAACAGGACATGTATTACTCAGAGTTCGGGGTGAGGAGGGGAGGTGAAGTCCGAGACCAGGCCGCCAGCCTGGTGGGGTTCTGATGAGGACTGTCTTCCTGGCTTGTAGATGGTGCCCCCTTACTGGGCACTCTCAGGGTGGAGGGTCAAGGCTCTGGTATCTTTTCCTCTCCTTAAAAGGGCACTAATCCCATCATGAGGGCTCCACCCACATGGCCTCATCTATACCTAGTCACTGCCCCAAGACCCCACCTCGAATATGGTCCCACTGGGGTTAGGGCTTTTCCCTGTGAATTTGGTGGACACAATACAGTCTGCAGCAGCAAATAATCTGCAGGATCAGCATTGTCAGCTGGGACTCGGGGGTCACTGAGGGTCTCTCCTCTCTTCTCTTCTTCCCCCAGGCCGGAGAGGGATGTGAAGACTCAAAATGACCCTCTTACCAGGAGACAATTCCGATTACGACTACAGCGCCCTGAGCTGCACCTCCGACGCCTCCTCCCACCCGGCCTTCTTCCCGCAGAGCCAGTCCCTCAAGGGCGTCTTCTACCGCCGGGCCCAGCGGCTGCGGCCTCAGGATGAGCCCCGCCTGGGCGGCCTGCCCGGGGACCGCCGCAGGCGGATCATCATCAACGTGGGCGGCATCAAGTACTCGCTGCCCTGGACCACGCTGGAGGAGTTCCCGATGACGCGGCTGGGCCAGCTCAAGGCCTGCACCAACTTTGACGACATCCTCAACGTGTGCGACGACTACGACGTCACCTGCAACGAGTTCTTCTTCGACCGCAACCCCGGGGCCTTCGGCACCATCCTGACCTTCCTGCGGGCGGGCAAGCTGCGGCTGCTGCGGGAGATGTGCGCGCTGTCCTTCCAGGAGGAGCTGCTGTACTGGGGCATCGCCGAGGACCACCTGGACGGCTGCTGCAAGCGCCGCTACCTGCAGAAGATGGAGGAGTTCGCCGAGATGGTGGAGCGGGAGGACGAGGAGGACGCGCTGGACAGTGGCAGTCAGGACAGCGAGGGCCTGGCGGAGGGAGACGGGCCCCGGGGCCGCTGCATGCGGAGGCTGCGGGACATGGTGGAGAGGCCGCACTCGGGGCTGCCGGGCAAGGTGTTCGCCTGCCTGTCGGTGCTCTTCGTCACCATCACTGCTGTCAACCTCTCCATCAGCACCTTGCCCAGCCTGAGGGAGGAGGAGGAGCAGGTAAGAGCCCGCAGCGGTAGGCGGGGAGACTTGCGGCCTGGGGGGTGGTCACTCAGGACGGGAGACAGAGCTGTCTGCTAGGCCACCTCCTCTTGGAAGGCCACAGCTCTCACCGTGTCACCTCCTCCAGGAGGCCCTCCCTGACTGCACTGGCTGAGGACCACCTTCCCTCCCTCCTGACATTATGTCATCCGCCTCCTCATTCCAATATGAGCTCCATACCTGTCCTGCTCTGTGCCCTGTGCCCCAGTGTCTTGCAGCAGTGTCCAGCACCACAAGGCACTCCAGCGCTCTCTGTTGGATGAATGAATGAATGAATGAATGAATGAATGAGTGAGTGAGTGAGTGAATAAATGGATGGCATGATTTACGATGTGCTTGGCCTGAAGCACATGACACGTCATGGACATTTATTTCACCCACTTAAGTCCTTTCTCGACCTTCCCAATTCCCCTGTATAAAAATACCCCAGAAATGTAATTTCTGTGGTGGGGATGCGTGTGGGCACGTGTCTGCACACAGTGAGCATGTCTTTGTGAGAAATGAGTGAGTGCACGGGAAGGGTTCGCTCCATAAGCTGGCGCACGGGGAGTGCTCCATTCTCAGGGCCCCCGCTGAGCAGGCGAGCCAGGGAACCAGCCCTGCCTGCGTCCCATCTGACAGAGGCTCCTCCCGCATCCTGTACCCCTGGGCAGTGTTCTCCCAGCCACGTGACAGATGAGAGCACTGAGGCCGAGCCGCTGGCCCAGACCCAGGTCTGACCGCGTCCAAATTCCGTGTTCTTAAATGTGGAACTGTGGGTTCCACCTGGAGCCTGAGTCCTGATACAGCCCACAAAGGTGGGTTATGGGCTGCACTTCCCAAAATGTTGACTTGGTCCCCAACGTTTATTTATTTTTAAGATATATTTTTTATTGATTTTGAAGAGGAAGGGAAAGGAAGGGAGAGAGAGAAACATCAAGGATGAGAGAGAATCACTGATCGGCTGCCTCCTGCACACCCCGCACTAGAGATCGAACCCACAACCTAGGCATGTGCCTTTGACTGGAATCGAACCCGGGACCCTTCAGTCCACAGCCCGGCACTCTATCCACTGAGCCAAACTGACTAGGGCTCCAACATTTAAAAGAAAGGTATTTTTCATTTAAAAAGTCAAACTCCCCTCTCCTATTAAAAAATCTGTGTGGTGGAGCCTGCTGGTCTGCCATCCCACACGGCCGCTCTCGCTCTCGGGGGGAGCTGGGTCCCCGGGACGCCTGCTCCCCGGTTCAGCCTCCTTCTGTGTGAGACCCTCGGCCTTTGAGTCGGGACCCCTTCCACACACATGGAGCAAATTTCAAGACAGACAGAAAGGTTTGGGCAGGTGTGAATTGTATAGGCCTTGGAGAGATAAGTTTGGCAGTATGAACTGAATCCAAATAGCATGCCAGCCAGCATTCACTGAGCACGGGCTGTGTCCCTGATGGAGAACTGGAGCTGCTCACCACGTGAGTTTTTCCACATGCACGCAGTATGGAAGAAGTAGCAATACTTTGGCATTTATAACCTGCAGAGGATATCTGGCACTTTTTTATATTTTGAATTTTATTAGTTTCTTATTCCCTAGAGAAAGAGGTGTAACCAGAGAGAGAGAGAGAGAGAGAGAGAGAGAGAGAGAGAGAGAGAAACATCGATGTGAGTGTTAAACATCAATCAGTTGCCTCCTGCACACCCCCACCCTCACCGGGAATCTAGCCCACAGCCCAGGCAGGTGCCCTGACAGCCTCTCAGTGTGTGGGATGCCACCTAACCGACTGAGCCGCACCCGCCAGGGCTGTCTTTGTTGAATTTTAAAAACAAGTGTTGCAACCACAGCATCACCCAGTAAAATTAACTATTGATAGGCATAAGGGGTGCTGATGAAGAGGGCGGGACTGGAGCCAGACAGCCTAAATTTAAATCTGATTTCCTCCACTCTGGTTGTGCATCTGTAGGCAAGTTACTAACCTCTCTGTGCCTCAGGTTCCTCACCTACAAAAAAAAAAAAAAAAAAAAAAAAAAGACAGAAAACAATCATCATCTGAGACCTTTCTGGAAGTACATGTACTTAGATTAGCATAGATTTTGTTTCAGCTCCAATGTATGTGACCCTGATTTCATCAGGAAAATGCTAATAAAGCCAGTTTTATTCAACTTCTGAAACTTGCTTTTTAAAAAGTAGTTCTTGCCGTAACAGGTTTGGCTCAGTGGATAGAGTGTCAGCCTGCAGACTGAAGGGTCACGGGTTCGATTCCGGTCAAAGGCATGTACCTTGGTTGCTGGCACATCCCCAGTAGGGGCCGTGCAGGAGGCAGCTGATTGATGTTTCTCTATCATGGATGTTTCTAACTATCCCTCTCCCTTCCTCTCTGTAAAAAATCAATAAAATATATTTTTAACAAATAAGTAAATAAAAAGTAGTTCTTAGCCTTTCTCATGACTCAGTGACAGCACTATTCTCTGACTTCATTTGTGGAGCAGTGGGGTGCACTGCCTCAGTTCCCCCTCGAGCACCCGTTTCTCTGTCTGAGGATTCAGGCACCACAGGGAGTCCCGGGGACCAGGGCACGTCTTCCAGCCTCAAGGAGCATCTAGGCCAGTGGAGGGAGGACAGGGACACCCCTGTGAGCACACGTGTGAGAACAAGAAGTCTGAGACCTCAGAGCCCCCCAGGATGAGTTCATCTCTCCAGCCTCTGACGTGTTTCTAGAGAGAGAACTATGAACCCAGCTGTCCCCGGCGATGGCAGGCCGCCCCAGGCCGCAGCCATCAGTGCCTGCCTCTCTGCCAAAGGCCCCTTTGAACGGGAGGTCACCACCACCCAGTTCTATTCCAGAGAGACCCACTGGCAGCCCGCCTACCAAGGGCAGCACTCAGGTGTGTGCGAGAGGCCGATTGGGTGTTTTCTTTGTACTGACTTATCGCAACATTTCCCATCCCGGAGATTTCACAGAAAACTCCAAGCTTCCAGCCTTTCTTCACTGAGGCTGTCTCAAGCCTGAATTAGTGATTCAGGGCAGCAATCAAGAGGGGGTGGGGGGTCACGGGAGTGTTTGCCATGCTCTCGGGCAGCCTCCACCCCAAATGTCTCAGCTCCCCCACTTCCTTTGCCCGCCTGGCCTTGAGTTGCCCCCTCTGTCTGAACGCCAGGCCAGTGCCCTTACGTCCGTCCGGTAACACATATGAGCTGCTCACCTGCCGCACACCAGGCCTTCTGCCCCATTATTGGGATTACAGTCTGCTGGGACAGGAAGGAGGGGCAGAGACAGACAATAACCATGATAAATAAGTACTTAAAAGCATATAAAAGACGTTAAGTGCTATGAATAAAGAGAGTGGGATGAGGGGAATCCGCTATAGGACAAAGGGAGAGGGGGATTTTTAAACAAGGGGTCACCAAGGCCTCCCTGGGAAGGTGAGATTGAAGCGAAGAGCTGGGGCAGGAGGGCAGAGCCGTGTGGGTGTCTGGGGAAGAGGAATCCTGCTGGGGAGAGTCAAGGCCGGGCTGGGGATGAGCCTGGGCTGCTGGAGGGGCAGTGAGGAGACCCACGAGGAGGGAGCAGGTGAGCAGGTGGGCAAGGGCGAGGAGGCTGGAGAGGTGGCAGCTGCCATGTGTGTCCTGGGAGACTTGCTCTGTCCCTCTGAGTCATGGGAAGGGTGCTGACCAAGGAGGGCCAGGAACTGACTCATGCTCAGGGTCCCTCTGGCCGTGTGTACTATGTGGATTGTAGGCGAGGGAGCCAGGCAGGGGGTGCCCACCCTGCCCAGGTGAGAGAGGGTGGTGGCTAGACCAGGGTTGGGGCCGCGAGAAGTGATTTGATTCTGGAATCATTTGAAATAAAGAGAAATAAAGGTTTCCTGAGGATTACGTGGGAGGTGTCAGCACAAGGCTCAGGCTCTTGTCCTGAGCAAAATAGGAAAAGTAGAAACACTGTTTGCTAATCAGGGGAGGGACAGGCGGGCTGGTGAAATCAGGAGCCCAAAGGAACTAGATATTTTTTCATCTTTACTGAACTTACTGGGGTGATATTCATTAATAAATTATACAGGGTTCAAGTGTACAGCTCTGCAATGAAACTAGAACGTAATTGTTCTTACCACACACACAAAAAATGACAATTATGTGACATGATAGAGGTCTATGCAGTAACCATGTTGCGATGTTCAGATGCACCCATCAACATATGGACACCTTACACTGACATGTTAATTATACCTCCACAAAAATAAACGTTTAAGAAAGTCAGGAGCTGGTTTGGGACATGAGTTTGTGACTCCCCTCAAACACCCAGAGGTGACATCAGGGAGGCAGCCCAGCCATCTGGGTTCGAAGGTCAGGGGTGAGGTCTGGGCAAGAGAGAGAGAGAGAGAGAGAGAGAGAGAGAGAGAGAGAGAGAGAGAGAGAACGCGGTGGTCAGCATCAAGATGACACCTCAAGCCCTAGCGGTCACCTAGGGGTGAGCATCACTAGCTAGAGGCCCCAGGGCCATGTGACACAGGCGGGTGGGTGGGCGGGCGGGCGGGCCGGCTGTGCCCAGGGCAGAGCTTCGTGCTCCTCCCGGGGGGACCGCTGACTCTCCCGGGCCTCTCCCCTCTCGCCCAGGGCCAGTGCTCCCAGATGTGCCACAACGTCTTCATCGTGGAGTCCGTGTGCGTGGGCTGGTTCTCCCTCGAGTTCCTGCTGCGGTTCGTCCAGGCGCCCAGCAAGTTCGCCTTCCTGCGGAGCCCGCTGACCCTCATCGACCTGGTGGCCATCCTGCCCTACTACATCACCCTGCTGGTGGACGGGGCCGCCTCCGGCCGCCGCAAGCCGGGCGCCGGCAACAGCTACCTGGACAAGGTGGGGCTGGTGCTGCGGGTGCTGCGGGCGCTGCGCATCCTGTACGTGATGCGCCTGGCCCGCCACTCGCTGGGGCTGCAGACGCTGGGCCTCACCGCCCGCCGCTGCACCCGCGAGTTCGGCCTCCTGCTGCTCTTCCTCTGCGTGGCCATCGCCCTCTTCGCCCCGCTGCTCTACGTCATCGAGAACGAGATGGCCGACAGCCCCGAGTTCACCAGCATCCCCGCCTGCTACTGGTGGGCCGTCATCACCATGACGACGGTGGGCTACGGGGACATGGTGCCCAGGAGCACGCCGGGCCAGGTGGTGGCGCTCAGCAGCATCCTCAGCGGCATCCTCCTCATGGCCTTCCCCGTGACCTCCATCTTCCACACCTTCTCCCGCTCCTACCTGGAGCTCAAGCAGGAGCAGGAGCGGGTGATGTTCCGGAGGACCCAGTTCCTCATCAAGACCAAGTCGCAGCTGAGCGGCATGTCCCAGGACAGCGACATCCTGTTTGGAAGTGCCTCCTCCGACACCAGAGACAAGAACTGAGCCTGGAGACCACCACCGCCGCCACCGCCACCGCCAGGTCACCCCCAGCCCTGCCTGCGGCTTGACGCTATCGCCATCACTGCAGACGCCTCGTAAGGCTCCTGCCGGTTCCGAACGTGGCCCTGGCCTAGGACTGACCCCGTGCACGCCCCTGGGAGGGTGTCCACAGCATCCCAGAAGGGTTCCTGCCCTCCTCGGCCAGCCCAGCTGGTCCCAGCACACGGCGTGACCGTCCCCGCCCGCCCTTGCCCTCAGGCCTGGGTCCCTCCATGAGGAGGTGCTTGTTCTTTCCACCATGTACATAGCATGCCCAGCCAAGACCTGCTTCCCGGGTGTGCCTAGAGAACACGTACCAACGGCCGCAGCCGCATGTCTGTCTTCCCTGTGGGTCACATGCCATTAAAGAAAACCAGTGAAAAGGTAGCACGCCTCCCCTGGGTTCTCTTAAGAAAGGAGAGTATCGCCCAGCAGAACCCGCCAGTGTGGGGACCGGAAGTAACAGGCCTGTCTCCCTGGGTCCCTTGGGGCCAGGGGGGCCCCAGTGGGGCTGGAGGGGAAGGAAGGCTTAGGGAAATTTGTTGGTAAATACGGAATTCGCTCTCTCTTGTCTCTCTCTTTGGCTCCCTTTTTCCTCCTCGCCCATCCCTTTTTCTCCTATTTTGCACCTTTAGGCCCATATTCTCAAACTTTTCCCCCAAGGTACCCTTCACGGTTCAGTGCACACCAAGAGGCCTGTCAGCATTGCTCACTACAAAGGTGAAATCGCTTCGTTTTATCTTTTAAAAAAAGAGGCTGTGCTTTTAATTCTGTTCCACATTTATTTAAAATTTGGAAAAATACTTTAAACTATGTCTAAATCGAAGCTGAGAGTGGGGTTGATGCTTCAGGGGTGTGGGGAAGGGGTTCTCTGAACAGTCTGAGACGCATAGTCTGAAGCTCCCAAAGGACTCCCACATCCCCCAAAGACCCACAGAGCACCTGCCGCAGGGAGCACCTCCTGACCTCATGGATTGAGGGAACCCCGGGCCATCCCACCTGGCTAACTCAGCTCTCAGGGGTCAGAGCCCCTCATCCCTCGGTGCCAGACAGTCACAGCCTGTCTTCACCCCCATGGGTCCGGCAGCGTCACTTCATCCCGGCCCACAGCCCCTCCCCTGGGCCAGCAGCACAACGCATGCTCCAACGCAAACCCGCCCGCTGGCTGCCCTGCTAACTCCCCCGGGGCTGTCCATCACGTTGGGAGTAAACATAGATGCCCTGCATGCCCTGGGCCCCGCCCTCCTCTCCAGCTCCAGCTCCAGCTCCAGCTCCCACCTCTATGTCGCTCACTCCACCCAGCCACACCGGCCTTTGTTCTGCTCTCTCCATGAGCCTAGCCCGTGGCCGTCTCAGAGCCTTCACACGTGTGGTCCCTCTGCAGGGACTGCCCTTCCCATAGAGCACTGCATGGCTGGCTCTTTCCCACCACCTCCCTGGCCACGTCTCCACAGAGTCCACGCCAGCACCTCCGCCACCACCATCTCCCTCCCAACCTGCTTGATCTCACCCACTGAGAAAGCTCTGAAACTGCCCGGTCAGTTTCTCTGCCACTCACGTATGGTCCGTTTCCAGCAGGCGGAGGCTATGCTGGGAGAGACATGGCTCACCCCCAGCACCCAGCACAGGGCCTGGCACCTAGTAGGTGCTCAATCAATACTTGTTGAATGAATGAATGAATGAATGAATGAATGAATGAATGAAAAATGAAGGGAAGCAGAAAGAGGGCCAGGAAGTGGAAAGGCGTCTGTTTTTAACATTGGATGCTGGGCCTCCGAGCACCCCCTCTCTCCCCCTGGGGGCTGGAGAGGGGCCTCCCCGTGCACTATCACAATACGCAGGCAGTGATGCGGAGTGGAAATATCACTCGAGACTCGAGGGCCTTGTTAAAGGCTCCCCTGACACCTGCTTCCATGACTCACGCCTGAAAAGTAAGTTTTCCGACTAATTAGCTCTACCTTCCCAGCCCGGGGAGTGTCAGAGCGATCGGCACTGCCGTCGTGGTAATCACACGTTAGATTTATGAAATGACCTTTTTTTCCCCTCCGAAGCGGCTGTGAGAGACAGGAACGGCTGAAAATGCTAAGTAGAACGTGACACCGAAAGGCATAAAAATGGAGCCCTTTAAAAGTCAAGGGGATGGGAAGCAAATACCGTTTGGGGTGGAGGAGGTGCTGGGACAAGCACAAGGAGGAGACTCCCTCTCAAACCCTCCCTTCCCTCCCCTACCCGCGCCCCCCCCCCCCCCCGCACCTCCCTGAGGACAGAGGCTGAAGCTGGCAGTGCAGGGAGGAGCTGGGGGCGCTGAGGCCCACAGGCCCTGGCATCTTGCAAAGATTCTGGCCGAAGCTGGTGCTGAGGCAGAGGCCCGGGCTTAGGCACCTCTCAGGCCTCCCTTGAGGGTCAGAGGACCTGCCCATGCAGAGTGGGGCTCAAGCGCCCTTGGTCCTGATTAAGAACAGGAGCCTCAGACACCTAACTAGCCACTTCCAGAACCCTGACCAAACGGATGGTGATGATTTTCCACATTTTTCTCATTATGTGAAATCAGATGCAGAAATCGAATTGAATTAGTGTGAGCACTGCACTAGGGAAACAGCAAATTTCCAATTTGTTTTATATTTTAGTAACCAGGTTATCCTCCATCTCTGATTTGGCTCATCGCTTCTGCAAGACTCACAGTGGAGGATTGGGGAGCTGATTTAGCAACACAGATTCTCAGGCCCCACCCCTGAACAGGGCCAGGACTTCCCACCTTGGGCTTGGAATTTTAGGCAGAGCAAAAAAAAACAAAAAAAAAAAAAAACAGTGATCAAGATAACTCATTTTAATGCAGTATTTTTTTTAAATCAAGTTTAATGTCAAAAATCCATGATGAGCAAAATATCAAATTTGTAAATAGAGACAGAATCAGCCTTTGTCATGCCACTGCCTGGTTCTGGTCCAATCCCAACTCCCCTGGCATATCCAGTGACTCAGCACTAATTGGCATCTCCAAAGAGTGCAGGCGGGACTTAGCACCTGTACCCGCAGCTGCTGAGCATGGGCACCCCATCCGCTGAAGGGCATCGGGATGGGCACCAGCACCAGCTCCTGCCCCAGTGAGGGTTTTAGAACTAGCCCCTGTTCCTGGGGGACCCACACAGTGATGGGGAGAGACATGTGACAGGAGACAGTGGTGAGCACGAGGTGGCCCGGCAGAGACCAACAGGCTGCGGGAGGTGCAGAGCAGCCACATTCGAGGGTCAGGGAAGGACCCTCTGAGAAGGTGACGCTGAAAAGTGATCCGAGCAGAGAGAGCAGCCAGTGCAAAGGCCCAGAGGTAGGGAAGACCCGGACATTTCTCCGGCTGCCCAGGGGCACGTGGGCACGGGAGCATGCCCCTGCTGGGGGCACCCTTCCTCCCAGGAGAGAACCCAGACGTGCCAAGTAGACATCCCTGAATAAACGTTTCTAGAGATTTTACCCTAAAACGTGCTATCAAAGCAACTGGGAGAAAACAGACCCCACAGAACTGGATTCGGTCCCTGCCCCCGAGGGGCCGGTTACACGATGGAGAAGACACGGAGTAATGTCCTTCTGCACATGTGTAATGACGGGGTACACTCACCTCCTCCCCTGGGGCAGCCTCCGCGTTCTTACTGGGATTGCTGCCGAGCCTCCCCCCGGGTCCCTCTGCTCTTGCCCCCTCTCTGTCCATTCTTGCACAACAGCAGGGGGCCCTGCTGGAACCCAAGTCAACTCCTGCTCAGTCTCCACTCACGGCAAAAAAAAAAGCTGGTGACATCCATGCAGTCAGAGCCAGAATCTCCTTCGGCCCCACCCCCCTTCCCTGGGCTCCTTGCCTCTCCCTCCTCTCTGCTTCAGACACACCAGCCCCCTGTCTTCAGGGAACAGACAAGCGCAGCAGCACCTCAGGGCCTTTGCACGTGCTGTTTGCTCCGGCCAGAAGACTCTTCCCTAAGGAATTCCCTCGTCACTAGCTTCACCTCCTCATTCGGTCTCTGCTCAAAAGACACTTCAACAGAAAGGCCTTATCTGGCCTCCTCCCTGCAGCCCAGCACAAAAGATCACTCTCCCAGCACGCCCCAGCCTGTTCCCCAGGCCTCCTATTTTCTGTGTTCTGATGCTTTGATATCTGTGGCCTAGCAGACCCTGAAGAGCCTGCCCCTCCCGGAGTTAGCCAATTCCTAGAGACAGTAGCAGCATGCTGCTCAAATACAAACCAGTCCACGCAGACTCCAGACCCCACCCCCTCCTTTCTCAGGCCCTCGTTCTGCACGCCACCATCCACCTGCCTGTCACCCAGGGCCAGGTACCCCTAGGGCAGAGGTGGAGAACACCCAGCCATATAAGGCCCACAATATCGTTTGGTCTGGCCCTGCCAAGGCAACCACAGGAAGACTAGAAATTCAATAAACCTAGGAGCTTTTTTCATAGCAACAGAAGTCTCTATTAAGTGAATGGTACTAAGTGAGTGATGCTGTTCATACCCAATGGCCCTTGGCTGGAAAAAGCTTCCCCACCCCTGCCCTAGGGGACAGCCTCCCACACTGCAGAGCCACTGAAGCCTTTCAAACTAGCCAGTCCTGAGACTGCTTCCCTGCCTTGTCCGTTCCTTCCCTCAAAAACCACAGCAAAGGCTTGTGCCCGCTGTTCCCCCATCTCTCCTCAGACCCTCCCCGGCGCTTCCCCAGGGGCCCCCATGGTGTGGCCTGCCCCCTCCTCTTGGGATCTGTGAGAATAAAAAATGTCTTTTCAATGGAAGTCATCTCCTGTTCTACTGGCCTTGCCACCTGAATAATAATAAAATTTATATTTTAAAACACCAGCCCCCTTCACCCTGCATTGTCCTTCTCTAAAACCTGTATTATCCCCCAACACAGTATGTATTTATTTGCCCATGGTCATTCTTTGTCCACTAGATGGCCAGCCCCATGGGGGGAGGGGAAAATACAGTAGTATCCCCAGTCTCTGATAACACCTGGCACATAGTAGGTGCTTAGTAAATACTTGCTGCATAAATGAATTCCTGAGTCCCTTACTTCTGGACAGAGTCCCATAAAACACACGAACACATCAGCAATATTTGTTCACCTAGCTCATGGCGTGAATCCTATTACCATCCATTCCTATTTGCTGACACCACAATTTTGATGGGCAAACGACCCACCCCACAGAGTCACCCAATGATTTCTGTTTGGAGACAGCCTCTATCCTGTGAGTTTAGTCCTCCGTTAATTCCTGTATTTTGAGTTAAATGTATGGAAAGATACTATAGGACTTTGTTTTGAAACCATAAACCAGAGCCTGAAAGATTTTCATTTTCTTTTCTGGAAAGAACATGCTGCTTACCCAAATGACCTATAAAAGTCCAAATAAATAAGTTTGTTGAAATAAATTTAAAGCTGCAACTGGCCTTGTTTAAAACAAAAAATAAATAAATAAATAACCAACAACAGGGGGAAGAGTAACGGGATGGGACTATATTACTTGGTAGCTATTGGTATTCCATCATGTTTATTATTACATATGCATGGAACCCAAAAAACAAGTACTTAGAATCATTCTCTATGTGACAGATGGACCTAATAGGTGGCCAAAATCACTGCTAAATGGACAGAGCTATTTCTCCACAAAGTCCATGAGGAGGGAAATGACTCCTCTCTTCAGAGCTCGGGGCTCTTTGCAGCTGACATAAAAAGTATTCCGCAGTTCCAGTCAGCCCAGGTATCTGGGACGGGGAGGGGAGGGGAGGGGAGGGGAGGGAGCTGCGGGAAGGAAGCAATCCCTTTATTCTGCCGGCTCTTTCTTATGCCTTCGGGGCTGGGTCTGAATGAGAAGCCCAGCAAGGATCCTGTGGACGTCAGCACCCAGACACCTCCGACAGCATGTGGGTCCTGAGGCTGATGGCGGCCCTCTCGCCAACCAGCACCCTGGTCTTTGGAGCAGGCAGTCCGTGTCATTTTCCTCATCTGAATCATCCCAAATAGGCACGTCCTATTCTGTGAGTGTGACAACCTGGAGAGGCAGGCAGGGTCCCGAACCAGCAGAATGATCTTGGGCTTTGGAGCCAAAGAATCTCAAGTTCAATCCTCTGACAAGCCACTGCCTTGGCGTGTGTCTCCGAGCAAGTCACTGAACCTCGTGTTCACCCCCTATGAGGATTAAGTGAAATAAAGAATTTAAAGCACCGAGAACTGGCCCATAGTAAGTGCTCAATAAATAGTAGCTACTATTACTATTATTTTTCACTAGAGGCCTGGTACACGTAATTGTGCATGGGGGGCAGGGGGTCGTCCCTAAACCAGCCTGCATCCTCTCCAATCTGGGATCCCTCTCACAATCCAGGGCTGCTGGCTCCCAACTGCTCACCTGCCTGCCTTCCTGATTGCCCCTAACTGCTTCTGCCTGCCAGGCTGATCACCCCCTAACCACTCCCAGGTCAACCTGATTGATGCCTAACTGCGCCCCTACCAACCTATTTGCCCCAACTTCCCTCCTCTGCCAGCCTGGTCACCCCTAACTGCCCTCCCTTGCAGGCCTGGTCCTTCCCAACTGCCCTCCCCTGCTGGCCATCTTGTGGTGGCCATCTTGTGTCCACATGGGGGCAGGATCTTTGACCATATGGGGGCAGCCATCTTGTGTGTTGGAGTGATGGTCAATTTGCATATTACTCTTTTATTAGATAGGCTTATTCTCCCCTTTTCCCCTACCCTCCCCCCCCCATTCCCCACCAAACTCATCTAGCAGCAGCGAATAGGGTTTGACAAATTACTAGCACACAGGAGACCATGAGAGCACGGTCTGGCCTGATTTTGTGCAGCATTTCCAGGGACTTTCACACATTTCTCATTTGCCTGCACAGCGGCGGCTGCTGATTGCAAGTGAGTTTTCACACTTTGCTACGACAGACTTGGCAGAACCACAATCTGGAGATCTTCTCATTAGCAGGTGGGTAATGAGCTTGGGGGAACGGCATCCTGGGGCAGTTCCTCTGGGATCTGGATTTTTTTACCCCTCCTCCCTCACCCCCCCCCCCCCGTGGCCAGCCTGTACTCCCCCCCCTGGACCTACGGCTCTGGCTTCCACTAGCTGGGTGGCCCTGGGCTAATCACCGAACTTCTCTGAACACTGCCTTCCTCATCCGGAAATAAGGGGTAATGGTCACGCCTTCCTCCAGGGGCTGAGTGAGGACGGGGAGGGGACCAAATGAGATGAGGCAGTGCCTGGCAGAGAGGAGATAGATATTTGGTAATAGTTCCTTCCTAAAGCCACTCTGTAAAAATTAAAATGGACGTTGTATCAGGCAGGATTATTATGATTCCAACTAGCAGAAAACCCAACTCAAACTGCCTCTGGGAGGGTGGGAGGGGAGCATGTGGTGGTGGAGCAGAGTTTGGAGAGAGGACATTCCTAGGCTCACGTAACTGAAAAGTCCCCAGGCCATGCCAGCTTCAATGTCACCAGGTGCAGCTCAATGTCACCAGGAGGCCCTTCCCTCCTTCTTACAATCTCCATCTTGTCGGCTTCCCTCCTGTTCCACCTGCCAGCTCAGGACTCTCCCTTCATGGTGACAACACGGCTTCAGCAGCCCAGCCGCGCATCTTCTCAAGTTCAGGTCCAACAGGAAAGAGCAAGATACCTTTCGATTAGCTCCTGCCAGAAGTTCTGAGATTCGCTCTGACTGGAATAGCGCAGACCATGTGTCCACCCGATCGGTGAGGTCATGAGGAGCCAATGGGCTTGCTATACCATGGGGACATGCTATACCTTGGGGTTTGAGAGAGAGGGAAGCATGTAAGCAGGCAGAGCCAGCAGTGTCCCTCTAGCGCCCCCTACTGAGAAACCCTAATACTGCACTCAGGGCAAAGGAGAGATGCTTAGTAAGGAACTCTGTCCATTATGGCTAGAGTAGGTATCAGAGAGGCAATGAATTGGTAATCGGCATACATCCCAAGGCCTGCAGCTGGGGAGGCATCTTCCGGAAGGAGCTTTGGTCAGAGAGAAAGCACCGCTGCACCCAGAGCAGGAAGGAAACAGTTAATAAATCCCCCTCCCTCTCCCTCCCCCCAGTCTTCTGGCAGTGCCCGCCTTTGCAAACCCAGCCAGAAGCCAGGAGGCAGAACCCCGCTGCCCGAGTGATGCAGGCCCTAACAGTCAGCCTTCCTGGGCCGAAATGGGTCTGGGAATGCCCAGCTCAGCGGCACTGGCACTATCCCCATTTTACAGTTAGGATAAGGAGCTTGCCACGGCAACACATAGACCTGGCTCTGCCCAGCCGAACACCCAGCCCTGGAGCCTTCCTCTGGGACAGTGGTTGGCAAACTCATTAGTCAGCAGAGCCAAATATCAACAGTACAACGATTGACATTTTTTTGGAGAGCCAAATTTTTAAAACTTAAACTTCTTCTAATGTCACTTCTTCAAAATAGACTCACCCAGGCTGAGGCAGTTTGTGGAAGAGCCACACTCAAGGGGCCAAAGAGCCGCATGTGGTTCGAGAGCCGCGGTTTGCCGACCACTGGTCTGTGAGCAGCAGCAAGAGGGAGCAGGGCCATTGGGGAGCCAAAACAGAAAAAGAAGCATTCCTAGGAGCTCACATGGCAATGCGGTCCCTCCTAGCAATTTCAGTAAACCTGCCTCTACTTGCTCAGGAGAGGGAGAGAAAAATAATCACTTCAATCTCTTTCCAGCAGGCGGACCAGCAAGAGTTCTCCCTTCTCCTGGACTCCCTTCCATTTGCACGTTGACCCAGGCTGCTGTGAGGTGAAAAGTAAGTGAAAATAAAGGAGGAAAGCGGAAGAGAGAATAATGCAAAATGCAATCACACTGCACCAAGCGGGAGGGATGAGAAATCAGTAACCGGAGCCTGTGACATGTGCTGCCTGCCAGTGGCGTGTGTGGATTTTAGGGAAATATATACAGGGTGCCCTCCCCCCAAATGTATACACACTTTGAATAATTAAAAAGGCAGAATAAAAACTATAGCCCTACAGGTTATGTATTGTTACAAGAAAGACAAAGGTTCTTAAATGAAACTCTCTGTAGCCTGAAAATTATTTTAAAAAGAAATAAAGAGGTTTCCTTCATACAAAAAATAAATAAATAAAATTTTAAAAAATAAAAATAAAAAGGCAGAATACATTTCATTTTCAAACTGTAACAGACTCCACAGCTATCAGCTGTTAAAGTGTGTATGCATTTTGGAGGGACACCCAGTATTCACAACTGGCTTGCCCTGCAAACCTGGATCCTGGACCATCCAGTGGAAAGTGGGGATGTTTGCCTCAGGAATACAAATGTGCTTTTTGTGGATCACACTGTCTCCTTGTTGGGGCCGCTGGTTTACAGTAGCTGGTTTGCAGTGAGCCTGAGCGTGCTCTCAACCCTTGCTACTCAAACTGTGGTCCATGAGCCGGTAGCACCCACGCCCCTGGGAGGCCTTAGAAGTACAGACTCTGTATCAGATTGCAATAGAAGCCTATTATACTGAAATACAGCTGTAGCCCTGACCGGTTTGGCTCAGTGAATAGACCGTTGGCCTGCGGACTCAAGGGTCCCAGGTTCGATTCCGGTCAAGGGCATGTACCTTGGTTGTGGGCACATCCCCAGGAGGAGGTGTGCAGGAGGCAGCTGATCGATGTTTCTCTCTCATCGATGTTTCTAACTTTCTATCCCTCTCTCTTCTTCTCTGTGAAAAATCAATAAAATATATTTTAAAAATAAAATACAGCTTTATCAAAATAGTTTTAAAACAAGTAAATTGTTCAGTAATAAACAAGTTTCTTTACTAACCCCATTAATTAACAAGATATAGCCATGGTTCTAATAATGACCATAATTTGGAGATATTTCTGAGCATAAACAATATTTCAAGATATCTTCATATGTATTCAGCAGTTGTAATGTAACATAAAAATATTGGGATTTTATTGGTAACTAGAGGCCTGGTGTATGACATTCATGCACTGAGGGCTGGGGCCCTCGCCTCACTGTCCGGGACTCCTCAGGCGATGTCCGACTGCCGGCTCAGGCCTAAGCCAGCAGTCAGACATCCCCCAAGGGGTCCTTAGCACTGCCAGGAGGTGGGAGAGGCTCCCGCCACTGCCGCTGCCCTCTGGCTGAGTGGCATTCCTGCTGTAGGAGTGCACTGACCACCAAGGGGCAGCTCCTGCATTGAGCATCTGCCCCCTGGTGGTCAGTGCACATCATAGCGACCACTGGTCGTTCCACTGTTGGGTCAATTTGCATATTAGCCTTTGATTATATAGGACTAGAGCCCCAGTGCATGAAATCCGTGCACAGGGGGAGGGGTCCCCTTAGCCCAGCCTGCACCCTCTCCAATCCAGGATCTCTCAGGATCTGGCCTAAACCAGCAGTTGGACATTCCTCTCACAATCCAGGAATACTGGCTCCTAACTGCTCACCTGCCTGCCTGCCTGATCCCCCCCTAACTGCCACCCTGCTGGCCTGGTCACCCCTTACTGCCCCCCTGCCAACCTGGTCACCCCCAACTGCCCCTGCCAGCCTGGTCATTCCTCACTGCACCCCCCTGCTGACATGGTCACCCCCATCTGCCCCCCTGCGGACCTGGTCATCCCACACAGCCTGCTGCTCACCCCCATCTGCCCCCCTGCGGACCTGGTCATCCCACACAGCCTGCTGCTCAGTCATTTGGTCACCCCTCACTAACCCCCCTGCTGGCCTGATCACCCCATGCAATCATCTATTTGGTTGCAATGGTCACATAGGCTTTTATTATTATAGATAGGCAATGGTATAGGGAAGGAAAATATTCTTTTTACTTCTGCCCTCAGTTCTCAGCTCAACTCTAACAAAATAGAGTAACAAGAGAACAGCATAAAGTTTATTTAATAAAAATTGTATGTGCCTGAACCGGTTTGGCTCAGTAAATAGAGCATCGGCCTGCAGACTGGAAGGTCCTGGGTTCGATTCCAGTCAAGGGCATGTACCTTGGTTGTGGGCACATCCCCAGTGGGGGCTGTGCAGGAGACAACTGGTGGATGTTTCTCTCTCATTGATGTTTCTAGTTCTCTATTCCTCTCCCTTCCTCTCTGTAAAAAATCAATAAAATATGTTTTTTTAAAAAATTGTATGTGCCATAGAACTTCCTAGGGAGATAAAGACCCAAGGTGGAGACCATACCTAATATCCTAGGTTGAACAAAGGGTAGCAATGATGAAAAACTCACTAAATATACGGGGAGACTGGAGGAAGATGCGTTCTTTTCTAAGTCTCTTTGTACAGATTTTTCTTTGCCTCAACTCCACGTCTCTGGGGATAAGGATGTTTCTTTCTCCCTGGTACAAGGTGGGGGGGTTAGAGGGCGGGCACTTTGCACATGGGAGATTGTACCCAGCCCAAAGAATCCCTTCATTGCCACCACACATTGTGTGCTGAGTCACTAACATTTTAAAACCTGGAGCTTTGACATAAAAATCTAGATTCCAGGCTTCCTGGCAGCACCGGCCTGCATTCCCGCCGAGCAGCCGATGAACGGCTGTCCCTTTAAGTGGCCCTATGCCGTCCTGTGCCCATGACTTAGAGTCTGCACCAGCAGCAGGCCAGCTCATCCCTGTTTGACCTCCAGCTGAAGTGTTCGGTGTAATGCTTCTTATAATAGAAAGCTTTCTCTGTACTTGAGATGCTTACCCAAAGTGGGGGAAAGAATATTACAAAAGAGCACACGTATTTGTCACACCCTCATCCCTTTCCCCCTCGTTTCTGTTGCCTGTGGGACTCCTGACACATAGAATAGTGGCAAAGCAAGGAGGCAGATGTTTGCACATAAATAAGCTTTGCAGTCCCCTGCCTCATAACAGGTGCTACATAAATTGTTATTAATTTCCCTCCTTTGGAGCGCATATGCACTCGGATAGTTTCATGTGCCAGAAGCTGGCACTCAGATACTCATGCTCTCCAGCTAATAGCCTGGGCAGCGAGGAGTTCAATCTGAATTGCAATGGTCTGGAGGCCGCAGAGAACTGCTGTCTGTTCCTTGTCCTTCACCCCCACCTACTGGTCCTTCCCAGAACTACATCCTGGGTCAAGTCAGCTCTCCCCGCTGACCCTGCTAATGAAGTATCCAGGTTTATCAAGTTCCATAAGGGAGGTAATTATCCTAACATATCTATTTATCTGGAAGACGTTCTTGTGAGAGGGACCCTCTGTATTTCCCGTGTTCTTCTGGACCTTTCCATACTGGCCAGGGGAGAGTGTTCAGGCTGTCTCTAACATCTGGTCCATATCATACGTAGGTGCCACAATTATCTTATGGCTTCAACCTCAGATTAGAAGTCAGTCCCAAAGCTTGGGTAATGGAAGCATGAGAGGGCTATATCTTCCCCCCGGATCTGCACGTGCCTGGCTACGTGCTATTCTTCAGTCCTCAAACTCCAATAGCCCTTCCTTGGCCATCCTTTTTTAAGAGGCCATCAGCTGCCTCCCCACTCGGTCCCTCTCGTCACATTACCAGGACTGATCTCCTTCATAGCTAATATTATTTATCGCTTATGGATTTCCTACCTGTCCACCACCTGTGGATCCCAACACAAGGCAAGGGTCCTTCTATTTTGGCAGGATTTGACCCTCACTACCACCCCTTGGCACTAGTATTACTGGTATAAACACCCTTTTTGGTGTTAAGGCACTAGGTCTTTATCCCAACAATTCCATGTCTAGCAAATTAACCTCCACAAATAAATAGGCATGTGTACCAGGATGTTCATCACAGCATCCACAGATTCATATTCGTCGTAGAAAATAGACTAGAAATTAGTTTGGGGTCCTTATCCCGGCATCCACAGACTTCCAGAAGTATCCATGGCTTGGCCTGCATTTCCACATGATTGGTTTCCCTGTATTCCTATGTAATTTACTTCATGCGTGTGAAAACTCTTTTTCCTGAGAAGTCCGTAGATTCCAGCAGACTGCCAACGGGAACTCTAAGACAGAAGAAAGAAGAAGAAGATGATGAACCCTTTCGTGAAAAGAGTGGTTAATTGATCATGGTACATGTACACAGTGGAATTCTAACTGAGCTGTTAAAAAGGGATGGGTTTGTGTACATGTACTGATCTAGAACAACCTCAAAGTAAACCGCGAAGTGGAAACAGCCAGGTGTGGGGCGGTGCGGAGAGCAAGCTCACCTGTGTGTCGGAGAAAAGGAGGTGCTTCGACCTCTTTGCGGGTGCACACAGACCCTCTCAGGAAGGAGACACAAAGGCCGGTCACCAGGGCTGCTCGGGGTCAGGGAACTGGGTGCTCAGGTTCTGGTGGGGAAGATGCTCCATTTTTACTCTTTTTGTGTTATTTAGATCATTTAAAAGCATGGACAAACATCTTCTTTTAAGTCCAAGTTGGAAAGCTTAAATAAACCTGAAGCATAATCCTTAAAGCAACAACATTTGGCAGAGTCTCATTACATTTAGTTGAGGAAAGGATAAGTACATGCATGATAAAGTGACAACATACTTACTTTTTATTCTTTTATTTTTATGGATTTTTAATGACAGAAACAAAAAATACCTAAAACCGCAGCTTCTGGAAGAACCATTTGTTCTTGCTGGTCCTGTACCTCTCTTCAAACTTGCCTTTGGCTGCTGTCAGGCCTTGTGTTTTAGAGCAGGGTTTCTCCCTACTCGGCCTCTCATCACATTACCAGGACTGATCTCCTTCATAGCTAATATTATTTATCGCTTATGGATTTCCTACCTGTCCGCCACCTGTGGATCCCAACCCAAGGCAAGGGTCCTTCTATTTTGGCAGGATTTGACCCAAGGAGATGGCCACAAAGCACCTTGTGGACATGAGGTGATTGTAGTTACAAACTTTCACAAAAGACTTGATCTTTGACCTCTTGCCAATTTTCTTCTTGCCCACGGCAGCAGTCACTTTTTGGGGGGGTGGGTGTAGCTGTCAATTCCAGCTACCAGAGCGCGGCTGTAGGGGCGGTCCCAGGTGCCCTCGTCAATGTTCTTCACAATGACGGCTTTGCATCCGGAGTAGCATCCTCCCAGGACCAGCCCCACCTTCCTGGGTTTCATAAACTTGCCCATTCCTAGAGCAGAAAAGAAAAGCAACATACTTTTTTAAAATGGTATCTAAGATCAAGCTCACAGTCCACCTGCTCAGAATCACTTCCCAGACAAGGGCCCTCGGTGACACCAGGAAGCCTGGTGGACTGAGAGGTCCCAGCTCTCTGTGCTCCCGATTGACCGCACTGTGGGGTCCACCACGCACACCGTTCTTCCTATCACCCTGGAACCTTCATTTTGCCTTGGAGAATCCCTAAATGGCTAGACTTCAAATTATTTAAAAGTTATCGTGCTTTAAAAAAAAACTTTAATTATGGTAAAACACACACACTACATTTATCAAATGAGCCACTTTTATGGGTACAGTTCAGCAGTGTGAAGCACATTCACATCATTGTTCAGTAGATCTCCAGGACCTTTTCATCTTGCAAAACTGAAACTATATTCACTGAAAAATTCCCCACGTCCCCTCCCCCCAGCCCCTGACAGCCTCCACTCAGCCTTCTGTTTCCATGGTTGGACCACTCCAGATGCCTCATTTTAACACCTCTGACACTTGCTATAGGGCACATCTGCCAACCTCTGCCTCCGTTTATCTCTAAGGGAGTGATGATAACATGCTCACCTCTTAATGTTGTGTGAAAACAAAATGCCTGTTATAAAGCTGTTAGAACAATGCCTGTTTCACAGGAAGTGCAGCATAAAGAATTTTCTTTTTCTTTAAATCTTTATTGATTTCAGAGAGAAAGGGAGAGGGAGAGATAGAAACATCAGTGATGAGAGAGAATAGATCAGTTGCCTCCTGCACAACCCCTTCTGGGGATCGAGCCCGAAACCTGGGCATGTGCCCTTGACTGGAATCGAACCCGGGACTCTTCAGTCCACAGGCTGACACTCTGTCCACTGAGCCAAACCAGGTAGGGCTAAAAAGTTTATTTTGCTGTGGTGGTTGAGATGTACTTATTTTCATATATATTAGGGAAAAACTAAACCAGTACAGAAAATTGGCGATGTAATGAGCATCATCGCTGAAAACGAGACTAAAGTAAGTTCTTTTTTATTTTTAAAAGTTGATTGAAAGAATGTTATATTTAAAAATATTTGTGTACATAATGACAAGCTTTTTAAAAGGGATCTAGCGCCCCCTCCTGGTAGTGGAACATAGCTGTCAAGCTGATCCTGCTGAAGCTGCAAATCAGAAAGGCTGATGGTGTCAGCTTTCGTCAGAGACTGAAGGCCAGACGCTCCCAGGGCCAACCCCAGAAATGTGGCCTTACGGTGTTGAAGTGACTTCCCATAAGCCCACTCACCTCGCCGCTGTTTTTCAATGTTAATGAAGGGCTCAAATATGACCCAGGTGAAGGGTGACCCAGACTCCCAGCAACCTGTACCCTATCCAGGGCCCCTCTCTGGTTTCCCAGAATGCCACTGCCCTGGGCAGCCTGGGGATGTCTGCAGGCTTGAGGAAGCCCAGGGGAAAGCCTACCAGGAGGTCTTCAGGGGGGTCCATCCCCCACCCCCCGGTGAGGCATACCAGAAGGAAGGACTCACCTTGTTGCATTCATGCCCTCTAGACATAACAACATTTTGTCCTTGGTGGGTCCATAGAACAAATTGCTCACCGTGCCCCGCACCCCACCCTCCAAACATCCTTTGACCCTGACCTTATTCTGTCTCTTCACCTCCTTCCCCAACTCCAGCCACACTGGTCTCTGCCCTCAGATGCACTGAGCTTGTTCCTATCTCAGAGCTGGTCCCTCTACCAGATTTTCTCAGGGCCCGACTACCTGGTGCCAAGTCCTCCTGATGGCCCTGCTAACATCAGACCCAAGCTGGCTGTTCCCTAACTCTCTGCCACATTCTCAATAGTGCAATTCATGTCTATCTTTTCTTACCTATTTATTATCTATTTTTTCACCAATGGTGAGCTTCAAGGACACAGGTGCCTATCCGTCTGGCTCACTCAACATCTCCAGCCCCTTTTCAGTGGCCAATAAATATTGGTTGAATGAACGAACAAAAACATCATCCCCACTTTACACACAAGGAAACTCAGAAGTGGAGTTAGAAGTGTCCCTGAAGGTCATGCCTTGGACCTATGCTACCCTGCCCGGGACTGGTACACCCACACCCAATACCCACACCCAGTATGGTTCTGGTATCCCCAGTGAAGTTGCCTTTTTTTTTTTTTTTGTGGAGGGGAGGTCATCTCTGACTCTGGTGACATTACATGGGGGAAGATTTAGTCACTGAGTTGGCTCATGGGCAGCTTCATGGTGCAATCCCTTGGCCCATGACTCATCCCCAATGACATTTTCAAAGAATGTGGAGACACAGTATCAATGGAACTTTTCACTCACAAGGAAGAGTAATGGGTTACTCATTCCCTCGGCCACCACACTGGCCAGTGACCTGCCTCTGAGAGCTCTGGACAAAAGGCGCCCCTTATGCATACTCAAAATTCAGACGCATCATGACGATCTTTTTAAGGGTCATCAACAGTTCCAAACACTTATTCAGACCATAAGATGGTTGCCAGAGTGATTAAATCAATCACTTGATAAATATTTATTGAGCATTTACTGTGTTCTAGGCACTAGGAAACAGCAGGCAACAACAACACAGACACGAGTCCCCGCCCTCCTAGAGTGGATGTTCTAGTGATGGAGACAGAGAGTAAACAAATAAACAAGGAAAACGGTGTGTCAGGAGGTGGCACACCATGGAGAAGAACAAAGCACAGAAGAAGCCTGAGAGGACAGGCGATTTTAAATTTTAATTTATTTAAATGAAGTCATTAGGGAAGGACTTCCTAAGGAGCGACATACGGGCAAAGCAGCAGGAATAGCCTATGCAAAGGCCCTGAGGCACACGTTCAGGTGTTGAAGACTCAACAGTGAGGCAGGGTAGAGCGAGGAGGGGGCGAAGTGAGCGCGGGAGCATCGAAGACTGGGTGTGGAAGTCAGAGGGCAGGTGGCAGTCCCCTGCTCACTGTGGTTGTTGGTCTGAGTGAGACAGAGCCGGGGAGGGTTTTGAGCATGGATGTTAACAGATTCCCTCCAGCTGCCTGCCGTGGGATAGCAGATGGAGGTGGGCCCGGGAGCAGCAAGAAGAGCAGGATGAGACGGTTCATTCTAGAAGCCCAAGAGGAGGCGGTGAGACATGGGCCCACTCTGGATGTATTTTGAGGGCAGAGCCAACAGGGTCTGATGACAGATGGGATGTGGGGATAAGAGGGCAGGAGGAGGCAACCATGACGCTACAAGAGCCAAGGACACGGGAGGAAGGGGGGTTGGGGAAGGAGGGCAGGGGAAGACCAGTGTCACAGAGAAAACTTTGGGTTTGTACAGACCAAAACGACCCCAAAATAATCCCTTGGAACAAACCCAAACTCAGTCCATTGCCAGGGTCACTGCTCAGGTCACACAATTTGCAAGCAGCAGAGAACACGGTCCAACGGGTGTGCAAACTCCTGCTGGAGTAAGATGGGAGGTAAAGCGGCTGCAGGAGACTAGGGAAGGCTGAGAGCTGGGCACCAGGGCCTCCTGCCCGAGCCCTCTCTCCCCACACAGCACCAGGACCCACGCTCAAGGCCCCTCCATGGATCAGCTCCCCCTTCTGGGGATCAATCATACAGCCACAAAGTGGTGCCTTCTAAGCTTCAGCTTCTAATGAGCCCCCAGCCCCCAGGGAAGGATCTCAGTGACGAGGGAGGTGGGAAGAAAACGGACAAAGCCCCTGAAACAGCCCCTGACAGCCTTCTCTCAGCCAGATGGCAGCCGCCCTGATGGTGTGTCTCTCGCTCTGCCCAGCGCTGGCCTTGGAGCTGACTAGCGATCCTGCTCGCGGCGCCTGGAGACAAACGGGAAACGGCTCAGGTTGCCCCTGCTCCTGCGACAGCAGGCACAGCTTCTGGGTGGTTTGATCCATCAGGAGGGCCCAGTGCCAAGCGAAGTGAGACCCTCCGCGGCCGTCGTCAGCTGCCAGCTTTTCCCGCCTGGGGCCCGAATGAATGACAGCGGCAGATGTGGCCCGGTGGACCCCGTGACGTGGGACCGAGAAGCCTGGAGAAGACAGGGTCCTGTTGTCAGGGGTCTCAGGGCGGGACTAACCTGGAGGCCTGTGGGGGCATTCAATCTCAGGGACCAAGGAAGACATGCCACCTGGGAGCGGGAGGGTGAACGCGGACAAAGTGAGCGGAGCTGGAATTCGGGGTCAGAGTGGCTGTATTTGTGTGGTGGATCTTTTGTTTCTGCCTGCCTGGCATCTGCCTCCACTTCTGGCCACAGACAGTGGGTTTTCACTTGGAGAACTGTATTAATCCTATCACTTTATTAGGTATTTCTGATGCTTTGACAGGGAGGACTGCCCCTTCCTGAATTCGTCAGTTCCTGGAGATAGTAAACATTGCACCCAGAAGCACACTTCCCAAATGCAAACTATGGATCCAGAGCCCAGACTCCCTCCTCCTCCTCTGTCTGGCTCTCCAGGGCCCTAATCACCCAGGCAGAGCCCAGTCAGCCCCCAGCCTCCAAGGTCTTTTAAAGGAGCCAATCCTCAACCTGCTCACCCCGCCTCCCTGCTCCTCCTCTTCCTGGAAACCACAATAAAGCTTCCTGTCCAAGTGTGCACTGCCCCTCTCCCCCCTACCTCCCCAGCCTTCTGACTAACCCCAGTTCCTCCCTAGATGGTTGCCCCAGGGCATGTCCCTCCTTTTGGGGTTTGTGAGTGTAATGGACATTCATCCCCTAATCTATCGGCCCCACCATTCCTGAAATAATAATAAATCCTGCACTTTAAAACCAGAAACACCTGTCCCTCACTTACAGTCAGTGCGGTGGGGTGGAGCTGTACCCAGCCCAGTTCCAGGGGTGGACATGTGACCAGACCCAGCCAATCAGAGTGTCCTATCCCTGCTAGCATAGTTAACTGTTCATTGACTCCACTTTGAATAAGAAAGGCTTTATTGTATTCTCTGAGACAAATTAATATCAAAGAGTCCCTGTCACTGAAGTCCAAGGGAATTCAAGGCTGAGTTCAAATCCACTCGCCCTTATGAGCTATAGCAGTGTTTCCCAAACTTCTCCCATGATGAGAATCACCTGTTGGAATTGTTAAAATACAGATTCCTGAATCCCAACTAAGAAGTGCTAAACTAGAATTTTTGGGGTCATATAGGTGTGAAAGAGCCACAAGCTAACCTGACAAGCTCAGGGAAGGCCTGCGTGGCAGTCTTGCAAACCCAGAGACCTAAGATAACCACAAAAGATGGTTTGAAAATTAAATATCTAACAGGTTATAGTAGGTAGTCATGTCCCAGATATTTCACATGACAAAGATCAACTTTGACCTACTTTGCTGAGCCCAACTGCCTTCCTGCATCTGATATAACCTATCTGTGAGATGTCTGGGTAACTTGTAACTTCCTTTTTACCTCGGACCCCCCAGGCACAACAAATGGCCTTGAGACATTCCTCATTGTTATTGTTATCAAATTAATTGTCAACTGTTAATTATATTAGAGTATCCTGTATCCATCTCTGTGAAAGAAGCTCATGTCCATCATTTAACCTTTTACCCTATCCCAGAGGTTTCCCCGCTTGGCTCTGTCCCACCTCCTTAATCTATCACCAATGAATTTCATGTAACTCACCTATGTCCTTTTCCTTTGATTGCAATGTATAAATATAGAAACGTAACCAGCTATTCTCCGGAGCATTATCTCAATCCGTTGAGGTTCTGCTTCCCAGCACGTGTCAACAGTAAGGTTCAAATAAACTCACAAAAAAATTCTTTACAGGTTTCAAGAGTTTTTTTCGTTGACATAGGTAAAATTATATACTTAACTTAGTGCTCTGTCTTTTTTTTTTAAACTAACTACAAAAGAAATCAATTAGAGCACTAGTTAAGTATACAATTTTACCTATATGTTCCCAAAAATTCTAGTTTAGCACTTCTTAGTTGGGATTCAGGAATCTGTATTTTAACAACTCCACCAGGTGATTCTCATCATGAGAGAAGTTTGGGAAACACTGAGCTATAGGAGCAAAGCCATGGGGCTCGGTTTCGTTGTGGGAGTATATGTAACTCATTACCACACCCCGGATGGGCCATGCTGGAAAACAAAGCTGGCCATACTGGATATGGAGAAAGAAACAGGAAATGCACTTTCGGTGAGGGAGTTCTGAGGATGCTTTCTGTGGATGTAAAAAATGTGGTTTTCTCCGAAACAGGTTTGGCTCAGTGGATAGAGCGTTGCCTGTAGACTAAAAGGTCCCAGGTTCGATTCCATAAAGGACATGTACCTTGGTTGTGGGCACATCCCCAGGGGAGGTGTGCAGGGGTCTGCTAATCAGTGTTTCTCTCTCATTGATGTTTCTAGCTCTCTATCTCTCTCCTTTCCTCTCTGTAAAAAATCAGTAAAATATATTTATTTTTGTTTAAAAAAAAAAGTGGTTTTCTTCCAGTCCACTGCTGAGCCAGTCACTCTAGAAAGATCCACAAGGAGCACTGACTGGAATAGGAGAACAAGAAGGCAGGCCCAGACTGGCCTGAGGACTGCTGTTCCCCCACGGGGTCAGCGCACCCCAGCTGTCCACAGACTTACCAGTGGACAGGGTCAGGGTCAAGGTGGGAGGAGGTGGACGGAGGACACCTATTTCCCACTCTTCCTATTTCCTCGGCAGTGCTTCTCAGACTTGGCTGCAAGTGGAGTCACCTGGGATCTAGGGTGGCCAGATTTAGCAACTGAAAATACAAGACACCCACCCTTGCCCGTGTGGCTCAGTGTGTTGAGCATTGTCATGTGCACCAAAAGGCTGCCCATTCGAATTCCCATCAGGACCCCAGTAAAGGTTAAAGGTTGATGTTTTGCCTGCGGACTGAAAGGTCCCAGGTTCGATTTCGGTCAAGGGCATGTACCTTGGTTGCGGGCATATCCCCAGTGGGGAGGTGCAAGAGGCAGCTGATTGATGTTTCTCTCTCATCGATGTTTCTAACTCTCTATCCCTCGCCCTTCCTCTCTGTAAAAAAAAAAAAAAAAAAAAAAAAAAAGAATTGATCCCCTAACCCTAACCAGTTTGGCTCAGTGGTAGAGCATCAGTCTGTGGACTGAAGGGTCCCAGGTTCGATTCGGGTCAAGGGCATGTACCTTGGTTTGGGGCACATCCCCAGTAGGGGGTGTGCAGGAGGCAGCTGATTGATGTTTCTCTCTCATAGATATTTCTAACTCTCTATCCCTCTCCCTTCTTCTCTGTAAAAAAATCAATAAAATATATTAAATTTTAAAAAAATAATTGACCCCCTAATGCCCAACATCTGTCATCCCCTCTAGTCCTCATGGGCTTGGCTAATTCAGACTAATCCTTCATGTCTCCCCTCCAAGGGCCTTTCCTCTGAGGAGCCTTCACCAGACCAAGGCAGGACCCTGGCTGTGTGTGTTCATAAAACCCCTAATTTCTTTTTTTCTTTCTGGCCCATATCAAAATTGTCATTGACTGAAGCAGGATTCTCAATTGGACACAACTGAACTTTGGGGTGTGATGGATCTTTGTTGTGAGTCTGTCCTGTGCATTGCAGGGCATTAAGCAGCATCTCTGGTCTCTACCCACTAGCTGCCAGTAACCCATCAGCCTGCCCATCCCCAGCGGTGACAACCACCATGTCTCCAGACAGCTGAACAGCCCACACTCTGCATGGTGTTCAGGGCCAATGCAGTCTCTCAGGGTCCCACCTGGTTTCATGCTCAGTTGTCTCCGTCATGAAAAACTTACTGGTATGAACAAGGGGCTATGCAAATTACGAGCTGATTCCGGGTGTGTAGCTCGTTTTTAATGTTTTTTCCCCACACTACGCCAGGCCCTTTGGAAGCAAAGCGAGTGTGGACAGAAAAAGTGCTGGGGAAAGACTGAAAGACAAGGAGCGAGGGAGAGGCGGAAGGAGCCCCAAGGTCCCCCTGCTGGGAACAGAAGGGAGTTGTAAGCTCGCCAACCCGCATAAAGCCGCGCCATTCAACCGCCTTCCTTCCAGAGGCTGCTGGAACATTCTCCCCAACTCCTCATGCGTGTCGTGGGGCAAGTGTGCCCTGTGCGGTCTGTGTGTCTTTCACGTGGCCCTCCATATGCCGTGTCAGCTGGACGGAGCTGTAATCCCCAGATGTCAGGAGATAAGGCCCCGGGGAGAGTCTTAACGCTGAATTTCTGAGCTCTGCCCCTTCAAAGCAGCCTTCACTTTGCATTAATTCTGGCCCGGTTAGCTCAGGCTCCCGCCCAGAGATCTGAGCTGGCCAGGTGGCTGCTCTGACACCCGGAGGAGCTGAGGACGGCAGGCTGAAAGAAGCATTAGAAAAAGGCTGTTCATGGTCAACCTACTGGAAATGGGGACCCAGATTTCAGAGTCAACAGTGGAGAGGGGAAAGGTCTGATTGGGACTTTATTTTGAAAAAAATGAAAGTAATGTAGTGAATAAGTCTATGTGTGTTTATAGCAGCTTTTTTTTCATAATAGCCCCAAACTGGAAATGCCCCAATGAGGAGCTGAAATACGATTCAGTACATTCTCTCACCAGGGACACCACTCAGCAGTAACAGGAGCATCGGTCAGGCCCTTGCTGTCAGGTGTCCCCAGCATCCGGCCGAGCGGCCAGCCTGCAGCAGACCCCCTATTTCACTCCAGAGGAACTGAGTGTCAGGAGGACTTCATCTTCCCCCCACAACCTTGTGGCTAGGCCCAGACTTGGGGGAGGAGCCCTAGCAAAAGACTCTTCTGTGTTTCTTCTAAGGACCCAGGAAAAAAATTCCAGAGGAGAAACAGTTCCAGTATCTGGCAAGCAAAAGAACCTGGGCTATTCATGGAGAGCACAAAATGTGGTGTAGCCCATTCAGGAAAAATGTCCATGTACGAGAATAATATTCTCTATTTCTCCTTTATTTATTTATTTATTTATTAAATCAAACAAAACAAGAAGAAATGACATCCCAAGCTCCCATGCTGATCTTTCTCTATATCTTTCAGATGCCAGGGGCATTTGTTTAAATGCTTTCTGGGGACCTCCTGGGTGTCCTGTCCCAGCAGAGAGCTGAGTGAGAGAATGGGGACCTGGGACACGACCCCCTGAGGACAAGTGTTGATTTGGGAGAGGAGCCCAGGAAGCTCTGGAAGAGGATGGAGGAGTGAGACAGGGGAGCATGTTAGTGGGTGGTCACTGTGGGCAGCAGGAGCTCAATCCTGCTGGGAACCTCGGGAAGAGGATCTGACCCTGGCCTTCTCCTTCTCCTCTTCTTCCACCTCAGTTGGCTCCACTTGGCTCTTCTAATTCAGGATGTTCTTGCCAGCCCCAGGGCCTTTGCACGTGCTGTTCCCACTGCCTGGAATGCTCTTTTCCAAACTCATGACTCCTGCCATCTCCTCTTTCAGGCCTCTTATCAGAGGTCTTCTCAGGCCACATCCCAGCTATTATTCCTTCTCAAAGAACCACATTTTATAATTGTTTGTTAGATGGTTTGTCATCTCTCTCCTCCACTAGAATGTGAGTTTGTGTGTGTAGGACCCCAATCAGTCTCATTCACAGCTGTGTTCCAGGCACCGCTACCTGCCCATTCCTAATGCTCCCTGAAGATTTCTTGAATGAGTCAGCTGTGTCCTTCTGACGTGACCTATGTGGCCTCCCTCTTGACACCTGTTTATGTGCTCTGGTTATGAGCACACAAATTCCAGTTCTAATTAAGTGGACGCAAAGGAACTGGAAACTTATGCCTTTGTGTTGGGTCAGTGTTACAGGCCTACACACATGGGCAGACAAGATAAAATATACAGCCACTGCTGATTCATTCAATGGTCCCAAGAGCCTGTCTATAAAACTCTTAATTAAATGCTGCAAAGGATGTTTCTCCATAAACATAACTTTGGATGAGGGAGCAAAAATAAAGGCAAATGTGGGGATGACTATTTGTCTTTTCTTTCATAGAAAACAATGGCGGGAAATGTGACAAAGTGAAAGACAATACGATACCATGCATCAAGCAGTTCTTGTCTAGTATCATTATTATTATTACTTTAAATATATTTCTTTTATTGATTTTAGAGAGGAAGGGATAGAGATACAAACATCAATGATGAGAGATAATCATTGATTGGCTGCTTCCTGCACGTCCCCCACTGGGGATTGAGCCTGCAACCCGGGCATGTGCCCTTGGCTGGAATTGAACCCAGCACCCTTCCGACTGCAGGCCAACACTCTATCCACTGAGCCAAACCAACTAGGGCAGTTCTTGTGTATTATTAGCAAGCTAATTTGTGATTCGATAGATTAATTTTTAAGGTGATCAAATTCAACAGACATTTTTTCACTGTTTTCTCTTTTTTTTTTTTTTCCTTTAATATATATTTGTATTGATTTCAGAGAGAAAGGGAGAGGGAAAAAGAAATAGAAACACCAGTGACAAGAGAAAATCATCGATTGGCTGCCTCCTGCATGCCCCCCACTGGGGGGGGTCAAGCCCTTAACCCAGGCATGTACCCTTGACCAGAATCAAACCCAGGACCCTTCAGTCCGCAGGCTGACACTCTATCCACTGAGCCAAACTGGCTAGGGCTCTTTTCTCTTTTTATTTGAACTTCAGGTACACATAATTGGATTAACCATAATGATTTGTGACATGTTCTCATTATTGGCTGAGCATGATCTGCTCTACTTATTTTTTTTAAAGAAATTTTTAAAACTGACTTGAGAGAGAGAGAGAGAAGCGAGGGAAACATCGATTTGTTGCTCAACTTATTTGTGTACTCACTGGTTGATTCTTACATGAGCCCTGATGGGGGACTGAACCTGCATCCTTGGTGTATCAGGATGATGCCTAACCAAATGAATATTAGCCACAAATTCACCACCAAACAAACTCAGCACCATCGGATGGGCGTGACAATAACGTGCATCTAAGCACATGGTTCTCACTTCCATCCTCTCCTTCCTCCCATTCAAGGTCTTTGTATCCTGAGTCCTGTGTTCAACGTCCTTTTTTATACCATTTCACTACATGTGAGAGTTTCTAATGTCAAAACTTCAAAACAGCCTGGGACTTGGAAAAGTGGTAAGTGCTAAAGCCACCTGGCTTTCAAAAATTCAACTAAGGAAAACTAGTACCATAATATACTTGTTTTCTAATCAGGAAACTCGTGTGTAAAATCCTATATAATAAAAGGGTAATATGCAAATTATCCCCTTGACTGGAAGTTCGACCAGAGTTTGGCCAGAGGGTGGGACCGCCTCCCCCAGGCCAGCCCCCACCTGTGCACGAATTCATGCACCGAGCCTTTAGTTATATCATAAATATGTACACAGAGAATTTTAAATAGTATATACAAATCATTCATTGGGAATAAAGAATGTATGTAAAAAAAAAAAATCTGCATTTAGCTAATGATATAGGTGTCCCAAGTGCCCTGCCTCCAACCATCTACTCTTAAAAAAAAAAACAAAAAAAAAACCCCAAAGGCCATACACAAGTGAGTCTGACCCCACCCAATGGACCAACAGGATACAAGCTTCATTCGAGTGGCAATTCATTGTGCTCACAATGTAACACCGTGGCTCCAAAGAAAAGGGTTTTCTGATTATCATCAGGACACATGAAATACTGGGGAACGGTTGAAAAATTCACCCAGGCTACAATAGAATCTCTTCTAAAATGTTCCACCAGGACAAGAGAGCCCGACCTCATTAGTGACAGGAGGATTCCACTTTGAGAACAAGACTCCCTCCCAATTAGGTTATTCCGGGGAAATCTATTGTTGCTAAGAGCATATAAGAGGAGCCTGTGAACAAAGATAGTTCCCTTGATCTCAGAGTTGTTGAAGGATTAAATGAAATCATGTAGGTGGGAAAGGCTCTGGAAATTACACATAAAACGTTGTGAAATGAGCTCTGAGCACCGGACAGACAAGCCCCACAATCCCAATTATCTTGTCTCCTCAGAACTTGGCCAATACCTGGTACATACATAATGACACCTATATCATTAGCTAAATGCAGATATTTTTTTGACATATATTCTTTATTCCCAATGAATGATTTGTATATACTATTTAAAATTCTCAGAACTTGGCCAATATCTGGTACAGATATTTCAATAAATGTCTGAAGAATGAATGAATTCAAAACCCCCTTGCTAAGGAATCCAGATTCCACCCCGCCCCCACTCCCTAACCCCCAGCAAGTGGTCTTTCTTAAATAAATCAATAAGAATGAGAGCTCATAGAAAAAAATGAGCTAAAAATAAATAGTATTTTTATTTTTTTATTTTAAAATATATTTTATTGATTTTTTTACAGAAAGGAAGGGAAAGGGATAGAGAGTTAGAAACATCAATGAGAGAGAAACATCGATTCAGCTGCCTCCTGCACACCCCCTACTGGGGATGTGCCTGCAACCAAGATACATGCCTTTGACCGGAATCCAACCTGGGACCCTTGAGTCCCCAGGCTGATGCTCTATCCACTGAGCCAATCTGGCTAGGGTTAGTATTTGAAAAGACTTTTAAGGTATGAAATACTGCCCAAAGTTATGAAAACGTAAATTAACACAATGAGACTTTTAAAAAACCGTTAGAATGGCAAAAATCTAAAAGTTCAAAGACTATGCTAAACTGTTGGGAAATAGCCTTTCTTAGGCATGATAGTGCACTGCACAGGCCCTTGGGCAAGGACTATCAGACATAGTGCCCTTTTTTGACCATCCCCCTCCTTGGCAACCCTTCTAGCTACCAGCTGTGACACTTCATGTTGAGACTTTCTCGCTTTCCTTGACCAAAGTGACGCATGGGTAAATGGACGTTACCTCTGTGACACATGGGTGTTAGAGGGCTCCCAGGGATTTTACTCTGGGACTCCTCCCCTAGAGAAAAGTCAGCAAACCAAATGCATCAGAGTACATTTCTATCAGATTGAAATATCGATACAAGCTCTTTCCACTCTGGATGATCAACAATGAAAACATATAAAATAATAAGCTTTCCGTGAGAGTCAGGATAGTCAGGATAATGCTTAGGGCACCTTCGGACTCTTCAACCAGACCATCTGGATTCAAATTCCAAATCACATAGTAAGTGCTCAGTAAATGTTAGCTGTTATTTTACTTGGAATAAACACCAAATTCCTATTATGGTCTACAACCTACATGATATATTCTGTATCTCCAACCTCATCTTTACTTTCCCCAATTGTTCACAATCCAATTTGCCTCTTCAGTTTCTTGCTCATTCTAAGTTTATTTGCCTGAGGCTCTTTCCACTCCCAGTAAGGAATGTTCTCCCAGATCGAACTGGTTCCTCACCACTCAGGTTTTGGGTTTAACATCAGCCCTAATTTATCTATCCAAAATAGCTTCTCCTTCTCTACTCGATACATCACATTTTGATTTATTTTATGGCCCTTACAGATAACTTACTTGATTTGTCTCCCCCGTTTAAATGTAAACTTCATGGCGACGGGAAAACTCTTGTTCATCTTTATCCTAGAACTAGAATGGTGACTGGTACACTTAAGGCACTTGATGTTTATTAAATGAAAAGGGGAAAAAAAATTATCATTCAGCCAAAACCGGTTTGGCTCAATGGATAGAGCATCGGCTTGGAGACTGAAGGGTCCTGAGTTTGATTCCAGTCAAGGGCATGTACCTTGGTTATGGGCACATCCCCGGTAGGGGGTGTGCAAGAGGCAACTGATTGATGACTCTCTCTCATCGATGTTTCTCTCTAACTCTCTCCCTTCCTCTCTGTACAAAATCAGTAAAATATATTTTTTTAAATTATCATTCAAATCCCATTCAAATGTAAAAACTTAGCCACAATCCACAGAGAAAACAGGATTTCAAAGAATAAAAAGAGCTGGGTCCCATAAGTGGATATTTTTGTGCTCCTAACAGCCCATCTTTTGAAAAATCTTTCACTAATTTAAAAAAAATCCCAGATTATGAGTTCTGCCTCCCTGTTGTAGACAACAGAATTCAAATTCCCAGAATTCTTGCTGCTAGTATTTAGGCATGTGATTGGGCGCTACCTATCAGACACAACCTCATAAGACTCAGAAAATAGCAATTCTATCTAATAAAATGGTAATATACAAATTGACCATCACTCCACACAAGATGGCTGTGCTGATGTGATCAAAGATGGCTGCCCCCATGTAGACACAAAGATGGCCACCACAAGATCAGGGGAGGGCAGTTGGGAGGGACCCAGGCCTGCAGGGGAGGGCAGTTAGGGGTGGAGGGAAGATTAGGTCTGCAGGGGAGGAAAGCTGGGAGGGACCAGGCCTGCAAGGGAGGCAGTTGGGGGATACCAAACCTGCAGGGGAGGGCACTTGGGGGCAACCAGGCCTGCAGGGTAGAGCAGTTGGGGGCAACCCAACCTGCCTGGGAGGGCAGTTGGGGGGGGGGGTAACCAGGCTTGCAGGGCAAGGCAGTTTGGGGCAACCACACCTGAAGGGGAGGGCAGTTGGGGGCTACCAGACCTGCAAGGGAGAGCATTGGGGGGACCAGGCCTGCAGGGGAGGACAGTTGGGGAGGGACCCAGGCCTGCAGGGGAAGAAAGCTGAGAGGGACCAGGCCTACAGGGAAGGGCAGTTGGGCGCTACCAGACCTGCAGGGGAGGGCAGTTAGGGGTGACCAGGCCTGCAGGGGAGGACAATTGGGGGCAATCATGCCTGCAGGGGAGGGCAATTGGGGGGCCCAGACCTGCTAAGAAGGGCAGTTTTGGGGAGCCAGGCCTGCAGGGGATGGCAGTTAGGGGTGACCAGGCCAACAGGGGAGGACAGTTGGGGCCACCAGGCTGGCAGGAGAGGGCAGTTAAAGGTGACCAGGCCGGCCTAGGAGGGCTGTTAGGAGCGATCAGGCTGGCAGGGAGCAGTTTGGCATTGATCAGGTTGGCAGAGAAGTAGTTAGGAATTGATCAGGCTGGCAGGCAGAAGTGGTTAGGGGCAATAAGGCAAGCAGGCAGGTGAGTGGTCTGGAGCCAGCAGTCCTGGATTGTGAGAGGGATGTCTGACTGCCCGTTTAGGCCCGATCCCAGCGAGGGGTTCCAGACTGGAGAGGGTGCAGGCTGGGCTGAGGGACACCTGCCCCCAGTGCACGAATTTTGTGCACCAGGCCTCCAGTCTATATAATCTATATAATAAAAGCCTAAGAAACCATTACAGCGGAATGACCGGTTACTATGATGCACATTGACCACCAGGGGGCATACTTTCAATGCAGGAGCTGCCCCCTGTTGGTCAGTGCGCTCCCGCAGGGGGAGTGCCACTCAGCCAGAAGCCAGGCTCACGACTGGTGAGCAGCGAATAGGCAGGCAATAAGGAGTAAGGGTTCCTGGACTGTGAGAGGGATGTCAACCTCTGGCTTAGGCCCTATTCCTGCAGGGATCCTGGTCTGAGAGACGGTGCAGGCCAGGCTGAGGGATCCCTCAACCCCAGTGCACAAATTTCGTGCACTGGACCTCTAGTGCAGTATAAAGCCACCCTGCTTCCTGCCCTCTGGGCTGGATGGTGTAGGAGAGCAGTGGGGCCAGGTCAAGTGAGATCAGTGATGCTCGGCTGGAAGTTTCCTCTTTATTTTAGAGGACAGCAGAGCACAAGTGTCTCAGGCCAGTTCTGTGCATGGTTTTGGACGCGGCTCCTAGAAGTACAGGTCTGTCTCCAATGACAATCAGGTTTGCAGGAACTACCAAATCTGCCTAACTTTAAGACATTACTTTCTATCTCTATTCAGTTGATTGTTTCCTGATATGTATCAGAACCAGCTTTGGTCCTGGGAATAAGAAGATACGACAATAGGCCCAGAGATCTTTGTTCTCTCCAGATCTCAGTCATTTATTTCCCCAACTCCTTGGGAGAAGCAGTTATAAGAAACCTGCTCCATCTTTATAACATAGAATGGCCTATTATACTTTAAACACCCATATTCAAAAAATAAGCTTCAGTTAAAAAGTGATGAGTATCCTCATTTTTAATTTGACTTTTAAATGCCATCCTTTTATAATAAAACCAGAGGCCCAGTGCATGAAATTCATGCACAGAGGGGGTGTCCCTTAATCCAGCCTACATCCTTTCCAATCTGGGACCCCTCGGGGGTTAAACTAGCAGTCAGACATCCCTCTCACAATCCGGGACTGCTGGCTCCTAACTGCTTGCCTGCCTGATTGCCCTTAACTGCTTCTGCCTGCCAGCCTGATCGCCCCCTAATGGCTTCCCTGCTGGCCTGATCGAGGCCTAACTGCTCCCCTGCCAGCTTCATCACGCACAACTGCCCTCCCCTGCCGCAACCCACCTCCTCTGCTGGGACCCGGCTCCTCAGTGCCACACAGAGCTGCAGGACTTCCAGGCCTCACCATGCAGAGCAGGCCCTGCCTCTGCTTTGCATGTGTGTGTGGGCAACTCGTGACAATATTGCACAAGGGTGTTGCTCGAGGGCATGACGCCACCTAGGCTTTCATTATATAGGACAAGAGTCCCTATCAGAGGTTGCAAACTGGTAAGGAAATCTGACACACACAGGGTTTTGTCTGTCCGCAATGCTTTTTCATTTTCTAAAACATTTGTAGCCAGAGATACAAAGATTTCACATTCATGACTATAAATTACAGGTAGGTTTATATGCCAGAGTCAGTTGGCGAGTAGGGGCCCCCTTTGACAAGGCATTTCTTCTTCAATTTGTCACTAATATATATTCACATACCAAATGTTCCCTTTCAGTTTTGTTGCAGATATTGGAAATTGGGAAGAGTACCTGCCATTTCATGGAAATGTTTAAAAATCAGAACCACCTACATTTTGTACTACTATAAAATGCTGGAATAAAACAAACTAAATCAAGATAGAAAAGGCAAGTTAAAGGGGAAAGGGAGGAGTTCTTTGGTGGGTGCAAAGTTTTAGTCATGCAGGAGTGGGAAGATTCTGGGATCTGTTGCAAGCATGTGAAGGTGGTTGACAATACTGTTGGAAACTTCTGGAAGGGTGTATTTTTTATAATTCTTTTCTACAATAAAAGTATCAATGTAATTCACTATATGAATAGGAGAAGAAAGAAACACATAATCTTAATAAATGCATCTGATAAAATTCAGGCAAAACTCTTAGCAAACTATAAACAGAAAAAATGTCATTAATTTGATGTAGGTTATTTATAGTAAAGCAATAATAAGTAATACTGATCAAATCATCAGTTTTTCATCTGAGCCTGATATAAGAATGTTCACTATTCCACCTTAATTCAGTATTGTATTTGGGGTCCTGACCATACAGGGAAGCCAACAATAAAAATAACAGACTGGATGGGAAAGGGCAGAAGTTTGGATTTTGGACTTGAAGAATCCAAAGCAAGCCAAACAATAGTATACAGTTTAGAAAATGTTATGTGTACAACATAGGGTGGACCCTGAAGCTAACTTTAAAAATCAGCAACTTGTAAGAGAAACTGACATACTATGAAGGTAGTTTCCTTTTTTCTTGCTAACCTGTAAATACTTCACTTTTATATGAATTCAAAATATTTAATGATCACTTTCCAGATAATTAAGACAATTTTCACTTTAACCCTTAGTTCTGTAGGATATATTCTATCATTTTAAGTAGAAATAAGACCCAAAGAATGCCTTTAGTAAACAATAAACTCATCTTAAGTATATCATCTGCAATCAATTCGGTAAGACTAAGTTTACAACAACTTAATTCCAGGCCTAAAAAAGACCCATTTAGAGTCTTTTGATTGGGGGAGGTGGGAAAAAAGCAAGACAGGCAAATGATCTGCAAATTAAAACATGAAATCCTGTCACTTACAATATATCTCACATGTTCAAGACACCCTCCAAGTACTGAAAACACACGACAGTTATCAGAAACAATTTTATAGACCCTCAACAACGTAATAACCAATAAATTACCATTAAAAAAGCCCCTTATAAAAAGAAAGCTATGTATTCACAGATGCAGAATCCAGTCTTTGTACATTACTGAGAAATATGGAAGTAAATGTATCTTTAAGGTTAACATGGCAATCCACATTTTCCTCAGGTCAGACTATGGATAGCAGCCACCTCAGTACTGAGGAAACGTTTCATCGATTTTGGCAGCCCAGGCCATGAGCCCCCCCACAACATCCTGAACTGTGAGAGAGTCTAACTCTGGGATTGCTGTCAAGGACTGCAGGATCTTCACGGCTTTCTGGGAGTCATTGCCCAGTTTGCAAATCACATAGACCGGGAGGGCTGCTCCTTCCTGTGTGCCTTGCTTCCCTTTATGGATTGCTTCTCCTAAGAGTTTCAGGCTCTCCCCATCCCCCCTTTCCAAATGTTTCAAAGGGATGTGTAGAGCATGAGGCAAACGACAGATGTCCACTTCCACTTGAGGCCTGACGTCCAGCAGTAGGTGGGGCGACCCAGAATCCAGAAGTCGCTTATAGTCAGCGACAGAGACTCGCTCTTCGGGGCTCAGCAGCTGAAGGGAGCGGCACTTATCCGTGGCTGAGGAGCCACAGAAGGCTTCATAGTCCTGCAGGTCGGTCACCGTGGGCCGTTCTCCACAAGCTGCACAATCCGGCCTGCGGCCCCGCAGCTGAATGCAGCGGAAATGTCCTCCGAGGGCGTCAAAGAGCAACAGGCTGCCACTGTACGAGGGGCCCATCCCTGCGGCGATCTTCAACACCTCCAGCGCCTGCAGGCAGCCCAGGACGCCCGTGACAACACCGAGCACCCCGCCATCCGCGCAGTTGGTGACCGTCTCCGCTGGAGGTGGCTGGGGGAACAGGCAGCGATAGCAAGGCCCGCCGTCGTAGTGGTAGACTGTGAGTTGGCCCTCAAGGCGCAGGGCGCTGGCGGACACGAGAGGCCTGCCGGCCAGCACACACGCGTCGCTCACAAGGTAGCGGGTGGGCACGTTGTCGGAGCAGTCAGCGACCACGTCATAACGGCGGACTAGGTCTAAGGCCGTGGCTGGAGTAAGAGCCTGGGCATAAGGCACGCACTCCACGGCTGAATTGAGCCGGCGCAGCGAGGCTGCAGCGGAAAAGACCTTGGCCTGGCCGGCCAGGGCCTCGCCGTGCAGCACTTGGCGGGGCAGGTTGCTCACTTCCACCACGTCGTAGTCCACAAGGCCCAGGCGGCCCACGCCGGCCGCTGCCAGGTACTGCGCCAGCGGGCAGCCGAGCCCACCGCAGCCCACGACTAGCACGGACGCGGTGGCCAGCCGCAGCTGCCCGTGCACCCCGAGCTCGGGCAGCACGAGCTGCCGGCTGTAGCGCAGAATCTCATCGCGGGACAGCGCGGCCTTCGGCGGCAGGGGCGACACCGGAGCCTGCGGCGCGGGATCGTCCTCCGCCAGAAGAGCCGCCGCCAGTCTCTGCTTCAGGGAACTCAGTTCCTCCTCGCGCTGGGCAACTTCAGCCTGCAAGGCAAGAACCTCCTCTCGGGAAGCCATGGCAGCCGCTTCCGGAAGTTGTCTTGAAGGCATTTCCGTTTCCGGCTTGTCGTCTCCTGGAGACTGGAATAAACTAAAAAACTTTACGGAACTTTGGAAAAGGTGATAAATGAATATTTATTTCCTAAAACAACATTCAGATTCAGTTTTAAAGATTCATCAGCTCTGACTCTTTAGGAGAATTAGTACTCAACCACACAGCCCCCTCCCCGGACTCCGCCGTCTCTTCCCGCATTTGGCGCGGTCCGACTGGGCCGTGCCCGCGCCGCATTGACGTCATTCCGCTTCCGGCGTCCCGCGGAGTTCCGCCATGGCCTCCAAGACAGCAAATCGTACTCCTCCGAGGTCTCGTCGGGAGCCGGAGGGGCGCTTCCCGGGACCGGACAAGTATTCGGTGCTGTTGCCCACCTACAACGAGCGCGAGAACCTGCCGCTCATCGTGTGGCTGCTGGTGAAGAGCTTCTCGGAGAGGTAGCGTGCGCGGCCCTCGCCCGGAGGGGATGAGCTGGCTTCCCGGGCTGGTGGCCGGCAGTTGGCCGCGCGGGCGGCCCTGCTCTCTCCGGCTGATGCGGGAAGTCTCCGGGAGGAGGCCACCCTTCGAGGGATGCAGAGGTGGATCCCGCTGGGGTTCCGTCCCTGCCCCGGTTCTCCTTCCTGCCCTTGTGAGACAGACACTCCTTTACCTCTGCTGTGGACTGTCCGCTCCCCGGTCCCGCCCCGCCCCCCAGTCCCTCTCTCTCTCCAGGGCTGGCCGCTCTCGGTGGGCGCGAGGCTGTCAGCCTGGCCTCACGCCTCGCCCTGGGACCCGGAGCCTGGGTGGCCAGGCCCTGCGGCGGGACCGGAGTCTCCTCGGGCACTCTGGCTCGCCCCCGGGCCCGGTGCTTACGTAAGCGCGAGGTGTGTGTGTGGGTCGGGAGCGGCCGCGGGGCTGCACCACCTTTCCGGGGAGCGCAGGAGGGCGGCAGCTCGGCTGGCCACTCTGGATGTTTGCTGTGGTCGGTAGAACCGGGGGCTCGGAAGCGTTTATACACATTTTCTTAAAGGTTGGAAATTCCTGGTATCATGACAGAGTAGCGTCATTTATGTTACACATTTTGGTACCATGTTGCAGAAATCTTTGAAGATCTTTCTCATATCAGCACATACAGACATAGCAAATTGTTTTGAAAATGAAATAATATTCCATGTGGCTGTGTTATATATTTTATTGAAGCGGGTTATGTCAACGAACATGGATATAATAAATATATGTGTTTATTACATTTCCTTTACATTTACAAATGAGAATGGGGACTTTGTTCATGTCACATTTTCCAGCATTTTGAAAAATGACGCATAAACGAACACTCATACTTTTGCTGGTACATCAGGATGAAGTCTTTGCGGTGATATTGCTGGATCGGTAGAGATGTGCTTAAAATGGATAGTTATTGACAAATTACTGTCAAAAGAGATTGTACTGGCTTAGGACTCTCCAGCATTCTTCAGAGAGTGCCTGTTCTCCCACAGCCAGTCAACCTGAGTATTATTACTTCATTGGAAATGATATTTGGTGAAAAACATTGCTGGGTGTGTGCTTTTTTTCAGCTGCACTATATTATTATTTTTAAAATTTTATTTTTAATTACAGTTTACATTTAATATTTTGTATTAGTTTCAAGTATACAGCATAGCAGTTAAATAATCATAAACATTGCTATCTTAATTATTTTTCTTTGAATGAAATAACTCTTCACATACATAGTTCTTTAAATTTTTTATTCATCTTTTTCCTCTTTTTAAATTTTATTTTTATTTTGATTTCTACAAGCTTTTCAATTTAGAGAATTATCTTGTTCCTGTTTGACTTCTAATTATACAATAATTTTGCCTTATTTTTAAATATTTTATGTAGTGCAGTTTATATTTTAATTGTCTCGGAATGGGTTTTTTAAAAATCAAAATGAAACTTAGCCCTGGCCAGTGTGGTTCAGTTGTTTGAGCATGATCCCATGTACCAGAAGGTCCTCGGTTTGATTCCTAGTCGGGGCACATGCCTAGGTTTCATTGAAACATCAATGTGGGTGACACTCACCCCTGGTAGGAGTGTGTAAAGGGCAGCCAAATCAATAAAAACATTTTTTAAAAATGAAGTTTAATGAAGGAAACTTGTCGATTCTGTCATATTAACTAATATTTGCTCAGCTTGATTCCTTTCAGCTCCCTCACCCTCAGGTGGTGTGGGTGCTTTGAAGTGGGCTAGAAGAGAATTTGCTTTGAAGTGTATATCTTTCAGCCCATCAGCTGGAATCAACATTTTACTTGTTTGGGCTTGTAAGCACATGGCCAAGTTTTAACACATTGGAAGCTGAAGTGATACTTTTTACTCCTGAAGAATTTATAAGGCTGAGTTTTCTTTCTGGAAGTTTGCTGGGCCTGAATTTCTTAAGCTTTAAATAGTGGAATGTGTTTTTTGGTTGACTTCCTTGCATATTATCTGAAGTAGGACCAAGAAGAAACAGAATGTTGTGTGTGAAAGTTTAGCATTGCCTCATTTTCTTTCCCCTTAAGTTCCCAATACAGTTAACAAAAAGAATGATTTTTAAAGGGGGTAGTGATTTCATGTACATCCAAATATTATGCTGGCTTGTTTTCAGAATAGAAACTATCCCATAAAGACAGTGGAGAGCAGCAGAAAGATGTTAGTTTTGAAGGGTATTGAAAAAAAGTCTTTTTGTTAATCCTCACCTGAGGAGATTTTTTCCCCATTGCTTTTCAGAGAGAGTTGGAAAGGAAGGAGGGAGGTGAGAGAGAGAGAGAGACATCAGTGTGGAGAGACACACTGACTGGTTGCCTCCTACAAGCACCCCGACTGGGGTAGGGATCAAACATGAGACTTTTATTTTTATGTGGGCCAACACTCTAACCACTGAACATGTTGGCCAAGGTGGATATTGAAATATTTTGTTATTCTGTGCTATTTCTTTTTATTTGCTAGTGTAGGATAATGTGTACAACTATTGAAATAGAGGTGTAAAAAATGATGTTGCCATTCTGAAGTAGGTTTTTTTAAAGGGTGAAATTAAGTTGGATTTATTCCTGATATGTTCTTAAAATCGTTTGGGATTAAGTTTTAAATAATCACCCAGAGCTATGCAATTAATTTTAGCTATCTATTAAATATACTTTTGAAATAGTTAATAAACTATTTGATATTAAGGTCCTGCAATTCTATTGCCAAAGTAAATAAAACTTCATATGATATACTATAATATCATATATATTATATACATATAAATCACTGGTTTTTAAAAATATATGTTTTGTTTTTGTTTTATTTGTAGAAAGATTAGAAACATCAATAAAAGAGACATATCAGTAGGCTGCCTCCCACACATTCCCCACTGGGGATTGAGCCTGAAACCTGGGCATGTGCCCTACCAGAAATCAAGCCCATGACATCTTGGTGCATGGTCAACACTCAGCCATTGACCCACACTTGCCAGGCTCACTGGCTTTTTTAATGTTTTCTGTGAGAGAACTGTTTAACATCTTAGGATTTTATAATAATATTCTTCAGCAACATGTTGACTTTGGAAGTGAAGTACGAGTATTTTTCATTTCATTTGATATTTGAAGTTTTCCTTAGTGATTACTATGGCAATAAGTTTCCCCTAATGGTTAAGAATTAGTAATTTTAAAATTATTTTTATTATAATACTGTATTCAAACAATACAAATTTAATTTTCTTATTTTAGTGGAATCAACTATGAAATTATAATCATAGATGATGGGAGCCCAGATGGAACAAGGGAAGTTGCTGAACAGTTGGAGAAGATCTATGGATCAGACAAAATTGTAAGTTGTGTGAATATTTTTCTATCTTATTAGTTGTGTTTTTGTAGGGGAAAGATGAGAGATGAACAGTGTTTAATCTGTCTAGAAACTGAAAAGATAAACACTTTTTGGCATTTATATGCATACTCATAGTGTTTGAGGTTTTACGTCTTTTTGATATGCTGATCAGTAGTTTTACAACAAAATAGTCTTTGGATGAACTCTGTTTTTTTGACTGATTCTTAGATAAGTTTTCTTGAAGGACAAAATTAAAGCATGACACTGAATTGACAAGGAATATTATAGAACAAGGTTGCAGTTGGTAATGTGGGACTTGATCTTTCTTGCTCCCTTTCTCTAGGTCTTCTCATCCTTTCACAAGAAAATACTGCGTGCAGCTAAAAGCTTATAACTGAGAAAGGTGACTGTTTTCATGTGTAACAGGAATGGCTTTTCAGAGTACTTGGCATTTTTATTTTTATCTGTAGAACAGTCTTGTGGGAGTAGATTGACTTTCTGAGTCTTAAACTTTAGATTTTTCTACTGTAACTTGAAGCCTGTTCTTCTGTGGGAATGTCTTAGGCAGAGAGTTCATTTTATAATGACTTTATAAATTTTATTTTTTGTCACTGGCTTGGATTTAGAAAATACATTGTAGGCATTGGGTGTTGTAAAAGTTTCTCAATCTTGACACTATTGACATCTGGGACCAATAATTATTTGCTGTGAGAGGCTGTCCTGTAGGATGTTCAGCATCATTCCTGGTCTATAACCACTAGATATTAGTAGCTACTACCCTCCTTCCCAATGTGGTAGTCAAAAATGTCTCAGGATATTATCAGATGTCCCCTTATGGGCAAAATTGTCCCCTCTTCCCAACAAAGAACCATTGGCATAAACATAAAGGAGTCTCTTAGAGAACCTTTATTGATTATTTACATCTTAAGAAATGGTCATCAGTATCATAAAAATAGTCACTGGATTCAAATATTCTTAACTAATCTAAATAATTTCTATTTAGTTGGAGGAGATCTTTGTCGGTGGGGAGAGTTTAAGAGAAATGTGGTAATCTTTCCTATAATAGAGATTCTTTCTGTCTGTCTCACAGAGGAGCAACTCACAGATTTGTCACTCTCCAGTCTTCTCTGAATATTTCCTGTTGTATAGGAGTACAGAAAGAGATAACAAGTTGACAGATCTTCAGCTTCTAGCAGTGACTTCCAGTGATGATGGTAGGCTCTTAGGTTTGGCCAAGAGTTCCCCAGTTTCTTTTTTCGAAGTTCTGGGCCATGGCCACTGATGCACACATTATATATAGACACTTTGAGTTATGTGCTGCTCTTTAATCTGGGAACATCAAGCTGGCAATATTTTGAATGCATATATCATAGAAGCTCAGCCTTGAGGTCTAACTGACCGATTTTAGGGATTGCCTATTAAATTGACATTCACAAATTCTAAAACAACATTATTCCTCAAAGCATTTCATTTTTTCCATCAACAAAATAAAATTCAAGTGCATAAGAAAATTAGCCTCTACTATCACAATTTCCATGTTGTACCAGGGAAATTCCCTGTTCATAATTTTATGACCTTTCAATTATATAAACTAGAACATTTTTTTCAGTGTTAGGCCTTGCCAGGGGTAGCACTTATTTGCTTTTAAGTGATTTATGAATGTTTAGTTGAGGGAAAAGATGGATAAAAATGGTTATTTTTCTCAGATAAAGTGGTTCAGCCCAGATGCTTTGTCCAAGCTAGCCTGGTTGAAATGAATGCATCAGGAGAAAGCCAAGGAAATTGTTTCTTTTATTTTCTTTTCTTTTTTTTAATATATTTTATTGATTTTTTACAGAGAGGAAGAGAGAGGGATAGAGAGTTAGAACATCGATGAGAGAGAATCATCAATCAGCTGCCTCTTGCACATCCCATACTGGGGATGTGACCGCAACCAAGGTACTTGCCCTTGACTGGAACCGAACTTGGGACCTTTCAGCCTGCAGGCTGATGCTCTATCCACTGAGCCAAATCGGTTTCGGCTCTTTTTTTTTTTTTTTTTTTTTTTTTTTAAACTCTGTAGTTGAAGAAACGGACAAGAAGTTAATTCACTTCCCAAGATTCCACAGCCAGCTAATACCTAGAGAACGTGTCCTGAACTGTTACAGGGCAGCAAGATCTGACATTGTGGAGGGCTTCAACCTTTCTATGTTTGAATGCTTCTGTCATGTTTGATATGTGAGTTTTGTTTCCTCCCCTAACCTGAAATCAGATAAAAAAATCTGGCAGATCAGCCCAACAGTTTTGTGCAAATTTCTCTGCTACTGTAACTCAGGTACTAATGCTTAAAAAGACAAAGGGACAAAGAATGCAGTAGCACCAGGGGCTATACTGGTGGTTGCTACTGTCACCAGTTTGATAGTCATTTTGCTTGACTTCCTGGCCATTACTAATAACAGTATTAATGGTTACATTTTAAGGAACACAGATCATCATTGACTTAAGCTTTGATATGCTGCTTAAGGACAGTGAGGTTGGGTCAAAGGCCACAGCAAGAAATAAAAAAAAGATGGAGATGGTTTTTGTTCATATCTACATCTGTACAATAAGATATGATATGTTCATTACTTTTAAAACATGAAACATAACTATAGGACTAAGAGATTTGACTAATTTATTATAGTAAAATATTTTGTTCATCCCCAAATTTTCTCTAACAAAATATCAGTACCCCAATCAAATGTACAAAAACAGATAATTCATGAAACAAGAACTACACATGGCCAATAATGGGAAACAATGAGCCTGAATGATGAGTAAAGAATTGCAAAGTGGGAGGAGAGTAAAGTTAACCTTTCTTAGCTGAAGATGTATTTTTATTTTTTCTCTTCAACCCATTCATTTCAGTAGTATGGGAACATAGGTTCACTCAAATACTGTTGATTCTAGTATAGTATAGTTAGAAGTGTCATCAAAATTTGCTATGATAAAACTTTTACAAAATGTTTTTTGTCAAGCAAATTATAATATCACAAGAAGTAGTTCATAAGCAGTTGTGTTGTAAGTATACTTCATAGAGTCTGTGCCTAGCAACCTGTGAATTCACTGCTTGCTGTCATGACCCCAACAGGTGATCTCTTGTGCCCTTTATTGCCCAGATTACACAGCTAATTAGGTCAAAAGGAGGGAGTAGAATTAAGAGTCTAAAAGTTAAGCACATTAAATGAAGCAATTTGTACTTTTTTTTTTTAAACAAATTCACATTTTATTTACGTCGAAATAAACTGTACAAAATTGACTTTCTTCACCAAAAATAACAGCAATATTTTCTGTATTATTCCTAGATAAACTACAAAACACATTTTTGTAGGTTGTCTAGGTTTTACTTATAAATCAAGACGAGGCAGTAGATATAATCATGGAAAAAGACAGAATAAAAAAGACCAATCTGTTGTCAACATCCATGGCCTCTGATCCTGTCTTGACCATGAAACTGTACTTTTCTTATGTAAGAAATACCAAGTACATTCCTGGTATAAAATATAAATATTACCTATAAAACTGAAGTTGTTTTTGAGGTGCATTTCCTGATCTGCATCCCAGTCTCTTCCCCAGGAAAACCAGTCAGTAGTTTTGGTGTGTATTGCCTTTTTGTACATATATGTGTATGTGTCCACATCTTAGAACTAGGTATTGTGCTGGTGTTTTTATTTGTTTTTAGATATGAATGCAACCTTTCTGTATCATAGTTACTTTTTGATTATATCTTGAAGATCTTTTGTCACCAAATGATCTAATTCTGTTAACTGCTCCTTAGTATTCTATCATATGCAACATGGTTTATAGTTAGTATAAACTTTTGAACAATCTGAAACTTATAAATGACAAAATCATTTTTTTATCTGAAACGGAGTTTTTCCAGCTGAAATATGGGGTTACTCGGTGAACTTTAAAAGATTGGCTTTTTTAGGGCCAAGATCAGATGGGCTCAGTATTTTTCAGTAACTGTCACAAAAATCAAATAAAACCTGACATACCTTGTTTGATTTTGTTCAGTGAATTGTAATTATTATAGGTGACTGACTGTCTTGTTCTCTGTATAAGAGCTCATCGGGGAGGAATGTATTTTATTTATCTTTGTTCCTCCCCAAGACCTAGAGCTCTATGCATGTAGTAAGAAAAAAAATTAACCTATCCTGGGTGACTGGAACTGAAAGCACTTTGTTTAGAGATTCACAGTGGCAGATGCAGCAAGGGACAAGATGTGCTCAGGTGTGTGTCTACCTGAACCCTGTATCTAAGAAACTTAGAACAACATCCAAAACTTGGCATACTACCTTTTCAAAAGTTTTCAGATAAGCCGAAACCGGTTTGGCTCAGTGGTGGAGCGTCGATCTGTGGACTGAGGGGTCCCAGGTTCGATTCCGGTCAGGGGCATGTACGTTGGTTGCGGGCACATCCCCAGTGAGGGGTCTGCAAGAGGCAGCTGGTCGATGTTTCTCTCTCATTGACGTTTCTAGCTCTCTATTTCTCTCCCTTCCTCTCTGTGAAAAATTAATAAAATATATTTTTTAAAAAAGTTTTCAGATAAGATGAAAAGCAATTAAGTCAGGGTTTATATATGAAGCACAAAATATAGAAGGATTAAGTAATTGACAGGCTGTAAGAAAACCTCTTTGTCATTGGGCCAGTAGAGAATGAGATGAGCCATCCAAGCGTAAAGTCAAGGTAAGTTCAAAGAAGAATGATAGCAGCATTTAAAATTACAAAGAGAATTGAAAAAAACAAATCTGGCTACCAAATATTCCAAAAAGGTACTGAATAAGTGAGTTAGACTTGCAGTTTTCCTTGGAAGGAATCAATAGACATTGTTTAAAATGATAAATCAAGAGACAGATATAAAACAATGTTCACATTGTTTCCAAACATCAGAAAAAGAAAAAGTATAAAACTTGGCTTTTATTGTGAGGATTGGGAGAGAAAAAAAAAAAAAAATGTTGCTTTTCCTTAAAAGCTGTTACATTATTTGATTTTTTGCTAAATGCTTTTTTTTTTTTTTTTTTTTTTTTTTTGCAAAAAATGTTGTGTACTCTGCTCTAAGATCTATAAAATATAGCTATGTTTCTGTTAAAATGAGAAGAACTTATATGAATAAAAAAGGGGTTTTAGTAGTCAGGTTTTTTTTATTATTTGTGTCAAAAGTATTCTTTCTTATTCTTACAGCTTCTAAGACCACGGGAGAAAAAGTTGGGACTAGGTAAGTAGAACTCTCACCCGTCACCTGCTTTTTGATTTGGCAGATTGTTCAGTGTGTATTTGTTTGGAATATGGCCACAATACAGTAACTCCCTGTAATGATTTTTAATGATCTTAATGACATTTAAATGGTTTGAGTTGCCTGTATCAGTCAAGGTCCACATGGGAAAACAGTACCACCACAAGTCTTTCAATATAGTGAATTAAATACAGAGAACCTGGTTACACAGGTGAAGGAGTTGCTGAGGAGCCAAATGGAATAGTGAAGCTACTCGGGAATTAGTAATAGCTGGAGGTTCCTACCACCAAGATGGAGCAGCAACCCAGGCTGCCCAGAGGAAGCTAGAACGATGAAGTCGGTGATACCCGACTGGAGTTGGAGTCATTGAGGATGTGCAGTCCGTGCAGGGAGGCAGAGTGAGAGAGGGAGGCCACTTGACCTTTCCCTTCTCTCCTCTGCCTCTCAAAGGGAAGCCAGTTGACAAGCCAACCTGGGAAATAAGTTACTTGAATATAGAGAAAGGCCAAATAAGGGATCTGAGGGCAAAAATATTGCACCAGCACACTGCCTTAGCTATAAACCTTTGAACATTTCTTTAAGTCATAAGTTTTAAAAAGGTACTTACTTTTAAAACAGAAATCTTTCCCCGGGACCGGTTTGGCTCAATGGATAGAGCATCGGCTTGGGGACTGAAGAGTCCCGGGTTCGATTCCGGTCAAGGGCATGTACCTTGGTTGCGGGCATATCCCCAGTAGGGGGTGTGCAAGAAGGCAGCTGATCGATGACTCTCTCTCATCGATGTTTCTAACTCTCTCTCTCTCCCTTCCTCTCTGTATAAAATCAATAAAAAATATATATATATATTAAAACAGAAATCTTTCTTAGCTTTTAAACAGTTAAAATCTCAGATGAGCTCAGTCATTCTGGGATGAAGATCTAAATGCCTTCATTTCTGTTGTTAGTCATCATTGCTTATGTAAAGAATTGGTATAATTTTACTGAAAAACTGGAGAAACACAGATCTTCAAAATTGAATGTTATTCTGAAAACTATTAGTTAACTGGCTTCATTAAATGTTCTGAATATCTGAATCCAGAAAGTTGTTTGGGATTGAAATAATCTGGATATTGCCATTGAAAGCAACCAAGAATTACTGACCAGTCAGTGGTATATCCAAAAAGCTTTGATAGTCACTTCTTAACAAGAAGTTAGAAGAGATCAGCTTTGCTAGCAAGACAGTGGTAGTTTGGGGCTAGAGAATGCAGAAACCCCCAAATCCTGCTCCTAGTCAGTTATCTTACCTGCCAAGTCCCTGAGGAATTTTTAGGTCTGAAGATGTTAAGTGTTTGCTAGCTGTGCCTTTGGCCCCAAATGCCAGAGCAGGGATCTACTGTACCTGGCCTCCTACAGTGTGGAAGACACTGACAAGGGAAGCTTTTTATGGAAATGGAACGACGAGAAGAGCAGAAGCAGGGAAGCTTGATAAGAAGGGGTCATTAGAAGATGGTACCATGGACTAATGTAAATTCACGACAAAGAATGTAATTGAGAGATGTTTCTTATTGAGAGTAAATAATTATACTAGATCAGGATCATCTTTAGAGGACTAATGTATGCTTTTCAGTGGTTAACAATTACTTCTCAGATGTTGTATACATAAGTATTTCCAGTGATTTTCTTTAATGGAGGTAAATATTTTCATTTTTAGGAACTGCATATATACACGGAATGAAACATGCCACAGGAAATTACATAATTATTATGGATGCTGATCTCTCACACCATGTAAGTGGCATATTTCTTTATTAGTGGATTTATGATTGCCTTAGCCTGTTTTACTGACTTACTGTTTATTCTTTCTAAATTTCAGCCAAAATTTATTCCTGAATTCATTAGGTAGGTAATTATAATATTTGAAAAAAATACACGATTCAAATCATTTATCTTATATTGATTTTAGACTTATTTTTGTTTTTCATTCTTTATTAATTGAAAAATGAACATGCTATTTTGTTAGCTACCAAAAATAAAACGAACATATTGATTTGAGACTCATGAGTATATAGTATGTGACTAAATGATGTGTTTTAGGAGCCCTGAAGAACTGATCAACAAATAATTTCTCTTTTATCTAGATTATTCCAGACTACATATAAAGCCAGTAGGTGACTTCCTGTTAAATGGAATTAAGCCCTAGATCATAAGGGTGAAACCCCATGAACAAATAAGGTTTATTCAGGAATGCTAGAGTGGTTCATCTTCAGGAATTCGTCAACATAATTTATAACATTAACAAAAAATAAAATAAAATAGTGTGATTAAGTCTGTAGATGATAATTTGATCAGATTCACCAGCCATTTCTAATAAAAATTTTATAAAGTACAAATGGAAGGAAACCACTTAAACGTATAAAGAAAACCCAATCCTAATACAAATGTTTTACAAAATGGTGAAATGTGGAATCATTTCTAATTCCTCAAGATAGGCATACCAGCTAATATTAAGCATGAATATTTTACATAATATTTTTAGGCAAGAATTTAGTATAAAATATAACACGGGAAAATCCACAGGTTTGTGTGTGTTTTTGTCCCTCAAACTGCTGTGTGATCTGGTCCCCGTCTCCCTTTCTGAACTTACCTTGTGCCTCTCCCCTTTGCTTTTTCTACTGCAGGCATACTCCTTCCATTTCTGTGCTCACAGGATGCTATGTTCCCTTTGCCTGCAGTGCTCTTTGCCTGCTCCTTAGTGGTCAGTGAATCACCTCAGAGATACCATCTCTGCTTTTATCTCCAATACACAAAGCTCCTTTGACTTGATAAAGAGATAGGAACAGTGGTGTGGGAAACAGGAAAGATGCAAACAGGCCATATGTACTGATAAAAAAAATTCAAATGGCTAATAAACCTAAGAAGATAGTCACCCTAGGACAGTGTCATATACTACCAACCACTGTCATATACTACCCTTTACCTCTTTGTACACAATATTCCACAATTGCCTAATCCTCACAGCTTCCAACTACACGGTAACATTTAGTCTAGCAGTGGTCATCAAACTCATTAGTCAACAGAGCGGCAACTGCGGCTTATGAGCCTCAGTTTGCCGACGACTGCCCTAGGACAGTAGTTCTCAATCTTCCTAATGCCATGAACCTTTCATACAGTTCCTCATGGTGTGGTGACCCCCAACCATAAAATTATTTTTTTTTTTTGCTACATCATAATTAATTTTGCTGCTGTTATGAATTATAATGTAAATATCTGTTTTCTGATGGTCTTAGGCAAACCCTACTAGCGGTTCTCAACCTGTAGGGTCATGATTCGATTTCCAATCAAGGCACATGCCCAGGTTTCGGGCTCAACCCAGGTGGGGGGACATGCATCATCATTGATATTTCTTTTTTTTTTTTTTAATTGATTTTTTACAGAGAGGAAGGGAGAGAGACAGAGAGCTAGAAACGTCAGTGAGAGAGAAACACCGACCAGCTACCTCCTGCACTACCCCCACTGGGGATGTGCCCCCAACCAACGTACATGCCCCTGACCGGAATTGAACCTGGGACCTTTCAGTCCGCAGACCGATGCTCTACCACTGAGCCAAACCAGTTTCGGCTGATGTTTCTATTTTTCTCTCCCTCTACCTTCCTCGCTGAAATCAATAAAAATATAAAATAATTAACTATGATGTTATTACCCATTAGTTTATTAAACTTAAAAACTTAATTCAGCAATACATCTAGCACAAATAAGACTGTAGAAAATGAGCACACTCAAATATTGCAGGAAGAAGTGAGTTGCTACATTTTTGGAAAGTAATTTCTATGGTGAGATCTGTTAGGATTATTTTAGCAATTCCATTATGTTGTACTTTGTGTAGTCTATTGTGCTTATGCTCTTGGGAATCAGAGCACCCATCATGGAAACAATCATATGAGTATACGGGTTAAATATTTTTGCAGCTATTAACAAGAATGGAGACCCTGGCCCATGGGAGTCAGTGGTTAGAGTATCAGCCCAGGTACCAAAGAGTCTTGGATTTGATTCCTGGTCAAGGGCACGTACCTAATCCTTGGCCCTAGTTGGACCTGTGCAGGAGGCAACCAATTGATGTGTCTCTCTCACATGTTTCTCTCTTTCTCTCCCCATCCTTTCCTCCCTTCCAGTTTCTAAAAAACAATGGAAAAAATATCCCTGGGTGAGGATTAACAATAACAACAAAAAAGAATGGGGAAATTCTCTGTCAACTTTATAGGGATATCTATAATTCCATGATCTGTATTATTAATTGACAAAAAGCAAGTTGCAAAACATACTTTTTTGGGATTCCAAATTTGTAAAAGTGACATAAAACACTATAGGGAGTCCTGTCTTTGAGTTGTCTTTCTGTAGAAAGAGAGAGATCTAGAAGGTTGTCAGGCTGTTTTAGCATTATTTATTTCAGGTACAAGAAAAGAAATGCAGGGGGATTGTGTAAATTTAATTTTATTATTACATTTTAGGATGGTTTCACATTGTGCAGTCAGCAAATGCACTGTTTTAAATATCAATGAAGGAAGAAAAGGATCAAGTTTGAAAAGCTTACTTTGAAAGATCTTTCAGTAGTAGTAATAATTGGCATTGTTTTTCCTAGATGCAAGTCTTGATTGTTCTGTTTGTGTAACTCGAAAATAACTATTGAAAGCCCAGTAGCTTTCTCTAATTGACAGCTAATTTATTTGTTCTACAGGAAGCAAAAGGAAGGTAATTTTGACATTGTCTCTGGAACTCGCTACAAAGGAAATGGAGGTGTTTATGGCTGGGATTTGAAAAGAAAATTAATCAGGTACATACATGTGCTATGATTACTGGTTTTTTAGTGTAACTACTATAAATATGTTTATAACAGGTATTTAGGTTAAATTACCATACTGCCTTGTTATTTGTGGGATCAGAGTATTAATTTCCAATAAATATTTCTAGATAGCTTCTTACCTACAATTTTTCCTATGATTATTTTATTTGGGGTCTTTTTCACTAAGGAAAAATCAACATAAACCTTTGAAACTTTGATAAAAATGGTATGATTCAGCACAAATATATTCTCTGAACCTTCATCTAAATTTTAGGACTATTAAGGTAGTTTTCCATATGTATTTTTATCGTTTTAAGTAAGACACTTAATTATTTCACCTTTTTTTAAGGAGCATAAAGTAGTGAGGTTTTGTAGTCAGACTTGGGTTAAAATCCTGACTGTATCATTTAATTATCTGTCACCTTGCATGTTTTCCTAAGCTTTACTTTCCCCATCATAAAATGGAAATGAAACCTACCGTTTCAGTTTTCTATTGGTGTATAACAGACCATCCCAAAGCTTAGTGATGTAAAATGACGACATCATTTCTTCTGGTTCTGTGGATTGGCTGGTGGTGGGTCCTCTGCTGGCTTCACCTGTGCTCATTCATGCAGCTTCCTTCAGCTGGAGAGGCAGCTATGCTAGAAGATCCAAGTAGCCTCATTCATCCATCCAATAGTTGATGGTGGTGGTTGTCTGCATGTGGCCCCTCACCTTCTGGAAAGCTATACAGCTTCTTTACATGGCTTCCTAAAGGCATTGTCCAACATTACCAAGGCTGCAGCCATAAGGCTTCTTGAGTCCTAGGTTCTGGGACTAATTCTTGGTCAAGGCAAGCCCTTACCCAAGAGGTACAGAAATAGAATGAAAGACCCGTAAAGAATTTTTGGCCATTACTATTTTTTTTAATCATCTACTTCATTCCTGTTGAAGATTCTGTTAATCTCAAGTTTGCCTTTTAACTGTGAATCTTGGGCAAGTCATTTAAAACATGTAAGTGCCTCAATCTTCAGAGAAATGAAGGGGTTGGATAAAACAGTAGTTCTCAATCCTGCTAAATATTGAAATTATGTAGGGAGAAAATTACACACAACTCCCTTTCTTGTGCACACACACAATGCAAACCGTTTGAATAGCTCTCATAGGTGGGGCCAAAGCATCAGTATTTTCTGCAGACTTCCCAAGTGACTATATGCAGACAAGATTGAAACCAATAATAATTTCTCAGGCCTCTCTGATTTCGGTCCATTAAAACTGTTCTTAAAATTAGGGAGTCCCAATCAGAGACAGTTTACAGCTTTTAGTTGAATCATTTAGTTGTAAATGTCATTAGTTGTTCATGTCTGAGCTGACTTAAATTATAAACTCCTGAGAAAGATTGTTATCACTTGTGCAAGGTCTCATTTATATGGTCCAGAATCAGAATTTGAACCCAAGTCTGTCTGACTCTTGCTGCACTTTAACAGACCCCTATTTAAAAATACATACCTTAAATACATGCAGATACACACACACACATATACACAATATGTAGATATATATACTTAAATATCTTTGATTACATACATATTGGGGGAGGGGAGGACTGTGCCCTGGAATTTTTGTTGTTATTGCTTTTAAAACAAATTTGGAGGAAGGGAGTATTTTTGTTAGCCATTATCCCAGCTATATCCCTGTGTTAAATATATATATTTAAATATATTTTATTGATTTTTTTACAGAGGAAGGGAGACAGAGAGTTAGAAACATCAATGAGAGAGAAACATTGATCAGCTGCTTTCTGCACACTTCCCACTGGGGATGTGCAGCAACCAAAGTACATGCCCTTGACCAGAGTCGAACCTGGGACCCTTGAGTCTACAAGCTGACGCTCTATCCACAGGGCCAAACCAGTTAGGGCGCCCTGTGTTATATTTTGAAAAATATGTTTTTATTGATTTCATAGAGAGGAAGGGAGAGACATCAGTGATTAGAGAGAATCATCAATGGCTGCCTCCTGCATGCTTTCCCTTCTCTCCCACCCCCTCCCCCACTCCCCAGCCTGGCATGTACCATGACCTGGAATTGAACTGTGACCTCAACCACTGAGCTACATCAGCTGGGCCCGTGTTATTTGTATAAAAATCATCTTTCTATAAGATGGCCTTGGTGGTTAAATTGGCTGTGGAAACTTATCTCCAGGCTGCCCTAGAAAAGTTTTGTGTGTGTGTGTGTGTGTGTTTAAATATGAGCACAGTAAAATAGCTGCAGTACAAAAGTCACTTTTTTCAAGAGGGCCTTACACATCTTTTTGAAATGTTAATGGCTGTCAGTAATAGCTTGTATTTGATTGATACTTAGAGGTGTTTGAAGCAGTGCCCTAAAGTCATTGTTATGGACTCAGTGTGTCTGCTAAAATTCATGTTAGAGAACCTTACCCTGAAAGTGTTGATATTTGGAGGTGGGGCCTCTGGGGGGTAATTAGGTGTAAATGGGTCCTCACTGTGGGGCATTCATGGTAGGATTAGTGCTGAAGAGAAGAGGAAAGCTTGGACCTGCCCTTCCCTGTTGAGTGAGCACTGCAAGAAGGCAGCATTGTAAGCCAGGAAGAGGTTTCACTTCCTTGGACTTGCTAGCCTCCAGTAGCATGAGAAATATCTGTTTAGCCACCTACACTGGTGTTTTGTTATAGCAGCCCAAGCAGACTCAGACAGTCTCGGATTGAACCTTGGATAATTTCCAGAGATTGCCAAAAACCAAAGCCCTCTTTTACTTACACACCTTCTCCTTTTTTTTTTTTTTAAGCGCCATTTTTATGCAAACCTATAACTTAGTTGAAACCACTCACTCTCCCTTTGTGCTTATTAGAATATGAAAAAGAAACTCCAGATCTCTCATCTTTTGCTAGCTAACAGATGTTTGAAATTCTAAATGGCTGCTAACAAATACACAAGTTAAAAACCTGCTATCATTCATACCTAAAGTTTAAAAGTGATTGCTTTACAGGTTCCCTCCAAATGTTTCTATTTTCTGAAAATCCAAAACATCAGATCTCCTTGCACTGACTAACAGTTTATTTGTTCTATAGAATTAATATTTTTGTGAAATAGTGTTGCATTTATTTATGAAATTAGGAAGTATTTTTAGTACTCTTGGATGTTTCTCTTGTTTATAAACTATTTTATAAAGAAAATCTGATTGTTTTATTTGACAGCCGTGGGGCCAATTTTATAACTCAGATTTTGCTGAGACCAGGAGCATCTGATTTAACAGGAAGTTTCAGGTAGAGTGAAAACCTGTAATTTTTTTATTTCTCCTACTTATAACTGCCTAAATTTCTTGCTTTATGGTTTTATTTTTAAATGTGTTTTTATTGTTTTGTTTTGTTGTGGTTTGTTTTTTTTTTTTTTTTTTTTGTTTTTTTTTTTTTTTTTAAGGGAGAGAGAGGAAGGTCCTGAGGAATAGAAAGAAAGACACATCGATGAGAGAGAAACATCATTGATCCACTGCCTCCTGCATACCCCATATTGGGGATTTAGCTCACAACCTGTGTGCCCTGATTGGGAATCAAACTGGTGACCTCTTGGTGCCTGGTAGACACTCAGTTGTTGAGCACAATGGCTTGTTTTTGTCCTGGGACTCTAAAAGGGCAGACTGTAGTTCCTTAGAAGATGCTAATGAAGCCTCCACGTCTTGAAAAACACTGCTTTTTAAAGAGCATTAAAGGCAGGGCTCAGGTTAGTGTGCTTGTCCATGTTAATACTAATATTCTGTCCATAGGGTGCCCTCTGGGCCCCCAAAGTGACATTCACTACTCATTCTAAACATTGCTGTCGCTGGCAATGTGCTCCAGAGAATAGCACCTCTTCTGGGAATTTTCTGCAATTATATAAATACTTACAGCATGGTCTACATAAAAGTTTAAAGCCTTATTTATATAGAGTCTTTTCAGTTACCGTGTTGACCATTATTTTTTTAATAAAATTTCTTATTTAATTGGTACAAAGCCTCCTCTTGGGTCCCTGGATTTTTTTTATTTTTGTTTATTCTTGGAAGAGGGTGGTATATGTGTTTTAATATTAGACCTGTTGTATTTCCCAAACTTTTGACATATGTGTACCCCTTCTATAATTTTCGTAACGCCGAGTACCCCTTGTACTCATGAGGACGTAGAATTAGGCGCAGCTAAGCACAGTGCAGTGCATATCCCCACCAAACTCCGGTGCAACACGTACCCCCACCAAACTCTTCCCATACCCCTGGGGGTACGCGTACCACACTTTGGGAAACACTGCAGTAGATGAACTATTTTATATGACGATGCCAAATGATTAAAGCCTGCCAGATGTTCATCATCATCAAAACTATAAAATGCCTGTTCATTTTCATTGAAGCCCAAACCCCATGCATTTGTTAATATTTTATATTACTTGATATTTACTTTTTCCATTAAATTATGTTGATTTTTTATTCACTAGAATTCACACAAATTAGGAGCTGACCATTAAAGGTAATTAGTACCTGTAGTGTAACTGTAAGTCTTAAATAGCAGTTCAGAGACACTAAGAAGGTCAAAAGTGAAGGAGAATTTTTTAAAAAATGTCTTTATTTGGTAAAATAAGAGTGTTTATGAGCCACGGACTCATCTTCCCCATCTTCCACTTCTCCCCAAACAATAAATAGAGGAGACATCACAGATTAGAGACCAAATATTGAAAATGAAGCCTCTCTAGAATTAAAATGTAAATTGGTTAGAAAGCAGATTTTGGTGTGTAAAAGACAGATGTACCCTTTTGTTCCACACGTCAAGACAAAGGAATGTGTTATCTGATTAAGATCACTGATTACCATGTAGCAACAATGCAAAGAGTAATGGCACTTGCAGAATCTTTGTGCAGACAGAATGGCCAATGTGGACTTCACAGGCCATAGGCATGATGACTTCGATTGAAGATCCAGGATGGCTCCATGAGTTGTGGAGATAGGTAGGGGCTTTGTTTTTTGGCTGAGTTCCCCTATTGAAAGCTCTGCAGGTGCTTTCACAACTAAAGGGTGGTTCATTTTAGATTGAGCAAACAATTGCATGCCACGCACTGTCCTCATGTTTATACATTCTAATGACATGAGACTTACAGCATCACATGGGAACCCAGCTATGAAGAAAAACACAACAGAGAGAGTATTGGGTGGCAGCACCTCATTGCCGCCAGACCATCTGGGGAATAGAGGAAGGGTGAGTTCTGGGTGTCTTTTATTTTTATTTATTTTTATTTTTAAAATATATTTTATTGATTTTTTATAGAGAGGAAGTGAGAGGGACAGAGAGCTAGAAACATTGATCAGAGAGAAACATCAACCAGCTGCTTCTCACTGGGGATGTGCCCACAGCCAGTGTACTTGCCCTGGACCAGAATCGAACCTGGGACCTTTCTGTGTGCAGACCAGCGCTCTATCCACTGAGCCAAACTGGTTTCGGCTCCGGGTGTCTTTTAGAGAGAGCAGTGATTAGGTGTGTTCTGTGCAAAAATCAGAATAGCCACACACACAGAAGTGAGCCTGTTGATGTCATTACTTTTAAATCATTAAAGCTCATTATAAGCCTTGATAAGAGTAGTGGCTTATTAAATACATGCTTAAAGTTCAACTTCTCATTAGATGAAGTTCCTAGTATTGAGGAGGCATGTGTCTTTTACCTAATAAAGGGAACCCAAAAGACTGCAATCTGATATAAAGCCATATAATAGCATAGACCACTTGGATCCTAATTATCCTGTTTGTTGGCTCATGGCTTCATGTATGCAGTATTACATCATTAGTCATAGTTTTAAAGCTACTGTGGTGGGGGAGAAAGGGCGGCAATAAAGATAAATAAATGAAATAACCCTTTATGAGGAGTGAAATGACTTAAAGGGAGAGAATTCCTAGCTAAAACCCAGTTTAAAATGTGATGCTGAAATATCCCATCATGATAATAAGTCTTTCCCATAATCGAATTTCCCTTCCCTATTTAATTAAGTTTGTGATAAATTTATTTAGTTTCTACTGCTAAAATCCTAAAACATAAAAAGGAGCCTTAAACACAGTAGGTTGCTTAATAAATACTTATTGCATAACTATTCTACCATCCATTTCTCCTCCCTTTAGATTTATTTCAAGCTTATCCTTTTGAACTCTTATAGAACCTATGTGGGTAAAAGAGTGCACACACTAGTCGTTCTCAGGTTCCTCTCTCTGTCATTTAATACCCACTTAAAAGCTGGAAAAGCCGAAAGAGGTAGGGTTCCCTAGAGGAAGCCTGAGAAAAAAGTCAGTGTGGGTTCCAGGTAAAGCCCTTGGGCATTGTAAATCCAGGTGGCCTTGAACTGGGAAGAAAACTAAGTTATGCTAAACTGCCTCTACTAACTTGCTCTCAAAAAAGAGGGAAAAACTGATTTCTGACTGGTGAGAGCTGTGTCCAACCAGGATTGCCTCCCAGTTCCTGTCTTAATCTAGCTTACCCAGCCTAATCTTGGAGCGGCTAGTGTATCCCAGAAAATTTATTTAGTAGATCTCCAGAAATAGAAGCTCATCATAAACATTTATGAGGAAACCCCTGTTAATTACCAGAGTCTTTCTTGTCATCTAGTTTATATTATTGCTTCATCATCTATCAACTCTATTTTTCCAACTTTTGGAACAATTTCTACTCTTTCCACTTTAAAAATTAATTTTAAGAAAATTTTGAAAGTTAAAAACAATAGGCTCTGCTTTGAATGACTTAATTTACTATATTTTTATAATTTCTGATAGTATGGTAGAAAAATAATTCCCTAAAAGATACTAAGAATTCATTTTCTAAACTATTTACAAGGTATTTCATGACCCTCTGTTTCAGGACAAATGTTTATCAACTTATTCATACACCAATAGGATCCCTAGTGGCTGCTGGCTGCCAGTGGGGGCCTCCCTCCCTTCCCCAGGCGGGCTCACCCCCTGGTCGAACTCCCGGAAATACTCCCGTGGAGGGGACAATTTGCATACTATGCTTTTATTATATAGGATGACTAGTAACATTTTTAGGTCTTAAAAATACTAGTGAATTTTTTAAAATTTAATCTTTACCCGAGGCTATTTTTCCATTGATTTTTAGAGAGAGGGAAAGAGAGAAACATCGATGTGAGAGAAGCACATTAATTGGTTGCCTTCTGCACGATCCCCGGCCAGGGTCCGGGCTGGGGAGGAACCTGCAACCAAGGACTATGCCTTTGACCGGAATCAAACCCAGGACCCTTCAGTCTGCAGGCTAAACCGGCTAGAAAACACAAGTGAACTTTTTGAGAGGTCAGGATGCATGTAGTTAAGTGTATTTATCTAGGTGTTTATACATATATTTTTAAATTTCATACAGGTTATATCGAAAAGAAGTTCTACAGAAATTAATAGAAAAATGTGTTTCTAAAGGCTACGTTTTCCAGATGGAAATGATTGTTCGAGCAAGACAGTTGAATTATACTATTGGCGAGGTATGCAATTAATGGTAAATAATATGTTGCAGTCCTTATAAATAATAAGGTGTAGACTTTTTGTTGTAAAAAGTTTAATTTTCTTAACTACCAAAAGTGAAAGGCTTCCAGCTGTTGAGAATGCCCATGCGCTAACGGGTGAAAATTCACATCCGTTTCACAGCAATACATTTGACCTACCAAGATTACCAGAAAGGCAGCATTCCCTTTTAAATAATTAAAAGTTACTGGTATCTTCTCCATCCTTGCCCTTTCTTCTGACCACTCAGTATTCTGGGATGAGTCTATTCGCTGCTTTCCTCCTGCCGTAGTCCACACCCACCCAAATTTAAAGTGAATGCTGAGTTCCATTGCCCATTTCCTACGAGGAAACGGAAAGCACAGGAATAGCTCGGGGGAAGGGGGAAGGGTCTATAATATTTACAGCTAGCTCATGAACTATTAGGGAATACTCTCCTTGTTTAACACTAGGACTCTTAGAGCAAGAAGTAGCTAGCTAGAATGCCACATCTTATGGAAATTACAAAATTTTTAACTTAATACTAAAATATAATGACAGCTAAATTTGACAGACTAATGAAAAAATTAAGTGAAAGGCTATTTTACTTTTGCAATATAATTTTTCCTTGAAATCCAGTCAAACTTGAATAAACCAACTTAATATGCAGGATCAGTGCTTTCAAACACATGTCGATTTGGTTTATAATGGCCCAGTTTTAGATAATAAAGTGCCTGTTAAATTTTTAAAAATTCTAGGAGGTACACACAGTTGTAAAAATTGAAGGAATTGCTTCAATTTAAAGGAATTGCTTTCATAGAACTTAAGTTTTGGTTGTATTAGTAATTTTTATATGCTTGCTACACTTCCTTTCTAATATTTTTGAAGACTGACTTAACATATATTTTTTTAACTAGGTTCCAATAACATTTGTGGATCGTGTTTACGGTGAATCCAAGTTGGGAGGAAACGAAATAGTCTCTTTCTTGAAAGGATTATTGACTCTCTTTGCAACTACATAATAGAAAGTTATTTATTTATCACATTCATTTCAATTTAAACAGAGGAAGTTGGTTGCTGATTTTTTTTTAATGTACTTAGAGCATAAATCATAGGTAAGATAAATTTCATGCAAATCTTTTTTTCCGAAGAAATTCCATTTTATATGTCAAATTAAATTAGAAAAATGAGCAGTGTTCTCAATTTTCTTTAACATTTTGCTGTATTAAGACCTACAAATAAATGCATATGGATTTTTGCATAAAATATTGCTGCTTTTATTAGAGTATGTGAATGTAGAATTTCTTACAGGGGAAGATCTTGAAATATTTTCTATAAAAACTGTATTTTTAGCTCTTTGTACCTAATAGATGCCAGAAGAGGAATGCTTATTCATGAAATATATATGACTTTCTGTGTGAATTGAAAAAGAAATACACACTTTTGCCCTTTCTTTTAAAATGTATCTGAAATTTCTTAAGTCAGATAAAACAATACATTTAGAGCACAGTTTTAGAGTTTGGTTCTTTGCAGCTGTTAAGTTGGTGAAGCAATTCAACTGTCAAAGCGAGTCTATTTAAAATATATATTTGAATTGGAAACAACTTGACAACAGTTGATAGCATAGCTGTGTTTGCTCTTCTGAGCAATAACTTCTATCAGTAAAGAAAAATATTGATGCTATTAAAGCATAAATTTAGTTGCTCTTAACATACTATATAATGATTTTCTTTCATAAAATAACTCTTTTCATATTATTTCAGGACCCTCAAGAAAGCATACATCTTTTCTATAAAAAAAAACAAAAGTTCCGTTCTTACAGCTTTTTCTCTCTGTTCAGAAAAATGTTCTGATAGTTTATATGCAGGTTAAGTTGTTTAGTAAAGCCAGCGCAAATATTTTGTTTTCCTTCTCTAAAGTAGGTATTTCAAAAAAGATCAGTCTGTAACTGTAACATAGCTTTTGGATCATGAAGTATATTTTAAATTTTGGGGTGTGGCATACTATGGGCATATAAGCTTAAGATCAAGTTGACTTTCCTTTGCAAATAAGAGGAGGAGGCATCTCTAAGTTATTTAATAAAAAATTAGTGAACCATATTCTTAATTACATTTCCCGGGCTTACTTTGGCTGCCAAAGTCAAGAAATTTAACAGATCCTACCAGAAATGAATACCAGAGTATTAAACCATTGGTGCCATTTTGAACATTGCCTATTCCCATAGTTGAATCCATAGGACACGTTGCAGTAAGAGCCTCTAGTGTTGCATTTCCCTTTTACACAGAGCTGTGCAGGGCGCACCAGAGATCCACCTTCCTCAGGAAGTAATTTCTCTCATTATTACTAGAAAAATTATCACTGTTTTATGTAAAATTGCTTTTAAGCTAACATAAATACAATATCCTTTCTATTTAAAAAGTATTTAGAATCTGTTCTCATTCATCCAAAGCCGAAAGTGTTTTCATTATCAAGTATCTGGAGCAGAGATGAACCAAGTACCTCAGAGAACCCACTAGAAGTAATGCCTTCTCAGACCTCCACTAGAGTAGATACCTTTTGCCTTTTTAATCTTTTCAGTTCTTTCTTCCACAAACATTACAACACTGTGACTTATTGAAGTTTACACTAAAAGTATTTGAGCAGTGAAGACTTTCACCATTTGGAAGTTATTAGAAAAGAATCTAGACTATTTAGGTACATTTTTGTACTAAATGTGGTGACTTAAACACTAAAATCATTTACATGTGAATCCAGCATCCCTTTTTACTTTGTGAATGAGGCCAAGAATGAAATCCAGATGTTCTCCCTTTGTATTATCACTAGGAAATATATCTAAGATAAAATAAAAATAAAAACTTGCTTATTTCATATTAGTTTTGCCTGTCTTCTGCAACATGTAATTGAGTCATCTTTGTCTCTCTAAACCAAATGCTTTGCGCCCCTACCCCCTTTTCCTTTTACAACTTTTCCCAGCTATTGTTTTCCTTTGAAATACTGATTTGGGTTTAAGGATGTGTTTTATCACAATTTCCGAAATGAATGAAATACTGTGTTGGATGACGCATTTTGTTAAATCTGCTAACTCGAAGGTTACATTGACTACATGTAACCATAATTTGTACTATTTTCAGTTAAGGTAAGATTCTTTTGGGGTATTGGGATATGGCTTGAAACTGTTACCTTGAAATTTAGAGTAACAGCAAAAGTTAAGTGTATTTACAGAGCACATCTTTAGAAAACAGGCTTGGTTAATTTTTCACTATTGGCGTTTAGTATTTTTCAGTATGTTTAGCCAATGATATACTCTCAGATGCATCCTGCTATTAAAGGTGGCTTCAAAAATGTTGAGGAGGTAATGTGTTGGTTGGGGTTGACCTACATTTACAAAGGCAAATTGTCCATGTGCTGTCTTAAGTTGTCAGATTGTGGGAGCACGAAGTGACTGTCCCTAGAACTCTACAGTCAAAGTGTAGTTTTTAAGGATCTTGAGGTCCACTGACAACATCATTTCTCATCCTTGGGCTTCACCAGTCTAATGGCCTCAAAACACTAGGGATCCCATTTGTTCTCTTCAGGCCAAGGAGAAGAGCCCACCATCACAGCCTTGGAAGAATGTCAAGTAGAAGGGCAAAGCCTGCTTTCTGTAAAACACAGCCCCTGCCCACTGAACAGCCCACCTACCAGGAAGGGTTCCGGCATCACCCATGGGGTTTGTCTCACCTCAAGTCAGTGTGTGAAGCACGAGGCACTCACACCTCATTTAAGCTGGAGGCATCAGGCACCACCAGCCAGGTGTCCCTGCCCTTCCCGCTGCTGCTCAGCCAGTGAGAGCTGGGGCTGTCGGCACGTGGTGCCTCAGGCTGCCCACACGCCCCCTCCCGCCAGATGTAGTGCGGCCCAGCTGGGCCCGCGCAGGGATCCCAGCTCGGCCACCTGACTGAGTGCTGGGTGCTGCGGCCTCTGCTGTGCTCCGCCGCCGGCGCTGCGGCCAGTGAAGGCGCCTGCCGTGCACACGGGCCCTGGGAGCGCACTGCGGCCTTTATCTGCGGCGCCTCCTAGTGGGTCAATGGCAAAACCTCTGGGTTCTCGCGAGATTTCTTCCTCAGTGGGGATTATATAATTTCCCTTAGGCGGGGTGGAGGGGTGCTGGCGCCACCCTCCTTCAGAAAAAGTTAGGTGCCAGCATAATTGGGAGTAAGAGAGTTGTCCCTGGGGACACGTGTGGAAAGGGTACCGCGTCCCCCCCACACACACTTAGCTGGACAATGAGTCCTCTTATGCTAATGAGCTCTTACGTCACTTCCGCTCTTTCTCAGCCGCCATTTTGGCTAGGGCAGGTTCGGGGACTTGCTCTGAGGCGCTTGTATTGTCTGCTGAGGGGAGACGCGGGATCTGCCCCCTCCCCCGCCCGTTGCAGCCGCAGCCGCCGCCGGCCCGGTCTCCCCTCCGCCGCCCGCCGAGATCCATGAGCTGAACTCCCGCCCCCCCGCCGCCGCCATCTTGTCCCCCCTCCCCCTCCCGCGGGCAGCGCTAAGGGGGATTTTGGCGTCTCCTCAGGCACAGCTCCCTCTCTCGGTCCCCGCAGCTGAGGAGCGAGAGGAGCGCGGCCGCCGCCGTCCGCCTGCCCGAGCCAGTGAAGCGGCGTCTCCCACACCCTCCGTCTCCTCCCTCCGCCCCTCCTTTGTCTGCACCGCTCGACGACGCCGCCGCCCGCGCGGGGACTGGAGGAAGCCGCTCGCGCCACCGCCGCCGCCCGCCCGCCGCTCTGCTGCGCCCGCCGCGCCCCCCGGCAGCAGCCGCGGCCGCGGCGCGAGCCGGAGCCCGACGAGGCCACCGAGCCCGGGCGCGCCCTCGCCGCCACCGCCGTGCCGCCGCCGCCCGCCCGCCGCTGCTCCCGCCCGGCCCCCGAGCACGCCGGCCCCGCGCGCGCCTCGAGGCCGAGTCAAGGTAAGCCGCGCGCCGCCCGCGGCCTGGCCCTCGGTCCGCGCTCCGCCCGCCGAGCCGGCCCCGGCACATTGTTGTCTACATTGCCAGCCCTCCAACCGCACACGCTCCTTTGCATACTCCGGGGCAGACGGGCCGCCCGCCCCGCGCGAACCGCTCCCCGGCTCTGCTCCGGGGGCCAGGCGCCTCCTCCTGCAGCCCGAACCCCGCTTCCCGCTCCCCGACTCGTGAGCCGCGGAACCCGGCGAGCCAGCCTGGCCGCCGGAGCTTCAGCCGCTCATGGCATCTCTCTCCACCCCGCCCTCAGCAAGAGCCGAGCTTCTCCCATCCCTGGAACTCAGCCTTTCCTCCCGCCGGCCCCCACGCACACCCCCAAACCTGGGACGAGCCTTCTGCCAGGTCTATCCACCCATAGCTAGGGGAGGGGGGAGCGGTTTGGGGGGCGGGAAGCATGCACCGCACGAGTGAAAGTCTGCCTCTGCTGTGCAGTCCTTCCTCCCCGATATGCCAGCTCCCCTCCTCCCGGATCACGGAGTCCACCACCACCCTCTTCACTCAATCGCAGCGCCTGGTCAGCACGACCTCTGAGGAGCATTCTGAGCCCCAACTTATAAGGTGGTAGGAAATGGAAATCCAGAAAGCTGCGAAAAGATTTTTTTTTTTTAATGCAATGAATGGGGACTAGTTCTTTGAGCACCCTTTTATTCACCTCTTTCCTCTGGGCTGCCTGACTGGCTTCCCCTCCCCCCAAACTGGATGCCTGTCTGCTGGAAAAGGCGCGATTGCTTCTCTTCCTCTTCTGCCCAAGATCGGGCACTAAGATCTAATATCCTTTTTAGCCACACACACCCCACACTAAGTCTTCTTGATGTTCTGCATTCACCAATTCCTCTGGACAGTTCTTGCCATAACCCCATTTCTCAGACAAAGGCTTGGGAGGGGAAAAAGAACCAAACTGTTTCCAGTGCTTGCCATTTTAATGCTGTCCATCCCCACACACCCAACTCGTATTCCTGATGCCTCTCGTGCCAGTGCCTTGAACCTTCAAAATGAAAAGGAAAAGAAAAAAACTCCTGGGGAGCTTGAGACAGTTTCTTTAGAAATCTGCATTGTTGCTTCTGGTTTATGGCCATGAAAATACCAGCCCCCACCCAAAATGCACCGCAGCCAAGTCGGCTAAAGGCTATGAGTGTTGGAGTCAGTAGGGGGCGCATTCTCTGCACTGGGTAAGGCTGCAGATGGGGGGAAGGGCCCCAGAGCTAGAACAGGATGTGCTTCACAGCGCCTTCTACAGACCATGGGAAAATGGGCCTAGCAAGACACACTGCACACTTAGTTGGTGAGCTGACAGCAACATGGCGAAGAATTGAGTCAAGAGCAGTGATTTTTATATCTTTTTAAAAATCCACCCTGCATTTTAGAAGTTCTATCTTTTTACTTTTCAAAACTGTTGACCCTCAAACAATCTACTTTAGTTCTTGATGAATCACCTTGGCACATCCTTGGTACACAGATTTCCCCTTGTCTGGAATTCTTCCACCTTAAACTTTGAATCATTGTCACCATATCTTTCCAAGGTCAGATGGTAAAGGGAAAAGCTTAAAACCTAAGAGTAACTGGTTTGGGGTATTGCTGATACCTCCCTTCTTAATAGCCCAAATCTTTCCAACTCTTTGAGAGTTAATCATTCTTTAGATACGGCAGATGTTAGTGGGGTAGTAGTTTTCATAAGCACGTGGATGGGTGTCATGATTTGCAAAGCCTTGTTGGTAAACATCTAGCCCACATTGAGTTCTCCATGATCAAACTCAACAGTTGATTGTAAAATTTTGTTTTCTTTCAACTTTGGGATTGTAATTGCTATTCATTATCTTAGTAGCCAACCACCTTTGCAAAAGTGTTGACACTGGTCTTTGGTGAACACTCACCTTCTTAGGGTGTGTTGATGTCTATAGATTTTATTCTTATTATTTCCGTAGGTGTGAGATGCACAATGCGAAACCTGGGCCCCAGCTATCGCACCGTGATGCACACACAGGGTTGTACTTTTTGTACTGAACTAGATAGGTAGTCTAGTGGTTATGCCCCCTACTGCCATTTTGAGGATCTGGACTCCGTTGCTGCCTTGCTCTTTGGACCACATTATCAATTCACACCGGTGGGTATGTTCACTTTGAAGAGTGGGAACTGTAGCACCAGGGAAGCCAGAGACGTCTTCCTCCTTGGTCACCACCAAAGCCAACGCTTCCAAAATTTTAGCTAGCCACCTTCCTCAAGGAACCGATTAGAGATTGTTGCATTTGTGGGTTCTGAACAAATAACTTATGACTTGTTTAGGAGAAAAATTTTAATATTTTGTAGTCTGCAGTCTTTACATAAAGTATGTTAAGTTCTCAGTTATGCTCTTTTGGTGATCCAGTCTCAAGAGTTGTTAAGCTTCTAAAAACCTTAAAAGTTCTCTGATCAGAACAGGCTTTTCCATGAACATGTACTTGCTACCAAAGATTGGCTGGTTGTTGATACTCAGGAGTACTTCAGGTATTTTATATAGATACACCAAAATAAATTTATGGGGAAATGAATTGTTGTATCTGATACATAGTTGACCACTTTGGTGCTTAAGGGAGACTTTTCACTGGACATTTGCTACCAAGTGACATTTTGGTGAGTAAAAAAGGTGGCAGTTACGATCAGGTATTCCACTAGAAACTTAACTATCTTGCTTTTAAATTATTTAGTAATTACAAAAATCAGATATTTAAACTAAATGGGTATTGTTTGTAAGTTTTAAATATTGTTTAGTATTTGTTAAATATAACTTTGATCTGTATTTGGTTTTTGATATATTGTTACACGTAGTTTTAAATGAGTAATTTGAAGACAATTTCTTATTTGAGGGTATGTTTGAGGTGAAATTTTTAAAGATTCTATATTTAAGATACAGTGATGGCTTTATTGGTAATAGCTGTTTTTCCCCTACAGTTACTTTGAGCTCTTAGAAAAGGATTCTGTGGCTTCAAAGATTTCCCTGGTTTGACTCAAAAAAAAAAAAAAAAAGTCAAATAATAGAGCTTGAAGGCTAGAATTTAGGTAAATTGTTAGGGTTCATTAAAGTATAGTAAAAAGCCTCAATCAGAGGGTGGGTATGGATATCCTATCCTATTTAATTGAACATTAAGTAGAAATTGCTTCTTTATGTTGGCCCTTGTTGAAAATTTTCTGAGACTACCTTACCAGAGGATGCTGTACATTATACAAACTAAATTTTTTATTTAAGTTCTTACAGTCTATGGAAAATAATAGATGATTGGGCTGTGAATATAAAGACCCCTCCCTCCTCACCTTACCTATCTGGAAGTCATTGGTTTTAAACATACCACTGTTAATTTGTTTTGCTTAAGTTTCTCTTTTTCCCCTTAAGCCAAAGTGCAGGAGAAGTTCCAAAACTATATTAAAATAAACATCACCATATTGAACAGATTGTCAAGTAAGTTCTCAGTTACTCTTATTTTGATGACCCAATCTCAAAAGTTGCTAAGCTCCTAAAAACTTTAAAGATTCTCTCATTAGAATAGGCCTCTCCATGAATGTGTACTTGCTTGCTCCCAAGTCACCAACCAATAAATAGGGTTTTATCGAGTATAAAATGGCTTTTGATTTTCATTATAACATACCTTTATTTGTCATTTATATTTGATTTTTAAAAGCATGATTAAGGCATACCATGTTTTTGCTTTCCTGTAACTACTTACAAATTTTGAAGAATATCTATTAAAAATCGTATATTTTAAATATTCAGCAATCTGTTGGTTGATATTTAAGATGTACACATTCCGACTACACATTTAATTGAGAATTACAATTTAATAAGGAAAATAGAGCTGTTATAAAAAGTGGGAATAATAGAGAAAAGATAAAAGAAAACCTTCAGAATTTAAGTGTATTTTTTTCTTTTGAGAAATATATAAGTATCAGAATTGTATAAATTGTAATAGACCTTGGCAGATTAATTCCATTAATACGTGTGTGTGTGTGTGTGTGTGTGTGTGTGTACACACAAAAAACAGCCTGCTGTTTTAGACTTGGAAATGAAGTGCAGAGAAAGTTATCAGAATTAAACATTGTAGAGTTTTTTAAATAACCTGTTTAAATCTTAGTGAAATAAACTTTTTAAAAACGATGTGAAAGTACAAAAACTTTTATAAGATTTAGAAATTAATTTTATATTTACATCAAGTTGCCCAATACTGTTGTGTAATAAACATCTAGCCCACTTATTGTACAAAAACATTTTTTATTTTATAAGATTAGAAATTAATTTTATATTTACATCAAGTTGCCCAATACTGTTGTGTAATAAGCTACTTATTCAACCTCGACTTAAGGTGAAAGGAGTTTCACCTTAAATGAATGTCTTAACCCTGTTAGGTCTTCCAGAAGGTAAAATACTTTCCATGAAAGTTTAACTTTCATTTACTTATCTAAAATGGCATGAAGATTAAGAAAAATGCCATTCCTTTTATAAATACTTTAATTATAGTTTGATTAACAGTTTGATGTGTTATTAGCATCACATAAACTTTCATAGTTTCCCTTTTTTCATTTTGTAAGAGCTCATGATATTAAATCTGGAGCAAATGCCATGTTTTACTGATGTGCATCACTTATTAGTTATACATATTATATTGTTAGTTTGGAAACTTGGCATTTGAATCTGTTATGAACCAAAATTCCACACTAACTGAATTAATATTTTGAATGTAAAGGCTGTTTCTTGTTTATATGTTGGCACTTTCCACCTTGATTTTTGAGACACTTTATTTATTTATTTATTTATTTATTTTGGCAAAAATATATTTTTATTGATTTTTTACAGAGAGGAGGAGAGAGGGATAGAGAGCTAGAAATGTCGATGAGAGAGAAACATCGACCAGCTGTCTCTTGCACACACCCCCCACCCGGGATGTGCCCACAACCAATGTACATGCCCTTGACCGGAATCGAACCTGGGACCTTTCAGTTCGCAGACCGATGCTCTACCACTGAGCCAAACCGGTTTCGGCAAAGAAAGCTCCGTTGATTTTTGAGACACTTTATAAGAGAAGCCATCTATGTTTTGCCCACTATAATGGCCACGGTTCCATCATGACTTCATGGTTTTTTATTTGTCTTTTATTTTTTTACCTTGTTAAAAAGTGATAGGAAGGACATAATTATATTTCTTTACTCTAGTGCTTCTTATTCCTGTGTTTTGGTCATGACCTACCTTCGATTTCTGTCAGGTTAGGGATCAGCTTAAATGAGAATCCATATTCTGCTTCATTGGGAGGAGAAGACTCCTTTCACATGTTATCAGGCTTCTCAAATATATTATACACACACACACACACACACACAGGCTTCTCAAATATATTATACACACACACCACACCACACCACACCACACCACACCACACTCTAAAGGCCCAGTGAACGAAATTCATATACTCAGGGTGGGGTCTCCCTCAGCCAGGCATGCACCACTTCCGTTCTGGGTTCCCTCATATCCATTTATGTATTCACTGTCCTGTACCTTTAGTTCCTTAAGATGCACTCACAAGCTTCCTTGTTTTTATTGATCTCTAGCATAGTTCCAAGAGAGTAGCTAAAGAATTCTAAAATCTTAAGAATTTCATCTTAAATGTTTCAGAATAAAGGAGAGCATAAAAGATTTTTGTTAAGACTTTTCTAAGGGAATCTTTCCTGAACATATACTACAATTTAAGGTTTAACTCAAAAACATACACATCATCTATAAGAGGATCATTGCTGTTTGACCTGCCCATAGAATTGAAAATAAATTTCTTCACATCTTAATTCCTCTTCAGTAGGGATAGATAGACCTGTATATTGAGTTGTTCAACTTTGGGTTGTTGGTGTTTATGTGGCATTTATCATGACTTAGTTGATTTCGATAATAAGGATGAGTGTAAAGGCTCCCTTGCTGGCCTTTTTCGTATTATTTATATATATATATATAGAGAGGCTAAGTGTCCATCTTTCCCTCCAGTTAGTAGCTTGACGCGCACTGATCACCAGGGGGCAGATGCTCAATGCAGGAGCTACCAGGACGCCCACTGGCCATTTAAAAATAAACAGCAGCATGGAACTGGAGCCAACAAATCAACACTTGGCTTCCCCCAAGTGAGACGCAGGCTCCGCCACCACCCTGGAGCGACACCCCATCAAATCACAGCCAACACTATCAAGACCCCATGACGCAAAATGTGGCCCCCAGACCAGACCGGAAATGGTCACTGTGGGCACCGGGTAATGACATCATGTAGCAACACCCAGCTTCCTCTCCCTAGCGACTAGCCTTCTTGGAGTTTCTTCAGCCCAGGAACCAACTTGCTTTATAGCCAGGTGCAAACATTTTACTGTTTAACCAAATGTTTGCGAAGTGTTTTCCCATTACTCATCTCACTTGATCCTCCCAGAAGTCTTGGAGTAGGCAGATAGGAGATTCTGTAGAATCCTGTTTTCATTAGCCGGAAAATAGGGAGTTAGAAAGTTTAGAAACTCCTACTCAAAAGAAGTAAGAAATAGTGGACCTTGAAAATGTCTTCAGTTTTTCTCACTGCGCAAAATATAGTCAAACACTGCTACAGTTAAATATTTTACCTTTTGTTCTCCCTGCGTGATCTACAATGATAATCTGCTTTGTGTTGATATTTACTGCTGTGTTGCTGACAATTATGTGAAAGAGAAGTTGGGGTGCTTCACTGGGCTTGAAAAAGTTTAGCTGAACCAGAAAGCAAGTCTAATTAAGCACGTTTATTTATATATATATATATAGAGAGAGAGAGAGAGAGAGATGTAAAAGGCTAAGTTGACTCACACATGCACGATACATAGAAAGCTCTCACTGGTGCCAGTCGCACGTGTTTTGATCTGTCATTGTCAATCGTAAGTTTGGTTGTTTTTGTTGACATTCTGAAGCCCAAAGAAAGCGCCATCGTCGACAGAATATGTCTGAAGACCAACTATTGCCACAGCATACCTCTGAACCTGAAAGGAGCTGGTGGCGTCGACAGAATGACAGAATATGTCTGAAGAACAACAATTGGCGCGGCGGATCTCTGATGCTGAAAGACAGCGACGTCATAGACAGAATATGTCTGAAGAACAACGATTGGCACAGCGTATCGCTGAAGCTGAAAGAAGCCGACGTCGACAGAAAATGTCTGAAGAACAGTCATCGACAAGTACTTATTTATTAAATATTTATTAAGATTAAAATATTCTAATTGCCTTACAGTGTGCATGAATCTGTGCACTGGGCCCCTAGTAAAATAATATTGATGGCTTGCCTATTTTATTTTTCAAGTACTTTATAAACCATTCTCAATTCTTTTAGGACTGTCCTTGTTTCACAGGTAGGGAAATTAAGGCAATACCACGTGCAATAATGAAATGAACCACCAGAATACATCAAGAGCTAGTTCCCAGGCTGTGCTTGAAACACTGGCTTTTATAATGCTCCTATGAGCTGTTTGGTTAATGAGGGCTCAAATGAATGTGCTTCATAACTTCATAGTGATGTTCTGTGCTTGTATGTCAGCTACTGCCCAAGGGTCCCAAATGGGCTCCACAGTTACACCCACACCAGGATATGTAGTGTAGATGGAAATTGTGATGGTAATGGTTAGTTGAAGTAGCATATGTCTGGTTTGAAGTTTATCTGAATGAGGATCTAAAAGAAAGTTTGGTTTTGGTCCTGTTACTTTTCCCAAAATTTTGGTTTAGGGCAGTCTTTTGTTCCTTCTCACAGAGCAGTTATTTTTGCTTAGACAAATAATTACTGGTTTTTGCCCTTCTGCCATTTCTGTCTTCTTCTGAACTCTTTATACTGCATTTAAGAGCTGGCAGAAACGTGCTTCTCTTGAAAATCTGTAAAGCTTTTCCTTTTCTGGCTAAAGCTGGCAACAATTGAGAAACCTGCACAAGTGGCATCTTTTGAAACCTGGTGTATCTGAAGAAACTTATCTCTAGTGGAAATATGGCAAAAATGAATTAAACTTTTAAATTGGAAGTACCAGTTTACAATTCTTATTAATCGACAAGTTCTTCAGACATTAATTACAATTCTTATTCTTGTGAAAGGTGAATAGAGACTTGGAGTGTCCTTAATGTAAGGTGTGCTCAGAATCCTGGTTCAAGATCATTAGACTTAAAATCAAGAAAAATAAAAACAAAACTTTTCTGCAGAAAATATGGGGATTGGCCATTAAATGTCAAAACCTGCTGTAAGAATAATTTTTTTACTACAGAGAATGCTTTGGTTAAACCTTGACTTTAGGAGATGAGTTAGAAAAACTTGGTAATTTAAATGTATTATTTTATGTTTCAAGAATGGTAAGAAAAGCACATTCCTCATTACTATGAGAAAGTTATTTCCGCTGCTTTGATCGTGGGGAAAAAATTTAAGGGGGTGAAAATAAGCTACGTCTGTCTTGCGCCATTTTTATGCAAAGGCTAGCGAGCCACATGCCTCTGGAACGATTCCAGAGGGCATATCTGGCTGTCCTCTTAGGCCTGCTGTGAATTGGCTTCCTTTTTTCACATTTCTTATAAGTCAGGTTTCCCACCTGTATTGACAGCAAGCAGCTCTATGGAGTTCTTATGTAGACAGCAAAGTGTTGGAATCATGTCCCTGCTTTCCTGGAATGCCTGTTTTAAAAGTAGTAAATTGGGAAATGCTCTCCATCTCATATTCCCTAAAGCTAGATTGGGATGTTAGAGATATTCCTAGTCTTTTCTTATTAAGCAGTGAGACATCATTCTCCCTTTCAAATAAACATTATGTGAACTCCTGTTTATAAAATTAAGGGTTGCAGGTGAGGGGAAGGGATGTCACACCTCTGGTTGCAGTTGCTCAACTTCCATCATGTCCCTCAGGCATCATCTTCCCCTCCATCCAAATTCATATCTTAGAGTCTCTCGGCACACTCTCAGAAGTAACCCTGAAAACTATTGGTTCTATTGCTGTTCTAGGAATTCTGGTGGTCATAGCTAGGATTCTTGTCTGAAATCTTAAAGTAACAGGATAAGCAGCAACATAATAGCTTTTTCACTAGTCTCTTAGTATGAAAGTCTTCTTGAAAGAGGAGTGACTCACCTATTTTTTAAATAAATATGCAAAATCTATACCATACTTTTATGTTTCTATATAATTGTAAGTCATGTAATTTTATTTTGGGTATTTGCAGATGTTCTATTGCATAAGCACTTTAAGTGCCACAGCTTTGTAAAATTAAGGATATGCTTACTCTGACATGAATGATTCACACACATGTATTAAAATACTACTATATGTATATGTGTAAGTTTGAATGCACATTATAATGTGTACCAGAACAGATGTATGACAAACACATCTGATTTTCAGGAATAATAATAGTTCGTACTTTTTAAAAGATTATACTCTGGTGTGAACTTATACTTTTTAAAGTGATTTTTCCCAGTATCTGATCTGGTTTAAGGTAATAATGACAACTGCTTTTAAGTATTAACTGGTATAATCTCATTTAATTCTCTGATATTTGGTTATACCATTTGAAAAAAAACAAACAGACCTACAGAAGTTAAGTAACGTTTTTAGGGTCACAAAAATTGTACGTGGCAGAGCAAGTATTTAAACACAGATCTGTCCAGCTCTTAGGGCTGTGTTCTTAGTCACTATATTATCATCTTTCTTTCTTGGCAGAGGAAAGCTTTATTATGCTTGTCACCTTCTTGTTACAGAAGTTTGAAGTTATATTTTACATGTGGCTGGTAGCTCAGCTAAATTTTTGTCCATGAAAGCAAATTATGATGTAGGCTGTAGGTTTTACCCTTGAACCTTCTTTCTCCATTCTTTTGTTAATGCTTCAATATCATTACCTTACACCTAAGGCTCGTGGTTTTGCAGACTTTTTAGATTGAGTAGGCCTTGAATGGCTGTAATCTTTTTCTGTACCACTACCTACTCTAGAATCATTTCAGTTTTGCAAAACTAAAAAAACAAGTTGAACTTGTTAAAGTAATCCTCGATGGATTGAATCTATTAAGTTAAGGCAGAGTTAATTGGAGCCTTTGATATTGACACAGTGAGATGTAGCAGGTTCTCGAGTAATGTCATTTTGTTCAACAATCAACATGGTTTCAGATGAGAAGTTGATGTTGGAGCAACAACTCCTGTTTATGTCATTAGCTCTATGGTCACATTGGTTCTGTTCTATATCTTGTCACTGCAGTTCCAAGAATCTTCCAAGAACGACTTTAAATGAGGACTTAGTACACACTACTATTCCCAGGCCTCTTGGATTGGAAGCAGATTTGCCAGAAAAGTGAACTGTCTAATAAGATTTTTTTTTAAGTACTCAGCAGTTCAGGGACATTAATATGTGACCATAGATTCTCTCATTCAGTATTGTCTAACATGGTCTGGAGATGTGCGTTTATTTATGTATCTTCTGCGTGTTTGTGAGGGTGTTTCTGGAATAGATGAGTATTTGAATTGGTAGGCTGAATAAAGGAGATCCCTCCTCACCAATGTAGGTGGGTGTCTTCCAATCTGTGAGGGTTGAATAGAACAGGATGGTGGAGGAAGGGGGAATTGACTCCTATCTTGACCTACCCCTAGACTTTGGCACTCTTGGTCTTTCCTCTCGGACTGGGCCCTACACCATTGCTCCCCTGGTACAGACTCAAGACTATTACACTGGGTTTCCTGGGTGTCCAACTTGCAGGTGTCAGACCATGGCTCCATGGTCTCAAGAGCCAATTCCTATGATGAATCTCCATTGTTATATTCTGTTGGTTCTGTTTCTCCAGAAAACTATGACTAACAACATATTAAGGATACATGAAGGCCCAGAAACTATATTTTGTGTCAGTGGTACACAGATGAATAAAGAGATAGGAAAATATAGTGGTTACAGCCAGAGACATTGACATTGACATAGGACAACCTGAGTTCAAACCCCAATTTTGTCCTTTGTCCCCTTCATAACCTTGCTTGCCTGTACTTCCCCATAGCCTGTTTCTCTCTTCTCCAAATGGAGAAGATAATGAGACAAGGCAGGTAATCCAGAATAAGGAAATTGAGACAAACAGTAGTTTGCAGCCATCTGATAAATCCTATCTTCCCTCAAACTAGGGCATTCCTTCCTAACCAGAAGGTAAATAGCTTAAATCACTAAGGAAGACAGCAGAAGTCCAATTAGTACCATTTGCCAACCACACCCAAGGACAGATGAAGTTAAGAGAGTAAATCTCATTTTGGTACTTTAGCATAAAGCAGATAAATATTCTATTGATGCTTCTCTAAATGCCTAGCCTTTAAACCCCTCAAAGTGGCCTGCGGACTGAAGGGTCCAGGTTCAGTTCTGGTCTAGAGCACATGCCTAATAGGAGGCATGGAGGAGGCAGCCGATCAGTGATTCTCCTCATTGATGTTTCTGCCTTTCTCTCCCTTCGTCTCTGAAATCAATACAAATATATTTTAGAAAATAAAATAAAACCCTACAAATATATATTTTTTTAAATAGAACCCCTCAAAACAAAGGGCCCACCCAAGGTCTTTCCCACGCCCCCCACCCCATTTTCCCCCACGGGTAAGCATCTCCTAAGCGCTAAGGGACCCCATGAGGTTTGCAACCAGGGCAGCAGCAGTTCATACCAGGCAAACCCCTGAACCTGTTCCCAAGGTTCCTTTTTCTCTGACTCTTTAGTGGGCTCATTTCCCCCACCTAGTTCTCCTGTTTTCCTATTCCCTTTTTTGTTTCACTGTCCTCACCTTTTATAAATGTCCTCTAAAATTTACCTGGGCTCATGTGAATTTTTTTCTGTACAAAGTCAAGAACCCACATACTACCAGCTGGCCCTAGGCAGACCTGCTCTCAGCCACGTCCCCTTACCAGTAAAAATGATGGGGCTGTTGTGCAAATTAAGTGAAGCTTAATTTATAGGGCATTTGACAATAGTGATCATACAGTAAAAAGCAGCTGCAATGGTTTGTAGCAAGCTATAACTTGGTTGATTCATCAGAAGTAGATCCTGGGACAAAGGGGATTATTAAAAAGTGACAAGGGTAGGGAGAAGGAGAAGGGACTGGGGATGTTACTGGACTGGAACAGGATGGAGCAGATCTGCTTTGGGCCACAGGTAGTGGATTCTTGACTTCATTCAGGAAAGATTTCACAAGTCTCGGTGATTCTGAAAATATGTCAATTAAAGCTGAGGACAGTAAAACAAGGATGGGCTTAGGATCGAAGAAGCAACAGAAAGTCTAGGCGATGGGGCTGCTTTGACTCTAGACATGTTATAGGAAAGAAATGAGCCTGTGCAGGGCTGACTTGATTCACTGAGAAATAAGTCACAGTGACAGAAGTGAGCCAAGGCCAGGCTGCTGTTGACTCACTGAAGAGTCAGAGATGGCCTTGGAGACAGGTTCAGGGGGTTAGCCCAGGACAAACTGCCCCTGCCCATTGCTACCCTGGTTGCAAATCTCTTGGGTGCCCTTAGAGTTTAGGGCACCCAAGATATTTAGATGCATGCCTGAGAGGGAAGGAAGGCATGGGTGTGCTCCCTGGAGAGACCACCAAAATGTTTAATTATAAAATATGTATAACAATATTTTAACCATTGTTAAGGGTACAGTTCTGTACATTTAGTACACTCGCAGTGTTGTGCAACCACAACCATCATCAATCTCCAGAACTTTTTTACTTGCAAAACTGAAACTACACCAATTAAACAATAATACCCATTCACCCCTCCCCCAGCTTTTAGCAACTACCCTTCTACTTTCTGTCTCTGTAAATTTCACTGCTCTTAATGTCTCACAGGAGTGGAATCATATAGTGTTTGTCCTTTTGTGACTAGCTTTTATTTAGCATGTCTTTGGGGTACATCTCTGTTTCCAGTAGCCACATTTAAAAAAAATAAATTAAAATATTTTAACTCAATATATCTAAAGTATTGACATTTTAAAATCAATATTTTTATAAAGATATTTATGAGATACTTGGCATATTTCATACTAAACCTTGGAAATCCTGAATATGTTTTAAATGGGCAAAGGACTTGAACAGACAATTCTGCAAAGAAGATAATGTACAATTGGCCAATAAGCATGTGAAAAAGAGGTCAACAGCAAACAGGTGTTGATGAGGATGTGGATAAATTGGAATTGTATATTGTTGGTGGGATGTACTGGTAAAGGCAGAGCTGCTATGGAAGCATAGAATTATGTAATATGTAATATGACAACAAGATCTGGAAAAGATACTTGTACAGCCATGTTGATAGCGTCTTTATTCACAAGAGCTAAAAGGTAGAAGCAACCCAGGTATCCATTAACAGATGAATGAATAAGCAAAATATGTCTACATAGCTGAAATATTATTCAGACTTTAAAAGGAAGGAAAGTCTGACACATGTTGTAATATGGATAAACCTTGGGGACATTATGCCAAGTAAAATAAGCCAGTCACAAAAAGACATAATTTATTATTCTATTTATATGAAGTACTTAAGTAGTCAAAATCAGACAAAGTAGAATGGTAGTTGGCAGATGCACAGAGGGAGGGAGAAATGGAGAGTAATTGTTTAATGGGTATAGAGTTTCAGTGTACAAAGTGAAAAGAGTTCTAGCAATGGATGGTAGTGATGATAGCACAATATTCTAACTATTCAATACTATTGAACTATACACATATAAAATTTACCATCTGCATGGTGTTTAAGTGTATTTTACCACAATATAAATAATCAGTTCAGTTCAGACTAAGCATATTTTAAGCTAAATAGCTAATTGTGATAAATATCTACCTTATTGGAAAACACAGTTCTTAAAATAGAAATTTACAAAATTTTCAAGCAACATTGGTTTTCTTGCTGCCTCTATAAACAATGAAATAATTTATTTTAAAAGAAAAACATTTATGTGTGCATAAAAATCTGGAGGGGTAAATATGATGTCACTGTTAACTATTATTGTCTTTATGTAAAGCTTCTTTTGTTTATTCTTTGCCTTATCCATATTTTGTAATCATTTACTAGGCCTAATTGGTGGGGTGGGGGAATGGGAACCAGCTTCCTTGAGATACAGTTCACTTACTAAAGTGTACAATTAAATGTTTTTAGTATATTCATAGAGTTGTGCAATGTAACCAGAATCACTTACAGAATATTTTTACTATCCTATAAAGTACCCAGTTAGTAGTCACCTTCTATTTTTGCCTCTAAATCCCCAAGCCCTAGGCAACTTTAATCTCCTTTCTATCTATGAAGATTTGCCTTTCCTAGACATTTCATGTAAATGGAATGATCCAGTAAATGGACTTTTGTGATTGACTTAACAATGTTTTCAGGGTTCATCCGTGTTGGAGCATGTATCAATGCATCATTCCTTTTTGTGGTTGAATCATATTCCATTGTATGAATATACAATATTTTATTTATTCACTTATCAGTTGAAGATTTGGGTTGTTTCTCCTTGGGTATTATGAATACTGATGATAACAATAGTGTACAAGTTGTTACTGTTTTGTGGATGTATGTTTCATTTCCCAATTGCTTTTTTAACAAAAATGAATGGAACTTTTGAGGGGAAAGTTGCTGAAGAGGCAGTTATGAGCTGCCCTCCAGGAAAAGGAGAAGAAAAAAAAATCACCAAAGCCTCTGCTTTCCCAAGCAGTTTTGGGAAGAACATGCTTTGAGTATTGATAATAAGTTGATAAATAAGAAACATAGCATAACTTTGTTTTTTTTTTAAAGCTACTTTATTTAAGGATACCAAGGTTATGGTTTTCCTTTTGCATGATACTACCATTACAATTTGGGTAGAAAGATATCTTTCAGATGTGACTATCCAGTGAATGTTGGCATCCACGGTGATGGTAAAGAGCACTGTAGGGCAAATGGTCTCAGAGCTGAGTTTTTGTTGCAATTCTTTTCTGGGAGTGATTGGACTATCTAACCAGAGATGAGTGTACATTCTTATCTCTTGATCACCATTTGAGCCAGTTTGGCTAACATTTTAACTTTACTTCATCCTGGGGATTGAAGTTCTAGCACTTTTTGGATATACATATGTAACATGCTGTTGTTCACTTTTAATTAATGTCAGAGATCAGAGCTTCATCTGTGTGAGTAAGGAGCGTTGCATCCTAGATCTGGATAAAAGTGTGGGATCCAGTTCTGACACTGACAAACTGACCATCTTTGGACCAGTTGCTTCACCTCAGTTGCTAATACGTAAAGGGAGAAGAGTTTAGATGAGATATCCCATACGTAGGTTCTTTCAGTGATTCCAAGTGCTGCTTTTCCATAGCATTACAGTTGGTGTTGTGACTTGAACTATGAATCGCAATCTCTTATCTTTCCTAAGGCTTTTACTGGACATTGGTTCTTTTTCATTTTGCAATCAGAATGTTCATGCTCCTTCAATCGAGGAGATAACTTAAAGAAAGCTGATGTTACGTACTTTCTTTCTAACCAGACATGGATTCAGCATAGAATATATTTTTTCCACTAGTTGAACCAGCTAATGCTGACAAGATAGCACATATGCAAAAACAAAAATTATTTGGATGATCATATATGTAAAGTGCCTGCCACTAACACAAATGCACCTTTCAGGAGCATTAATTTAAAAATAATATCCGGAATGAGAGAAGTATTATTCCATTTGACATTCTGATTATGTCACATCTAGAATATCGGTTAATTCAGGGCATTAAAGAGATTGACAAGCATCAAAGAGATTGAGCCTATCCATTGGCTTTCTTATGCAATAGCAGAAGGAATTGTGAAAAGAACTGAGCATGATTAACTTGGAGAAGGGGAAAAATTTGGGAAGGGGGGAGGAAATGTCTTAAAAACTTGAAGCTATTATGTGACTAAGTGGTTAGACTTCTGTAGCTCACCTGAGAGTTGTAGGCAGTTTACAAAAACTTGTAAAAAGTAAGCTTGTGAATAAAGCTGTCCAGTGTGAATCGAGCGGCCTGGTAGGGTTTATGCTTCCCTCCTTTGAGGTGATCAGACATAGAAATAGTCTCTGAGAGCCAGGTTGTTTGTGTAAGGAATTCACACATTGTTTATAAAAAGTGGATAAAAGTATTCCTATGGCCAATTATTTTCACACAGAATGCTCTATTTAGGTAAATATACGCACTCTGCCTTCATAAATATAGTCTACTGACCAAAGAAATAGTTATAAAAACTTCATTATATGGAATTTAATAATTGATTTGGTTAAAAAATTGAAGAGAATCAAAGGTGTGTTTTTCATCCTGAATTAGAAGCTATTTGTATTTGATATTTTACTCAATTACTTGGGTGGTGTGTTTTTATTTTCATTATCAAACAGGCTAGTAAAAGTCAATGCAGTTAGTAATTAAGCATAAAAGAAAACAGAAATTGGTTACATTTTCTTCCTGCTTCTTGCCTTTGTTAACAGTGTTCCAATATGATGATCCTGAGCAATGTAAGTGATGTTCATTTTTCAGATTTAGCTTTTGGTACAAGTGTGTCTTCATTTGCAAAATAGTTTCTAATTTTCCAGGGTTTTCCAAGTACCCCCCTTTTTAGGCTCAACACTACTATATATTGAGAGAAGAGACTGAACTTGCTTTTCTTACCTCATCATGCTGTACAGTTTTAACTGCTAATCCAAAAGAGCATTCGCCCCTGGGGATAGTCAGACAGTTACTTGTTCTGTGGTATTTGGGACTTGGAAAAAGAGAGAAGACAGAGCTGCCTTTCTATGAAGAGCTTCTGGCATCTGGATGGTCTTTTACCCAAGTTTATAGGAAGGAAATTGAAAGACCAGCTACTTCTGTTTAGAACTATGTTTTATAGAAAGTTGAATAGGATGATTGCTTCCAGATTGAATGTAGGTCTGGGATCTTGATGTGCTCATGTATTGGAGGGTGGCTCCAGCATGGCTTTGCAAAGTTTATATGTTTGTTTTTTAATATATATAAATATATTTTTTATTGATTTCCAAGAGGAAGGGAGAGGGAGAGAAAGAAATACGGATTGAACTGTGATCTGGTTCATGGGTCAATGCTCAATCCCTGAGCCCTGCTGGCTGGACAAGTTTCATTTTTAACCCTTTGCACTCCGCTGTCCCCTCTCAGGGGACATCGGAATTCTAGCATATCACTCGGATGTCCCCTCTCAGGGGACATTGCAGTTTATTAGTGATTATGGGGAATTGAGTTAACTCAACGCACGTTTTGCAAAGTAGCATCGAGTAGCTGGTAGCCAATGTCCAGAATGGTTCGTAGTGCAAAGGGTTAAAAATACAAATATATAGACCTTTTCATAAGTGTAGTTTAATTTAAATATAGACTTAGTGACCCTTAAAAGAAAATAAGGTATCTGTGTTCACTTCAGATCCCAGAATAGTCAGGAAAGATAAGCGCATGTTGCTTATAAAAAGAAAGTATTTTCTGATTACCACAATTTTACCTAATGAGTGATGTTAAATATGTTGCTGAGGGAGGGGGAGGAAGTAGGCGGAAAAGAGAGTGTATGAATATAGGAATGACCTTTCTTTCTGTCTAAACTGTTTTTTATCTTAACCAGGTCCTAAATGTTTCCACAGAGACATTTTAAAATCAGTTGGGGGGAGAGGGGATAAGTATCATCCTGGATAGCAGTGAAGTAAGTGGTGCTTTGATTCTCTATGAGAATTTTTTAAAAATGCCTAGCTGTTTAAAGAAACTTCAGATTTTAACTCTTAAATCCCAGTGTGGGTTTTAAGGTTGATATATTCTTTCATCAGCATTAATTGGAATACAATTGACTGCATGGGCCCACACTTACTAGTATACGCAGATTTTTTAAATAAATATGTACAGTAACGTAAATATTTTCTATTATGATTTCCTTTATTTTCTTTAGCTATGTTATAAGAATACAGTATATAATATTAATATACAAGTGTGTTAATATATATTAACATAAACATCTTAATCAATTGGTTTTTTTAATACATTGAGTGGCCAAATTATTATGATCTCTGAACGCATAATAATCTGGCCACTAAGTGTGTGTGTGTGTGTGTGTGTGTGTTAGAGGTCTGGTGCATGAATTCGTGCGTGGGTGGGGTCTGGCCAGCCTGGCCAGGGGGAAGGGACATGGGTAGTTGACAGGCCTGCCTGCTGGTCAAAATCCTGGTCGAGGGGACAATTTGCATATTAGTCTTTTATTATATAGGATCTACACTGAGTGGCCAGATCATTATGACTTCTGAACACATAATTATCTGGCCACTCAATATATATTTGATTTTTTTGTTTTTTTAACAGAGAGGAAGGGAGAGTGATAGTTAGAAATATTGATGAGAGAGAAACATTGATCAGCTGCTTCCTGCACACCTCCTACTGGAGATGTGCCTGCAACGAAGGTATATGCCCTTGACTCTTCAGTCCACAGGCCAATGTTCTATCCACTGAACCAAACCTGTTAGGGCTCAACTCTTTATGTTTATTGTTAAGTCTTGTCAAGATTTGAGAGAGTTCAGTTATACTCGGGATTTTCAACAGCACAGGGAGTCAATGCCCCTTACCTCCATGTTGTGCAAAGGTCAACTAACTGTACTTTGTTTTAAGTATCAAGGGTCTGAGTTTCTTAAAGGTTAATTTGGGTTGTATTTATTTTTACAGCTTTAAAGACAACATCAAAGTAAAAGCTATGTTATAATCCTTAGGCTTACTGTGGGCTTCCTATACCTTATTTTGATCAGACTAATTATATTTAGGGGGTATTTTCACTAAACTAATGGAATTCTGCTGTAGCTCCCAAATTTCTTGCTTTGATTGATTGCCCACTAGGTCCAGATTTTAAGTTTCAGTAGACAGCCACTTTGGTGTAAGTTTGCATTATGAGCTTAATTTAGACCAGTAACTGTTTCAAGGAGATATTTGGAGACAGAACTTTTTCTTCATTTCAACCCAAGCTCCTCCATTTTGTTTATTTACTTATTTATTTAAATATTCATCTAAGATTTTAGAAACAAGGGTTTGGAAGGTGGGGTGGGGTTAAGAACAACTGGTTTAGACTAAGCAGCTTATGTTTAGGTGTTACCCTGAAGAAGGATAAACATTCTTACATGTAACCATCCTTGTGTGGCTCTCAATGCAATGTTAGAAATGCTTTCCTTATGAAAATTATTGTGTTGCTTTTGCTAATATACATTAGTTGTGACTGTGGTATATGTTCAGATTGCAGTTCCTGAATACAGGGTAGGGCAAATGGTTGTATTATTTATTATTATATTTATTTGTATTACAACTGTAAATGTACTGCCCGCCCCTGTATTAGTAAGTAGCAGAGTTATTCCAGCAGGTGATAGGAACTAGGACACATGATCATATTTGCTTCTGTATATTCTGGTATGTTAAATTAACATGTATTCTTATTAGTAACGGGAACATCATATCAATATAAGAATGATTATAAAATATGCAGAATTATGTACTGGAAAATGCCATACTAGATCCACACTTATAATAGCTTAAAATAACGTGGAGAGGTTTAATTTGGAGGCTTCCCCCCCCCCCCCCCCCCTTCCTGGCTTTATTTATCTGTGCCTGGTCAAAGGTTTAAGGTTGGGTTTTATTGGGGAGGGGGGGTTGTTGTTTTTGGTTTTGTCTCACTTTCTAATGGCACAGTTATAAATGCCTTTTTTTTATTATTATTTGTTTGTTTTTCTACCCCTAAAAATAGGGACTAAAGTATACCACCTTTGATCTGGCAGTTTTGCAGAGGGACTATCATACATAGATAAGCCCCACTGACTCTTAGTGTGTCAGATCCTCCAAACCTTGCCTTGAGCCTGCTAAACTAGCACTATCATTTGTTGGGTTTCACTTCATCTCTCTGACTCAGAAGATCCTGAGTACACCTGACTAAATTCAAGCCTTTTGGCTGTGCTATATTTTCATAAGTGATTATAATTATGTTTCCCAGTTAATGACCTTTTTTCTTCAGTCAAGTCTATCCTGTATCATCATCCTTTTCCTGTACAGAATCAGCCTATATATATTTCCTCATGAGACAAGTTCTCTTCTGCTTTTATTTACCCTTTTAGTAGTTGGAGTAAAGAAGTATTTTTGCATGGAGGAGAAGGAGGTATATGCATTTGATCAGTCTTATATATAATTTATCTGGTTATAATTCATCTGTAGCCGAGGCCTATGGATCTTAGATTTTTATTTCAGACAGCATGTGAGTAGGTGTTTGGCTGAAAATTAATAAAACTTTAGTGTTTTGGCCCCAATCAGTAGATGAGGGTATGATTTTTGCAAAGATTGATTGGAAAAAAAGGAATGTGACTGAATCATTCATTCAACAATAAATTTAAATCGTTCTGGAAAAAAAAAATTTAAATTTAGCCGAAACCGGTTTGGCTCAATGGATAGAGCGTCGGCTTGGGGACTGAAAGGTCCTGGGTTCTATTCCGGTCAAGGGCATGTACCTTGGTTGCGGGCACATCCCCAGTGGGGGGTGTGCAAGAGGCAGCTGATCGATGACTCTCTCTCATCGACGTTTCTAACTATCTCTCTCCCTTCCTCTCTGTATAAAATCAATAAAATATATTTTAAAAATATATATATATTTAAATTTAGCTCATCAGGTGTTATATGCTTACCCAAAAGCTACTTATCTTCAACTCTGTTATTAGTAATACATCAAGCTTTCCCAATTCTTAGAATTTAGAAAATGTTTTACTCTTTCCATAATGTGTTTTTTATTAATGAAACCAGGGCCAAAGCATCTTTCAGAATAACTACAACTTTCTGGTAAACTCCTATTCTGCCGATAGACCCAATTACAAGTATAATTATTTTGCACAAAAATCCCCATCTTTCCTAGAATTGTGTGCTGTTAATCTCTATTCCTAGTTTATGGACTGGCAAAGTGAAGGTGCTCTGAAAATTACTGTGAACAGATTAACAATGGTACCATTCTCTTAAATTGGATATTTTCCCTTTTTTATGCTATGATCTAAGAGGTTTATGGTTTGGTGAAGGGATCTCTCCTTGGTATTAGGAAAATGGTGCTGACCTTGTGGAAATGGCCATCTTGACAGTCAAGGATAGCTCAAGAGAAAGGAGGGAAAGCAAGCCCATCTCTACACAATATTTTTCTAACATTACTGTAAGACATCTTCCTCCCTAAGACTAATAATTAAATATTTTGTTTTTAGCTCTCTTTCTGTTCAGGCACTGAATTTCCTAATTATTCTGTTCCTACCCTTCAATCACTTAAAGGTTTGGGCACCTTCTCCAAATTTCTAATTCAAAGGATTTTTGAGGGGTGGAGAGGAGGCCAGGATAATTGTAAAAGTATTTAAACAGTAATTAAATAGGTAACATTAATGAATCCTAGAGCCAGCCATTGATTTGAAGTTTTCTCTTTACAGCAAGCAGGAGGCTGGAAAAAAAATAAGAGTTGACTTTTACCCATCACCCATAATAATTGACATTAACTGATGGAGCTTGGTGGAGGCTTTCTTTCAAGGAACCTTTGGCTTGTTTTGTTATAGGCACAGGAAAACTCAAGAAGTATACACAGTGGCCCTCTAACAGCAGAATCTTTGTAAATGCTTTTGAGGATTCTAACACATGAATGTGTTATTCCAGCTCCAGATGAACAAAGTATTGGAAAAATGGCCACTGTAAGCACATACATGGAGATCATCTCCATCTGGGAAAAGGGGCAGATAATGGAATTCCCAAGATTAGAAATGTCATGAAGAAAGTTATAAACTTAGCTCAGAATATTCTACATCTTTCAGTATATAAACTTTAACCTAGGTTTCTCCTCGTTGCTAATCATAGAACAATGAACCATTTTTATATAGCACTTTCCAATAAGCAGAATTATTATTTTGCTTATAAGCCTATTTAATTCAACCTAAATAAGTAAACTATAATAGGTTTACTGTATGGCAGAAATACAACTTTTTGTAAATTATGCTCCTTATAATGAAGATCCCTTAGGAACATACTCACTTTTTCAGAACTATAAGTGTATAAATTGGGTACCTACCATATAGGTACCTACCTAGTGCTTCATTTGGATGTCTTCAAACAACTTTGTTAGCTGTGGGTGGGCACTTAGAATGCCTGGTATTTCCCATAGAAGGAGTTTTCCTTTAATCTGAGCTGTAGTTTGACTCCCTGGATGTTTTCTATGTAGACTGGTGGCTTCAGCGGTGACAACATTTCCAAATTTTTGTGTATTTGTTTTGCTGAGATGTTGAGCTACTAATCCAGGATGCAGAGGAAACCAGTAGTGGCTGCCTTCTGGGCACATCTCTGCTCTGAAGTGAAGCAAGATTAACTTCTTCCAAAAGTTCTTCTGTTTTTTTTACCTTCAGAGAGTTTATAAATGACTAGAGAAACAAGACGTCTCTTTAGCATTTATATTTCTATAAGGTAATAGCTCTGGCCTTGAATGTACATTAAATTGTATCAGAAGTGACTTTCAAGTCAGCTCTTAGCTAAATATTATTCAGGTTATTGGATGGCAGAAAATACCATAGTCATACTTTATAACTGGTAGGAGTCCACCTTGAAGGTGAGAAGGCTGTTTTTCTCTGTGAAATACAATTCTCTTTTGGCTCAACTTTGGTTCTTCATATAGAATACTAGAGGCCTGGTGCACAAAATTCATGCACTTCTGGGGGTCTCTCAGCCTGGCCTGTACCCTCTCACAGTCCCAAGAATCCTCAGGGGATGTCCAACTGCTGGCTTAGGCCCACTCCCCACGGGAAGTAGGCCTAAGCCTGCAGTTGGACGTCCTTAGCGCTACTGCGGAGGCTGGAGATGCTCCTGCCACTGCGCTTGCCAGCTGTGACCCCACCGATGCACAGTTGTGGCTGGGGAGGGACCGCAGGAGTGTCCAGCTAACAGGGTGTGTCCAGCCCATCTTACGCAGTCCCGATCAGCCAGACCCCATCAGAAAGCTAACCTACTGGTCGGAACATCTGCCCTCTGTTGGTCAGTGCATGTCATAGCAAGCAGTTGGGTGGCCTTAACATATCATTAGCATAGTATGCTTTGATTAGTTGAATGGTCAACTGGATGACCGGGACATTTAGTATAGTAGGGTTTTATTATATAAGGTTATATAGGATATTGAGACTTATAAGTTCTGGTAATATATTCAGATTCAGAATTTCTAGGAATTACTGTTTGTTTTGGTATGGTTCACCCTTTTTTCTCTTTTCCATTTTTCATAGTTAATTGATTTTTTTTTTTCATTAGAATAATAAGTGAGGTAACATGGTATTACATTTGGATTAGTTGACTTCATGATTGTGGTTTACAAATGGTAGTGGTATTATAGAATAATAAGCCTTTATTAATTAGAAAAGCAGGTTTGCATGTATTATGTTTTAATTCTTTGATGGTTTTGTTTTATGCCTTTGTTTTTGGTTTTTTAAAACAACTTTATATACTGTAAAATTGATTTAGATTATTAAGTTGATGATAGTTATCGTTTTTTAGATAAACATTTATAGTCTCATTGGAAGCCATACACATTCTCCTCCACCCAAGTTTTACTAACTTTATGTTCTTAACCATTGCTTTTAAGGACCTGGGGAAAATGAATAAAAATTTTCTTCTTTGATAGGTCTTATCATTTAAATAACTTTTCATTTCCCTCACCACACATACAGGCTTTCCATTTTTCAAGATTCCCCTAAAGTCATATAACAGTTACTATTATTTGCTCTGATGCTGTGCCTAGCTTTCCCCATCTCAGCATTCATTTCATGACCTTAAGTGAGTGCCTTGTTCAGGAATGGTGCTGGCTGAGAGGCAATTTACACAATCATTAGTGTCTTTTGTGGCAGAAAGAAACTTTTAAGAATGTTTCTTTTAAAATACCATAACAAGCACTGGCCGGTGTTGCTCAGTTGGTTGAGCATCAGCCTGTGCAGCAAAAGGTCACTGGTTCGATTCCCAGTCAGAGCACATGTCCAGGTTGCAGGCTCAATCCCTGGTCAGGATGCATGCTGGAGGCAACCAACTGATTGATGGTTCTCTCTCCCTCTCCCCCTTCTATCTCTAAAATCAATAAAAACATTTTTTTTAAGAACATAAAGTCATTTTTTAAAAAGAATGCTATAGTAATTAATATTTAAGACAATTCCCAGACAGCAAAAGCTCCTTTTCCCTGGCACTCAAAATTATACAGTAATAATGCTGAAATGATGAGCATTTTCTATTTTCGGAGGTTTGGCATCACAAGGAGAAAAGTACTCACACTTGATTTTTAAATAATCAGATATTATTAACCTAATTCTCAACTTTAGAAGTCCATCACCAAAAGTTTAATTAGAATTCTGCCAGGTTAGATTCACAGTCAATCTATAACATAAAATGTCTTGTTAAAAATAGAAAAGATCAGAGACCACTTATTTATGCCTGTCTCTTTTAAGTATTCAGGACATACTAGAATATCTACTCATCTTATTTTGTCAGACTGGGCCAGGGTTTTTGATCCTACCATCAGTGGAATTAGTAAATATTACAAGTTGTACATGTTTTGACTTGACTTAAATTTTTTTTCCCAATAGAAACTATGTTCCAACTTCCTGTCAACAATCTTGGCAGTTTAAGAAAAGCCCGGAAAACTGTGAAAAAAATACTTAGTGACATTGGGTTGGAATACTGTAAAGAACACATAGAAGTAAGTAGCATGCCATTTTTTAATTTTAACATGACTCAGCTTCGGATCCATTACTTTGTGTCAGCGGCCAGGGTGGTGAACTCTTAGGTGTGATTCTGATTTTGAACCTCACCGTTAGCTTCACCATAGCTTTCTCAATTAGCCTAAGTTGTTCCCTTCTTCCTAAAATGGGCTTTTTCATCTTTGCATCCTGAAGCAAAAGCAATTACCATTGAGGACATACACATCTCAGGCAATTTACTAGGCATTTAAAAAATTATCTCTAAATTTCAAGTCCTTAAAACAACCCCTGGAGGGACATATCTCCAATTTACAGAAGAAAAAACTGTAAGGAAATAGGTCCACCTCACAGCTATGCATGTGGCAGGATCTGTCTTTGGGACTCCAGAGCCTGTTCCCATTCTAATATACCTGAATGTTCTAGTTGACCTTCTGATTGTTGAGTCATAGTGGTTTGGGTGCTTGTTGTCTCTTTCATAGGATTTGAGCATTTTTGGCCCTTTTGACCCATCATAGACCATTATCTTCCCCTTGTATAACAGTTTGGACTTTACAAACTGATTTTCTAGCCTTTTATTCTATGAGCATTATAACAGCCCCGTGGAATAGCCAATGTATTGGTTTCTCCTTTTCCAGATCTCATTGCTCCGGGTCTTATGTTTAGTTGGTCAACAAAGCCTCTGGCAATGTTTAAAGCTGTGTTTCCCACTAGTCTTTAAGTCCCAACTGGTCAGGGATCAGAACTACCTTGTCCATCTGTATATCCCAGGCACCTAGTACAGTGCTGGGCACAAAATAGGTATTTAGTAAATGTTTGGATGGAATTGAGAGTAAAAAGCAATTTCCTTTATTCAACAGGTTTTCTTTTTCTGATTTCCACTAATAATAGTCTAGGGATTGATTATGTAGACTGAAACTTCTCTAGTTAAGTTATTCCCATCATGGATGACCTCTCCAACCCCTCAAGTTCAGGTAGATCTGCCTGATGAAATATCCATTCACATCACACTCAGTGAGATAATCTTCATAGAATAAATAATGCAAATAATGCTCCTTTTCTATCCTGCATGATTTTCCCCCCCATCATTACACCTATTACATATCCTGTAATTTACATGTATTTGGTTTTCCCACACTGAACTATGAACCTTTTAGGAACAAGGGAAATTATACCCTAAGACTATCTTCCTAGCCTGGGAAGATACAGGCCATTAAATTTTTATATGAGTATAAATTCAACATAATACTGTTTATTTTCTTTGGATAGCTTTCTTCCTTTTTGGGTTCAGAAATCTTCAGTTTTCTTCCCAATCTATTGTACAAAACCACAATATCATCTGTAGTGCTATAAGTGAACATTACACTCCATTTTAATACTACAATTGATGAGTTTCAGTACTCTAATGAAGGGTACTTTGGCATTTAATCTGTGGCTAAATTTTTTAATTAAAACTTTCAGTGTTTTCCTTGGAAACTGGCTGATCATTAGGGGAACATTTGGTTGATATAAAATGTTCGATCAACTTCCATGTGCCTTTTTGTGTTTCCTAAGAGTCTTCTGGCGCCTAATTTAGCTCTCAGTGGGGTTGATTTTCTGGTACATCACTCCAGCCCTATTTAAGAGAATGGATAAGGTTTGGCTAGAGTTGATACAACTGTGTTTTTGTAAACTTCTTTCACTGTTTTCTAGGATTTTAAACAGTTTGAACCTAATGACTTTTATTTGAAAAACACTACATGGGAGGATGTAGGACTTTGGGACCCTTCACTTACAAAAAACCAGGTAAGTGGGACAGGTATACTCCCTTTTCAGCCCTAGGCCTTTCATAGTGGAGAATGTCAAAATGATTACAGTCGTGTGCCATGTAATAATGTTTTTGCCAATGGAGTGAATATACAAAAATGGTCCCATAAGATTATAATAGAGCTGAAAATCCTGTCGCCTAGTAAAGTTGAAGCTGTTGAAAGATAGTAATTAATGCATTACTCATGTGTAATGCATTACATAATGTTGGTGTAAACAAACCACTGCCAATCATAAAAGTATAGCATAGTCCTAATCGAGTGGCTTGGTGGGACCATCATTCCATACACCAAAAGGTTGCAGATTTGATTTCTGGTTAGGGCACATAACTATGTTGGGAGTTCAAGCCCTGGTCAGCATGCATGTAGAAGACAGCCAATCCATGTTTTGTGCTTTCTTTTCTCTCCCCCTTCCCCTCCCCCTCTCTCTCCCTCTTCTCCTTCCTTCTCCCCTTTCCCTCTCCACCCACCCTCTCAAAATCAATAAAAACATATCCTTGGGCGAGGATTTAAAAAACTGTATGTACAAAATATTTAATAATAATAATTGATTTATATGTTTACAGTGTTATACATTTATTGTTATTTGAGAGAACATTCTTTCTACTCACAAGAGTTTGCTGTAAAACAGTATGCTGTGTATGCTACACCAGAAGCAGATTCGTACATCTGTTTAACACAGCTCTTGATTGCATCATTTCTCTTGTGCTTGATTTAGTCTTGTTTTATTTATCATGACCCCTGAACATACAGAATCCATTGCTGATGTTGACAGTGAGAGGCCATGTCCAGTGATTAACCTGGAAATGAAATTAAGAGTGATTAAGGACTATGAAGGTGGAAAACCAGCGATGGTTATTGCTAGGCAGTCAGACATGTCCCATTCCACCATAGCTACAATCTTGAAGAATAAGAACAAAGTGACAGAAGCTCTTATAGGATCTGCTTCATTGAAGGCAACGAGATTAACAAAAATTCAAGAAGGGCCTATATCAGATATGGAGAAACTTCTAATGACCTGGATTGAAGACCAGACACAGAAGCTTATAGTTGTCAGCATCATTACAATCATGGCCAAAGCAAAATGTTTGTGATGTTGAGTATACTGCTAGCTCTGAGTAAAGGATTCAGGAATAAATCATCATTCATTGCATAATGTGAAAAAGTGAGTGGTGAGTCTGCCATTGCTGGTGTGAGGGCAGCAGCAGAACTTTTGGAAACTATATAAACTGATTGTAGAAGAAAATTACTTGCCAGAGTAAATAATTCTATATGGATGAAATCTCCCTACTCTGGAAACAGATGTCTGAAAGGTCTTCAGTCCATAAGGCGGCCAAGTCAATGTCAAGTTTCAAGGCTTTAAGGACAGAATAGCAGTCTTGCTTGGGGGCAATGTTGCAGGCTACAAATTGGAACCTTTGTGATCTGGCACACAGAACCTCAGGGTCTTCAGCCATATCAATAACATACACTGAGAGTATAACACAGGAGCAATAGGATGTCATGGATGACCCAGCTTCTCTTCCAAGATGCCCTCCTGAGTGGCTACAGCAGCAAAATGGAGAAATACTATTTGAAGAATAACATACCTTTCAAGGAACTTCGTTTTCTGTTGATTATGCTGCAGGACATCTTCCTTTTATTGGTGATCTTCACCCCAACATCAAAGTGTTTCTCCCTCCAAACAATACCTCTTTGATTCCACCAGTGGATCAAGGAGTTATAGCTGCTTTTAAAGCCAGGACCTTTGCCCAGGCTGTTGCTGCAACAGAAAAACACTGAGAATATACTGATGAAATTCTAGAATTATTACAATATCTATGACTGCATAAGAACCCTGCTTAAGGTGATGTCACTTAGGAATATACGAAAGACATCTGGAAGAAGACACGCAAGAAGTCCATCCATACCTTCAAAGGATTTGTCAAGGATGAGGATATTGCAAAAATCAATCAGGCTATGGCTGAACAGTGGCAAACCACTTTAACCTGTGTATGGATAAGGATGATGTTGAGTAGCTCCTAGAGGTGATTCCTGAGGAATTGACTAATGAGGACTCATTAGGCGTGGAACAGGAACAAATCGGTGAAGAAAAGGAAACTGCAGAAGAGATGCACATTACTGCCCCTGAAGACCTTCCAATGGGACGAGATGTGGAGGTGAAAGACAGTGATGTAGATGACATTGGATAGGGCAAGACTAATGTGTTTGTGTGTTTAACAAACAAAGAAAAAGTTTATGAAGTATTTTTAAAAATTAAATGGAAAAAAACAATAAGGATATAAAGAGAAATAATTTTTATACAGCTATATAATGTTTTTTATGCTTTGAGCTGTTATTTTAAAAAGTCAATAAGTTAAAATGTTTAAGTTTATAAAGTTATAGTAAGCTGTTTAATTTATTGAAAAACTTTTTAATGAATTTAGTGTAATATGCATGTGCAGTGTTTATAAAATCTATAGTCATGTACAGTATATCCTAGGCCTTCATGTTCACTCACTCACTGACTCACCCAGAGCACCTTCAGTCTTGCAGGCTCCATTGTTGGTAAATGCTCTCTATACAGGTTTACCATTTTTTTTTATCTTTCATGCTATATTTTTATTGTACCTATTCTACGTTTAGATACCTGTTTAACCACTGTGTTACAATTGCCTGTAATATTCACTATAGTAACATGTTATACAGATTTGTAGCCTAGGAGTAACAGGCTGTATACCATTTAGCTCAGGTATATAGTAGGCTATACCATCTAGATATATGACTAAGTCTTCTAATGATATATTTCTCAGAACATATATCTGTTGGTATTGTGATGCATGACTTTTATATTTTCTTTAGTAGGGAAAACTAGAAAAACGTCGTGTCTTTTTTGTCACTGGACTAACACTTCAAGTGTGAAATTTAGAAGTTTTGTTTCTTAAAGTTCTGAGGCCCGTTTTATGTATATCAGCATTTTGCCCTCCCCCAAAAGTACCACTACTATTTCTAAAATTTTCCCTCCAGTATTCTGTTCATCTCTGTTATCCATCGTTTTCTGTTGCAATTCTTGTTTTTTATAGAGAGGAGGGGAGACCATACTCTTTCTTCCTTTTAAGTTTTCTTACTCCTTTTTGTTGATCTCACCCCACCTCAATGTGGGGGACCTAAGCTAGCACATGGGGGAGGGTTTGGTGGTTCTGTAAGATAGCAGTGACTGAGAGGTGTAACATAAGTTTTTTGTTTTTAATATATTTTATCGATTTTTTACAGAGAGGAAGGGAGAGAGAGAGTTAGAAACATCGATGAGAGAGAAACATCCATCAGCTGCCTCCCACACACCTCCCACTGGGGATGTGCCTGCAACCCAGACACATGCCCCTGACCGGAATCAAACCTGGGATCCTTTAGTCCACTGGTGACATTTATGACACAGAGAGAGTTAGTAGATAGTATTTCCTTTCTACAGGAAAAATCGATTGTCAGTTGTAACTTTACAATTACCTCTTTCAGTAGGAATTATAATTCTGGATTATTGATCTGTTCATGTATTGGAACATACTTGGCAAGGAATTAGTACTTTTAAACTCTTCCTCAGAAATTTGATACAGTTATCTGTTTTTTTCTTACTATTAATTCCACAGGAAAAGTTATTAACCAACAGTCTTAGAATACAAAAGCTTCCAAGTGGGACATATTATCAGTTTTATGAATCCCCAAAGCCTCACATTCCAACACTAAAGAAGGGTTGAGACTTAAGGGAAAGTGGAATGTTTTATTTTGATTCAAACCAGTATCTTAAACAAAGTAGGCTTCTAAGCAACTCGTGTTTCACCTGACCTCATCAAAGGACCAAATTGCTACACAGGTGTCAATGAGCATAATTTTGGAAGATGCTCTTTGATACCAGTGCTTCTGGCTTTTGATAACATCATTGGCTCCCCAGTTTGTAGGACATTTTTTATTTTACTTCTTAATTTGAATCAAAGAAGCTGTCAATTCATTACTACTTTTGAGGCTGCTCAAGAAGAGCATGGTTTGTAGAAGAAAGCCTACTTTCAGATCAGTATTTTGATGAGCAGTGAAATCTGAATACTATACTGGACTTCAGTCAGAGGAAAAAATGAGATTATTGAAGATGTGTCTTTTTTAATGAAAATTTTTCCATGATGGGAAGGATAAAAAGTGTGCCTTTATATGTTATTGCTTAATTTTACTACAACACTCTGGGCTTTGAATTTTATTCTGTAGTAAAACTGGAACCTTACTAATTCACAGAGTGAAAGTAACTACACAGTTTATTCTTGTAATTTCTAACTATAAACCATTTATCTTCAAACCATTCAATAAGCAAATGTGACTCTGGTCTTACCCAAGCATTGAGGAAGAACTTAAAATTGAGAGTTTTTTATTTTTTAATTTTCAGTGTGAAACAAATTTAGTTTACAAGAGCTTTCTCATTTGACTTTGTTTCATAAATTTTTTTGCAAAAGAAATCAATACTTTACCAGGTGTACTGGTTAATAATGCGGATTTTTTTAATAGATGGGAGTTAAAACATACATTGATATATATGCAATTTGATGTGTAGTCTATTTTGTTGTATTGACAACAAGCTTCAAACTTCATATGTCAAATTTTCTGAAGATGTTAACATCATAGATAATTTTACGCTTAAAAATGTTAGATTTTGTGCCAAAGAGCATTTGTGGGAAGTTTTAATTCATTACTTTATTTTGAAGAAAAGTGCTGCTGAAAGTTATCGTATACTTCGGGAATCTTATGGTGAACATGCTCCATCTCAGGACACTTGTGAACACTGTTTTAAACGCTTTAAAAGTGATGATTTCTTTGTGAAAGACAAAGAGCGTCCAGATCAACCAAAAAAGTTTGAAGACCAACAATTACAAGCATTATTGGATGAAGATGCGTGTCAAACTCAAAAACAACTTGCAGAAAGATTAAATGTTTCTCAGCAAACAAGTTCTGATCGTTTACAAGCAATGGGAAAGATTTTAAAGGAAGGAAAATGGGTGCCACATCAACTGAATGAAAGACAAATGGAAAACAGAAAAGTCATCAGTAAAATGTTGCTTCAACGACACGAAAGAAACTCTTTTTTGCATAGAATTGTGACTGGTGATGAAAAGTGGATTTATTTCGAGAATCTCAAATGCACAAAATCATGGGTTGATCCGGATCAACCATCAACATTGACAACATTGCTTTGGAAAGAAGTCAATGCTCTGCATTTGGTGGGATCAGAAAGGTGTGGTATATTACGAGCTTCTAAAACCAGGTGAGATCATTAATACTGATCGTTACCGACAACAAATAATCAATTTGAACCGTGCTTTGATTGTAAAACGACCAGAATGGCCCAGAAGATATGGCAAAGTAATTTTGCTTCATGATGATACACCCTTACACACTTCAAAACCAGTTAAAGACTTGTTAAAAGATCTTGCCTGGGAAGTATTAACACACCCACCATATTAACCAGACCTTGCTCCTTCAGATTACCACTTGTTCCGATCGATGGCACATGCACTTTCTGAGCAGCACTTCAGAACATACAAGTGGAAAATTGGGTATCTGGATGGTTTGCCTCTAAACAAGAAAAGTTCTATAGGGATGGTATCCACAAATTACCTGAAAGATGGGGGAAATGTGTAGCTAGTGATGGACATTACTTTGAATAAAGCGCTTTTGATATTTCTCTTGAAATTATCGTGTTTTCTTTGATTACAAAATCCGCATTATTAACTGGTACACCCGTTAGAGTTTCAGTTCTAAAAATAATGTCTTTTAAGAACAAGAACCTAGAACCTGTTATTGCCTATCTGAAGTGGCATTCTGATTCCAGTCTTGTCTTTTCTTTAGGACTACCGGACAAAACCTTTTTGCTGCAGCGCTTGTCCATTTTCTTCAAAATTCTTCTCTGCCTACAAAAGTCATTTTCGGAATGTCCATAGTGAAGACTTTGAAAATAGGATTCTCCTTAATTGCCCCTACTGTACCTTCAATGCAGACAAAAAGACTTTGGAAACACACATTAAAATATTTCATGCTCCAAATGCCAGCACACCAAGTAGCAGCCTCAGCACTTTCAAAGATAAAAGCAAAAACGATGGCCTTAAACCTAAGCAGGCTGACAGTGTGGAGCAAGCTGTTTATTACTGTAAGAAGTGCACTTACCGAGATCCTCTTTATGAAGTAGTTAGGAAGCACATTTACAGGGAACATTTTCAGCATGTGGCAGCACCTTACATAGCAAAGTCAGGCGAAAAATCACTCAACGGTGCTGTCCCCTTAAGCCCAAATGCCTGGGAAGAGGGTAGTATTCACTGCAAGCGATGCCTTTTCATACCGAAGTCCTATGAAGCTTTGGTGCAGCATGTCATCGAAGACCACGAACGCATAGGCTATCAGGTCACTGCCATGATTGGGCACACAAATGTGGTGGTTCCCCGATCCAAGCCTCTGATGCTAATTGCTCCCAAACCTCAAGAGAAGAAGGGCATGGGACTCCAATCAAGAATTGGTTCCCTTGCTTCTGGAAACGTCCGGTCTTTGCCTTCACAGCAGATGGTGAATCGACTCTCAATACCAAAGCCTAACTTAAATTCTACAGGAGTCAACATGATGTCCAATGTCCACCTACAGCAGAACAATTATGGAGTCAAATCTGTAGGCCAGGGCTATGGCGTTGGTCAGTCAATGAGACTGGGTCTAGGTGGCAACGCACCAGTTTCCATCCCTCAGCAGTCTCAGTCTGTGAAGCAGTTACTTCCAAGCGGAAATGGAAGATCTTTCGGGCTTGGGGCAGAGCAAAGGTCCCAGGCACCGGCACGATACTCCCTGCAGTCTGCTAATGCCTCTTCTGTCTCATCAGGCCAGTTAAAGTCTCCTTCCCTCTCCCAGTCCCAGGCATCCAGAGTATTAGGTCAGTCCAGTTCCAAACCTACTGCAGCTGCCGCAGGCCCACCCCTAGCCAATACTTCCTCAACCCAGAAGTGGAAAATATGTACGATCTGTAATGAGCTTTTCCCTGAAAATGTCTATAGTGTGCACTTCGAAAAAGAACATAAGGCTGAGAAAGTCCCAGCTGTAGCCAACTACATTATGAAGATACATAATTTTACTAGCAAATGCCTCTACTGTAATCGCTATTTGCCCACAGATACCCTGCTCAACCATATGTTAATTCATGGTCTGTCTTGTCCATTCTGCCGTTCAACTTTCAATGATGTGGAAAAGATGGCAGCGCACATGAGGATGGTTCACATTGATGAAGAGTTGGGACCTAAAACCGATTCTACCTTGAGTTTTGATTTGACATTGCAGCAGGGTAGTCACACTAACATCCATCTCCTTGTAACCACATACAACCTGAGGGATGCCCCAGCTGAATCTGTTGCTTATCATGCCCAAAGTAACCCTCCAATCCCTCCAAAGCCACAGCCAAAACTTCCGGAGAAAGCAGATACTCCTGTTAGAAGTTCACCTCAAGCTGCAGTACCCTATAAAAAAGATATCGGGAAAACCCTGTGCCCTCTTTGCTTTTCAATCCTAAAAGGACCCATATCTGATGCACTTGCACATCACTTACGAGAGAGGCACCAAGTTATTCAGACGGTTCATCCAGTGGAGAAAAAGCTTACCTACAAATGTATCCATTGCCTTGGTGTGTATACCAGCAACATGACTGCCTCAACTATCACTCTGCATCTAGTTCACTGCAGGGGTGTTGGGAAGACCCAGAATGGCCAAGACAAGACAAATGCACCCTCTCGGCTTAATCAGTCACCAGGACTGGCACCTATGAAGCGCACTTATGAGCAAATCGAATTTCCCTTGACGAAAAAGCGGAAGTTAGATGATGATAGTGATTCACCCAGCTTCTTTGAGGAGAAGCCTGAGGAACCTGTTGTTTTAGCTTTAGACCCCAAGGGTCATGAAGATGATTCCTATGAAGACAGGAAAAGCTTCCTCACAAAGTATTTCAACAAGCAGCCCTATCCCACCAGGAGAGAGATTGAGAAGCTGGCAGCCAGTTTATGGTTGTGGAAGAGTGACATTGCTTCCCACTTCAGTAACAAGAGGAAGAAGTGTGTCCGAGACTGTGAGAAGTACAAGCCTGGTGTGTTACTGGGCTTCAACATGAAAGAATTAAACAAAGTTAAGCATGAGATGGATTTTGATGCTGAGTGGTTATTTGAAAATCATGATGAGAAAGATTCCAGAGTTAATGCTAGTAAAACTGCTGACAAAAAGGTCCACCTTGGGAAGGAAGATGACAATTCCTCAGACAGTTTTGAAAATTTGGAAGAAGAATCCAATGGAAGCGGTAGCCCTTTTGACCCTGTTTTTGAAGTTGAGCCTAAAATCCCTAATGATACTCCAGAGGAGCATATACAGAAGGTAATTTCTGAGGATGCTTTAGAATCTGAGGAAAAGCTAGACCAAAAAGGTGTGGATGGTTCAAAATATGAAACTATTCATTTGACTGAGGAACCAAACAAACTAATGCATGATGCTTCTGATAGTGAGGTTGACCAAGATGATGTTGTGGAGTGGAAAGGTGGGGCTTCTCCATCTGAGAGTGGCCCTGGTTCCCAGCACGTGTCAGACTTTGAGGACAACACTTGTGAAATGAAACCAGGTACCTGGTCCGATGAGTCTTCCCAGAGTGAGGATGCAAGGAGCAGTAAGCCAGCTGCCAAAAAAAAGGCTACCATGCAAGGTAACAGGGAGCAGTTGAAATGGAAGAATAGTTCCTATGGAAAAGTTGAAGGGTTTTGGTCCAAGGACCAGTCACAGTGGAAGAATGCATCTGAAAATGATGAGCGCTTGTCCGGTCCACAGATTGAGTGGCAGAATAGCACAATTGACAGTGAGGATGGGGAGCAGTTTGAGAACATGACTGATGGAGTAGCTGAGCCAATGCATGGCAGCTTAACTGGAGTTAAACTGAGCAGCCAACAGGCATAAGTGACCGGTTCTCGGACATCGGGGCCAGGTTCTCTGGCATCAGTGACATATTGCAGCCTGGAACTCTGTTCTTTGAGTATGACTGCAAAACTATCTGGTACTGCCTTCTGAGTTGCTGGGTCATCAGGCTGTAAGGACGTGTGGCCACTGCAATCCCGGTGGTTATTTCTATGATACATGACTGGCTGATTTGCTTTAGAACTTGCTGTGGCAGACACAGTAACTAAATGTGAAAAACCAATAAGCTGGTGGCTCACGAAATGCACACAAGGAAAAGCAGAGGTTTATTTTATCTGCCTTCTCAACATTTCTTTCCCTCTGTAAAATGTTTGGTTGAATGTCCTTAAGAAGTGTTACCCTGATTCACATGGTAGCAATAGGGCCAACATACAAGCTACCAATCCAATGTGTATAGTAGACTGGGGAAAATTGATTTTTTTTTTCATGTATTCATTCTGAATAGTTAAAATGTATATTTGTACAGTCTTTTAGACCTATTCAGGTAATGCTTATGATATTGTTATTGTGTACCCATCATAGATGTTTCTTTTTTAGTGTTGCCCTTGCTGTGTAACAAACGCTGTATCTAGTTTACCTAGCAAAAGCTTGAAACTACGCTAGTATAAAATTTTGAACAGACTTAGTTTTTGCACATAACCTTGTACAATCTTGCAACAGAGGCCAGCCACGTAAGATATATATATCTGGACTCTCTTGTATTATAGAATTTTTTCTTGTTCTGAATATCCTTGACATTACAGCTGACAAACAAAAACTGGTATTTCAGATCTGTTTTCTGAAATCTTTTAAGCTAAAGCCACACGCAAGAATTGACTTTGCAGCTACTAATTTTGACACCTTTTAAGATCTGTATGAAAGTGTGTTGTGTTGAAGCAGCAAACCAATGAGTGCTGCATTTTGGATATTTAGTTTTATCTTTAGTTAAACACCACCTGGTGTATTCATTTATACCATTTAATATATGACACACTGTTGTAGTATGTATAATTTTGTGATCTTTATTTCCCTTTGTATTCATTTTAAGCATCTAAATAAATTGCTGTATTGTGCTTAATGTAAATATTTGCTTTATTACACATTACAGTCCTGTGTGTCCATTATGTCTTGTACCAGTTGATGCCATGGCTCTCTCTCTCATCCGAGATGGAGCCAAGGCCACTGAGGAGACTGGTGGAAGACCAAGATCTGCCACTGGCGTGAAGAAGGCTTTCAAGGCACCTGTTAAATTCTTTTTTCTTTTTCCTTTTTAACTGCTAAAATAAACATTTTTTTTCCAGTTCTCTTTTTGTTAAGGAGCATACCCTGCTCATATATGTAAATGTCTCGATGATAAAAGGATGTAAACATAAATTGGCATTAATTTGCAAGCAGAATCTTAATGCCCTGGTGTTCTTTATTCTAAATGAAGTAAATGTTAGGTTTCACTTTATGATGGGAACAATTGTACTAAACAGGAAACTACTCTCTTTTTTTATAACTCAACCACCTTGTTAATAAGGAAAAAGGCTTGGAGATCACCCATGTGGAGGGCTTTCAAGATGCAAGGAGCTGGTGTATTTACTATGCAAAGATTCCCAAGATCAACTCATACTAAAGAAGGGAAGTTACAAGGAGCAGAATTAGCCAGCATTTTCGGCGATTACAATGCTGATGGGATCCTCTGATCCATGCAGAGGCCAGAGGCTGGTTTCTATAATTTCTAAGACTTTCCGAAGGATTCATCTTGTTAATGCTTTTGTTACCTGAGTAGAAATGTGGCCAACCTCCCCTTAAAATGTTAGTCATGCTACTCCATACAGGAGAAAGCATAAAACTAGTTTTTATTATGAGGGTGGCATGGGGCCGATACAATTCTGTTACACAGGTTATAAGTTCTGTGGATGCCAGCTAATATTTAGGACAGGATATCCCCAAATAACATGGAGGTGGGGAGAAATGGCATTAAGGTGTATTACTTGAGGATAGTAATACCGGCTGAACTTAAGCCATCTGACTGTTTTGAAATTACTCTGCCTAGTGAACAGGTGGGAAGAATTTGGCCTGGGCTTATTACTCCTCCATGGAGGACTAATGAGAGACTTGTGCAAGATAGCCAGGGTGGGGGTTCCTGGTTGGGTGTTTGCGCAGAGACAGATGAGTGCTTTCTTGCTGAGGTGGTGGGAGTGCACTTGGTTGACATTCAGAAAAGTTTAGCCAACTAAGAAGGGGACCAACTGACGATGTTGCAGGAGCCCTGGAAGTGTCTCAATAAAAGCCATTTTAAAAGAACGTTGTTGCTTACTGTTTACTTTTGGAATAATCTGGAAATTAAGCTGTGGAAGTTGAACAATTCTTTAAATCTTCTTTGTAACAAGAAAGAATACGATTCCAGAGAATATTTGCCCTTCAAGCTTCTGAAGTCCAGCTGACTAGCACGGCTGTTCCCTTTTGAGCCCTGGGAAGCATTATCGTTGTCCCGTCTTTGGTTCCCTGAGCGGTTCCAGGGTCTCACACAGCTCTGTCCCCTCCTGAGATCCAAGCTGTGACGTATCTGTGCCTCTTATTGCCCGGTAGTTGTGTGCCTGGTCCAACTGCCTGGCCGTTGGTAAAAATGCACACTTTTTAAGAACAAATGAGTGCCAGTTCTGAGAGCCATCAGTGAAACACTTCACTGGAAGCCACTGAAGCGGCTTTTGCCAATGAGGACTGCCACATTATAGAGGGGTGCTTCTGCACTGTAGGCCACCAGCCCCAAACCTTCCAGGCGGGTTCCCCAAATCGCCTCTAGGTGGTTGCCTCTAAAGCGTGAGAACCACTTAGCTTGAGTGAAGTCTACTCTTGACGGACTGGGTTTCACAGAAGCAGCAGGCGCCCTCCAGCAATGGTCTCTTCTACCCATTGTGACCCCCGCCCTGTTTGCTCATGGGGTTGCCTCCACCCGCAGGCATGTTTCACCAGTGTCACGAGAAAACATCTGGAACCCCCAAAGGAAGTAAAAGGAGAGGCCGCGCCCACCATTCTGAAACAGTCCCCGGAAGGTGTTCTAGAAAAGTGGGTGTTCAGCTGAGATAAGCTCCTGGCCGTCAAACAGAAAAGAAAAGCTAGGCTTTTTCTGCCAGCAACTACTGGAAGGTTAGCTTAAAAGTACACTCAAACGTGTACCAAATGAGGGTCTCCATTTGGTAATTCTCTGCATCCTGCTACTTCCCGTCTACTTTAACATTCACTAACTCAAGTCTGGTGGGCACAGCTGTGTTCAGACTTAATCCTGTAAAGGGGAACTGCCTATCCCGAAAGCCATGATTTCAAAGTGCTCCAACTAGACAGGAAGGGAGCTGCGCTGTCATTGCCAGGAGAGGTGCAGAATCCTCGGCCCTATTTAATTAAGGTTCAGGTATGTGTGTTTCAGAATACAATGTACATCTGTGGTACACACCAACCCTCCCCCCACTCCCGGTACACCAGCAGGTCTTAGATGTACAGCCATTTTAACCTCTGGTTTTTGCAATAAATCTTACTGTACCTTTATGAATGTCTTAATACTAAATGAAACAAAATGGATAGCCTATTAATCAAATTGTCCACCTTTTTGAAACTGATGGGCTTTTCCAATGTGCTTGATGGGAAGTCTGTGTTGGCTGCCATCTGGGAGTGTAGGAATCGAACCGACCCTGCGTTGGAGACCTGCATAGCTTGCTGGTGGCTGCATCTGCCAGCACTGCTACATGGGCTTCTCTGGGAGGAGGGAACCAAGGGGCACAGACTCTGAGCCTGTCCTCCAAAGAGGGGACATCCAAGCCAGAGGAGTAGGGCGTTGTTCCCAAATGCCTGGAGCTCAGCGCACATCCTCCGTACGCATGTACTCAGCAAGTCCTTGCGAATGAACATGCTGAAAAGCATTCCTGGGACTTGCTGTGGAACACTAGATCCTAAGGCAGTTTGAGTCCTCCAGCCCCAAATAAAAGCCCTGTAAGGGGAGCATTCGCACCCAGTTTCAGAACGCGGAGGTTCAGAGAAGTAACCTGTACCCAGGCTGAGCCTGTGGTCCCTGGAATTCCCAACCACACGTGCAGCCTGATCTTGACCAAAAACGAGCTTCCTAAGAAAGGCTGGCTGTGCTGTGAATGCAGACACAGGAGCCCATCTCTAAACCTACACATGCTTTCCCTGACATCGTTCTCCGAGCATGCTCGCTCACGCTGTTGTCTTCATCATTTTTGCCACATCTGCCTAAGATTCTGTGTAGTTGGTATATTTCAACTCCCCTTTTTTTAAAAAGTTATCTCTGGAAAAAAAAAAAATCAACACCAACATAATTTGCCATTTAAGGAAAGCCTTCATAAAAATAAATCTAAGAAAGAAAGAACACTAAATTTCTGCCACCAGCCGGGACCGGTTTGGCTCAATGGGGACTGAAGGGTCCCGGGTTCGATTCTGGTCAAGGGCATGTACCTTGGTTGCGGGCATATCCCCAGTGGGGGATGTGCAAGAGGCAGCTGATCGATGACTCTCCTTCATCGATGTTTCTAGCTCTCTATCTCTCTCCCTTCCTCTCTGTACAAAATCAATAAAATATATATAAATTTCTGCCACCAATAACTGCTCGCTGAGGTCTGTGAGCATGAGACTTGCTCTGTTGGTTAAAAGGAAAGTCAGGGGTTCAGGTCACAAGGGCATCAAAAGGAGACTCTCCCGGGCCCCGCCAGGCCAGACAGCATTGGATGAGCCTCCTGTCTGTCTCAGTGCGGCCTGTTCCCGACCGCGTGCCGTGGCCCTGAACTAGAGGTCAAGGGATGCCTCTGGCTCAGAGTGCTTCCCGGGAAGTCTGCAGTCACCTGATTCTGGCTTTAGACTCCTTTTTTATGGACTAAGAATCTCCCTGGCAGATAACAGCAATGCCAACTACGGCGGTTGAAGCGAGGGGACGTGCAGGGAACCCACTGCCTGAGCGGGGAAGGCTGCTCACGGTATCAGCAAGGGCTCCGGTCCTTTTTTTTTTTTTTTTTTTAATTCTGTCACCCACACGGTCACCTTCATCCTAGGCAGGCAGCCCAGTGTTCATCGGCCCCTCCATTCACCTTCCCTGAGAGGGTTTCCCCTCCTCCTACGGAACAGGACTCAGTCCACTGACCACTCCAGAACAGGTTTCTGTGGCCCATGGCTTAGGCCAGCACGACCTTGGTGAGCTGCTGAGTGACAGACCAGTCAGCACCCATCTCTGAGCCTGAGGTGGAACCAATTCAGCCCAGTTCCACACCAAACTCAAGAAGGCGTGAGATGGATATTGAGGCCACCACAGGTTTTTTTTTTTTTTTCTTTTCTTTAGAATAATTTATTGATTTTCAGAGAAGGAGGAAAGGAGAAGAGACAAACATGGATCTGAGAGCGCAACATTGATCGGCTGCCTCCTACACACCCCCACCGGGGATCGAAGCTGAAACCAGCATGTGCCCTGACCAGGAATCGAACCTGAAACCCGAGTGCACAGAATAACACCCAACCCACTGGGCCACACCAGCCAGGGTGAGACCACCACATTTTCCAAAATAAAACCTTTTCCATGAAGTTTGAAAAACAGAAGGGACCTAGCTTGTTTGGCTCAGTGGATAGAGCGTGGGACTGTGGACTGAAGGGTCCCAGGTTCGATTTCCTGACAAGGGGGCATGCCTGGGTTGTGGGCTTGATCCCCAGTGGGAGGTGTGCTGGAGGCAGCCAATCAGGTATTATCTCTCATCATTGATATTTCTCTCCCTCTCCCTTCTCTGCAATCAAAAATATATTAAAACACACACATGGAAAGTGCAGTTGTTACGACTGAAAAGAGGTAGCAAATTCCCTTTTAAAAATCTCTTGACTGCTGTCCTTTAAAGGCCCTGATCCCAGCTCTGGTGGATGCCGAAGTCACGTGCTGTGACTCCTCCCCCAGGGAGGCTGATGGTACTGGGCTGCTGGGTGGCCCAGCTGATTCCAATGTGCAGCCAAGACTAAGATCCATGGTGGGGTTGTTTTTGTGGGGTTTTAAATGGATTTTAGAGAGGAAGGAGGGGAGAGAGAGAAAGAGGGAGATAAATATCGATTTGTTGTTCCAATTATTTATGCATTCATTGGTTGGGGACCCTGACTGGGTCCAATCCACAGCCTTGGTGTAGGGACGAGGCTCTCACCCAGAGGTGGGCAAACGCATTAGTCAACAGAGCCAAATATCAGCAGTACAATGATGGAAATTTCTTTTGAGAGCCAATTTTTTTTTTTTTCAACTTAAACGTCTCCTAACGCCACTTCTTCAGGCTGTGGAATTTTGTGGAAGAGCCACACTCAAGGGGCCAAGGAGCCACATGTGGCTCACAAGCCGTGGTTTGCCGACCACGGCTCTAACCAACCAAGCTACCCAGCCAGGGTGAGAACCACTGTATTAAACACACACGGGGGCCTGGGCCACAGCGTGAGCCTTCTTCCCCTGACTAACAGACTTGGTCCCAGTGGTTCCTGGTGTCAGGCCCTATTTTCTGTTCCCCTCTGCCCAACACCAGCCGGACAGCCTAGAACTCCCATCTCTACACTCAGAGATGCGACCTGGAGGAGGCAGACAATTGTACGTGTGCAAGCCAATGCCCTCATCTCCCCCCACTTCACGGACAGCAAGACCAGGGGCCTCACCGGAGAGCCGTGGCTCCCGGGTTGGAGTCCCGGGAAGCCACCCTGGGTATGCCAACCGAACAGCAGCACGTACCTTGTTCTAGGGGTGCCCCTCGGGGTCTCCCTCGCGGACGCCTCGGCCTGGCTCTCCCAGAAGCACCGTCACATGTGTAACGAGCAGCTCCTCGCCAGACCCAGGGAGAAAGTCCTTCCGGCTGTGGGCCCGGCCTACAGCGTGCAGGCGGGGCTGGTTTGGTTCTTTGGTAGAAACACCCTTTTTCCCAACCCAATACAGTTGCCTGGGCAGTCTGCTCCTCAACCCCTTCCTCAGACTCCCAGCCAGCAGCACAGACCCGCCAAAGCCCTAGGAAAGAGGGCAGAGACGAGCCCTCCACCCCCCGCCCCTCCCACGCGGCTCGGAGCCTGAAGTGCATCCCGCTGATGACTGCCGGGTGAGGCTTCAGGCTTTTGAATCCACAGCCAACCCACAGGACTCACAGGCGGCTGCTCAGAGTCAGGACCACTTTGCTTTGAATCTGCAAACCCCAAGATTAAGGTGACCAGACGTCCCTTTTTTGGAGGGACAGACCCGATTTTTAACAATTTGTCCCCGCGTCCCACGGCGTTTTAAAAAAGTCCCGATTTTTGGACTTTTTTAAAACACCGCGGGACGCAGGGACAAATTGTTAAAAATCGGGACGTCTGGTCATCTTACCCAAGATGGTTGTGTTCTTAAGACCATAAGATGAAAGAGGAATCTTGCTTTAAGGTGGGAAGGAAAATGCCTGGTTGCCCCCAGCTGCCTGGCAGGGTTGGGTGTCAACAGGCATCCAGTCCTCCTCCCTGAGAACTCCCGTTTTTACCCCAAGGAGAGCTTTCTATCACCCGCGCAGGCTGTCAGATGCTTCCTCTGCATCTACTGAGGTGACGGCATAGTTTCTGACCTTTAGTAATACAGTGTGTGACGCTGATTTTCAGTTAAGCTAACCTTGCATTTCTAGGAGCTCCCGCTTAGGCGTGGTGAATTATCCTTTTCCTACGTTGCTGGGTTCAGTCCACTAATACTTTGTCGAGGAGTTTTGTATTTATATGTACTGTAGTTTTCTTATATCTTTGTCTGACACCACCCCCACCCCCCCCACCCCCGCAAAGGAGAGCGAGGAAAGCACACATTTCTATTATGAGACCCCCACTCCCTGTCCCCATGGAATCTGGATTCGGGCACAGACATGCCTGCGAATGCCAATGCCCACAGCGGCCATTGAGTAAAATCAATTAGTAGCCGTTTGATCCAAGAAACCAGGAGAGCACGCCCGCCAGAGCGGCCCAGCGGTAGCTCATTGTTGCCTTGAAAGAACGCGGGCCAATAATGCCAGGCAATTCCAATTTTTTTTTTAACGAGAAACAGGAAGTCCAGGTCTTTATCTGGACTGTTCAAATTTTTCAATGCTGGCAACTGATTTTAATTGAATATTTGAGTAGTAAACACCAAAATATTTTAATGTATTTTTATTAATTAGAGAGACACGCACACACATCATCCATAGGCTGCCTCCTGCATGCTCCCCACCCCGCCCTGGGGATGGAACTCACAACCCAGACATGTGCCCTGACTGGGAATTGAACCATGACCTCCTGGTTCAAAGCTCAATGCTCAATCACTGAGCCACCGCAGCCGGGCCAAAAATTATTTTTTAAGTATACAAAAGTAAAGAAAAAAGCTTTCTCACCTAAAACATACTCACTGTTCTCAAAGTTCTGTTACTCCTCCCAGAGGATTTCGATGCCTTTCTTTCGTGCACAGATGGTGGCATATCATGCACATGTGTACGCACTGTGGCTTTCTGATCTCAGTGCTGTTTCTACACCGATTCATAAAGAATTCCTAATCCTTTCTTACAGCTTCAAGGCATTCCATCTATCCTTGCGTCATGGATGGGCTGTTACCAGTCCAGAGTGATGGACACGGGGCTTCCCTCCTGCTATAGTTTGACAGTCTGTTCAATGATTCTTTATCTCTATAACTATTTCCCCCCCCCTTTTTTTAATATATTTTATTGATTTTGTACAGAGAGGAAGGGAGAGAGATAGAGAGTTAGAATCATCGATGATAGAGAGTCATCGATCAGCTGCCTCTTGCGGGATATGCCCGCAACCAAGGTACATACCCTTGACCGGAATCAAACCTGGGACCTTCCAGTCCCCAAGCCAACGCTCTATCCATTGAGCCAAACCAGTTTCGGCCGCATTTCTTTTCTTTAAAAAATCTTGCAACTGCTGACTAGAAATCCTTTGCCCATTTTTAATTATTTCTCCTCTTATTTATATATTGGTGCTGCTTACATATTAAGGGTTTATCCTTCCGCCGTGTGAGCTGCAAATATATTTTCCTTGTTTGTCATTTGTCTTTTAAATATACTTAGGCCAGGCCCAGAGCAGTGGCTACCAGGCTGGGAGCAGCCAGACCCGGAGCAGCCGGGTCGGGTGCGGCCAGGCCCGGAGCAGCCGAGCCCAGAGCAGCCGGGTCGGGTGCGGCCAGGCCCGGAGCAGCAGCAGCCAAGTCCAGAGCAACTAGGTCGGGAGCGGCAGTGACCAGACCCGGAGCAGCTGGTTGTGGAGAGAACCAGAGCAACAGAGGCCAGGCCCGGAGCAGCCAGGCCCGGAACAGCTCGCTCCTCACCTGCCCCTGCCCCACGGCTGCCTCTCAGACATGGCTGGAAACTTTTGCAGGAACTTGAGGGTCTGCTGAATCAAGTGATGAAGGCTTAGATCTGGATGTGTTGAGTTAGTATAGCGCTGGGGTGTTGATCTATGAGTGCCTTGGGTGGGGCCTGGATGAAGCTGGTTGACCTATTTGGAAATGTCTTTTGTGTGAAATGTATCATTGGGCATGTGGTGGTATTATTGATATGAGAAAATGCTAAGTAACTGATTTACTATCTGAAAAGGGATTTACTATCGGGGAAAGGGAGGGAGGAAGAGACTGAACATAAACTGTGTACCAATGGATGAAGACAATGGAGGATAGGGAGGGGGCGGAGAGTGGGGTGGGAACCTGGTGGAGGGGGGAAGAAATGAGGAACCTTTGTAATAATATGAACAATAAAGATTGATTTAAAATAAATAAATAAATAAACTTAGGATTTTGTTTTTCTGTTTTGGAGTTTCATTTCCCCCCCCCTCTGTTTGTTTTTGCCATGCAGAGGAGTAATCGTATACATGGTCAATTTTATCTAGTTTTTATGGCTTCTGGATTTTGTATTATTCGGTGAGAACATCTATGGGGAAATGGTGGCAAATGAGCTAGAATTGGCCATTCCAGGGTCCTGGGAGTTGCAGTGCCAAACAATAAACTTATAGGGTCATTTGGTCAATTTTTCTGCCTCCTTATATGTTAACTTTCACCTATTTAACTCCTCTTTAAGCCATCTGGAATTCCGGAGCTGCTCCTGGTGTGCAGAGTGAAGAACAGAACTCACTTCTTTCCAGGTAGTTACTCAGTTCTCTCAACCTGAAAACAATGTACAAACAGTTTAGGGCCAACCACACACTCTGTCAACCCAGGGCCACCATCTTGGAGCCTTTTGATTTGACATGAAGTTCGCATCCCTGGAGAAGGGCAGACAGCGGCCGAAGAGCCTTGCTCTCATGGGAATCTGCAGTGGCCTCTGTTTTTCTGCGTGTGTAATGAGCAGTGTTACTGCAAGAGCTGGACTCTTGGGAGCTGTCCCTCCTGACTCGTTCTCACCCTGCAATAGAAGGGCCGGTCCAAAGCCACTGCTGGGGAGGCTCTTCAGTGCCCCTGGGCGCCTGGGAAATGTGGTGCCAGCCCTCCTCCTGGCCTCCGCAGCCACAGCACCCACCCGGGCGCCCCGCCAGGCCCCGAGGAATATGCTCGTGCTAGTCTCCTGTCTCATCCTCATAGCAACCCACTGTCCTCAGCATTGTACTGAGGAGGAGGCTGGGCTCAGAAAGGGTGAGCAACTAGCCTGGAGTCACACAGCTGAGGCCTAAGGAGATGATGGTGCCACCCAGGCCAGCTGACCTCAGAGCCCGTAAGCTCTTAGCCTCGGTCCTGTGGCTAAGAATGAATGTTTCTATTTTTAGACCACTGAAGGTGCCAAGGCATTGGCATTGCCTGGCACCTGGTTCAAGGAGAAAGAGAAAGAAGGAGAAAGAAGCCTCGGCTTCTCCAGCAATCAACCTATGCTCAGCCTCTGGGAAGGGGTGTCTGGAAAATGAACGTTCCATCGAATCTATGCTCTCCCCGAGCAGGCTGGGGCACAGCGAGTGCTAAGCTCCCTTCATTAAGAACATTCCGGATCGATCCGACGCAGCCTCGAGAATGAACGCAGCCCTAAGGGGCCTCCTCCTGCAGGCAGGGTCAGCCGGGAGCCACGGAGAGGACCTACTGTGTGCTTCCTCCTCACCCTGCAGCCCCCAGAGGACAGAGGCTGCAGCCCGTCCATACCGAGAGGCATCAGGGCGGGGCTGGCACAGGGGACTGGGCAGCGGGAGGCCATGACACTGACCAAGCTTGCTTGTTTCTCCACCGGGGAGAGGAGAACAGGCGTGAAAACTCTGAACCAGACGCTTAGGTTTACCTTTCTCTATGTCCACTGGACTTCCAGAGTTTAAAATAATTTATAAACATTTTTAATTTTTAAATTATAAAAGTTTACAAAAATTGCCTCCACAGGAAAACATCAGCTCTTCTTGAAACAAGGGGTCCACCTTTATCATTTAATTCCAAAAATTACCCTAAACTTGGCAAGCCTCAACTTTTTCCTTTCTCGCTAGCTCACCTAAGTTAAATTTCCTTGAAATCCTAGTGCAGGTGTGTGTGTGTGTTCCCTTGGCTCTCTGAGGAATTCTAGAAAAACCAGAAAGGTGACTGAAGTGCGGAATCCGGACCTGCAGGGCAATAGCAGGAAGCTCACCTGCATGAGGATACAGGGAGCACACGCCCTGGGGCCGGAATTCCCCGGCAGGTACCAGGGCAGCATCGGAGCCTGGGGCAGGCCGCGGTGCAGGAGAGCCTACAGGAAACCACACACAGCGGAGAGGAACAGCTCCCCCTTCCCGCGCCCAGACCACGCATGACCTCTTGACACCTTTATTGACACGGTTCACATGCCAGGGGCACTGGGCTCGCAGACACACCAGCCAACAGCGAGGGCATCACCCACACAGCCCTGTGGCACCCGAGAGTCCCCCATGTTCCCACAAAACCCTCCAGGGAGCAAGTCCCCGCCGTCCGGGGCACAGCGGCCCGTCACACCTGACCGCAGCCACTGGGGACAAAGCATCGCCTGCAGGTGCAGCTGCTTCTCGGACCCCTCGGTCCGTCTCACGTGAAGCCAGGGGGGAAATTCAGCAAACAGATCAGTGACCACAGAAGCAGGAGAAGCCGGAGCCGCCCGCACGCAGAGGGCCGCTCCCCGGCGGCCCGGACACAGGGCCCGGCTCACAGGCGGGGCCGGCAGCGGGGGCTGGGGCGCTGCCCGCCGGCCTCGGCAGGAAAGCGGTCCTCAGTCCGGCACAACGCGGGCAGCTCGAACATCGGGGACGCCGGCCTGGGCAGCTCTGGAATGACAGAAAACGGGGTGCCCGTCAGCCATGTGACTCCACTTGTTCTGTGGAGGAACGGGTCCTCTAGAGAGAGTCCTGCATGTGACGGGAAACCCCCTGCCCCCGAGGCTCTGGCAGCTCCTCGGAGCCGGCACCGTGCAGGTCCCTGTGCCCGGGGCACCGTGGGGGCCTCAGCAAGCACAGGCGGAGCTGGCACTTGCTCGCAGGGACATTGGCAGAACCAGCCGCTGGGCCCGGGCACAGACAGCTCTCAGGGTCCAGGGAGCCGGGGCGGGGCCTGCCACTGAGGGAACAGGGGACAGGCTGACCCACCTGCGCTGCCTGGTGTGTGCCAGGTGCGCTGGCTAGTTATTGTGTTTTCGATGGAGTCGTTTTAGGAAGCGCGGACTTATTTCTGGGGCGGTTCTGGGGCAGGGAGGGGGGAGGGGCTTCCCATCAGCGCCCTCCCCGGGCTCTGAGTGGCAGACCGCTCCGGCTACACCAGCATCCGAGGAAAGACCCGCTTCTCGAGGATCCCCTCAAACTCGGACGCACGGGGGAGTCTCCTGGGAGGGTTAGGAAGGACCACGCTCAGACCGCCCTGAGGCTGATGTCACTGCTCCGCGATGTGGCCTGGGCAGAGCTCTCAGGGCTGATCCCAGTGAGTGGCAGCTGGGGGTCTGCCAGGCTGCGGAGAGGCTGCTCCCGGTAGGGGGAGGGGCAGGGGGCAGGGTGGGAGGAGGCGGATTCTAGGGTCTGAGCCCAGGGCCCCGGGCCCTCCCCACACCGGGCCTTCCCCACACCCAGCCCTCTCAATTGCATCAAAGAATTCCCAGTGAGGCAGGATCTGCCCAGGTGTCTCGGAGCACAAACCTCCGAGTCATCACCGGCATCTGAAAACCAAGACGGGCATTTCCCCTTGGTCGCGGGCCGGCCTCACAGAGGGACAGACGGAACATTCCACGCCCTCAGTGCCGGCCGGCCCAGCGGCTCAGCCCACTCGGAGGCTGCTTGGGGCCTCTGCCACCTGTCCCCCTTCTCCCAGCACCTCCCGGGCTGCATCCCACCCCACAGGTGGGACACAGCCCCTCAATAGCACCGCGGCCGGGAGCTGAGAGCCCACACCGGGGAACGCGATGAGGCGAGAGGAGAGCCCACAGCTTTGGGGTATCTTCACCCCATTCCCCCCGAGAACTGGCCCATGCCCAGTGCCATCCTGAAAACACCCCAAAGTCCATCCTGAGATCCAGAAAGACAGGCTTGGGGCCCAGGCCAGAGAAGGGGCCCGTGGGAGTCCCCACAGGCCAGGGACCAGGCCGGGTCACAGCCAGGGTCCCGCTGTGTGGCCCTCCTGGAGCTGCTGGGCCTTGCCCCCGATCCCGTTGTTTTTTAAATGGCTCTACCACACCCACGGGGCTTTCGCCTCCTCTCTCAAGGGGACAGGCTTCCAAAAGAGGAGGAAAATCCATCTCCTTATGAAGGAACCACGAATGGTCAGGAAATGGTCGATTTTCCCCGAGTCCCCCGGCATTTTCAAAAAGTCCCGACTCCTTTAAAACACCACGGCACGCGGGAAAAATTGTTAAAAATCGGGACTGTCCCGCCAAAAGCGGGACAATCCGGTCACCTCACTTTAGATCCAGCGAGATGTGATGTAGGAAATGGCCCTGCTTCGTGAGGGAAGGAAGCACCATTCCTGCTTCGGAACGCAGGGAAGGGGCGCAGGGAGGTGGGCCCGGCCAGACGGCCCAGGTTGTTAGGGAGCTGCTGCCTGTGCCCAGAAAAGGACGTTCTCGCGAGGGACCCACATGACGCACGGCTGGCGCTCCCTTGTCTGCAGAGCCCCCAGCCTGCCGACCGGCCGACCGGCCGACCGACCGACCGACCGACCAGAAGCAAGGCTGCAGGGCTGGTGGCTCCATCCCGGCCCTGGAGCAAGCCCCTGGCAGCACAGTGGGCACGGGGAGAAATGTGAGGAAGGGCCCCAGCGGGCTGGCAAGCTGGGCGGACGTCTGCCGGAACGGGTGGCCAGCGGAAGGTGGCCTCTTAGCTCCAGCGCTGCTCTGGCCCGTGGGTGGGCGTGGCGAGGGCGTGTGCCTGTCCCGCCTCCACTTCCCATTCCGGTTTGGAGGGGCATCTTGATTGTCCTGCTTTTGCTGGTGCCAGCCCCCAGCCCACCCACAGCTGAAGGAAGGGTGAGAGGAGGCCTGACCTCCCCCGGCAGGGATGGGGCCAGGGGTGATCATGTGACCCAAGCGGGGCCAATGAGAAGCAGCTGTGGGACTTTTACTATTGGGACAGGGATGTCCCCATCTCCACCCAGGGTCCAGTGAGGATGCCTGAGGGCCACTTCTTTGTTGTTGTTGTTGTTGTTAATCCTCACTCGAGGATATTTTTCCATTGATTTTTAGTGAGAATAGAAGGGAGAGGGAGAGACAGAGAGAAACATCAATGTGAGAGAGACACGTCGGTTAATTTCCTCCTGCATGCATCCCGACCAGGGCTGAGGACCAAGCCTGCAACCTAGGTACGTGCCCTTGATCGAAATCGAACTCAGGACCCTTCAGTCCACAGGCCAAGCCGCTACCCACTGAGCCAAACTGGCTAGGGCCTGAGGGACTTCTGCCACCACTGGGGGGGCTGCCAAGGATGCTGAGTTGGAAACAGAGCAAGACAGAGACCTGACAAAATCATGTGAGCACCTGAGTAGATTTTGCTAGATGCTAGCGTTACCCTGGGCCAGTGGTCGGCAAGCTCATTAGTCAACAAAGCGGCAAACCGCGGCGCATGAGCCACATGTGCCCTGGGCTGACCACTGCCCGGGCTCCCCGTTCCTGAGCTCCCCGTTCCTGAGCTAGGACGTCTTGCTGAAGCCAAGCTGGCCCAGATTGCTGTCACTTGCAACCAAGAGTCCTGCTTAAAGCAAACACTAGACCCAGAGTGGTGCCAGCGCATGCCTGGAAGCCAGTTCTAGACTCAGCAGGTGAGGGCCCATCTGTGAGGCTGAAAATGGCTCAGTGCCCCAGCTGCTGTCGGGGGAACAGGCCCACCCCCGAGGCCGGGCCCCAGCACAGGCCCCCCAGATGCTGTGCAAACCCAGCCCTGTCACTCCACTTTCTCTTCATTCTCATGGCAACCTGCGATCAGAGAGTCATCCCCACCGCAGGGCACATGAGCCTCCCGCGGGGGTCCCCCAGGCCGATGCCCAGCCCCCACCTATCACCCACCCCTCCTGGCACAACCTCGACTCTATGAGGACAGAGCAGCAAGCCCAAACCTCAAGAATCTCTCAGGGGACGGTGGAGATCTCCACCTCCCACCCCTCCACCAGCTGCCGTAAGAGGCCCTCGCCTCTGGGGGTGGCCAGATGAGCAAGGATGGGTGCCCCCCTCAGGCTCATGCCAAGTCTGCAGGCAGGGGTGACCCACCTGCTCCGATAGGATGGAGACAGGAGAGCAGCCCTGCAGGCCCCGGCTCAGCCACACCCCCTGCACCTCCCAGTAACCCTGAGTGCCCTCCCCCAGCACAGAGCCCGCCCACCACCCTCTGAGGAGGGATCCTGGGGCCCTAAGCCTGGCATGTCCCCGGGGTCCACCCACACCCCTCTCCTTCCTCACTTCCAGCACGTTCCCCAGGAAACCAGGCTGCCGGCTTCTCTTGGAAAACGGCATGAGCCAAAACTGGTTTGGCTCAGTGGTAGAGCATCGGTCTGTGGGCTGAAAGGTCCCAGGTTCGATTCCGGGCAAGGGCATGTACATTGGTTGCGGGCACATCCCTGGTAGGGGGTGTGCAAGAGGCAGCTGGTCGATGTTTCTCTCTCATCAACGTTTCTAGCTCTCTATCTTTCTCCCTTCCTCTCTGTAAAAGATCAATAAAATATATTAAAAGAAAAGAAAACGGCATGAACTACATGTATTTTTCGGACCATAAGACACACTTTTTTCCCCCCAGAAGTGGGGGGGAAAGTCCCTGCGTCTTATGGTCCAAATATAGCCTACACATATACTTTTTAAAAAAAGTTTTTTTACTTGCCCGGCTCTGTGTGGTCTCTGTGTGCTTGCCCGGCTCTAAAATGGTTCTAAATGCTGCTGTTTACTTTACAGGGTTGATTACATGTGTTTATGACTGTGATGTTGGGTTTTAATGCACATAAAATATTTTAGGACACTATTTGTTTCAGAATCTTTTTTTCTTCATTTCCCTTCTCTAAAAACTGGTGCGTCTTATGGTCCGGAGCGTCTTATGGTCCGAAAAATACGGTAGTTGCTCTGCCCACAGCCCCTGGTGGTGCTGGGGGCGAGCTGGGGAGTGTCCTCTGGGCCAGGAGCCCCCAGGCCACTTCACCATCGCCTGGGCCACCGCTTCAGCAGATGCTCAGAGCCACACCCCAGCAATCTGCACCCCAAGCAGCTCCTTTCCTGACCAAGCCCCCACATGGCTGCTGCTTCCTGTGTTTCCAAAAACCCCACAGCCCCTCCGGTGCCCAGCCCACCATGCCTCTCAGGAAGCCCCCTGCACAGCCCGGGTCCTGGCTGCTTTCTGTACAGCCACGGTCAGCAAACTAGACCTGCAAAGGGCCGGACAGTGAACATTCCAAGCTGCAAAGTCTGTCACAACTACTCAACTCTGCAATGTGGTACAAAAGCAGCCAGGGACATATGTAAATGAACGGCATGGCTGTGTGTCAATAAAACTTTATTGACAAAAACGGTGGTAGGCCAGATTTGTCCTCAGGCCACAGTTTGCCCCTGAATTTAAATCTATCTTCCTCAATAGAACAAGAACAAACCCTCCCCTGTAGCTCTCATGCCATGGACACTGAGTACTGGGTCAGCAGAATGAGCTGCAGGATTCAGGGCCAGGCCGCCTTGCTGCCCGGCCCCAGGCCTGGGTGTCACTGGCCATCCCTGCCTGCACAAGCGGCATCCTCCGCCCTCAAATAAGCAGGCCACACTGCGGTCCCCCTCACAGGCCAGTTCTGATGTTCCCCAGGCAGCCCAGGGGGTCTGGGCCCCAGGCTGACAATGTGCAGGGACTCCAGTACCCAGAGGCCCACCGTCATCCTCAGGCAACCAGGCACCCCAGCCCCTAGGGACCTGAGAGGTCTCTCCCACCGAGCAAACAATAGCATACCTACTGTGCCCCAGGTGCATGCCTGGCCTCAGCCATCACAGCACTCTCTCCCTTAAGACAGGGATCCCTCATCCTCGTGAGCATCCCTTTCCCCCGCTGTGAAATGGGATAATGCCATCGCTGTCACGGAGTCCTGCCTGGAACACAGCGGCGGTGCTGGAGGCCTGGCAGCCACTTTGGGGCCACGAGGACAAGGGCCACGTGTTAGGAGTGGCAGAGCAGCAGCCGGGACGAGCCTGAGTCCCTGACCACGGCCTTGAGAAGGTTCACGAGCTCAATTGGCCACCTCATGACTTCCTGTCACGTGAGGAAGAAACACAAAGCCTGTTTGGTTCAACTACTCTAGTCCAGTTCTATCACCAGATGAACACAGACCGACTGACACGGCGGCCACTACTCTCATCGTCTCTCCAGCCGAGAGAGAGCTGCCCACAGTCACACAGAGAAGGGGCAGAGCCAGGACCGAAGCTCGCATGGATAATGAAATGGAATGATCGCCAACGCAAGTCAAAATTGCCAGGTCTCAGAGCAAACAGACAGGAGGAAAAGATGCAAATCTCGGAATAATTCCAAAAGATACAAAATGGCCCTAACCAGTTTGGCTCAGTGGACAGAGCATCGGCCTGCGGATTGAAAGGTCCCAGGTTCGATTCTGGTCAAGGGCATGTACCTTGGTTGTGGGCACATCCCCAGTGGTGAGTGTGCAGGAGGCAGCTGATTGATGTCTCTCTCTCATTGATGTTTCTGACTCTCTATTCCTCTCCCTTTTATCCCTCTCCCTTCCTCTCTGTAAAAAAGCAATAAAATATATATAAAAAAATAAATAAAATGAAAAATAAAATAAATAAAATTAAAAAAAGATACAAAATGGTTCCCGGTAACCGATGTGCGTATCTTCCCCTCCAGGAGCTGCAGCTTCCCGCCCGCTGGGTGGGGGCTGCCTTGGGTGACTGGCTCCCATGTGGACTATGAAACAGCATGTGGGGAGGGGGGTAAGTGCCCAGGGAGGAGGCCTGGCCAGCCCCCCTCGCCAGGTGTCAGGCCGTCATCTGTGCCATGCGTGTCCCCTGAGCATGATGTGATAGAAGGACACCTCACCTCTGTGATCTTCCTCCCCAAACCTACAGCCCAGTCTAACCATGAGAAAAACGCCAGATCGGCCCTCACGGAGGGACAGTGCACAAAACACTGCTCCGTTATTCCCAGAGACTGGCAAGGTCATCAAACCTAGGCCAGTCCGAGAAGCTGTCCCAGACCAGAGCGGCTGGGGACACAGGGACCCAATGTAACACCCCCGGGGTCCTGGACGCGACCCTGAAACGGGAAAGGGTGTTGGGAACACGAGTGACGTCTGAAGGAGCCGTGGACTTGTAACAGCAGCGTGCCAGGGTTACAGGGCACAGCAAGTGAGATGTGGGTGTCGACAGGGACGCTGGCGAGGGGTGGAGGGGGCTCTCTGCACCTTGTACCCACTGACTCTAATTCTAATGAAAACATGTTTGAGGCGGGGAGGCAAACATAAGCCGCAGCTCTGACGTCTGACCTCTCTCCGTTCAACCCCATGACGAGGAGGAGTGAGGACAAGCAGGCCAGGCCCATGCATCCTCACAGACACCGAGACAAGGGCTACAACCCCTTGTCATAGAAGACAAGGGCTCCGAGAGGCACTTGCCCAAGACTGCCCAGCCAGGAACTGGCAGAGCTGAATCTGACCCAGGCCCACCATCCCAGGCAGGACAAGGTGACCCCCAGGCCCTGCGGGGTCCCCCTCCCAGCATCCTCCGAGGCCACAGTGGTGGCCTATGGTTAGCATCGGGCCTACAGACTGGGTTTGGCTCATGCAAATTTAAAAATGAGTTAGCTGCCACCAGGGAAGAACTGGGATGCTTCCATTCAGTATCGGGTTCCTATTTCTCTTAAACAACAGAGCTATCGGGCCACACTGGGCCGAATTCCTGCGGGGAGCAGGGAGCTGGCCCCTCCAGACGGGGCGGGTGCTGTCCAGTTTGCCACCGTCCCCGCCTGGCCCTACACCCTCGCTCCCATGCGCTGCAGGCGTCCGTGCTGGTAGTGGCTCCGGCTCCCGCCACGTGGCTCAGACAGGTCTCCCTGGGCTGTGGCCGAGCTGGATGGGGCAGGCTCTGCTCTGGTCCTGAGCCCGGGCCCCAGCTGTCCTGTCCCAGCGTCACCACCACGACCGGTGGCTGCTGCCCTTCACCCACAGACGGTCTGGTCTCCCTTGGTGTCGCCAGAGCCTGAGAGGGCAGTTCTGCGATGGTGCCGTGTGATGGAGAGAAACAGGCTCAGTGAGGAGCGGGCAGGCTGTGCCCAGGCCACACAGCTGGTTAAAGTCAGAGCCGGGGCTCAAATGGGCACTTCTGGGCCCGTGGCAGGACCTTCCCTCGATGCCCGCCTCCCTCCTGTCCTGCTCTGGGCTTTTGACTGTCCTGCCTGTGCCTGCTGGGGGCGGGGGCAGTATTCCAGAATGCTCTGACAGCTGAGCAGAGCCCTCCCAGTTCTGTAAGCAGCCCCTGCGTGTCCCATCCTGCCCGAAGGACCGGCTGGCCAGCCTCACGGACGGAACCTGCACAGTCACACAGATGCACCCTTCCCGAGCCAGCCGCCCGCCCAGCCTGGCTCCTGCCCAGCGCTGCCAGCCTGGGGCCACAGCAGCTGGTGGAGTGGGAGGCGGAGGCCTGGGGACCGGGACGCAGGGCTGGGGCTTCCCGGAGCGGGCAGCCCCTAGCAGCAGGGATGACTGGCGTGATCCTGTTACAGGTGATGCTGACCCGGGAGCAGGCGCCTGGGTCCCCGCGGGCCCTGCCTTCAGCTGAGGGAAAGCGTTAACGTGGAAACCACAGAGGAGGAGCCTCAGAAGTCCTGCCAAGACGCTGGCTCCTGCATCCCAACTGACGCCCCCTCAGGGAGGGGAGGAGGGCAAGGTGAGGCGGGTCACGCCCCAGCCCCTCTGGAACCAGGTCTGCCTGGGACCCAGCTCCTGCCCTGAACCTCCAGCCTCAGCTCCTCCTCCCTGCAGTGCTCCCCTGCTCCCCTCCCCCACACACACACCCACCGTCCCCAGAGGACCCTCCTCCCTCCTCCAGGGAGTCATCCTATGTGAACACCGCACACCCGGGCTTGCCACTGGGTGCAGCTGTCCAATGACAGACGAGCTATACATGTACTTAGATGAATGTTTTTCACTGAGTACCTGCTGTCTTCCAGAGACCCAGCAGCACAGGCCACGCCCTTTTACAAACAAGGAGATCTGAGGCTTTCAGGGGTCAAGTGACTCCCTGCCAGCCCACCTGCTACCCAAAGCTCCACGCACCCCACTTTCCATATGGACACCTGGGGGTCACCCTCAACTCCCCACGGCAGCAGCCAACCCATCCCCAGTCCCCTCTGCGAATTCTTCCCAAACCCTCTCCCCTTCGCCCCTGGCGGCCGTCCCACCCTCCCGGCCTCTGCTCTTGTCCTCAACACGCTCCCCACACGCAGCCGGAGGGACCGTCCCAGACACCGGAGCGGACCCAAGCCCTGGACCCGCATCGGGCCCGTCACCACGTCACACCCATGGGGCCGCCACCGGCCTGGCTTTCTTTGCTAGTTCTGTTTCCTTCCTTTACTAGTTTGGTTGGTTTTGTTCTCACGTTTTTAAATGACATGCCATTTCCCTGGGAAAAATGGATTCCAAGCTCCTCTGAAAACCGGGAGCCCTGGCGCCTGGCGGACATGGAGCTGGCACTGGGCAGTGCCCCCGCCATGTGACTCATCTCTGCCACCCGCCTGGCCCCTCAGCGTGGGGGGTTTTGACCCCAGATGCACACGATCTGGCCTGACCTCTGACCTTGGCCTGTCACCTCCCGTCACTCACAATCCTCCAGCCTGGGCCTGCACCTCACTGGGACCTTTGCACCTGCTGTCCCCCCTCAGGGCATTCTGGGTCTTGTGCTGGGTCCGTCCTTCCTCAGACCCCCCAACGCTTCATGTGTCAACCCCCACCTTCGCTGTGGAGCCTACTCTGCCACCTTCTCCCCGGGCGACCACCATCTCCCCGCAGGCTCAGCCCCCCAGGACGGACCACGTCCGTCTTCAGGGCCACAGCCCCGGGGCAGCCCAGCCGGGCTCACGGAGACATTCGGGCCATGAGAAACGGATGACGGGTCTGCGGCCCCCGAGGCAGACAGGAAGGGCCTGGGCCCAAGACCAGCGGCGACCGTCCTGTCTCCACCGGGGACGCCTGCAGGGCCGGCTCCAGGCTGCTGCCCCTGAGGCCGGGGCTGTGACCACCCGGAGACAGGAGACCACCTTACAGAGAAGCACTTGCTAACGGCAGCGCTCTGCGGGGTGGGAGCCTGGGGCGGGCACGGGGAGAGAGGACACCGGGGGATCCGGCCTGGGCTTAGGTGGCTCCTCGGGCCGGTGCTGGGTCTGAGCTTTGGGACTGCTCTCTGTGTGATATGACCGTGGGGGACGCTGCGGGAGGGGCATTCAGGGACTCCGAATCGTCTTCACAAGCTCTCTGCACATTTAAAATCACCCAGGACAGACAGAAAGGTCATTTCAAAATAAATGGAGCGGACCCTCGCAGCACGGGCAAAGCACGGAGGAAACACGAACAACACAGATGGCGAGCTACATAGTAATAATACTGAGGTCATCAATGCCAGCAGCAGCAGCTGAGCCTGGTCTCAGTGACTCTCGCGGAAATCCTATGCAGAGGATGGCTGCCACTCCCACGTGACAGATGCGGAGACTCGGGCTCAGGAACTCACTCGAAGCGTGACCTGCCCGGGCCATGGCCTGTGCTTGGTCCGATACTCGTTGTCACCGCCTGGAAATTCTCCTTAAGCTTCAAAAAAGGCCTCACAGTTTCCTTTTCCACGTGGCCCCGCACGTCTGCAGCCGGCCCAGCGGGGTGTGCTCCACGCTGTGCCTGACAGGTCACGCGTGGACAGGGGACGGCCTCCTGGCTGAGAAAACTGTGTGGGGCTAAGGGCAGTAGCAGGGGCGGGTGGGTTGGGGGCATTGGCGGGTGGGTGTGGCTGCAGCAGACACTACCCCTCTGGCCCAGAGCAGGCAAGGGAAGGCAGCAAACCATGGCTGCTCAGGCCAGTGGCCTCCCGTCACCCTGAGCTTCTCTTCCCCAGGTGGGTGCTGGGCCAGGCTCCCTGCCCGCAGGGTCCCACGTCCAGATGAGAGCACCCTGCAGTGGCCACTGTCACAGGCAGGGGGCCATTGTCAGGGAGCTGGGCCATTGTCAGGGCACTATCCATCTCCCACTGGCGCTGCTCTGGGGGCTCCTCAGCGGCCTCGAAGGTGCTGGCTCCACAGAAGAATGCCGAAAACAGCACAGTGAGCTCTGGGAAGCAGAGTGCACACAGATGCCATCGACTCTTCTGTTGGGTCCCTAACGTGGGCGGCTGTTCTTCCTCAAATAAATAAGCCCTCGGGGCAAAATCAGAGGCGTCCACCAGGACCCACAGGAGACATGGCCACGCACAGGCCCGCTCTGCCTTGCCCAGCCTGGGGGCCTCTTCCCCGCTGAGCGGTGCATCCCAGCAGCTGGAGGCTCCTGCCCCTGGTCCCGTCCAGGTGCCTGTCCTTTCTCACACGGGCCCCTCAGGGCTCCTGCTGGGCCGTCCTGCACCCCGGGGCCCGCATGGGGCCGGGAGCCTCACAGCCCCCGCCGCCACTCTGGCTCCTCCCACGGCCTCGCCCTTCACCGGGGCCTCGCACAGAGCCTTGTGTGCTGCCCTGTCCGGTTAGGACCGTGGACCAGACAGCCCCTGCGTGGGAAAAGGAGGATTGCAAGGTCTGGGAAGTAAGACTGGAGAGGGAGAGGAAGAGGAAGAAAAAGGGAGAGACGGAGTGAGCAGGGGACAGAGATGAAGCTGTGGAGAGAATCAAAGATGGGAGGAGGGGGGACAGACAATGAGGGGAGACAGAGAGAGACAGGAAACAAAACTGGGGAGAAAAGAGAGAGAAAGCGGGGAGAGCCAGATAAGGGGGCCTTAGAAAGAGAGGAAACAGAGGAAATAGGAGGGAGGGTGGGGGAGAGAGAGGGGAAGTGGACATGGAGAGCTAAAGAGGGGAAATGCGGGAATGAGCGAGGAAAGGGGGGGGGGGCGGAGGCCTGAGTGGCCAGGTGGGGTGGCAGGAAGGAGGAGCGGGATGGGTTGCAGGCGGGGGACAAGGAGACTGGGATGGAAGCTGGAGTGT